>NC_092742.1:94265391-95619037 GCF_047496795.1 Chiloscyllium punctatum | reverse complement strand
GGGGGGGAGAGGGGGAGGAGGAGCTGGGGGGGGGAGGGTGGTAATGGCCAGGGAGGAGGATGGAGCAATCGTGTGATATTAAAGGGAAGGTGAGGGTAGTATAATTAAAGGAGGCTGAGATGAGAGTGGTATGTGGGGAGAGGAAATTGTTTGGGGTGGGAGTGGCAGGGAAGGACTGGGCAGGGGATGTGGGGATTGAGTGGGACTTGAAAAAGGGGAAGGATGGCAGGAGGAAGGGGGACGTGGATCTGGGGATATCTTGCAAGAAAGGCTGTGGGATGAGCAGAGGAGTCAGTAGGAAGGGGTGACTAGCGAATGTGAGGGATGTGGGAAATGGGGTGGTGGGACCAGGGGTTGTGCGGGGTGAGGGAATTAATTAGACAGAGAGCGTCGGAGTTGCTTGTGTTTCTGAATTAAGGTCTCTGTTCCAGGTGAAACGTCCCCCAGAAATCCGCATTGCGCTGCACCCTCAGGGATTGATCAATGTTGCAGACAGTCACGTTGCTGTGGATTTACATGTCAATTGCCCAGTCAAGTATCCAGATGTGTGAGTACCTTGTCCTCTCTCTACCAGAATTTAGGAATTTGGTGGGATTGTGCATACAGTTGTTAGGCCGTGCATAACTGCACACATCGTTACTGGGTCCACTACTTTTTGTCAGTTACATAAATGATTTGGATGTGAGCATTAGAGGTACAGTTAGTAAGTTTGCAGATGACACCAAAATTGGAGGTGTATTGGACATCCAAGAAGGTTACCTCAGATTACAACAGTATCTTGACCAGATGGGCCAGTGGGCTGAGAAGTGGCAGATGGAGTTTAATTCAGATAAATGCGAGGTGCTGCATTTTGGGGAAAGCAAATCTTAGCAGGACTTATACACTTAATGGTAAGGCGAAAGTGAGGACTGCAGATGCTGGAGATCAGAGCTGAAAATTGCTGGAAAAGTGCAGCAGGTCAGGCAGCATCCAAGGAGCAGGAGAATCGACGTTTCAGAAGAAGGGCTTGGCTCATGCTCAAAACGATGATTCTCCTACTCCTTGGATACTTAATGGTAAGGTCCAAGGGAGTGTTGCTGAACAAAGAGACCTTGGAGTGCAAGTTCATAACTCCTTGAAAGTAGAGTTGCAGGTCGATAAGATCATGAAGAAGGTGTGCTTTCTTTTATTGGTCAGAGTATTGAGTACAGGAGTTGGGAGATCATGTTGCGGCTGTACAGGACATTGTTTAAGCCACTGTTGGAATATTGCGTGCAGTTCTGGTCTCCTTTCTATCAGAAACTTGAAAGGGTTCAGAAAAGATTTACAAGGATGTTGCCAGGGTTGGAGGATTTGAGCTATAGGGAGAGACTGAACAGGCTGGGGCTGTTTTCCCTGGAGCGTCGGAGGCTGAGGGGTGACCTTATAGAGGTTTACAAAATCATGAGGGGCATGGATAGGATAAATAGACAAAGTCTTTTCCCTGGGGTCGGGGAGTCCAGAACTAGAGGGTGTAGGTTTAGGGTGAGAGGGGAAAGAGATGAAAGAGACCTAAGGGGCAACTTTTTCACACAGAGGGTGATACGTGTATGGAATGAGCTGCCAGAGGATGTGGTGGAGGCTGGTACAATTGCAACATTTAAGAGGCATTTGGATGGGTATATGAATAGGAAGGGATATGGGCCGGGTGCTGGCAGGTGGGACTAGATTGTGTTGGGATATCTGGTCGGCATGGACGGGTTGGACCGAAGGGTCTGTTTCCATGCTGTACATCTCTATGACTCTATTTGCAATTCAATGCAGAGCAAATTTATACCTCTGAAACTGTTGAGGACTGGTGACCAGAAGATACTGTTTAAAAAACAGCTGCATAGGTTGAAAAAAGTTTGATAAGTTAACTTTATTGTTGGGAGGGTGAGAAATGCTGATATTGCTAGTATGTGGTAAGAGTGTAAACGGGAAACCAGAGAATCAAAGTGCTTGCATTAATGAACAATATCTGGCAAATAGTTTATGAGGGCACCAAGCAATGTTTTGTAGGCAACTTATAGGATATAGTCCAGTCAGGAGGAAAGGGCATTGCCCAGTCAGGTGAGTGTGAGGGTCCCTCAGCGTGGAGGTGCCCACGCTTGCCTGCACAGCAGTTGTCAGCTGAAGAGACCTGAAAACAGCAAGGCTATTGCAGTGCAGGAGCATGCTTTCCATCGGAATTGTGATGGATGTGGTTGCTGCCTTTGATCTTTAAGAGGCCATTAGGGTATGGAGTCTCCAGCTTTGATCGTATTCTGGCCTGTGGATTTCAGTCAGCCGGCAGCCTCCACACTGCGGGCTATGGCGGAGGGGGTTCAGGGTGTGAAAGTGGAGAGAAAGGGAAGTTTGGTGGGGGCAAAATTATCTGTAAGTTGAGAATTGCTGTACCTGGTCCCAGACCAATGTTGGAAAAGCATGTCAGAGGTAGGAATGTGTCAGGGAGTTGACTGACCTGGCTTTGCCCAATTTTCTTATTCCCAATCCCACCTTTCATGGGGTTGGGAAAATACAACCGAAAGGCCAGTATTCTTAGGTGTTAGCAGAGGTGAGCTATTCCTTGTGATATGATTTTGGACCATTACAGGCTGGGTAAAAGTGCTGATCCAGAAATTTGGGAAGGGATAAGGAAGGTGGTTGGTAAGGAATTAACTGTCAGAAATTGATTAGGAAAATAATATCCTACTTAAAAAGAGTGGAAGTGATCACAAAATTTAATGGAAATTTGGTTTATGACTCTGTTTGTATAAGAATGAGCAAGGAGAGAAATATCTTGCAACGGATCACAAATAACAGGGATATTGAAAGCTCCACTGCAGAGTTGAGGCTTTAACATGACATGAGAAAGTTAGGAGAAGTTATAAAAGCCTGAACAAAATAGCTAAATTTCAGGGTGATGGATTTGTGTTTTAAGACTTTGTCCAAGTGCCCCATCAAGTTTTGTTGGAGTTGCCAAAGCTTTGATTGACATCAGTGATCTGTGTTAAGGATTTTCAAAAGAGGATAAAGTATTGCCCAGAATGGTGGAAATCCATATTACTTTTCAAGAAATTGACTCTTAATTTTAATCCGTGTCTGAAGTTACCATCTGTATCAATTTGTCATTTCAATCTCCCACATGCAACTGTGTGTGATCCTAGTTTGTACGTGTACTGTGTGATATCCAGAATCATAGCTGTTCAGGCTTTTACAGCTGGTCTCAACCTGCCTCAAATAAGATATCAAGAGAGAAAATGTACTATTGTGCATTTTTTTTGCAATATCCAATTTAAGACTGTCACCACAGTGACTTTGCATCACTTAGAAAGTAAGTACGTGATTGTGTCTTAAATTGCTCACCACTTAACTTCACGTTGCTGAAATTCAAATTTGTCATTTGTATGGATAGCTGTAAAACATAGTGTTTGTCATTTATGAAAGCAGTTCTATTTAAATGGTAGTTGTCAAAATTATTGTGCTGAAATTTGTCTGATTGATTGCAGTACTCATTAAATGTGTGTGATGTACGCAATGGACAATATGGAAAGCGCTTAAGTTAAAATTTTTGGAAACCGAGGTATAGCATAGACAAAGGTAGACAACACAGTGTTGTCATTTGAGCCATTTGGCCAAAAGAAATAGGAATAAGTGTAGGTTGTTCAGCTCCTTGAGGCTGCTCTGCTGTTCAATAGGATCATGGCTAATCCGACACTCCTTATTTCCACTTTCCTGCCCTTTCTCCATAACCTTTGATTCTTCTAACGGTGAAGAATCTGTCCATCTATCTCAGCCTTGAATACATACAAGGAATCACAGCTGACTGTGATGAGTTCCAAAGACACTCAACCCTCTGAGAAAAGAAAGTCCTCTTCAACTTGGTCTTAAATGGCTGCCCATTAATTCTGAGAGTATTCTGTCTGGCTTTAGACTCTCCCATCAGGTGAATCATCCTCACAGCATTTACCCTGTCAAACCCTTTAAGAAACCTCTATGTTTCAATGAGATCACCTCTCATTCTTCTAAATTCCAATGAGTAGAGCCCCAATCTGTATAGATTTTGCTCATTTAGACAATCCCTCAACACCAGGTATCATCCTCGTGAACCTTTTGTGAACTGCCTCCAATGAAACGGTAACTTTTCTTAAATAAGAGGACCAAAACTACTCTCAAGAGATGGTCTCATCTGCGCCTTGTACAGTTGCAGTAAGACTTCCTTACCCTTATAAACTCCAATACACTTGAAATAACTTTAATTCAATAAGCCTTCCTGATTATTTGCTGCTTCTTCCTCAGGTGACTGACTGTGTGGAGTTTGCATATTCTCTCCCAACAGTCGAAAGATATGCAGGCTAGGTGGATTAGCCATGGGAAATGCAGGGTTACAGGGATAGGAAAGGGGGTGGGTCTGGGTGGAATGCTGTCCAGAGGGTTGGAGTGGACTTGGTGGGCCGAATGGCCTGCTTCCACACTGTAGGTATTCTATGATTTTGTGCACAAGTAACCCAAGTTCCTTTATGTTGCAGCATTCTGCAGTTTTTCTCCATTAAGTAATACTCTGTTGTTTTGTTCTCCTCAATAAAATTAACTGGGGAGATACTGATAGATTAAATAATCAGCAAAATGTTGGCAAGTGGAGTATAATGTAGGAAATTGTGAAGTTATTGGGTTTTTTTAAGGGAAAACTAAAGAACAGTTCTCCCTATCTGTTTGTAGCCCTCTCATAACTTGGCTTTCCACATATTTTTGTGTCATTGCAAATCTGCAGTACATTTGCTTCCTTCCTCCAAGCTGTTAATATATATTGAAAACATTGTGGTCACAATAGTGATCCTTGTGTAAAACCCACTGGTAACCGGTTATCAACCTTATCTCCACCCATTGCTTCCTGCCCATTAATCAATTTTCTATACACTCCAATGTACTACCTCCAATGCCATAAGCTGTTATCTTATGATTTAACCTTTTGTGAGGTATCTTGTTGAACACCTTCTGGAAGTCCACTTACAACCATCAACTGGTTCAACCAGAGTGGATAGTGGGGAGGCCTCCTCAAGAAACGCAAATAAATGATTCGGACATAATTTCCCTTTCATGAAACTGTGCTGACTATTATGGCTATTGGCAAGTGAAACTGGTTCACAAACCTGTTGTTCTGTCAAAAAGTGCAAAAGCCTGTTTGTGGTAAAAGGCAACCTTTTACTTGCAAATCCAGGTTCTTTTTGTGTGGAGGAAATTTAAGGGGAATGTGTTTGCAGTGCTGTGTCTAGTTTAAAGTTGTTTTTTTTGTCCGAAGAAAATTGGAACCTGATGCCAGTTCAGAGAGACCTGTTACAATTTGACATTTAATTTCCTTATCCAAAAGTAACTTCTGTGTTAACTTTTTAAAATATTTGATCACAAATGTGGCTGTCACTGGCTAGGCCAGTATTCGTTGCCCATGCCTAATTTGATTTGATTTATTGTTGTCACATGTATTTAAGTACAGTGAAAAGTTTTGTTTTGCATGCAGTACAAGCAGATTGTAACAAACAGAGGCATACAGATCATAGGATGCTTAGACAGAACAAGGCATACAAGGTTACGACTGCACAGGAGGTGCACAAAAGCAAGATCAGCATTAGATTTGAAATTAGGAAGGTCCATTGATCAGTCTGTTAACAGCAGGGAAGAAGTTGTTCTTGAACCTGTTGGACCATGTGTTCAGGATTCTGTATTTTCTGCCTGATGAAAGAAGTTGGAAGAGAGTGGTGGGTGGGATGGTTTTTTTCCCCCATGGCAACGAGGACTGTAAATGAAAGGTTGGCTTTGTGATGGTTTGGGCTGTGCACACAACTTTCTGTAGTTTTTTTTACTGTACTTGGCAGAGCAGTTGCTATACCAAGCCATTATGCACCCTGATAGAAAGCTTTCTGTGGTGCATCTGGAAAGGTTGGTGAGGTTTCTTATGGACATGCCAAATTTCCGAAGTGGGAAGAAAAGGCAAGTTGTGCCTTCTTGACTGCCACGTCCGCATTGGAGATCCAACAGATTGTTGGTTATCGTCACTCCTAGGTACTTGACTTTCTCAACCCTCTCCACCTCAGCTCCATTGATCAAACTACAGGCGCATTTCTTCCTAAATGCAATGGTCAGTTTTATTTTGTTTTGCAATATTGAGAGAGAGATTTTTATCATTGCACCATGACACCAAGCATTCTATCTCCTTCCTATTTTCTGCCTTATTGTTTGATAGTGGCCTATAAAGGTGGTGTTGTCAGCATTACCTTTGATAAGGTGGTGCTGGGGTGCTTCTTAAACCATCGCAGTCCTTCGCTTGTAGATATGTCCAGCATACTTCCATCCACAGCTATACAATGTTGTCTCTTTGAACTTATCCAAATCTGAATTTCCTCTGCTGTGAAGGGGTTGATATAACCACAGTTCCATAATCTCTAGTAAATACCTATCAAGTTCTTCTATTTTGCCAGCAGGCAGAGAATACCACCTGCCAAATAAGTGTGTACAAGCAAAGAGGTTTGCGATGTAGATATCGAAAAACACTATTACAAAACAGTCTTCAAAACTTAGTAAATAGAGTCATTTCAGGAAAGCTGCTTCTTGGCCATGTTTGACAAATAGCTTTTCCAACTAGATTTGTGTACTTCCCTTAGTAGACCTTAAGCAGAAGATGCTGTTGACAGATGGCACGTGTTCCACTTCCTCTGTGAAATGTTTTTCCCTTTACTACAGGCCCCCCAATAGCAGCAGGGAGATTGAAGAAAGCATAGGTCGGCAGATTTTGGAAAAGTGTGGACGTAGTAGGTTTGTTGTAATGGGTGACTTTAACTTTTCCAATATTGATTGGAACCTCCTTCGAGCAGAAGATTTGAATGGAGCAGTTTTTGTAAGGTGTGTTCAGGAGGGTTTCATCACTCAGTACGTTGACAGGCCGACGAGGGGAGCGACCATTCTAGACGAGGGAAACGAGCCGGGGCAGATCTTGTGTGGGAGAGCATTTTAGTGATAGTGACCACAACGGCCTCACATTCTACACAGCAATGGAGAAGGAGAGGATTAGGCAAAATGGGAGGATATTTAATTGGGGAAGAGGAAACTATGATGCGATTAGACATGAGTTAGGAAGCATGGACTGGGAGCAATTGTTCCATGGTAAAGGCACTATAGACATGTGGAGACTGTTTAAGGAACAGTTGTTATGAGTGATGAATAATATGTCCCTCTGAGACAGGCAAGAAGGGGTAGGATAAAGGAACCTTGGATGACGAGAGCGGTGGAGCTTCTCGTCAAAAGGAAGAATGTAGCTTACATAAGTTGGAGGAAGCTAGGGTCACGCTCAGCTCTAGAAGATTACATACTGGATTAGTGGTGCTGGAAGAGCACAGCAGTTCAGGCAGCATCCGGCTTTTGCCCGAAACGTTGATTTCGCTGCTCGTTGGATGCTGCCTGAACTGCTGTGCTCTTCCAGCACCACTAATCCAGTATTTGATTTTCAGCATCTGCAGTCATTGTTTTTACCTTCTAGAAGATTACAGGCAGACGAGGAAGGACCTCAAAAATGGTCTGAGGAGAGCCAGGAGGGGGAATGAGAAAGGCTTGGCAGAACGGATTAGGGAGAACACAAAGGCATTTTACACTTATGTGAGGAATAAGAGAATGGTCAAAGAAAGAGTAGGGCCGATCAAAGCTAGCTTAGGGAACTTGTGTGTGGAATCTGAGGAGGTTGGGGAAGCCCGAAATGAGTTTTTTTGCTTCTATCTTTACAAAAGAAACAAACTTTGTAGTGAATGAAACCTTTGAAGAACAGGTATCCATGCTGGAATGGATAGAGATAGAGGAAGCTGATGTGCTGAAAATTTTGTCAAATATTAAGATTGACAAGTCGCCAGGCCCGGACCAGATTTGTCCTCGGCTGCTTTGGGAAACGAGAAATGCAATTGCTTTGCCACTTGGGAAGATCTTTGCATCCTTGCTCTCCACTGGAGTCGTGCCTGAGGACTGGAGAGAGACAAATGTAATTCCTCTCTTCAAGAAAGGAAATAAGGAAATCCCCGGCAATTACAGACCAGTAAGTCTCACGTCTGTCGTCTGCAAGGTGTTAGACAGGATTTATGACCATCTGGAAGAGCATGGCTTGATTAAATGCAGTCAACATGGCTTTGTGAGGGGCAGGTCATGCCTCACAAACCTTATCGAGTGCTTTGAGGATGTGACTAGAAAAGTTGATGAGCGTTGAGCTGTGGATGTGGTGTATATGGACTTCAGCAAGGCATTTGATAAGGTTCCCCATGGTAGGCTCATTCAGAAGGTCAGGAGGAATGGGATACAGGGGAACTTAGCTGTCCGGATACAGAATTGGCTGGCCAACAGAAGACAGCGAGTGGTAGTAGAAGGAAAATATTCTGCCTGGAAGTCAGTGGTAAGTGGTGTTCCACAGGGCTCTGTCCTTGGGCCTCTACTGTTTGTAATTTTTATTAATGACTTGGATGAGGGAACTGAAGGATGGGTCAGCAAGTTTGCAGCTGACACAAAGGTTGGAGGTGTCGTTGACAGTATAGAGGGCGGTTGTAGGCTGCAGCGGGACATTGACAGGATGCAGAGCTGGGCTGAGAGGTGGCAGATGGAGTTCAACCTGGATAAGTACAAGGTGATGCATTTTGGAAGATCGAATTTGAAAGCCGAGTACAGGATTAAGGATAGGATTCTTGGCAGTGTGAAGGAACAGGGGGATCTTGGTGTGCAGGTACATAGATCCCTTAAAATGGCCACCCAAGTGGACAGGGTTGTTAAGAAAGCATATGGTGTTTTGGCTTTCATTAACAGGGGGATTGAGTTTAAGAGTCGTGAGATCTTGTTACAGCTCTATAAAACTTTGGTTAGACCGCACTTGGAATACTGCATCCAGTTCTGGTTGTCCGAGAATAGGAAAGATGCTTTGGAGAGGGTTCAGAGGAGGTTTACCAGGATGCTGCCTGGACTGGAGGGCTTATCCTATGAGGAGAGGTTGACTGAGCTTGGACTTTTTTCATTGGAGAAAAGGAGGAGGAGAGGGGACCTAATTGAGGTATACAAGATAATGAGAGGCATAGATAGAGTCGAGAGGCATAGATAGAGTCGATAGCCAGAGACTATTTCCCAGGGCAGAAATGGCTAACACTAGGGGTCATAGTTTTAAGCTGGTTGGAGGAAAGTATAGAGGGGATGTCAGAGGCGGGTTCTTTACACAGAGAGTTGTGAGAGCATGAAATGCGTTGCCAGCAGCAGTTGTGGAAGCAAGGCCATTGGGGACATTTAAGAGACTACTGGACTTGCATATGGTCACAGAAATTTGAGGGTGCATACATGAGGATCAGTGGTCGGCACAATATTGTGGGCTGAAGGGCCTGTTCTGTGCTGTACTGTTCTATGTTCTATGCTCTTATGCTAGAACTAAAGAGCTGCACCCCTCCCGCAAAATATCTTGTTTATATAAAGCATAATAAACAAGTGAACAATGATGCTAATGGTCTTTACACTTGGTAAGCTTGAGATTGCAATGCCCTTCCCCCAATTTCTGCCCATACAGCCCATGTTGATTCAGAAATATAGCTGCCTCTCAAGACACATATACTAACACTTCAAATAACCATCCAAGCTGTCAGATTACTTTGTAAATTCTCTCTATGCTGGGCATTCTGGAGTGATGCCCTTTGATTTGGCTGTTGTGTTTCAGGAAGAATGAAATCGCCTTGGAGTGGGTGCAGCATAGATTCACCAGAATTAATCCAGACTTTGTGTTGAATTATGAGTGCTGGTTTCTAGCTTTTATTCTCTACCGATTAGAAGATGATGGGTAATCTAAATGAAGTGTTTAAAATTAGAAATGAATTTATAGCATTTCCTTAGCTGGATGACTAGAACAGCAAGGCATAATTTTGCACTTAGAGGTAATGTATTTAATACAAAGCATTCTCTACAAAATGATGAAAATGTGAGACTCTCACTCCAAAAGATTGGATGGTCAGTTAGAATTTTCCAGGCAGGAAGAGAGAAATGGTCTTGGGTACGAACATAGAGGGATATGGATCAAGGGTGATAAATGGCGTTAAGGAACACATTAGCCATGATTTAATTGTATTTTAAGTGTGCTTGAGGTGCCGAGTATCCCACTCTCGCGCTATACCTTTGACACCAGTCCACATCTGAACTCAAACTATTGGAACAGCACAACACCTGAATTGTATTTGCAAGTTAGGCTCAGTCACACTTGTGAGCGCATTTGTGTCACTTCAACAAAGTTCAGAATGGCTACTGCCTTCATGTGTCAAATCCTGCTGGAATGTTGTACACCCAGATACAGTAACATGAGTGTATATTTTTGACTCTTAATGACTGCCAGGGTTGCTGCCGGCGCTTTAATCCTTTATTCATGTTTTACTTTTCTTTCTTGTGACCTCTGCATATAATTTGTGTATTCACACACTGATGCGGTTTTGTGTTGCATTTTTTGGTGGTGTTGTCTTATGAGTCCAGCTCATGTTGGGTCAGCAAGTCTATTAGTGAGAGACTGAACCATAAACATGCAAAATTGATTGACTCCAACTTGTCATGCCTCACTGGAGTAGTGCACTAGGAATCAAGCCTCACTATTCCTGGAGTTGTCACAGAAGTTAAAGATTGTTAGAAAGCAGAATTCCCCCATTTACCTGTTTTTAAGACCCAGTTTGACAGAAAGCACAGACTAGGTTTCAGTATGGAAGAACAATCATTATTTATTACAAATCAATAAATTCTAATTGCAGTTAAACAATTACAAACTGTTGACATCTAACATGCCTCATTAAAACTTTAACCTGTTCTACAAACCTAGACACAGAGGTGGGGAGGTGGGGTGGGGGGTTGGGGGGACGGACGGACGGACGGAATACACATGGATGTCATGAGTAGAGTGAAATACTGGGAAGGCGGTCCAACGGTCATTATCCACAGGGTTTGCTGACTTGATTCTCATACTGACCAGAATGCGACTTTAAAAGCTATCTTCTTTAGAAAGGCCATACAGTTAGCAGGTCAAGCAGCAGTTTTTATGAAGACAATCAATTTGAATCAGGCCCTTAGATAATCCCTACTGGATTAAAATCTGATAGTTTCAACAACATAGGACCAATCCTATTGTAAGAAATATTGATATATCATCAAGGGTACAAAAGAAGGAGGCAGTTGGACAAAGACCCGAGAGCTAACTGCCATCTGTCAGAGCTAAGTGCCCTTAGCTCTCTCTCTCTCTCTCTCTCTCTCTCTCGAGAGAGAAATTGGTTCTCACAGTCATCTATGTTGTAGAAAAAAGCGCCACTTAAATTTCTGACAGAAGAATGATGAAGAAGGCATTTCTGATAGAAGAATCAGCGGAAAACGCATTCCTCCATTGGAGGACGCTCAGAACATTCTGGAAGACACGTAACTTGTGTAATTTCGAGAGACTGAATTCTGTTTTTTTTGTTATATGAGTGGGACTTGTGTTTATTGGAACAGCATACCACTAGAATCCTGTTTTATTCGGGAATAGTTAGTAGTTAGAAGGGATTTATTCGGTTTGTTAATAATTTAGTTAATTTTTTCACTGCTGGAGTTAAATAAATTGTTACTTGTTAAGTTTAAAGTGAGTGTCAGGGATTTACTTTATTTAACCATTAGACGTTGCTGAAAGACCGGTTACACCTTTCTCACACACTTTTTACAGAATATTGGGCAAGATGCTCCTCTTTGGGTCTTTAGTTCTCAGACAGGGGCCAACCTCCGCTTTATAATATATCTTTTCAGATCCAATTGCTTCTTTCAAACATTCACTCCCCCAAAGTTAAACCAAGAACTGCAGGTGGTGGCGATCTGAAATGAAAACAGGAATTGCTGGTACAATCAGCAGGTCTGGAAGCATTTTTTATTATTCATTCATAGGATGAAGGTGTCGCTGGTTGGGCCAGCATTTATTGCCCATCCCAAAGGGCAGTTAAGAGTCAACCACATTGCTGTGGTTCTGGAGTCCAGACATAATCCAGATTAGGTGATGATGGCCGTTTCATGCCCCAAAAGGACATTAATAAACCAGATAGATTTTTCTACAGTCGACAATGGTTTCGTGGTCATCATGAGACTCTTAATTCCAGATTCTTATTGAATACAAATGCTCACAATCTGTTGTGGCAGGATTCGAACCTGGGTCCCCAGAATGTTACCTGGATCTCTGGATTGACTGTCCAGTGATAATAGCACTCGGCCATAGCCTCCCCAAGCAGAAAGTATCTCCCCACTGATGCTGCCAGATCTGCTGAGTTTTGCCAGCAATTTCTGTTTTTGGTTCACTCCCCCAAGTTGCTTTACTACCTGGGAGCCAATTACATAACTGTTGGCAGGCAGAAAGCTTTTGTCATCGATAATTGGTTACGAGTTCATAGATAAATCAGGAACTTGTTGCCAGCCAAAGCTCCATTGAAATACACCTCTTGGCTCCAGTCCATCTGAAACTAGGCTTCTACTACTGGTTGAACAAGCAACTGTGTAAACAATACTTATAATGAATTTCAGGTTACTTCCTTTTAATTGGCGCAGGAATCCTTCAACAATTCTTGGTTTTTAAAATAGTTCCTTTCCCATTTCAGTGCGCAGTCAAAAGTACAGAAAACTGAGGTGATGTGGTTATTATCAACTCTTAACCCTCAACTCATAATTCCTTCAGCCTCAAGTTCTGTTCTCAGGCTGATGTAAAGCTGGAGCTGAAAGCAAAATTTTATTGGGCTCTCATCCTGAGGTTAAGTGTGTTCGCATGTCTAAACGTTTGGATCAAATGCAGTGCTCACGACTGAGTGGTCTGCTCTCAGCATCTGATGGTTTAAGTATAAAAATTAACTGCCTCAACACTGTAACAGCAAGTGTTGAGTCCGTCCTCATTGGATAAACTCCAGTGATCAACTAAAGTCTTCAGTCAAGGGGAAGAGATAAAACTGGTAAGAAAAGTACTGTTAATTCGCAAGCTCAGTGATAGTGAGATTTTGACGCGTGCTTTGCACTGGGTTGACGAAATGCATCATTGTTGGCTGAAGCTTTATGCACAATATCCTGACTGATCTTGTATTTATGCTACTTCTCTGTCGTTCCCACAGACCTCCAGAAATTGAGCTAAAGAGAACAAAAGGCCTGTCTAATGAGAAGCGCAACCGGTTGCATGCAGAGCTGGTGAAGCTCGCTAAAGATCATTGTGGAGAGGTATGGAAATGAGAGTCTGTGTGTAAGAGTCAAGAGTTTAATGTAATCTGAGCCCAATATCACAGCGTAATGTTTGCTTTTTATATTATGCACTTTGTGCCCTACTGTTTTAAGAATCACAAGTGTTGTATCATATTTGTCCCATATGTGTTTAAAAGCTTTGCTTCAGTAAATAAAGAAAGGTAATGTCCTGTTAATCTTTAATCTACTGTTGCATTACATAGCTAAATCTTCTTTTGTACTAGCCCAGCATTCATAGATCTATTTTTCAAGAGGGCTAACATAATTGGTGATGATGATTGTAAGTGATTCCCAGTACTGCAGTATGTGGTGGATCTTAGGGCATTTTGACTTTCCATGCTTTCCTTGGAAAAAGTACTCAATATTTATGTGGGGGTTTGTTTTACATGGTTAACTCAGTTAATCAATGGAAATTTAAAATACTTTACGATTATTGGATCGTGCTTTGCTTATTTTGTGGAACTCCCAGGTATAGTGACTCCTTTCCCTTTTGACATTGGAAGGTGAAAGTGGTATGTGGTTAATCTCCCTACACCAACCACAGGAGGCAAGAGGTATGTAGGGTTAACTTATTCAAACAACTTCAGACTTAGGCTGTCTAAGCAGAACTCTGTCTACATACAGAAAACCTTCGATATTTATACCCCTGTGATTATGTATGCTTACATTTCATTCTTGTGCAATAAACAGAAATCTTCCATCCTAGGTCTTTCTCTTATCCTATCGATAAGAGTTTGGATCTAGTTTATTCCAAATTCTGATACAGGCCTTAGGCTGTACAGAGCTCCTCTCCAGTTGTTAGGTTCTCTTTCTTGAGATTCTTACACACTTGATGCAACTGCAATATGGCAACTTCTGTGAACAGCCAAAATGTATTAAGCAAGTACAAGCTTTTGGAGGAACCCTTAACACTCTCTGCAGTGCTTGTGAAGTGTGTCAAGAGATCTCTGAACAATGGGATCAGTCCTCCCTTTAATACAGAATTTTACATCCGAGCCAGTAATGCCCACAAGACAACCCCCAGCAGCTCCGCCATAGTCACATGCCACTCAAGACACAGTGATGTGATTTGATTATTTCCAGAAACCATGTGATATAGATCAGAACTTAATGAGATCTGGTGTAAATCGTTCTTTTAACTGCAGGGTGTGGTCAGAATCTTAACTGCAATACTCCTATTGATTCTGAATAGCAGGAGATGGCAGTGTAAATTTACTCTGAATAGCAGGTGATGACAATGTAAATTGATTTTGAATAGTAGGCAATGGCAATGTAAATTTTTTTTACATTCTACCTGCAAGACAGAAAAACGTACCACCCTATCCTGGGACTTTAAATTTCTTGAAGGTCAGCAGACCAAATTAATCCCTTAATGTCTCACTGTCATTTCTGCTAATGTGGATCCTTAGGATGGTTGAGGTTCATACCTGCAGCTCGTGAAAAAAAGGTGTAGTTGTCATAGTCAATAGAGAAATGGAGAGACAACAGGTAGTGAATTTAACCTCAGGTGAGGTTCAGATGACAGGACCTTCATGGTAACCTCAGACAGTGCAGGAATGAAACTTGTGCTGTTCACATCAAATCAGCCGTCCAGATAATTGAGATAGATAGTAGGATGTAGTAATCCTTTTTCTATAAAAACTTATTTAATTCCTACAATCGTGACAAATAGTCAGCCCCTAGGTTGTATCTGATAAATTCAAACTTGTTCATCTTCCCAATCTTGTAATTCCTAATGCGTAACTAAGTGCTTTGTGTCTTCAAGCAAAATAATAATCACAGGCAACGTTAAACAGAGGGAAGTTGGAATCATTTTTTCTTTCATCACTTAACTCCTTTGCAAAGTGTTGACTGGTGCTGAGGTACAAGTTTGAAAGCAGGAAGGACTGAAGAACCTGTTGCTTTCAAATGGAAATTTGTTTTATGCCCTGAGGACCATTTAATTGGACATAACTTCATAGCTGAGTGCCTTTCTGTCCACCAAATGTGCGTTTTTGCTTTTCTGCCAGGTGTTACAGGCAAGCAGTCCAGTAACTCGACCAGTTTCCTTCCTTTAATTTGTGGAGTTCAGACAAAAGCTTCAGTTGTAATCCTGCCCAAGATTGAGCAAAGCATAGGTGGACTGGTGTTAGGGCCTAAGTTATTCACATTCGTTATTAATAAGTTAGATAATGAAATTGAAAGTCATATGACCAAATTTGCTAATGGCACAAACTTAGGTGGCATTGTAGACGGTGTAGATGATAGGGTAAAGTTACAAGGGGATATTGATAGTCTAGTTGAATGGGTAAAACTGTGGTCGATGGAATTCAGTGTAAGCCAGTGTGATATTTTCCATTTTGGACCAAAAAATAGATAGATCACGGTGTTTTCTAAGTGATATGAAGTTCACTTTAGTGGATGCCCAAAGAGAGTTGGGGTTTCAGGTGCATAGATCTTTAAAATGCCATGGACAAGTGCAGAAAGTAATCCAAGAAGGTGAATGAATGCTATTTTTTTAATATTTAGTGGACTGGAGTATAAGGATGCAGAAGTTGTACTGCAGTTATACATAACCTTGGTTATATTCCGCTGAGAGCAGATTTGGGCACCACAGCTGAGGAAGGATATATTGGTCTTGGAGGGAGTACAGTGTAGGTTAACTGGAATGATACCTGAGCTTTGAGGTTGTGGCATGCAGAGAGATTACACAAATTAGGCATGTTTTCTCTATAATTCAGAAGGTTAAGGGGCTATTGATCAAAATTGTCCCGATACTACCAGGGACAGACCGAGTAGTTGGGGATTTTCAAACTGGGGAGCATAGTCTGAAAATTAGGGTCAGAGCGTTCAGAAGAGATGTTAGGAAACACTTATATTCACAGAGCGCAGTAGAAGTTTGGAACTCTCTTCCACAAATAGCAGTTGATGCTAGATCAGTTGTTAATTTTAAATCTAAGATAGATACATTTTTGTTAAACAAAGGTATTAAAGCATATGAACGAAAGGCTGTTATATATGGAGTTTGGCCACTGATCAGTTACAATATCGTTGAATGGCAGAACAGCCTCTGGTCTGAATGCCCTACTCCTTTTCCTATGTTTCGAAGACATTTGGCCTCTGTAGGACATAACTCCTCTTAATGACTGTATTGCTTAAAATAGACATGTCTCACAGTTGCTCTTCCTGAGGGATGAAATGTTAGTTGTAACCCTGTGTAATGGTGTTTCATTTGGTAGGTGATGATATTCGTCTTGGCTGATCATGTGCAGGCGTTTCTCAGTGAAAACAACATTCCTCCCTCCAAATCCTTCTATGAGGAAATGCTGAAGAACCAACAGGAGCAACAGCGGCGACTTGCACAGGAGGAACAGCGCAGGATAGAACAGAAGAAGAAGCAAGATGAAAAAATGGTATGTGTTGCATGATCCTTTGCGTTTTCTTTTCCTGCTTGTAGTAACTTTCCATTACTGTAATCATTATACGTTACTTCTGTTGTAGATACTTTTTTTAATCAACCTGTTCCAAGATATCATAGAGTCACACAGCATGGAAACAGACTCTTTGGTCCAACTAGTCCGTGCCGACCACGTTTCCAAACTAAACTAGTCCCACCTGCCTGTGTTTGACCCATATCCCTCTAAACCTTTCCTATTCATGTACTTGTCCAAATATCTTTTCAATATTGTAACTGTACCTACATCCACCAATTCCTGTGGCCGTTCATATGAACTATTCTCTGAGTAAAAAAAAGATTGCCCCTCATGTCTTTTTAAAAACTTTCTCCTCTCACCTCATTAATAAACATCCAAGTTTTGAACTCTCCCACCTTGGGGAAAAGACCTTTGCTATTCACTTTATCTATGCCGCTCATGATTTTATAAACTTCTATAATATCACCCCTTAACCTCCTCTACACTCCAGTGATTGATTAACCTCCTACCTTCTGGTTTATTGATTAATCTCCTACCTCCTACAGTCCTAGCCAATGCAGGTTATTTTTATAACTCAAACCCTCCATTTCTGCAACAACTTGGTAAATCTTCTCTGAACCTTCTCCAATCTAATAATATCCTTCCTATAGTAGGGTGACCAGAACTGCACATAGTACTTTAGAAGAGGCCTCATCAGCAACTTGTACAACCTCAGCATGACATCTCAATGCCTATACTCAAAGGTTCGAGCAGTAAAGGCAAGCTGGCTAAGCGCCTTCTTAACCACCCTGTCTACTTGTGTTGCAAATTTCAAAGAATTATGTACCTTAACTCCCTAGGTCTCTTTGTGTGTCAACACTACCCAGGGCCATACCATTAATTATATAAGTCTTGCTCTTGTTTGTTTACCGAAATGCAATACCAAGCATTTATCCAAATTTAACTCCAACGGCCAGTCCTCAGCCCATTGTACTGCCTTCCCTTGCTGCTTCCTGATATCCCTCCCCGTTCCTCCTTTTCAGAATTTAGAAAGTTTAGAAAATGTAAATAAGCTTACAGCACAGAAGTCTGAGGCCAAGAAATGAGTCACCCAGTCCCATCCCATTTTCCAGCACTTTGTGAAATTTGAGGTGCAGATTCAGACACTTTGAGTTCTGGACTTTACCCCCATTTGAGTGACCTTTTTTTTTCTTTTTTTTTCCTTGAATCCAGAATCACTTTAGTTCTGTGTCCCCTAGTGACTGACCTCTGTGCTAAGGAAAATTGGTTCTTTCCATCCAGTCTGTTCATGCCACTTACCACCTTCTATGCCTCAGTCAAATCTCCCCTCAGCCTACTGTTCCAAGGAGAATAACCTCAACCATCCACTCTTTCCTCATAGCTCCAGTGTTCTGGTCCTAAAATATTCCTGTAAAACTCTTCTTTCCTCTGCTCTACTGCAGTTATAGATGCATTTTCTTGCCATCAATCTTTTCAGAGATATTATGACACATCTCTGGAACACAGGACTTGAACCTGGGTCTTCTGGTATATTGATTAAATTTAAATTCTTTTGGCTGCAGTCATGGTGTTTGAACCTATGTCCTCAGAGGTTTAGCCTGGGCCTCTAGATTACTAATTCAGTAATTCAATAATTCATTGCTATCATGCCGCTGTCTTCCTTCATCATATTATACCTTGTTTGTTGCTCACAATGTGCGCCTGTCTGTACTGGACACCCCAAATGCAGATTGGATGATCAGTTTGGAACAGCTCTATTTAGTTCACAAGCATCACCAGAGCTTTTGTCTGCTTGTCATTTCCATTCTTTGCTCCATTCCTAGTCTGATCTTTGTCCTTGGCTTCCTAATGAAAATCTGCAAAAGTTTGAGGAGCAGCGCTCACATCTTTTGATTATGGTACTTTACAGTCTTCTAGACTCAACAGAGTAATTTCAGATTGTAACTGCTCCCTTTTTGTTGTTTATGGACGTTAGTTGCTAGTAATGATTCTGGTTTTGTTAATTTCAGCTCTTGCAGATCTATCTTTTGATCGTTTTACTGTTCAATGGTGGCCCTCCTTTACCTTATGCCATCAACCCATTTGTCATTGAATCACTCCTTTGTATTTGATGGGAAAAATTTCAGAACATTAAGGGAACATGATCAGTTTTACTAGCTAGTAAAAATATCTCAGAATAGAATGCTGAGGGGTGACCTTACATTTATAAAATCATGAGGGGCATGGATAGGGTGAATAGCCAAGGTATTTTTCCAAGGGTAGGGTAGGAGAGTCCAAAATTAGAGAGCATAGGTGTGATGTGAGAGGGGAGACATATAAAAAGGACCTAAAGGACAGTCTTTTTCATGCAGAAGGTGATGCATATATTGAATGAGCTGTCACAGGAAGTGATGAAGGCAGGTACAATTCCAGCTGTTTAAAAGGCATCTGGATGGGTGCATGAATAGAAAAGGTTGAGAGGGATATGGGTTGTATGCTGGCAAATGGGACTAGATTAATTTAAGATACCTGGTCAGCCTGGATGAGTTGGACCAAAGGGTCTGTTTTCATGCTGTACAACTCTCTGACTCTTATAGCAACGTTAAAGTCTTGAATCTATGCGTTAATGACATTTTTACTGAATGTGTCGAATACTGTCTGTCTCACCAAAAAATGTTCATGATAAAATACTTGCTTTGATTTAAGCCCCTGTAAACTATTTTAAAATTCAAGCCTTAAAATGGCGACTGATAAGAAGAAATGCCAGAGTGAGTATCACAGTACATTTTCAAGTGGTTGCAATGTGTTGTGTATAGAGATTGACGGGCTGGAGTAATTTATTTGTGATCTATAATTTCTTCCTATGTTTTAGACACTAATTGAAAAAGAAATCTGCGTAATATAATTTCTGATTTCAGTTTTAAACATTTAGGCTCGCCTTTATTGTTTTGATCAGTGAATATCTGAAACTATGGTTCTTAAGATCAATTTTGAAAATCTATGCCATACTTCCATTTGCTTGTCTAATGAGTTGATAATCTCCTCCTGTAAAGATTCGCCTTAAGTCTGGAAAACTTAAGTTCCCAGATGTTCTGAGTAGTATTGCTAAAGTTTAGTCCGTTACAACGTTGATGAGCTTCCCAATTCTTGACCTCAGGGCCACACTTATTAGCTGGGAATTATCTGTGACAACTAGTCTTCTATAGTGAAACTACGAAATTGTATAGCATACAGAAATGCTATTTAATCTGTCATTTCTGTGCTGGCTTTCTGAAAGAGCTATTGATTTGTGCCACTTCCTAGATATTTACTCTGAAGTGATTTCCTTTTTAAGCAGAATTCCCTTTTGAAAGTTACTGCTGAACCTGCTTTCACCAACTTTTAAATTTACTAAGGGAAGGGATCTTCTCATACCTTCCCTGTGGCTTTTTTTGGCAAACATTTTTTTAGATTAGATTTAGATTAGATTGTTAGATTAGATTTACATTACAGTGTGGAAACAGGCCCTTCGGCCCAACAAGTCCACACCGACCCGCCGAAGCGCAACCCACCCATACCCCTAACCTAACACTAAGGGCAATTTATCACTGTGGGAGGAAACCGGAGCACCCGGAGGAAACCCACGCAGACACGGGGAGAACGTGCAAACCCCACACAGTCAGTCGCCTGAGGCGGGAATTGAACCCGGGTCTCTGGCGCTGTGAGGCAGCAGTGCTAACCACTGTGCCACCGTGCCGCCCTTCCTATATTAATTCTCCTCCTAAGCTTTGCTATTGTAGTAAGACAATCCCAGCTTCTCCAGTCTGGCAGATAACTGAGACTTTACATCCTGCATTCTAGTAAATCATTCCACACACTATCTTGATATAGTGTGGCACCACAGATTGACCGAAGTACTCAGCTAAGATGTAATCACTAATTTATGAAGACTCACCGCAACTTCCTTTTGTATTCCAAGCTTTATCTAGAGATGTAACAGCTTAAAAACAATATTTTTCAGTTTTGTTAAAAGGTCACTTGAAATGTTAACTCTGCTTCCATTTTCACAGATACTGCCTGACCTGGATGTTATGAACATGTTGTGTTCATATTTTTAACCATCCAGTTCACTCTATGCCAAACATGTGATTTAAAAAAAATTAAGACAAAAGTTGTTCAACTTTTTTTTTTAGCAACGTGAAATCCTTGAAGAAATTCAGAGATTAGAAGAGGAAAAGAGAGATGCAAAGAAACTTACTCAGTTGGCCAAACAGGTATGTGGGGATACATTATTTTCAAGATTCTGGCTTCTGAGGGATAGTTGCTAAATTCTTAATTCAACGAATACAGACTCGGACAATAGTAGACAATCTAGACTGCAATGGTATAATGCTGAAAACCAGATAATAATGGCTTCTTTAGATATTACTTTAGTAGGTAGGCTAGCAATGTCAAACAAACACATGGATTCAGCATTACCATCAAGTCCTGTGTGTTCTCATCACCTTTGTGGATAACTTGTTATGAGACAAAAAAACTGCAGATGCTGGAATCCAAAGTAGACAGGTACGCAGCAAGCCAGGCAGCATCAGGAGGTGGAAAAGTCGATGTTTTGTATGTATCCCTCCTTCAGGATTGAGGGTGGGTGTAGGGGGAGCTGCAGATAAAGAGGATAGCGGGGGCTGGTGGTGGGGTGAAGTGGGGATAGGTGAAGACAGGTGGAGGGTACGACCTGGTTGATCAGTGGGAGGAATGAATCTGGTAGGTGGCTGGGAGGAGTGGAAGAGAGGGGGAGTGCCTGGGAAGGGAGGTTATTTGAACTTGTTATAGCAACTCACGTGACCATTTGGCTACTGGATGTTGCACAGATAAAGTGGGGTGTTAAATAACATTGTCTTTGTGTCCTTTGAAACCAATAACTCCTCTGTAAAATAAATCCTGCATGAAATTCACCTATCTGCCCTAAAAAGTAAGTCATAACAAAAATCAATTTTTGCAATTTTTAACTTATTTTTAACCTACGTGTAAATGAGCTCTACACTCACGAGTTTCATAATTCGCAGGGGTTCTCAGAAATGGAACGATCATGGTATGGAGGGATGACTCTGTATATATGGGTGCTTTGAATCATGAGGACTAATCATATTTTGCACACCTCCAAGCATATTATTAGAAACAGAAAATGCAAAATAGTGAAATGGAAAATAGTAGGTTTCATCAGACCTGCTCCTTCATTCAATATGATATGATTAGATTAGATTACATTACATTACAGTGTGGAAACAGGCCCTTCGGCTCAACAAGTCGACACCGACCCGCCGAAGCGCAACCCACCCATACCCCTACATTTACCCCTTACCTAACACTCCGGGCAATTTAGCATGGCCAATTCACCTGACCTGCACATTTTTGGACTGTGGGAGGAAACCGGAGGAAACCCATGCAGACACGGGGAGAATGTGCAAACTCCACACAGTCAGCCGCCTGAGGCGGGAATTGAACCCGGGTCTCTGGCGCTGTGAGGCAGCAGTGCTAACCACTGTGCCACCGTGCCACCCACAAATCTTGGCTGATCCTCTGTTTCAATGCATATTCTGATTCTCTACTCAATCCCTTTGATATCTTTAGTGCCTAGAAATCTATCTGTTTGATTTTAAATATATTCAGTGACTTGGCCTCCACTGCCACGTGTGGAAAGCAATTCCGCAAAGTCACTACCCTCTGAGTGAAGAAATGTCTCCTCATTTCAGTCCTAAATGGTGTACTTTACAACCTGAAACTGTGATCTCTTGTTGTAAACTCCCCACTCCTTCACCTGAACACTATTTGTGTACCCAGTCTCTCCTTGTTAGAATTTTGAGATCTCCTCTCATTTTTCTGAATTCCAGTGAGTAAATCTTTGCTTGCATGATAAACCTGCCATCCCATGTACCAGCCTAGTGCATACTTGCTGTGCTTCCTCAGTGGCAAGTATATCCTTTCTGAGGTAAGGATACCAAAACCACACCAATTGTACAGCTATAGTGAGGCAACCTTGCTCCTGTACTGAAATCCTCTTGCAACGAAGACCAACATTCCATTTGGTTTTCAAACAGCTGCATGCTTGTTTTCAGCGATTGGTATGCAAGGATTCCCAAGTCCCTTTGTACATCAATATTTCCATATCTTTCATCAGTTTATCAATACTCTGCTGTTCTGTTTTTCCTACACAGGAGTGGACAGCTGCCATGTATTTGTCCCCTCTCTCAACTTGCCAAAATCATCTGAAAGCCTCTTTACCTCTTCCTCACCATCCACAATTCTTCCTTATTCTGTGTCATCAGCAGAAGTGGAAATACTGCATTTGATTCCCTTATTCAGATTGTTGATACGTATTGTGAATAGCTGGGGATCAAACACTGATCTCTGTGGTACCAAGCTGGCTACCAGTTTCTACTCTGAAAAATACCTATTTATTCCTACTCTTGGTGTTCTGTCTGCTAATCAGTTCTCTCTCCACGCTAGTATATTATCCCACATGCACGTGCTTTAGCATTCTAATTTATGTGGGCTTTATCAATGTTTTCTGAAAATCCAAATACACCGAATCCATTGATTCTGCTGAACCTGTTTATCAGTAGTGTCCTCTAAACATTCCAGTAGATTTGTCAAGCGGACGTACCCTTGCATAGATGTATGTCGACACTGTCTAACCATTTGCCACTCTCCATTCAGCTGGTACTGTTTCAGAATCTGCAGAACTTTGGAAGATGACAACCAAACCATCCATTACCTCCATGGCCACCTCCATTATTAGATGTAGATTATGAAGTCTTGCATATTTGTCACCTTTCAGTTCTGTTATTTTCTCTACTTTTTTTATTATAAATATCAATATTCTTCAATTTATCATTCCCAATAACTTTTGCTTCTCTACTGTTTCTGGGAAATTATTTGCATGTTCTGTGAATCCAAACCTGAAGTAGTTGTTTCATTGCTCTGCCATTTCTATGTTCTTCATGATCAATTTTCCTGTTTCTCCCATGCAAGGGACCTACATTTGTCTTCACTAATCTTTCTGTTTGTACATTCTTACTATTACCATTCATGTAGTACTCTTACACTCTTGTTTCACACCTCTTAATTAGTCTCTTGTTTCTCCTTTGCTGAATTTTAAACTGGTCCCAATCCTTAGCTTTGCCACTTTTTCCAGCAAATTGATATGATTCCTGTTTGATTCTAATGCTATACTTGATTTCTTTTATAAATTGTGCTTGGGCCACTTTTCCTTTTGTAATTTTGCACCAGAAAGAATGTTCAACTATTGCTAGCATACATTATTCCTTAAATATGATTCTGGGTAATTCAAGATGGAGGACGGGAAAAATTTCTGTCCGTAACAGGCTGCTCCTTTTTTGCGGTGTTTAAGGTGGAGGTAACTTCCTTGAATTCCGGGAGCAGCAATTACTGTTTTGTATGTGATTGCATTGTTTTGGAACTTTGGAGGAAAAAAAAGTTAAAATAACGGCACTTTTAAAAGGGAGAGGGACAGACAAAGACAGCACATGGTCAGGTCAGTGCAGGGGGGAGAGATAGAGAGAAAGAAACCCAGCAGGAAATTGAGAAATAAATTTGTGAGGAGATCTCAGTTATCTGTAAGAATAATAGGGTGGTTATGGTAGGGGATTTTAACTTTACACACGTAGACTGGGACTGCTGTGGTGTTAAAGGTTGAGATGGAGAGGAATTTGTTAATTATGTACAAGAAAAGTTTCTGATTTAGTATGTGGATGTACCTACTAAAGAAAGTGCAAAACCTGACCTACTCTTAGTCACCTGCCCTGCCTTATTTCCTGAGGTGTCAGTGGGGGAGCACTTTGGCGCCAGTGATCATAATTCTATTAGTTTTAAAATAGTGATGGAAAAGGATAGACCAGATCTAAAAGTTGAAGTTCTAAATTGGAGGAAGGCTAATTTTGATGGTATTAGGCAAGAACTCCCAAAAGCTGTTTGGGGGCAGATGTTCGCAGGTAAAGGGATGGCTGGAAAATAGGAAGCCTTCAGAAATGAGATAACAAGAATCCAGAGAAAGTATATTCTTATCAGGGTGAAAGGGAAGACTGGTAGGTATAGGGAATGCTGAATGACTAAAGAAATTGAGGGTTTGGTTAAGAAAAAGAATGAAGCATATGTCAGGTATAGACAGGATAGATTGAGTGAATCCTTAGAGTATAAAGAAAGTAGGAGTATACTTAAGAACTTAAGAAGGAAATCAGGAGGGCAAAAAGGGGACATGAGATAGCTTTGGCAAATAGAATTAAGGAGAATCCAAAGGGTTTTTACAAATACTTTAAAGGCAAAAGGGTAACTAGGGAGAGAGTAGGCCCTCTTAAAGATCAGTAAGGTGGCATTTGTGTGGAGTCATAGGAGATGGACATATTGAACAACTATTTTGTATCGTGTTTACTGTGCAGAAGGGCAAGGAAGATACACAATGTGGGGATATCTTGGTGAGATCTTGAAAAATGTCCATATTATAGAGAAGGAAGTGCTGGATGTCTTGAAACGCATAAAAGTAGATAATCCCCAGGACCTGATCAGGTGTACCCTAGAACTGCATGGGAAGCTACAGTAGTGATTGCTGGACCCCTTGCTGAGATATTTATATCATCGATAGTCACAGGTAAGATGCCGGAAGACTGGAGGTTGGCTAACGTATTGTCACTGTTTAAGAAAGGTGGTAAGGACAAGCCAGGGTAGGATTAGAGACCAGTGAGCCTGACGTCGGTGGTGAGCAGGTTGTTGGAGGGAATGCTGGGGGACAGGATGTACATGGTTGTTGTTCTTCAGAGTGGTCATAAATGCAGACGTTCTGGCGTGTCTGGTTTGGATGGGCTTTAGGGCCGACTTGATTATAGCTAACAGATACTGCCCCAGGAAAAAGGCTTTCAAGTTTTAAAAAAATTTGAACAATGAAAGGGGAGTGGCCAGCTCTCCCAGCTCAGCTTTTCTCTGGTTTGGTTTGGTTTTTCGCTGTCTGGCTGTCCAGAGTGCTGGTCAGTATTTTGAGGCTGCTGGTCAAAGAAACAGCTACATGGAAATAGGTGTTCCATGCTGAATCTCCCTCTCCCTCTCCCTCTCCCTCTCCCTCTCCCTCTCCCTCTCCCTCTCCCTCTCTCCCTCTCAGTTGCAGAAATTTGGAACGGCGTCATTAGGTTGGGATAGAATAAGTTAAGGTATTGTGTATTCTGTTCTCTTTTGTTTGTGGTTCATTCAGTATTCTGTAAATAAATACTGTTTTGTTTAAAACAGAAGAGCTTTGATCTGCTGAAGCACTCCTGGAATATATACACCTGTTTAAAATAAGTAGAAAAGTTAGGGTCTGGGCTATTTTCTTGAAGTGTTTGGAGGGAGTCTGGTTTGGTCCATAACAGACTGGGGGCTCTTTGCAGGATTTGTTCTACAGTTCGGATATGGGATGAGGGTTGCTGGACTCGAAAGCAATGAGTGTTAGGTGTTAGTGTCTTTTATTCTGGGTGTTGCTTTCGGTTGGTTTAAACAGTGCTTGGGATAGCAATAGCTCTTTCAGCCACTAAGTGTAGAAGAAGTGACCTTGAGTGTTCTAAAGCAGTGAATAAGACTAAGCTGCTGGAATTGGCAGTCAAGCTGGAGTTGGAGCTGCCTCCTTTCATGAGGAAAGGACAGAGAATTACAGCAATAGCCGAGCATTGAGATTTGCTGGAAACGCCATCAGAATCTTTCGAGATGGCTAAAATTCAATTGAAAGTGCAGTAGTTTGATTTAGAGGCAAAAGAAATGAAGCTATTTGAATTAAAAGCAGAAGAAAGAGAAAAAGAGCAAATTGCTTTAGCAGGACAAAACGAAAGGAAGAGAGAAGAGAGGAAGGAAAGGAAGAAGGAGAGAGAATTTGAACTTAAGAAGTTGAACCTTTGCCAGGATTTCAAAAATTCACTTCCTGAAGTAGTGAGAACTCCTGTGGAAGAGCAAAGAGTTAAAATGGCAAGATTAGCAGCTGAAATGTTTGCTAACTATGAGTTGGTCCATAAATTAAAGTTTGGCTTCCAAAATCAATTTCAATCCGCGAGGGATAGAAATTGGGGAAAAGAGAAGTCCTTACATATAAAGGAAAAGGTAGATCTCGGTGAAAATCATAACGATGACTTACCACAAGGTAAAAAGGAAACCTTGAAGGGGAAAGATCAGTTAGAAAGGTCTGGTGTTTTCACTACAATAAATTGGGCCACGTGAAATCAGTGTTGGTGGGTTAGAAAAAGCACTGGGAAGCTGATTTAGGAAACAAGATAAGCTAGCATATTTTGTTGGAGTGGTAACAGCGGAGGCTGCACCAGAATGTACAATCTGGTTGGAGGTTGGTTAAGGAGGAAGTGCTGGATCTTCTTAACTTCACATTTGCAGGCATATAGTTTAACTTGCATAGGCCAGGAGCAGCAGATAAAGAGGTTACAATGTTAAGAGATAAACGATCCTCTTACTCTTTCATGTTGAAAGGTGAGGAGATATGTACCTCTGAAGGACTATGGCCAGAAAAAGGTGCTAGTAATGGGAATTCACGCCGAGACCAGAAGTGCTCAATTATATTGTGTGGGGTTAGAGTGTCCAGTGAAGAGTGGAGTTGGGGTATTGGACAAACTGTCAACTCCAGGAATGCAATTTGTCCTTGATGATGATATAGCTGATTCACGGTAGGAGTGCTGCCTACTGTGGTTGAAAAGCCAGTGGAAACTGATGCAACTAAGCTATTAAAAGATGGACAATTCGGGATTTTATCCAGACTCTGGTAATGAGGTCACAAAGTCACCAGTTAAAACAGGAGAGATCAAAGAGAACAGCTAAGAAAGCTGAAGTGGAGTTAGCAGAGACCCTGTTTGATCAAATGGTTGACACAAACCAGGAGCGAATAGATGACAAAGCAGACATCTTTAGTTCAGAGAAATTAACTGAGTTATAGCAGAAAGATGAGAAACTAAACCAATTGTACCAAAAAGCATACATTAAAGAAAAATCCAGATGTATCCCGGTGTGCTACTATATTAAAAATGATGTCTTAATGAGGAAATGGAGACCATCGTATACTCAGGCAGATCAGAAATGGGCAGAAGTTCATCAAGTTATACTGCTAATGGGTCATAGAAAGGAGTTGTGGGTGTTGCATTTCGGGGTAAGAAAAACTCAAGCTAAAATGTCAAAACATTTTTACTTGCCTGAACTGCACAAGGATGTAGTTGAATTTTGCCAGATGTTCAACCCCTCAAATCAATGATCTGATAGTAACTACAGCTCCACTTTTTCTGTACTTTGTATATACTCTGACTCTCCTGATGGTCTAACTCAGTCTTAAAAATATTCAATTACGTGTGGATTGATAAAAAATTATGGAACAGTACATGTGAAATATAAAGGGGTTTGGCAAGGGGAAATGGCTGGTGTACACAGCAAAGTTTAAAGAAGAGATTGGCAGACCAAATAATGGTTGTGAGGGAGGGCAGAATAGAATTTATGTTTAGAATCCCTACAGTGTGGAAACAGGTCCTTCTGCTCAACAAGTCCATACCGACCCTCCAAAGGGTATCCCGCCCAGACCCATTCCCCAACTACTCTACATGTTGTCTGACTAATACACCTAACCAACACATCCCTGAACACTATGGGCAATTTAGCTTGGCTATTTCACCGAACCTGCAAATCTTTGGAGTGTGGGAGGATACCGGAGCACCTGGAGGAAACCCACACAGGTACAAGGGGAATGTCTCCACACAGACAGTCGCTCGAGGCTGGAATTGAACCCGGGTTCCTGGCACTCTGAGGCAGCACTGCTAACCACTGAGCCACCATGCCGCTGTATAGTAGTGGCTAATTCTTGTCCTTGCCTGACACCCATGACTAAATGCTCCCATCGGGGTTCAGTTAATCCCAGTTGGGCTCTCTTTCCCTCCATGCCATAATGATGTGTGTTTGTAAGTGTAATTTTCCACTTCTACTTTCTCTCTTTCTTCACTCCCCCCAGGAGCGGCGGGAAAGTGCACAAGTGACCATTCCAGGAAATTCTTCTAAAATTCCTGCTTCAAACAGGCAATCTCCTACCAACTCGAATGAAAATGCAGCGGACCAAGTTGACCACAAAAAGGGAGGGAACAACCAACGTCGAACCAATTCCAACGGCCGCTCAAAGTATGGATTTCGTAGCAGAATTTAGGGAACAAGAGCTTGGGTGCCAAATGCAGGTTGAACCTATTTGAATTAATGCACTAGTAGTTCATCAGTCACGTTAACAAATTAGCATTTTCAATGTGCCATTTATGGATGTTGAGTGAGATTTTAAAAAAATCTGTATAGTTTCCTTCTGCATTTGAAAGACTAGGGGAGATGGAAATATCAAAGTTGGCCCTTTAAGAGAGATTCTGTTGAGATTGGTGTTAAGACAGCTTGTTAGGCTGAAGTGGGGTGCCCACTGCCTTGGATACCCTTGGTGCATCTTGTAATGGAAACAAGACCCACTCATGATATTTATATAAATTTTATTTTTGCATAATATGGGAATGTCTCTGGCAAGGCCAGAATTTGTTGTTCGTCCTGATGTCATTGAACTGAGTAAGTTGCTAGGCCATTTCAGAGGGCATTTAAAAGTCAACTAGATTTGCAGTGGATCTGGAGTCCAATTTAGGCCAGCCCTAGTAAGGATTGCAAGATTTCCTTCTCTAAAGGACATTAATAAACCAGGTGAGTTTTTATAACAATCACCAACAGTTGTGTAATCACCATTAGACTAATTTTTAATTCCAGACTTTTGTAATTGAATTTAGATTTCACCATCAGCCTCCTGGCTACCAGTCCAGTGACATTACCACTGTTCCATCTCCTGCTGAAACGTGGTATCCAGAATTGTACACCATCCTTCAGCTGAGGCCTACGTAGTGTCTTATAAAAATTCAGCATAACTTCTTTTCTCCTGTACAACATGCTTGTGTTAATAAATACTGTAGAGGGTCAGAGAATTATAGAGGCCTACAGCTCAGAACTCACTTCCTCAAAAGGTGGTGAATATTTCCAAGGCAGTAGTAGATAGATCCTTGATAAGGAAGGGCGTAAAATGTTATTGGGATAGGCAAGAATGTGGAGTAACCAGATCAGCCATGATCTTAGTAAGTAGCAGAGTAGGCCCAAGGGTCTAAGTCATAGAGTCATACAGCCCTTTGGTCCAACCAGTCCACACTGACCATGTTCCCATAGTAAATTAGGCCAACTTGCCAGCGCTTGGCCCATATCCCTCCAAATCTTTTCTATTCATGTACTTATCCAAATGTCTTTTAAATGTTGTAACTGTATCTACATCTGCCACTTCCTCTGGCAGTTCATTCCACACGTGAACCACTGTGTTTAAAAAAGACATTGCCCCATGTATCCTCTTTAAAACTTTCTCTTCTCACCTTAAAATGTGCCCTTTAGTTTTGAACTCTCCCACCCGAGGGAAAAGACCCTTGCTGTCCTGCTGGTAATGTTTATAAAATAAACTGATGTATTTCTGAAGAAGAGTCATATCAGGCTTGAAATGTTAAGCCTGTTTCTTTCTCCACAGATGTTACCAGACTTAGAGTTTCTGTTGCACTTTGTTTTTATTTCTGATCTATTTCTCTTGCATTCAAAATGGATGATCTTGTACTTCCTCATGTTTAACTCCATCTGTTACTGTCTTTTGCCCTTAATTTATCGATGTCTTATTGTAATTTTTTGCTCCCATATGCAGTTTTTACTGTGCTACCTAACTCACTATCATTGGGGAATTTAGATATCCATCTCTCTCGTTCTTCATCTTGCAGCACTTCTATATCATAAGATGATGGCTTGCACTGTGTTGATAGACTCTGTTAAACATCACTTGGTGGGGCTAAGGAGCCCAATGGCAATTTCTGCCACATTTACTGCAGAGGAAGACAGTAGGCTGAGATGGCACAATTCACTGGCCTCTTTATTTCTTTTCTCTCTGGACACTCTTCTCAGCCAACTGAGCTTTTTGTTTCTGGTTGCCTTTTTTAATGCTCCTCCAAACTGTGCCTCCAGCACGGCAGACGGTGTTTGCCACCTTAATAGCTCACTTTCAGGTGTTCTTGTAGCAGAGATGTAGCAGCCCAAGAGGTTGTGGCCAGTGACCACTGTCCAGATCAGCATCCATCCAGTGAATATGGCCAAGCCACTGCAGGAGTCATTGGCTTAGCAATGAGTGTATCCTGATCGAATCAGCATGCTGCAGCATATCTCAGTTAGGAATCTTGTCCCTGTCGTGAAATTCCAAGGATATGTATGAGTCAGTGAAGCTATAATCATTTTCTTTAGCCTGGCCTATGTTGTCGGGTCTCACTACTGCGGTAGACTTAAGAGCAATCGCAGTAACGATTTTGTACAAATAGGTTTTAACTTGACACAGTATGGATTGGGTACAGACCTCCTATTTAGAAATTGGCAATGTTTGCCAGATTTAGTCCTGAAATGCAAGTAGAATTCATACTGATTTCTTGATCACTCTGTCTAGAATGTGTCTACCCATCGCACCTATTAGGCCACTTGGTTAGATCCACATTTTAAGTTGGGCTTGTTTTAATTGAAGTTAACATATTCATCTGTCTTGCAAAAGTGCTGTACAAGATTGGTCGATTCAAGTCACAATGTAGTTCTATTGATGATAAACTTTGTAATGGAAAATGTTTTTGCACTTGCAGGCGAGAACGGCAACTTTCTGTATGTAGCAATGAGGACAATGCCCAACCATACAAACTTATAAATTTCAACATGGGATCAACTGGAGGGTTCACTGTACACAGGGGAAAACTTATTGGTGAGGAAAAGTTTTCGCTGACTATTATACTTGCTCAGTGATATTTGAACATTTGATTGTTGACCCTTGGTTCTGGATTTGGTTGGTATGGTGGTAAATTAGGAGGTGAGAGGAAAATTTCTCATTTGTTGTCTTGTGACAGGTGAGAACGAGCAGTTGAACCGGTCAGTCTACTATGGCTTGGAAGAATTGACAGGAAATTTTGTGGTAATCTATGAATGGGTTCTTCAGTGGCAGAAAAAAATGGGCAAGTTCCTCACTAGCGAGGAGAAGGACAAAGTCGAGAAATGCAGAAAGCAGGTATTTATACCTATTTGAACAGGAAATCTGTGAATTTTGTTTGCATGATCTAGAGTACTGTGAATTACCACTAGTTTGATCAGTCTGATGATGTCTGATGTGGAAAATGGATAAATTTATCCTGAAGTAATATTCTGAAGTGGTAACTGGAGCAATACTATCAATTTCTGCACTTACCATTTGTGATGTTCACTATTATTATATGGTTTGTGGGTATGCTAGCAAGGCTGAGATTTGTTGACCATCTCCAATTGCTCGAGTCCTGATTAGCTATTTCAGAGGGCAGCTAAGAGTCAACCACATTCCTGTGGGTCTGGCATCGAATGGAGACCAGACCGGTAAGCATGACAGATTTCCTTCCCCATAGATTATTCATAAATCAGATGGTTTTTTTATGATACATGTTACAGTCGCTATTAATTTCAGTTTTTTTTTGCCATAGTGAGATTTGAACTCCTGTCCCCAGGCTGTTATAGTGGGATCCTGGATTACTAGTGTTTCACATTAACACTACATCATCAGTTCCCCTCTTGATGCCTTCAAAATAAAATTCCCCATTCTAAATTTCAGCTTGAAGTAAATACATTGAAGTAAATCTTATTTATTTGAAGTCCATTTTTATAGTCCACTATGGTCATTTCCCTTCAGATAATGGCAAGGTGTTTAGCAGGTCTTTGGCGACAATAAATGTGTTTGAGCACAGCTTTGTTGTAGCATTTGTATCCAATAAAAACTAATATGGAAAGTTTGTGTTTTATCATTTTTCTCTTGCTGCTGGATGGGTGTGTGCCTCTAATTTTGATCTCACCCGTTCACTTACCAGAGCAATTGGAATATTTGCTTTCTCCTTGCCTGTCCTCAGAGCATTTTAAGTGTGTCCATATTATTTGGGACTGGCTTAGTCTAGGTCAGACTGGGTTGTTGAGGGACTTATTCCAAAGGCTTTGAGAAAGAACAGATTGGTGGTTGTGACAATGTAGGAACTTTCATGGTGATTTCTACAAACTTCATAATTTGCCATTGGTGGGATTTGTACTTGTGATTTCTGTGTTGTTCCTTCAATACCGTAACAGCCACATTTCTACAGCACATATCCCAACCCAGAGGGATGCTGTCAGGAGGCATGACTGAATTTCTGCTTCTGTTTTTCTAGATCCAAGGTGCAGAAAGTGAATTTAACTCTTTGTTGAAACTGAGCCACTCTAACCTGGTACGTTACATGACAATGTGCTGCAAAGAGAAGGAGAACTCCATTTTGGTCAACCTTCTTGTCGAGTATGTAAATGGTTCCAGCCTCTCGGATGCTCTGAACAAAGGGACACGTGTTGCAGTTGAGCGACTCCAGCACTATGCAGCACAGCTCTTGGCAGCCTTGGACTACCTCCATAATAACTCTGTGGTACATAAGGTCCTTAGTGCCTCAAGTGTTCTGGTAGATGGAGAAGGCAACGTGAAGTTGACAGATTACAGCATCTCTAAGCGGCTGGCTGACATTTGTAAAGAGGATGTGTTTGAACAGACTAAAGTACGATTCAGTGAGAATGCTCTGCCTTACAAGAGTGGTAAAAAGGGGGATGTATGGAGGCTGGGCCTCCTTCTGCTGGCTCTCAGCCAGGGCAGTGTTGTAAAAGAATACCCAATAACTGTGCCAAGCAATCTGCCCAACGACTTTCAGGATTTCCTCAACAAGTAAGTTGCAGACTCTGATTCTGCTATACATGGTCCATGGGTTCTATATCTTGAGATTCTGTTAGAGGTGAGACTGTTATTTCCTAACTGGTGCCTAGTGCTTACACACAATTCTGCCACAACAGGGCCAATATTGCAAGTGAGAAGCATCGGTTTCCATCCTCATGGTCCAACTAAGTAATAAAAAAAAAAGCTCCATGTAAAACCAACTAAATAATGAAATAGCTACTTTTAATTTCTCTTTTTTTTAAAAATGTGGTTATCCCTTGCACAATGGGAAATGGTTTGTGAATGAAAACTTTGGAGTATTACCAGAAATATGAATGAAAGAAGAAATTCACACTTTTATAGTGCCTTTCACGCAGGTTGTCTTGGTGGTACGTTACAGTCACAAATATTTTTAAAATGTAGATTGTGATTTAGCTAATCATGAAGGTCAGTTGCACACAGTTAGGCCCCATAAATGGTGATACAGTAAAAGATTAATTAATCATGTTTTTTTTCTGAAGAAGGGTCATTAGACACGAAATATTAACTCTACATTCTCTCCACAGATACTGCTAGATCTCCTGAGTTTCTCTGATTTCTGTTTTTGTTTTATTTTCAGATTTCCAGCGTCCACAGTTTATTCTTATGTTTTTAATGTTGGCTAAGATATGCAAAAGAACTCCCTGCCTATCAGGCAGTCCTCACCATTTAAAACATTCTTGCTGAACGGTGGATTGTTTCTAAGATATGGTTAATGTTCTCTGGTTTGTGGGAATAGGAGTTTTAGATTGTACCGAATCAGGAAGTGTGTTTATGACGAGACATGGGTTGAAAATGCCCTATATCTCAGACTGATACCTTCATGTGACCGTGGAATTTTATAACTGGCTTATGGGTAGTTTAAAAAAAAACTCTATTCACTAAAACAGCTGGAGTATAAATCAGGCATCCAGTTCCTTCACAAAGTAGATTATGTTGTGCTGGCTAACTCTGTCATTCTCTCTCTTTGCTTTCTTTGTCCCTTTCTATTTGGGAAGCAGTTGACCTGTCCTTGCTGCTTTGTTGCAAGTATGGCTGAGGTTGGTACCTTAGTACAGGGGGATTTTTAAGTGAGAATCCATATCCAGATGTTGATCTATTCTGTGTTACACAACTATCAGAATTCTAGCACATTAAAGTGAGCGCTGCATCTTCATCTCTCCGTTGTCTCAATACAAATGTTCTTCAGGAAGGAAACCAACGCTTTAAAAAACACCTTTTTTAAAGGGGACTTATGTGGGAAATAGATGTTTCTTTCACTCAATTCATGTAAACAAATTGCCACTCATTGCTGTATCTGTAATAGTGCTTTCTTTGTGCAGCCATTTAGTTTGAATAATTCTATTAATGTAGCTTCACAAGTTGGGTGAATATATGAAAGATTTCTTATATTTACCAATACAATTCTCTTAAAAACTTAGTTGTGACTTAGACACTTGAAGTTCGAATCATTCCCCTTAGAAACCTTGAGTACCTTGTGTGACTTCTTAAGCGAAAAGACAGACAAACATGGTTTGATGCCCCTATTCAAGACCAGTTCTCAGTATGGATATACCTCGACTGTTTTCAGTCCTTCAGTTTCACACCTGATTTAGTGTGTGTATCTCTATCTCCTTACAGTGACTGGAAGTCCCTTTGGGTAGAATTAATTATGCAGTTTTCTCCCAGTCACAGTACAACTGAGTGGGAACATAAAGGCTGCAATTCATTGGCTCTCCAAAATGTCAGGCAGTGCCTAGTTCATCTCAGTGCATTGTCCTCATCTAAATATTCCATGTATACAGACTATGTGTATTCAACTATCGAATTAATTTAAGCATTGACCAAATAGAATATAATTTTCCTTAAGAACCTCTTATTCTGACCCCACCCCTGCCTCATTGATCTTTTGAGGATAGTGGTTTAGTTCAAAATAAAGCATCTAATTGAGTAAACCAATAAAGCTGTGGGTGGTTGTTGGTCATGGAGTAGCTCACAATATAAATTTTGTCAGATGATGTTTCTAACGTTGACATTTGTTGTAGATGTGTGTGCTTGGAGGACAAGGCACGTTGGAGTCCTCAGCAGCTGCTTGAACATTCCTTTGTGAAGCCCCAACTGGTACCTACACCATCGACCTGCAATGAAGACAGTCGAGAAGGTGAGAGGTCTACCACCAGTACACCACATTAGAAGTTTTCCCTCACCCACCATAAAGTGGCGAGTGTCAGCAAAATCATTAGCCATGAAGAGCTTTCAGTTCTTCCAAGTTCTCTAATCTAGTACACTAGCTCTTCTATTTTTATGAATAGCTTGGATTTTATTGATTATCTTGTTGATTATTGTAACATTTTGGATGTTTTCCTACTATCTTCCTTGATTACTAATTACCTGAATCATATGTTTTACATTTGTTTTGAAGCACTAAGTGATTCATTCTTCATTACTAACGTTGGCATTTTATACTACTTGGGATTTTAGAGGGTCAGATTTTAGGTTTTATGTTACATTTCCTAAACACTGTATTACTCCAGAACAAGGAACATTTCGTATTCCTATCTTTTGATTATTCAGACATTCTAATCAGGGTTTCATTTTAGCACTGTTGGTAAATTGGGCATGTTCCCTGTATAGTGCTGCCTCCAATTTGTTTCTGTATGGTTACTCTCACTCACATTCTCTAGTAATCCCTCTACACACGCATCATTTAGGACCAGGAGTAGGTTGTTCATCCCAACAAGCTTCCGCTGCCATTCAATAAGATCCTGGCTGATAGGATTATAACTTTTCAACCCCTTACTTAACAAGAATATATCTATCTGTGTAATATTCCATCACCTTTTCAAGAGCAGTGTTCCAAAGACTCATGACCCTTTGAAGGAAAAAATGTTGACTTATTGCTGTTTTTAATTGGTGACCCCTGATTTTTCAAGCAGTTGTCACTAGTTCTATACTCCCTCATAAACTGAAATGCATTTTCTATGTTCACAGTGTCAGGACTGCTCAGGATTTTGTATACTTTAATCTATTTCTCTTTTGCTCTTCTAAGCTCCAGTGGTTTCAAGCCTACTCTGCCTATCCTTTTCCCATAAGACAACCTGGCCATTCCAGGTATTAGTCTAGTGAACCTTCCTTTAAATAAGGAGACCAAAACCGTGCACAATACTTCATTACAGTCTCACGAGTGCCCATGTAACTGAAACATAACTTCAAAGACTCAAAAATGTTTACAGCACAGAAGGAGTTAATGTATGCGCCAATCAGTAAAAAAAAAATTGTCTGAACTAATCCTATTTTCCAGTTTTTGGCCCACAGCCTTGGAAGCTATAGCAACACCAGTTGAAGTTTAAATACTGCTTAAATTTTGCAAGAGTTTTTGACCCAACCACTCTTTCAGGCAGTGAGTTCCAGACTCCCTCTGGAGCACCCGCTGAAAGACAAGATTTTGCCTCAACCCTTTTCTTTGTATTCTACATCTTAAGTTAAATCCAGACTCCCTATTAATGTAAATGGATTATGCTCCTCATTATTTTATACAACTGTCAGGCTCATCTTAACCTTCGTTGCTGCAAGAAAAATAATGCCCATTCCCTCTCTGTTTAATTTTTTCTGATATTTTTCAGTACTGTACCCTAGTGTGTCTACTGCATTTTCCTTTCTCGTTGCGAAGACCATGCACAGTACTAAGTTATGGATTGTGTCCATATCTTCCAGGTCCGCGTGCATACAGAATAATGAGGCCTGCCCTTCCCAAGTTATTCTGTTGCTTTTTATATATTTAAAATTTTCTTCGAGTTTACTTATATTCTACATGCCAATATATCATCTTATGTTCTCCCTCGGACTTTTTAATCGTAGTCTTGAGATTCTGCCATCTTTTTTTCTTAATCCTCATCTTTGTTTCTTGACATCTAGAGTTTTCAAGTCTTGGTCGTAATCTTTGCCTTTATAGGAATATACTTGTCCAGTACTCTTGCTGTTTCCTTCATAAATGCCTCCCATAGCTATTTGCAGTTACATCTGCATGCAGTTGCACCCAGTCCACTTGGGTCAAATTGTATCTTGGCTTAGTAAGATTAGCCCTTTCTGGTTTAGAACTTTTATTCCTGTCCCATCCTTCGCCTTTTCCATAAGTTTCGTAAATTTAACTGCGTTAAAGTCAGTATCTTCTTTCCTACTATTGAGTACTTTTCCACCTACCTCTATCCAGTTTCTCCATCCCAGATTTCCTGGATGCGATTTAAGAATCTTGTTCCCTTCCTACCCTACAAACTACAACTATCCCAGTTGTTATTTAGACAGTTAAAATCCTCTACTATTGCTGCAATATTATTCCTACACTTCTCTGAAATGTGATTACATATTTGATTCTCTGTCTGATTGTTTGGGTGTCTATACTACACACCCAAAAGCATGCTTGTTTTTTTGTGGATTTAATTTCTATCCATATGGCCTCATGTGATGATACTTTCAAGATATCGCTCCTCCTCACTGCTATTCCTTGATTAATATTGCAACACTCCCATTCTATTCCCCTTTGTACTCCCTGCATTTATATTCAGTTCCCCTTGTGATAAATGCTAACATTCTATTAGCACTCTTGAGTTACTTGACCTGCATAATAACCTTTGGCAATTCATGTTTGAGGGCACCCAGAATATTCTGCATCTGAACTCTGCAATCTTTTACCATTTGGATAATATGCTTTTTTATACTACTTGTCAAGATCTCAGAGTTTCCAAATAGTATTTTTTTAATTCACTTGTGGGAACTGGGTGTCATTAGCTGGCCAGAATTTATTGTCAATCCTTAGATGCCTTTGAACTGAGTGGCTTGCTGGGCCATTTCAGAGGACAGTTGAGAGTCAGCCCTACTGTTGTGTGTCTGGAGTCGCACGTAGGCCAGATGAGGTGAGGAAGGCAGATTTTCTTCCCTGAAGGACACGAGTAAGCCAGATGGGTTTTTCTGATAATCAGCAATGGGTTTCATGGTTATCCATAGATTTCGTAATTCCAGATTTCTTTCTAATTTAATTCAAATTCCACTAATGTGGCAGGATTTGAACCCAGGTCCCTAGAACATTAGTTGAGTTTCGGAATTAATAATTTAGTGATAATATATTTAACACATCCTTTCCAACTCGCTTGATGTCCAGTATCTTTTTGTCACCTCCTTGTATCCTCTTCACAAGTTGCTTTCCTAGCTATCTTTGTATTGTCGGCAGATTAGATTAGATTAGATTAGATTACTTACAGTGTGGAAACAGGCCCTTCGGCCCAACAAGTCCACACCGACCCGCCGATGCGCAGCCCACCCAGACCCATTCCCCTACATTTACCCCTGCACCTAACACTACAGGCAATTTAGCATGGCCAATTCACCCAACCTGCACATTTTTGGACTGTGGGAGGAAACCGGAGCACCCGGCGGAAACCCACACAGACACGGGGAGAATGTGCAAACTCCACACAGTCGCCTGAGGCGGGAATTGAACCCAGGCCTCTGGCACTGAGAGGCAGCAGTGCTAACCACTGTGCCACCGTGCCACCCACAAGATGTGGCAGCAACGCCTTCCGTATCTTTGTTTAAATCAATTGTATAAATTTTAAACCGTTAAAGTCCTTTTGCTGATCCTTGCGACTGCTTGAGAATAGGAGTAGCAGAGGAAACTGGTGAATTGGGAGATTTATGTGGGTAGGTCAGAGTGGCGAGCTGGCAAGCTGGATAGGCAGTGAGCAGTTATGTTCAGCAGGGAAAGGATGAGCAGAAGAAGTGACAATGGGCACGTCATTGAGGGGAAAAAGCAAGGGGGAGAGGTGGCAAGCCAGGAGAAACTTTAGAGCTAACAAGTTGTTAGGAGTTAGTAAGAAGATGGTTTTTGGATCAGGGAAGACAATAGGTTTTTAATATAAAAATTGCAGGTCAGGAACATTACCCATCTTTATTCCAAATTTTCTTGTAGAAAAATTGTTTTTCTTTTGCAGGTTGTTGTTTAGGAGCACGTTAGGATTGCTAAATGAGAGGAAGCTGTAACTGTATAATGAACTGTATAAAATTCCACTTTTATTTTTCATTCCCATTTGTTATGTACACCTCACTAATGTGGTTCATTTTCCTGTCACCAGATTCAGCAGGTGGAACAGATTGTGCAGAAACTGTTATCCCAAACAGCCAGATCCTCACTGCGTCTCTTTACACAGACACCCAGAAGCAGCTATCGCGTTATTACAATGAGTTTGAGGAGCTGCAACTTCTGGGGCAAGGTGCCTTTGGAGCTGTCATCAAGGTACCTAACTGGTGCAACAAAATTCTGAACTCTCCCCTGCACAATATCTTGGAACACTGTCTCTTCATCTGTAGATTCATGATGTAATTTATGTTTAAATGTCAACTAAAACACTGATTTTAAAATGTGTCTGATCACAGTGCCCTGTTTCAAAAATAAAGTTGGCGCAAGAGTCCAATAGTTTTACTATATTTCCATTCTGCTCTCAATGGGAGAGTTGCTCTGACAGAATTACTGATTAACCTAAATTGTTAATTAGTTTCACTCTGAGTTAAAGTTTGACTCCCCATTTGTTGTATAGGTACAACATAGAATTATATAGAATGTACAGCACAAAGTGTGCTTTTTCACTCAGCTGTGTAAGGTCTATGTTTATGCTCCACACAAGCTTCCTCCCATCCAATTTGTCTAACCATATCAACATATTGTTCTGTTTGTGTCTCTGGTTTCTCCATTTTTTTAATATGATATCTTTCACATCATATGATTGTACCAGCTCATTTTGCAGATAATACTTTTAAAATATAATGGTGTTTGTTAGGCAGGCAGTCATAGCATTATCATAATTGTCTAGTTAATAGTTAATTTTGTGAAGTTGGTTTTGGAATGAATAGAAACATATGCTACAATGGCTGTTCAGCTCATGTTTACACTGGTCTTTGAAGGAACTGTCCAACTTGATTCACACTTTTGCTCTCCTCATTGTACTGCAAATTTGGAATAATTTTAGCCTGGGCACAAAGTTCTGCTGCACGTAGATCAGTGTTGAGAATTGACAAGGTCTTCATTTAATCTTGGAGAAAAAATATCTCAATTTTCTTTTGTGTTGTGCAGTGAAGTAATGGTATAAATTGTGTACTCAAGTATTCTGCCATATTCAGGAGCAACAGTACTACTGTTGAACCAAACTTATGCACACCAATACGAATTTATATGGTATTTTTTAAATTGGAAAACCTTTCCCAAAGAAAAATAAATTAATTGAAGATTTAAGGAAGTACCCAGCATACATTCAAGTGAAGCATGAGTTGGTGCTTTTAGGAGGGAAACCTGAGTACAAATGGGTGGAGAAAAACAATCAGCATTAAAATTATCAATTTTGTGTAGCTGATGTGTTAAAATGGCAGTAGGCACTGACAAACTCCTTTCACCCCATCCTCATAAAGTCATTGTCATAGAGATGTAGAGCACGGAAACAGACCCTTCGGTCCAACTCGTCCATGCTGACCAGATATCCCAACCCAATCTAGTCCCACCTGGCCCATATCCCTCCAAACCCCTCCTATTCATATACCCATCCAGATGCCCTTTAAATGTTGCAATTGTACCAGCCTCCACCACTTTCTCTGGCAGCTCATTCCATACACGTACACCCTCTGCGTGAAAAAGTTGCTTCTTAGTTCTCTTTTATATCTTTCCCCTCTCACCCTAAATCTATGTCTTCTAGTTCTGGACTCCCCACCCTAGGGAAAAGACTTTGTCTATTTATCCTATCCATGCCCCTCATGATTTTGTAAACCTCGATAAGGTCACCCCTCAGCCTCTGACGCTCCAGGAAAAGCAACCCCAGCCTGTTCAGCCTCTCCCTATAGCTCAAATCCTCCAACCCTGGCAACATCCTTGTAAATCTTTTCTGAGCCCTTTCAAGTTTCACAACATATTTCCGACAGGAAGGAGACCAGAATTGCATGCAATATTCCAACAGTGGCCTAACCAATGTCCTGTAGAGCCGCAACATGACCTCCTAACTCCTGTACTCAATACTCTGACCAATAAAGGAAAGCATACCAAATGCCTTCTTCACTATCCTACCTACCTGCGACTCCACTTTCAAGGAGCGATGAACCTGCACTCCAAGGTCTCTTTGTTAAGCAATGCCTCCTTGGACCTTACCATTAAGTGTATAAGTCCTGCTAAGATTTGCTTTCCCAAAATGCAGCACCTCATATTTTTCTGAATTAAACTCCATCTGCCACTTCTCAGCCCATTGGCCCATCTGATCAACATCGCGTTGTAATCTGAGGTAACCTTCTTTGCTGTCCACTGCACCTCCAATTTTAGTGTCATCTGCAAACTTACTAATTAAACCTCCTATGTTCATATCCAAACCATTTATGTAAATGACAAAAAGTAGTGGACCCAGCACCGATCCTTGTGGCACTCCACTGGTCGCAGGCCTCTGGTCTGAAAAACAACCCTCTGCCACCACCCTTTGCCTGCAACAGCCCTCGATACTGTCAACCTTTGTGTCATTGGTAAATTTACTAATCCAACCAAGTCATTTATAAAAACTACAAAGAGCAGAGGCCCAAGAACAGAGCCCTCTGGGACACCACTCACCACTAACTTCCTGCAGAATACTTTCCGTCTACAACCACACTCTGCCTTCTGTCAGTCTCTCTGAATCCAGAGAGACAAATCTCTCAGTATCCCATACCTCCTGATTTTGTGAATGAGCCTACCATGGGGAACCTTATCAAATGCCTTGCTGAAGTCCAAAAACAGCACATCCACTGCCTGACCATTGTCTACCTGTCTTGTCACCATCTTGAAGAACTCAATAAGATTTGTGAGGCATGACCTGCCCCTCACATAGCCATGCTGACTGCCTTTAATCATGCTATGCTTTTCCAAATAATCATAAATACTTTCCCTCAGAATTCTTTCCAAAACCTTGCTGACCACAGACGTAAGACTGACTGGTCTGTATTTGCCAGGGATTTCTCTATTACCCTTCTTGAAAAGAGGAACAACATTCGCCCCTCTCCAATCCTCCGGTACGATTCCCGTGGAGCGTGAAGAAGCAAGGTTTTCACCAGCGGCTTAACAACCTTCTTTCTTGCTTCCCGGAGCAACCTAAGATTAATCTGGTTTGGCCCTGGGGACTTAGCAATCTTAATGTTTGCCAAAATTTCCAGCACATCAACTTCCTCAATCTCGATCTGTTCAAGCCTGTGTACCAGCTCCTCAAAGTTCTCATTCACAACAAGGTCCCGTTCCTTAGTAAAAACCAAAACAAAAACTCATTAAGGGCTTCCCCTATCTGCCCAGACTCTGCGCACAAGTTCTGTACGCTATCCCTGACTGGCCCTACTTTCTCCCTGATCATTCTCTTATTCCTCACGTATGAGTAAAATGCCTTTAGGTTCTCCCTAATCCTTCCTACCCAGCCTTTTTCATGTGTGCCCTCCTGGCTCTCCTCAGTTCATTTTTGAGCTCCTTTGATCCAAATAACATTACAGTTTCACCAGTTTGTAATCAGAAATTGGCAAAAGGAGTGCTATAAGTTATCATATGAAATTACTGTAATTCATTGAGTTTTTTTCTTTATTCATTTCGAGATCAATTGAGCTTTTGCTAATGATACAGTATTTTGGACTGTAGCATGAATTTGAGCCCTTCAAAGGTGGTATCCATGTAATAGGCAACTCCATAAATTTAACCTTAAGAATAGTCTAAAAGGTTTGATTTTTACATGAGTATGTACGGTACTAATCCATTATTTTGATATACTATTTGACATGAATCACAATGTCCCTATAGACATGTGATGGTTCCTAAGCGTTTGCAAATGTTCATCTCCTGCAAAATTCTGTGGGCTTGATAAATATCTATACCCTGGATAGATATTTGCTTTGACCATTTTAGATGGTTGTCTTAAAAACAAACTGTTCTTTATTGTCGTCTTCAATATCATGCATTCTTATGACCTTAAATAGTTATTTAAATTCAACACTCTGCTTGATTTCAGGTGAAGAATAAATTAGATGGCTGCTATTATGCTGTTAAACGCATCCTGGTGAATCCTTCCAGTAAACATTTCCGTAGAATAAAGGGTGAAGTGACATTGCTATCACGTCTGAACCATGAAAACATTGTAAGGTACTACAATGCTTGGATTGAGAAACATGAAATTCAGCCTGCCTCAAGCCCATCCTCCGAAAACATGCCAGAGACTCCACCCCAACCTGAGGCAGATTATCAAAAAAAGCTAATGATGTCTGATGACATTGAAAAGAATGCCCCACCCCCCGTCACGACCAGTTCTGTGGAATGGAGCACATCATGTGACAGATCATCGAGTGTTAAATGCACTGAGAGAGAGTCGAGTGATGAGGATGATGATGAAGAGGATGTATTCTGCGCATCGTTTTTGTAAGTATGAACCAGATTTCCGTGCTAGCTAATACATTTGGACATGATTGGCTTTTTGGTTTGGGGTACTATTTGCAAGCTATTTCAAATAGCAAATGTAGTGCAAGCTCAGAGATTCAGTGGAGATTCAGGACCAGTCTACTGTTCCATTGTTGTGTTTTCCTCAGGATAGTTTCTTTCCTGTCCTGAAGATGTTGACTGATGCTGTATTTGGATAAACAGATAACTGCAGCCCTCCAACATTTCACCCAGATGAACCTGGATAATGAGTGCTGAGGACCATTTTAGCTGAAACTTTTCAGCTGAGGCTAATGATATCTTTGCCTGCAATCCATGTGCATACTGTCCTGTAGGGTCACTGAGGATAGAGCAAGAGCATTGACTGGACAATTTTTATAAAAAGAAGAACAAGGCATAAAGTTATGCTCTCAATTAATTATCTTAAGTATTTGCATTGCTCAGAATCGCACCGTAGTAAACATTGGGACGTGGGACCAAAAACTTGAGTTGGATTTTAAGGAACATCTTAAAGACAAGGTTGAAAAAATATTAAGTTTAGGAAGGGAACCCCAGAGCTTTGGCATAGATGCCTGACTGCCAATAGAGGGTCAAAAGAAAGTGGCATGCAAAGAGGGAGGAACTGGAGAAAAGATGGTGTTTGAGGAGGGTTGTAAGACTGGATGAGATTACAAATGTAGGGATGAACAAGATTCTGAAAGGATTTAAAAATAAGGATGTGCTCAACCTCATGGAGGATGGAAGAGTGGAACACTAACTACAAGAGCTCTAGTTGTCTGACCGAAGAAATAAAATGGACTGAGAGAGGCTGGGTTATTACTACGGAAAGGATAATCTCCATACCAAGCAGATTGTAGTGTGCATCACCTTCCTTTCATTTAACAGGTAGCAACGCTTAACTTATTTAAGTTTATAGAACACTGGCAGATCAGCAATAATGAAAGTTAGGGATCCCCTAGTGTCTGCTTGCTGAAGTTACCATGTTTACAAGTGAAGTGCATTGGCTGCTTCTCCTGCTTGGACTATTCTTTCAATTTGGGCATTGTTTTGGATGGTACATTGAAACAAAGGTCTGTCCTTTCAGTGCCTCTGCTCAAGATCAGATAGGGACTAAACCTGGCATCTGTCTAGATTTGTGTTCCATTTCTGTGTGATGGAAAGCTGCTTGCGGAAAGCAGTGTGGAGGATACAAAGAGGCCGCAAAGAGATACAGATAGGTGAAATTAATGGTCAACAAGGTGGCAGATGCAGCATAATGTGACGTTATGCCTGAGATGGGAGGTGTGCTTTGTCTGTCTTTGGTCCCATTACTCCACGGATCGTAACGTAAATTTTACTATTTTACACTGTTTCCGATATGGCCAATCTTATGCTTTCTCTGTATTAGAACTAGGATTAAAAAGATCCATCATCTAGGTTTCTTTAAACAGCAGAAAATTATTCATTTTATTGTGAAATAAAACTTTAATGAAGATGCAAAACAGGCCAGCATACTGTTTGTAAAATGAAAATCCCCTAGATTTTCCAACACATGCATATATCTGATAAAAGAAAATATAATTAAATTTCTTTCTACAAAGATTCGCTATTTTTAAAAAATAACACATTTAACCAATAGATCTTGGTTCTTGAAATGGTCACCGTGGCTGTTGGTGTGACATGCTGGTGCACAGGTGCATGTGGTGTAACTGAATATTTGTAGATGCAGTCAATGAGGAAATAATGACAAACTCTTTCAGGGGCTTCTCATATGGCAGTACCTAGACCAGTACTCCAGATTCCACAAAAGGATTCATTTTCAGAAACCATAGAGTTGAGCTGGGAAACATTTCTACTTTAGTAGGTTTCTCTCCAGTTGCTCCAAAAATTGTTTAACATAAAACCTGGAACCTGACTGTCATAAACTGAGGCAAGTGATCTCCAATGAACAAGTGGTTATCACCAGATGTGTGACTGATCTGATTGTGGTGTCAGCTCCGTTTTCATGTCTATGTACTCTTTCCGCGCCCCCCCCCCAAAAAAGACCCACTGACAATGCGTACGAATCTGTCTTACTGAATTTTGAATATATTCCATAATTCAGTCTCTACTGCCAATTAGGGAAGAAAATGACCAAGATTAATGATCATCTGAGAAAAGTTAATCTTTTGCCTCAGTCTTACATGGGCGATCCCAAATTTGTAAACTCTAGAGTCCCTCTACAAAAGCATGCTCAGCATCCACCCTCTCAAATCTACTCAGGATTTTATATGTTTCAATAAAAACATCCTTCATTTTTCTAACTTTTTTTGAATATCAGCCCAACTTGCTTAACCTTGTAAGATAACCCTTTCATCTGTTGAGTGAACCTTCTCTGAACTGCTTCAGTTGCAGTTGTTTCCCTCCTTAAGTAAGGAAGCCTAAAGTGGATTCAGTAAAGCCCTGAATAGCTTCAGCGACACTTGCCTACTTCTGTGTTCTATTCCCCTTGCAATAAATACCAACATTCCATTTGCCTGCCTGCCCAGTTGCTGTTCCTACATGCTAATGTTTTCATGTGATTCATGCACTTGGACACCCAGATCTCTCTCTGGCAGAGATATAGGGAACTTGGAACCATGCAGGATTTCAATCAGAGGATGATACCCTCAATTGAGGTACAGGTCTAACCATGTTCCTCAATTTGTCTCACCTCCCATTGCCCACCCCATCTAGCTTCCTCCAAACCCCTTGACTCCCCCCTCTACTCCAGCTGCCCGTCACCTCCAGTGCCCACTGACCACTCTGACAACCTCCCACCCTGTTGCCCCGATTCAGTCAATGGCGGACTGATGATGAAAGAAAAAATACGCATTAGACAATCTTCAAAAGAGAAGAAAGGCAAACCTGCCTCCTTTTGGGGCTGGCCCTTGACAAACTTGTCGTAAATGATCTGGGCTTTGAGCACAAGTTTGGAGCTGGTCTTTGTGTTCTTCTAGTCCTCACAGGCGGGACAGAAGTAAATGTTTTCCTTGTTCAACATTGTTAAGGAAAACTTGGAATGAAGCCATTCCACCTGGAAAGAGAGAGAGAGAGAGAGAATTTGATTCTGCTTCCATGTAAAGGATCTGTCCATTCCCACTCTTACAACCATTTGTAAATCAGACCCCCCCCCACCCCACACCCCAAATTGCAATTTGAGCACAGAAGGTGCTGGGTAGAGGATAGCATAGCAATATTGTCACTGGTCTAGTCATCTAAAGACCCCAGGCTAATATTCTTGGGACCTGGGTTCAGATTCTACCACAGCAGCTAGTGGAATTTAAATTCAGTCAATAAGATGAAATTGATAGCTTTCATTACTAAAACTAGCTATCGTTGTTAATTGTACAATCCCCATATCTGGTTCACTAATGTCCTTCAAGGAAGAAAGTCTGCCCTTCTTACCTGGCCTGGCTTCCGTGTGATGCCAAACCCACAGTAATGTGAGGATTCAGAAGAGATATACCAAGATGTTGCTGGAAATGGAGGGTTTTAGTTTTGGGGGAGAGGCTGGTGCTTTTTTTCACTGAGATGTAGGAGGTTAAAATGTGACCCTAAGAGGTTTATAGAATCATGAGGGGTATAGAGAAAATGATGTCTTTTTCTGAGGGTGTGGTATTTCAAAACTAGGGAGCATATTTAAGGTGAGGGGGAGAAAGATTTTTTTTAAAAAAAAGCACAAGGGGCATTTTCTTTTTACACAGAGGGTGTTGAATGAACTCCCAGAGCAAGTGGTGGATACAGGTACAGTTGCAACATTTCAAAGACATTTGGAAATGTACATGAATAAGAAATATTTGGTGGGATAAGGCCAAGCACAGGCAGGTTGGACTAGTTTAGTTTTGGGATTATGGTCAGTATGGACTGGTTGGACTGAAGGGTCTGTGTCTGTGGTGTATGATTCTGTTTCACACATCATTTATTCTATTTTGCGAAAGTACAAATGGCATCATGTCATTGGAGAAGCCATTGTGGATTCTGAGGAGAGTAAAATGTGTTGTGGTTGTGGGTATGACACTAGAAGCATGGCACTTATCCATGGACTGCATCAACAAGCACATTGACCTAGATCCAATTTACCTGCCACTATAATGAACAAAGGAAGTAGCAGGAACAGGACCAAATAAATTCCAGAAGATGCAGTACAAAAGCGCTGCACAGGAGGCTCCAAAGCACTGAAGATGTCACCTAGACAGGGGACGAAACGTCTGCAAATCAACTTCCCAGCTTGACAAACATACCCACAACCCCGACTGGCACCTGAGCTACAAATTTTACACAAACCTTGAAGAGTGAATAGTTGAGAGACAGACATTTTAAGATGAAACTAAATTAATGTATTACTGTGATCTATTTTGGCAATCAATATACAAATGGTCAATGAATGCTGGACCATTAAATTCATGACCATTAGTGTCTATCTCTGGGATGTGTGCAACATCTAGTCTATGGGGTAACAGTAATGGAACAATATTTACATTGAACATAAATTGCACTAGTGGATGGGAGTAACTATGATGAGTGCTTATTCCACTGCTCCTACTTTATGGTTTAAATATAACATTTGATGTGATGGGAAACAGTAACACTAGCCTGACCAGCAGAAATTCAGATGGCATAAATGTCGAATGTTGCATTAACTTTTGCTCACATTTTGTGCAGTCTAGATGAAACAGTGTACCCATATCAGTGTGTTGGTGATGCTCTGTGCCACATTGTACAATGTAACACTCTTAAATGTAGTGCCGGAAGGACAAAGCTAGTCACTTGGTGTCGAAGGTTAACATTTCATCTGAGATTCTCAAACTGATCACATTTAGAACAAGCATTAGTGTAGACTCGGTCAATGCAATCCAAGATTTGGGGTTTTATTTCTGATTAGGGTAATCTTAACCTAAAAATTCCAGTTGATAGGATCAGATTGGACAACTGGTTTATAATTTGCCTGATTTTAAATATCCTTTTGAAGTTGTTCCATCTGATTTTAAATAACTTTGGTTCTATTTAACATTTGTGACTTATGCTTTTGAAAACAACACTGCTTACACTTCAGAAATTCAAAAGAATTGTGAACATGAATCTAACAAACAGAATTTCAAACCATATAAGCAGAAATATTTTATTCTTTGCTTAATCCTGACCTTTGGATTTAAGGTGTTCAACACCCAATGCCTTTAACTTTATATTTTGTAAGTCCATGTAAACAAGTCATGATGTCTTTGGACATCACCTTTCTTTTCTACTAATTCACGGGATAAGGGGGTCACTGGCTAGGCAGCATTTATTACCATGATCTTATTGAATGGCAGAGCAGACTTGCAGGGCATGCAGCACTTCATTGTCCCTATGACTGCTGTTAACCACTGTGTGTGTACACAGTGGCTTCCTCCCTGCACAGCAGTGTACTTTATCTGCTGGGTCATGTACCCATCAAGTCAACACAGCAGATAGAATTCCACATTCTAACCTTTGCTTTGAACTACTCAATAAAAAGAAATAAGGCTGTAATAAAACAAGTACAATGACAAGAAACTGCTTGATGTGGCACAGTGATTCCAGCAATACATGTACTTGGAATTTTGAAATTGTAATTGGTAAACTGCTTTGAAAATATTGTTATGATTAAACTCATGAAAATTTTGGGCTTCTTTATGGAATAGAATCCCTACAGTATGGAAACAGGCCCTTCCACCCAACAAGTCCACACCGACCCTCCGAAGAGTAACCCAGCCAAACCAATTCCCCAACCATAATATCCTGTTTTACCCCTGACTAGTGCACCTAACCTACGCATCCCTGAACACTGTGGGCAATTTAGCATTGCCAATTCACCTAACCTGCACATCTTTGGATTGTGGGAGGAAACCTACGCACGCATGGGGCGAATGTGCAAACTCACACAGACAGTCACCCAAAACTGGAATTGAACCTGGGACCCTATCACTGTGAGGATGCATTGATAACCATAGGGCAACCATGCTGCCCATTGGTGGGGAAGGAGATAGTTGGTCAATTTTAAGTTCACATTTCAGCTTCTTAATTGTTAAGACTATCATTGCACAGAATTTTATATCAAATGTATTCTGTTTCTACAGACCAGCTGACATTTATTCAGACAGTGACATTGTCTTTGAGAATGGCAGTGGCAACAACAACAACAACCCTGCGGTGAGTAATCAGTATATAACTTGCAAATAAGCAGCTTGGCTCAATTTGGAAGTCTCTACCTGAGTAAAAAGGTTGTGGGTTAGAGCCATTACATTGCTTTGATTCTCTTGTACAGCTTTTCGGTTATTCTCTGGAACTCTTTGTGGATTATGATATCTAAAGACATTGTTCAGGAATAAACTGAATCTGATGGCATCAAGGAGCTCAATAGTCTATTGAGAATCTAAAACTCCCTGTTTTCCTAGCTACCAACTGATATTCGGCTTTCTTCACACCGTTGCACTTGGCACCTTTTCCCATTGTTATACCTATTGATATTATCAGTCATATACAAGCTAGGACTGGAGATTCAGTCCTACAATTGATTCAGTGCCTCTGGTACTTGGTTTGAATGCCTGGGCAGAGCAGCAGAAAGTCATTGGGTTCTGTTTATTGCCAGAGCAGGCATAAACGAGTCATTTCCTGGATAGCAAGCTGTAACGAATGATGTGCCAAAGTGGGCACATCAGGGCTGGGGCCTCAGCTTTTCATCCAAGTCATTCATATAAATAGTAAAGAGACTGAGGTATGGTTGCTAAATTAGGTGATGATTATAAGATAGATAGGAAAGTAAGTTCTGAAGAAAACATGATGTTGCTATAGAGGGATATTGCTAGGTTGTGAGTCGGCATAGAGCAGGCTAATGGAGTAAATTATGAGAAAATGTGAAATTTGAAGAATAAAAGCATCTCCAAATGGTGAATGATTGCAGAGCTCTGAGATGTGGAGGGATTTGGGTGCCCTAGTGCATATATTGCAGCAGGTACAGCAAGTAATTATGTAAACTATTAGGGGAATTGAATACAAATGTTAGAGAGGTAATGCTTCAGTTCCACAGGTCATTAATGAGATCATAGCTGGAGTGCGATGTACAATATTGGTTTCCTTACTTCTGGTTTGGAGCAATTCAAACATTTGTTGGACTAACACCTGGAATGACTTTTGAAGAAATATTAGACAGTCTCGGGATGCTGGCAGACGGGGTGGGGGGGGGGGGTGGTGGCTAATGTGCATTTATTTAAGAAAGGCGTCAGGAGTAGCTTGGGAAATATAGATCGGTCAGTCTGACATCAGTGGTAAGTTGATGGAGGGGATTTTGAGAGATAGGGTTTACATGTATTTGGAGAGGCAAGGACTGATAAGGGCTAGCTGGCATGGTTTTGTGTATGAGAAATTGTATCTCACAAAATTAATTGAGTTACTTGAAGTAACCAAAGAAATTGATGAGAGCAGAGTGGTAGATGTGGATTGCACAGATTTTAATAAAGCGTTTAGCAAGGTTCCGCCTGGTAGACTAATTAATAAAGTTACATCACATAGGTTTCAGGGGGAGCTTGCCAATTGGATACAAAATTGGCTTGATGGTAGGATGTGGTAGAAGATGTTATTTGGACTGGAGACCTGTAACCCGTGGTGATCCACAGGGCTCGGTGCTGGGTCCGCTGTTGTTTGTCATTTATATAAATGACTTGGATGAGAACTTAGGAAGCATGGTTGGTAAGTTTGCGGATGGTACCAAAATTGGTCGTGTAGCCACCAGTGAAAAGATTGATTTAAGATTACAAATGATCTTGATTAATTGGGCCAATGGCTGAGGAGTGCAGATGAAATTTAATTTGGTAAAATGCAAGATATTGCAAAACTAACAAAGACAGGACATTTCTACAGTTAATAGTAGGCCCTGAGTAGTGTTGTCAAACAAAGAGACCTCGGGGTTCAGGTACAAATTTCTTTGAAATTTGCGTCACAGATAGACAACGTAGTTAAGAAGGCGTTTAGCACACTTCTCTTCGTTGCTCAGACCGTTGAGTATAGGAGTTGGAATGTCATGTTGAGGTTGTACAGGACATTGGTGAGGCCACTTTTGAGTACTGCTTGCAGGTCTTGTCACCCTGCTATAGGAAGGATATTTTTAAATTGGAGAGGGTTTCTGAAAAGATTTACCAGGATGTTGCTGGGACTGCAGAATTTGAATTATAAGGAGAAGCTGGATGGGCTGGGATTTGTTTTGTTAGAGTGTAGGAGGTTGAGGTGTGACATTATAGTAGTTTATAAAATCATGAGGAGCATGGATAAGGTGAATAGCAAAAGTCTTTTCCATCAGGTGGGGTTCAAAATTAGGCAGCATACTTTTAAGATGAGAGAAGATTTAAAAGGGATCCAAGGGGTAACCTTTTCACATAGAGGATGGTTCATTTGTGGAATGCACTGCCAGAGGATGCAGATATGGTTATGACATTTAAAACATCTTTGGACAGGCACATGATAGGAAAGGTTTCGAGGGATATGGGCCAAATGCAGGCAAGTGGGCCTTGTTTATTTTGGGCTACTCGGTCAACATGGATGAGTTGCACTGGAAGGCCTGTTTCTATGCTGTATGACTCTATTTAGAAGAGTAAGAAGCAGCTTGATTGAATCATGTAAGATCTTAAGGAAACTTCACTGGGTGGATCTATAACTAAGAGTCACCAGTTTAAAAATAAGGAATTGTATATCTAAGGTAGAGACGAGGATTTTTTTTGGTTCTTTAATATTGGCATTGGAGGCAGTCCAAAAATGTTCGCTTGATTGACTGGTATGGATGGATTTTCCTATGAGGCAAGGTTGGAGTATAGAGGAATGAGAAAAAAACTTTTATTGAAACATATCAGATTCTTAGGTAGCTTGACAGAGTAGATGTGGAGAAGGTTCTCCCCTTTGTGGGAGAGTCCAGGACCAGTCAGCATAATCTCTCTGCTCCTCGACTCTTCACCTTAATTGTCATCTTAAATGGTTGCCCATTTGAGAGAGAGAGAGAGGAGGAGGAGGAGGATTTTTTTTCAGAAAGTAGTGGAATTCTTTACACTGAGAACTGGTCAGGCTGTGTCATTAATTATATTTAGGGCTGAAATGGACAACGTTTTAATTGGTAAGGGAATCAAGTTATTTTGGGAAAAGGTAGGAAAATGGAGTTGAGAATTATCAGATGAGCTGTGATCATATTGAGTGTCATTCGATTCAGTTGGTCATATGGCTGACTTTTGCTCTTATGTCTTATGGTCTGAAATTAAACAGTTAATGAAATCACAGTATTTTCTTTCAGGTTTTTGAATAGGGTTGGCAGCAACTGTTAAAATCAGAATCCAGAGTATACTATTGAGTTGCATAGGAAAAGTTTAATTGATGGTCCAAATGAGCCGATCTTAGTTGGCTGCATCTTTCCTGAGGGAGAGCCTTTCATTTGTGATCACAATTTAGAGGCCCCTATGTGCATGTTTATTGAACCTGTCACTGAGCCTAGCCTGCACAATTGAGCGACCTCTTAAACTCTCTTCTTATAAGCTTGTGTGAAAATAATTTCCACTTTCATGTGGCAAAAGAAGGCTTCTGGCATGCTTGATGTTGTATACTGTTGGCTGATGGGAAGGGTGGAGGTAGCAAAAATTCTATGCTTAATATCTGTATTCCTAAGATTGGTTGTTGCCATGGCTCCTTGTCTGTTTGCATGTAAAGTACAATTCCAACTCAAAATGAGCCCTGGTAAAACCACTTTTATTTATAATTTAAAATTGTTTATTATGGTCCAGGTTATGCTGTTTGAGCCCATTTGGGCACCATCTTATAATGATGCTGTCTCTCTCCTTTAGGACTTCCGATACACTGTTGACTTTTCATCCTTTTCTGAGCTGGTATGTCAATGCAGTCAGTGGTGAGGCATTTGAATGTTAATACTGGTTGAGGCATAAATCTGCATTTAAATTCAGTGCATTCTACACGATGTGTGATTGTGTCCCAAGTGGCCAGATCCCTTTGAAAAGTGGAAACAATTCATGAAATTCTGCATCAGAGTCTTCCTGGATGTAGGTGTATATTTTATATTTGAGTAGAATCATCAAGTTAAAATTTAAATTCCAAAAAGACAAGTGGGTTAGGGTTGCAAGAGAGGTTAAAATGTAATTTAAAAAAAATCAAAATAGGAATGGAATTCACCCAATTTTAATAGAGATGGAATGAATGACTAACTAACTAACTAACTAACCCACTGATTGGATGTAGCTGGTCTTTGAATGCTTGGTTGTTCTGCTATAACGTGCGTTTGTTAATGCAAATTTGCGATAACACAATTGACTGTTGGGGGCACTGTTTCAAAAGTACGAACTTTTAAAGTATGTATTGGTTATAACGCAATTCCTGCCCCATTAGATTAAATGATGCTGCTGTTACTTGATTTGCTTATAGTGGGGTTGCAGGAGAATGGATTACCATGTTATAGCAGTACTGACTGTACTATGAAGCTGCATACCTTCATTTTAAGTTAAAAATCACACAACACCAGGTTAAAGTCCAACGGGTTTAATTGGAAGCACTAGCTTTCGGAGCGATGCTCCTTCATCAGGTGGTAGTGGAGGGCTCAATCCTAACACACAGAATTTATAGTAAAAATTTACAGTGTGATGTAACTGAAATTATACATTGAAAAAGTGATTTTCTGTTAAGCCTTTCATCTGTTAGAATACCGTCGTAGTTTCACTTCTTTCATGTGTAAATCACAAAACCTTTTTTTAAAAAAGTTGCACTCTCGGGTTAGCTGTTAACAATGGTGATAGCTAGACAATCTGTTGAAGGTGTTGGCCCCCTGTCTTCTCTATCCTTGCCATGATGTTTAGATTGATTCTAATCTAAAAAGTGAGATAATGGAGTTCCACATGAATGCATGCAGTTTTTGAGCAAAGTACAATGTAACCCTGCGAGTACAAATTCACCCCATAAAATATATGTGTGCATGTGGTTCTTTGTCTGTCTGGGTTGGGGGTTGTGAGTGTGAGAAAGTGTGTGTGTGTGTGTGTGTGTGTGTATAGTGAGTGCAGAGTGTCTTAAGTCTGTGTGTGTGTGTGTGTGTATGTATAGGAGTATAGGAGTATCTGTGTGTGTATAGCGCAACGGTGGTCACCTGTAATGTGACGTGAACCCAAGGTCCCGGTTGAGGCCCTCCCTATGGGTACCAGAAACCTGGTGCTCCCTTTCTAATGGCAGTGGATCTACCTACAGCACATGTCTGCAGCAGTTCAAGAAGGTAACTCACCGCCACCTTCTCAAGTGCAACTCGGGCAGGCAATAAAATGCTGACACAGCCTATGACACCCACATCCTATGAATGAATTTTTTCTTAAAAAAAGGTCTATGTCAACAAACGCTGCAGTTATGTTCCGTGGGATATTCAGGAAACTGGTTTGCAAGACATCTTGACCTCACAACAGTTCTATTGCTCAGAGCCTATCTCTATTAAAAAGAAAACAAGCTCTGAATCATGCACTGCTGAAGAACACCATTCCATCTCATGGATCTGGCTCTTTGGAAGAGCTACATAGTTAGTCCCATTCACCTGCCCTTAGACCTCCACCACTCTTCCACCTAGTGCATAAAAGCAGTGTACCTCATTTTATTCTGGGACCATTTGCTAATTGTCTTTAATCTAAGTGATCTGCATAGAAATACAGAAGAGAGGAGCAGGAGTAGGCTATTTGGCCCCTGAAGCCTGTTCTGCTAACCAATATGATCACTGAATTCAGTGCCCTAAACCTGCTCTTCCCCTATGTCCTTTGATCTCTTTAGTCACAAGAGCTATGTTTCCATCCTTCAAGAAAACACATCATGTTTTGACCTCAACCACTTATTGCAGTTGTGAATTCCACAGGCTCATCACTCTTTGGATGAAGACATTTCTTCTCATTTCAGTCCTAACAGGTTTATCCCTTATCCTTAAAGAACGTCCCCTTGTTCTGGACTCCCCCCACCATCAGGCACAGCCTTCCTGCTTCTAGCCTGCCTAGTCCTGTTAGAATTTTATAGATTTCCATTAAATTCCCCTTCATTCTTCTGAACGTAAGTGAATTCAACCCAAACAACTCGATCTCACCTGATGCATAGTCCTGCCATTCCAGGAATCAGTTTGATAAAGCTTCAGTGTACTGTCTCTATCGCAAGAGCATCCTCTGCACACACTATTCCAGGTGTGGCTCCACTGATGCACTGTATAATTGCCAGAAGACATCCTTGTTCCTCTCATTACAAAGGCCAATATGCAGTTTGCCCCCTTTACTGCCCGCTGCACTTGAGTGCTTATTTTCAGCAGCCAGAAGAAGTGGTGGATGCTGGGACAATTATAGCACTTAAAGGCATCTGAATGGGTATATGAATAGGAAGGGTTTAGAGGGATATGGGCCAAGCCGCTGGCAAATGGGACTAGATTAGGTTAAGATAATCTGGTCAGTATGGACAAGTTGGACTGAAGGGTTTGTTTCCATGCTGTACATCTCAATGACTCTATAACTGGTTCACAAGGACTCATTGAACATTCTCCTCGCTCAATTTACAGCCAATCAAGTAATGATCTGCCATCCCATTTTGCTACCAAAATGGATAACTTCATATTTATCCACATGCGCTGCACCTTCCATGCCTTTGCCCACCCACACAACCTGTATACTCACTTCGCATCATCTCTGCATCCTCCTTATGGTTCACTCTTCCATCCAGTTCTGTGTACTTTTGTAGGCTTTGAGGTAATACATTTAGTTTCTTCATCTACGTCATTAACATATATTGTGAATAGTTACTAAGCTTGTCATTAGAAACAGTTTCTCCTTGTCTGCTCTCTTAAATCCCATTAGAATTTTGAACGCTTCTGTTGAATGTTTCCATAAACTCCTCTGCTCTAAAGGGTTGGGCAGTGGGGGAGGGTGGGTAATGTAGAAAGAGAGGAAGGTTGTGGGGACATGAGAGGAAAGGACAATGGGAGCTGGGTTTGGTGGAGATGTATTATTGGGCGGTGACTTTTTTCTTCTCAGGATGACATAGTAAGAGAACTCAACTGAGATTTGTAAGGCCAAGATTTCAGACTTTTTGCTATTGTTATAGTGAAGACACACTTTTATGATTTTAAAAAAATCCTTCATGAGCTGTGGGTTTTGTTAATAATGCTAACATGGAAAGCCTGGTCATTGTTACTAAAATTTATAATGTCTTTCCTAGTCTGTACAACCATGGTGATGTTTGGGACATGTTCTGAACCACAGGGTGATGCTTTGAACTTTGTCTAGGTTTCTCAGGAAAAAATCCAAAAAATATGTTGCAACGTGCCCCCTTTTCCCCAAGTAGTTTAATTAGTAAAGGGTTTGAGCAATTGAGCCACATGGAGAAAAGTGTTCGACACTTGGTGATCAAGAGATCTCAAACTGGAGATGTTGGGTGAGAGACCATGTCTGTGACTATAGGATGAGCACCAGCTCTAGCTCTGCTGTTTTGTCCACCACTCTGGAGTAACTTGCTCCTGCTGAACAGTCTTCAATTTATATGTGAAAAATGGTCTCTTTGGTAAGACCTAGAGAGCGTTGGCATCTATGAAACTACACAGATGCACGAGTGACCATTTTGGCAGGTGACGTAAGTGGCAAAAAAAATCTAACATTAACCTGTTTGTTGCCTAACCCAAGGATGTGTCTTTTTCCCATTCTCATAACGGCTTGAGTGTAACTTACATTTTAGCTCAGACTGCGTGCTAATTTCACCATAACTAATATGTTTTATATTCTGTGTTTGTTACTTTCTGTGATTATTGTTAATATACAGGGCAGGGAAACTACAAATGCAAAGAATCCTGAGGATGGCAAAATGGAGAAAGCAGAGGTCATAATAGAACCACAGACAGTGCACTATCTGTATATTCAGGTAACCAATTCTATCCATTCTCTGCACTATTTATATATTCAAGTAACAGTGGTACTCCAGATTGCAGAGTATTTATATTCTGTAACATGCTACCCCAGACTTTCTACTGTATATATGCTCTGATAATAGACTGGGCCCTGGATTGCACACCATGTGTGTATTCTGTTGACATACAGTAATTTGAATGATTTCCTGAAATGCAACAATTCAGCAATGAAAGCTGCTTATTGTTACATTGCACCATTTGAAAGGAGACTGCATTTCCCTCCTGCACCATAAATCCCATTTGACACAGGTGGACATATTTTGGTGATATATGGATTGTACGATCCTTACTATCGGAATTATGCTATGAAAATGGACAGTATTTAGGATACTGACATAAGTGACTGCAAATTAGATGGCCCAAGTTGCTTCAAATTTAATTAAATCAGGAGGATTTGATAAGACATTTCATGACCATTTTCTACCATTATATGCGAAAAGTCACTATCAGGTCAGCAAAATAGTTCTTCCATCTGCCAAATTAGATTAGATTAGAATCCCTGCAGTATGGAAACAGGCCGTTCGGCCCAACAATTCCACACCAACCTCTGAAGAATGACCCACCCATACCCATACCCATTCCCCTACCTTTTGTTTTACTCCTGATTAACGCACCTAACACGATGGACAATTTAGCATGGTCAAATCACCTAACCTGCACATCTTTAGATTTTGGGAGGAAACTGGAGCACCGGAAACTCACGCAGACATGGGGAGAATGTGCAAACTCCCCACAGACAGTCACCTGAGGTGGTACAATAACCTGGGTCCCTGGTGCTGTGAGGCAGCAGTGCTAACCACTGAGCCACTGTGCTGCCAGTCATAGCAGTCGTGAATTTCCTTAAGAAAATTGGGAGAGTTCCAGTTGTCTGCATAATGCCATTTATATGGTTTTTCCAGTCACATTGTGGGGCTGAATAGGAGAAGTCCTGAGGAAATTCACTGAATAAAATGTATACATTTTTCTCTAGGAACGAAAAAACCCCAGTAATTTTGTAACTTTGCTAAATCTAGAACAATGCAAGTAGACTTTAGGAGGATGTGGGTATGTGTGGCTTGACATAACGTAAGGCAATTCCACCCTGACAGATGTATATGTGTTCAAGCCGAGTTGACGTGAGATAGTCAAATGGATAGTACACTTAAAACAAATACCTGAATGTCTGTTTGAGATCCCTCATCATTTTTACACTTTTGCCCATTGTCCTTTGAATACTGTGATTGTCTGGCACTCCAGCTTTACACATGCACCACCCACCAGATGAAAATAATACAGGAGCTCATGCTGAGATTGAGCTCAGGTCCTCAATATTGATAGTACAACAGAGCTCTTCATGTCACACTGTCAATGTCTTTACAAAGATGAGTTAATATTTGTAGCAAGATTGTAAAATGCCTTTATGGAAGCTATGCAGTTTCAGAACTGTTATACCCACCACGTTAACTCTAATCCTAACCTAGAGCGACCAAAGCAACTCAGAGTTTGAATAGGACTCTGTGACTTTAGATTAGGTCTTGTAAGTTGCAGGATTGAAAGGTAGCTCTGTTCCTTCACAGGTTCAGGTCCTCAATATGCATTTCAGTGCCTGGTAATGTAGAAATGCTGTATTGCTTTGTAATTTTAATTCAGTATTAACCTGCTTTTAACATCCTGTTGATCTCTTCCCTTTTATCAATTGAATTTGTTTTTATATTTTGTTGTTGTATGGTTGTTACATATGTACATTTTAAGTCTGATTCCTTAGTATATAATGGACTGTTCAATGTAAGTTACTTAGCAAATCAGCCTTTGGTTGTGAATGATCTCTTGAAAGAAATAATACCGATGATATTTTATAACCAAAAATACTTTCACGTTATCAAGTGAATCCCACCTTCTAAGTTATGAGGGAGACTTTGGCTTGCTCTGCGTTGCAGCTGAGGGATTATTTGGGTATAATTCAATTAAACAAATGATCTTGCAGATCACTTAATGACTTGAGTTGCTGAATTTGCTTGATGTATAAATTGTAGACTTAAATTTTCTTGACTGCTTTCAGATGGAATATTGTGAGAAAAGCACTTTACGTGACACAATTGACCGGGGACTGTATAGAGATATAAATCGTCTCTGGAGGCTATTCAGGGAAATCCTTGATGGACTAGCCTACATCCATGAACAGGTTTGATTTTTAGGAACTGTTAGGGGAACTGTAATATCTAATGTAAGTAAACTTTCAAAAAGCTTGTGATAATGTTCATGTTGTCGGAATTGAGCTTAGAAGTGAGAAAGGAATAGCTACTATTTTATGAGAAAGGAATCATTCAGTCAAACGCTTCAATCCAACTGGTCAGTGTCACTGTTCATGCTCATAAAATATTCCTTCCAATCCATTATATTTGACCCTGTTGCCTTCCTTTGTATTCCTTTACTCCTTCATTTATTTATCTAACTCCCTCCTTAAATGCATGTCTGCTATTCACCTCAAATGCTCCTTGTTTTACCACATTACACATTTTGATCACACATTGGTGAAAGAAATTTCTCCTGAAATCCATATTGGATGCCCACAAATGGATTTCTTTTCTCCATGTCTTGTCTATAGAACTAATTCATCACCTATCAAGTCACCCCAACAATGTTATTTTTTTAAAAAAAAGACCCTCAGCATGTTCAGTTGTTTATTTCTATTTCAGTTGTTTATTTCAATTCTTTATTTCTAGTGCGATCTTGACATTTTTTTGTCACTTCTCCGGTCTTTGTTATAAAATGGAGACCACAACCGTGCTTGTACTCTCGTCTAACTGACATTTTTTTTAAACAAGTTTAATATTACTTTTCTACTTTACAATTCATTCCCTCGAGAAAAAGAATCCCAGTCCTGTGTTTGCTTTTCGTGGCCTTATTAACTTTCATTACTGTGATAATAACCTGTGTGTCATCATTCCTCAATTACTTTGCTCCTTAGATCTATTCAGACTCTGGAATTTAATACAAAATTAAACCAACTCATAGTAAAATCCGTTTGATTGCATAGCCTTTTTTGCAATTTTATAAATTTCTTCCTGTTTCCTATGTTCTATCTCAGTGTTAAAGGTACCACCCAATTTGATGTCATCTGCAACATTAGTAATTGTACTTCTGATTCCTAAATATAAATAATCATTAACGTAAATCGTGAGCTATTGTAGTCTTATCATCCATCTGTGTGGAATACCATTTCACTAGGATGAGTAGCTACCCTTAATCACTACACTGTTTTTCTGATTTCTACCTTGTTATTTATATCCCATTTCCATGCACTCTGATTTTATTTGTGAGTCAACCATATGGTACTTTATTGAAGCTCTTTTGAAAATTTGAATATATTACATCCCTAATGTTATACTTGTCCACTCGTTATTACTTCAAAGAATTCAGAAAGGTTGGCCAAACAGTTTCTAGATGTATCTCTGCTATATCTTTGGGTAAAGATTTCAAAGAACAAAGAGCAAAGAACATTACAGCACAGGAACAGGCTCTTTGGTGTCCAGGCCTGCACTGATCCAGATCCTCTATCTAAATTTGCCACCTATTGTCTAAAGATCTGTGTCCCTTTGCTCCTTGCCCATTTATGTATCTATGTAGATATAACTTAAATGACGCTGTTTTTCCCACCCCTATTACCTCCTCTGGCACCCACCACCCTCTGCGTAAAAAAAACTTTCCACATATCTCTCCCCTGAACTTTTTCCCCCTCACACTTTGAACTCGTGGTCCCTAGTAATTGAGTCCTCCACTCTGGGAAAAAGTGTTTTGCTATCCACCCTGTCTACACCTCTCATGATTTTGTAGGCCTCAATTGTCTTCTTTCCCATGAAAATAATCCTAATCCACTCAACCTCTCCTCATAGCTAGCACCCTTTTTCCCAGGCAACATCTTGGTGAACTTCCTCTGCCCCATCTCCAAAGCATCCACATCCTTTTGATAATGCGGCGACCAGAACTGTACGCGGTATTCCAGAACTGTACACTGAACCAAAGTTTTAAATGACTGTAACGTGACCTGCCAACTCTTGTACTCAATATCCCGTCTGATGAAGGAAAGCATGCCGTTTGCCTTGTTGACCACTCTACTGACCTGCGTTGCCACTTTCAGGGAACAATGGACATGAACACCCAGATCTCTCTGTACATCAGTTTTCCCCAGGACTTTTTCGTTTACTGTATAGTTCGCTCTGGAATTGTATTTTTCAAAATGCATCACTTCGTATTTGTCCGGATTAAACTCCATCGCCATTTCTCTGCCCAACTCTCCACTCTATCTATACTCTCTGACAATCAGCTTCACTCCACTAGTCTTAATGTCATTTGCAAACTTGCTAATGAGGCAACCTACGCCTTCCTCCAAATTATGTATGTATTTCATTATGTTTGCTGCTCATTAAGCTAACTGGTCTATAGTTCTGATGTAAGCTCTGACTTGAATGATTTAAGTTCTCATAAAACATTCTAGTCTCATAAAACATTCATTGTCTGCTGCATATTTCCAGCATTTTCAGTTTCTGTTATAGTCCCCTGAACTCAATCGAACTCCTCTGGCTCAATTTCCTTTTCTGATTTTTAAAAATAAATTTATGATAGTGTCTCTGTTAACCATTTACCAGTTTATTTTTGAAATGTGTTGGTATTGTCCTATTGAACCGTTGATTTTCACTCCTCTATATTTCCTTAGTTTGTTCTCCCTTTGCTTTCTTAAATGATTACTTCTTTGATCCTTTCTTCTAATGCTTTGATAGTCTCCCTGAAAATAGTAATATTTCTGCCATTTTGATGTGAAGTTTATCTTCTGGCCCTAATCCTATTCTTGATTTTTTCTTTCATTTCTGTCTGAAGAATACTTCAATGTTCCTCGTCCTCCGTATGTGTTTCTATTTGCCTTGATTTAATTCCATAATTCATCTCCACTTCCTTACTACTTCAAATTAAATTTCCTAACTACTTCTATTTCCTTTTTGTCACCATTCGTGTCCCTGAAATTCAGGGTTGCAGGAAAGAGTTGAATTGAAGGAGTTCAGCAATCTTTAATTTTGCAGGGTTGGAGGCAGTTGCATAGGTTGGAAGGAACAAGATCAAGGAGGTAATTGAAAACCAGGATGAGAACTTAAAAATCTAGACACTGCTGAACTGGGAGCTAGCAGTTTAAAGAGCACAGAGGTGATGGGTGAATGAAACTTAATGTGAGCTACTATAGTCAGTTCTTCTGTAAAGCGGTGGCTGCATTCTTGCGTAGTCCCACGTTTTAGAAAAATTATGCTTTAGAAACAGCGCTTAAAGTCTTGGCGCTGTAATTACATTACAGCTGACACATGTTTTTAAAATTCATGCTGTAAAAGCATGTCCTCAATTCATCAGTCACATTACAGCGAATTAGCTTTGACGAAATACGAGTTATAACAGAATAACCTGTATGCAGGCATTGTTAGAGTTTGAAAGAACTCAAGCTTAGAGGGTGTAGACTGGAAGGCTGACCAGGGAACATTGGAATAGTTCTGATGATAGCTTATAGAACAGAGATATTAACTCTGTTCCTCTCCACTCAGGCCTGCTGAGTATTTCTAGCATATTCTGTTTTTAATTAATAATTTTCAACATTTGATGTATTTTGCACCATTGGGTTGGTTGAATTTGCAGTTGATATGATGTGGCTGTTGATAGTAGTTGAGCTGAGATTCAGATGGATGTAGGCAATATCATTGAGCTGGATATGAGGCAATCTTCATGATAGGTGGAACACTGTGTTGGAAGCTCACCAAGGGTCCCAAAGGATGTGAAGGTTGTGAATGATCTTGTCCTGCGTCAGACAGTGCACAAAGTGAGGGTTTGAGTCTGGTCAAGTCAAGAACAGTTTACTTAGGCCAAGCAGGGGTCCTTTACCATAGTCACAGCCAGATCAGATGTTATTTGTAACTTTGATCAGGGCAGTTTCATTACTGTGCCAGGAGAAGGCACTTGATTGAGGTTTTCAGACGTGGGAAAGATGGACATGGATTTTGGCATGCTTGTGGACTTTAGGAACACATAGGAGATTGGAAATGAGATGACAGATTGCAAAGACGCGGGGGGGTCTCGAATTGTTTTTGGAGGCAGATGATGGCAGATTTGAGTGGAAGAGGAGAATGTCTTGGGATAGAAAACTTAAAACAAGATCACTTAACATGAGGGGCAAGAAGGGAATTGAATTATCAACAGTTTGGGGAATAGTTGGGGTTGGGCAAAACTGTAGGTAGGTGACATTGAAAGCTAAGACTTTGGGAGAGTTAAAAATCACACAACACCAGGTTATAGTCCAACAGGTTTAATTGGAAGCACTAGCTTTCGGAGTGCTGCTCCTTCATCAGGTCGTTGTGGAGTACACAATTGTAAGTCACAGAATTTATAGCAAAAGTTTACAGTGTGATGTTACTGAAATTATACATTGAAAACTACCTTGATTGTTTGTGAAGTCTCTCATCTGTTTGAATGACCATAATTTCACTTCTTTTATATGTAACTCACAAAACTTTCTTTAAAAAAGTTACATTCTTAGGTTAACTGTAATGTTTAGACTGATTCTAATCTAAAAAGTGAGTTGACGGTCTTACATGGATTCATGTAGTTTTTGAGCAAAGTACAATGTAACTCTGCAGGTCCAAATTCACTCCACAAACCTCACTTTTGTGTGTGTGTGTCTGTCTGTCTGTGCCTGGGGTGGGGGGTTGTGAGTGTCTGTGAGAGAATGTGTATATATGTGTGTGAGTGCACACCCCCACCCCAGACAGACAGACAGATGGAGGCACGTGCGTACACACACACTCTCTCACTCTGCCTGTCTCTCACTCTGCCTGTCTCTCACTCTGCCTGTCTCTCACTCTGCCTGTCTCTCACTCTGCCTGTCTCTCACTCTGTCTGTCTCTGTCTCTCTCTCTTACAGACATACACACACACTCTCACATGCACCCTCTCACAGACTTAGAGACTTTACACTCACAGACACTGACAAACCCCCATCCCAGAAACACACACATACACACACACACACACATGTTTGTGGGGTGAATTTGTACTTGCAGAGTTACATTGTACTTTGCTCAAAATCTGCATGAATCCATGTAAGATTCACTTTTTAGATTAGAATCAGTCTAAACATTATGGCACAGACAGGGAACACAGGGGGCTAACACCTTTAACATCTCAACATCTTATTTGCGCTGACACCAATTGTTACAGTTAACCTGAGAGTGTAACTTTTTAAAAAAAAGTTTTGTGATTTACACAAGAAAGAAGTGAAACTATCATGGTCATTCTAACAGATGAGAAACGTATCAAACAATCAAGGTATTTTTCCATGTATAATTTCAGTTACATCACACTGTAAACTTTTGCTATAAATTCTGTGTCTTACAATTGTGTTCTCCACAACGACCTGATGAAGGAGCGATGCTCCGAAAGCTAGTGCTTCCAATTAAACCTGTTAGACTATAACCTGGTGTTGTGTGATTTTTAACTTTCCACACCCCAGTCCAACACCGGCATCTCCAAATCATGACTTTGGGAGAGAACGTGATTGGAACTTGGTGGATCAGGGGAATATGTTGCAAGAACTTTCCATGAGCCCCTTACACTTGTGTTGGAGGTGAGGGTGGTCAGGACAGAGAAGAGGGATTGACTAGAAAGGTTTACAGTGAGGAAGAGAGGCTACAGTTATTGTTATATTCTGTGATGCTGGAACAGTGGACACTTTGGGGAGAGAGAGCAGGACCGTATGGTGCATTATGTGATACAGCCAGATTTGATGATGAAAGCATAAATTACTTGTCCACTATCAATATTCAAACTCTGAAATTTAGAGGGTGGAGATGGGGGTTGTGTGGGAATGGGGAACAAAAAGGAGAGCGTACTGGTTTTAAAAAAAAAAATATGAAATTGAAAAGATTACATCTTAGTGGGTGAGAGGGAAAGGAAAAGGTGGAAGCAGACTTCCTTTGCCTGAATCCAGTTTGATTTTTGACTTGGGAGTGAGGAGTCACATGTTCCAGTCCTTGCTAATGAGCCTATGGATTTACCTTGTCCTGACCAGCTGTTCTGTTCCTTGTCATTTCAGGGCATGATTCATCGAGATCTGAAACCTGTTAATATATTTTTGGATTCCAATGATCACGTGAAAATAGGGGATTTTGGCTTAGCCACAGATCATCTGGCTAATCCGGTAAGAAGTGACGAGAAAAGGAAGTAAACATTATACATCTCACATGGATAGACTAAGATGGAAGCCCAAGTCTAGATTAGAGTGGTGCTGGAAAAGCACAGCAGGTTAGGTAGCATCCGAGGAGCAGGAAAATCGGCATTTCGTGCAAAAGCCCTTCATCAGGAATGTTTTTACCTAAGATGGAAGCCCTTTTTGTGTACAATACTTGGTGTGTTGCAGTTATGTCAGTGTTTGGGAATGATTATTGTTTGCTCTGTGTACTTTTTGAGGAATGTGCTTATCCTGCGTATGCACACGATATTTATACTTTATAATCAAGGAATTCTTTTTCAGTTTTAAAATATTCAAATTCAGGACATCTAGGAGACTGAGCTTTCAAAATTACTTTGTAATCCCTTGCCAAATACCTGACAATTGCTTTTATTCCTCTGGTAGATGTGAAACAGGTTTCATTGCCAATGTGTTGTCAGATTGTAAAAACCCTCATCAGGTGGGAGGGATCAGTTTCCCCCTCAACTGCCAGCTTTAGGAACTGATGACTAGGTTAGCTAAGAGATTTCTACGAGCTAAAACCTCCCACTTATTCCAGGCTCTAATAATGTTCTTTTACTTACTAAACATAACACAAGTACAAGTGAGGTACGTGGATTCTGTTTAAAAAAGCCATAGGATCTTCAATAAAGATCGATCTTGATGTAGCGAACCTATGCTTAGTGACAACCTCTGGGTATTCGCATGTTGATCGCTTAAATAGGCATCACTCTAAAAGTCATGCTTCAATACAGAACTGTGGAAAATAATGTTTAGTTAGAGGAAACTGCTGTTGGCCAAATCAGCTCATTCTTTTCTGACTGATCAAGCTGCTGTTACCAATCTTCTCAACAGTCTCCTCTTCATCCTCACTTTCTAGAAACTTTCCATACTTTTAGAGGATGTTTAAATTATCCATTTTGTTAGCTTTCCCAGAAACTTTGTTACTCATTTTTTATGTCTTTGGTGAAAAGATACTGTCCTACTTCCCTTCTTGATTTTTCTAACCTTTGTAAAATTTGGATTTTTGTGATAAGACCTGCCTCTGCTGCATTTTGTTCATTACCAATCAGTACATATAAACAAGGAATAAGGGTAGGCCACTTGACCGTTCAAATCTGCTCAGCCATTCAATTAAAATCTGATTTGATTTTAACCTCAACTTTACGTTCCTGCATATCCCCGATAATCTGTCATCTCCATGGTAATCAAGAATCTTAGCTGACTAGTAAGTGGAAAAGAGAACATAAACTTGTATTCCTGTGATTTTAGGAAGCACAGACAATGATAAAGAGATTTGTTAAGGTTGCTACAGGAAACCTGTAGTGGTGAGAATCCAGATCAAGGAGACAATCTTAGAGCTAGACTATGCAGAAATAAAAGCAGGAAGCACTTAGTCACATAAAGGGTAGTGAAAATCTGGATTAGAATTCCCCAAAAGACTGTGGATGCTGGTTGAATTAACATTTTCAAGAGTGCGATGCACAATTTGTACGAAGAGCTGCAAATGCTGGAAATCGTTTTTTCTCCACAGATGCTGCCAAACTTGTTGAGTTTCTCCAGCAACTTCTGCTTTTTAGTTAGATACAGGTGCCAAGAGAGTAATCTCGTACTATGGGATGTTGATTTGTGGCTTCAACTAGATAAGCTGTGATCTCACGAAGTACTGGAGCAAATGGTCTACTCCTACTTATAATTTGCATGATAGTTTATTTACTTTTTTTTTCCCTAGTGTGCCTACCTGCAGAAACAAAAAGCACAATTCTTGGTTTTAAAATATTCTTTCCCACAGGCAGGTGACAGACAGGAAACAGAAGGCAGTGGATCCATTCATTTTATCAAACCTGACCCAGCAGGTGAGGCTGTTTCCCGAATCGGGGTATGACTGTGTGACGTGAAGGTTGGGTTAAAACGGTTTACATTCCAGCTCCTACATAATCAATTAATTTAAGGATAGGAAACAGGTATACCATGGAAAGATCCAATTACTTGATGATTAGACTTGCAGGAAATTTTAATCCAGTTGAACTAGGCTGTGTGGGCAAGTCACAGCCCTGCAAGGCCAGGTATTTGACCCCCAATATCAACAAAATAATGCTAATTTTGACACTTTGAGTGTGTCACTTATCTATTAGGTTGCTCCCTCAATATTTCCATTTGCCTGAGATGCATTTTAAAGTGTCAGTTTCATTGAGTTGGAAGTATTTTTTGCCTCCTTGTATCTTGTGAATACAAATTGTATTCCAAGATATGGGTGCATAATCTTAACATGAACCTTTTCAAAACAAAATATCATATCTTCATCGTTTTTGAATACGATGCTTGGTAACCTTGCTGACCCCTCTTTAAAGAGTATTGTGATATTGTTTACGTTGGGAGAAGTGATGACCAAGTGGTACTATCACTAGGCTTTTAATTCAGAGATCGAGGTAGTGTTCTGGAGACTCTAATTTGGATCCTGCCAAGGCAAAGGGTGGAATTTGACTTCAATAAAATCTGAAATTGAGTGTCTAATAATGACCATGAAACCGGTATTGATTATCGAGAAAACTATATCTGGTTCACTAATGTCCTTTAGGAAAAGAAACTGCCATTCTTACCCAATCTGACCTACATCTGACCCCAGACGCACAAATGTGGTGGCTCTTAACTGCCTCTGGTCAATTAGGAATGGACAAGAAATACTAGCCTAGCCAGCAGTGCCTACATCTCAAGAATGAATAAATCATGTTGAGTAATTGTATGTTACTGAAAACCTAATGTGGAAACGAAGAGGTGTTTTACTCTCAGAATTGTTGCCCTTTAGGTCAAACCAAGTGGCTGTGTGTTCTGGTGGTTCACCACTGCTTGAAAAGCAAGATTTCCTCAGCCAATATCACCAAATAAGTCCAGAAAATTTACACATTCAAATAAAACATTCCAGATCCCATCTACAGGAAAAAGGATGGAATCCAAACGGTCCAAATCCTTCATTCAAGCTGTGAATCTCTGTTTGAGAGGCAACAGTTCCTGGGATCAATATGAATATCTGAAGGTTACAGGTTTTTGTTTCAATTACAGGGAATCTGACTGGAATGGTTGGCACTGCTTTGTACGTGAGCCCTGAAGTACAGGGTAACACGAAAGCCTCCTACAATCAGGTAATCTGTTGTTTTTTTTTTAATCATGAGCAAAGATAATAAATGCCAGACTTACCTATTAGCACTGGTCAGCTGCTTGCCTACTTGTGAATCACTCATTCTTTAAGTATCATATCTGTAATGCATCTCTGTTTATATTATATAATCCTGAAGTGAAGACTCCTGTGGTGCCTCAGTAGTGTCCCTGCTCTGAGCCAGGAGGCCCGGATTCAAGTCCCATCTGTTCCTGTGTGTCGTAACAGCTCTGAAAACATTGATTAGAAAATGTATATGGTTCAAAGTTTGGGAGAAGATTTGTAGCTCGGGTGCTCGTTGTTGTGGTTCTGTTCGCCGAGCTGGGAATTTGTCTTGCAAACGTTTCGTCCCCTGTCTAGGTGACATCCTCAGTGCTTGGGAGCCTCCTGTGAAGCGCTTCTGTGCTGTTTCCTCCGGCATTTATAGTGGCCTGTCTCTGCCGCTTCCGGTTGTCAGTTTGAGCTGTCCGCATCGACCTGGACCCAATATACCGGCCACTACAGCGGACAGCTCGAACTGACAACCGGAAGCGGCAGAGACAGGCCACTATAAATGCCGGAGGAAACAGCACAGAAGCGCTTCACAGGAGGCTCCCAAGCACTGAGGATGTCACCTAGACAGGGGACGAAACGTTTGCAAGACAAATTCCCAGCTCGGCGAACAGAACCACAACAATGTATATGGTGCTGAGGTATTTATTTTTGAGATCATAAATGTTTGCTATTTAACCGGTCCTGATGAGGTTAGTTTGACACACTGGTAACTGCTTGAATTGCTGCTGAGGTAAGTGTCACTGTCACCAGGAATGTTCACAGTGGAAAATCCCAAACCATCAATGTTTGATAAGTGGTGAAATTTCATTCCTTGAACTGTGTTTTGTTGCCGATGTGATCCCAGCTACTGATGAGTATTTTTAAAAAAGTTGCATTATAGCAAATGTCTAGCGATAAGTTTATTTAAACCCGTCGTGAACCTGTTGGCTTCATAGAACTATTAATTTTGAAAGAAAATCTGTGAATAGATGTTAAGATTTGTATTGTGTAATAAGTAGTAATGATAATTCCCTGCCTATGCCACTGCTTTATCTGAATCATATGTGACTACAAACGAAAATGTGTGCTTGTGCGTGTTTGTTACTTCATGAAACTATAGCTTATTTACTACCATTCTTCCAGAAAGTGGATCTGTTCAGTTTGGGAATTATTTTCTTTGAGATGTCGTATCATCCCATGGACACAACATCTGAAAGGATTTCTGTTCTCAGCAAATTACGAATGGTAAGTGTTGGCACAGTGACCCTTAGCAGAAATCTATTGGAATTCAATTCATATTCATCATCAATAAATTCATTTCTGCCTCAGAGAAATAACTAAGTTGTGTTTTTAATTTCTGTGTGTGTGTCCAAATTACAACGCTAGGTTGAGTGGCAGGAAATCTTGTCTGTCTCCATTATATGCAGTCCAGGAGCCAAAGGAGTTGCACCATTTTAAATATCGTTAATTGTTTACGCTTAGTCTTTTTTTTAATCCTTGAAATTTTTTGTGCTTTTCTATCATAGAATCCTGACAATGTGGAAGCGGGCTATTCGGCTCAACAAGTCTACACCAACCTTCCGAAGAGTATCCCACCCAGGCACATTCCCTTACCCTATTACTCTATGTTTCCCCTGACTAATGCATTCCCCTACACATCACTGAACACTATGGGCAATTTAACATGGCCAATTCACCTAACCTGCATATCGTTTTTACTTTTGGTCTCTAATTTTAATCGTTCCACCTTTGATGGTGGGGCCTTGAGCTGCCAACGTCTTGAACTTCCTTTCTAAGCCTCTCTACCTCTATTTCCTCTTAAGATACTGTTAAAAGATACTGCCATCTCTCTTTGACAAAGCTATTAGTTACTTCCCCTAAGATGGTGATATGTGGCTTAGTCGAGACTGTGTTGCTGGAAAAGCACAGCAGATCATGCAGCATCAGAGGAGCAGGAGAATCGACATTTCAGGCTGGAGAAGTGCTCTGGCCCAAAATCTCGATTCTCTTGCTCCTCTGATGCTGCCTGACCTGCTGTGCTTTTCCAGCAACGTACTCTCAACTCTGATCTCCAGCATCTTCAGATCTCACTTTCTCTTATGCGGCTTTGTGTCATACTTTATTTCTGAATGCTCTTGTGATGGACCTTGTGTCATTTTATTATATTGAGGGCACTGTGTAAATGCAGTTTGTTGTTTTCTGATTGTTTTTGTGTACCAAAAACACACTTGGACAGTAATCCATTGAATGTGAAATTTTGAAACCTACGGATGCTTTGTGTAAGTTTAGAAAATAGAACATTACAGTGCAGTACAGGCTCTTCAGCCCTCCTTGGTTTCACAGGTCGATACAACAATCTGAAGCCCATCTAACCTACACTATTCCACTATGATCATATGTTTATCCAATGACCATTTAAATGGCCTTAAAGTTCGCAAGTCTACTACTGTTGCAGGCAGTGCGTTCCACGTCCCTACTACCCTCTGGATAAGGAAACTATCTCTGACATCTGTCCTATATCTGTCACCCCTCAATTTAAATCTATGTCCCCTCGTGCTAGCCATCGCCATCCAAGGAAAAAGGCTCTCACTGTTTACCCTATCTAACCCTCTGATGATCTTGTATGCCCCTATTAAGTCACCTCTTGATCACCTTCTCTCTAATGAAACTAGCCTCGAGTACACCAGCCTTTCTTCATAAGACCTTCCCTCTATACCAGGCAACATCCTGGTAAACCTCCTCTGAACCCTTTTCAATGTTTCCACATCCTTCCTATAAAGCGGTGACCAGAACTGTACGCAACACTTAAATTGCATCCGAAAGAGAGTTTTGTACAGCTACAACATGACCTCGTGGCTCTGAAACTCAGTACCTCTACCAATATAAGCCAACACACCGTATGCCTTTTAACAGCCCTGTCAACCTGAGTGGCAACTTTCAGGGATCTATGTACATGGACACAGAGCTCTCTCTGCTCATCCACGCTACCAAGAATCTTACCATCAGCTCAGTACTCTGCATTCCTGTTACTCCTTCCAAAGTGAATCACCTCACACTTTTCGCATTAAACTCCATTTACCATCTCTCAGCCAGCTCTGCAGCTTGTGTGTTCCTCTGTAACCTGCAACATCCTTCAGCATGGTCCACAACTCCACCTACTTTAGTGTCATCCGCAAATTTACACTTGGCAGTGGACCCAAAACAGATCCTTGCGGTACACCTCTCACTAGTAACTGAACTCCAGGATGAACGTTTCCCCATCAACTACCACTCTCTGTCTTCTTTAGGCTAGCCAATTTCTGATCCAAACCGCTAAAACACCCTCAATCACATTTCTCCATATTTTATGCAATAGCTGACCATGGGGAAACTGATCAAATGTTTTACTAAAATTCACATACACCACATCAACCGCTTTACCGTCATCCATCTGTTTGGTCACCTTCCCAAAGAACTCAGTAACGCATGTGAGGCACAACCTACTGCTCACAAAACTATTTTGACTATGCCTAATCAAATTTTTCCTTTCTCGATGATTATAAATCCTGTCTCTTATCCTTTCCAGCATCTGAAGTAAGGCTCATTGGTCAAAAATTTCTAGGGTTGTCTCTACTCCCCTTCTTGAACAAGGGGACAACGTTTGTTATCCTCCAGTCTTCTGGCATTATTCCTGTAGACAATGACGACAAAGATCCAAGCCAAAGGGCTCTGCAATATCCTCCCTGTCTTCCCAGAGAATCCTCGGATAAGAGTAGCTGTTCCTTGAATAAGCTCCATTTCTAATGCCCATTCCCTGCATTTTCTTTCCCCATCCTATGCATCCTAAATCTTGCCTAATCACATCAGAATTGTCTTTTTCCCCAACTATAAATCTTGCCCTATGGCATCTACCTATCCCTTTCCATTGCCAAAGTAAACGTAACCAAATTGTGGTCACTTTCACCCAAGTACTCCCCTACCTCCAAAATCTAACACCTGGCAGGGTTCATTACCCAGTACCAAATCCAGTGTGGCCTCACCTCTTGTTGGCCCATCTACATACTGTGTTAGGAAGCCCTCCTGCACACATTGGACAAAAACTGACCCACATAAAGTACTCGAACTATAGTATTTTCAGTCAATATTTGGAAAGCTAAAGTCCCCCATAATAACTATCCTGTTACTTTCGCTCCTATCCAGAATCGTCCTTTCAATCGTCCTCTACATCTCTGGAATTTTTCAGAGGCCTATAGAAAACTCTCAGCAAGGTGACCTCTCCTTTTCTGTATCCAACCTCAGCCCGTAGTACCTCAGTAGACGAGTTCCTCAACAAACATTATTTGTGCCACGTAATACTGTCCTTGACTAACAGTGCCACACCTCCCCCTCTTTTACCACCTTCCCTGTTCTTACTGAAACATCTAAACCCCAGAACCTGCAACAACCATTCCTGTCCTTGCTCTATCCATGTCTCCGAAAAGGCCACAACATCGAAGTCTCAGGTACCTTCCCATGCTGCAAGTTTAGATTAGATTAGATTCCCTACAGTATGGAAGCAGGCTGTTCAGCCCAACAAGTCTATACCAACCCTCCGACGAGTAGCCCACTCAGACCCATTCCCCTACCTGATATTTACCCCTGACTAATGCACCTAACACTATGGGCAATTTAGCACGGCCAACTGACTTGACCAGCACATCTTTGGATTGTGGGAGGAAACTGGAGCACCCGGAGGAAACCCGCGCAGACACAGGGAGACTGTGCAAACTCCACACAGATAGTTTCCCGAGGGAAGAATTGAACCTAGGTCCCTGGCACTGTTGGCAGTGGTGCTAACCACTGAGCCACCATGCTGCCCCTTCACCACCATGTTCTGGATGCTCCTGGCGTTGAAGTAGACACATCTCAAACCAGTTTCCTGCCTGCCAATACACTCCTGCAACCTTGAAACCTGATTTATGACCTCGCTACTCTCAACCTCTTGTACACAGGAGCTACAATTCAGATTTCCATCCCCCTGCTGAATTGGTTTAAACCCTCCCAAAGAGCACTAGCAAATTTTCCCACAGGATGTTGGTACCCCTCTGGTTCAGGTGTAGACCATCCTGTTTGTAGATGTCCCACCTACCCCAGAATGAGCCCCAATTATCCAGATATCTGAATCCCTCACTCCTGCACTATTCCTGTAGCCAACCCCTTTCTCTCCCAGTTCCTGGCCTTGATAGCACATGGTACAAGTAACAATCCAGAGATAATAACTCTGTTTGTTCTAGCACTAAGCTCCCTGAATTTCTGCCTAAAATCCCCATCTGTTTTCCTACCTATTTCACTGGTGCCTATGTGGACCATGACTTTGGACTGCTCCCCTCCCCCTTAAGGATCCTGAAAACACGATCCAAGACATAGTGAACCCTGACTCCTGGGAGGGAACACACCAACTACGAGTCTCTCTCATTCTCACAGAATCTCCTATCTGTCCTCCTAACTATGGAGTCCCTGATGACGAATGCACTGCTCATCTTCTCTTCCCCTCCATTTCCCTTCTGAGTAACAGGGACAGTCTCTGTGCCAGAGACCTGTACCTCACGTCTTACCCCTGGTAAGTCATCCCCCGCAACAGTATCCAAAGCTGTATACTTATTATTGAGGGGAATGGCCAGAATTGTCCCTGCACTTTCTGCCTGTTTCCTTTCTGTCCCCTGACTGCAACCCAGCTACCTTTTTCCTGTACCTGAAGTGTGACTATCTCCCTGTAACACCTCTCAATGTAGACTTTTTAAAAAAAACACTTTCAGATTTTTGGGTTTAATCAAAAACAGAAGCAATAGTGACGCATGTAAAATACATGTTAAAACATTTACCCAATCTCTCAATTGAAAACTGTGTTAAGTTGTCTCTCATCCTAACGTTGATTGGTGCTCTTCTGAGGTTTGGGTTGACATCTGACCTGACAATGGTTTGGTGAATGTCAGAAAATGAAAGATGACCCATTACCTTTGCACTAGCTTCTCTTGCCTCAGCACAATATTTGAAACAAAAACACCATTGGCTCACACCCTAAACTTTACAGTCATGAGCAAAGGGAACAAATGTTGGGAGCATTTGAATGTGAAAGGGAAAAGACAGTACAGTCTGATCCAATTGTGTCGATGTGCACAATTTGTGGATTGATTGGAATGTCAGGCTGTGGTGAGTAGTGGCGATGTGAGGGAACCTTGCATCGTTCTCTCATCTTGTGGCAGCTCAGAATAGCCCTGTGTAATCTTATTTGTTGCATTGGTGCACCTAGGGATGAAATATCACGTACCTGATAGAGAAACACTGGAAGGAATTTTCTAATTGAAGTTACTTTTTCCTCTTGCAGCCAACAATTGAGTTTCCTGAAGATTTTGATGAAGAAAGATGTTCAAAACAGGTACAGTCTCTGGTTACTGCAGTTCCATGCACTATTATGACCTAGAGAGTGTCTCTGGCTCGTAGATTGTAGAGCGGGCAGTTTTTATTTCCAGGAATGGAACTCAAGTATTTCTAAAGCAGAAATTCACCATTTATCAGCAAAGTACTCCAACTCATTTTGTTGTGCCACTCAAAACAACTTTCTTGAGTTAGCAAAAGGCTAGGGTAAGGTACTTTTCAAACGGTTGTGCTCTGACATCCTGAAAGGAAAGGTTTCAGCAATGTGCAGTGTCAAGGTCAAAAATCATGACCAAAGTTAGGACATATGGAGTCAAATAACAAGAATTTGCATGGATTGAAATTTGACATGGAAAATAAGAAATAGAGAGTGGAAATAAAAGGTAGTTATTCAGATTGGAGGCAGGTTGAAAGCTGTGTTTTACAATTACTTGCTGGGGCCATTGTTATTGACAATTTGCATTCATGATTTGGACTCCGTACCAACAGTTTCACACAGTACAAACTTGGGTACATAGCTTATGCTGAGCTCGCCATCCATGGCCTCAGCCATCTGTACCTTTGTAATCTGTTTGTGAGAGTCAAGGTATCATCCAATTTGGCCCCTGACTTCAATTGCTCCACCACTGCCTTCAGTGGCGTAGGTGCTCAGCTCTTCAATTCCTCCCTACAGTTCGCAGCATGAAACCTCACTTACCTCCTTTAAAACCTGTCTCTTTAAAGCAGTTTTGTTCATTTGACCTAATATATCCTTGTGTGGTTCCATGTCATATTTTATTTTATGATGCTGTTGTGAATGCTTTGGGATGTTTGAAGATAATGTCAATAAAGAGGCAATGATCTAGTGGTATTATCGCTAGCCTATTAATCCAGAGATTCCAGTGATGATCAGAGGAGCTGGGTTAGACAATGGAATTCAGATTCAATTAAAATCTAGAATTGAGTCTAATAATGACCATGAAACTAGTGTCAATTGTCTGGAAAAACCCATCTGGTTCACAATTATCCTTTAGGGAAGGAAACTGCAGTTCTTATGTGGTTTGGTGTATGTGAGATTCCAGAGCCACAGCAATGGCTCTGAACTGCTCTCTGGGCAATTCGGGATGGGCAATAAGTACTGGCCTGGCCAGTGATGCCCAAATCCTGTAAATGAATAAAAAAGCAATAAATACTGCAACATTTTTAGTTGGGCAGTTAAGTGTCAAAATAACTTAAATGTACATAAATATGAACTGACGTTAAGTCGATACCTTAAAAAGTAAAGAAAAACCAATCTAAAAATCTATGGAGGCTGAAAAGCAAAGACTGAGAGAAGCCTAAAAGAGGTCTGTAAAATGATCAATATGTTGGAAAAGCTAGATGTGGAGAAAACGTTTCCACTTGGAAGCTTTAACAGTGTAGTCCATGTTGATAAGGAATTTAGTAAAATAACGTAGAACATTACAGCGCCGTGCAGTTCCTTCGAACCTGGATGTTGTGCTGACCTGTGGAACCAGTCTGGAAGACTATGTAACCTACACTATTCTACTTTCATCCATATGTTTATCCAATGGCCATTTAAATGCCCTTAAGGTTGGCAAGTCTAATACTGCTGCAGGTAGTGTGTTCCATACCCTCCTACTTTGAGTAAAGAAACTACCTCTGACATCTGTCCTATATCGCCCCTCAATTTATAACTATGTCCCCTCGTGCTAGCCATCACCATTCAAGGAAAAACATTCTTGCTGTCCACCCTATCTAACCCTGTGATTATCTTATGCCTCAGTTAAGTCCCCCCTCAACCTTTCTAACGAAAACATCCTCGAGTCCCTCAGCCTTTTCACATAAAAACTTCCCTCCACACCAGGCAACATCCTAGTAAATCTCCTCTGCATCCTTTCCAAAGCTTCCACATCCTCCTTATAATGCTGTGACCCGAACTGTACGCAATACTACAAGTGTAGCTGCAGCATGACCTCGTGGCTCTGAAACCCAACCCTTCTACCAATAAAAGCTAACACACTTCTTAACAGCCCTATCTACCTGGTTGACAACTTTCAGGGATCGATGCACATGGACACCGAGATATCTCTGCTCATCTCCACTATCAAGAATTTTACCATTAACCCAGTACTCTTTGTTCCTGTTGCTCCTGCCAAAGTGAATCAACTCACACTTTTTCGCATTAAACTCCATTTACCACCTCTGCAGCTTATCTATGTCCCTCTGTAACCTGCAACATATTTCAGCACTATCCACAACTCTATCGACCTTCGTGTCATCTGCAAATTTACTAACCCATCCTTCAACGCCCTCGTCTAGGTCATTTATAAAAATAACAAACAGCAGTGGCCCCAAAACAGATTCTTGCGGTATACCACTCCAGGACGAACATTTCCCATCACTCACCACCCTCTGTCTTCTTTCAGCTAGCCAATTTCTGATCCAAACTGCTAAAACTCCCTCAATCACATTTCTCCATATTTTGTGCAACAGCCTACCATAGGGAACCTGACCAAACGCCTTATTGAAATTCACATACACCACTTCAGCTGCTTTACCCTCATCCACCTGTTTGGTCACCTTCTCAAAGAACTCAGTAAGGTTTGTGAGGCACGACCTATTGTTCACAAATCTGTGTTGACTATCCCGAATCAACTTCTTCCTCTCTAGATGATTATAAATCCTATATCTTATAACTTTTTGCAACACATTACCCAAAGCTGAAGTAAGGTCAATTTCCAGCGTTGTCTCTACTCCCCTTCTTGAACAAGGGAACACCATTTGCTATCCTCCAGTCTTATAGCACTATTCCTGTAGACAATGATGACATAAAGATCCAAGCCAAAGGCTCTGCAGTCTCCTCCCTGCCTTCCCAGAGAATCCTCTGATGAATCCCATCTGGCCCACCTGACATCTATTTTCACAGTTTCCAGAATTGCTAACAACTCATCCTCATGAACCTCAATCCTGTCTAGTGTAGTAGCCTGTTTCTCAGTAATCTCCTTGACAACATTGTGTTTTTCCAGTAAAAAATACTGACAAAAAAATATTCATTTAGCGCTTCCCTTATCTCCTTGGACTCCATGCACAACTTCCCACTACTATCCTTGATTGGCCCATCTTTCTCTGGTTTTATTCAGGGTCATGGTTTTATTCCTGATATACCTACAGAAAGATTTTAGGGTTTTCCTTGATTCTACCTACCAATGACTTCCAATGTCCCCTCCTGGCTCCTCTTGGCCATCTCTTTAGGTCTGTCTTGGCTAACATGTAACTCAAGCGCCCTAACTGAGCCTTCACGTTTCATCTGTATATAAACCTTTTTTCCTCTTGACAAGAGTTTGCACTTCTTTAGCAAGCCACGGCTCCCTCACTCAATCACTTGCTCCCTGTCTGACAGGTACATACTTTTTAAGGACACACTATAGCTGTTCCTTGAATAACTCCACATTTCAATTGTGCCCATCCGCTGCAGTTTCCTTCCCCATCCTATGCATCCTTCATCTTGCCTAATTGTGTTTCCCACAGTTGTAACTCTTGCCCTGCAGTATATACATAGCCCTTTTCATCGCCAAGGTAAACATAACTGAATTGTGAACACTATCACCAAAGTGCTCACCTACCTCCAAATCTAACACCTGACCAGGATCATTCTGCAGTACCAAATCCAATGTGTCCTTGCTCCTTGTTGGCTTGTCTACAGGAAATCCTCCTGCACACATTGGACAAAAACTGACCCATCTAAAGGCCTCTAAGTATAGCATTTCCAGTCAATATTTGGAAAGTTAGTCCCCCATAACAACTACCCTGTTACTTTCACTCCTGTCCAGAATTTTCTTTGCTATCCTTTCCTCTATATCTGTGGAACTACTTGGAGACTGATAGAAAACTCCCAATAGGGTGACCTCCCCTTTCCTGTTTCGAACCTCAGTATCTCAGTTGACTAGTTCTCAAATGTTCTGCCACTATAATACTGTCCTTGACTAATAATGCCACACCTCCCCCTTTTACCATATTCTGTGTTCTTACTGAAACATCCAAATCCCGGAACCTGCAACAATCATTCCTGTCCCTACTCTATCCAGGTCTTTGAAATGGCCACAACATCGAAATCCCAGGTACCAACCCATGCTGCAAGTTCACCCACCTTATTCCGGATGCTCCTGGCACACTTCAAACTGCCTTCCTGCTTGCTGGTGAGCTCTTGCGACCTTGTAACCTCATTTCTGATCTCACTACTCTCAACCTCCTGGACACTGAAGCTACAATTTAAGTTCCCATTCCCCTGCTGAATTGGTTTAAACTCTATCAAAGCGCATTAGCAAATCTTCCCCGCCCAGGATATTGGTACCCCTCTGGTTCAGGTGTAGACCATCCTGTTTGTAGAGGTCCCACCTACCCAAGAACGAGCCCCAATTATCCAGGTATCTGAAACCCTCCCCTGTAGCCACGTATTCAACTCCCCTCTCTCCCTATTCCTCACCTCACTAGCACGTGGCATGGGCAGCAAACCAGAGATAACAACTCTGTTCTAGCATTAAGCTTCAACCCTAGCTCCCTGATTTCTGCCTTAAATCCCCATCCCTTTCCTTACCTATGTTGTCCAATATAGGTATTATTAATATCGATATTAATTAACCTAATAGGGAAATAATGAGGCACTTCTTACTCAGTGTTTAGAGCATGGAACCTGCTGCCAACTGCCTTTTGTTTTAATGCTTTCAGACAATGTGGCTTAGCCACCATTTGTTGCCCTTGAGAAGGTGGTGGTGAGTGGACTTCTTTAGCACTTAACTAACGATGGTGAAGGAACAATGATGATGATCCAAGTCAGTAGATAGTGTGTCTTGGAGGGGAAATTGCAGATGGTGGCATTCCCATGTTGTGCTGCTCATGTCTGTCTGTGTGGTAAATCCATGGGTTTGGAAGGTGATGTCGAAGGAGCCTTCGTGAGTTGCTGTGGTGCACCAGATAGTTGGTATGCACTACTGCAACACTGATTGCTATGTAAATATACATCTCTGCCTGTATTGTAATAAAATTGTAGCACCTTGAATAGAGTTACTTACTTGCAGTACAAAGTACAATTTATGCATTAGTTGTTTAGAGGCTTAATTATAAGGCCCCATTTGGATCGAATCATATAATCCTTGGTGTGGGAGCAGATCATTTGGCCCATTGAGTTGTACACTGAAACAGTACCCCCACCCCAAACAAATCCTTGTATCCTGTATCCTGCATTTTCCATGGCTAATACTCCTAATCTGCGCATCTTTGGACTGTAGGAGGAAAACTAGAGCACCCGGGGGAAACCAACGCAGACATGAGGAAAATGTGCAAACTCTACACACAGTTGCCCGAGGGTGGAATCAAACCCGTGTTCCTGGCACTGTGAGGCAGCAGTGCTAACCACTGAGCCACCATTTTACATTCCATTTTGGAATCATAACTTGAGGAATGTGTATTCATTTTTAAGAGGATTGTTATCAGAATGTCATCTTCAAAAATTAATTTATAAGAGCGGTTTAAAGAAAGAAGGGCAGAAGGCTATGTGGCTGTTATTCAATATTATGGTTAAGTTTATATCTTCCTTGACCTTCTTTTCTTTCCCCAAATTCATCTCATGATCATAGACTGTGTATCTGCAGCATTCTGGGTTAGAAAATTCCAGATTTGCAAATTACTGAATGAAGAAACCTTTCCTTGTTTCAGTCCAGAATGACCAATCCCCTCACCTGTTGGATGATGAAGCAGGTTTGCGAGGATGAATAGCCTAATCCAGCTCCTGTACAGCTCTATCCATTTCCATGTGGAGGTGGGCAATGTATGAAATCAGTTTTGATCCACAGTTAATGTTTTGTTGTTGCCGTTCTCTTTAAAGAGGTTGATCATCGGCTGGCTGTTAAATCACGACCCAGCAAAACGTCCCACCGCAGTAGAGCTGCTGAAAAGCAAGCATCTCCCCCCACCCCAGATGGAGGAATCAGAACTTCATGAAATGCTGCACCACGCACTGGCGAACACCAGTAGCAAAGTTTACCGGACGTTGGTCACCCAAATCTTCTCCCAGCATATCACCCCTGCCATGGATTTCACCTATGATATTGATGTTCACAAGGTAGGAAATTGACACTGCATCACTGTCACTGCACTTGCTGAATCTATTGGGAATAGAATTAAACTTAACCTCAAACCAAAATATTGCAGATGCAGCAAAACTGAAGTGGAAACCTGAAATACAATGGAAGTCTGCTAGCACCTCTAGAGCGGGAAGCAGAGTTGACATTTCAAGTCAATGATCTCTTCTTGGAGCTCACCTTGTCTTGATTTGGCTTTATTCAGATACAGTGATGTGCCGCCAAATTGAAATAGAATAGTAATAATGCACTTGTGATTAAGAGCTTGTCAGCAGGTTTGAAGTTAATGTAACAAGAAGAATAAAGCAAAATAAATAATTATGCTCTGAATCCCAAGAGGCTGCTATGGTGTGATATATTTATAACCCTGTCTTTTCTAATATGTTATATTCATCTGTAATAATAAGAAGTCCAGTACAGTAATGACACATGCATGTTACATTATTCAGCATTAGAACACCACCAGAGACCTGCCAAAAGCAGAAACAAAACTTCATTCTTATCAGCCTTACCTGTTTGTATTTTATATTGTGTGCACACAACAAAATATTGGCTCCATTATGTAATTTCCTGATTTATGCTGGTGATTTATCCCAGGGAAATCATATTGCTGAAAATCACACCAGCTAACAGTTCAGATGGGCATGGTATGGGAGGTGTGGACTTGGAGATTTCAAGACTGCCTGTTGGTTCCCACCTGCTAAAACCAATTTCCCTGCTCCAAATAAATTATTATTTACTGTCTGAGAGGCAACAGCATCATCAACGCGATCATCTTAGATTTTTAGGTACCTGTACCTTTGTGGCCCTCTTTAAAACTTTATGCGTCAGTTTAAAGGCAAACCTTACCCATCCCACTCTCCTTTATTGACGGTGTGGCTTCACGCACCTGCTCTCCCTGGCCCTGTACTATTCAATAGGATATAAAGATCTTGGTCATCAATTTTAAATGAAGCTTTGCTACATTTCCCATCCACAATCTCCTTGTAAATCTTCTCCTCTTGCAAGATTTTTAAAAGGCTAAAACTGAAAACATTAGCCCTTCCTCTACACTGCATGGTGGGTATGTGTGATTTGGAGGTGCTGGTGTTGGACTGGGGTGTACCAAGTTAAAAATCACACAGTACTAGGTTATAGTCCAACAGGTTCATTTGGAAGCACTAACTTTCGGAGCGCTGCTCCTTCATCAGGTGGTTGTGGAGTATAAGATTGTAAGACACAGAATTTAGAGCATATGTGGAAGGTGGTTGGAGAGCAATTAACAAACTATTGAATTCTGACCTTATAACCAATAAAAATGCCATGAGTATTCACTTGTGCTGATATTCTGACCAGCTGCTGGCAGTAAGTTGGAAAAAATGATCAGATGTCAGAAACCATGCTGTAATGGGGTTTAATCTAACCTCCTTTTCTGCAGGTATGTTATCTGTGGTCATTCTGAAAGGTCCATGCCTGATGCAGTCAGATTATAATTCATGTTTTTGAAAAAAAAACAAATTGAAGTGGCTTTCTTTCTTCAGGGCAGTTTTTCAACGCACCACGCCATCCTCCGGCACTTTGTATATGAGACAGTGTGTCGTGTGTTCAAAAGGCATGGTGAGTATGCTCTACTTCGACTAGCCCAACCACACCGCATCAACATTCACCAATTTCCAATTCCACCCCCATCCCAGATCCAACCCTCCAACTTGGCACTTCCCTCTTGACCGTCTTCACCTTCCTCCCCACCTATTCACCTACTGTGGGCAGCATGGTAGCACAGTGGTTAGCACTGCTGTCTCAGCGCCAGAGACCCAGGTTCAATTCCCGCCTCAGACAACTGTGTGGAGTTTGCACATTCTCCCCGTGTCTCTGTGGGTTTTCTCTGGGTGCTCCGGTTTCCTCCCACAGTGCAGAAAATGTGCAGGTTAGGTGAATTGGCCATGTTAAATTGCCCATAGTGTTAGGTGAAGGGGTAAAGGTAGGGGAATGTGTCTGGGTGGGTTGCTTTTCGGAGGGTCTGTATGTACTTGTTGGGCCGAAGGACTTCCACACTGTAAGTAATCTAATCTAAACGTAATCTAATCTAATCTAATCCACTCCACCCTCCCCATCGACCTATCACAATCATTTCCCACCTTCATCCATCTATTGCCAGCCCACCTACCTCCCCCATGCCCCTATTTATCTCTCAGCCCGTTTCCCCCTCCACATTCCTGATGAAGGGATTATGCTCAAAACATTGACTCTACTGCACCTTGGATACTACCTGACCTGCTGTGTCTGACTCTCCAGCATCTGCTATCCATCCTTTCTCCTATCTTTTGATTCTGTCTAGTGTTTGTTCTGTGTGTTCTCTGTAGCCAATTTGATTTATTTTAATAGAGTCATAGAGTTCAAGTACTGTGTATAGTTCAGGGCCATCATTGTGTCAAAAGCATTTAAAGCACTGGAGAAGACTGAGAGACAATTTACAAGGATTTCATCATAAATATATGGGTGTATATGTTAGAAAAGGATGGTCATACTACAATACAACACAGGATCAGGCCCTTCTGCACACGATGTTGTGCTGAATATGATGCCAAATTAAACTTATCCCTTCTACCTGCCCTTGGTCCATATCCCTATCTTATCTGTCTCCACTACAATCTGTGGCAATACGTTCCAGACTCCTAAGCTCTCGGTGTAAAAACACTTGCCTCTCACATCTTAAATGCATGCCCCTAATATTGGATATTTCAACTCTGGGGGGGGGGGGGGGGGGAAGAAATTCTGACTGTCAACCCTATCTATGCATCTCATAATTTTATAGACTCCTATCAAGTCTCCCCTCAGCCTCTGCCACTCCGGAGAAAGCAACCCGAGTTTTTCTAGCCTCTCCTTGCAGTTCATACTCTATAATCAAGGCAGCATCCCAGTAAACCTCTTCTGCACAGTCTTCTAAACCTCCATATTTCTCCTGTGATGTGGTGAGCAGAATTTGTCTTATAAAGCTACGCAATGACATCCTGACTCTCGTACTCCGTTCCTCGGTGTATAAAGACAAGCATGCCATATGCTATCTTTACCACCCTAACTATTTGTGTGGCGACTTTCAGACATCTGACTCTTGTTGGAGGCCTCTAAAGCTGTATTTATCAAAGTTTTCTCCAGTATGACCCCATTCTGACAGTATTATAGATCAATAAATATCAGAATCTGTGTTTTAAAAATTTTTTCAAAAAATGTTATGGACCCCAACTCTCCATAATTTCCCCGATGATTGAAGACTTGATGAAGGCTCTCTACTGGCAATTCACACATCACACGCACACATGAACAAACTCTCAAACATGCCCTTCTTCCCAACATACCTCTATACACATGCATGTACACACACGCGTATGTGCACACTCTTACCTCTACTCTACCCTAATTCTTGTCTCTTCACTTACCTGTCATCCCAACCTTTGTATCCTCAACTCACTGAACAGTCCCTCTTTTCAAAGCATTCTCCTCATCTCCCTTTTGAACCTTTCTTGTGAACTTCCACCCTTCACCATCTCTCTCTCTCTCTCTCGCTCTCTCTCTCGTGCTCTCTCTCATGCTCTCTCCCTCACTTGTGGTCACTTACCCTCCTGCTGTATCCCCCTATTTCCCATGTCCATGGTCTCCCTTGCATGCATTCCCTCTCCTGCATTCGTGGACACTTGCTTTTCCTTGCTCACGTGCTGTCGCCCACATGTGTTCTCTCCTTTGCTCATGCTGTCCCCTCCCCCCTCCCCCTGCTATCACTAGCAACAGTTGAAGCATGTGGGCACTGAACATGAAAGGCAAAACTGAAGCTATTTTATTTTAGTTAGGCTTGTCTGGTGCATTGTGTTCAATTTTCCACTATGTTTTAGAAAGGAATCGAAGCCCAATAGTGGTTGCAGAAACAATTTATTAAACTAGTACTGAGGATGAAGTATGGTGAGATTGGAGAAGCTGGGCTTGTTTCCTAAGAATGGAAAGGTTGCAAGGAGATATGGTGGTAAAGTTCAAAATCATAAATAGTTACATAGTAAATGGGAAGAAGCAGTTTCCATTGGCAAAAGGGTCTCAGATTGAAGTTAATTGGCAAGAAAAACAGGGAAACTTTGTGAAACCTATTAAATACACAGTGGTTTGGAAAATGCTACCTGAACATGTGAAGGCAGATGCACTAATCTTAAAAAGAGAATTCTGTCGGTAAGTGAAGGAAAATTATTTGCAAAGCTGGGGAGGAACAACAGGATTGTGAAATTAATTAGATAGCTCTGTCAAAGAAGTTTCAAACAGGCACACTAGGCCAAAATGATGTCATTTTGTGTTGTATGATCTATCATTTCATGTACTGAATTAGAGTCGAGAGTGTGGTGCCGGAAAAGCACAGCAGGTCAGGCAGCATCTGAGGAGCAGGAGGATCGACGTTTCGGGCATAGGCCCTTCTGGATGAAGAGCGTATGCCCGAAATGTCTATTCTTCTGCTCCTCGGATGCTGCCTGACCTGCTGTGCTTTTCCAGCACCACATGCTTGACTCTGATCTCCAGCATCTGCAGTCCTCACTTTCTTCATGTATTGAATTAGCCAACATCTATGATAATTGATTTAATATCTTTCCTCACCTCACTCACTGGATAAGTGTGTTACTTTACTGAAATGCCTTTTCCCTAGACTTTAAACATTTCTCTGACTAATTGGAGGTACAAAGCTTTACCTCCGAACTTAAGTTTGTAATCTTTCACAGGAGCTACCTGGTTGCACACACCTCTATTAATGCCAAAGAACAAGAAGTTGTATGAAGGTAGTGAGGGAGCCTATTTCATGGACCATAGTGGCATGCTGGTTATGCTTCCCCACGACCTCCGGGTAAGTTGTGTCATGTGCGTTGATGCTGTTGGTCTCCCTGAATGAATGTCTGAGTTTAGCTTCACCTGAAGCTGCTGAATAGCCATAATCCTCCATATTTGTTGTGTTCTCCTAAGTTGGTAGTGATTCTTCTGTTCTCAGCAAGGTAAATAAAGTTGTGTTTGTAGATCCTTTCCAGAGTAGTTCTCTACATTATTTGTTAAAGACTACATGTTTTTTTTAACTTGAAAAATTTTGAAAGAATGTTTCTTTTAAAATGCATAAGTTTAAATTTTAAAAACTTATTCTGTACTTTATCTACCACAGAGTATTGCGTTATGTTTTTTTAAATTGTTTTAGATACCATTTGCACGATTTGTGGCAAGAAACAACATCACTAGTTTGAAAAGGTGAGCAGAAACGGTCACTAACTGCTTTTATGGCGCAGTTCGTAAGACTATTATCCACCTGACATGTGAAGGCTTTGTTAGTTTCACAGTTTGTGCTAAGCTGACTGGTCTAGGTTGTGGTGATACACTTTGCCTCTGTAGCTGTGGACTGAAGTCCTGAGCAATGGCCAAGTATCTAGTTCTGACCAACTGGCTTTTCCTCTCGCTAACTGGCCGTGGATGATAGCCTGACGTAAGACGCAGTCACTGTAATCTGAGTGAGAAGTAACCCCACACTTCCACATATTGATTCCATGACAGTGTTCTAACAGGATATATCACATGATGCCAGGGGCTTCTGGTGCCACAGTGAGGGAGGAGTGGGCAGCAGGTCAGCTCAGGACACTTGTCACATTCTGAATATTTTCTCGATTCAGCTGGCCTGGTTTGATATAGCCTGGTTCACAATGGACATGAAGCATGAGTAAATACTTTGGGTTGACACAAGTTGTATTAAATTAGGAATCTTGGAGGCCGTGGCTATGACATGAAACTGAAGCTTTTAGTGCAGTGGAATGCTGTTCTGAGATTGAAGTATGACAAATTGATAGGATAAAGTACTGGAGATAAGCTAAATTTGGCCAGGAGAATTTATGGATCAGTGGAGAGGGAGCCTTACTTTATTTCACCTTTTCTGAGTTGGGGTACGGTTGATTGTATTTAGTATACAGGGATTGTTTCGTATTTAAGCACGAGCACTTAATGGCATGCTTGGCAGAGCTTTATTTTGTAACTAAACATTTGTATCTTGTGTTTTGTATATTATGGCGAAGCTTAGAAGGAGGTATAGTCATTTTTGATATTAACACTCTATTTTGGTTAAAAACCTTGCTTGACCACCTTAAACCATTTCTTTCCTCTTTCCTCAACCATCACCCCGAATGACAATTACGAGGACCTTGCAGATTCTTTGTCATCAAGATTTGAGATCAGTTTGCCTCCCTTTCCTTAGGCCACCAAGCCAAATCTCCCCTTCTCTCTGTCCTCATGGGTGTTGCTGATCTCTCCTTGTACATGAGTCCAGCACTCTTGACTCTATTTCTCAAGTGTAATTTAATACCCATCCTGTTTTCCTGGTTCCCATCAGAACACCCCAAACTCAAAGGATTACTGCATTATTAATCCATGACATCAACTAACCAACCAGGGTCTTGGGTTACAACCTACGCTATCACAATGACAACTTCTTTCCACTTCAGTAGTATCATTTGATTTTGTCCCATCTTCAGTTGTTCTGCCACTTAAATCCTCTTTAGTGGTTTTGTTGCCTCCAGCTTCCCTCTTTCTACCTTTTGTTAACTTTGGAATCATCAAAAATCTTTGTTGTATCTGCTATTACAAAAGCTTGTCTATCATCATTGTACTCCTGACAAGTACTAGCTCAATATTTATAATTATTACCCTTGATTCCTAAACCCTCCATGTCTTTGTCTCCATCTGCAACACCTAATCCCTTCAGGATATCAGTACTTGCCTAATTCCAGCTGTTCCAGCATCCCTACTATTCATCACTGCACTACAGCAACCTATGGCTTCAGTTGCCTTGGCCCTCCTTAGACATTCCATCTCTCTACCTTTTTCTCCTTTTAAAGCTCCTATTAAAACCTTTGCTAAGCTCTTAGTCTTCTGTCTGATGTGACTTGGCGTCACTTACTTTTATAAGTCAATGTGAATAAAATTTTATTTCATTAAACGTGCATTAAAAATGTAAGTTGTTTTTGATCCAAGTTGGTCTTTCCTTTGGTCACAAGGTACTGCATTGAACGGGTATTCAGACCCCGAAAGCCGGACCGCAGTCACCCTAGAGAACTCTTGGAATGTGCGTTTGACATTGTCACACCAATCACAAACAACCTACTGCCAGATGCAGAGGTGATCTACACGGTTTTCGAAATTATTCAGGAATTTCCTGTACTTCAGGTGGGAAATTAGTCCATTTGTTGTTAACTCATTTCATCCAATACAGTTTATTTTTTGTCTTTAGGAGTGAACATTTTGCAACTTACAGTCTCATCTAAATGTTAGGACATTATTCATGACATGGTTTGGTGTATCCTTACACCTTAGTTGTCTAAATTTGTGATAAATTAGCAATTTTGCTGACTGGAATTAAAACAGCGATTTCTAACATCAACCTTATTTACTTCCTAAACAAAAAAACAAAATTGATTATCTCTCTTCCTTGCTGTTTTTGGGATATTGCTATGTACGCTTTCCTACTGTATTTTCCCACAACTTCATTGCCTGTTTGGTACCTAGTAATGTGAATAGCACAGTATTAGTGCAATGTAACTCTTTTTCATTATCTTCCTCGTTCCGCCTGTTTGAGTATAGAAGATTCCTAACCAATCGTGATCTCTCTAATGTGCAGCTGTTCTGAAATGGGTGATCTTTAGTAAAGAGTATGCCTTAGGTTTTTAATACGGCAAAGGCAGGGACTAGGAGAAAGTGAGGATTGCAGATGCTGGAGACTAATTTCCTCTATATAAAATTAGCAACTGAGAAGCTGGTTTGATCTTGAGCTTTTAATAGATAATGAATAATTAAACAACACTAATTCTTTGATAACTTGGTGCTCCATAATGTGGGTGTATAGGATTAGAACTGAAATAATCTTGGCTAGATCAGGAAGAAGTGGCCGCTGGACATTGTCACTGCTTTTGTAGTGCTCCCATTTACAGCCAATCAGTCATTGCTCATGAAAAGGACAGAAAACAAGGAGTGGCTGTGTCAATGCTTTGCCATAGTCAGGACTAGTGCTGTTACAAGGGTTGAGAACTGTTTTTGACTTGAGATATCCACTTAGAAATGATAACACTCTGTGACAACTTGCTATTCCAATGTAAAAGTATGAAGCATTTTAAATTGGGGGCATGTTTCCAATAGTTCTCTTTCTTCTTTTTAAAATCAGGAGGTTGTACTAATGTTTACAATTCTAATTTTGGCCATGCAGCCCTTGAGTGATTATTGCACGCACTTGTTTTCTAGGAACTCAATTACAGCATCTATCTGAACCATACCAGTCTGTTGAAAGCAGTGCTGTTGCATTGTGGGATACCAGAAGACAAGCTCCAGCCAGTGTGTAACATCCTGTGTGATTCTATGGTGAGTTCTGTGGGGCTGCTCAAGTTGCAGCCGTTGTTGAAGCAGCAAAATGAGAAGGATGCCAACCAAAATTGTTCTGTTCTGCATGCTTTGTGTTTTAACCATGAGAGTTACTAGCAACCTCCGCAGTATGTGCAGCGAAAAGATGTCCAGGTAAATTAACTGTTTTTGGTTTCTTTAACTTCTCATGTGAACTTTGTACTCATCAAGAAAATGGATAGGAAGTTAGTAACCTGAAGTTCAGCTCAAAAACATAATGTTGGTCATAATACTTAACTTCTTATTAGATTAAGTAAGTATTATTTCCTTAGGGAATTTGGGGAGTGAGAAAAGTTGGCAATATGAAACAAAGAAATGATGATCTGTTCTTTTTATTGAACAAGAGAAGGAACATGAGACCTGAGAGTGGAGATCTAGAGGCTTTTGTTAGGTAAGCAGATGTGTGATCGTTTAGTGTGTTTTAAGTTTATATTTTCTATAAACCAGGGCAGTTGTTAAAATTAGTACCAGACAAGAATGAACACAGTATTGAATTTACAGCTGAAATGGTTTAATCACTTTGTATAGTTATAAATAGTCACTGATTAATTTTTTAAATTCACTCATGGCTCATAGGCTTTGCTAGGCAAAGGTGGATATTGCAGATGCTGGAGATTAGAGTCAAGATTAGAGTCATTCCTGATGAGGGGCTCTTGCCCGAAATGTCAATTTTCCTGCTCCTTGGATGCTGCCTGACCTGCTGTGCTTTTCCAGCACCACTCTAATCTTGACTCATCGGCTTTGCTGGCTGGCCAACATTGACTGGCCATCCCTAATTGCTCTTGAGAAGGTAGTGGTGAGCTGTCTTCTTGAATGACTGCGGTCCATATGCGGCAGGTAGACGCACAGTGCCATCTGGGAGAAAATTCTAGAATTTGACCAAACAACACTGAAGGAATGGCGATATATTTCCAAGTCAAGCTGATGGCTTGGAGGGGAGCTTGCAAGTGGTGGTGTTCCATGTTTCTGCTGCCCTTGTCTTTCTAGTTGGAATTGGTCTTGGTTTTGGAATGTGCTGTCTGAGGAACTTTGAATTTCTGTGTATCTTTTATATGGTGCACACCAGGTTACTGAATATTGGTGGTGGAGAGAGTGGATTTGTGTGGATGTAGCGCTAATTGAGTAGGCTACTTTGTCGAGAATGGTACTAAAAGTCTTGATTGTTGTTGAAGTTGCATTTATTCAGGCAAGTGGGAGGTACTCCATCACACCCCTGTCTAGTGCCTTGCAGATGGTGGTAGGCTTTGGGAAGTCAGGAAGTGAGTTATTCACTGCAGTATTCCTAGCCTCTGACTTGCTATTATAGCCACTTTATTAATATCACGGGTCAGGTGAATTTTCTGGTCTATGGTGTTATGGTGTTCCCCAGCATGTTGATTAGTGGGAGATTTCTATGATGGTCATGCCATTGAATGGCAAGAGTTTGGTTGGATTGTCTCTTCTTTGAGCTTGTCATTGCCTGCCACTTGTCACCCCAACCCTGGATATTGTCCAGGTCTTGTGAAACTTGGACTGTTTCAGTTTCTGAGGAGTTGCAAACAGTGCTGAGCATTGTGCAATCATCATCCTTATTATGTAGTGAAGGTCATTTAATGAAGCAATTGAAGGTGGTTGGGTCTAGGACACTACTCTGAGGAGTCCTGGAGGTGAGGATGACTGATGTCCAGCAACCACAATCTCCTACTTACATGCTAGGTATGATTACAATTAGCAGAGAGTTTCCCTCCTCCTACCCCATTGATTCCATTTTTGGAGACTTGATGCCACACTTGGTTGAATGTGACCACGATGTCGAGGACAATCACTCTCAATTCATCTCTGGAATTTAAGCTCTTTTGCCGATGTTTGACCCAAGGCTGTAATGAGGTTAGGAGCTGAGTGGCCTTGGCAGGACCCAAACTGGGTGTCAGTGAGGAAATTGTTGCTGAGCAAGTTCTGCTTGATAGCACTATTGATGACACTTTCTATCACTTTACGGATGATAAGGGGATGGCTGGGTTGGATTTGACCTGCTTTTTGTGTTCAGGGCACACCTGGGCAATTTTCCACATTATCTGGTAAATGCCAGTGTTGTAGCTATATTAGAACAACTTGGCTAGGGTATGGCAAGCTCTGGAGTACAAATCTAGTACTATGTCCGGAATATTGTCAGGGCCCATAGCCTTTGCCTCCAGCTGTTTATTGATATCATGTGGAGTGAATTGAATTGACTGAAGACTGGCATCCATGATGCTGAGAACCACTGGAGGAGATGAGCTGGACCTTCCAATTGGTGTTTCTGGCTGAAGGTAGTCTCAAATGCTCCAGCCTTATCTTTTACTGATGTGTTTAGCTCCCCCACCATTGAGGATGGGGATATTTGTGGAGCTCCATCTCCAGTGAGTTGTTTAATTATCCAACAGCGTTAATGAGTGGATGTGGCGGGACTGCAGAGCTTAGATCTGATTAAATTAATTAAATAAATAAATGACACAAGGCTAGCTATAAAAAATGATAAAGTTCTGTGTCTGGACAGCAAAATGTGGAAGTTTGTGGTGAAACTGTCCTGATTAAACATGTCTGCAAGAGCTGTGTCCATCTTGGATCTGTCTGACAGTAGATCGTTGAGCTAGAGTATGGATTAGAGAGATTCTGAGACATAAGGGAGTGGGAAGAGCTTCTGTTTGGTTTTATTCAGCATGTAATCACACTCCAGGGTGAAGGATGTGCACGGAAAAGGAAAAGTGTGACTGATAGTGAGTTGAGTCACTGGGACCTAGGAAATGTTGAGAAAGAGATCTTGTAAACACTTGTCCTGCCCAACAGGAATGATGTATTTGCTATCTTTGACGATAAGGCAAAAGATTGGAGGAAGAACAGGCCCAACACAGACCAACTTGTAATAATGGTCTTTGTAATTATGGGATTGAAAGTGTTCTCTGCAGCCAAGAACGAGAATCTGAAAGGACTGTTCCAGGATAATAGATAACTCGCAATAGCTGGAGAAGGACCTGGAAAGGGAGTGGTTGGCTCTAGTTTGGTCCAAAGTGGAACAAACAAGTTAAATAGAAACAGGAAGGCCACCCTGGTGAAAGAATATGAGGATCATGCTTCAACTAAAAACCTTGAGAAGAGGGATCTCTGGATTAATATCCAAATCGATGTGCAAATTAGCATTAGAGCAGAAAGAGCAGGAGAATTAACACATGGTTTAAATCGTTGCCGTGGGAAAGTGGGTTGCATTTTAAGGGGTCTGGAAGGACTGTACTGATCAGATGCATTCCACCTGAACCAGATGTGGCCCATGTCCTTGTGAAAAAGGTCAGAGACCGAGAAGATGGAGGGGATCATTGACAGGTTCTAACAGATTTAGGAATTATAGAGGGAAAATGGGGAGCAGGGTAGTTGCACTTAGGTGGAATAGTATAATAACATTGGAAAAGAAAGAGATGCAGCTAGCTGAAAAACAATAGTAGAACCCACATGCATAGAAATAAAAAATAGTGAAGGATCTATCACACTAATAAATGAGGTCTACAGCCGCCTGGGAAGTGGGAAATAAAAACTTCGAGTAATTGTCATCGCAAATTTCAACCACCCTGTGTTAAGTGGCCAGCACAGGTAGGAAAGAAGATTGGGACAACAGAGTTCCTACGATATTTACAGGACTGTTTCCTAATCCAATATGTGAAAAGTCCAAACAATTTGCTATTGGACCTAGCATTGGGGAATGAACTAGTCCAGATAAGAGAAACAAAAGTTGGGATCCATATCAGCGGTAGTGACCATAATGTGACCCATGTCCTTTAAGATGATGAAAGAGAAGGACATAAATGTGAAAAAAATCCGAATGAAAGATTGGATGTAAGTTGATTTTTAAGGACTAAGAATAGAACTTTGGAAAGTGAAATTTGAATTAGAATTATGTTTATTGTCACGTGTACTCAAGTATAGTGATACATAAATAGAGCAAAAAGTGAGCAAAGTTCTCATTTCTAGCATCATTTTAAGTACAAAGATACCTAGGTAATAAAAGTTAGGTACGTATAAATTAGAAAAATGAAAAAATAATGTTTTAAAAAAAGAGCAGCATTACATTCCCTGTAAAGATAGTTATAAAATCTTAGGTATAAATTAGAAACATAGAAGAAGTAAAGGCAAAAGTTCAGCGTTACAGTCTTACTAAAGCAGGGAGTCCACACTGGGCTTCACCTCAATCCTGGGAGTCTGCGCTGGGCTTCACCTCAATCCTGGGAGTCTGCGCTGGGCTTCACCTCAATCCCGGGAGTCCACACTGGGCTTCACCTCAATCCTGGGAGTCTGCGCTGGGCTTCCGTGAAGAGTCCGGGAGTCTGGTTACTCCATGTAAGTCCAGCTAATCTATAATGCCCCATTATAGACTAAGGAATAAGGCCAAAGAGCTTTGGTTGAGGTATATGGCAGACTGAATTGACAGCTGGCTTCAAGATAGAAAGCAGAAAATAAAGGGTGGGAAGCATTATTCCATAAGAATAAGTACTTGAACAAAAACCGTTTAGCATTTCCATTAAAAATATTTTGATGGCAAGAATATTACCTTTTACTTTGGAAGGTACGAGACTAGTAGGGGAAGAAAAGCAAAAGGACCTTGTTGTATAAAGACATTAGTTATTAAATGCTGTGCCATACATCAGCAAGAAAATCTTTTTAAAAAGCAAGCCAAGCATCAAGTTTAATTTCTAGAATAGAGGATTAAAAAGTAAAGTAATGAAACTCAGTCTGTATTGAACGTTGGTTAGACAGCACTTAACAGTACTATGTGTGGTTCTGGTTTCGTATAGAGGCAACTTAAATATTGAGTAAAGCTCAATAAATCTTCCCCTTCATTCCCAGGGGGCATCACTTCCTTTCCAAAAAACCCATCATAACCTCTCCCAACCAGTGCCCCAGCCTATACTTAGTTGCATCTGCATGTTTCAAAGTCACCCTTATTTCTGGTTTACTGTGACATGTTATCCTTACTGTGGTGACTAGTCTGTGACTCTATTGAATGTGATTTGCTGAAGAAAGGCTCCTTTTTTGTTTGAGTTCATATTGACTAGCATCTGACTGAGCCTGTAAGCTCATGGTAGGAATTTTATAGCCCTCAGAAAACATTTTTATTTAAACAGCCTGAGCTGTAAGTTGATTGTGGAAAAGCAATTTCTTTTTTTAAAGATAGTTTTATTGAAAATGTTAACATGTTTTAACAAGTTTACAAAAGAAAACTTAAAAAAAAAGACCCAAGTATAAACATTGATATACAGTTAAATCTTAAATAAATGATAACCAAAATCTATCAAATAAGAAAACAGAAATACCAAGAGAAAAAAAAGGACAAAACTCAACTAACTACTCATCTAACTTGCAACTAACCAGAGTATATCATTAAAATTCTTACATTATTCAAGAGAAAAAAAATCCAACAGATACCACATAAATTGAGCAGTGATATACATGCTCGGAATGTGTTAACATCAGATCACAACAAAACCCATATTTATCCAAAACATCCCGAGCATAGAGCATATAAAATTCACAAACATAAAAGCTCTTTAGTACATTCAGATCAATATAATAAAAAAATTTCTAAATATTAAAATAAAGTATAAAACATATTTAAATGGAGATCTTCCCTTTCATTCCCAGGGGGCATCACTTCCTTTCCAAAAAACCCATCATAACCTCTCCCAACCAGTGCCCCACCCTTGACCCTGGATAGAATAACGAAAATTCAAGTATACTACTGAACTAGAACTAACAGTGAGTACTCTATCTCTACCCCCCCCCCCCCCCCCACCCACCCACACCAACACCTGGATATATTTGGTAATGGTAATACCATATGTGAACATCTATGACTATAAAATTACAGTCTCAGCAAATAATAATTTAATATATTAATACAAAATAACAGAGGAAAACAACCCCGCTCCCAAGGACAAAGATAAAATAAGATAAGGTAGCCACCTTCCCCCCCCCCCCCCCCCCCCCCGGCCTGTGTATATATACATATAAAAAAGGGGGAAAGGAAATTGCTAAGTAAAGGATGAATAAAAAAACCTTTCTTCCCACCCCCCCCAGAGATAATATTAAACAGTAAGTTAATGAAAGGAAAAAAAGGGGGGGTAAACCGGGGTGGGGGTAGGGCAAAACAACAATAATTAACTCTTATAATTTGTCTAAGAGAGTCCAAAGGTTCCTTGGCCTTCTTCGGTGATCCGAAGTTATACACGGACCCTTCATGGCTAAAGCATAGTATAGCTGGGTAGCGCAAGGAGTATTGAATGTTTAAATCCCTTAAACGCTTTTTGTTTCATCAAATGCCTTCCTCTTTCGGACCAAAGCTGGGGAAAAGTCCTGAAATAACATAATCTTGGATCCTTTATAAGTCATGGCTTGGGGATCTTTCCCAAGATTTCTGGAGGCTTCCAAGAGCATCTGCCTCATCTTATAGCTCTGCAGCCGGAACAGGACCGGGCGGGGGCACTGGTTCAAGCTGGGCCCACGTATTGCAACCCAGTAGGCCCATTCTACCCTTACCTAGCCTGATCCAGCCTCCAGGTTCAAAAACTGCGGAAGCCACTATTCAACGAACCTTGTAAGCTGGCCTTCTTCTTCCCGTTCGGGAAGGCCCAGCAAACTAATATTTTTTTTGACGACCTTGAGAATCGAGGTCATCAGTGTGATTCTCTAAGGTCCGGACTTGCTGCTTGAGAGTCCGGACCCGATCCACGGCTGATTCTGCAATGGCCTCGGAGGTCGTGGCCTTTAGCTCTGCCTCTCTGACTCGGCATTCAATTTCTTTGATGTCTCGGTGGTGCTTTTGTAGCGCGGCCAAGAATGAATTCCACTGACTTCGGGACTCTTCTATGAAAGCATCGATCTTCGCATCGAGTTTGGAGATTATTTCCATGAGGCTTGCCACCGTAGGTAAGTCCCCCGGGGCGGCTGCGGACGACTTTGCTGCAGCTGGGGAGGGTGGGGGAGGGGCTGCTGCCTGCTGAGAACTGCGGGCTCCTTTCCCCCTGGTCATTTTTACAGGAGACTGAACTGTATAAGTTTAGTACTAAATCACTAATTACATTAAGTAAAAACTATTTTTAATTGATTTGGTGAGTGTGTTGGAGGAGGGTGGCCCACTTTGCCTAGGTCTTGGGAGGAGCACTATAGACTCAGACTTGCTGAGTTGCCGCCATCTTGGATCTCCGGAAAAGCAATTTCTAACCTGGTGAACATTCTGCTCCCCTATTATTGGTTTGTTCTTCAAAAAAAGGATATTGTAAAGTGTAACTGAAACTGTGCCTTTAAATGTTGAAGGTCTGAACTGGTGCTATCCTGGTGGTTGAAAGTACTGGCCACTACTAAATATAGTGTGTCTGGGCAGTTCTTAAGGCTTGTACTCTTTTAGGTCTCCAGATTCATCCATCCATGTTACCAAAGCCTTCACAGCTGTCTGTTCTGTTCCATTTCTCTAATGAGAGTTGTGCTTTAAGGAACTTGCCTCACGATTGATAACCTGGCATTGTCCAGGAGATTGATCTTGTGATCAACATTCATGAATATCACAGTGCTGCATGTGACTTCCTTAAAAATCTGCTTTTAATCAACCTCCATTAAATATTTAAGTTTGGTACCTTGCTAGATCTACTGATTTCTTTCCATCTCCTTTGATACATGTCAATCTCTCTTTTTCCATGCCAGATGGGGAAACTGACCAAGCAAGAGGTAGAAGCCAAGTTCTGCAATCTGTCACTGTCACCAAACAATGTAAGTTGAGCAGTTGCTTGTTTTCCACATAATGACATCCGCCTCAGTCCATCGAATTTCTTGAATGTACAGCAGATTTGTAACTCATTAGTTCCAGCTGGTCTGTGGGTGTGTTCACGCTCCATGTGAAGTCCCTCTCATTTTCTTTATTGCACCTATCAATATGTTTCTATTCCATTTCCCCAGTGGTTATTTAGCTTTAAATGCATTTGTTACTTTGTGCATTGGTGATGAAGGGCTTGGCAGGAAAGAAAATTTCTATTTTTACAGTGCTGCTTTCTCTCATTCAGCTCTTGCATTTATATAAGTATACTGAGAATAAGCTGGATCTGAAAGAACTGAGAGATGTGCTGAAGCCTCTGATGAAGGGGAAGATGGCTGTTAGCCAGCTGGTAAAGCAGGCATTAAAGGAGCTTGAGGAAGTTATGGAACTCCTAAAGAAACTTGATGTCAAGCTGAAGGTAGGTCATAATTCTAATGAGTGATTTGAAACAGAGACCAAGGATTTCACTTTATAACTCAACTTGTTAATGCACTGAGGTTGAACCATATAGCTGGAGTGGGAGGAGGCTGAGCCTCAAGTGCCACTTGCTCTAGAGGTGTGTAATACCATCTTTCACCACCTTTCACCAGGTTCAGTGGTGTCAGTTTACTTTTAGTCGGCAAACAATACTAGTCCTCACTGATCTCCTCCACCCTGGCAGGGATGCCACCTGCTAGTGTTTCTCCTCTTCGTTACCACTCTATACGACTCAGGACTGTGGACTCCACTTCCTCCAAACTCGAAGTGACCTGCTGATTCCCTGTTCACACACTTACTGAATAAAATTAATAAAACCTTTTTAAAGGTTAGGACACTCCTTTGGAGCAGGTGGGACTTTAACCTGGACCTCCTGATCCAGAGGTAGGCATCTTACCACTGTGCAACAAGCACCTTGATTCCTTGTCCTTACAAAAAATGGTGCTGAACAGCACATGCAGCAAATAGAACCACACCCTAGCATTGACTTTAAATTTAGAGGGGTTAAAATTGGTGAAAAGGGTGTAACTCAGCCAAAAGAGGTGCGAGATAAGGAAGATGACTGGTGGTATGTGAGATGGATTTGTATATCCTGGGACTCTCAACGAACAGACTTTCAGCTTGTAAAAACAAACAGGAATACTTAGCTTTGGCGGGAAAGGTCCAGTGAGAAGCAGTCAACCTTTCCAGTTTGCCGGTCCTTTATCTGAACTCAGTACTTGGAGATATAAAAGTTTTAAAGCAAGGGCAGGGCTGGATGGAGGAAAAGGGAAAGTTTGTGATCAGGTGGGAGGCAGCAGAGAGGATCGTTCAAAGTAAGAAGAGACAGTAATGGAACAAGTGCAAAAGCAAAGGTATGGCTGGAGGAGGTGTAAATGTGAAAAGCAGAATCATTACCGGCAGGTATCATTTGAAAAGAAACAAAGTGCAGAGACTTGGATGTGAGATTGTTGAACTCAGTGTTAGACCCATAAGGCAATAAAATGCTTGATCAAAAAAATGAAGTTCTGTTCTTTGAGCTTTGATGGAGCTTCATTGCAAGGGTACAAGAAGCTTTGAAGACCTTGCTCAAACAGATGTTGATATCAGCCTTCCTTGTTTTATAGGTAGTCGTGAACCTGGGCCTTGTCTACAAGGTACAGCAGCACAGTGGGGTAATTTTTCAGTTTGTAGCACTCGTGAAGCGTCGACACCACATTGTGCCTGATATCTTGGCAGCTGGAGGGAGGTACGACAATCTGGTGAGTTCTTTTGGTCCTGCCTTTCCTTGGTAGCACTGATGCCCCGTATAAGATTCTGTTCATCCAGATGTGTCCAGTCACACATTCTTGACTATGTAATGTTAAAACGAGCAAGTGAATTTCTTTCGTTTACTAACAAATGTTGACTTCAGTTAGTGACTGATACCTCCTTCAACAAAGCTGTAATGCTTTAGGTAGAACTGCCGCCGTTTACGTTTTGATCAGGGATCAGAATAAATTAATTGCTATAACATTGCACCTCACAAATGGTTCAGTGTCCACACTAGTGCAGATCATGAAATATTTTTGTTCTCCTTGCTGGAGCCACATTAGGGAGATTTAAACAATCCTTAGATAATCATATGGATGATTTTGGGATAGTGTAGAGGGACGAGCTGAGAATAGTTCACAGGTTGGCACAACATTGAGGGCCGAAGGGCCTGTTCTGCACTGTATTGTTCTATGTATGTATAGTCACATACACACAATATACTCTCCTCTTTTAACATATCCTTTACTTGGGTACATCACAACACATTTTTCATGTGTTATGCTAAACAATGAGAGCTGTTGGTTTATTGGAGCATGCAAGTCATCATGACTGACGTTCACTCTGGTTTGAGCTGCAGTTCACATCGTTTAAATTTCCATCAGTGCTTTCTTGATTATTATTTTCTTCTTTTAGCCTTGAGGCAATGTGGTTCATTTCAGTATCTCTGATGCAATCTCAGTGGAGCTAGGCAACTTTGATGTGGACTGTGGGTTGAATCTGTTTTGTGTGGCGCGTATCCACACTTCACCAACTTCTCCGACATTTTCTCTTGTGTGATGTTGTTGTCCTCTGGTAGCAATATGCAGTCTTGCATAAGAGCAGATGAGGTGAAAGTTGACACTTCCCTCCCATCCAGTTTAACTCATCTTCAAGTCCATGTCACTCCTCCACAGTGGTGGCACGATGGCTCAGTGGTTAGCACTGCTGCCTCACAGCGCCAGGGACCCGGGTTCAATTCCGATCTTGGGTGACTGTCTGTGTGGAGTTTGCATATTCTCCCCATGTCTGCGTGGATTTCCTTCGCGTTCCTCCCACAGTCCATGAATCGACCATGCTAAATTGCCCATAGTGTTAGGAGCCTTAGTCAGAGGGATATGGATCTGGGTGCATTACTCTTTGGAGGTCGGTGTGGACTTGTTGGGCCAAGTGGCCTGTTTCCACACTGTAGGGAATCTAATCTAATTTAAATCTAAATGTATTGTTATGCAGAGCTCACACTATCTAAGTCATTGTCATAGTGTCATTGGTTGCAGGGTTATTCTCCCTATTGCTGGATGATTTGGTACTGAATTGTCTCTGAAGAACATACCTGCACATGTGAAACATCATCCTTTATATATTTTGTCTCTGATTAAAAATCTATGGGATTGAGGTGCTACATGACCATTGTGATGAAATGCCGTTATTCTCAATTTGTCTGATGTATTGAATTATCTTAATAGGGTCCCATGTAGGAACCACATTGTTGATTATGGGTACTGAATGAGCAAATCGACTTACTTTCTGCTGTCTGTGATAACTGTTAATTGGTTGTCTAAGTGGGAAATTTTGTGAGAATCAGAGTTGAGAGTGTGGTGCTGGAAAAGCACAGCAGGTCAGGCAGCATCCAAGACTGATGAAGGGCTTTTGCCTGAAACATTGATTTTTCCTGCTTCTCGGACGCTGCCTGACCTGTGCTTTTCCAGCACCACACTCTCGACTCTACACAGAAGTTGCCAGACCTGCTGTGTTTTTCCAGAAGTTGTTTTATTTTTCTGATTTCTAGCATCCACAGTTCTTTTTTTCTTCGTTTCCCCCATCTCGCCTCTTGATTTGTCATGGACACGGAGTAGGCAATTGTTTTGTACGTCACCTAACCTCCCATTATTTATGGTTAAGAAAGCAAACATCACCTTCAACAGTGAGTGATATCATTACTGGGCTTAATCTTGACCTTGTTTAGTGATCCCCACACATCCAGTTTCAAGCAAGGACAACTGGAGCAGGAACTCTGGAAGGTTTATGGTTCCTCAGTTCCCTACTCCCTTCTTTTTTTGTTGACAGCACTGAGATCATTTTTAATGGAAGCGGTAGCAGCAGCTTTACCTTGCTGAGATCACCAGCAGAAATCAGGTCACAAAAATCAGGTCAGAAATCAGTCCTAGTGTAATCCCAGACTATGGGAATTACTTCAAGCACTGCATTCATCCCTTTTGGCTTTTGCAGAGTTATGCAAAATGGTTTGTAAATGTCATTTTTCTTCTCAAGAAATAAGAACTATTGCGTTTGTTTTTCCTCTTCTTTAGATTCTTGAATTCCAGAGACCGCAAGTTGTAGGGCCACTTCCCTCTGCTGTAGGAGTTAGCCTTGCCTTGGATAAAATTTCCACCCTTTGTAACTCATCTGAACAGGTGAGTTATCCCAAGAGTTTTATATCATTGCTGGTTTCAAGTGAAATATATCAGCCAAAAACAAGAGGTGTTGAGCAACAGAGTGAGGATTGGGACCATGCTGAGAGATTCCAGTGTAAATACTTTGTTGCTTCTTCAGCTTGTAACAGTAAGCTATTTGTGAACTGCAGGTTCATAACTCTCCAACCAACTGTCTTCCATTGTAGCCTGTTACCTGTCATTGCGAGATCCTGGTGGTTGCTGTCGGGAGCGTGTCACTGGACAGGGCTATTGTCCTCATCCTGCAATTGTGGAAATCTGGGATAAAAGCTGAGTTGCTGCACAATGTCACCCAGGTAATGCATGTAGTAGATTTGGGATGCAAGTATAATTTAAGGGACGAGAGGTCCAGTGATGGAAATTGACCTCCACGCACCTTGATTTAGGGGAATGGAAGAGGCAGATGTACTTTGGTGTTTAACACCATGATTTCTCAGCTTGTCTGTGTTGTGTGTACTGCAATTTATATCTTCTAAATATGTAGTTTTTCTCCGGGCTGAGGCTATCTGGTGTCTGGCCCTTACAGGTTATAAGATCAGGCTGTTGGCAGGAATGAACCTTGGGTCCATTTCCCACAAGATTCCACCTTACTATCCCACCAGTTCCTCATGACATCATCAGTGTGGGTGGTGCTTAGTGGGCTCAATCAAGTATTAACCCTTTCAGACCCATATTCTACATCCAGTCTTTAAGGGCTTATGTGGTCTAGTGTTGCAAGGATAGCCGTCGTCTGGTGCAATGAGAAGCATTGTCTAGAGTAAACAATATATAGTTCATTTCGATAAGAATAGGCTCTACATTATTAAAAGTACTGTTGGGAGGACTTGGCCTTAGATCTGGTCTCCCACTGATAGCCCATGGGAGCCTTGGTCATTCTTCATGTGTAAATTATTGGAATAAAAGGGAGTGTCTCAACTGAGCTGGGTCACATGATCTGTGTGGTCATGGTCATCTGACAGCAAAAAGGTAAGAAGATGCGTGGATGTCTTCACTCGCTCCACTCTTGATAACTCTAGCTGAGACAAGTTAACTTGGCATGACAAGGAATTGAATTTGTGTACGGTATATGCTGCCTCATGGTTTATTCTCACACTAAATCAACCTTTGTTTGTTATATTGTGATGATACTATGGCTTTAAGAGGTGTATTTTGTCCTGTTTCTTTTATGAAGAAAGGTTGAGACTGAGGTAACGAGTAATCTGCTCAAAGCGAATAAAGTAAACAGCTTGTGCGGCCTTGGGGTTTTTTTTGTTAAAGTTGGAATAATAGAAGCAACCTGAATGGATGGAGTCAAGCTCCCAAAGAACCAGGATTTTTAGTTTTAGCTTTCAGCCGTTGCTGGGTTCTTGAAGCTGGATGTGGAAGCTCTTTCTCTCTCTGTTACAGCTAAAAGCTGGGGTTCTCTTAGAATTGCATGTGAGACAAGATATTTTACTGAATTTGCCTTTGCCAAGGGTGTGTTTATGGGCTGTTACTATATTGGAACAGTTAATTAGTAGTAGTTGGTGTGTACATATATATAATTCTGTAGAGCATTTCGATAAAGTTGCAGTTAAGAAAATTCTTCTATTTTATTTTTGTTTTGAGTGTATTTTAATTGTAGTGTAAAAATAGTGTGTTTGCTTAAAGTAGTTTGACTGATTGAATTACATCTGGAATGCAATGGCTTACACTTACCTTTTAAAAGTTAGGGTCTGGGCTATCTTAATATATTTTGAGGGGGTTTGGTCCGGTCCATAACAATGTTAACTGACTACATTCTGTGCTCAGTATGAATTAAAGCTCTGTTTCTGATTTCAAGTGAATGTAGTTACAGTGCTGGCATTTTCTATCTCAGGAAGAAGCTCAGGAGCATTGCAAACAGGTTGGAATCAGTCACTCCATCCTTATCTCTGATAAGGAGAGTAAACATGTGAAGGTAATGCACTTTTAACTTATAAGATTTATCTGAGTATTAAAATCCCCAGTGCTCTTTACTTAACAGCAAATACGTCCATATTGATGATCATATACACTACTGAATCAGTGAATACTGTGTTGGAACTGCGCCCTTTAGAAGGCCGCAAAATCTAACAGGTACTATATTACCGAAATGTTTACATGGGTCATCTGGAGTTTAATTGTCATGCAGTCAATCATGTTGCAGATTGGAAATTATCCATAAGTTTCAGCATGCCCCTGTCAACCCAGCATTTTTAAGATTGTATTTAATTAATCGCTCTGATATTTGCACTTGGATAGTTGTCTGCATGAGTTCATGACTTCATGAGGGAAATGAAGGGGCAGAATGGTAACCTCAATACTTTTAAAGATCACTCTGATCAGTCAGTTCATTTATTCTGAATCCAACTGATCAACAAACAGAATTTTATCAACGAATACAAATGAAGCAAAGTAAAGCATAGGACCCACCAGCTTGTTTAAATATTACCCATGAATGATGATCCCAGCTGAGGTTTTCCGATGGAGTCCCAGACACTAGAGCTGGTCACTTCTGTGATGATGAGTGTCACTGTCTTTATTCCCTTCATTATAGGGTGTTTGCTAAACCTTAAAGTTTTGTACATTATCTCTCCCAGTCTCTGCTGACTGCTCATGTGAGCTGCTACTAATTACCCCACTGTGAAGTGGTTGTTTATCACCCAAACTGCTTATCACTTGCATCTACAATATTTTGTCAGTTGCTGCAATCAGTGAACTTTAAGACTTCTCCCTGTCAGGTTTGATCTCCTTTGTCAGCCCCCTGTGTTAATATAGAGGGAAAGGCAAAAGAATGGAACAAGCAAAGATAAAGCATACAGAAAGATGAAACTGAATTTTCTACGTAAATGTTTCCCTTTTCACTCTGGCCCCATTCTGGTCAGGTAATTGAAAATAATTTCACCACAGCTTTTACAGTTTGTATTGGCTGTGACCCTGCCTCATGGTTTTAAGAACGCAGATGACATTTCTGTAACAGCAATAGAGGTAGTGTTACGAGATGGCCAGATAAGGAATGTGTGCCACCAACTATCCCTTCATTCCTGATTTTGTCAATACCCAACAGAATCCTTTAAGATAATAAATTGATTTGTAGCACTGGCTGCATTTCTGATGAGTGTATCTTGAGAGGTGGTAATAGAGCATCTCAAGGTTTTCACAGATGTTAGTTCAATGGTCAGAAAAATCTCCCTCTAGGCAGTAAAGTATATTTATTAGGAGTGTTTTGCTGCTGTTGTCTTATCAGAGTTACAGTATTCTGATTTGATTAAATGATATAAAAATTGAGTAGTAAATCTGGTTGGGCTGAAGGGCCTGTTTCCACACTGTAAGGAATCTAATCTAGTAAATTCTGCAAGGTTATAGAAACAGATGTTGCTCCTGTGATAGTTATTCTGTGTTCCTTTTGCTGTAGCCTTCCTATATCCACCATTTTTTTACCTGTTCTTATTTCTCAGATATGAAATGACAGTGCAAGGTTTATAGGTTCTTAATCAATTGAATTATAATGTTTTACACTTTCAGGCATGAGTTTGGGAACCTTGCAGTACGATGGAGGAGACTCTATTGCTGGGGAGACGTGGGGGTGCAGATCTGATCTGGGAAAGGCAGACCTGGTGATGAAAGGATAGGAAGGAAAACTTAGAGCTTGCTTATGGTTGGGCATGAGGAATTGGTTGTGTGAAGTTAATTTGGTTTTTGAGATCGCTGGTAAGACCCTATGTGTGATTGGGAAAAGTGATGATAGAGAAGGAGAAGGTACTCTGTATGTGATCTTGTAGGGAGCAGGCAAAGTGTGGTTGGAGGAGTTATGAGAGATCCTGTTTGAACTCATGGAAACTGGGAATTCCCTACCTTTAAGAGAAATGGCCAACTCTGCACCCCCAATATTTAGAGTCAAAGTGTGGTGCTGGAAAAGCACAGCTGGTCAGGCAGTATCCGAGGAGCAGGAGAGTCAACGATTCAAGCATGAGCTCTTCATCAGGAAACCTAGTTGATTATAACCCCCAGTATTTCGGCAAGATTACACTTGAAAGGGTTCAGAACAGATATACAAGGATGTTGCTGGGTTTGGAGCTATAGGGAGAGGCTGAATAGACTGGGACTACTTTTCTTGGAAAATCGGAGGCTGAGGGTGACCTTATAGAGATTTATAAAATCATAAGGGGCATTGGAAGATGAATAGCCAATGTCTTTTTCCCAAGGTAAGGGAGTCCAAAACTAGGTTTAAGATGAGAGGGGAAAGATTTAAAAGGGACCTAAGGGACAACTTTTTCATGCAGAGGGTGATGTATGTATGGAATGAGCTGCCAGAGGTGGTGGTGGAGGCTGGTACAATTACAACATTTAAAAGGCATCTGGATGGGTATATGAATAGGACGGGTTTGGAGGGATATGGGCCAAATGCTGGCAAGTGGGACTAGATTAATTTAGGATATCTGGTCGGCATGGATAAGTTGGACCAAAGGTTCTGTTTCTGTGCTGTACACCTCTATGACTCTAATTCCTGGCTGCATGGCTGTGCTGAGACAGCAATTCTGAATTCATGACTGTGCCGAGGAGGTTGGGCATTTGTCATGTTGTGATGATTTTTCCTTTGCTGTGTTCAGGTGCGATCGTTTGAAAAGGACAAACAGACTGAAAAACGAATTTTGGAAGCAGAGGTAGTGGAGCACTTAAAGAAAATCAAATCTAAAATCTCAGACGAAAAGAGCAACAGGTGAGAGTTTTACTGTAGACCAGAGGGTCAACGATTGTGATGATTGGTGTCTTGTATGAACTAGCTAGTAGAGTAAGGGGAGACTGGAGGCCAAGGCTGTGTTCACCAGCATAGAGAAGTTCAGCTCAGATCAGGTAGTGGGTTCTGAAGTACAGGAGACTTGTGAATCTGAACCAAAGAATTTGGATTCATATTGAAAATGCAAGAGGAAAGAGCAGAAACAAGTCTTACTATTTTTTTTAATTGATAGAGGAGACTGTGGATTTTCTGCAATGGACTCTTAATTCTGAGCTAATTGCAGTCAACACCGTCAGAATTCCTATCTATCTTCTACTGATTCAGTGAAGGGCCCTTGATGACTTTTGGATTTAACTGTGATGTGTAGGGTTAGTGAATATTTCGTTAATATTGTATTTTGTGGAACGTTGGGATCTGAGTTTAGGATTATGGTTCACATTAACTTGGAAATATTGTGAACTGTGAGAATGATGGGGGACATGCAGTGGAATTGTTGGAGACCTGGGGATATGTATGCAGAAAACATTGGAGAAAAGGAGGAGGAGAGGGGACCTAATTGAGGTATACAAGATAATGAGAGGCATAGATAGAGTCGATAGCCAGAGACTATTTCCCAGGGCAGAAGTGACTAACACAAGGGGTCATAGTTTCAAGCTGGTTGGAGGAAAGTATAGAGGGGATGTCAGAGGCGGGTTCTTTACACAGAGAGTTGTGAGAGCATAGAATGCGTTGCCAGCAGCAATTGTGGAAGCAAGGCCATTGGGGACATTTAAGAGACTGCTGGACTTGCATATGGTCACAGAAATTTGAGGGTGCATACATGAGGATCAGTGGTCAGCACAACATCGTGGGCTGAAGGGCCTGTTCTGTGCTGTGCTGTGCTGTATTGTTCTATGTTCTAAAACATTGGAGGAGGTAGGGCAGGTTGAGACAATTAATAAAGTATATGGGATTGTGGACTTTCTGAATAATTTGAACAGTTATAAAACTTTGATTTTTTTACCTCAGTTGTAGCATTGTGTCCAATTCTGGCATGACACCTCAGGGAGGATGTGAAGACATCAGAGCGGGTTCAGAAAAGACTGATAAGAATGCTTCCAAGAATGAGGCACTTCAGGTGTGTGGATAAATTGAGAAGCTGGGGATGGTTGAGATTTGATAGAGACTTTCAAGACTTTGAAGTGCCTGGACAGAGAGAAACCATTCCATTTGATAAAGAATTTGAGGGCTAGAGGATACAGATGTACATGAGGTTAGGATCTGGAAGGTACTGCCTGGAAGTTTATGGAGACAGTTTCAATGTTGGCTTTCAAAAGAAAATTGATTAAGCATCTGAAGAGAGGTAATTGTAGGGTCAAGGAGAGAATGGGACTGACTGTTTCTCTTGCAGAACAGACACAACAGACTGAAGGGACTCCTGTAATGTTTTACTTATTCAATTGTGATTTCTTCAAACTGCAATCCTTTATTGTCTCATTGTGTCTTGGTTTGAAAATACGATTAAAAGTAGAATCCTCTTAACGTGTGTGATTCACCACCAGTTACATGAGGGAAGAGATCATTGCCTTTCATAGAGCACAGAAGCAAGAATATACTGTCCTACGTAATTCATGTGCCTCTTTGTCTCACTGCTGGTTATAATATATTTGAACCCTTGAGCTCTATGGCCTCCTTTCTGCAGCTGAATGGTCACATCAGGAGCAAGTTATTCAAATGAGAAGTTTTGAATGGTCATGTAAAAAAAGCGAAGATGAATGAAATCGACTTATGAAAACTGATCATTTCTTGACCTGACGACTCCTATCCTTACCAGGCTTGAGGTTTCCCAGGTTGGGTTCTGTTGACCATCTTCCTTGTGTTTTCTTTTAAACAGGGAATCTCCAGAGAGCCCCTCCTCTCAGAACCTGAAGGGATCACTCAGCAGTTCTGCAGGTACTGTTAGCTCCGTGACCACGCATGGTTTCAACATTTACCATTGTCTTGGTCTCTCACTGTGAAGTGGGACAAGTGTGTTGAATAATGATATGGGTGATTGATTCCAACCATGAGAATTCACTGGTTTACCATTTATGAGTCCAATTCCATTTCACGTCCTGAGATCTGACTCATTTTTTCAGTGTTTTGGGTCGATTTAGGAAACAAGTAATAAATAGGGTTGGTGACTTTACAGTGCAGACAGGGCAGTTAGCATTGGTGGTAACTACAACGTTCCACCTCTTCAGAGCATGCTGAAGATTTTTTAAAAATCCTAGTTGAAATAATATTAAGGCTTTGACTGGCACAGTTTGAGTTCAGTTCAGTGTGACATTCCTTAGAACAATTGAATTTCTATCTTGCAGCAGAAATTTTTTTTTAGCAAAAGCTGCCCTCCAACTCTGGAGCTACTTTAATAATGGAGACATGCCCTTGGTTACCTGTGGCTTTGCCACTGATGCAGTCTCACAAACCAAGATAATTTCTTTTATTTTTAAGGAAAGAAAGAAATTCCTTTAGTTTCTTTTGTAAATCTGATTCATTTGTTCTTAACATTATTGCCAAGGCCACGTGCTGGCTGGCTTATATATACACGTGTGCACATGCCCACACACACACACACACACACACACACACACATGCCCATAGACACACATACCCGCCTCCATTCATGCAGACACACACTGGTGCCCACGGACATGCATTATCCTGGCACCAGGAAAACAACATGCGTTTGTAGATTGTGCCATGGCCACAGACAAATCTACCTGTTCCATAACCTGTCAAATTCCTGTCAATATTGCTCTTCCAGTCTTCCATGAGTCCCCTATGCAGCTGACTCATGGTGCCATAGTCTTGGCTCTGGGTACACTTCTCATGTGAGCCATCATTCTGATTGATATTCAGAACTGAATATTGGACGGTTAACCTGATGCACTGAGGAGGGTACCTGTTCTACCTGTCTGGTCTTCTGTGACTATGTGTTGGTTACTTTATTTCCCTTTCTTCCCTGTGTCCTCTTAAATGATCCATTGGTGTAGCTCTCAGCTTTGTCGATGCAATGCATTGATGCCATTACTCAGTTCCTAATTGCAGAGCTCAAGCTGCTGCACCCGATGATACCTGCTGCACAAATGATCATGCAGGACATGGGTGATGAAGTTCCCACATTGTGCAGCATGTGCATTCTTGAGGTTCCAGCAGCTCTGTCATTCTCATTTTCAGTGGGCTTTCATTTGCTTCGCAGATCTCTTACTGTTTGCTGACTCTTGTGCTTGTTAGTTTTCAGTTAGTTGTGTTGCTACTATGCCACTCTTGGTGATGGGTGTGCAAGTACACTTATAATACACTCCATGTCCTCAGTGCTTCCATGTTTCTAATAGGAAGGTTATTGACATGTATTGTTAATTATTCTATTTCTCTCTCCATGGCTGTCGGACCTGCTGAGCATTTCCTGCTTTAAATGTGTTCACTCTGTTTTAGAAATAGTGAGCTGTTCTTGACATTGAATCTTACAATAGACACAGTAAGATTCTGACTCACACAATAGATTAGTTAATCTCCGTAATCTTTAAATTATCTTAAGAATATTTTGAAATAGTACAGAACGTGAGTACTGCTGAAAAAGACCAAGTTTTATTGAAGCTTTTTGACAGTGTTGAAATTAGCAACATGTATATGTTATTTCCATCTCTTAAAGAACAGGACCGCGTATTAATATATGTAGTTTTTGGCAGGTACCAGCCACATGTGAACCTGACTGATCTTAAATTAATTGTCAGTATTATTATTGGCATGCTGGATTATTTAGCAAATGCTGTCCAATTTAGGGTTCTGAAGAAGACTCCTATTGGAGGCATAGGATGTCAGGATGAGGTGATTTAACTATAAGGCATCTTGCAAGGCCGGATAATTTTGAGATCGGGATTGAAATATCTGTGTGCTCTCTTCTCCTGTCCCCTAACAATGGTTTGAGCAGTATATTAAATAATTATAACATTCTGTTCTTAAAAGTAATGTTTGTCTACTTCACCAGGTATGTCAAAAGTGTCTCTTTACCATTTTGCCCTCACCCACAGGACCTTTTGAATCTCATGGAAGCTCGTTAGTGCCAAATTTTAATTTAATTTCACCTGAGAAACTGTCAGCAAGCATGAAACGGCGATATGAGGAAAAGGTAAGAAGTGGATCTCCTCTCTGGGAGCTTCTACACTTTAGACAGAACCTAAACCAAACTGTCGCTGAGATTGGAAAGAAAATACCTCATTGCCAGATAACACTGCACTGTCAGATCAGATCATTGTAGATTTGAAAAATTGAACCCTCTGTCAGCCGCCAGTGATAATAGATTCTAACTGAAATGTGCTGGATGTTGGTTTTATTGGTCATGATTTGGAGATGCCAGTGTTGGACTGGGGTGTACAAAGTTAAAAATCACACAACACCAGGTTCAAGTACAACAGGTTTAATTAGAAGCACTAGCTTTCGGAGCGCTGCTCTTTCATCAGATGGTTGCCAGTGCTCCGAAAGCTAGTGCTTCCGATTAAACCTGTTGGTTTTGTTGGTAATTTCTTTGATTTGTGTTATTGGTGCTTTATTTTATTTAATGCTTCATTCCCATTTTCTCATACTCTGCCATTGACCTAAGCTGAAAATAGACCTCATGCCCAGGTCCCTCGAGGGATAATTTTACTGGCTCCTCCTGTGATGCTTTCATACTCTCTTCCCTTCCCAATGCACATGGCAGCACCGATTATTCTTAAGTCATGCTTCAACAAAACCCCTCAGGAAGACATGTTATATTCAGAGCTCTATTAGAATGCTTCTTCATAGGTGATATATGTATGAAAAGGGAGAACTACCTCTTCTTTTGAGAGATTAGCCAACATAATGCATTAAATGAGAAACTTAAGATTCAAGTCGCACCAACCTTCAATGTAATTCTTGACTGCTTAGATACTGCAGTATTCTGTGTGCCCATGCACCAAGACCTGAACAACATCCAGTCTTGTGCTGACAGGTGGCTACATAAGTACATCCAGGAGGAGCATGCCTCACCATTTCTCCATGACACATGGATGACATTATCATTGCTGAACCTCCTATCTTGTGCACACGAGGGATTACTATTGTCCAAAACCATATAAATACTGTATCCACTAGAACAGGTCATTGACTTTCCACAGGATTCATAGTCAATTGTTCCCTGACTCACCAAAGCCTGCCTACCATCCAGAAGGCACCACTCAGGACTTCTGAGTTTCTTCAGCATTTTCTTCTTTTATTCCAGGTTTCCAGCATTTGTAGTATTTAGCTTTTATTAAAGCAGCATAAGACCATAAGACCATAAGACATAGGAGTGGAAGTAAGGCCATTCGGCCCATCGAGTCCACTCCGCCATTCAATCATGGCTGATGCGCATTTCAGCTCCACTTGCCAGCGTTCTCCCCGTAGCCCTTAATTCCTCTAGACAACAAGAACCTATCAATCTCGGCCTTGAAGACATTTAGCGTCCCGGCTTCCACTGCACTCCGTGGCAATGAATTCCACAGGCCCACCACTCTCTGGCTGAAGAAATGTCTCCGCATTTCCGTTCTGAAATGACCCCCTCTAATTCTAAGGCTGTGTCCACGGGTCCTAGTCTCCTCGCCTAACAGAAACAATTTTCTAGCATCCACCTTTTCAAAGCCATATATTATTTTGTACGTCTCTATTAGATCTTCCCTTAATCTTCTAAACTCCAACGAATACAACCCCAGTATCCTCAGCCGTTCCTCATATGCTAGACCTGTCATTCCAGGGATCATCCGTGTGAATCTCCGCTGGACACGTTCCAGTGCCAGTATGTCCTTCCTGAGGTGTGGGGACCAAAACTGGACACAGTACTCCAAATGGGGCCTAACCAGAGCTTTATAAAGTCTTAGTAGTACATCTCTGCTTTTATATTCCAACCCTCTTGAGATAAGAGACAACATTGCATTCGCTTTCTTAATCACAGACTCAACCTGCATGTTTACCTTTAGAGAATCCTCGACTAGCACTCCCAGATCCCTTTGTGCTTTGGCTTTATTAAGTTTCTCACCATTTAGAAAGTAGTCCATTCCTATATTCTTTTTGCCAAAGTGCAAGACCTCGCACTTGCTCACATTAAATTCCATCAGCCATTTCCTGAACCACTCTCCCAACCTGTCTAGATCCTTCTGTAGCCTCCCCACTTCCTCAGTACTACCTGCCTGTCTACCTAACTTTGTATCATCGGCAAACTTCGCTAGAATGCCCCCGGTTCCCTCATCCAAATCATTAATATATAATGCGAACAGCTGTGGCCCCAGCACCGAACCCTGCGGGACACCGCTCGTCACCGGCTGCCATTCTGAAAAAGAACCTTTTATCCCAACTCTCTGCCTTCTGTTAGATAGCCAATCCTCAATCCATCCCAGCAGCTCACCTCGAACACCATGGGCCCTCACCTTGCTCAGCAGTCTCCCGTGTGGCACCTTATCAAAGGCCTTTTGAAAGTCCAGATAGACCACATCCACTGGGTTCCCCTGGTCTAACCTACTTGTTACCTCTTCAAAAAATTCCAACAGGTTAGTCAGGCATGACCTCCCTTTACTAAATCCATGTTGACTTGTTCTAATCAGACTCTGCTCTTCCAAGAATTTAGAAACCTCATCCTTAATGATGGATTCTAGAATTTTACCAACAACCGAGGTTAAGCTGATTGGCCTATAATTTTCCATCTTTTGCCTTGATCCTTTCTTGAACAAGGGGGTTACTACAGCCATCTTCCAATCGTCCGGGACCTTTCCTGACTCCAGTGACTCTTGAAAGATCTCAACCAATGCCTCTGCTATTTCCTCAGCAACCTCTCTCAGAACTCTAGGGTGTATCCCATCGGGGCCAGGAGATTTATCAATTTTAAGACTTTTTAACTTTTCTAGCACTATCTCTTTCGTAATGGCAACCATACTCAACTCAGCCCCGTGACACCCTTTAATTTTTGGGATATTACTCCTGTCTTCCACTGTGAAAACTGACGCAAAGTACTTGTTAAGTTCTCCTGCTATTTCCTTATCTCCCATCACTAGGCTCCCTGCATCAGTTTGAAGTGGCCCAATGTCTACTTTTGCCTGTCGTTTGTTTCTTATGTACTGAAAGAAACTTTTACTATTATTTCTAATATTACTGGCTAGCCTACCTTCATATTTGATCCTCTCATTTCTTATTACACTCTTTGTTATCCTCTGTTTGCTTTTGTATCCTTCCCAATCTTCTGATTTCCCACTGTTCTTAGCCACTTTATAGGATCTCTCTTTTTCTTTAATACATTTCCTGACTTCCTTTGTCAGCCAAGGTTGTCTAATCCCTCCCCGGTTAATCTTTCTTTTCTTGGGAATGAACCTCTGTACAGTGTCCTCAATTATACCTACAAACTCCTGCCATTTTTGCTCTAGTGTCTTCCCGGTTAGCCTCTGCTTCCAGTCTATTTTAGTCAGTTCCTCTCTCATGCCCTCATAATTACCTTTATTCAACTGTAACACCATTACATCAGATTTCGCCTTCTCCCTTTCAAACTCCAGACTGAACTCTACCATATTATGGTCGCTACTTCCTAAGGGTTCCCTTACTTTAAGATCTTTTATAGAGTCTGGTTCATTGCAAAGCACTAGGTCCAGAATAGCCTGCTCTCTTGTGGGCTCCATGACTAGCTGTTCCAAAAAGCCATCCTGTAAGCATTCCATGAATTCCCTTTCTTTAGATCCACTAGCAACATTATTTATCCAGTCCACCTGCATATTGAAGTCACCCATGATCAATGTAACCTTGCCTTTCTGACATGCCTTCTGTATTTCCCGGTACATGTTGCGTCCCTGGTCCTGACCACTGTTAGGAGGTCTGTACACAACTCCAATTATGGTTTTTTTGCCTTTGTGGTTCCTCAATTCCACCCACACAGACTCCACATCATCCGACACTATGTCATTCAATACCATAGATTTAATTTTGTTCTTAACTAACAAGGCAACTCCACCCCCTCTGCCCACCTCTCTGTCTTTTCGATAAGTCGAAAAACCATGGAGGTTTAACTGCCAGTCCTGACCCCCCTGTAACCAAGTCTCTGTGATGCCTACTACATCATAATCATTCACTATTATCTGTGCCATTAATTCATCGGCTTTGTTATGAATGCTACGAGCATTCAGGTAAAGTGCCTTAATGCTAACTTCATTATTAGAGATGTTGTAAGTCATATGTCCTAAGTTATTTTTGCTTTTTTCTGCATTCTCAGTCTGCCTCAATTTTAAATCCGCCTGGAAACATGCTATCCTGCTGCTTATCTTTCCATTTACCTCCATACTCCCTGTTGCTTTCACTTTCCCTTCCCCCCAACTCAGAAGTTTAAAGTCCTACTGACCACCCTATTTATCCTCTTCGCCAGAACATTGGTACCTGATCGGTTCAGGTGGAGACCGTCCCAACGGTACAGATCCCCCCTGTTCCAAAACTGATGCCAGTGCCCCATGAAGTGGAATCCCTCTTTCCCACACCAATCCCTTAGCCACGTGTTTACACTTCTAATTTTCTTGTCCCTATGCCAATTGGCACGTGGCTCGGGCAGTAATCCGGAGATTATGACCCTTGAGGACCTGTGCTTCAATTTCCTGCCTAGTGCTTCGTAATGCCCAAACAGGTCCTCCACCCTAGTCTTGCCTATGTTGTTGGTACCAACGTGGACCACAACAACTGGATCCTCCCCCTCCCGCTCCAATATCCTTTCAAGCCGGTCAGAGATGTCTCGCACCCTGGCACCGGGCAGGCAACACACCATGCGAGACTCCCGATCCGGCTTGCAAAGGATACTATCTGTCCCCCTAATTATAGAATCCCCTATAACCACTACCTGTCTATTAGCTCCCCCCTCTTGAATGGCCTTCTGCACCATGGTGCCTTGGTCAGTTGGCTCATCCTGTCCAGAGCCCTTTTCCTCATCCGAACAGGGAGCAAGAATCTCGTACCTGTTGGACAAGGTCAAGGGCTGAGGCTCCTCCACTCCTGAACTCTGGGTCCCCCTACCTGCCTCACTTACAGTCACACTCTTTTGTGCCTGATCACTAGCTGAGTGCGAATTAATTAATCTCCCAGGTGTGACTGCCTCCTGAAACAAAGCGTCCAGGTAACTCTCCCCCTCCCGGATATGCCGCAGTGTTTGAAGCTCAGATTCCAGATCATCAACTCTGATCCGGAGTTCTTCCAGCAACCAACACTTGCTGCAGATGTGGTCACTGCCGTTCACAATGGGATCAGCCAGCTCCCACATCATACAGCAACAGCACATCACCTGCCCAGCCATCTCTGCTTAGTTAGTTAATTACTTACTTAGTACAAGTATGAGATAGAATACCTTCTGATACCTCTCTGCTATAGTTTTTTTTTACCCTACGTAAGGACTTGATGTATACACACAAAAAAAAACACGAAGTAAATTTTTTAACTAGTCCCCAGTAAAGAAATAAAAATCCTTACCTTAAAAGAAAAAGCAGAGTAGTTAAGAAGGTTAGAGGAGGAGGGCGGGTGGGAGATACTACAGGTGTAGAATCTCGGGTTTAGCCGCCTTCCGGACTTATATACTCACTTTTCCGTCCCGGCTGCCCCTCTGCTCGCCGTCACTTCCTCTGCAGCTCCCGCTCTTTCTGTGGAGAGAGGGGGAAAAAAAAACACCGCTGCCCGCTACAGGTAAGCAATTTACATATTAATGAACCGAAACCTGCAACCCACTCAAAAAGATGAAAGACCCAAAAGCAATCCGGGCTTGCACAATACATCGCCTTCACTGCCTGACAGAGATGTCCTGCCGCAAATTCTGTGTCCCACGACCCTACACTCCACAACCACCTGACGAAGGAGCAGCGCTCCGAAAGCTAGTGCTTCCAAATAAACCTGTTGGACTACAGCCTGGTGTTGTGTGAATTTTAACTGAGCACACTGAATACAGATTTTGTGAAGATCTTACAGCTGACACTGAATTTGCATTTTGCAAGACAAGGGGATCCTGAGCCTGGATTCTGGCAGACAGTTTCTTTTTGTGAAGATCTGAATTTGTACTTTGCAAGACAAAGAGGAAGGTGAGGCTGGATTTTGCTCCGCAGCCACTGCTGGGGCGAAGGTGGTTGGGGGGTTTGGAATCGCGTTGCAGGAAGAAAAGGCCCAGCCGTTCACAGGTCGCGTTGCAGCCGATTTCGCGTGTTAATAAACGGGTGTTTGAGGAGAAGTGGCCCCGTTCAGCGATCGCGTTAAAGCCGATTCGCGTTGATGGAACGCGTGTTCTCGCGGCGCTCACCTGTAACGGTCGCTGGCCATGCTTGTTTAGCACCCATCCACAAGCTTAACCATCCACTACCCCATACCACTTACACAGCAATGTGCACTGCAGCATCTCACCAAGGTTCTTTTTACAATACTTTCCAAATCCATCACTTCAAAAGACAAGGGCAGGAAATATGTGGGAATAGCTTGGGTACCCCTACACCAAGTGTACCACAGGTGTTCATTAAGGCAACCTACCAGCAACTTTACCAGGACTGTTAGGAATGGGCAATAAATTCTGGTCTTCTCAACAAGTCCAACTTTCTGTTAATGATTGTTTTCAAATCCTGTGGAAAATTTTACTGGGTGATCTTTTAACAACTGTACAATGCTATTGTTATTTCCATTCTAATTTAAGTGCTAGCAATCTAAACGCCTCCCTTTTCCATCGGCTGTTTACCTTCAACAGAAAAGCTCTTGCTGTGCAGCTGACTTCATACTCATGTAAGTTCTAAAATAGCATGACCTTTGCAGGTGAGCACAACTATGTAGTTAGATATTCATCACTGTTTACTAAACATGTAGATTAACAAAACTTACAAGAGTAAAACCTGATGACTAAACAACAGTGAATGGTTTTGAGAGAACAGGACAGCTAGCCCCATTTCTTTCATGATTTAATGTCCTGTACCCAACATAAGTCATTCTTAAAGCAGCTCTTCGCTTTTCAGGTTCTCTCAAGACTTCAAACCTTTGTCAGTAACCTGCAGCAGAAAAGCAATGACATTGAGGTTTTAGCGGTGAGTCACTGAAACATTGACATGTGCTGGTGCTGGGCAAATTTAGAATCTGAAGCTGCAGCCAACTGTGGAGCTGCCATGATCATTGGGGAGAGGGGTACTCATTGCATGTTCACTGTCTGAAGAAAGGCACTGAGTCAAAGGGATAGGGGGAGGGATGAATGGCACATTTTTTAGTGTGTCCCTTCTTTGCACTGAGAAAACAGACTTCTATTAAAATTGGCTTATACAAAGCGCTCTGATTTAGTAGAGTTGGTCTAAACAGAGCTTCCCATTTTGACGTCTTTCCCTTTGATGATGAGTCTGTGAATGTGCACAGTCATACTGAAAACTTTGAAGCTAAGTAGAGAGATCAGTATATTTTTTAAAAATAGAAGTGTGGAGAAACAAAATGGTTGAGAAATACATGTATAGTAATCAGTAATAAATAATGGACAGGAACAATGTTGGCCTTTATGTCAAGCATAATTCATAAAGTAGTGATTAGAGCCACTGTGGAATATTCTTCAGTTTTTGGACATTAAAGCTCAGGAAGCGTATGTTGGCTTGAAAAGATTGGTGTAACACAGATTTATTAGAATAATTCTAGGCCAAAAGAGCTAAATTACAAGTACTGGTTTCTTAAACACTCTTCACCATTAAGGGGGTGATCTAATTGAAGTGTTTAAGATGTGTGCATTTCTTTTTAGGAAAGACAAGAATTCCCTCTTTCCTCCTGTAGGAGAATGTAGAATATGAGGGCATAACCTTAAAATTAAAGTTAGATCATTCTACAGGGGTGTTCGGAGGCACGTCCTCACACAAATGCTCTGGAAATTTGTGTGTGTGTTGGTGAGGTGGGGTCACCGAATGAACCTGTGAGAGCAGGATGGTTTGGTAAACATGCAAGTTGGTGAAGTGGATGTGTATAGTGATGGGCATAGTCGCCTGGGCCGTTATGCTGTTGCCTTTCAGATCTACCTGCTGGCCAGCCTTAAACACAAACCACAAACTTTCCAATTTCTGCTGCTCCAAAAATCCCATACAAAACATGCTCTCACCCGAGGCGAGGGGTAAAAAGCCTCAATAGGGTATGGCTCCAGAAAATCTGGAATGCTTGATCATCATTCCCACTCTTGCAAAAAGCTGATGAGTTGGAGAGTAAAATTATTGGTAGGCAAGGGTAATGCAATGAAAGGTCAGCCTAGATTTACTGCTTAAAACTGTCTGGAATGTGATTTGACCCGTGGACCTTTGCTTTGTCGTTCTTTCACGAGATGTGGGTGACACTGGCAGGCCCAGCATTTGGTGCCCCTCCCTAACTGCTCCTGATCTGAGTGGCTTTGTAGGCCATTTCAGAGGCAGTTCAGAGTCACCCGTACTGTTGTGGGTCTGGAGTCACGCGTATACCAGACCGGGTCAGAACAGCAAAATTTCATTCCCTGAAGAGCACTAGTGACCCTGATGGACCATGCACAATCAGCAAAGGATTTATGGTCACTTGTTACTGCTTTATATTTCAGATTTATTAACTGAATTTAAATTCCACCAACTGTAGAATTTGGGGAAATAAATCACATATGCAACTAGATGTGTGATGTAATTTGCAGGTTGACATATCGAAGGAAACTCTGATCAGCTTCTTATCGCTTGAGGTAAGATTTCATTTATATATCATTAGTAAATGACTGTTATTTCCCAGGGAGTTTGGTGAAGACTCTCACAGCTTACTATTGTGTTCTTTTTGTTTATAAAATCTGCTTATTTTCTCACATTTTTGCTTATTTTCTCTCACTTCCTTCATTTTCTCACAGCCCCCCTCCATACTGTAGTAAGAATGGTTGATCTGTTACAGATCTGTCACAAACCTACTCAGTCCTCAAGATAGTTTGGGTTAGCTGGTTAATCCATGGTATGACTGGGATCACAGCCCAGACTGATTCCTCCTTTGATCAGATTTTTTCATTGCCAAGCCTAGAGCTGCTGAGGCCTGTTGTAAAACAACGATTGACATCTGACACAAGATAATTGTCTGCTGGAGCCACTGATCAAACTCCACAGCTTCTAATCTGTATGGCTTCAACAGAGCCTAATTCTAGGTTGCGTATTCTGCATCTTTCTCCTTATTGATCAGTAGCAAATCTGAGAGTGTACTTTCTGTTTGGTCACCTCAACACTCTGCATGTATGTCAGTATTGGAATTATTGGGTGTTGCATTCTGCTCTGATTTGTTATTCCTGCTGTCCTAGTACGGTGGAGATGAGCAAGCGTTCAATGTCAGTGTGCAACACCTGCTTTCCCGGTCAACTAAACAGCGCTACCTGAAATCCATCTGTGACCAAATCCATCACTTCAAGTTGATCAAGAGGTAAGATGGAAGCACATTTGAGTACTTGAGTAGTAGGAGAGATTCCTGGCTGCTGTATTGCAACATTGGTGAAGTTCCTGGCTGTTGTGATGGGTACTGTTTGTAGAGGCAGTGGGGGAGGGTTCCTTGTAATGGAGCATTGGGCATATTCCTGGATGTTGCTCCAGATACTGCATTGGAGAATTGGGGGATAGTACAGTAGGTGAAACTTTGATTAGATAGTCTGACCCCTTGAGAAATACCACAAAACTCTGGAATATAGCAGGCTTTACATTCCCAGTTCATGATGCTATTTTTGAATAACTACAACTGCGAATCCATTCTAGAAACCAAACTAAAATGAAATTTGTAGTTTTGTGCTCATCAAGCTGGAGAATGAGGATCAGCCCCATTTTTTTCGGGCATCCATTACATTTTTTTTGTTTTATGTATCCCAGGACATGGGGTTAGATGCTGAGTAAAGCTACCTTGACACTGTCCCATCAAACAGTGTAGTACAGCAAGGGGTTAGATACAGAGTATACCTTCTTGGATGTAAAACCATTTTATTGTTCATACAATGTAATGTGGGATGGGTAATTAGAAACCTCACAGTAGAAGATACTCTGGTGGTGAAGTAGTCACAATACATTAGCGATGTCCAGAATAAGTTGCAGAGTGATCCACTCTGCTCCTCTCGATTGTTATTTTAGATTTATGATGGACAAATAAACTAAAAGTTATAGCAGTAAGTAAACAATGGAAAACATTTAAAGTGGTGGTGAATTAAAATCGTGAATAAAAATTCATTGTATTTCGTACAAAGATTCTGTGAGAAAGTGCTATCAATGGCTTACGCAGAACACAAGAAATAGGAGGTAATTGAATAAGATCATGGCTGATCTTTTCGTGGACTCACCTCCACTTGCCTGCGTGCTCACCATAGCCCTTAGTTCCTTTACTATTCAAAACGTTACCTACCTTGGCCTTAAAAACATTCAACGAGGGAGTCTCAGCTGTTTCACTGGGTAGGGAATTCCAGATTCACAACTCTTTGGATGAAGACTTTCCTCCTCAACTCAGTCCTAAATCCTCTCCCCCTCCCCCTTGTTTTGAGGCTATGCCCCCTAGTTCTAGTTATTTTAAAGTATGTAAGAATGTAAAAAGAGGCTTGTAATGTTGCAAAAAATGGAAATAAGCCAGAGGACTCAGTGTTTTTGGAATTATCAAAGGAAATGACAGCAGTGAAGGAGATACTTTTGTATCAGACTTGACAATAGAGACACATTGCGATCATCGTGTTCTTGTGCAACCTCATCTTATAGAAAAATTACACTAGAAATAGCATTTAAATATGTTGGTGCTGTATTGGCATTACAGCCAACATGTTTTAAACGTTCCACGCTTTAGAAACTGCATCCCCCATTTGTGAGTTGTTACAATAAATTTGCATTGACAAAACATAGAATATAACAGAATGACTAAAGAGGGTGAGGAACTTAATGCCAACAGAGAAAAAGCATTGGAGAAACCTAAGGGATTAAAAGCTGAAAAATTCCAGAACCATGACGGTTTGCCTTAAGGTTCTGAAAGAAGTACTGTAGAAATAGCGCTTGTACAAGTTACTGGATTAGTGGTGCTGGAAGAGCACAGCAGTTCAGGCAGCATCCAAGTAGCTTCGAAATCGACGTTTCGGGCAAAAGCCCTTCATCAGGAATAAAGGCAGTGAGCCTGAAGCGTGGAATCTCGGGGAGTCCCTCTCCCACTGCAACTCCCACGTCATTTCCTCTGCCTTGACCTATCACCTTCATCCCCTCCCCCACTCACCCATTGTACTCTATGCTACTTTCTCCCCACCCCCACCCTCCTCTAGCTTATCTCTCCACGCTTCAGGCTCACTGCCTTTATTCCTGATGAAGGGCTTTTGCCAGAAACGTCGATTTTGAAGCTACTTGGATGCTGCCTGAACTGCTGTGCTCTTCCAGCATCACTAATCCAGAATCTGGTTTCCAGCATCTGCAGTCATTGTTTTTACATTGTACAACTTATCATATTGATGCTGAAAATGTGTTGCTGGAAAAGCGCAGCAGGTCAGGCAGCATCCAAGGAACAGGAGAACCGAAGGGCTTATGCCCGAAACGTCGATTCTCCTGTTCCTTGGATGCTGCCTGACCTGCTGCGCTTTTCTCCTTACCATATTGATGAACAGCCATTAACACACTAGAAGATAGCGAATGTAACTTCAGTATTCATGTAAGACGGTAGAGGGAAAACCGTTATCTTGAAAGGGTTCAGGAAAGATTTGAGGATGTTGCCAGGGTTGGAGGTTTTGAACTAAAGGGAGAGGCTGAATAGACTAGGGCTGTTTTAGCGTCTAGGTGACCTTAGAGGTTTATAATATCGTGAGGTGTATGGATAGGGTAAATAGACAGTCATTTCCCTGGCATGTGAGAGTCCAGAACTAGAGGGCATAGGTTTAGAGTGAGAGGGGAAAGATTTAAAAGGGACCTAAAGGGCAACTTTTTACACAAAGGGTGGTGTGTGTATGGAATGAGTTGCCAGAGGAAGTGGGTGGATGCTGGTACAATCACAACATTTGAAAGGCATCTGGATGGGTATTTGAACAAGAAGGTTTAGAGGGATATGGGCCAAGTGCTGGCAAATGGAACTACGTTAATTTAGGATATCTGGTCGGCTTAGACAAGTCAGACCGAAGGGTCTGTTTTCGTGCTGTACATCTCTATGACTCTATCAGGAGAATGTTGGAACCTGCTATTTGGAAAATCTTAACAATGCATTTCAAAAATCATTGCATGGTTAGAATTGACATGGCTATACAAAAGCAGAATTGTGCTTGGCAGATGTATTCATTTTTAAATTTTGAGAACTTAAATCAGTGGGATGAGTAAAGGGAAGCCAGCAGAAAATATACTTGAATTTCCAAGTCATTTGATAAGTTATTTACAGGCTATAATAATGACTTTAATAAAAAGAATGTGGGTAACATATTTGTTAATACAAAGCTAGATAAGAATGTAAGTGGAGAGAAGGTATAAAGAGGTATAACAGATCAAGTGATTGAACTACCAGGTGGCAGGTGGACTGTAATATGGGATATCTGAGATCATTCATTAGGTAGCCATGACGTGGAGCTGCTGGTGTTGGACTGGGGTGGACAAAGGTAAAAATCACACAACACCAGGTTATAGTCCGACTATAACCTGGTGTTATTATTCTTTTAAAACCATTGTTCATTAGGTAATTTTTTTTTTAAAATTGTGAATGTTTAAATGTTGATTTTCAGAAGGACTAGGGTGTACTCATAAAAGGCATGCATGGATAGCATGCAGGTACAGTAAGCAGATTAGGCAAATTACATGTTGGCCTTTATTGCAAGGGATTTGGGGTGCAGTTACAGTATTACTACAGTTATGTTATTCTGGTGAGATTATATCTGGAGCATTATGTGCAGTTTTGATCTCCACATTTAAGGCAGTATATAATTTCATTGGAAACAGCACATTGAACAAATTGGGTGTACGTTCTTTGGAATTGAATAATAAGTGGATCTCATTAAGAGTTAAGATTTTGAAGAGGCTTGACATTGATGGCTTGTTTCCTCTGCCTGGTAAACCTATAACACAGGAACACAGTGCATATGATCACAGAAATTTGAGGGTGCATACATGAGGATCAATGGTCAGCACAACATCGTGGGCTGAAGGGCCTGTTCTGTGCTGTACTGTTCTATGTTCTATGTTCCAGGATAAGAGTCAGATAACTTAGCATTGAAATTAAGAATTTCTTCTTTGAGTATTGTAAATGTTCCATTGTCAAATACATTTAAAAGCTGACAAAGGTAGATTTTTGTATTTTCAAGAAATTCAGGGATATGGAGAACAGTTGAGGCAAATGGTCTGTTTAAGAGTGTTCTTAAGGTGTGAGTAAAGCTCCCTCCACACGTCCAGAAAACTGTCCCATGCAGGTAAACCATACACTTCCCCATTAACTAGTCTCAGGAAAACAGCAGCAGGGGATTCTGAAATGAGCTGCCTCTCTCCCAGTCTTAACAGCTCCAGCTTTTGTGACTATGATAATAATAATTTCAGTCCTATACTAGATGTAACATGGACCCTCTGAGGTATTTTTGTTTTCTGCTGGTGTTCACTGGTGACTGGGTTGCAACTAAATAATTAGATTAGATTAGATTCCCTACACTGTAGAAACAGGCCCTTCGGCCCAACCAGTCCACACCGACCCTCTGAAGAGTAACCCATCCAGACCCATTTCCCTCTGACTAAAGCACCTAACACTATGGGCAATTTAGAATGGCTAATTCACCTGACCTGCACATCTTTGGATTGTGGGAGGAAACCGGAGCATCTGGAGGAAACCTATGCAGACACAGGGAGAACGTTGCAAATTCCACACAGTCAGTCACCCGAGGCCGGACTTAAACCTGGGACCCTGGTGCTGTGAGGCAGCAATGCTGACCACTGAGCCGCCCCATTGATGAACACATTTCATAGTAGGGATCTCTACCCACAGCAAGGAAGTAGGAACCCTGTAAAAAGGTAAGGGTCAGTTAACCTGTATTCTACAGCCAGCTCTAACTATGTTCTGCCTTCTGAACTTGTTGCATATTTATGTCTCTACAGAGTATCCTGCCTTGTTTTGTACAGTTACAGAGACGACTACTACAGGATTCTATTCTAATGTTTGTACAGAAGGGTTGTATTGACCGAGGAAACTACCTGTGGAGTTCACAAGCTGGGCATCAGTTGGAGTATTTGAATCAATAGAAATTCTTCCATCCAGCTGTGTACTGATGTGAGGCAACGTGTTAAACCATGTACCATCCAGTCAGCACTCCTCTAGATGTCCTCAGCCTTGCACTTTCATTCAGTTTCTCCAAAACTTGCCCACCTCCCAAAGCAAAGGTGGTGACCCACTGTCTTTAGTGTTTTGGAGGCTGTCAGACAACCTGTTTAGTTGTCTTACCAGGTAGAAGCACCAGCAGGCTGTTGGCTAAATTAGGCTTCTGAGTGTTTCAGACAGCATGGACTGGAGTTTAAAATAACTGAGGATCCTTTTCATGTTGTAAATACTGTATGCTTTCCTGATTGAGAAAGGATGCTATTTTTTATGGCAAAAATTTAATATCAGTATGAAATGTGTTAGTGAGCAGTTCCTTTGTTGTTTTTCACTGTATATGATCTGTTTTGTTACGTGCCTCTGCAGATCATCTGCTCCACCTACTCTCACAAATAAGGTAGTGTTAAGCTGAATATGGTCCCATACCACCTCACAGAGAGAGTATTTCCCTGCCCTCAGCTGAGAGAACCTTGAGTTTTGAACAGCCACTTTCACTCGGGCTACACCCAGTGCTTGCTGGGACACTGAGTCTGCAGTGTTGTCACGTATTCAAATATACTCCTGTTTCTAGTTGCAGCTTTACACTTGAGTCACATTGTCTATTTGAGTTACAAAATTATATGATCTAAGTGGAGAAAAAGTGCCTTTTAAATTTATTAATTTCCAGGTATGATCCAACAATTGGTGACTATCATCAGTTTGATCCTGGGTCTCAAAAGTGAATTTTCTGAGACTGTACTGAATTTGAAGGATACATAGGATCCATCCTATTTAACGATTCTTCCCGTGAATAAAGTAATCTGCAGGAGAGGAATTTTCATACATGTTGTTTAGTTAAAAGTCATGTGTATGAATTCAAACCATAGCATTCCTTAATCAGTGACTACATTAAACTGCAGGAAAGGAATTTTTACACATTGGTTTAGTTAAAAATCATGGTATATGAATTTAAACCATAGTGCTCCTTAACCAAAATTAATCTCCATGTTGTATCAGCAGATTGTCACCTTCAGTAATATTGGGTCGGTGATTGGCTTAGCACGTTCAAACTGGTTTACCTTGTCCTGAGTCTACTCATGTTGAGTGCAGCCTTTCACCTCTGTTGCTAACCAGACAGAGGTTGGGAACAATACTGAAGCTAAATTTGTGACTCAAGTATTAAAATAAACAAACATAGGATTTTGGAAGGTTTGATTTAGCTGTAGCCATTGCATTTTATCATTGACTATCTGTATTTCGCTCAGTGTTCCTCCTGTCTTAACGCAAGAGAGAAGGACACATAACCAAGGCTAAATGGGAATAGGTCCTGAGGGCTTTCCCAAGTTTCCATGGTATAGGAAGAAATCACTTGGCCCATTAGTTTTAGCATTCTCAGTCCAGCAATCCAGTCAGTCCCCTTCTACTCTTCAAACAAAAATCCTAAAACATTTAGAAAACTTATCACAATTAAACAAAATGTCATTACCATGAATCAAGGCCAATGCTTCCTTTCCATGGACACAACTTTGGAAAAGTGAGAGTCAGAAACTATGATTCTATCCCTGTACATTTAATTCTGTCCAATAGTTTTCCAGGTATTTTTGAAATGATTGATTATCTTTGCTTCCACTGCTGTAACAGGTAGTGAGTTCTAGGTATTGCCATTCACCAAGTTCTTCTTCCCTTCCCTCCACGCCCCGGTATCTCTTGTCCAAAACCTAAAATGTGTTCCTTTATTCTTGTAACATCCCTTCACAGGAACATCTTTTTGTGACAGCTTCAGATAAGGTTGATAATCTGGGACACCTCTATCGTCTTGTACTGAGCAGGTTAGAATATGCTAGGAAAAATAATCCTGATGCTGTGAATTTAGATTTTTAAAAAACCTCCAGTGAAAACAAATAAATCTGTATGCCTCTGTGAAATACCTGTGTCCTGACATTTCTCTATATCTCATCACTTGTTGGCTTTGTTCAAGTGTGAAGGAACAGGTGTGCGACTTAGTTAGTTAGTTAAATCGATAATCAAACCTAGCCCAGACTGATTGTAAATTGCTCTGTATAGCTTGCCCCTGCCCTGAACAATCTGATGAGTAAAGATAATGCACAAACACCAACATGTTATTGAAAAGAATACACTCATGCTTCATCTATATAATCTTAATTTCAAAAATGCTTTTTGTATTTCCAACCAACAACCATTTAATTTTGAAACTTTGTTTCTTGCTGTGTTCCTCTGATCTTATTTCTAACATACAAGCCACCAGGATACAATGCATCATCTCTATTAAATAGGAGAGTATTTATTTTGAAGTTATCTTTCTTGATCTCCCCCATCATGGTAAACATCCTCACAGCATCTTCTCTGCCAGCCCCCACCCCCAACCTCTTACTTTTCAATAAAATCATCCTTCTCTCAAAGACAAACCTTTCATCTCAATACTGTGGTAAACGTACCTTCTCTGAACTGCTTCCAATACTATTGTCTCCTTATTTAAGATGTCCATATTTTAATATTCTATTTCACTTCAGGATAAATGACGAAATTCCATTTGCCTTCCTAATTACTTGCTGTTCTCACGTGCACAAGGACACCCAGATGCTTTGTGTCCACTTCAATAATATTTCCTGTCCATTCACTTAACATGTTTAAATCCCTTTGTAGCCTCCCTTGTATTATCCTCACGAAATTTGTCTTCAAGCCACTCTATCCCTTCAACCAAGACATGAATGTAAACTGTAGACTAGTTGTGACCCGATTTTTGATCTCTGGCTATAGATTGCCAGTCTGGAAATGGATTTGTTCCCAAATGTGTTTTGATGATTAGTGAAGCCCTGAATTCACCTCAGCTTACAGTGATAGTATCCCGATGTCTGAACCTGCAGTCCTAGGTTTAAGTCCCATTTACTCCAGAGGTCTATAATAACATCTGAACAGGTTCAATAGAAAATATCTACATGGAATCATTTAATATGTAAATTTAAAGAATATTATATTTTACAGACTGTCCCTCAATAGGAGGTACTCCCAGAATTGATTAACCGGAGGAATAACAGCACCTTGGTCAGTAAATCTTAAATACCAACAAACAATTCATTTAAACATTGGTAATTCAAATTTAAGTGATAATAATCTGATAAACTGAGAATCTAAGCATACTATAAATGTGCTTTGTAGAAAATGGAAAACTGAAGCTGATTGGATTTTTTTTTCTCTTGACAAATGTTATGTTGGAGCAGTTGCCTGTAGACTGACACACAAAGTCCATGAATAATTTAAATGTGAATTACACCAAATAAAAAAAAGGCTGCTTTCTTTTCAGGTAACACCTCATATTTGACTATGAATTAGAAGAGTAAAAGGTGACAGTAATGTAGATAGCGAAGTACAAAAGTACAATTTTGTGACTACTGGAAATCTGAAATAAAAACAAAATGCTTAAAATATTCAAGTCTGGGAGCAGTGATCGAGAAGAAATAGAGTTAATGCCCCAGATAATAGATAGCCAGATCATCATAAATCCCCTTGGAGACTGGTGACTCACTGCCACTTTTATTTTAGATTAGATTCCCTACAGTGTGGAAACAGGCCCTTTGACCCAACAAGTCCACACCGATCCTCCGAAGAGCAACCCACCCAGACCCATTCCCCTACATTCACCCCTGACTAATGCACCTAACACGATGGGCAATTTAGCATGGCCAATTAATAATTGCTTGGGAAAAGTCAGATGATTTAAAAATTGACCATAGCCCTAACTAACTAAAACTGAAATCCTGACTTGCCAATTTCCCTCCAGACCTAACACACTCCCAGCACTTAGCCACCAACATCCCTCCCCTCATCTGAGCCAAACTCCTTGCTGCAGTCACCACCCCACTCAAGAAGAAAACACTCTAAGCACTAATCCACTTTCCTGGCACCCTACTATCCTACTCACTCACTTCACATATTGTCATTCCACAGTAGTTATCAAAGTGTCTACTAGACATTTAAACTCTCATTTAAAGGGGGACATGGTTTTGATGATGATCACCTCCATTGCTAGGTTTAAGGATTCCTAGACAGATTCATAGCAGAAATCCCATGTCCAGAAATTTCCAGAGTAAAGGTCATGTAAAGTGGACAGGTTTTAAGTCTATTAGGGTCAGAAATTGTGTTTCTAATCTAAGTCTGAATCTGAGCCATTCAATATTGATAAGTTGATGACCTTTCAGTAGAGGTCAGAGTTCTTGGACCATGAGACAATTTGATACTCTTTGCTGGGATGTTTATTAAATTTTAAATCCCAATGCCATGATGCTGAGTTGCATTTCCAGAAAGTTAAACCAGAAGACTAAAGGGAGGCACCTGCATCAGAATTTGATACTTGCCAGTGACATGTTCTGAACAGATCAGACCAAGGTCTGAGCTAGATGTCTGCTAACATTTCTGCAACACAAGAAATCAGTGAGGAGATTAAGGCTGAATCAGCTTCAAATAAACCAAGGGATGGATGAAGAGGAAAGAACAAGGTTTGTTCCACAATTCAGTATCATTCATTTATGTGGCTCCCCTCCTTTTGGCTAATGCCTTGCTCAAGATCATCAGAATAATATCTTTACTGTTCATCACATTGTAGCAATTTAGATCAATCAGCTTGTCAAAATCATCAGGTGTGTACGTAAAGTTCAGGGTGCTATATGGTGAATTCTCAGCTTCCAGGACAAAACTGTGATTGACTTTATCTTCCTCAGATGCACGTGGGACTCCTACAATAGATACAGAAAGCAGTGGCCGACAAAGTTCTGCTCAGGTTTTTTTACTTTTGACAATGCACATTTATATATTAGTGATTAACATAGCAATATTTCACAGAACACTTAAAGGAGAAAATAAAAGATTGAGTAACAGCTGAAGAGTTGGAGGCTTTGCAAATTATCTTTGGGATAGGTTACAGGAGTGTTGAAAAGAAGATAGTGAGAGTGAGCATGAGCTCCAGAATGCTGAAGGTGGACATGGGTGATTAGAGAGGACAAGATAGAGGGGAATGAAATGGAGACAAGATGAAAGAGTAAGTGAAGTAACTTACAGATACAGGAGAAGCAAAACTGATGGTGCATTGGAGATAAAGAGGATTTTGAATTTACTGGGAGCAAGAGCAGGAGTGAAAAGGGAATTTGGTTTTCAGGGATATGTGGGTGAAATGCCTTCGACACATTTGTGTGGAACACAGGATGGGATTGTTGGAAAAATGAAAACTGGAATTGATAAATGTATGAATGAAGGGTGACAAAAAAGATGCTTGGGAAGGAAATGAAGGCTTCAGATAGAAAATGAGTTGGAGTAGATAGGTTGACTTTTGAGGAGCTCAGTCATCAGTTTTAAAGAAAGCTGAGAAGTGCCTGAGGAAACACACTAAGCTACTGATTCACAAATGCACAGATGGTGATAAGAATGGTGATTTTAACTGAAGGAGTTCATGCCTCATGGAGGAAGTGGGATTTAGGCTCTTAGGTTAATCTTTGGATAAAATAAATGAATTTTTTTAATCACTAGTTTGCCATTGTTTATATCTAGCAGTAGTTTGTTTTGCTATGTGCTGGATAGTTTCTTACCTGGAGAAACATAATCTTTGAATGTGGCATTTGTGAGGGGGAAATGAACTACTATAGGAACTCTGGGATTGTTTTCATCCATGAAGACATAGCATTCTTGTAGACTATTTTCAAGAATGTCTGCCACATCAATTTTTGGGAAAGGGATATCATGTTCTTTACAAAAGTCCGCCGTCTTCTTCAGAACCTGGTTAGAAGTGGGAAAGATCGCAAGGAGAACAAAGGTTAAAGACATGGTAAAATCTGAAGAGTAAGTGTGGGATATAACTGAAACATGTATAACTTTGTAAATGCTTCTCTGTAAAGTTAATTTATCAGTTACTTTACAATAATTATCTCAATATGTCTAACCTATTAGACAGCACAGAGGAATTTTCTGGCTTTCCTATCCAATCCAATGAGATTTATAGCTGATTGATTCCTCCTTCCCCAATAAGAATAACAAAGCCACTAAACTGTGAAAATGGTTTTTCCATGTCTTATTTAGAATTTTTTGGCATCCTATATACAATCTAAACTGTGCTGATCTGTGATTTACTAGTTTTCTTGCATCTTTCCAAGTATTAATAGACAAAAGCCTAAATTTCTAGTCAAGATTTGATATGTTCTCGACAAGGATGTGAATGTAAGTACAGAGTAATAAACTCCAGTCCTGCCTTTCCAAGGCTTTGAATTTTAACTGATTACTCAGCACTGCACTTGCCTTGGTTGTATCTCAGTAGAAAATTAAGTACCATTTAAGATTAGATTAGATTGCTTACAGTGTGGAAACAGGCCCTTCGGCCCAACAAGTCCATACCGACCCTCCGAAGAACAACCCACCCAGACCCATTCCCCTACATTTACCCCTTCACCTAACACTACGGGCAATTTAGCATAGCCAATTCACCTAACCTGCACATTTTTGGACTGTGGGAGGAAACCCAGTCATAGCGGCACGGTGGCACAGTGGTTAGCACTGCTGCCTCACAGCGCCAGACACCCGGGTTCAATTCCCGCCTCAGGCAACTGTGTGTGGAGTTTGCACATGTTCCATGGTAAAGGCACTATAGACATGTGGAGACGGTTTAAGGAACAGTTGTTGCAAGTGATGAATAAATATGTCCCTCTGAGACAGGCAAGAAGCGGTGGAGCTTCTCGTCAAAAGGAAAAAGGTAGCTTACATAAGGTGGAGGAAGCTAGGGTCAAGCTCAGCTCTAGAGGATTACAGGCAGGCGAGGAAGGAACTCAGAAATTGGTCGGAGGAGAGCCAGGAGGGGGCACGAGAAAGGCTTGGGAGAACACAAAGGCACTTGACACTTATGTGAGGAAGAAGAGAATGGTCAAAGAAAGAGTAGGGCCGATCAAGGATAGCATAGGGAATTTGTGTGGAGTCTGAGGAGGTAGGGGAAGCCCTAAATGAGTTTTTTGCTTCTGTCTTTACAAAAGAAACGAACATTGTAGTGAATGAAACCTTTGAAGAGCAGGTATCCATGCTGGAATGGATAGAGATAGAGGAAGTTGATGTGCTGAAAATTTTGTCAAATATTAAGATTGACAAGTCGCCAGGCCCGGACCAGATTTGTCCTCGGCTGCTTTGGGAAACGAGAAATGCAATTGCTTTGCCACTTGGGAAGATCTTTGCATCCTCACTCTCCACTGGAGTCGTACCTGAGGACTGGAGAGGGGCAAATGTAATTCCTCCCTTCAAGAAAGGAAATAGGGAAATCCCCGGCAATTACAGACCAGTAAGTCTCATGTCTGTCGTCTGCAAGGTGTTAGACAGGATTTATGACCATCTGGAAGAGCATGGCTTGATTAAATGCAGTTAACACAGCTTTGTGAGGTGCAGGTCATGCCTCACAAACCTTATCGAGTTCTTTGAGGATGTGACTAGAAACGTTGATGAGGGTCGAGCTGTGGATATGGTATATGTGGACTTCAGCAAGGCATTTGATAAGGTTCCCCATGGTAGGCTCATTCAGAAGGTCAGGAGGAATGGGATACAGGGGAACTTAGCTGTCTGGATACAGAATTGGCTGGCCAACAGAAGACAGTGAGTGGTAGTAGAAGGAAAATATTCTGCCTGGAAGTCAGTGGTGAGTGATGTTCCACAGGACTCTGTCCTTGGGCCTCTACTGTTTGTAATTTTTATTAATGACTTGGATGAGGGGATTGAAGGATGGGTCAGCAAGATTGCAGCCGACACAAAGGCTGGAGGTGTCGTTGACAGTATAGAGGGCGGTTGTAGGCTGCAGTGGGATATTGACAGGATGCAGAGATGGGCTGAGAGGTGGCAGATGGAGTTCAATCTGGATAAATGCGAAGTGATGCATTTGGAAGGTCGAATTTGAAAGCCGAGTACAGGATTAAGGATAGGATTCTTGGCAGTGTGGAGGAACAGAGGGATCTTGGTGTGCAGGTACATAGATCCCTTAAAATGGCCGTCCAAGTGGACATGTTTGTTAAGAAAGCATATGGTTTTTTGGCTTTCATTAACAGGGGGATTGAGTTTAAGAGTCATAGAACATAGAAAAATACAGCGCAGTACAGGCCCTTCGGCCCTTGATGTTGCGCCGACTGAAGCCTACCTAACCTACACTAGCCCAATAATCTCCATTGGCTTATCCAATGCCCGCTTGAATGACCATAAAGAGGGAGAGTCTACCACGGATACTGGTAGGGCATTCCATGAACACGCAACCCGCTGAGTAAAGAATCTACCCCTAACATCTGTCCTATACCAACCTCCCCTTAATTTAAAGCTGTGTCCCCTAGTAACAGCTGACTCCATACGCGGAAAAAGGTTCTCACTGTCAACCCTATCTAAACCCCTAATCATCTTGTACACCTCTTTCAAATCTCCCCTAAACCTTCTTTTCTCCAATGAGAACAGCCCCAAGAGCCTCAGCCTTTCCTCATACGATCTTCCTACCATGCCAGGCAACGTCCTGGTAAACCACCTCTGCACCCGTTCCAGTGCCTCCACATCCTTCCTATAGTATGGCGACCAAAACTGTACACAATACTCCAGATAAGGCCACACCAGAGTCTTATACAACTGCAACATGACCTCAGGACTCTGGAACTCAATTCCTCTACCAATAAAGTCCAGTACGCCATATGCCATCTTCACCGCACTATTTACCTGGGTGGCAACTTTCAGAGATCTGTGTACATGGACACCAAGATCCCTCTGCTCATCCACACTACCATTAGCCCAGTAATCCATCTTCTTGTTACTCCTACCAAAGTGAATGACTTCACACTTAGCTACATTGAACTCCATTTGCCACCTTTCTGCCCAGCTCTGCAACTTATCTATATCCCGCTGTAACCTGCCACATCCTTCTTCGTTGTCCACAACTCCACCAACTTTCGTATCATCCGCAAACTTGCTCACCCAGCCTTCAAGCCCCTCCTCCAGGTCATTTATAAAAATGACAAACAGCAATGGTCCCAAAACAGATCCTTGCGGAACACCGCTAGTAACTGCACTCCAAGATGAACCTTTACCATCAACAACTACCCTCTGTCTCCTTCCAGCCAGCCAATTCCTAATCCAAACCTCTAATGCGCCCTCAATGCCATACCTCTGTAATTTTTGCAGTAGCCTACCATGGGGTACCTTATCGAACACCTTGCTAAAATCCATATACACCACATCTACTGCTTTACCCTCGTCCACTTCCTTGGTCACCTTCTCGAAGAACTCAATAAGGTTTATGAGGCACGACCTGCCCTTCACAAAACCATGCTATCCTTGATCACATTATTCCTATCCAGATGTTCATAAATCCTATCCCTTACAATTCACTCTAAGACTTTGCCCACAACAGAAGTGAGACTCACTGGCCTATAGTTACTAGGGCTGTCCCTACTCCCCTTCTTGAACAAGGGAACCACATTCGCTATCCTCCAGTCTTCTGGCACTATTCCTGTAGACGACGACATAAAAATCAAGGCCAATGGCTCCGCTATCTCCTCCCGAGCTTCCCCGTGGATCCTAGGATAAATGCCATCAGGCCCAGGGGACTTATCTATTTTCATCCTTTCCAGTATTCCCCAGACCTCTTCCCTACATACCTCAAAGCCATCCATTCTAATCACTTGTGACTCAATATTCATATCAGCAACAGTGTCCTGTTCCTGAGTGAATACTGACGAAAAGTATTGATTTAGTGTCTCACCGATCTCCTCTGCCTCCACGCACAACTTCCCACTACTATCCTTGACTGGACCGATACCTACCCTAGTCATCCTTTTATTCCTGACATACCTATAGAAAGCCTTAGGGTTTTCCCTAATCCTACCAACCAAGGACTTTTCATGTCCCCTTCTCGCTGCTCTTAGCTCTCTCTTTAGATCCTTCCTGGCTACCTTATAACACTCAATCGCCCCAACTGAACCTTCACGCCTCATCTTTACATAGGCCGCCCTCTTCCCTTTTACAAGGGATTCCAATTCCTTATTAAACCACGGCTCCCTCACACGACCCTTTCCTCCCTGCCTGACTGGTACATACTTATCAAGGACACCCAATGGCTGCTCCTTGAACAAGCTCCACATATCATTTGTGTCCTTCCCCTGAAGCCTATTTTTCCAATCCACACATCCTACGTCATGCCTCACCGCATCATAATTTCCCTGCCCCCAGCTATAACTCCTGCCCATGGAGAGGGATATAACACTTATCCCTCTCCATCACTAGAGTAAAAGTCACCGAGTTGTGGTCACTGTCCCCGAAGTGCTCACCTACCTCCAAGTCTAACACCTGGCCTGGTTCATTACCTAGAACCAAATCCAGTATGGCCTCACCTCTTGTTGGCCTGTCTACATATTGTGTCAGGAAATCCTCCTGCACACATTGGAGAAACACCGACCCATCAAACGAACTTGAGCTATAGCTTTCCCAGTCAATATCTGGGAAGTTAAAGTCCCCCATAACAACCACCCTACTACTTTCACTCTTCTCCTGAATCATCCTTGCAATACTTTCCTCTACTTCTCTCGGACTATTAGGAGGCCTGTAGAAAACTCCTAACAGGGTGACCTCACCTTTCCTATTTCTAACCTCAGCCCAAACTACCTCAGATGGCAAGTCTTCCTCCATCACCCTTTCTACTGCTGTAATACTATCCTTGACAAGCAATGCCACACCTCCCCCTCTTTTACCCCCACCTCTGACCTTACTAAAACATTTAAACCCTGGAACCTGCAATAGCCATTCCTGTCCCTGTTCTACCCACATCTCTGTAATGGCCACAACATCGAAGTCCCAGGTACCAACCCATGCTGGAAGTTCACCTACCTTATTTCTTATACTTCTGGCATTGAAGTATACACACTTCAAGCCACCATCCTCTTTACCCGCACCCTCCTTCGAGATCGATGCCTTGTTCCTAACCTCCCTACACTCAAGGTCCTGTACCCTAAAGCTACAGTCCAGGTTCCCATGCCCCTGCAAAGACCCTCCCAAAGAGCACTAGCAAACCTCCCCCCAAGGATGCTGGTGCCCCTCAAGTTCAGGTGGAGACCATCCTGTTTATAGAGCTCCCACCTTCCCCAGAAAGAACCCCAGTTGTCCAGAAACCGGAATCCCTCATGAGATCTTGTTGCAGCACTATAAAACTTTGGTTAGACCGCACTTGGAATACTGCGTCCAGTTTTGGTTGCCCTATTATAGGAAAGATGTGGATGCTTTGGAGAGGGTTCAGAGGAGGTTTACCAGGATGCTGCCTGGACTGGAGGGCTTATCTTATGAAGAGAGGTTGACTGAGCTCGGACATTTTTCATTGGAGAAAAAGAGGAGGAGAGGGGACCTAATTGAGTTATACAAGATAATGAGAGGCATAGATAGAGTCAATAGCCAGAGACTATTTCCCAGGGCAGAAATGGCTAACACGAGTGATCATAGTTTTAAGCTGGTTGGAGGAAAGTATAGATTAGATTAGATTAGATTACTTACAGTGTGGAAACAGGCCCTTCGGCCCAACAAGTCCACACCGCTCCGCTGAAGCGCAACCCACCCATACCCCTACATCTACCCCTTACCTAACACTACGGACAATTTAGCATGGCCAATTCACCTGCCCTGCACATCTTTGGACTAGAGGGGATGTCAGAGGCGGGTTCTTTACACAGAGAGTTGTGAGAGCATGGAATGCGTTGCCAGCAGCAGTTGTGGAAGCAAGGTCACTGGGGACATTTAAGAGACTACTGGACACGCATATGATCACAGAAATTTGAGGGTGCATACATGAGGATCAATGGTCAGCACAACATCGTGGGCTGAAGGGCCTGTTCTGTGCTGTACTGTCCTATGTTCTATTCTCCCAGTGTCTGTGTGGGTTTCCTCCGGGTGCTCCGGTTTCCTCCCACAGTTCAAAAACATGCAGGTTAGGTGAATTGGCCATGCTAAATTGCCCGTAGTGTTAGGTGAGGGGGTAAATGTAGGGGAATGGGTCTAGGTGGGTTGCTCTTCGGAGGGTCGGTGTGGACTTGTTGGGCTGAAGGGCCTGTTGCCACACTCTAAGTAATCTAATCTAAACCTAACGAGAAAAAAAAAGCATTTTGAGCAAAGTTCATTGAATTTGGTCTGCTTCCAGAAACTGGCTACACAAGGTATAGTTGAAACATTAGGTAATCAAACGATGCCTTGGCCAGGAAAGTGGTCATTACAGCAATCCTTAAGACTATAACAAATGTCACTGTTGAGTCTTTGATAATGAGCATTTGTCTTATAAGTATGGATTCCCAGGAATGTTTCTAAGGTATAAAGAGCAAAATAACTAAAGAACTATGTGTTAGAAATGTATGGTTGTGACAAATGTCTCTATCTCTCCCTCTGACTATATTTATGTTTTTTTTCCTTGATGTAGGTAACCCCAACAGTTGAGTAATTATTGCTCACCTTGTCCCAAGGGTATAGAGAATTGACCATTCAGTGCAGGTAATCTTAAAAGCATAACTAGGAATTGAAGTAAGCAATTTAGCCAGTCAAGCTTGCTCTTTCATAAATCATTGCTGATCACATCTCAGCCTTAACTCCACCCTTCTGTGCACCTTTCAACTCATTACTAATTACCCATTACTGTCCTCTAGCTCCTTAAATTTACAAGATATGCTGGCATTAAACCATGTGCTGGGGTAGTGAATTCCACAGACTCACGAACCTTTGAGGGAAGTAATTTCTCATCTCTATTTTAAACCTGCTATTCTTTATTCTAAAACTGTGACCCCTCATTCTAGATTTCCTCACATGAGCAAACATCCTCTCAATGTCAACTTTGTCAATTCCTAGATCTCCAGGATGTGATGGCCACAGTCAAATAAGTTCATTTAAAAATATGAGATAGCATGTAAATAAATGTCATGTACCAAACTCAAATCCTCTTTTTTATAATCTAAAATCTACATTTTTAAAAATGAGGACAAACACATTAATGTTCCACAATTAATATTATAAGCACCGTATACATTATGCTGTCTGGGTAGAAATTCAGCTTATAGGGCAGATATACATCGAGGTCACATAACTATGTTGACAGGGAACACTGTTACAGATCAATCTCCTCACCTTAAATGGCGATCCTCGGCTAAAACTAAAGGACAGGATGACATCGATACGTCGCTGTGACCGTAGGGCAAGGGGAAATGCCGAATTAATTGAGAATCCAGCATCAACCAAATACAACTGCTTTGCCATAGGTGTCAGTTTGTTTGGAGCAGAGTCCAGATGTTCAACTGGAAGATTTGTTAAAAATAGCATAAATTAAAAGAACAGGCAAAAGAGAACCAAAAAAATGTTTCCTTCAGTCATGAAAATAATGTCAACATGTCAAAACAACCAGGAGGATAAGCTAGTTAAAAGCAAAATAGTGTGGATTTTGGAAATCTGAAACACAAAATCCTGGAGAAGCTCAGCAGGCTCTATCTGGGAGACAAATAGAGTTAACATTTCTAGTCTAGTCGACTGTTCTTTAGATGAAAAGGAGTCATATCGAACTCAAAATGTGAACTCAGAAGTTAGGTGTTTCATTTCCAAAGGCTACTTTTATAATTACACACCTGACCGTTTGAACAGTTTTTATACAGATCTACAATCACATCACAACTTGAATAGAGAGGTAGGTGGAATGCCTCCATTTCTTGTGGTTCAGAGAATGACAGATGATTTCACTGAAATGTATAATAATTTTAGGTGACTTTTGAAGGATATATGAAACTGGCTGAAAGGTCTAGAGGAGAAAGTGAGGACTGCAGATGCTGGAGATCAGGGCTGAAAATGTGTTGCTGGAAAAGCGTAGCAGGTCAGGCAGCATCCAAGGAGCAGGAGAATCAACATTTCAGGCCTGAAGAAGGGCTGATGCCCAAAACGTCGATTCTCCTGTTCCTTGGACGCTGCCTGACCTGCTGCGCTTTTCCAGCAACACATTTTCAGCTCTGAAAGGTCTAGAGTCCCACTCGGATGAGGGGTCAACATGAGGAGAATTTCTTGGTGGGTTGTGAAACTTTTTGTCTCTACCGGACAGGTCTATTAAAGATTCAAGATTTAGATAGTCACAATTTTGGACAGCAAGGAAATCAAAAACTATGGCAGAGGGTAGGAAGGCGGAGGTCATGTAGAAGATCACCAATGATTTTAAATGAAGGAGACAGGAAACTATTTACCAATTAGTCCAACATCTGGCTTTGGGGAAAATCCATTATTCAAGAGGTTGTAGGAGGGCATTAGAAAAGCATGATATAGTTAGGCAGAATCAATATAATTTTGTGTAAAGGAATTCTGAGTTCTTTGAGATGTAACAAGTCAGGTGCACAAAGTTGAGCCTGCAGATGTAGTATATTTGAATTTCCAAAAGGTATTTGCTAGAGTAGCCCAGGAAATGTTACTGCACAAGTGGGTTCATTGCATTGGAAAAGATTGCGGATTACCTAATTTTTAAAAAAAATCATAATAAATTGATTATTTTCAGGTAGGCAAACTGTATTTAGTGAAGCATCTCAGAGACCAATGCTAATTACAGTTTACATTAATAGCTTAGAAGCAGGCATCACCTGTATTAAAGCCATGTTTGATAATCATACAAAGATAGGAAAGCAGGTTATGAGGAGGATACAAAAACATATACAATGGAATAGATAGTTAAATGCGTAGACAAAGACTGCCAGATGGAGTATGATGTAAGAAAATGTCAGACTGTCCAGTATGGGAAGAAGAATAGTAAGTTGAATTTTATTTAAACTGAGAGAGACTACAGTAAACTGCAGTAAAGAGGTCTTTGTACATGAATCACAAAATGTATTAATGTTCAGTTGCAGCAAATATTTAGAAATGAAAATAGAATGTTGGTCTTTTATTATAAAGAGGGTTATAATGTACAGGTAGGAAAGTTGAGTTTACAGTTTAGTCTCCCTGAGAACAGTTTAAACTGTAAGCAACTATATGGACTTCAGTAAGGCATTCAACAAGGTTTCCCATGGGAGACTGATTAGCAAGGTTAGATCTCATGGAATAAAGGGAAAACAAGCCACTTGGATACAGAACTGGCTCAAAGTTAGAAGACAGAGGGTGGTGGAGGAGGGTTTTTCAGACTGGAGGCCTGTGACCAGTGGAGTGCCACAAGGATCGGTGCTGGGTCCTCTACTGTTTGTCATTTATATAAATGATTTGGATGCGAGCATAAGAGGTACAGTTAGTAAGTTTGCAGATGACACCAAAATTGGAGGTGCAGTGGACAGCAAAGAGGTTACCTCAGAGTACAACAGGATCTGAACCAGATGGGCCAATGGGCCAAGAAGTGGCAGTTGGAGTTTAATTCAGATAAATGCGAGGTGCTGCATTTTGGGAAAGCAAATCTTAGCAGGACTTATACACTTAATGGGAAGGTCCTAGGGAGTGTTGCTGAACAGACCTTGGATTACAGGTTCATAGCTTCTTGAAAGTGGAGTCGCAGGTAGATGGGATAGTGAAGAAGGCGTTTGGTATACTTTCCTTTATTAGTCAGAGTATTGAGTACATGAGTTGGGAGGTCATGTTGCGGCTGTACGGGACATTGGTTAGGGCACTGTTGGAATATTGCGTGCAATTCTGGTCTCCTTCCTATAGGAAAGATGTTGTGAAACTTGAAAGGGTTCAGGCAAGATTTACAAGGATGTTGCCAGGGTTGGAGGATCTGAGCTACAGGGAGATGCTGAACAGGCTGGGGCTATTTTCCCTGGAGTGTCAGAGGCTGAGGGGTGACCTTATAGAGGTTTACAAAATTATGAGGAGCGTGGATAGGATAAATAGACAAAGTCTTTTCCCTGGGGTTGGGGAGTCCAGAACTAAAGGGCATAGGTTTAAGGATGAGAGGGGAAAGATATAAAAGAGACCTATGGGGCAACTTTTTCCACACAGAGGGTGATACGTGTATGGAATGAGCTGCCAGAGGATGTGGTGGATGCTGGTACAATTGCAACATTTAAGAGGCATTTGGATGGGTATAAAAATTGGAAGGGTTTGGAGGGATATGGGCTGGGTGCTGGCAGGTGGGACTAGATTGGGTTGGGATATTGGTCGGCGTGGACGGGTTGGACCGAAGGGTCTGTTTCCATGCTGTACATCTCTATGACTCAAGAAGACAGACACAATGGGAATGCAGGCCTTTGGCATGTGAGGAAAGATTGAAGTCTAGAAGAATGAAAGAATGATATATTTATGGGACAGACTAAAACCAGTTTTCCGCACATAAATACTGAACTAAACCAATTTGTCGTAGTACAAGTTTAACAAAAGCCACAAGAGGATGCTATTGCATTGCTCCCTTCAAAATTTTACACAACTTACGCACATCTTGTTTTCTACTAATGACAAATCTAACACAATCACTGGTGTGTTAATAATTTGATTTCTTTTTTAAAAAAATCTTAAGTATGAACTGCAGTCTTTGCATTGGATAGAATTGCTATTACTCTACCCCTTAGTTTATCCCTCGTTTGAAGTTGCTGTCTCTTGCTGCAGCAGCAGACATATCCAAGCTCTCCAATATTTCATCTCAAAAGCCAGCCTTCACCTTTGGATCAAGGCAGTGAACTGACTCTAGACAAAGCATAATATCACTCAGTACTCTCCTCTCCTCTCCTTTCACCAGATGTTCCTATAAATGTCCTTAACTGCAGGTACATGAGGGTACACCTCAGAAGTATTAAAAGCAAAATACTGCATTTTCAAGAAATCTGAAAATCAGCGAGTTTTGAAAAGATTTGTAGCTCAGGTTGAGGTTCTGGATGTAGGTTTGCTTGCTGATCTGCAAGGTTCATTTTCAGACGTTTCGTCACCATACTAGGTAACATCATCAGTAAGCCTCCGGGTGAAGCGCTGGTGGTATGGACCACTTTCTGTTTGGGTGTTTAGGTTTCCTAGAGTTGGTCATTTCCTGTGGTAATGTTATTTCCTTTTCTTTTTCTCATGATAGACTCCCAGTTAGAATGCCATTTTTCAAGGAATTCTCGTGAGTGTCTTTGTGTGGCTTGTCCTAGAATGAATGCGTTGTCCCAGGTGAAGTGGTGTCCTTCCTCATCTGTATGTAAGGATGCCAAGAGGTCTGAGTAATCTGGCAGTCATTTCTAAGATGTCTTTGATATAGGGGAGAGTGGCTAGGGTTTCTGGACGTGTTTTCTCTGCTTGTTTGAGTTTGTTGCTGAGAAAGCAGTGGACTGTGTTCATTGGGTATCCGTTCTTTTTGAATACACTGTATAGGCGATTTTCCTCTGTCACTAATACCCAACTGACCAACCCATTTATATCTCCCTGTAACCAAAGACTTCCTTTTTAATATTAATCAACTAGCCAATCTTTATATCACCCAGAAACTTACTTAGAGTCCTACCGCATGGAGACAGGCCCTTTGGCCCAAACTGGTCCATGCCGACCAAAACGTCCATCTATGCTAATCCCATTTGGCCCATATCCTTTCAATCAATGTATTTGTCCAAATGCCTTTTAAATGTTAATGTTTCTGCCTCAACCACTTCTGCTAGCAGCTCATTCCATATGTGTATCACCCTCTTTAAAAAAAAGTTGCTCCTCAGTTTCCCTTTTATTCTTTCCCCTCTGAAATTAAACTGATGCCCTCTAGTCCTCGATTCCCCAATCCTGGGAAAAAAGACTAACAATATTCACCGCATCCATGCCTCTCATGATTTTATACACCTCTATTAAGTCCCCCCTCAGTGTCCTATGCTCTAAAGAAAAAGGTCTTAGCTTGTCCAACCTCTCCCTATAACTCAGACCATTGAGTCCTGGCAACATCCATGTAAACTTCTTCTGTACTCCTTTCCAGATTAATAACGTCCTATAGCAAGGTGACCAAAGCTGAACACAAAACTCTAACTGTGGCCTCACCAATGTCCTGTACAACTGCAACATAACTTCTCAACTCCTATACTCATTGCCCTGACTGATGAAGGCCAATGTGCCAAATGTCGTCTTCACTGCCCTGTCCACCTGTGACTCCACTTTCAGAGAACTGTGCATCTGAACTCCAAGAACCCTCTGTTCCACTACACTCCTTAAGGCCTTACCATTCACCATGAAACTCCTACCTTGATTTGACTTTTCAAGATGCAAGACCTCACACGTATTTGCCATTTCTCAGCCCAATTCCCCAGCTGTTCAAGGTCCTGCTGCAATTTCTGATAACCTCCCTCACTGCTCACAATACCACCTATTTTAATGTCATCTGCAAACTTACTAATTATGCCTTGTACATTCTCAACCAAATCAGTGATATAGATAACAAACTGCATGACCCCTGAGGCACATCACTAATCACAGGCCTCAAATTCAACAAACATCCTTCCACTATTACCCTTTGCTACCTACTATCAAGCCAATTGTGTATCCAATTTGCCAGCTCCTCCGGACTCCATGTGATCTAACCTTTCAGAGCAGCCCACCATGTGGAACCTTATCAAAAGGCTTACTGAAATCCATATAGACTATGTCTAAGCATCCTGCCCTTATCAACCTTCCTGGTCACTTCAAAGAACTCTAACAAATTTGTGAGGCATGACCTCTTATACACAAAACCATGCTAACTACTCCGAATCAAACCCGGTCTTTCCAAATGCATGTATATCTTATCTCAGAATCTTCTCAAGTAATGTACCCACCACAGGTGTTAGGCTTACTGATCTATGCTTCCCAGGTTTTTCATTGCAGCCGTTCTTGAATAAGGGCAAAAGATTCACTATCCTCCAGTCTTCCGGGACCTCACCCATGGCTAACGGTGATGCAAAAATATTAACCAGGATCCCGCCAATTTCTTCTCTAGCTTCTTGCAGTGTTCTTGCATATATCTGGTCAGGACCAAGAGATTTATTCACCTGTCTGCTTTGATCCTTGAGTGGTCCTCTTCTTTCTCTAGTTATTAATCTTCCTTTAATATACTAAATAACCTCTATTAGATTCACCCTAATCTTCCCAGACAAAGCTGTTTTGTGCCCCCTTTTCGTCCTTCTGATTCCTTCTTCAGTAAACTCCTGTATCCTCTATATACCACTCGGGATTCTCTCGATCCTAGCTATCTGTAACTGAGCCATGCCTCCTCTTTTCTGGTGAAAGCCTCAATATCTCATCATTCAGGGTTCCCTATTCTTGCTAATCTTGCCCTTCACCCTCACAGGAACATGCTGGAAGTTATTACTGTCTCCCACACTCATGTATATTGTTTTTATATAAGTAATGAATAAAAAAGGGACCCAGCACTGATCCTTGTTGTGTGCCTATGGACACCTGCCTCCACACAAACAGCCTTCTACAACCACCCTCTGTCTCCCACCACTGAAGCAATTTTGGATCCAACCTGTCAAGTTACCCTGAATCCCGTGTGCCTCTACCTTCTTTTTTAGTCTCCAGTGTGAAAGGCTTTGCTGAAATCCACATAAACTACATCAAGTGTGTTACCCTCACCTACACACCTGAAAAACTCAACCAAATTTGTTACGCATGCAGATGATCCCTGATCAAATTGTGCCTCTCCAAATGGAGAGGAGATAAATTCTCTCTTTCAGAATTTTCCACACTACTGATTTAAGACTCACTAGTCTGTAATTCCCTTGTTATCGCCATCACACTTCTTGAAAAGCAGAACCACCTCAGCTATCCTCCAGCCCACCAGCACCTCTCATAGCCTGAGTGGAATTAAAAATGTGGGTCAAAGCCCTTGTAATTTCCTGCCTTGCCTCCCACAGCGTTCAGGGATACAACTCATCCAGACTTGCAATTTGCCCATCGTTAAGCCTGCCAAACCTCCAATACCTCTACATTCCCTCTGTCAATCTGCTCAAGAACTTTACAGTCCCTCTTCCCAAATTCTGCACCTACAACCTCCTCGTGAGTGAAGGTAAATGTGAAACACTCATTTAATATCCTGTCAATGTCTTTCAGCTCCACACAAACACACTGCCCTCTTGGTTCCTAATGGGCCCTACTCTCTCTCCCTGGTTATCCTCTTCCCTCTGCTACACTGAGAATATCTTGGGATTCTCCCTAATGTTACCTGCCAATGTTTTTACATGTCCCTTCTTTGTTCTCCTAATTGTTAAAATAAACCCCCTACACTACTTGTATTCCACTAGGGTGTCCACTGTTTTGTTCCCTTTGCATCTTCTAGAAGACTTTTCTTTCTTAGCCAGTCCTGAATATTCCTGGACACCAAGGGTTTTCTGGGCTTGTTCCCTAAAGGGAACATGTTGGGCTGTACTATCTACATTCCCTTGCTGAACACCCTGGACTGTTCTGCTGTAGATTTTCCCCCAAGTTCCCAGTTTACTTTGGCCAGATCCTGCCTTATTTTAATAAATTCTGCCTTCCCCCTCAATGCAAAACCCTTTTTTTTTTGCAGACCACCCATTTCCATAAACTTAAAATGTAAGTGTTGTGCTCATTGCCACTAAAATGCTGACCACCTGTCTGGCTTCACTCTTCCAAATTTAGCTCAGCACTGCACCTGTCCTTAACAGACATTGAACATGTTGACAGAAAACAACTCTCCTTGCCACTCTCGATGCTTCCTCCAAGTGTTTTCTCTCATCCTCTCTCATCAACTGAGAGAGGACCATGTGTGGTAATCAGCAGGAGAATTATTTGCTTGCATTTCGCCTGAAGCCATGAGACTTCCTGGGGTGTGGAGTCAATGTTGGGGACTTGCAGGGCAACTCCTTCTGCTGGGTCAGATCTGCTGGTGAGACGGGACACATATCCAGGGATGATAATTGGGAGTGTCTGGGACAACGTCTTTAAGGTACAATTCCATGAGTAGGAATGTCATGCTGCTGCTTGACTCGTCTGAGAGACAGTTGTCCCAATGTTGGCATTAGCCCCTCGTTATAAGAAGGATATTATTAAACTGGTTCAGAAGAGATGATTTGCCAGGATGTTGCCAGGATGTATGGAAGGTTTGAGTTATGAAGAAAGACTGGATAAGTTTATAAAATAAATAGATAAATAAATAAATAGCTAGTGGTATTTGTATTTCCCCTAGGATGGAGGTTTGCAAGACTAGAGGGCATATTTTTAAGGTGAGAGGAGAGAGAGATTAAAAAAATACTTGAGGGGCAATTTTTTTACGCAGGATGGTTCAGCAGAAGTGGTGGACGTGGGTACAATTATAATGTTAAAAGACTTTTGGATCAATACATGAATAGGAAAAGTTTGGAAGGATATGGGCCAGGAGCAGGCAGATGGGGCTAGTTCAGTTTGGGATTATGCTCAGCATGGACTGGTTGGACCGAAGGGTCTGTTTCCATGCTGTATAAGTCATGGCTCTAAATCTTTCCCCTTTATGCTATGACTACCCCAATTAATATTGGGAAGTTGAAATCCCTTAATATAATTTCTAATTACTATCTGCTCCTCTACTGCCTGCTTTGGGGGCCTATAATACATGCCAGCTTTGAGACTACCCTTTATCTTCCAAAGTGCTACCCACAGACTCATTTGAAGATATATACTTAAGTAACGGACTTCTTAATTAATAATGCAGTATCATCTCCAATTTTTCACCTTTCCCTGTCTCACCTGAAGATCCAATACCCCAGATTAATGAGGTGCCAATCCTGCGCCTTCCTGAAACACACCTGTGATGTCTAAAACATTGCAGTTTCACATGTCAATCCTCACCCTTAATATTCCTAGCATTAGAGGTCATACAGCCTCTTCTTACTCCTTTGTATCTCAACATAGCTGAACTTGCTGTTCTTTGTTTCCATTACTAAAGTATGCTGTGTCCCAATTGAACAACACTATGTTCCCCTCCCACTGCCAAACTAGTTTCAACCCCTCCCAACAACACTAGCAAACCTTCCCACAAGGATGTTGGGCCTATTCTATTTCAGGTGCAGATTGCCCCACATATACAGATCCCAGCTTCTTCAGAAATGCTCCCAGTGACTAAGAGATCTAAAACCCTCCCTCCTGCATCAACTGTTGAGTCATGCATTCATCTGCTCTATTGTCCTATTTCAGTACTTGATAACGTGGCATCAGGAGTAATTCAGACATTATTCCTTGGAGGTCCTGGTTTTCAACCTATTGCTTAGCTCCCTGAATTCTTTATGCATGCCTTCATTCCTCAGTCTACCTATTATCACTGTACCACTGACTTACCTTCCTGCCCTTTCAGGATGCCTTGCAGCTGTTCAGTGACATTCCAGACCCTGGCACAGTGAGGGAACAGACCATCCTAGAGTCACATCTGTGGTCACTGAAATGCTTGTCTGTACCCCTCACCATTGAGATACCTTTCATTATTTTCCTTGGATTCTTGCTCATCCCCTTGATCTGATAATTCTCAACTCCACTTTCAGCCTTTGACTCATAAACCTTGATTCCCTTACTGATTGAAAATGTCTTTTTTAGCCTTGAAAATACTCACTGACCCAGCCTCAAAAGCCCTTTACAGTAAAGAATTTCACAGAATCACTACCCTCAGAGAAATCAATTCCTCCTCATTTCAGCTTAAATTTAAGAGATTGTGTCCTTTGGTCCTAGACTGTCCCACAAGGAGAAATAATCTCTCCATATATAACCTCTCCATTCCAACATTCTTCTAGAGTACAAGCCCAACCTACACAATACATCCTTATAAGAAATAAATTTGGGGGGGGTGGGGAGTTTCCAAAGTGAAGTGCCTTTCCTTAGCTAAGAGAACCAAAACCAGTGTTGCAGATGTGATTCAACTATGTCTCGCTAAAGCCTTGTATAGCTTTAGCAAGACATCCTTATATTTATATTCCATTCTCTTTGAAACAAAGCCAACATTCTATTTGTCTTCCATGTCACCTGTAAAACTTAAGTTTCTGGGATTCATGCATAAATATCCCCAATCCCTTGGTGCTGAAGTTTTCTGCATCTTTCTGCATTTAAAATCAGATATTTTTTAGATTAGATTACATAACAGTGTGGAAACAGGCTCTTTGGCCCAACAAGTCCACACCGACCCGCCGAAGCACAACCCACCCATACCCCTACATTTACCCCTTCACCTAACACTGCGGGCAATTTAGCATGGCCAATTCACCTGACCCGCACATTTTTGGATTGTGGGAGGAAACTGGAGCACCCGGAGGAAACCCACGCAGACACGGGGAGAATGTGCAAACAGTCAGTCACCTGAGGTGGGAATTGAACCCAGGTCTCTGGCGCTGTGAGGCAGCAGTGCTAACCACTGTGCCACCGTGCTGCCCATCTTCTTCCTGACAAATCCGTGATAGGGTTAGGGTTGGCATAACCTAACTTTCCCACACTATATTCGAATTGTCAAGCTTTTGCTTACTCATTTACCTTTTATTTGTCTGCAGATTGTCAATGTCACCCTCACGACTTGCAGATGACCCAAAAATAAATGGGAAGGCAAGCTTGGCTAAAAAGTGTTCACTTACCTCATCCAAGTCATGAATGTACATTGTAAATAATTGTGGGCCCAGCACTGATCCCTGAGGCACTCCAGTAGTTACAAGTCGCCATTTTTAAAATTCCCTCCTTAGCCCAATTCTCTTGTTAGCCACTCTTCCATCTCTGCTAATATACTATCCTCAACACCATGGCATCTTAAGTAGACTTACTAGTAGTACCTTACTGAACACTTTTTGGAAAGCCAAATATTTACTGGCTCCCTTTTATCTATCTGCTCATTACCTCCTTGAAGAATGTAATAAGTTTGTCAGGCGTGGAAAGGAGTGGGAGGGAGGTAGGTAGTGCAGGAGTCTCCTGTTGTTATCTCTGTCTCAAGCAAGTATTGTGTTTTGGAAAATGTAACGCACTCTTAGGGGAATGTAGCACGAATAGCCAAGTTTCTGGTACTGAGATTGGCTGTAATATAATGAGGGGTACATCAGGTTCAAGTGACCGATTGTGACAGTGGACTCTCTAATCAGAGGCACAGACAGATGCTTCTGTGGCCGACAGCGAGAAATCAGAGTGGTGTGTTGCCTCCCTCCTGCCAAGATCAAGGATATCTGGGAAAGAGTGCAGAATAATCTCAAAGGGTTGTGGGACCAGCAGAAGGCCGTTGTACACATTGGAACAATTGACATAGGAAGAGAAAAGGACGAAATTCTGAAGGGAGAATATCGGAAGTTAGGCAGGAATTTAAAAAGGAAGTCCTTGAGAGTAGTAACAGCTGAATTACTCCCAGTGCTATGAGCTAGTGAGGATAGGAATAGGTGGTTAGAGCAGATGAATGTGTGGCTGAGGAGCTGGTGCAGGCGAGAAGGATTCACATTTTTGGATAATTGGAATCTTTTCTGGGATAGAAGTGACCTGTACAAGAAGGATGGACTGCACCTGAATTGGAAGGGGACTAATATCCTGGCAGGGAGATTTGCTAGAGCTGCTCAAGAGGATTTAAACTAGTAAGGTAGGGGTGGAACCCAGGGAGATATTGAGGAAAGAGATCAATCTGAGACTGGTACACTTGGTAAAAGGGGCAAGTCAAACAGTCAGGGCAGGCAGGAACAAGGCAGAGAAGGAGGTAGGACTGAAACTGCATTTATGTCAACACAAGAGGCCTAACAGGGAAGACAGATGAACTCAGGGCATGGTTAGGAACATGGGACTGGGATATCATAGCAATTCCAGAAATGTGGCTCAGGGATGGGCAGGACTGGCAGCTTAATGTTCCAGGGAGATTAGGAAGGTTGGCAAGAGAGGAGGGGGAGTGGCGTTTTTGATAAGGGATAGCATTATAGCTGTGCTGAGGGAGGATATTCCCGGAAATACATTTAGGGAAGTTATTTGGACGGAACAGAGAAATAAAAAAGGGATGATAACCTTACTGGGACTGTATTATAGACCCCCTAATAGTCAGCAAGAAATCGAGAAACAAATTTGTATTCTCGGTTATCTATAAGAATAATAGGGTGGTTATGGTAGGGGATTTTAACTTTCCAAACATAGACTGTGACTGCCATAGTATCAAGGGTTTAGATGGAGAGGAATTTGTTAAGTGTGTATTAGAAAATGTTCTGATCCAGTACGTGGATGTACCTACAAGAGAAGGTGCAAAACTTGACCTACTCTTGGGGAAATAAGGCTGGGCAGATGACTGAGGTGTCAGTGGGAGAGCACCTTTGGGGCCAGCGACTATAATTCTATTAGTTTTACAATAGTGATGGAAAAGGCTAGACAGAATCTAAAAGTTGATTGGGGGCAGATGTTCACAAGTAAAGAGTCAGATGGAAAACGGGAAGCCTTCAAAAATGAGAGTCCATAGACAATATGTTTCCATTAGGGGTGAAAGACAAGGCTGGTAGGTGTAGAGAATGCTGGATGACAAGAGAAATTGAGATTTTGGTGAAGAAAAAGAAGGAAGCATATGTCAGGTATAGACAGGAGAGATTGAGTGAATCCTTAGAGAATAAAGGCAGTAGGAGTATGCTTAAGAGGGAAATCAGGAGGGTAAAAAGGGGACATGAGATAGCTTTGGCAAATAGGATTAAGGAGAATCCAAAGGGATTTTATAAATACATTAAGGACAAAAGGCGAGAGAATAGGACCTCTCAAAGATCAGCAAGGCAGTCTACATTCAACATGGATTTAGTAAAGGGAGGTCATGCCTGACAAACCTGTTGGAATTTTTTGAAGAGGTAACAAGTAGGTTAGACCAGGGAAACCCAGTGGATGTGGTCTATCTAGACTTTCAAAAGGCCTTTGATAAGGTGCCACACGGGAGGCTGCTGAGCAAGGTGAGGGCCCATGGTGTTCAAGGTGAGCTGCTGGGATGGATTGAGGATTGGCTGTCTAACAGAAGGCAGAGAGTTGGGATAAAAGGTTCTTTTTCAGAATGGCAGCCGGTGACGAGCGGTGTCCCGCAGGGTTCGGTGCTGGGGCCACAGCTGTTCGCATTATATATTAATGATTTGGATGAGGGAACCGGGGGCATTCTAGCGAAGTTTGCCGATGATACGAAGTTAGGTGGACAGGCAGGTAGTACTGAGGAAGTGGAGAGGCTACAGAAGGATCTAGACAGGTTGGGAGAGTGGTCCAGGAAATGGCTGATGGAATTTAACGTGAGCAAGTGCGAGGTCTTGCACTTTGGCAAAAAGAATAAAAGCATGGACTGCTTTCTAAATGGTGAGAAAATTAATAAAGCCAAAGCACAAAGGGATCTGGGAGTGCTAGTCGAGGATTCTCTAAAGGTAAACATGCAGGTTGAGTCTGTGATTAAGAAAGCGAATGCAATGTTGTCTCTTATCTCAAGAGGGTTGGAATATAAAAGCAGAGATGTACTACTAAGACTTTATAAAGCTCTGGTTAGGCCCCATTTGGAGTACTGTGTCCAGTTTTGGTCCCCACACCTCAGGAAGGACATACTGGCACTGGAACATGTCCAGCGGAGATTCACACGGATGATCCCTGGAATGACAGGTCTAGCATATGAGGAACGGCTGAGGATACTGGGATTGTATTCGTTGGAGTTTAGAAGATTAAGGGGAGATCTAATAGAGACGTACAAAATAACACATGGCTTTGAAAAGGTGGATGCTAGGAAATTGTTTCTGTTAGGCGAGGAGACTAGGACCCGTGGACACAGCCTTAGAATTAGAGGGGGTCATTTCAGAACAGAAATGCGGAGACATTTCTTCAGCCAGAGAGTGGTGGGCCTGTGGAATTCATTGCCACGGAGTGCAGTGGAAGCCGGGACGCTAAATGTCTTCAAGGCCGAGATTGATAGATTCTTGTTGTCTAGAGGAATTAAGGGCTACGGGGAGAATGCTGGTAAGTGGAGCTGAAATGCACATCAGCCATGATTGAATGGCGGAGTGGACTTGATGGGCCGAATGGCCTTCCTTCCACTCCTATGTCTTATGGTCTTAAATGACTATTTTGCATCAATTTTTACTATGAAGAAAGACATGGAAGATACAGAACGTGGGGAAATAGATGGTCCACAGATGTGGTGGGGCTGTATGCCTTAAAATGCATAATGGTGAATACAATCCTCAGGAGAAAATGAGGACTACGGGAGCTGGAGATTAGAGTCAAAAGTGTGGTGCTGGAAAAGCACAGCAAGTCAGGCAGCATCTGAGGAGCAGGACAGTCAATGTCTCAAACGTAAGCTCTTCATCGGGAAACCCCAAGATCTGACCAGGTGTATCCTAGAACGCTTTGGGATGCTAGGGAAGTGATTGCTGGGCCCCTTGCTGAGATATTTAGATCATCAATAATCATAGGTGAGGTGCCAGAAGACTGGACGTTAGCTAACGTGGTGCTACTATTTAAGAAAGGTGGTAAGGAAAAGCCAGGGAACTATGGACATTGGAGATGGGCAAGTTGTTGGAAGAAATCCTGAGAGACAAGATTTCCATCTATTTGGATAGGCAAGGACAGATTAGGAATAGTCAGCATGGCTGTGTGCATGGGAAATCATATCTCACTAACTTGATTGAGTATTTTGAAGATGTAACAAAGAGGATTGATGAGGACAGAGCAGTGGATGTGATCTATATGGACTTCAGTAAGGCGTTTGACACCGTTCCTCATGGTAGACTGGTTAGCAAGGTTAGATCACATGGAATATGGGGAGAACTAGCCATTTGGATACAGAACTGGCTTGAAGGTAGAAGACAGAGGGTGGTGTTGGAGGGTTGCTTTTCAGACTGGAGGCCTGTGACCAGTGGAGTGCCACAAGGATCAGTGGTGGGTCCACTACTTTTCATCATTTATAGAAATGATTTGGATGAACATAGGAGATATTAGTTAGTAAGTTTGCAGATAACACCAAAATTGGACATGTAATGGACAACGAAAGAGGTTACTTCAGATTACAACAGGATCTTGATTAGATGGGCCAATGGGCCGAGATGGCAGATGGAGTTTAAATTTAGATAACGCTAGGTGCTACATTTTGGAACAGCAAATCAGAACTGGACTTATACACTTAATTGGTAAGGTCTTGGGGAGTGTTGCTGAATGAAGAGACCTTGGAGTGCAGGTTTATAGTTCCTTGAAAGCAGAGTCTCAGATCGATAGGATAAGAAAGATGATGTTTAGTATGCTTTCTTTTTTTTGGTCAGAGCATCGAGTAAGAGAGTTCAGAGATCACATTGCAGCTGTACAGGACATTGGTTAAGCCAATGGTACAGGACTTTACTAAGGAATAGTGTGCACAATTCTGGTCTTCCTCAAATAGGAAGGACATTGTGAAACTTGAACTGGTTCAGACAAGATTTACAAGAATGTCTCCAGGGCTGGAGGGTTTGAGCTATAGGTAGAGGCTGAATAGGCTGGGCTGGTTTCCCTGGAGTGTCGGAGACTGAGGGATAACCTTAGAGGTTAAGAAGGTTATGAGGGACACGGATAGGGTAAATAGAAGGCATAAGTTTAGAGTGAGGGGGAAAGATATAAAAGGGACCTATGGGGCAACCTTTTAACGCAGAGGATGATACACGTATGGAATGAGCTGCCAGCGGAAGGGGCAGAGGCTGGTACAATTGCAATATTTAAAAGTCATTTGGATGGGTATATGAATAGGAAGGGTTTGGAGGGATATGGGCCAGGTGCTGGCAGGTGGGACTAGATTGGGTTGGGATATCTGGTCAGCAGGGATGAGTTGGTCAGAAAGTTCGGTTTCTGTACTATACATCTCTATGAAATCTGGCAGCATCTCAGGAAGTTCTAAGGAAGGATCACCGGACCGGAAACATTATCTCTAATTTCTCTTCACAAATGTGCCTAGACTTACTGAGCTTTGCCAGCAATTGCTGTTTTTGCTTCTGATTTACAGCATCCACGGTTCTTTCGGTTTGAACTATGTCCAAGGTTGTTAAAGGAAGTCAGGAAGTAAATAGGGAATAAATGTTGTACCATTATTCAAAAAAATGTGGGAAGGGTAGACCAAATAATTATAAGCTAGTGAGTCTGACCTTGGTGCTGGACTAACTGTTACAATCAGAGCAAAGAAGCGACAGATTAATCAGGGACAGACAGCATAGTTTTGTTATGGGTCATGCCATGGTAAATGTGATTTGAATAATTAGTGGCATCACCCAGTTAGCATATGTCAATACTGCAACATTAACACAACATTTCAGCATTACAGACGGAAAACATACTTTGTCCACGCATGAAGTAGTGGTTCTGCTCATACAGCTGATGCAGAACGAGGCCATCTAGGAAGTTGCAGATCTCTGACCCAGTCAGGCGTGACACAAATAAATTCTTTACCATAGTGTCCAGCAGGCCTGATGGAATGATTGTCCGCGTTGGAGGTTGATTTTTTCTTGTTTGTGGATTATCTGTATCAAAAACATGTTTACATATCACTTTCAGATCAGGAGAGGGTGTGAATTCAGTGATATCAAACCCTTGAATGGATACAACCATAATATGCAAGACAACAGAATTAATACTTTGTACAAAACAAGTAAAAGGTTGTTAGGCACCTTGAACCGAAGGGTGATGTTTATAGACCATACAAGCAGTGTTTTATTATTTATGAGCCTCAATACATTTTCATTGTTCATTCCTAGCCATAACGAGATATACGTTTATAAACAGGCATGGTTATAACTGTGCTATCTGGTAAGACAATAACAACTTGCACTTACATTAATGCAATGAAATGTTCTAAAGCACTTCCCAAACAAAATTTAACACCGACAGATCAGGACATAAAGGGACAAGGAGTCACACCAAGAGTTTGGTCAAAGAGGTAGGTCTCAGGGAGTGTCTTTTAGGGAGGGAATTCCAGATTTGAGAGCCCAGTCAGCTGAAGTCACAGCTATCAATTAGCAGAATGATGAAAATCAAAGCTGATCAAGAGGCTCAAGCTGGAATAATGCACGGATCTTGGGAGAGTTGTCCGCCTGGAATATATTAGACCAATAGGAATGGGCCAGGCTATGAAGGGATTTGAAGACAAGGATGAAGAATTTTAAAAATGAAGTGTTGCTGGACCGGGAACCAATTCAGTGAACACATCAGAAATTGGTGAACCAATTAAAATATATGCAGCAGAGTTCTGGCTGAACTGAAGTTTATAAAGTGGGAACTGTCCTGTATAGGTTGTTATTTCTAAACTTTACTATTCTCAAAGGCATGACGATAGGCTGAGAAACAGAGGAGCTGAGGCAGGTATAGAGACAAAGCATGTTACAGAGATGGATGTATGTAATCTTGGTGTTGTGGACCATCAACTCAGGATCAAAAAGAATATGAAGGTTTGAGCTTGGAAGAAAGAAATTAAGAAGAAACCAGGGATACTCCTGTGAACAGAGCTAATGCAATAGCAGCAGAAAAAGTCATTGGATGTGAAATTCAATGTTTAGATAAGAATGGATTAGCTGGATGATGGTAGGGACACCTTGGAGAACAATGGTGTGGTCAACTATGTCAAAGATTGCTAACAGATTGAGACGAGGAAGGAGGAAATTTATCCTTGTTACAGTCACAGAGTGGAGAAAAGATGGGCATGCATTTGTGAGGTGACATGTTCAAGGATTCTAGAGACAAAGATACTTTGCAACGACACTGGAATCAAAGATGGATTTTTTTGAGACAGTATGTAATGACAGCAGATCTGAAGTTGGGAGCAGTGGTGGGGGGGGAACAATGACCTGGTAACATTCACTAAGGAAGACAGAGCTAGTAGGTGAGTTCACTGGTTAGCAGTTTAGCGGAAATAAAGTTGAGGGAATAGCAGATGGACAAGGACGCTACAAAGGACATGACTGTGATAGGAGAGAAAAAGCTGGCTTCAGATCTAGGGCAGTGGTGTAGTGGATATTGTAACTGGCCTAGGTTAATGCTCTGGAGAACAGGTAACTGAATAATGAAGGAATTTTAAACTTTCCTGCACTTATCACAGAATGTTTAGACTCCTGGATTGGTTACAGTGCACAGGCCATTCAGCCTGGCATGTTCCTGCAGCAGCAATTCTCCCACTGCCCTCCAAATTTCTCCTCTTCAACTAATTATCTATTTGTTGGAGGTGAGGGCAGAGGGGGCAGGACAGATGACGTTGCAATGTGTCATATAAGCCCTATTTTCATTCTAGAAAACTCCTGGAATAATGAGAATTAGCTGAGGAATTCAATCTGCGTGAGTGTGCAGTGATCTACTTGCCAGGAAAAACAAGGTGAGGGAATACATGATAAATGGAAAGTCCTGGGAATCAGAAGGTTCTTGGTGAACACGGCCACCAGTCCTTGAAGATAGTGAGGCAGAGGTAGATAAAGTGGTTATGAAGGCATACAAGATACCTGCCTTTATTAGCTGAGGCAGAGTTTTTTGAGTAGGGAGGTAATGCTGGATTTGTATAAAGTATTGTTTAGACCACAGCAAGAATGTTGTGTGCAGTTCTGGAATCCACATTTTAGGAAGAATGTGACAGCACTGGAAAGGGCAAAGGAGATTTACCAGGATGCTGCCTGTGCTGGAGAGTTTTAGTTGCGAAAAGAGACTGAATAGACTGGGTTTGTTTTCCTTAGACAGAGGAGACAGAGAGGGAATATGATTGAGATGTAAAAAATTGAGGAACATAGATAAGATAGACAGGAAGAAACCTTTCCCCTTGATGGAGGGATCAATGACCGGGGACATAGATTGAAGACAAGAGGCAGAAGGTTTAGAGTAAATGTGAGGAAAAGCTTTTTCACCTGGTGGTAGGAATCTGAAACTCATTGCCTGTTAGGGTGGGAAAGACAGAAACCCTCATACTATAAGTAGTATTTAGATGTGCACTTGCAATGCCAAGGAATTCAAGACTATGGGCCAAGTGCTGGAAATTGGATTAGACTAAATAGTTTTTGACCACTGAAACCTCGCGGGGCCAAATGGCCCATGGAAGTGCATGGAAGATTTCTCTGACTTTATGTGAACAGGACCTGATGGTGCCTTAGGTGATCCTGCCAAGTGTGAATGTCTCAACCAGCTGTTCACCGTAATCGCTGAAGTCTGAGCTTATTAAATTTAAAGGAAGCTGAAGTCAGATGGGGATGAATCTTTACAATTCACTCATGGGATATATGGGTCCCTGGTCAAACTATTGCATATTGCTTTTCTCAGCTGCCCTTGAGAAGGTGGTGGTGTTCCTTTGCGACTGCTGCCCTTTTCCTTCTAAACAGTAGTTGTCATACGTTTGAAAGGAGTGGTCTAAAGGATCTTTTGTGAATTTTGGCAGTGCATCTTTTAGATAGCACACACTGCTGTTTCTGAGTATCGATGGTGAACAGCCTGAATGTTTGTGGTTGTGTTGCCAATCAGACAGGTTGCTTGTCCTGGTTGATTTCAAGTTTCTTGAGTGTTCTTGGAGCTGCATTCATTCAGACAAGTGGCGAATATTCAATCACACTCCTTACTTGTGCCATACAGATGGTGGACAGGCTGTGGGGAATGAGGAAGTAAGATATGTGTTTCCTAGCCTCTGATCTGTGCTTGCAGCCACAGTATTTATATAGGTAGCCCCATTCGGTTTCTGGTCCCAGAACATTGATCATGGGGGATTTAATGATGGCAATACCAAAGAATGTAAAGGAGCACTAGTTAGATTCTTGGTTTTTGGAAGTGTTTGTTGCTTCGTATCTGTGTACTGCAAATGTCACCTGCCACTTGTCAGCCTAAACTTGCACAACATGTCTTGCTACATTTGAACATGGACTGCTTCAGTGTCTGAGGAGATGTGAATGCTACTCATCAGCAAACAACCCCTCTTCTGAATTTACATTAGAGGAAAGATCAAAGCAACTGAAGATGGTTGGAAGGAGGATACGGGTTGCACCTGAACTGAAGGGGCACCAATATCCTGGGTGGAAGGTTTGTTAGAGCTCTTCGGGAGGGTTTAAACTAGTTTGGCAAGGTGATGGGAACTGGAGTGATGGATCAAAGAATGGGGGGTAACTGGTAAAGAGGCATATACAGCATGCAGAGAGTCTGTGAGGAAGGATAGACAGTTGATAGGGCAAAGTTGCAGTCAGTGTGATGGGATGAAGTGTGTTTATTTTAACGCAAGTGTCAGGAAAAGGGTGATCAGCTTAGAGCATGGATCAGTACTTGAAGCTACAATGTTGTGGCCATTACGGAGACTTGGATATCACAGGGGCTGCAATAATTGTTGGATGTTCCAGGGTTTAGATGTTTCAAAAGGAATTGAGAGAGGGGGAAAAGAGGTGGGAGAGTAGCATTGCTAATCAGGGATAGTGTTGCACCTACAGAAAGGGAGCAGTCACTTTACTGGGGGTGTCAGATCTCTCGATGGGAGTGCATTTTGGTGATAGTGATCACAACTCCCTTACCTTTACTATAGTCATGGAGAGGGATAGGATTAGATGGTATAGGAAAGTATTTAATTGGAGAAAGGGGAATTACAATGCTATTAGGCAGGAACTGTGGAGCATAAATTGGGAAGGGATATTCTCAGAGAAATGCACAGCAGAAATGCAGAGGTTGTTTAGGGAGCATTTGCTGCAAGTGTTGAATAAGTTTGTCCCACTGAAGCAAGGAAGGGATGGTAGGGTAAAGGAACCTTGGATGACGAGATGTGGAACATTTAGTCAACAGGAAGAAGGAAGCTTACTTAAGGTTGAGGAAGCAAGGATCAGACAGGGCTCTAGAGGGTTACAAGGTAGCCAGGGAGGAACTGAAGAATTGAAGAGCTAGAAGGGGGCCTTGGCGGGTAGGATTAAGGAAAACCCTAAGGTGTTCTATGAGGTGTTATGTGAGGAACAAGAGGATGGCTAGAGTGAGGGTAGGGCCTATCAGGGATAGTGGAGGGAATTGTGCCTGGAGTCTGAGGATGTAGGGGAGATCCTTAATGAATACTTTGCTTCAGTATTCAGTAGTGAGAGCGACCTTGTCATTTGTGAGGACAGCATGAAATGGGCTGATTTGTTCAAACAGGTTGATGTTAAGGAGGTGGATGTGCTGAAAATTTTGAAAAACATGGAAATAGATAGGTTTCTTGATCTAGATTGGATATACCAAGGTTACTATGGGAAACAAGGGCTGAGCCTTTGGCGATGATCTTTGCATCCTCACTGTCCACTGAAGTAGTACCAGATGATTGGATGGTGGCAAATGTTATTTCCTTATTCAAGAAAGGCAACAGGGATCTGAGAATTACAGATCAGTCTTACATCAATGGTGAGCAAATTGTTGGAGAGGATTCTGAGAAACAGGATTTATGATTATTTGGAAAAGCACAGTTTGATTTGAGACAGTCAGCATGGCTTTGTGAGGGGAAAATAATGCCTCACAAGCCTTATTGAATTCTTTGAGGATGTGACAAAATACTGATGAAGGTAGAGCAGTGGAAGTGGTGTATACGGATTTTAGCTGGGCATATGATAAGGTTCCCCATGGTAGGCTTATTGACAAAGTAAGGAGGCATGGTTACAGAGAAATCTGTCAGTTTGGATACAGAATTGGCTGGCCCATAGAAGACAGAGGGTGATGGTAAATGGAAAGTATTCACCATGACCAGTGGTGTTTCATAGGCATCTCTCTGGGACCTCTGCTCTTTGTGATTTTCATAAATTACTTAGAGGAAGTGGAAGGATGCATTTGTATATTTGTTGATGACACGAAGGTTGGTGGAGTTGTGGATAGTGTGGAGGGCTGTTGTATGATGCAAGGGGATATTGACAAGGTGCAGAACTAGACTGAGAAGTGGCAGATTGAGTTCTACACAGAGAAGAGTGAAGTGATTCATTTTGGATGCAGATTACAGGTTAAAGGAGGTTTCTTGGCAGTGTGGAGGAACAGAAGGATCTTGGGGTCCAGGTCCATAGATCCCTTAAAGTTTCCACCCAAGTTGATAGGGTTGTTAAAATGTAAGACGTGTTAGCTTTCATCAGCAGGGGGATTGAGTTTAAGAGCTGTAAGTTCATGCTGCAGCTCTATACAGCCCTGGTTAGATGACAGTTGGAGTATTGTGTTCAGTTCTGGTTGCCTCATTTATGAAGGATTTGGAAGCTTTAGAGAGGGTGCAGAGGCGATTTACCAGGAAGCTGCCTGGACTGGAGGCCAAGTCGTATAAAGGAAGGTTGAGGGAGCTTGGGCTTTTCTCAGTGGAGCAAAGGAGGAATGAGAATGTACACTTGATCAAGGTGTACAAGATGGTGATGAGAAGCACAGATAGGGTGGATAGCCAGAGACCTTTTCCCAAGGCAGAAATGGCTATCACGAAGGGGCATAATTTTAAGGTGATTGGAGTAAGGTTTAGGGAAGTTGTCAGAGGTCAGTTCTTTACACAGAGGGTGTTAGGTGCATGGAATGTACGGCCGATGGTGGTAGTAGAGTCAGATATGAAAGTAATATTTAAGTGACACTTGGATAGGCACATGGATGACAGTAGAAGAATGGTGTGTAGCTTAGTTTGCTCTGAGTGTAAAGATAAAAGGTTGGTACAACATTGAGGGCCGTAGGGCCTGTACTGTTTTATATATTCTACAAGGAGCTCCTGCAGAGGTGTCCTGGAGCGGAGATGACTAACCTTGAACAACCACAATCACCTTCCTATGTGCCAGGTATGAATCCAACCAGTGGAAAGTTTGCCTCTGATATCCATTGATATCCAGTTTTGTTAGGGCTCCTTGGTTAAATGTGACCTTGATGTCGAGGGGATTCATACTCACCTCAACTCTGTAATTAAACTCTTTTATTCATGCTTGAACCAACACTGTAATGAAGTCAGAAGTTGAGTGGCCCTGGAGGAATATGTACTGGGTGTCGGTAAGCAGGCGCTGCTTGATAGTACAGCTATTTACACCTTCCATCACTTTACTAATGTTTGTAGGTAGACGAATGGGACGATAATTGACTGGGTTGGATTATCCTGTTAAGATCAGGAGCACATTTCTTCACCACTATTTAGAATGTTGTCAGGGCCTATGGCCTTTGCCGTATCCAATGTCTCCAGTCATTTTTTGATATCATGTGGAGTGAATTGAATTAGATGAAGATTGGCACCTGTGAGGCTGTAGGGCTTCTGGAGGAGACTCATCAGGATGAACGTAAGAGACAACAACTTTTTATTTTTTGAAATATAGACTGAAAATGAGAAAAAGAATGGACACTGCTTTAAAAGAGGAGGAAATAACAGGAATTTGCAGCTTTGGAAAAACAAGTGGAGCTAACTGATGCCGATGCAACAACGTTAATTTTGGGAATACTGTGTTCAGACAAAGCAGCAGTACCTGTTTATGTTCAGGCAGTCTTTTGAATTGTTTTCAAATGCAACTATTTGTTATGAGTTCAGGAGAGCTCATTACAATAAGCTTCTGATTAGCCAAGCTGCAGTTTAACGCAGTTTAACACAGTTTAACAGAAGACAACACAGGCTCCAGCAAGTTATAATTTCGGCATCTCTCTCTCTCTCTCTCCTCCTTTGTTCTTAAAGAAAGTGCCTTGCTAACTGTGTTGGAAAAGCAGAGAAAAACTATATTGAGAGTTGCTGAAAGGAAGAATCTGAAGCGTACTGAGAAAAGAAAAACCTGGGTCCAAACACGAAACTAGCGAACAACAGGTGGATTATGACAGTGCAAATAACACCAAAGCATTTCTGATGAATTAAAAGGATTGTATTTTGGACTGATGCGACACAGCTGTGTTCTCCTGACTTTTCTCCTCAAAAAAAATTATGTTTTATGCCTTTTTCTTTTGCGTCTGTCTGGGAATTTGGGGGTAAAGTTAAATATTAGAAATCCTGATTTGGAGATGCCGGTGTTGGACTGGGATGGACAAAGTTAAAAAATCACAGAACACCAGGTTATAGTCCAACAGGTTTAATTGGAAGCACTAGCTTTTGGAGCAACGCTCCTTCATCAGCTGATGACTATCACCTGATGAAGGAGCGTCGCTCCGAAAGCTAGTGTGCTTCCAATTAAACTTGTTGGACTATAACCTGGTTTTCTGTGATTTTTAAATTTGAAATCCTATTCTTGTTCAAGTATGTTACAAAAAAAAGTTAATCTTTAACTACTACTGAAAGAATCTGGTATAATTTGCTTTTATCCTGGGTAGCAGTCAATAAGGCAAATAGGGATTTGTAGTAGTTTCATTTAATCTTAACATTCATCTCAATTCCGGGAATAGTAGGGCTGGATTTCCACGGCACTACCCAAGTGTCAAGGAGAAAAAGACAAAGGTTTCCCATTCAACCATAAGTTTCATGATTTATAAGTCTCCCTGTAGCTCTCAAAGAAAGATGTCCTAGATCTTGGTCAGTGCCTTTGCACAAATAGCAGGGCGAGAATGGAAATTACTAGCAGTTCTAAAACAAAAACAAAAGATAGATTAGTACCTGTTATCTTGATAGCATTCTGTAAGTTCTGCATCCACATGTTGGAGGTGCCTATCATCTCCCTCAGGATCTCCTCCAGGTTGGCTGCAAAAGCACTACCCCACTGGCCTGAGGAGCAGGAGGAGGAGGAGGAGGAGGAGGAGGAGGAGAACAGTCATTTTTCAGAGTATTTCTTATTCTAACTTCTTAGATCCTTTACCCCCACCGGAGAGTAAAGGGATCCCCACCCACACTGAGGGGGTACCCCAAGGCTACACCAAATTCCTGCCAGTAGTGCACAATCACGTTCTTCGCCCTAGAATCATCCCCACTCCTCCTTCCCAGGATGCTGAGTCACCTCCACAGAGGTACAAAAGCAGAAGCCCTCCCACCCAGGGTCTTTCTATTCCACTCTTCTCGGGTTCAAAGTACACGTAGTGGTATACTGAACCCTTCAGGAAATTAGGCAAGTAAATATTCTTAATGGAAGAGATTGCCTGTATGTCAGAACAAACTTCACATTCTCAGTCTGGGCACTGGATATGGATCAGGAAAGAGAACATGAAACGTATTGCTCTACAAAGCCCAAAACCTAGCCCATTCTGGGGTGTCAATTCCAATTTTATGACCCCCTAATCTTGCCTAAGATAACTAATCCAATGGATTCATGAATCTAATCAAAATTACACAAATACAAAACTATATTACATATCACTTCCCCATATCAAACCAATATTCTGTGGTATGTTTGGGTCTGTCAAAGAAAGATGCACAATAATGGATATTAGAGAATGCCAGACTTTAGTTATTTTATTTTTACAAGAAAGGACGATGACTAAACCCATTGGGAATTTTAAAATATGTTAAGAGGAAGAACCTTTGGAATTAACAGAAGAAAGAAAATGGTATTTGTCACCCCAGGCTATTAAAAGAAAGATTTTTAATAAGACTGTTAATAAGAAAGACTTTTTTCTTAACAAACTATAATACGTACTTCTTCACAGAAGCCGTGACTCCAAGTTTAACTTATAAATTTCTATGCAATGAGACGTTTAGATTTCTTATTTGATTGTTAACTGTACCTTCCAAGAAGCTGATTCTCATTTCTGGACATTTCTTTATCAGGTATCCCATGAAGAATTTGCTTCCAAAATGCTGAATGGGGATGTAAGCTCCATATTTTGGAAGTCCAGCTTCATAAGGAGTGCACTCAAACCACTCTGCAAAGACAGAAGATTTTGCTTCTTGTTGGCTGTGGTCTCCATAGTAGACTCGTTACACCAAGTTGCATCCATATGAAAATAAAAGACTATTTTCACACGGTCTGCAGCCCCAAGATTCTTAACTTGTGAAATGGCAATGGCCACTTTCTCAGCAGGACTAGACATGTGCATGAACATTTAGGAATAGCACGATTTCCACCTCACCTCCTTCTAGACATTAATTGCAGAGTTACAGCAACAAGTGATGAACCAGTCACTTATAATGTCGATCGAAGAAATGGTACTGGCATTTTCTCCATATTTTTAAAATGCTCTCAGGATACCCTTCTGATGGTATGGGGGGATAGACAGGTGAATTAAAGCATAATCCATCCACATAAAAAAGTTTGAAGTGTGCAGTGCATCGGTTGCCAGCTCCCACAAAAGGACAGGTATTGAGGTAAGAACTGAATTCCCCTACCAAAACAACAGGCAGTCTCTCCAAATTAAAAATCCCACCCAGTTTACAAACTCCAAACTGACCTGCTCTCTATTTGAGAGCATCTGCTGAGTGACAGAGCAGACATTTCTGAATGTAGATAATTTTCAGTTGTCTGGGCCATTTCTATGTCCAGATGCAGTTATCAGCAGTAGCAAGCCTCCCTGTTCAAACTTCCTGCCAATTAACAACACATTTTGAGGTTTACTACCAAATGAGGGACATTAGTTGGTGAGAGATTGATTTTGCATGAGACATTGCCTTCACTGAACTACATTAAGAGTGCTGCAGCAGGAGAATACAGCAGGGGCAGAAGAGATGCACGATCAGTCTGCCATTGACGCATCCTCAGCACTATCAGTGACATAAATTTGTCATTTTCTGTCATTAAAGGTTAGGAAGCCTTGAACTTTCAACAGCTCTGACCTTCCACTATACTGACATCTCCCCCAAGTTCCCAAGGCACTGCCACAAATAGTACCCATGTATCACTGGGAAAATTGCAATCTCTGTGACAGACTGAAATTAGTTCACCCATTATCCAACTCAACCTGCTGAGTTGAGTGTAAGTGCTTGCCAGTACCAGTCCACCCCTGGGAAAAAACAGCCAGAGACAGGAACAGATTAGCAAATTTGATGACCCCTCCCTGCAAAGGCTTGGTAACAACACAACACACCCCATCAAGATCTGTACCTCCAAAATCTCGAGCGCTGAGGTTTGACCTCACATTAAGACTGGCATAGATAGGAAACGGGTTCTGTCCCCTCCTTATAGCTCTCTGCTGGTCTGACAGCTTGGTTTTATTCTCCTAAATACAGAGATATTACTTTAAGTATTTTACTGCTTTTCAACAAAGTATTTTACACACATACACACACACTATTTAAAACACTAGAGCCTTGTTTGGGTAAAAGGCAACAAAATTTCTGTTGACAGTGCAAATTATCTTTTGGGCATATTTGTACTCAAAGGAGAGTGCTCGCATAGCAACAATTTGATTGACACACAGTGTTGTTCATGCAAGAGCCTGAGGTTAATCATCGACAAAAATAGACAAGTTGTGTGTGATGCAGGTTTTTGTGGAGTTCTGCTGGCACTTTCCGATGTGGAATGTGATACACCTAAATGATTGTCATGACCTCTAAGTTGATTAGACTAATTAAAATTCAATTACCATAATCCTCCGAATGCAGGAACAGTAAAAACTGCTTTGATGCAGGCAGAATAGATCAACACTGGGTGGCCTGATTGACTGCGCATGTGCAAGCCAAGTGTCTCACATTGGAATGCATTCAGTGCTGAAGCTGCACACGTTAACACTGGTAAAGGTGTGAGCATCTCCAAAAAGCATACTCCTTTTGTGCAGGAGTACAGGGCTTTATTGAGGATCTCTCAAGAACTGTGTGATACACCAAACGCCATGAGTTCCTACATTGACTCGACTGTTGGAGGTTTAGCTACAATGATCCCAATTAAAAAGAATTTTCTTTGTGTCAATTGTGTTGCTATTACTGTAGCTTGTTCACTTGGGTCAGCGCCAACTGCAGGAAAAATGGACAAGAGGAAAAACCAACCATTTCAAAATGATTGAAGTGCAGTAAACTAGGAAAGGAGAGCATCCAATTGAGGGTTCTTTTCAAACAACATTTGAAGACAATAGAGCATAAATTATGTCTTCTTCCATCTGGCCTTGGAGAAAGATGAAGGCGGTGGAGGAAAATCTGAGAGAACAACCTGGGACTGTAAAGCACAATTGCTGCAGCCACTGCTGTTGCAACAACCTGATCTTCCTGTTACAGGCGTAGCAATCCCTGACACCTGTCTGATACAATGGACCGAAAGGCCAATTAGTTAACGAAATAAGGAAATTTGGATATTTATGACAAGGTGACTATTTTAATAGCTATTCATGTGTGTAGATTGTAGATAACTGCAAAGTCATTTGCTAAGAATAAGCACACACTGAGGTTTACTCGTGATTAAGCACAGCATTGTTATGTAAGATAGCACTAGCTACAGCTTGATTAGAATAGTCCAAGGTCATGTCATTTTTCCTTTGGTTCAACAAAAAACAAATTTTTTAATGGTGTCCCATCTGGTTGCAATGCTCTCTTTGTAAATTGCTTTTTATGCCTAAGTTTAAAGTAAAATGACTGAATTGCTACCTTCATTACTGATCAGGTGAACATAGTTAAGGCCAGACAAAAGCAAAGATTTAGTCAACTTTTTAGCTTGGACAAGGTGACAGTCTGCAATTCAAGCTCCCCATGTATTGCTAGGTTACCATACCCTTCAGTGCACTGGAAGAATCAATGGAGAACAACTGATAGAAATCCATGATATCCAGATGATTTCAAAGACTAATTGTATGAAACAGGCTTACTCATCACTAACTTTTTTTCCCTTAGCCTTTATCTAAACGAGGTAAATGACTACAGTAAGGCTGATCCCACTTCTAGGATGTTGAGATTGTTTTGTCTTTTCTGTTACAAATTCACCTCTATTGGCTAGAGGCTCTGAATGACTTGGGTATATGTTTTGCACTAGTACACAAGCTGCACTTGGATGATATGAGAAAGACCATTCTTGGTGTGATCTTGTATCCAAATGAAAAGCACAAATCATCAGAATCTCCAGCTACTAATAATGAATGTGGGGTGGTGATGGCCTTGTGATATTATTGCTAGACTATTAATCTAGAGACCCAGGTAATGCTTGACCTGGGTTACAATCCACTGAGACAGATTCTGAAATTTGAATTCAATAAAAATCTGGAATTACGGTTCTAATAATGACCAACAGACCACTGTCAATTTTGTCAAGAGAAATCTATCCAACTCACGAATGTCCTTTCAGGTGTGAGATGGCCATCCTTACCTGGTCTGGCCTACACATGACTCCAGACCCATTGCAATGCAGTTGACTCTTAATTGCCATCTGGGGAATTAGGGATGCCTACTACATCCTAGCCTAGCCAGTGACGCTCACAATCCGTGAATAATAAATTATTAACTGGGACTGGTGGCCCTTGTTTATATCACATTAATTAATCCAGTCCTCAAGATGGCAAGTGTGATGGGTAATGCACCAGCAAATCAACTGCAAGAAATTCCAATTCATTCAGAAATGCCTGCTAGAAACTAATATTTCCCAAAGAATACCCGTGTACTAACATTTATTGGTTATGCTTACATAAGCACAGTAAGACCGGCCTCATATCAGCTGCATCCTGGTGTCTGGTATGACAGCCAAGTGACTCTCTTATTTGATGTTTAATTTCAGTAAAGGATATTTTGCATCAGTATTTACTGTGGAAAAGGATATGGAAGATATAGACTGTAGGGAAATAGATGGTGACATCTTGCAAAATGTCCAGATTACAGAGGAGGAAGTGCTGGATGTCTTGAAACGGTTAAAGGTGGATAAATCCCCAGGACCTGATCAGGTGTACCCGAGAACTCTGTGGGAAGCTAGAGAAGTGATTGCTGGGCCTCTTGCTGAGATATTTGTATCATTGATAGTCACAGGTGAGGTGCTGGAAGACTGGAGGTTGGCAAACGTGGTGCCACTGTTTCAGAAGGGCAGTAAAAGGGGACTCGGCAAGATGGCGGCGATTCTGTAGAACTGCTGTGGACAGCTCTGCCTAACAACCAAGGCGTACCAGTGTTTTTTTGCCATCCCTGGCCAACTAATATGGTGGAAATATTAGTTTAAAACCTTACAGAACACTAAGGCCTCGAAAGCTGCGATGGAGTCCTCATCCAGTCGGATCCAGGTGCTGGAGCAAAAGGTGCGGGCCTTGTGAAACCATGTCAACGACCTCGAAAATCGAGGTTGGAGGATAAATCTCCGAATTGTCGGGCTCCATTAAGGTGAGGAAGGTGAGAAGCTTCTCTGAAAACTGGCTGCCGAAGTTTTTGGACCTTCACACGGAGTCCAGCAGGTTTCAGATTGAAAGGGCGTATTGAGTTACAGTGCACAGGTCAGGGCCAGTGCAGCATCCCTGCCCGGTCCTAGTGCACTTCCACTCATAAGCAAGCAAAAAGTCAGAGAAGGTTTCAGGTCCCTGGGAAAAGATCCGCAGGTGCTGCTGTACAAGGGGTCAAAAATCATGTTTTTCCAGGATTTGTTAGCAGCTGTAATCCGAAAGAGGAAGTCCTTCGATGAAGTTAAAAAGAGGCTGAGGAAACTGGGTACCGAGAACTCCATGAGATACCCCGCACTGCTTCATTTCAGCCACGAGGACTCAGTTGAAACATGTGACTTGGCAGATAAGGCCAAAATCTTTGTGGACACTTTAAAATAGACGGATTAGCCTGAAGAATACGGTTAATGTTTGTTCTATTTTCTATTTTTCCTCATGTTTTCCCTTCCTTTTTTAAAATTCCTTTCTTTCTCCCTAATAATTTTCTTTTTGGAAAGGGGGAAGACTTTGGAATAAGTTGTTCCTTTTTAAATAAATAATGTTCTGATGGGAAATTTTGTGGATGTTCTTTGTTGTCTCTCTTCCTTTTTGTTTGTTTGTTCTGCATCTCTTTTAGTCACAAGTAGGGGTGTCATGAAGCCAGGGATGGGTGGAGTGCTCATCCTGATTTTGTCTTTTTTTCTGTTGATTTAAGGATCATCTTTATTTTTCTGGCCTAAGGCTGGGGCACAGTCCAGGTTTGAAGGAGTGGATGGGTGGGGTGAGTGCTCCCTATAGGCAGGGGGAAGAGTCTTCCATTCAAGGTTCTATAGTTGGTTTTCTTTAGTTTTTTGGTAGTAATAGTTGTTTATAGTTAGATAGAGTAGTTTTTGTATATATAGTTTTTCGATTCTATGAGTCTTTATTTACTTATGCTCCAAGGGGTTCAAGGGTGTCTGAAAGGGGTTATGGCTAAGGGTCTTATTAAAAGAAACACCTGGAACATTAGGGGAAGTCATTCGCCTATTAAAAGGAAAAGAAAGTGCTTTCTAGCCTTAAGAGGGAAAGGGTTGATATCGCTTTGTTGCAGGAAATCCATCTTGATGATGGGGAACACCTGAAATTACAACAGAGGGGCTATGACCGGGTATTCTTTTCATCCTTTACTACTAAAAGTAGGGGAGTGGCGGTACTTATCCAGAAAAATCTTCCGTTCACATTATTAGAGCAGGTGAAAGATGACCAGGGATGGTTTGTGATATTTAAAGCCCTGATACATGGGGAGGAATATGGCATTTTAAACGTCTACTGTCCTCTGGCACATCCCCTCAAATTTTTGATTAGTGCTTTCTCTAAGTTGAGTGCTTTTGGAGCACAGCACATTATTATGGGGGGGGATTTTAATTGTCTTTTGGATCCGACAGTGGACAGGATGCCTTGTGGGTCCCCAACTATTTCTTCGCAGGCCAAGCAGGTGGTTGACTTATGTGAGGAGTTGGGGCTGGTGGATATTTGGAGAGGTCTTCACCCTACCGGTAGGGACTTCACCTTTTTTTCAAACCCACATAAATGTGACACGAGGATTGACCTCTTTCTGCCTCCCTTGGCCCTTCTGGATTTATTAGGAGTTGTAAAATTGGGAATATAGCTATCTCTGATCACACGGCAGTATATTTGGAGGTCAAGGCCAAGAGTGAAGGGTTAGGTTTGCGGCACTGGCGTTTGGACCCTTTTCTCCTTAAGGATTCCAAATTTGTGGAATACTTTTTGAAGGGGTTTCAGGAATTCTTGACTATCAACTCAGACACAGCTAGTAGTCAGTCCATGCTATGGGAGATTGCTAAGGCCTTTGCTAGGGGATTAGCTATTTCCTATTCGGCTAGCCAGAAACGACAGAACAGCAGTGTCTACTTGAGACGCGGTTGAAAGCTGCGGAGGCAGCATATTTTGCGCGGCCTTCGGTGACTAAGCTACAGCGGATCACGGCCCTTCGGGCTGCCTTGAATTCAATACTGACACAAAATGCAAAGAAAGAACTTGCATTTGCTGGACAGAAGCTGTTCGAATATAGGGATAGGCCAGGGAAGTATTTAGCATACACGACTAGGAAAAGGCGTGCTCCCCAATCCATTACTGCAATCAGAGACAGCGCCGGAGTCCTTACATGCGATGCTAAAAAGATTAATGATGCTTTTTGGAGCTTTTATGCTGAATTGTATCGGTCTGAAGGTTGCGAAGACAGGAGTGCTAAAATGGAGATCTTTTTTAAGAACCTGGACCTCCTAGGCGTAACCTTAGAACAGGCCTCTCTCCTTAATGCCCCCTTGACAGTTCAGGAAATGCAGGAGGCAGCTAGGCAACTTCAGAGTGGGAAAGCGCCTGGCCATGTTTGTTTTCCGGGTGAGTTTTATAAGGAGTTTATAGGGATTCTGTCAGGGCCGGTGTTGGAGATGTACAATCACTCCTATATGCGTGAACGCCTACCACCATCTTTGAGAGAAGCTAATATTTCCTTAATTCTTAAGAAGGGGAAGGTTCCTGAGGATTGTGCTTCATACAGGCCCATCTCTCTATTAAATTAAATCCAGACTTCAAGATTCTGTCCAAGATCCTGGCGCTGAGATTGGAATGGGTGTTGCCCCATATTATTAAAGAGGACCAGACAGGCTTTATAAGGGGCCATAGGTCCTCTAATAATATTAGAAGGTTGCTGAATGTGGTCCAAGTTTGTCAGCAACGATCAATTCAGAGGTTGGTGATTTGACCCATTTGACTGGGTGGAATGGCTGTATCTTTTTTATGTCTTAAAACAGTTCGGGCTGGGTGGAGGAAACCCATCTTGATGATGGGGAACACCAAGGATATTGCCACCCTCTGGCCGCGGTCATCACCAATGGGGTGAAGTCTGGGAAGATTGGTAGGGGTAGTCGGCAAGGCTGCCCCCTCTCACCATTGTTGTTCACATTGGTGAATGAGCCGCTGGCAGAGGCCATTCATCAGAACGTCCACATAACTGCTCCGAACGTGGGATCGAGGGCACACAAGATTACACTGTACGCAGATGATGTCCTTCTGTTTTTAATCGAACCTGATCACCTCCATACCCCATTTGTTACACTGTATCAATTCATTTGGGGCTGTTTCAGGATATAAGATTAACTTTGCAAAATCGGAGGCTATGCCTTTGGAGAACCTTAAGGATGTGCCAGAAGTTGAAGGTGGCTCTAAGTTCCCTTTTAAGTGGTCACAGGCAGGGTTCCGGTACCTAGGCATTTTTATTACCCCCAAGTTTGATCTGTTATTTTGGACTAACTTTGCTCACTTGCTTGACAATATTAGGCAAGATCTCCAGAGATGGGAGGCTCTTCCAATTTCATGGCTGGGCTGAATATCTCTCATTAAGATGAATGTTCTTCCTCGTTTGCTTTATCCCATGCGTATGCTCCCTATAATGTTTCCCAGGTCAACGCTGCGGAAGCTTATGGGGTGGTTTGGTTCCTTTGTCTGGCATTGTGGGCACCCTCATCAATCTTACTAAATTGCAGTTGCCTCAAGGCGGAGGAGGAGTTGATTTCCTAGACATCAGGACGTATCAATTGAGTTTCCTGATGTCCTCTGTCTGCAATTGGGTAGGTAACAATCCAAACTCAATATGGCTGGATATTGAGGCATCCCAGGCAAAGTGCCCTCTTATTAACCTATTGTTCACGGATAAGATGAGGACAGTTATGGACCATTGCCGGAACCCCATTGTCATTAGTATAGTCAAGGCATGGAGGGGCGATGCGTCAGAGTGAGGGTTGTTTATCCAAGACTTCACCACTTACACCAATAGTTGGCATACCAGGGTTCCAACCAGGGATGATGGACTCAGGGTTCAAACTATGGGCAGCGAGAGGAGTTTCTAGTTTGGGAGACTTGTTTGAGGGAGAGGTTATGATGTCTTTTGAGCAACTGAGCCACAAATACGGGTTGCCCAGCAGAGACCTTTTTCGTTTTTTTCAGGTTGGGGATTGCATTCAGAAGACGACTATGCTTCTCACTAAGCCCTATAAGCCCGATACAGAGGGGTTGTTGCTACGTTCAACAAGCACCCTTTCCGTTAGTGCCCTCTATCGCCTGCTGGGTGGCAGGGCCTGGCAAGCTATTAACCGGTTATGTGAGGTCTGGGAGCAAGAGCTGGGTGTGGAGATCTCTTCTGAAACATGGGAGAACATGTGGGAGAATGCTCGAAAGATCTCAATCTGTAACAGGATATGCGCGACGCAGTTAAAAGTTCTGCACAGGGCTCGTCTGGCCCCAGACCGTCTGGCAAAGTTTAAAAAAGGGGCATCTTCAGTGTGCACCAAATGTAAAATAAGTGTAGGTACTCTTACCCATTGCTTCTGGACGTGCCACAGGCTCCGTGTTTATTGGAGCGCAGTGGCGGGAGAGATAGGGAGGGTATTGAGGACTGAAGTCAAAGTAGACCTGATCTCTCTCCTCTTGGGTCTACCGAATTTACCATCTTTACACGGGCATGGGAAGAAACTATTTAATATTCTTGCATACTGTGCACGGAAGAATATTCTGATGAATTGGGTGTCTGAGAACCCGCTGAGCTTGCTGGGATGGCAGACATTAATTATGGACCACATTCCCTTGGACTTTCTCACTAACATGGTGCACCACACAACAGACAATTTTTATAACACATGGCAGCCCTACTTGAGTTATTTGGATATAGATTTATCAGTTATCTTAACTAGGCCGTTTGTTTAACCAGGATGATTAGATTTGTCAAGCCCTGGGCCCTGAAGGGGGTCTCCCGAGTTAATACGGGTATGTATACAATGCTCCCATTGCTTTGTTTGGGAGCCTTGCGTCAAACATAGCTGTTCTGTATTTTGTGGTTTTTTTGGTGTTGCTTTGAACAGTGTTAGGGTTTGCTTTGTATTATAGAGTAGGTTAATAGTTGTAGATAGTAGTTGTATTGTAATTTGTGTTTTTTTTCTTTTTATTATACTGATAAAATTATTTTTAAAAAATCACAACTATGTTTGTAAAGTTAAAAAAAATTGCTAATATATATATATTTACAAAAAAAAAGGGCAGTAAAGACAAGCCAGGGAACTATAGACTGGTGAGCCTGACCTTGGTGATGGGCAAGTTGTTGGAGGGAATCCTGAGGGTCAGGATGTACATGTATAAAAGCAAATTACTGCGGATGCTGGAATCTGAAACCAAACGAGAAAATGCTGGAAAATCTCAGCAGGTCTGGCAGCATCTGTAAGGAGAGAAAAGAGCTGACGTTTCGAGTCAAAGGATCAGTTAGACATGAAACGTCAGCTCTTTTCTCTCCTTACAGATGCTGCCAGGATGTACATGTATTTGGAAAGGCAAGGACTGATTAGGGATAGTCAACATGGTTTTGTGAGTGGGAAATCATGTCTCACAAACTTAATTGAGTTTTTTGAAGAAGTAACAAAGAGGATTGATGAGGGCAGAGCGGTAGGTGAGATCTATATGGACTTCAGTAAGGCATTCAACAAGGTTCCCCATGGGAGACTGGTTAGCAAGATTAGATCTCATGGAATACAGGGAGAACAGGCTTGGATACAGAACTGGCTCAAAGGTAGAAGACAGAGGGTGGTGGTGGAGGGTTGTTTTTCAGACTGGAGGTCTGTGACCAATGGAGTGCCACAAGGATCGGTGCTGGGTCCTCTACTTTTTGCCATTTACATAAATGATTTGGATGCGAATATAAGAGGTACAGTTAGTAAGTTTGCAGAGGACACCAAAATTGGAGGTGTAGTGGATAGCGAAGAGGGTTACCTCAGATTACAACAGGATCTGGACCACATGGGCTAATGGGCTGAGAAATGGCAGATGGAGTTTAATTCAGATAAATGTGAGGTGCTGCATTTTGGGAAAGCAAATTTTCGCAGGACTTATACACTTAATGGTAAGGTCCTAGGGAGTGTTGCTGAACAAGGGGACCTTGGAGTGCAGGTTCATAGCTCCTTGAAAGTGGAGTCGCAGGTAGATAGGATAGTGGAGGCACTTGGTATGCTTTCCTTAATTGGTCAGAGTATTGAGTACAGGAGTTGGGAGGTCATCTTGCGTCTGTCCAGGACATGGTTATGCCACCGTTGGAATATTGCGTGCAATTCTGGTCTCCTTCCTATCGGAAAGATGTTGTGAAACTTGAAAGGGTTCAGAAAAGTGTGCGGCACGGTGGCTAGCACTGCTGCCTCATAGTGCCAGAGACCTGGGTTCAATTCCCGCCTCAGGCAATCTGTGTGTGGAGTTTGCACATTCGCCCTGCGACTGTGTGGGTTTCCTCCGGTTTCCTCCCACAATCCAAAAATGTGCAGGTTAGGTGAAGTGGCCATGCTCAATTGCCCGCAGTGTTAGGTGAAGGGGTAAATGTAGGGGAATAGGTCTGGGCGGGTTACGCTTCGGTGGATCGGTGTGGACTTGTTGGGCCGAAGGTCCTGTTTCCACACTGTAAGTAATCTAAAAAGATTTACAAGGATGTTGCCAGGGTTGGAGGATTTGAGCTATAGGGAGAGGCTGAACAGGCTGGGGCTGTTTGCCCTGGAGCGTCAGAGGTTGAGAGGTTTACAAAATTATGAGGGGCATGGATAGGATAAATAGACAAAGTCTTTTCCCTGGGGTCGGGGAGTCCAGAACTAAAGGGTAAGAGGGGAAAGATATAAAAGAAACCCAAGGGGCAAGTTCACGCAGAGGGTGGTACGTGTATGGAATGAGCTGCCAGAGGATGTGGTGGAGGCTGGTACAATTGCAACATTTAAGAAGCATTTGGATGGGTATATGAGTAGGAAGGGTTTGGAGGGATATGGGCTAAGTGCTGGCATGTGGGACTAGATTGGGTTGGGATATCTGGTGGGCATGGACAGGTTGGACCGAACAGTCTGCTTCCATGCTGTACATCTCTATGACTCTTTAGTTGTCACAAAAAGAAAGACATCTGATTATTAGCCAGGGTTCCCAAATGGTCTGCTGGATACCTCTGTGAAAAACCCACTGAAAATGTTATATAGATGTGCCTCTTCTCTGTGACTGCATCATTGAGTGCAAACTGGCAACGGAAGTGTTGGTTTTGACATTTTGACAGCTTAATTTCAAGCACAATCTAAACTGAGGCAATGCATTTTCACATTGTACAGAATGACTTCAGGGTGACAAGCCCTGGCCAATGGCTGCTTACATATCAAGGGTACATAGGAAGGCAACAGGATTCACCTCATTTGTTCTCTCCTTAGTTACATTGCTCATTGAAGTCAAACCCCAGCAGGATCGGAAGGTGTACAGAAATTAGAAGATCTATTGTTGAGTGGATCAACGCCACACCACAACAGAATGATCACATGGAAGAACTGGTAGCTTAATGGAGTTTTTAATTTGGGTGGAGGCTGTAATGGAAAATTATCCATTTACTGTGAAATTTGAAAGAGAATGCTTTTCTTTAACTTAATGCTGTATAAGTTAAACAATACTTTGATGAAGGTCTGTGGTCAGTATAAACTGTTTGAATTCTGTCAACATTCAACTCGACCTTGCGATAGTCGAACTCAGCGAAAGCTAAAGAACTGTTATGTCTAAGGCTAGGGGATTCGCCCTTGAGAGTGTGATAAGAAACAGAATAAAGCAAGTGTCTGTACCATGTTAAGGCACTCCTTTACATGAAGGCATCTAGCATTTGTGTACTGGAGTCACTTCTGCAGAGGTAACAATAAAGCTCCTTTCTTCGCTCTTGCTAATAGTTGAGTGAAGTCGATTTAATTTCCTCGACAGAGGCATTACGGGGAAGGGTAACATTAGTCACTCATTGCCCTTGTGAAGGTACTGCTGCAGTCCATGTATTGTAGGCACATTTACCATGCTTTATGTGAATGTTTTTTTTTGGGGTGGGAGAGAGTTGTTGGGGGGAGGGGGGGGGAAGGTGGTGGTGTGGAGCAGTACTACAGAGACAGAGAATGTTATCAAAGGCCGTACCTGTCCAGAGAGAAATGATTCAATGATGAGTCCCCACAGGTCTGTAATTGATACACTGTGCCCTGAACGACTTTTCTCTACCAAAGCATTGATGTAATACCCCAAGCGATCCTTGGACAGGGCACTGGTCTTGCTTTTAGTCACTTGTTCCTTAAGCTTTTCAATGTGAACATTCAAATCCTTGAGAGACCAATTGGCATCCTGATACAGCGTAGACATACACCTGGGAGAAGTTACATTAGTTTTACAAGCTTTTCTGACGAGAGGTTGATTGCCAGGTTGATGTATTAGAAGGCATGACAAAGGTGATAATCATTCAAGGGTTATTGTGGGTGACTAATCGTGCTAATTATCAAAACTTATTGAGATTGCTGGTTTACCTGAATCCTAGCATTGGGAGTATGTTGAGACCCAATATGCTGCTGGTTTCATTTGTGATCACTGCTCCATATCACTCTTGAATTCTATTTTCCACACTGTTTTCAGCTGCTTTTTAAATGATTTTCCTTCCATCGCAAGGTCAGAAGTGGGGATGTTCATGAATGGCTGCACAACCCCTCACAAAACTGTGTTGACTATCCCTAATCAAATTATTCCTCTCTAGAGGATTATAAATCCTGTCTCATAACATTTTCCAACACTTTACCCACAACCAAATTAAGGCTCACTGGTCTATAATTACCAGGGTTGTCTCTACTCCTTGTTGAACAAGGGGACAGCATTTGCTATCCTCCAGTCTTCTGACACTATTCCTGTAGAGAATGTCGACAAAGATCAAAGTCAAAGCTTCTGCAATCTCCTCCCTGGCTTCCCAGAGAATCCTAGGATAAATCCCAGCCGGCCCAGGGGACTTCCCTATTTTCACACTTTCCAGAATTGCTAACACCTCATGAACCTCAATCCCGTCTAGTCTATTCTCCTCGACAATATGTCAGTATTCACAATGGAGAAAGACAAATATTTATTTAGCGCTTCCCCATCTCCTCGGACTCCACGCACAACTTCCTTGATTGGCCCTAATCTTACATCTACAGAAAATTTTAGGACTTTCCTTGATCCTATCTGCCAATAACTTCTCCGGGTCCTGCCCCCAACTACCATCTTTTTCTTCTTGACAAAAGATTCAACTTCTTCATAAACCACAGCTCTCTTGCTCGACAACTTTCTGCCTGCCTGACCAGCACATACTTATCAAGGACACACAGTAGCTGTTCCTTGAATAAGCTTCACATTTCAATTGTGCCCATCCCCTGCAGTTTCCTTCCCCATCCTATGCATCCTAAATCTTGCACCCATTGCTTTCCATCACTAAAGTAAACAAACCTAATTGTGGTCAGTATCAAAGTGCTCACCTAACCAAAAATCTAACATCTGGCCTGGTTCATTACCCAGTACCAAATCCAATGTAGTATTAGATTAGATTAGATTCCCTACAGTGTGGAAACAGGCCCTTTGGCAAAACAAGTCCACACCAGCCCTCCGAAGAGTAGCCCACCACCCTTTGATTGATGCACCTAACATTATGGACAATTTAGCGTGGCCAATTCACCTGATCTGCACATCTTTGAAATGTGGGAGGAAACCGGAGCACCCAGAGGAAACCCATGCAGATACAGAGAAAATATGTAAACTCCACACAGACAGACAGTCACCCAAGGCTGGAATTGAACCTGGGACCCTGGTGCTGTGAGGCAGCAGTGCTAACCATTGAGCCACCACCGTGCCAACTTGTATCACCCCTTGTTGGCTTGTCTACATACTGTGTCAGGAAACAATCCTGCACACATTAGATGGGTCAGTTTTCTCCAAAGTATAGTATAGTATACCCAACTATAGTATTTCCAGTCAAAATTTGGAAAGTTAAAGACCCTCATAATAACAACTCTTTACTCTCACTCCTATCCAGAATGGTAGGAGCGAGGTGTTCTTTTTCCAAGCGTCAGGTGGTTAGGGATTGGTGATAGAGGCGGCCCAGGACCTGCATGTCCTTGGTGGAGTGGGAGGGGGAGTTAAAGTGTTTGGCTACGTGGTGGTGGAGTTGGTTGGTGTGGGTGTCTCAGATGTTCTCTGAAATGATCCACAAGTTGGGTGCCCTGAATGCCCATTGTAGAGGAGACCGCAGTTATCCCTGCCTCTTCATCGGGTATGTAAAGCAGTCCATCTTCCACAGCTACATTGGCACCATTCTCCACCTTTTCCTCTGCTACGATGACGACTGTATCGGCACTACTTCGTGCTCCCACAAGGAGGTTGAACAGTTCAAATTCACCAACACCTTCCACCCTGACCTTAAATTCACCTGGACCATCGCAGAACCTCCCTCCCCTTCCTAGACTTTTCCATCTCTGGTGACCAACTAACCACGGACATCTACGACAAACCCACTGATTCCCACAGCTATTTAGACTGCACCTCCTCCCACCCTGCCTCCTGTAAAAATGTCATCCTTTATTCCCAATTCCTCTGCCGCATCTGCTCCCAGGACGACCAATCCCAGATGTCCTCCTTCAAAGCCCGCAATTTCCCCTCCCACGTGATCGATAATGTCCTCCAGCGCATCTCCACCACTTCCTGCACCTCTGCCCTTGAACCCTCCAATCGCAACAAGGACAGAACCCCCCTGGTGCTCACCTTCCACTCCACCTACCTCCTGATACATCGCATCATTCTCCTCCATTTCCACCACCTACAAACAGATCCCACCACTAGGGATACACTTCCCTCCCCATCCACTCATTCTAGGTAACCCTCCTCTGAACTGCCTCTACACATTTACATCCTTCTTTAAATAAGGAAACCAAAGTGTGCACAGTATTTGAGATGTGGTCACACAATGTCCTGACTAACTGAAGCTCCCATTAATCTTCTTGATTACATACAAAATGCTAGAGAAATTCAGCTAGTCTAGCAATATCTGTGGATAGTTTGTCTCGACATAGATGCTGCCAGATCTGCTGGGGTCTCCAGTATTTCGTTTGTATTCCAGATCTCTGGCATCCAAAGCACTTGGCTTTTACATTTAGCCTTTTGATTACGTGCTGTACCTGCACACTAACTTGTTGCGATTCACGCATGACAAAATTCACACATTAGTCAGGGGTAAATATAGGGTAGGGGAAAATGGGTCTGGGTGCATTACTCTTCGGAGGGTCGGTGTGGACTAGTTGGGCCGAAGGGCCTGTTTCCATACTGTAGGGAATCTAATCTAATCAAAAAAGCGAATGAGAATTGGAGCGCTTTCTTAATGACATAAAGTTAAACTAGAGGATTCCCCAGCCTACAATACAAGACACTCTGGCAGGAGGAAACATATTTCCGCTGATGGGGGAGTGCCGAACCAGAGGACACAACTTAAAAATACGGGGTAGACCATTTAGGACAGAGATGAGGAGAAACTACTTCACCCAGAGAGTGGTGGCTGTGTGGAATGCTCTGCCCCAGAGGGCAGTGGAGGCCCAGTCTCTGGATTCATTTAAGAAAGAATTGGATAGAGCTCTCAAAGATAGTGGAGTCAAGGGTTATGGAGATAAGGCTGGAACAGGATACTGATTGGGAATGATCAGCCATGATCATATTGAATGGCGGTGCAGGCTCGAAGGGCTGAATGGCCTACTCCTGCATCTATTGTCTATTGTCTATTGTCTATAATAAAACATGATCTTCTGGGGAAAACTCTTCACAGTAGAAGGAAGTTCTGACATTGAATATTCTTAGGCCAAGAAAGGAAAATAACAGAAGACTTAGGAGTTGAGTACAACCTTGGACCGATTCTGTTTTATTCAGTTATGTTCAAGGGGAATAAAACGTTATTTGAAAGATAGCATTAAGTCATTAAAGTATGACATCTTTTGTTACAATAGAATCTTGCAGCATCACACTTTCAGTTATTACCTGGAAATTCAAATAACTTTTTTAAAATCATCAGTTTTTATAGAGGTGGAGAACATAACATTGTTTCCAGAGTAATTCTTGCTGTACCTTCCCTTAGTATTTGATGTCATACTGCAGAAGAGCTTCATTCTGTATCTAATTTGTGCTGTACCTCCCATGGGAAATTGAAACAGTATAGAGGCAATTCTACTTGGTGTTTAATCCATGCTGTGTCTAACTGTGGGAGAAAATATGGGTCCTGGCCTCCCTATGACATGGCCGCAAAACAGACAGCACAAAATGTCTGCATGTATCTACTAAGCCTACCCACAATGCCTCAAATTGTCCAAAACAACCGCCCCAGACATCACATATACCTCAGGACATGACTCATCCAGCCCCAGACCAAGAGAATATACTTCTTAAGATTGATAATGAGCCTCGCACTCCACAACAACCCAGCATGTCTGCTGTCCTTCGGGCACAGTTGCTCTCGCTAGGAGTCAAGCCTTCAACTAAAAAGGTACTTCGCTTGCCCCCTTAACAATACGAACACATTGATACCAGGAAGAAACCACTAATGCCTACTCCAGCCAAGGATTGGAATCTCCTGAGTCAATTAAGAAACTCATTGTCAGATACTGAACACTTGAATCTTTTCAATGAATGAACTTTATTTCTCTTTGTTGTACAACTCACACTATTGTCTCATAACTCACACTTCACTGTCGTAAGGGTATAAAATTCCACTGTATTCTCTGGGGAAGAAGCTGTGGCTCCCTCTGAACAGCCTGTCCGTGACTCTTTCAGTGGGGTCAAGTCTCTTCCGTGATATCGCTGTTTGTTAAATAAATCCTTGTCAGTTCTCAGTCCCATCTGTGTTTGTGATCTCTAATTAATTGGGCTAAATTCTCTTGACACTAACCTACAATGTCAACCAGAAACCTGAGCAGAATAAAGAGGGGCAGTGTCAACCTTTCTGAGATGCAAAAGCTGTTAAGTGTTGTACTTTGTAGGTAGACCCAGAAGATAAATGTAAAGTTTATTTTTCAGGTTTTCTTGAGAATGAAAAGGAACCTGCTCATGGTCTAGGTTGGCTGTCAGGCAGGAAATATTATTATATGTAGTCCTGTCATGAAGGTCAACAGAGTCTTCATGTTCCTGCTGTACTGGGTTCTCTGGCTGACTATTCCCTTCCATGTAACCTACTAACCAATATTGGGGCTTATGTATACAAAAATGGGAAATAGTTTCATTTCCTGAACTATCACCCTTGATAAGTACACTAGATCAAGCAAGATATTTAACAGAAATACATTATTGATTCAACTCAACTCACCAAGTTGATCCTGACACTCCAATCATGTAGGTTATACAGTCCAGGACGTGTATCTGCTGCAGCCCATGCAGAGCACCACAAAGGGATGTCATTGCTCGAATTCCACCCCCTGAGGCAAGGATTGCTATAACAGGTACCTGTAAATTATAAACAGGATGAGTCAGAGTGCCATACAGGGATACCATTTCTCCATCAATGATTGTTATAATGAAGTTATATAATTCCATGCACTAAAGGAGACCATTTGGCCTCTTTTGAGCATACCCACTCTTAGAGACAGTTTTCTCGTTAAGTCCCAATCAAGTGAGAACTAGTCCACGGAAGCATTTACCTTAAATTTGAAAAGAAAAAGTTGAATGATGCTCTGTAATTTTACTCGAGATCATGACACACAATACTTTTTAATCCATACAGTATTATAAAAGTCAAACCTTGTACATTAAAAAAAGGAGCAATTATATTTTAGAAGCAACTGTATTTTCCTGATTCGTATGAAACAAGCTGGAGCAAATACAAGCATTTGATTGTTTCCATAAGTAAACGCCTAAATAAGCAAAGATGATATGATACAACAGTAGTTAATAATTCAGTAGTTAGCCTCTATCTGGACACTGTGTGTGTCCATTTCTGGGTCCATCCTTTAGGATGGATACCAAGGTTGGATAGAACGTAATGAAAATGTATTGTATGAGCAAGATTCAGGAGAGTTAGGAGGAATTTTTTGTTTTGCTCCCCCAATCATGATGATCCAGAATGCAATGGCTGAAAAGACAGTAGGCCGTCTCCATTCAAGAGTAACTTTAGAAGAGAAGCTTTCTTTTAGAAAGACTGAACTATGTGGAAAAGACAGGGGAGTGAAACTAATTGGATATGTCCTCCAAAAAAAAACTAGCAGAAACAACCAACCAAATAGATTTATATGACATTTTATAATATTCTATGACTGCTCAAAGGCAAATATAATAACTTCATCCAGAGCATGAACACAAGTCCAAGGAGCCAGTTAAAGTTAAGAAAGGTAATTAAAAGAAGTCAGTGTAAAATGCTGAATGATGGTACAATGACCAATGAACACACAAACTAACATAACGTTGGAGCAAAGCAGACCAGTGCCTTTAGTAGAATCTGCATTTATACAGTGTCTTTTGTAGGGTAGCCCTTATGCTTCCATATGAACATTAAAGTCAGAAGCATAAAGAGACTACTTAATGCCTTGGGCCAGCTCTGTCATTTTATAAGGTTATGGCTGATGTGTTTGTAGCTTCAAGTGCACTATGCTGCCTACCCTGACAACATTCAACTCCCTTGCTAATGTCAAAACCATCACTAATTTTCTCATTTTTATGTTGGAACGAAGATCTGAAGAGGAGAATTGAACTTTGAACAACAGCTGTTTTTTCTTTAATAAAACCAGGAGAGAAGAAAAGATTGATGTTTGCTGTTGGGAATTGGCCTGGCAAGATAATGCAGGTTAAGTACTGCACTGCAGACATCAGGTTCTGAGATGTTGCTATGCTTAGGGACTGGCAGATGGTCTGAAGTTGAATTTGTCTGTCAAGGAAGGACTGGTCCTGGCCAGCCACAGAGAACGTTGAAACAAAAATGAAACTGAAGGGTGAACTAGCTGTGACTGCTTTTTTTGGCCAGGAGATAACTTTGTTTTGGAAGCTTCTGGATTGAGGTTGTTTTTAGTTTTTGCTCCATCTGGTTACTCTCCAGTTACTGACTTGGTGAAAGTTCTGAGAAAAGAACCCCAGTCTGTAAGAAAGTAGTAAAAGTTTCCAGAGGTCTGCTTAAGCTATTTGCACTGACTGGTGAATTCAGAATTCAAGCAAGATATACAGTCCTAAGTACCTGTAATACAACCCATCATTGAAGAATTTCACGAGGCCTAGTATTCATCATTGAAATGGCAAATATGTTTTTTAAATTTTATTTTTAAATTTATCCCTCAACGGTGTCCGTCTACTGGTGTGAAAGCTGGCTGGGGGTCAGAGGGTGGGGGCAGTTTTATGATTGATTGCTGCTTAGATTGTGGATATTAATTATATTGCCTTGTCGTTTTATCTGTGTTCTGCTAAAGTTATTTCTTAATAATAAATTGTTAAATTTTTGTTGAAGTTAAAAGTTGATTTCCAAGATATATTATTGTGTAAAGTCTAGTTAGGGACATTGAGGGTTATTAAATGTTATTAAATATTAAACGAGTAATTGAGGGTTACTAAATATTTTGATTTCACTGTGTTGCCAATCCAGTGATAGTCAGGCCGATTGGTTTGGTTTGTTATCCCTGCATCATAGCACTAATCAAATGTCTGATGTATAGGAGTTCTGCAAAGTTTGTAGCTCAAGTTGAGGTTTAAGGTGTAGGTTTGCTCGCTGAGCTGTAGGTTTGATATCCAGACGTTTCATTACCTGGCTAGGTAACATCATCAGTGGCGACCTCCAAGTGAAGCAAAGCTGTTGTCTCCATGGGTTGTGCTGGGTCTTTTAAAGACCCATGGACAAAACCAACATCACCTACAAAATTCCATGCAAGGACTGCCACAAACACTACATAGGACAAACAGGAAGAAAGTTAGCTACCAGGATACACGAACACCAGCTGGCCACAAAAAGACACGACCCTCTCTCCCTCGTAGCCCTATACACGGATGAAAAAAACCCACCAATTCGACTGGGACAACACATCTATCCTGGGATAGGCTAAAACAAAGACATGCCAGAGAATTCCTAGAGGCCTGGCACTCCAACCACAACGGCATAAACAAACATATAGATCTAGATGCCATCTATCAACCCCTCAGAAAACAAACAGGAAATGACATCACCACAAACCCCAGGAACCCCATCCAGGACAAACATAAATAGAAAGCAGGAGACAACAACTTCGCTTCATTTGGAGGTCGCCACTGATGATGTTACCTAGCCAGGTAATGAAACGTCTGGATATCAAACCTACAGCTCAGCGAGCAAACCTACACCCGTATATGAGTCCTCTTAACATTCAATGGTCTTTCTCTACTAAGGTTTCGAGAGTATAACAGTCTCACCATCCTCTAACAGAAAATAATTCTCCTCATTGTGAAATTGAGACAGGAGACCTGGGGATTGACAGAAATAAATCTCCACAAGGCCTTAGTGAAAGATGAGGACTTTTGGGCCGCCTCACTCTTTTCCCAGCTATTCTTAACTAAGTGTCAGGAGATAGATTTGGATTGTTTATGGCTGGGGGTGGTGGGGGGGGGGGGGGGGGTGAGAAGTGGAAATGTTTCGCAATCTCTGTGACAGTCAGGGAGCACTCTCATTTTTGAGACCTAACAAAAAACAAAATTGTGAACACTGACATTATGTTGACAAAGTCCCAGATTTGGTGATGGCATCAGTAGCTACATACAGTACGACTCCCACCGCTAAACTGTGCTTATTTCATGACTTAGAACTGGACCTAATGCATCCCAATTTCTACCCTCTAGAGTACTGGGCAGAAGTTCCACTCTCTGTATTTCAAAAAGGATTTTTTTTAAACTGGGGAAAACAGAATATTCACAAGGATGTTATCAGAAATTAGGAGACAACATTTAGAAAAGATTGAGTAAACTGAAACACTTCTTTGGAAAACAGAAGAAGATGAAGAGGTGGCCTAAAAGAGATCATAGACTCAGGCCCACAGCACAGGCAAAGGACCTTAGGCACATCAAGTCTGTGCCAGTCAAATCAAGCAACTGATGATTCTAATCCCATTTTCCAACAACTGTCCATAGCCTTATATGCTTTGGCATCATAACTACACTCCTAAATACTTCTCGAATATTGAGTGTTTCTGCCTCTACTACTCTGATAGGCAGTGAGTTCCAGATTCCCACCACTGTTTACATGTTTCCTCACATCACCACTAAACTTTCTGCCCCTTACTTAAAACCTATGCTCTGGTCACTGATGCTTCCCACCAAGGGGAAAAGTTTCTTTCTGTCTAACCTACCTATGCCCCTCATAATTGCAATCATATCACACCCTCATTCTTCTCTTCTCAAAGGAAAACAACCCCAATCTATCCAATTCTCTTCGTAATGAAAATTCCCCAGCCCAGTCAAAATCCTGGTAACTCTCCTCTGCATCCTATTCAGTGCAATCTTTTAATGTGGATTCAAAGACTGCACAAAGTATTCTAACTGTGGTCTAATCAACATGTTATATGCCACATGGTCCTATACAACACACTGATGCCCTTTTGACTGACTACCACTGGCAAACATGATAGACTGCCCAGAGCTCTAGCTGAAGGGGTCAAAGTGCAAAAAAGGCAAGGCCAGAAGCAGCCAAGCAGGTGCAAAAGCCAGGGGGTGATAAGAGAGCAAGTGAAGATCTCAGAGCTATGCTCTGGTTGAATACTTGAGACTGTTGTTACTATCCCTGCACACAAAATGTTCTTGCAGCACATTCCAAGGAAAGGTGCTCCAAAAAGCAGCATGGAAGTGCAGAACGGTCTTTCAAGTGGATTGAAGACATGCCATAAGGGTGTGGTGAATCTGATACATTTTTGATGCCAAGGTTCATGGATAGATGATGCATGCAATTGCTGTCATTGGGATATTAGTGACTGCTGTCCAACATGGAAGTCTGCAGGAGCAAGCAGCAAAGCTGGATTTGTAAGGTGGTTGCTCTGATTTTCATGTTAGAAACTAGTGGGTGATAATTTCCATCTGGCATGCTGGAGAATGGGAAATTACATACAATGACAGTTTCACTAAGGTCTCTTGCCACACTCTAATGAGAATCTCATCTCACTGCTCAATACACGTTTGGAAAACAGGGTTGTTTGCCTGTCACATCGATAAGCCCCTACCTCTCACCTCGTGCTGATTCCCAAATCTCTCACCAATGCCTGTTTTGTTAAATATCTGAGAAGAAACCTCACTGTGTCTATTTTTACGGAAGAGTCAAAACAGATATTGCAATTAAGAGGTGTATTAAACAATTAATGTGATACATAAGAGTGAGGAATGAAATATTAAAGTATTCAACATTCTTGAAAGTTGATAAACCATCAGGCTTGAAAATTAGTGGTCAGACATTAGGATTTGAAAATCTTTCTGACAAGAAATCATGTCATTGAGGCACTTAACAGGCCTGATGGCCGGTTTCCACACTAGGATTTTATGATAACAGACTGCCCTGCTGAATAGTCTGTATGGAATCCAAACATTAAGTCACTTCAAATTGGAAAATGATTTGCAAAGTCTAATAATTTTACGCATGTAACCTTATTTTAACTTAATACCACTTGCTCAAGGGCAATTATGGAAGGCAACAAATGCTGGCCTTATGACTGATGCCCATATAACATGAAAAATATCTACTTTTTTAAAAAGTTAACAATATCTCAGATGCTAGCATAACGTAAACAGCAATAAGACAGCATTCTAACATTGAAAGCGTTACTAAAGTTTTCATATTAGTCATCAACATAAAAATATATTTTAAAGTACAATATTTTGTAAAAATGTTATTGTTTTATATACTCATGTAAGTTTCAGCCAAGCTCTTCATATCCTTATAGTTAGAAAATTCAGTGATTCGCCTCTCCCCTCTTACATTGTAATTAGCTCTCCTACTCCCACCACACACTGTCACTCATGCCCCTCTTCTTAATGTTCCTCTTCCAACTCACTCAGCAGCCTGGACTTTACAAAAGTCTTACAGTTACAGCAAATCACTCAGTCATAGAAATGTACAGCATGGAAACAGACCCTTCGGTCCAACCCATCCATGCCGGCCAGATATCCCAACCCAATCTAGTCCCACCTGCCAGCACCCGGCCAATATCCCTCCAAACCCTTCCTATTCATATACCTATCCAAATGCTTCTTAAATGTTGCAATTGTACCAGCCTCCACCACTTCCTCTGGCAGCTCATTCCATACTTGTACCACCCTCTGTGTGAAAAAGTTGCCCTTTAGGTCTCTTTTATATCTTTCCCCTGTCACCCTAAACCTATGCCCTCCAGTTCTGGACTCCCCAACCCCAGGGAAGAGACTTTGCCTATTTATCCTATCCATGCCCCTCATAATTTTGTAAACCTCTATAAGGTTTACCTCAGCCCAAAGATCTATCCACAACAGCCTGAAAACACATTCAATGATGTAGCATCCACAACCCTATCAATGGGGTAGAGAATTCCATAAATTCACAATTCTCTGAGTGAAATTATTTCTCCTCATCTCTACCTTAAAGGGGAACTCCTTATTTCAGACTATTTCTAGTATCTTTTAGAAAACAACCTTTTAGCATCCATTCAAACTCCCTCAGGATCTCAAATATTTCAGAAAAAAAAATCTCTCATTTTTCTAAATTCCAACGGATACAGATCCGAACTGTCCAATTTTCCCCTAGTTTAACATTTTCCGAGCCAATGTGGAGGGATTTGAAGCAGCTGCACTAACCCTCACCTCAATTACTAAAACAGTGACATGGCTACTATAATTACTTTATTTATAGCAAGTATTATTGTTAGTATGTTTTACATTATTATAAAAAGTAAACTGAAACTGTTGAGAGCTGCAGTGCGTCTATTGCTCTAATATAGTTAACTTGAACAACAGAAAATGGTTTCTTTCCCTCCCCTCTACCCCCAAATGAAAAGCATGTAACCAGTTCACCGCATTCTTTGCTTTACTTCATACATGGCTGTCCGTAGGAGTCTTCTTTAGGTTCAGCACCTTCTTCAGTGCTCGTGCACTATATTTCTTTCTTTTTATAAGGAATTCCTTCTCTGGATCAGCAATGTCAAAATTCAGGCGCACATCAAGACCTTCGTAACTGTGCAACAAAGACATTCACAGTCAAATGCAATCCATTGAGTGAGGAAGTATAAATCAATTTAACCCACTGAATTCATGGGTTAAGACTGAGCTGAAAGCAATGGTCAGACTAAATAGTAAACTTCATTAAAAAGACATTAACACTCTCTGAAATGTATAAAGTGTAATTTCCAAACAAGTTCTACAGAAGAGAACATCCATGAGTACGTACAGGCACAATCTACCTTTGTTGAATTAGTGAAAAAAGGTTTTGAAGAGAGAGATAGTAGACAGGAACAAGGACAAGTCATTAAGGTCTTCAAGTCTTTTTAGCAATTACTTGTATTCAGAAGGGGCCTTTAGCATAACCAAACAACCAAAACTTACATAGGCATTTTAAACAAATCTCTGACACAAAGGCATGTTAGGAGACATTCAGTCAGATAGGAGGTACATTTTAAGAATTCTTAAGGTGGAAAGCAAGATAAAGAGACCAAGGGCTTTAAGGAGGGAATTCCTGAGCTTAGTCCCAATGCAAGTGAAGGCATGGTTACTACTGGACGAGCCAGTAGAATTGAGAATGTTCACAACAGGCCAAAATTAGAGGAGTAAAGATATCTTGAGGTGTGTCAGGGCTGGAGGAAATTAATAAACTATTAAATTTCCTTGGCCAAGCCAAGGAGGGATTTTAAAATACAGATGAAAACTTTAAAAGGGAGGTTTTTGGATAATTAAGAGAGAGCTATACATGAAGAGTATGGTGCGATGAATGGATGGAGATTTTTGAGTTACACACAGGCAGCAGACTTTACAGAGGGTATGATGTTAGTGTTAGAATAGCCAACTTTGGCAGTAGCAAACCAACAGAACAGTGGAGCTGCATTTGATGGGTCAACTGGGCAATGTTATGGAGGTGGAAATTCCTGGTCTTCACAATACGCAGATATGTATTTGAAAGCCCAACTGATGATCAAAATACAACACTGTGGTTGCAAATAGTCTGGCGCACAGTCTCAGTTATGGAGATGATTAGTTAGTTATAAGGAAATGGGATTCATAATAGAGACAAGATCATTCAGTACTGAGTGTGAGACAATCAGTTTTGACAATTTAGAAACAGAAGAGTGAGTAAGAGGAGATAGCAATATAAAGATGACTATTGTCAGTGTATATGTAGAAACTGATGTATTTTCAGATGATGTCGCTGGGAGACAAAATGCTGACAGGAAACTGGAGGCAGCAAGGATAAATGCTTGCAGAACACTGGGGCTAATGAGAATGAGCGCAAGAATAAGCAGGGCAAGCATTGATGTTTATTCACCGGTTACAATTAAAGGGGAATGGAACCAGGCTGAATGCATTACTCACACAGTTGGATGATGGTCAAGATGCATCAAAGCGAATGAGGTGATCAATTGCGTTGAACACTGCAGGCAGGTTAAAAAGCAGGAAGACCAAATGTCATGCATGATTTTGGTAAAAACTATTTAGATATTTTGCTGGGACCAACAATATGACTAGAGCAATTCAAACATGGAATTCCAGGAATTATGGGAATGGATGAGGAAGAAGAGAACACATTCAGAGATTGGAGAGAAGAGCAGGTTTGCAGATTGTATGATAGTTTGCATAATAAGTGGTTTGTTTTAAAAATGGAGAGAGATGATAGCAGGTTTGAAGGCAAACGATTATTAAGGAGAGAGAGGAACAGAACCTGAGCAGACAACTATCTCAGTATAAATGCAAATCAGGAGGGAGGTTTCTAATTCTCACTAAACCCGATGTTCTTAGTCATTTCTAATACGTTATTTCTGTTCTTATTGGTGAAGACAGAACAGAGGTATGATTATAAATGAGTTCATTAACCATTTTTCTTTCCTATTATAATTCCCTGTTTCTGACTGTAAGGATCTACATTAGTTTTCACCAATCTTGTTCTTTTTACATACCCATCGAACTACTACGGTTTGGCCTTATGCTCCCTACAAGCTTACTCTCATACTCTATTTTCTCCATCCCTTGGTCCTCCTTTGCTGACTTCGAAACTGCTTCCAATCCTCTGCTCTTTGCACCTTATTATTTATTTCGAATGTCCCTCATATGCCACAGTTTGACCACTGATCTCCTTGCACTCTTGTGCCAGACAAGAATAAACAATTTTTGTAGTTCTCCAATTTGCTCTTTGAATATTTGCCATTACTTATCCACTGTCATTCCTTCCAATAACATTTCCTGGTCAATCATAGCCAATGCAGGCCTCATACTATCGTAGTTTCCCTTAAGTTTCTGGATCCTACTCTTAGAGTCAACTACCTCACTCTCCATCCTGATGAAGAAAATTCCATCACATCATGGTTGCTCATCACAAAGAGGTCCCTCACAACTAAATTACTAATTATTCCTTTCTCACTGTACAATACCCAGTCTAAGATACCTATTCTCTAGTTGGTTCCTCAGTGTATTGGCCTCTATGGTGTTGTGACTAATTTGATTTGCCCGATCTATGTGCAGATTAAAGTCACCCATAATTACAGATGTTCCTTTACGGCATGCATTCCTGATTTCCTGTTTAATATTATTCCCATAATCACCACTACATTTTGGTTGCTTATATACCCACTCCCACAAACGTTTTTCTACCCTTTGGCATTTCTCAATTCTACCCACACAGATTCTACATTGTCTGAGCTGATTTCTTCTCATTCTTGGTCACTCTGCAGCCATTTCCCTTACCCATAATCTGAACTTTCACATACCTGTTTACATATATTTGCATGATTAATTCATCCAGTTTATTCTGAATGAAATTCAGATACAAAGCCTTAAGGTTAGTCTTTTTCATGTTCCTTGTCCTATTCCTCTTATTTTTTTTTTTTACTGTGACCTTGTTTGATTCTAACCTTTGATTCCTGTGCTCATCACTTCTCTTATTCCCTTTGCCATCTTTTGCTGTTGTCCTTAAGTACCCTTCAATTTTACTTTGTAGCCTGTTATGTCGTGCAAGCCTTGCCATAAACATTGGGTGTTTGTGTGGTTGGACTGGGACTCAAGCCTCTTGGTATTGCCTCTTGGCGTCTCTGATGGCCTTACAAAGGTCGTACCTGGGATTTACTGTATAGGCCAGGGTTGCTAATTGTACAGCTCAGACCTGGACTTCAATAGGGAGTGTACTGCGCTGGTTTATCCATGGTTTACAGTTGGGGAACATTAGGATTAACGTTTTCAGTATGCAGTCTGCTACACACTTACTAGTGAAGTCTGTGATGGGGTTCAAGAAGGCAACTCACCACCACCTTCTCAACGACAACTAGGGATCGGCAGTAAATGCTGGCAAGTCAATGATGCCCACAATCCATAAGTGAATGAAAAAAAACTCCACTACCACACACTTTCAGCCCTTGGAAGCAAAGTCAGCATTCATCCATTTGGAATATTGATTTTCAAGCAGCTCTCCCCAAGTACAAGAGAAATATTTAAAGGTTAGGCTGACTGACATTTAGGTAAACAGTGTACTGCAGTAGATATATGCATAGATAGTTAATGGAACATAAGTCAGAGATCAAAATGAACTCACCATCTCTTAGCCTTTAGTCTCAGGTCAACATTCTGATTCTACAAGAGATACGGGGAGGCAAAGTTACTTCTGCTAACCAACTCAAGCTTCCCTCTCTGACTTAGTCTCCTCTGAATTGTTTTTTACTGCCTAAACACATGTATTTTCAGAAATACATGTGAATCCCTTTCCCAATTCCAGCATTGAAAAAGTGATACTCTGTGGACCTGTTGGGGGAAGTATTATCATTCAAGCCAGCGAAAGTGAGGACTGCAGATGCTGGAAATTAGAGTCGAGTGAGAGTTGCTGGAAAAGCGCAGGAGGTCAGGCAGCATCCGAGGAACAGGAGAATTGATGTTTCAGGCAAAAACCCTTCATCAGGAATGGCCCCCCACCCTGAAGGGCTTTTGCCCGAAACGCCAATTCTCCTGCTTCTTGGATGCTGCCTGACCTACTGTGCTTTTCCAGCACCACACTCTAGACTCGTTATCATTCAAGCTGCCAGTGATGAATAATGGACATGTGAGGATAGATAAATTTTTCTTTCATGTTACAACCAGAGACCAGGATGTACAACTAGTTCATGGTTTGTGGAAATTTAATCCAAAAAAAAATGAAAATACTCTTTTTGCTTTTTCAGGTTTGCTTCCTTCCAAAAGGCCTCTATTTGTTACTTCTTTCCTCCATGTGGTTGGGAGGAGATACATTTTATTCCTACTCTTCCCTGCACCACATGCCAGTGGTTCTCCCAGTCAACAAGCTGGATAGAAAATTTCTGACAAATGTTAAAATCTAACAGGGCATGCAGGGGACTGGTTGATGCAAGTTTTCAGCTTTTTTCTTTAGGAAAATGCTTGGGTCTCCTCCCCACTTCCCTCTGAGGTAAGGAATCAGGATATTCTCGCACTGGCAAATTTGACAGCTTGAAGTAGCACTGCCTCGGCATGGCTTGCATTCATAAAATTGTTACTGTTGAGTTCATTTTAACAGGCCAGTTGCAAACTATAGCGATAGCCAAACAGTTAAGAGAATTCCAAACTGCTCACTCATAATAATGGACAAATGGGTTTGGAAAGTGTGATTCACTTTAATTTGATTCAGAAGGCATAATGTTCAGTTTTAAATTGTATTAAATTGAAGTGAAGGCCACTATTAATGATTGCACAACATTTCAACCACTTCACACCTTCCTCTAGTTATTGTCAATCGGCTTTCTTGGACATTGTTACGACATACTTCTTGAACAGGTGGGACTAGTACCCAGACTTCTGACCTAGAGGTAGAGACACTACCATTGCACCACAAGACTCTCATAACTGCTTTCTACGCTTCGTAGAGTCGAAGCGTACCATTTCCTCAGTCAGGGATAATTTCTCTCCAGGGAAATCAAAAGATAGACCCAATCTCTGACGAGACTGGAGTCATTAAACTTTATGGCGTAGAGTGGGGGAAGGTGGGTGGGGCATTTGGCTGTTGTGCTTGTGCAAACGCTCTGAAGGTGTTTTCCAATTTACACAGCAGCAGTGGGATTTAAAAATGAAGTTAAACCAACACTTCTGCACTAAATGCTAGTCTTCTGCCATGACATGAAAGTGAACAGATGGGGAGATGCTGAAACTGCACAGAGGAGCATTGCATCCTCATCTTTTATTGAAAATAAACAGAAGGTCTGACTATTTTAGGCAAAAGTGAAATGAAATAGGACAATTTCTAAAAGTCAGCAGAAAGGCTGAGATGCTGATATTCATAATAGATTTTCATAGCTGACCTATTGTGGGACTAGTAAGTGTTACAAGAACCCTACTCAGGTGCAATCAACACCACTTTCTTAGCACTGAGCAGTTATGAACAGACTGCTCACTAATAATCTAATTAATGATAAGAAATATCACACCTATAGTCAACTCAAGAATAGGAGCTAACCAAAGGGTGCTCTTGTGTTGCAGTAATAGTGTCCCAGCTCTAAGCCAGGAAGTCGCGGTTCAAGACCCACCTTCTTCAGAACTGTATCATAACAGCTCTGAAAATGGGAAGTCATGTTACGGCTGTACAAGACGTTGGTTAAACCACTATTGGAATTCTGCGTGCAATTCTAGTCTCCATGCCGTAGGAAGGATATTGTGAAACTTAAAAGGGTACAGAAAATATTTACAAGGAAGTTGCCAGGGTTGGATTGTTTGAGCTATAGGGAGAGGCTGAATAGACTGAATTTGCCCTGGAGCATTGAAGGCTGAGGGGTGACTTTATAGCGGTTTGCAAGATTATGCAGGCCATGGTTAGAGTAAATTAAAAAAAAGACCTTTTCCCCAGGGTACAGGGAGGCTAAACCTAGTGGGCATAGGTTTAGGTAAGAGAGGAAAAGATTTAAAAGGGACCAAAGGGGCACCTTTTCACGCAGACAGCTGCCAGAGGAAGTGGTGGTTGGTATAATTAAAAATTTAAAAGGCACCTGGATGGGTATATGAATAGGAAGGATTTAGATGAATATTACCAAATGCTGGCAAAAGGGACTGGATTTATTTAGGATATCTGGTCAGCATGGACGGGTCAGTTCCCATACTGTATATCTTAATGACTCTATAACAGGTGGTTTAGACAAAAAAAATCTAGAAGCTGACCAATGGATTTAAATACTGCTCACCTTGTCAAGATTCATTACCATGTCCACATTCTTTCCAATAGGAAGATGATACAGTGGCAGGGACCCTGAACCCACAATACAGGTTTCCTTCACCATTTCAACATGCATATCATCCTGTGACAAATGTGCAGAAAATGTTCACAGTGAAGCAACAAGCATATTGAATCTGCTCGATTGAAAACATTCAGTCCTTTCGTATCTTAGTGTCCCAAAATAAAACCCTATCCCACTTCTCTCAAGATATCAGATTGAAGCATTTAAGACTTTAAATTCTTAAGAATTTAACAGAGTCGGTGCAGGAAAATTGCTTGGGGGTGGGGGGAAGGAATGTTGTCTGTGTGTTTTTTAGAGCCACTTATCACAGTGTCAGAATGAGAGGTGTGACATTTAAGACTGAGAATTAGGGAGATGTAATAAAGTATGGTGATATTGTCACTGATCTAGTAATCCAATCACCCAGGCTGACATCAGGGACATCAGAATCCTACTATGGCAGAGGGTTAAATTTAATAAAACTGGGAGTAAAAGCTACTCTAATGGTGACCATGAAATCATATTGTCACTCATGAGAATTTACTAATATCCTTATTTGATTTGGCTTAGATGTGACTTCAGATCCTCAGCAATGTGGCTAACTTTCAAACATCCTCTGAAATGGTCGAGCAAACCACTCAGCTGTATCTAACCAATACAAAATCTGTTAAGACAAATTAAACCAGATGATCACCCGGTAAGGTAAAGTCACCATCGTCCTAGCAGACCAAAGGCGAGAGGAGAGATTGAGAAGGAGTGTCCTTCATGGTAATCTTAGCCAGCATGGGAATTCAACCCACACTGTTAGCATCATTCTGCATTGCAAACCAGCTAATCAGCCAACTGAGCTAACTGACCCAGGGCATCAGAAACAACAACAGGCATACATAACCCTGTCAATTCTCCTCACTAATGCCTGAGGTATGTCAAGCAAAGACCTGACATTGTAATTCTCTCAGAAAATGTCCCAGACATCACTAACCCTGGCCCATTCCTGTCCCATCAATGACAAACTGACCAGAAGTGGCAGCACGGTTGTATATAGTCAGGAGGGAATGCTCTTGGAATCCTCAATCCTGAGTCCAGCACCCATGAAATCTCATAACATCAGGCTAAACTTAAGGAAACTTCCTGCTGATTACCACCTACTAGCCTCCACATTTGGAAGAAGCAGAGAGTGGCAGGAGCTCCACCAGCAGGATTTTAATCTCCATCACCAAGAGTAGCTTGGTAGTACCATTACTGGCTGAGTTCTAAAGGACACTGACCTTATGGCAAGTGTGAGAGCACAAAAAGAAAGGGAAATATGTTTGACCTCACCCTCTACAATCTACATATCACGCAAACATCTGTCCATGACAGTATCAACAGAAGCAATCATTGCAAGTCCTTACAGAGATGAAGTACTGCCTTGACAATGAAGACACTTTCGTGTTGTGTGGCGTCATCACCAGGCCAAATGGAGCTGACCTAATAACTCAACACTGGGCATCCATAGACACTATGGGTCATCAACAACACCCGAATTATACTGAACCACAGTGTAACACCCCATGGCCCATAATACCTCCCACTCTACTATTATTGCCACCCAGGTAAATAGTGCTGTGAAGAAGGCATATGGTGTACTGGGCTTTATTGGTAGAGGAATTGAGTTCCGGAGTCCTGAGGTCATGTTGCAGTTGTATAAGACTCTGGTGCGGCCTCATCTGGAGTATTGTGTGCGGTTTTGGTCGCCATACTATAGGAAGGATGTGGAGACATTGGAACGAGTGCAGAGGAGGTTTACCAGGATGTTGCCTGGCATGGTAGGAAGATCGTATGAGGAAAGGCTGAGGCACTTGGGACTTTTCTCATTGGAGAAAAGAAGGTTTAGGGGAGATTTGATAGAGGTGTACAAGATGATTAGGGGTTTAGATAGGGTTGACAGTGAGAACCTTTTTCCGCATATGGAGTCAGCTGGTACTAGGGGACACAGCTTTAAATTAAGGGGTGGTAAGTATAGGACAGATGTTAGGGGTAGATTTTTTACTCAGCGGGTTGTGAGTTCATGGAATGCCCTGCCAGTAGCAGTGGTGGATTCTCCCTCTTTATGGTCATTTAAGCGGGCATTGGATAAGCATATGGAGGTTATTGGGCTAGTGTAGGTTAGGTGGGCTTCGGTCGGCGCAACATCAAGGGCCGAAGGGCCTGTACTGCGCTGTATTTTTCTATGTTCTATTATCACCAAGCCCGGGTTCACTTCTAGTTTAACTGAGAGTGCAGGAGGATATGTCAAGAACAGTACAAGGAATACTGAGAAATGTCAACCTTGTGAAGCTATAACTTAGGGCTACTTGCATACCAAACAGCATAAGCAGCCTGTGACAGACAGAGTTAGCCAATTCTAAAGCCAACAGATCAAATCTATGCTCTGCAGTGCTGCCACTTCCACTTGCGAATGGTGGCGGATAATGAAACAATTCACTGGAGGAGGGGCTTACAAATATCTTCATCCTCAAAAATGGTGGTGGAGGGAGCCAGCAAATCAGGGTAAGAAATAAGGTTGAATCTTTTGCAAGCATTTTCAGCCAGAAACTCATTCCACTTGATACAAAAAAAACTGAAGGTGCTGTATTGCACAAAGGTTCAGGCTCTGACAACATTCTGCTAACATACTGGAGATCTATGCTCCAAAACATGCTATGCCACTGGGCCAGCTGTTCAATACAGTTACAACATTGGCATCTCTTTGGCAATGTAGATAATTTTCCAAGTAATTTGGTACACAAAAAGTCAATGTGTACCGTGGCCAATTATCATCTCACCAGTCCATTCTCAATCATAACGGGCGGCACGGTGGCACAGTGGTTAGCACTGCTGCCACTTCCACTGCCTCTCAGCACCAGAGACCTGGGTTCAATTCCCGCCTCAGGCAACTGTCTGTGTGGAGTTTGCACATTCTCCCAGTGTCTGCGTGGGTTTCCTCCGGGTGCTCTGGTTTCCTCCCACAGTCCAAAAACGTGCAGATTAGGTGAACTGTCCATGCTAAATTGCCCATAGTGTTAGGTGAAGGGGTAAAGGTAGGGGTTGCTCTTCGGACGGTCAGAGTGGACTTGTTGGGCCAAAGGGCCTGTTTCCACACTGTAAGTAATCGAATTTAATCTAATCTAATAAACTCAGTGAGGCTCTGCTTGAGTTCCACCATGGTCATTCAGCTCCTGAATGGTTTAAACCTTGGTCTAAACATGGACAAAAAAGTGAATTCCAGAGGAGAAGCAAGGGTGACCACCCTTGACATCAAGGCATTACTTGAACCTATACTGCGCCTATACTCTCTCACAAGGGGAAAACCACCTTTCTGCATCTACCCTGATTGTTTCAATAAGGTCACTTCTCATTCTTCTAAACTCCAATTGAATACAGGTGCAACCTACTCAACCTCTCCTTATAAGACTGTTCCTCCATGTCGGTGTTCAATCTTTCTTTCCTTATCCTTCCTTAAACAACAGGACCAAAATCATTCAGCGTTCCAGCTGTGGTTTGACTTGTGCATTTTATGATTGTTAGCAAGATCTCCCTATTTTTGTGATCCATTCCTTTTTAAACAATGGCCAACATTCCACTTGCCTTCCCTGTTACCTGCTGAACCGGATGTTAGCTTTTTGTGATTTATGCACAAGTATGAAGCGTCTTTATTAAATTTAACAATGGTCCTGAAGAAGGGTTACACCCAGAACATCGACTTCTACACTTCCTGATGCTGCCTGGCTTGCTGTGTTCTTTCAGCCTCCTGCTGGTCTACTTTATTAATTTAAAACAGCAACATTCAATAGGCCTACTTATTCACTCGCAATAATTGCTCCTCATGCAGAGTATTTTAAAACAATGGTTTAAAGTAAGTGGAATGATTACTTAAACAGGTTTCTAACCTGCAACTCTTTGCTGGTTTGTATCAAGTCAATATTCAGTTTTGGATCCAAACTCTTGTCGACGTGGAAGAAAAATGTTTCATCCCACACAGGATTTGACAGAGGTTTGAGTGTGGTGTACTGTTCCTCTTCATAGGCTCCATCAACTCTCACAGACATATTATACTGTGCATTAAGACCTGCAAGAGCAAAACTGGACTTACTTTGCATCAATAACTTAAACAATAAACGATGTATGTATTGCATACTACAGAACGAGTCTGGTGCCAGATGATGGGGATCGTGGTCACTAACTGGAGAGTCAGCAAGTGCTTTCCAACGCTTCTTTCTGCAAGGTCTGTTAGTATTCCATGCCAGTTAGAGATTTGACAAATCACTGGTTGGTATATTTCAGGAATTATTACCACAGCATTAGAATCTTGCCCACCAAGAGTGTCAGTCTCTTTTGAAAGACACCAACACTGGGGAGGCAGGTCAATGTTGAGTAATGGTGGCAGAGATTCACAAGTGTGCGCGCCTGTATGAGGAGGAGCAGGGTTGTAGGGAGTGAACAAAGAGTAGGGAATGACTCTCAGGAGAGTCTCACAATTCCTAATATCAAAAATGAATGTACGCAAGGAGTAATGTTGCATGTATCCACAATTTTAACTGCTCCACCACTGGCAGCATACTTCAAATGCTATGGTTCTGAGCTCTGCAATTCCATGCCTAAACTGCTCAATTGCTTTATCATTCTTTAAGTACTCCTTAAAACATATGTCTTTAAGAAAGCTTTTGGTCACTTCCCTGGTATCTTTTCATGTGATTTGGTGTCAGATATTGACATGGCTCATCTACACTCCTAGCTGTTTAGTCATACAGCACAGAAACAGACCCTTTCGTCCAACATGTCCATGCTGACCACATTCCCAAACTAAATTAGTCCCATCTGCCCGTGTTTGGCCCAAATCCCTTTAAACCCTTCCTATTCACATACCTTTCTCAACATCTTTTAGTTGTAACTGTACCTGCATCTACCATTTTCTCTGGCAATTCATTTCATATATGTTCCACCCTCAGAGAAGAAGTTGCCCCTCAAGTCCCTTTTAAATCTTTCTCCTCTCACTTTAAACTGGTGCCCTCTAGTTTTGGACTCCCCTATCCTGGGGAAAAGAACTTTACTATTTATTGTATCTATGCCCCTCAATATTTTATAAAACCCCTATAAACCCCTTCAACCTCCTATGCCCCAGAGAAAAAAGGTCCCATGCTATCCAGCCTCCCTTTTCAATTCAAATCCTCCAGTCCCAGTAACATGTCTGCCTGTCTGTCTGTCTATCTATCTCAGCCTTGAATATATTTAATGGTGCAGACTGTGCAGTTTCACGACCCTTAGAGAAAAAAAACTCTTCCTCCTCTTTGTCTTAAATGGACGACCCTCTTACTCTGAGATTATACCCTCTGGTCAGAGAGTTTCCAAGGGAAATAACCTCAGAGAATCAAGTTAGATACAGCAAAACAGGATAACAGGCAATTCTTCTGGTGTACTCGCACTCTGAGTCATTAAACTCTGCTGAAAAAGCAAACTTTACATTTCACCTACTTGACCAGCATAGCAGAAGACATTCTCTGTAACTTATGGTGCTAACCTCTCTCAAATCAGACTCATTGCAACCAAATAACCATTATTCCAACATCCATGTAGGTTGCCAACAGATAAGAACATTCTGCTGTTCTCCCTTTCTGATTACCTGTGATCACATTTGCTAAATAACTTCAAAGGGAGGTCAGAGTTTTATCATTCATCAAATCAGGCAACAACTGTCAGGCACCATCTTCCTAGAACTCTTCAAGAACTTAGGACAACTTATTCATGATTTGATAATTAAACAAAGAACTACAGATGCTAGAAATATGACTTATAAAAATCAGAAACTGCTCAGAAATACAGCAGGTCTGCCCATATCGGTGGAGAGAAAGCAGAATTAAGATTTTCAGTCCAGTGACACTTATTCAGAAATTATGTTAACTAGGAAAATATCCATGTACACATGTGTTGGAGGCGGAAGTGAACAATACGTGGAGATGAAGCCCAGAGAGAGAATGACAGGCAGAAAAGGAATGGTTGATAGCATTGCAGGGAGGAAGGAAAGCTGATAATGGGGACCATATGTAGATGAAAGCAAGTTGGCTTGCTGAAAGCAACTCATGTCATGAGATCCTGGGCTGTGCGGATGGGTAAAGAACACAGAAGGTGGCTCTAAGGCTACTGACCTTGATATTCATTCCTGAAGGTGGAAGAGACCCTGAAATAACTGCAGAGAGGCCGGGTCCAGTCACCGAGTCACTCTTGATTTGGACTGTTGGACTATAACCTGGTGTTGTGTGATTTTTAACTTTGTACACCCCAGTCCAACACTGGCATCTCCAAACCTTAACTGATGAGATTGTAATCTCCTGGTCAGCCAAAGTTTCCCTGAATGGCCAAGGTTAACAACCCCAATCAAGAATCTCAGTCAACGAGGTCCACCTGGCCCCGATCACTACAGTCCCCAAGTGAAACATGGAATGCTGTTCACAACATGCTTGTTTGTTAATGTGCAAATCTTTGGCCAGATACCCAAGTTACATTGTTAGGGACCAGGCCAGGCCATCTCAAAACATTTCAAGAAGGTAGCCCAGACTCTAAGTTTTCTAGTTGTTTTAAGCAGGGGTAAATTGGATATTTCAGGAATGATGCAGCTGGTCCAACCACGAAACAAAACAGAACAGAATATAGAATAATATATCTGAAAATCCAATCAACTCTATCGCAACTTAATGATGCTGTTCCAAATACCTACAACATCCCCATGAACACCCCCTTAACAAAAGAGGTAAAATCAAATACAGGTTCTTACAGGATATATATGGGAGTGAGTGAGTGAGTGTGAGAGAGAGAAAGAAAGAAAAACTTAAAAGCCTTTTCAAATAGATATTTCCAGACATATTGGAAAAAAAAACTCATCTACTATATTCCTGTGTGTGAGTTTCAAACATCTTCAATGTAGTAGTAGTTGTGACGAAGATCCTTCTCTGGTAAAATAGCTTCCATCATTGCACCCACCAAATGTTAGAGTGTGGTTGAGAAATATGGACATTGATGTAACGTTGAAGGATATCAAGGCCATGGAGGAGGTGCATTAAATACTTAGTAGAATGATAGATGAATGGGAGACGAGAGAAGTTGTGATATAATTCAGTGTTCTCTCTAGATCAGACAAGAGTCATACAGATGTACAGCACAGAAACAGACCCTTTGGTCCAACCCGTCCATGCCGATCAGATATCCCAACCCAATCTAGTCCCACCTGCCAGCACCCATCCCATATTCCCCAAACCCTCCTATTCATATTCCCAAACAAATGCCTTTTAAATGCTGTAATTGTACCAGCCTCCACCACTTCCTCTGGCAGCTCATTCCATACACGTACCATCCTCTGCGTGAAAAGGTTGCTCCTTAGGTCTCTTTTATAAACTTTCCCCTCTCACCCTAAACCTATGCCCTCTAGTTCTGGACACCCCCACCCCAGGGAAAAGACTTTGTCTATTTATCCGATCCATGCCCTTCATGCTTTTGTAAACCTCGATAAGGTCACCCCTCAGCCTCCGACGCTCCAAGGAAAACAGCCATAGTCTATTCAGCCTCTCCCTATAGCTCAAATCCTGCAACTCTGGAAACATCCTCGTAAATTCTCAACCCTTTCAAAATTCACAATATCCTTCCAATAGAAAGGATACCAGAATTGCACGCAATAGTCTTACAGTAGCCTAACTGTTCATACAGCCACAACATGACCTCCTCAATACTCTGACCGATAAAGGAAAGCATACCAAACGCCTTCTTCACTATTCTGTCTACCTGCGACTCCACTTTCAAAGGAGCTATGAACCTGCACTCCAAGGTCTCTGTTCAGCAACACTCCCTAGGACCTTACCATTAAGGTGTATAAGTCCTGTTAAGATTTGCTTTTCCAAAATGCAGCACCTCACTTTTATCTAAATTAAACTCCACCTGGCACTTCTCAGCCCATTGGCCCATCTGATCAAGATTCCATTGCAATCTGAAGTAACCTTCTTCGCTGTCCACTACACCTCTAATTTTGGTATCATCTGCAAACTTAGTAACTATACCTCTAATGCTCACGTCCAAACCATTTATATAAATGACGAAAAGTAGTGGACCCAGCACCGATCTTGTGGTACTCCACTGGTCACAGGCCTCCAGTCTGAAAAACAACCCTCCACCACCACCTTCGAGTCAGTTCTGTATCCAAATGGCTAGTTCTCCCTGTATTTCATGAGATTTAACCTTGCTAACCAGTCTCCCATGGGGAATCTTGATCGATATGGCCTTACTGAAGTCCATATAGATCACGTCCACTGATCTGCCCTCATGGAATGCCCTGCCAGTAGCAGTAGTGGACTCTCCCTCTTTATGGGTATTTAAGCGGGCATTGGATAGGTATATGGAGGATAGTGGCTTAGTGTAGGTTAGGTGGGCTTTGATCGGCGCAACATCGAGGGCCGAAGGGCCTGTACTGCGCTGTAATGTTCTATGTTCTATGTTCTATCAATTCTCTTTGTTACTTCTTCAAAAAACTCAATCAAGTTTGTGAGACATGATTTCTCACGCACAAAGCCATGTTGACTATCCCAAATCAGTCCTTGCCTTTCCAAATACATGTACATCCTGTCCCTCAGGATTCCCTCCAACAACTTGCCCACCACCGATGTTAGGCCCACTGGTCTATAGTTCCCTGGCTTGTCCTTACCACCCTTCTTAAACAGTACTAAGGCAAAAATGAATAAAGGTGCTCAAAGTTATGAAGGACTTTAAGAGATTAAATAACAGCAAACTAATATGATGAAATGGGAATGGGGTGGTGGTCAGAAGCACAGATTTAAGGTATTTGTTGTGTTATTGCTTGAGCAGCTGTGTTTCTGTAGTATGCCAAGAATCATATGATTATTTGCCATATGCAGTTCAGCAAAAGCAATTTAGGAAACAGTGTACACCTAGTTATTTGTAAGTCCATGTTGTGGTCAAATATGTTAAATAATTCTGTATAATATTCTGTATGAAACTGAGGGTGGCACGATGGCTCAGTGGTTAGCACTGCTGCCTCACAGTGCCAGGGACTGTGCCAGGTTCGATTCCAACCTCAGGCAACTGAGGTTTGCACATTCGCCCCATGTTTGCGTGAGTATCCTTCAGGTTCTCCGATTTCTTCCCACAAACCAAAGATGTTCAGGTGAGGTGAATTAGCCATGCTAAATTGCCTCGAGTGTTCAGGGATGTGTGGGTTAGGCACCATCAGGGATAAAGTCTAGACCGTAGTGCTGGAAAAGCACAGCAGGTCAGGCAGCATCCGAGGAGCAGGAAGGTCAATGTTTTAGGCAAAACTGGAGGGTCGGTGCGGACTTGTTGGGCTGAAGAGACTGTTTCCACACTGTAGGGATTAATTTCTATTCTAAACTGAATTTATGCTACATTACCTGGGTTATTTACCAAATAACACAAGACATTCAATTACTAAGGGGTAGACAGGGATGTGAATAACTTCATATGGTAAGTTATGACTTGATATTTACCAACTGAAGGAGTGACAGAAACCACTCAATAATACATTTAATGAAAGGAATAGATATTTTATTTAATTAAACAAAAAGAAAAAAAATGCATGGTTTTGAGTAAAAATGCAGGGGAACGGAACTAATTGAAAAGCTCTTTCAATGAGCTGGTGTTGCTACAAAGGAGTGAACAGCCTCCTTTTCTTCTCTATGATTTCATAATACTGTTTTTCCAAAGTGACAAACAAGCAAAGTTGCCCTCTAAGTTATCTTCTATGAAGATACACGGTAATTCTACACTATGTCATCCAGATACAAGATATCAGCTTGCTTTCCAATCCTGAAGCAGTGGAGTGGGTATTCCAATTGCCTACACGATTTCCAACATACCGAGTTTGTTGTTTTATTGACATCATTTATGGCTTTGGACAGTGATAATTTATCCTATGTTAGGCAGTGACATATAAGCCTATAAGGCAGAACACAAACCTATAACACTCTGACCATACAGCACTTACCTGTGCCTACCTGCTGGAGATTGTTGACCTTCTTCACTTTGGTTTCCACACCTGTACAGGGTTGAGCCTAGTCAAGGGGGAAAAGAGAAAGCAAATTAATTCAGAATAAAAATAAGCAGGAGATATCAAATGCACAGGTTCTGGATTACAGGTACTGGGTCACCAAATTAGATTATTAAATGCATTTTGGGAAAGCAAACCTTAGCAGGACTTATACACTTAATGGTAAGGTCCTTGGGAGTTGAACAAAGGTTCATAGCTCCTTGAAAGGGGAGTCGCAGTTAGATAGGATAGTGAAGAAAGCATTTGGTGTGCTTTCCTTTATTGGTCAGGGTACTGAGTACAGGAGTTGAGAGGTCATGTTGCGGCTGTACAGGACATCGGTTACGCCATAGTTCTGGTCTCCTTGTTATTGGAAGGATGTTGTGAAACCTGAAAGGATTCAGAAAAGATTTACAAGGATGTTGCCAGGGTTGGAGGATTTGAGCTATAGGGAGAGGTTGAATAGGCTAGGGCTGTTTTCCTTGGAGCGTCGGAGGCTGAGGAGTGACCTTATAGACTTTTATAAAATCATGAGGGGCATGGACGTGGTAAATAGACAAGGTCTTTTCCCTGGGGTGGGGGAGTACAGAACTAGAGGGCATAGGTTTAGGGTGAGAAGGGAAAGATATAAGAGAGAGATATAAGAGAGAAAAGATATAAGGGGCAACTTTTTCACAGAGAGAGTGGTGCATGTGTGGGATGGGCTGCCAGAGGAAGTGGTGGAGGACGGTACAATTGCAACATTTAAAGGCATTTGGGTGGATTTATGAATAGGAAGGGTTGGGAGGGATATGGGACGGTGCTGGCAGGTGGGACTAGATTGGGTTGGGATATCTGGTCGGCATGGACGAGTTGGATGGAAGGGTCTGTTTCTGTGCTGTACATCTCTATAACTATGTAATTTCACTGCATGCTTGCCTTTTTGCTCCTGATAATGTCAGGAATCACTATCATTTTCATCAGTGACTGGTCATCTGAATCACGCGTGGAAGCAAATAAAGGTGAACCAGTGTTGCATATATGCTGAAATATAAACTTTAGTGAACGACAATCACTTCTATACCATGATTGGTAAGCTACACATGGTCAGTAAGGAATGATTGCATCTGGAGCAAAGCACAGCCTGAATGAGTGCATATTTGGGGATTTTGGAACAATGTGGAAATTCAGTGCATAGGGAAAAGAGAAGCTTTTTGCTTTGCTACTTATAAGGTTTTATTTTAATACAGGATAAATTGAAGCCCAGAATCAGGGGCCCAGTATAAAAACAAAATGTCGTCACAGGAAAACTGCAAGTTCTTAGTTTGATAATGATTGCTAATTAGTTTCAGATCAAAGATAAATATGGGAAACAATTTAAAGATTAAAAACTGAGAGACCAATAGGAAATGTTTTGAAAAACTTATGAACTATGATTAGATTAGATTCCCTACAGTGAGGAAACAGGCCCTTCGGCCCAACAAGTCCACGCCGACCCTCCAAAGAGAAACCTACCCAGTCCCATTTCCTTCTGACTAATGCACCTAACACTACGGGCAATTTAGCATGGCCACTTCACCTGACCTGCACATCTTTGGACTGTGGGAGGAAACCTGAGCAACCGGAGGAAACCCACGCAGACACGGGGAGAACGTGCAAACTCCGTACAGACAGTCGCCCAAGGCTGGAATCAAACCTGGGACCCTGGTGCTGTGAGGCAGTAGTGCTAACCACTGAACCACGGTGCTGCCCAAAATATATGTAAATAAAATAGAGATGTTGAGCCAAGTGATATGTTGTACCAGCATAATGTAGGAGCTGGTGAACCCCATTGTGGTTCACAGTGACCACACCTGTGGCAAGCATTGCTTGATGATCTGGAGTCTGAGCTGTGAACACTGCAACATAACAGGATGTGGGTGAGTTACCTGGATGCTGTGTTTCAGGAGGCAGTCACACTCCTTAGATTAACTACCTGACCACCAGCAAATTGACACAGGGTCAACAAGATTAAAGAAGTAAACATGTTGTTCAAAGATTGGAGTGGAAGAAATGTGTTTGAATTCATGAGACAGTTTTGAGGAAGGAGGTAGCTGTTCCGAAAGGGTCCACCTGAATCATGCTGGGACCACAGTCCTGGTGAATCAAAAAAATAGGGGTGTAGCCAGGGCGTTAAACTAAATAGTGGGGTAGTGGATTCAGTTCCATGGGAAATTATAAAATGAAAGGTAAAGGAGAAGGTAGGAATATAGGTTCGTGACGGGGCTGATTTTATCAGAAAATAAAAGGAAGGGTCAGAATATCTGTATGTCATGTTACAGATTTATACAGTCACACAGCACAGAAACAGACCCTTTGGTCCCCTCATCCATGCCGACTGGTTTCCCAAATGAAACCAGTTCCATTTGCCTGCATTTGACCTATAGTCCTCTAAACCCTTTCTATTCATGTATCTGTCCAAATGTCTTTTAAGTGTTGCAATTGTAACCGCCTCTACCACTTCCTCTGGCAGTTCATTTCATATACACACCGACTTCTGTGTGAAAATGTTGCACCTTAGGTCCCTTTTAAATCTTTCCCCTCTCACCTTAAACCCATGCTACCTAGTTTTGGACTCCTCTACTCTAGGCAAAAGACCTTGGCTATTCACCTTATGTATGCCTCTCATGATTTTATAACCTCAATTTTCAATGCTTCAGGGAAAAAAGTCCCAGCCTATCCAGCCTCTCCCTATAACTGAAATCCTCCAGTCCCAAAGAACAAACTTAAAAAGCTTTGTATCTTAATTCAAAAAGCATTCAGAATAAAGATAGATGAAATGGTGGCACAAATCAAAGTAAATGAATATGATCTCATAACCATGATGGAAGCATGGTTATAAGGAGATCAAAACTGGGAGCTCAACATTGAGGGATATTTGAGATCTTGGACAGACAGGAAGAATGGAAAAGTTGGTAGGGTAGCGCTATAAATAAGAGATGAAACAAGGACAGCTATAGGAAATGATCTAGATTCAGATGATGTTAGTGTCCATTTGGGCAGAGATAAAAAGCAGTAAAGGCAAGAAAATATTGGTTGGAATAGTAAACAGACTCCCAACAGTAACCACTCTGTCAGAAAGGCTACAATTCAACAAATAATAGGAGCATGTCAAAAAAAACAGCAATAATTATGGATGGCTTTAATCTTCATGTTCACTGGGTTAATCAAATTTGAAAGAGTGGCTACAACAACAAATTCACAGTGCATAAGGGATAGTTTTCTAGAGCAATATGTAATGGAAAAACCAGGGAGCAGGTTATCTTGGATGTAGTAATGGTGCCAGTATTGGATTGGGGTTGACAAAGTCAAAAATCACACGATGCTGGGTTATAGTCCAATAGGTTTACTTGAAACCACAAGCTTTTGGCAGTTGCCTGAAGAAGGAGCAGGAGTTGGAAAGGTTGTGGTTTCAAATAAACCTGTTGGACTATAACGCTGTGTCTTGTGATTTTTGACTTAATAAATAACCTCAAAGTAAAATTAGATTAGATTACTTATAGTGTGGAAACAGGCCCTTTGGCCCAACAAGTCCACACCGACCCGCCGAAGCGTAACCCACCCAGACCCATTCCCCTATTTTTACCCCTTCACCTAACACTACGGGCAATTTAGCATGGCCAATTCACCTAACCTGCACATTTTTTGGATTGTGGGAGGAAACCGGAGCACCCGGAGGAAACCCATGCAGACACGGGGAGAATGTGCAAACTCCACACAGTCTGAGGCGGGAAATATCCATTAGGAAGTAGTGATAATACAATATTAATTAATATTCAGTTCAAGAGTGAGAAACTTGGGTTGGAAACAACTGTACATAAATAAAGTTCATGGCCAAAGTGAAATGGACAGATTGGTTAAGAGGAATGAGGGAGACATTTAAGGAGGTGATTCATGACTCTCAGCAATATTTTTTCCCTGTGAGGAGGAAACATTCTGACAGGCAGATAAGCCAGTCATGGCTAACTAAGGAAGTTAAGGAGAGTATTAAATTGAAAGCAAAAGCATATAAACGAGGCAGAAGTCAGTGATAGCTCTGAAGTCTGGGATAAACTCATAATCCAGCAAAGGAGTACTAAAAAGATAATAAAGACAGGAAAGATACAATGAGAGCAAACTAACACGGAATATATAAACTGACAATAAAAGCTTCTTTACAAATAAAAAAAGGGAAGAGAAAAATCGGAGTGAACACAGGCCCCTTAGAAAATGAATCTGGGGAGACAGTTATGAGGATTAGGAAATAGCAGAGGAGTTTAGCAGATATTTGACATCAGTCCTTACAGTGGATGGCGGCATGGTGGCTCAGGGGTTAGCACTGCTGCCTTACAGTGTCAGGGACCCAAGTTCGATTCCAGCTTCAGGTGACTGTGTAAAATATGCACATTCTCCTGTGTCTGCGTGACTTTCCTCCGGATTCTCTGGTTTCCTCCCACAATCTAAAGATGTGCAGGTTAGGTGAATTGGCCATGCTAAGTTGCTCATAGTGTTCAGGGATGTGTAGGCTGGGTGAACTAGTTACAGGAAATATAGAGTAATTGGGGATGGGAATGGGTCTGAGTGGGATACTCTTTTCAGAGGGTCAGTGTGGATTGTTGGGCCAAGTGGCCTCTTTCCACAATGTAGGGATTCTATTCTATTCTGTGGTACTTCAAACACCCCATTAATACTGAAGAAAACAGGGGAGGAAGTACAACCATCAATATCCCTAGAGAAGTAGTATTAGATGGGCGGCATGGTGGCACAGTGGTTAGCACTGCTGCCTCACAGCGCCAGAGACCCGGGTTCAATTCCTGCCTCAGGCGACTGACTGTGTGGAGTTTGCACGTTCTCCCCGTGTCTGCGTGGGTTTCCTCCGGGTGCTCCGGTTTCCTCCCACAGTCCAAAGATGTGCAGGTCAGGTGAATTGGCCATGCTAAATTGCCCATAGTGTTAGGTAAGGGGTAAATGTAGATGTAGGGGTATGGGTGGGTTACGCTTCGGCGGGGCGGTGTGGACTTGTTGGGCCGAAGGGCCTGTTTCCACACTGTAAGTAATCTAATCTAATCTAATCTAGATGAACTAGTGGGGCTAAAAGGCAGATATGATGGCTTGCATATTGAGATCCTAAAAAAGGTAGCTACAGAGATAGTGGATGCATTGGTTGTAAATTTCCAAAAGTCATTGGATTCTGACAAAGTACCAGAGGATTGGAAGACTGCTAACAATAACACCCCTATACAAGAGGAGGAAAACTGTGAATAACTATAGTTTAACATCTATTGTTGGAAAAGTACTAAATTCAATTAAGGGAATAAAATAGCAGAACATTTGGAAATCAGTAATCTAATCAAGCACAATCAGCATGGTTTCATGAAAATGAAATTGTGTCTCAGTAATGTGTGAGAGAGATTTTCAAGCAAATCTCAAGCAGAATGGGTAGAAGGGAACCAGATGTGTTGCATTTGGATCTCCAGATGGCATTTAACCTTTTGTGAGGTACCTTGTTAAGACATAAAACAAGAGTTCTCTGTGCTAGAGGTAGCGCTATTAGTAAAGATATAAAATTGGTTAATGAGAAGGAAGCAGTGAGTGGGAATAAGGGTTCTTTTTCAAGTTGGCATCAGTGCTGGCACAACTGTTTACAATACATATTAAAGGCGTGGAGTGAGAAGCTGAACGTGCTGTAGCTAAATTCACAGACAATACAAAACTAAGTAGAAAGACAGGTTGAAAGGGGGATACAAACAGTGTACAGTGGGATACTCATAGCTCAAATAAGTAGGTGCAATGATGGTTAAAAGAGTATAATATGGGAAAATGTGAAGTTGCTCATTTTGGAAGGGGCAACAGAAGAATACAGCATTAGTTAAAAAGAACAAAGGTACCAGGTTTCAGCCCATTCCAATTTCTCATGAACTGCTTTTAGTACAAGTGAGGTCAAGAAAGGGGAAACAATCACAGTGGATTCCTGAAGTATACAGTTACTGTGATTTGGTGTGTGATGGAAATACATCTGATGAAAATGGAGGTAAAAGGAAGTAAATGAGTGAACCTCAGACATTTAGGACAGTTTCTAACTCCTGTTCTTTCATAAGGAACAACGCCATTTGTAATCAGTGAACAGATATGTAACTTAAAATAAATGCATAACTCACCACAAGCACGCCATTAGTGAGGATTTCGACAGGAGGATCTTTGCTATAAAAGGGCAAAAGGAACACATTGATATTATAAATGAAGGATCACATAGTGAAAGATCCAAGACTGAATTATCTTACAGCAATATTCACTCACAACTACCAAAGATTCCTTACTATATCAGGATGGAACATTGCTGAGTGAATTCAATACTAGGAAGATAGAAAATGAAATAATGATAATAGGTGGTGAAATAAAACATTGAGCTTTTAATGTGCTCCTCTCTCTAGCTAGTTTTGGGGTCCTTGTAACAGGCCTATTTGCCTGTGTTCTGCGTAGTGTGAAATGTAAATATAGGAATAGACCATGAAGCTGTTTGAGTCAGTCTGCCACTGTAGGACATTGTCTATGATCTACTATCGTGCATCTGCCTTTACTTCATGCCCCTTATTGCCTTTGGTTCACAAAACTCTACCTCAGATTTAAAACTAACAACTAATATAGCATCTTTAGCTGTTTATTAAAGTTAATTTGAAACTTTTACCGTCTTTTGCATGTTAAAACGTTCACTTCCCAAAGGCCTGGCTCTAACATTTATGCAAAGGCTCCTTGTCCTAATTTTCTCATCCAGTGTTACAAGTTTCTTTCTATTTACCCATCCATTCCCTTTAATAACATGGTTCGCTGACTAACTTGCCCCTTAATCTTCTAAATCTGAAGGAATAGATTTGTGCAACTGCTCTTTTGTGGATTTTGGACTCTACTGAACTCTGCAACACATCAAGCTACAGAAAATGAAAGGTTAGTAATTACAAACCAAGTCTGCAGAGCATTCCTTTGTTTGTGCTTGATCAGAAACATGGCAAGAAAGCTACAATGTTAAGACACCAGCTGGAACTCATAGCTGATAGATGCTTGTTGGACCTCAGTGGAATGTAGAGTTGGTGAGTATACTAGAAGTCGATACTTATTGGATTGTTGATCACTGGTCCATTCAGGGGGCAAATGACAAAGACAGATACCAAGATGAAGATATAACATTGAAATAGAGGCAAGTGATAGCAAGAATCTAGGAACAACCCTCACTGAAGGAACCATAGGTCAGGGACACAAGTGAGAAACAGCACTGAGGCTGAGACTATTTGCTTCACATCCTGCAGGTCAGTATTCTTTACAGCTTATAAGTTCTACGTATTTTGTTACTTATTCATTAATATTGTAATAAAATACTTTTAATCCTTGGTTAACTGGTTTGATTTCATTTATCTGTCATGTGTATTTTATTACATAATATAGTAAAAAGTTATGCATAGTGTCATCACTGTCTGCCACCATCTTAAAACACAGAAAAATAAACTAGACCAGAGAAAATAAAGCAGAAAAATAAAGATAAAAAGCGTTCAACCATTAAGTGCTCTGTCACGGGCTATGGGCCTGATCGCCAGGCATGAGTTCCCTTCCACACGCTGCTAGAACAGAAGTAACCACTCTTGGCACCATATCACCTTCACCAACGTCCTTGCCACTGAGTGCCTGATGGACTTTGCCAACGCAGACACCACTGATGCTGCCCTGTGCCGTACCAACCCAAACTCATCCCACGTACCCACAACCCCTTCAGGGTACTGTGTGACCAGCACCCCAATATCAAGGAGGTGCTACAAGGATGTACCAACCTGAGCATCCTATGGCCTCCTTCTAGAATGATGAAAAGGATGCCAGAGTAGAAGGATTGTGGTGAAAAACGCCATTGACTAGTGGGTTGCCCAAGTGACTTAGAGGGAAGTCGCATGTCAGGTCTCACCGGAATGGGTACAGGACGGAGAATAGGATCTGTTTGGCCACCCAGAGGTAGCAGACGAGATAGGAGGCCACCTCACAAAATTCTCATGGGATACCAGGAGCTCCAGAACAACTGTAAACTGAGCAAGGGGGAGTGATCCCTCTTGGTATACCCAGAATAAAATAATACTCAGTGACATATATAGTGTCTATATAGATGTGGACTTAACCCCATCAATGCAACATATCTTAGAAATGGGTATAATGAGGCGAAATAGATTGTACTTTGATCCAGTGAAGTATCGAGTGTGGAAAATATTTTCAAATTTAGGAGTAGCACAGAAGGGGAATATAGAAACAGGATGTGCACTACGGCAGAATTATGGCACCTGGATGACCAGCACAATGACTACTGAGCAACAACATGCTGTTGACTGTGGCTAAATGGAGGAGAAATCTTGCTTGAAAGACAGATTCCCAGAAACAATATGCGTTCCCCAAGCTGGCAGAGGAAGAATTGTTGACAGTCTGCTACAGGAGGGCATTCCAAGGTGTGTTGTGTTCACCATTAACTCTCCAATTTGACCAGTCTGCAAACCAGATGGATCATGGTGCTTAATGATCCACTGTCCATAATTCAACAATGTCACACTTCTGACTACCTCAACTGTGACCACTAGCCACAGAACAATGATGAAACAGCGCCTCAGTTGAAATGGTTTACCACTCTTGACATTGGCAATGGATTCTGGTAAATATCACTGCAATGGCAATGTCAGTACAAGTTTGCATTCACTCTCTAGAGGCAGCAATACACTTGGACAAGCCTTCCCCAAAGTTTCCACAACTCTCCATCAGATTTTTCACCAGAGATTGGCACAATGACTGCGTTCCTTACCTCAGTGTGAATGCAGAGTAGTATGTGGATGACTTTTTGCTACAGACGGAAATTCAATGAACATTTGAGGGTGGCACGGTGGCTCAGTGGTTAGCACTGCTATCTCACCACGCCAGGGACCCAGGTTCAATTCCAGCCTCAGGTGACTGTCTGTGTGGAGTTTGCACATTCTCCCCGTGTCTGTGTGGGTTTCCTCCGGGTGCTCCGGTTTCCTCCCACAATCCAAAGATGTGCAGGACAGGTCATTTGGCCCAACAAGTCTACATTGATCCTCCGAAGAATAACCCACTCAGACCCAATTCCCTCTGACTAATGCATCTAACACGATGTGCAATTTAGCATAGCCAACCCACTTGACCTGCGTATCTTTGGATTGGGGTAGAAAACCAGAACATCCAAAGGAAACCCACTCAGGCATGGGAAGAACGTGCAAACTCAATTCAGGTAGTCTCCCAAGGCTGGTCCCTGGCGCTGTGAGGCTGCATTGCTAACCACTGCCACTGTGTTGCCCTGAAGACTAAATCTATTACTCATTCTACTGCAAACTTTGACGACCACAGAGAACCATGTGAATGCCAGGTGATGACATCAAAAGCACTTATAGGACCTTTTGGATCAAAACAACCAGGGACAAAATAAAAAAAAAGTGTTGAAAAGTTTTGTTCACAATTCCCGACAGTGGAGGACATCAGTCTAAGGGGATGAAGAATTCATACAGAGAACTAACAAGGACATACAGTAGAAGATACTGTTTTAAAATTACCCTTCAGCACAAGTGCAAAGGCAGCAGAACTGCCAACAGCTGCATTCCCATCCTGATCGATATCTACCACCATTAAACATACATTCTGACAGTATGCAACAGTCAGACAGAATTTTTACCCCTTGGGAAAGCAAAAGGTTTTGCCTCACCAGATGGAAATCCTCTTCCATCTGCACCACTGGCAAACAGAGAAATTGAAGCAGAAGGGAAAAATGTGAAAAATACGGCATAAGAAATATCAAGGCCCATTGCGAATAAAAAAGGGTAACAGAAGATTGGATGAATTAGCAAAGGAAGGAGCGAGTACTGCAACTATGTACAATCCACTCATCCACTTTTATACAAGCGAAGACACCTAGGGGAAAAGACAGGCTAAATAGATACTGCAGCCATCTCACAAATTAAGGTTGAGGACTTGGTGGAAGCTCAGTCAGTCCAATGCTGACAGAGACTGTGAAAGGAGATTGCCCAACTGAGGTACCAGATGGAAATCTAAGGTAGAGACTGACAAAAGACTGATAATGAAGGAGGTAAATGAATGGTTCCAAAACATGATAGAAATCAAATAATTTATCAGTGCCATGATGTGCAAGGACATCAGGGAGTGAAGGCTATAGTAAACAGAACAAAGGACATAAAACATGATGTGGAAAACTGTTTGATATGTGCTCAAAACAGTGCAGATCAGTGTGCTGAAAAAAGAGAATGTAGGCATACTAGATTAATGAATGGACGCTGGACAAACTGATGAAGAGGCGAAACAAGCATAATTAAATGTGGGACAATAAGTCAAGCTTGATCTTTTTGTCCTGAAAATATGCTGGGCCAAATAGTTATAGTGGACAAAACCTCAGTAAACAAAATGATGGTAGATACTGTTACAAAGTTGTTAGAATACTCATGAATTGAAACACTGTGCGTGATCCCTTTGAGAGACTGTGCCTGGAAGTTTGCAAGCCCCAAAGTACAGAGAGCCCCAAAGCTGAAACAAGTGTATCAAAAGGCCTTATAGCTGGCAGGCAAAACAGCGGTCTTGTTTTAATGTTTTGGCAACAAGCTGGGCTCAGCCAAATAATTTAAACCAAGCATTCAGCAATCAAAGTCAATTGAATTTAAAACTTATGGAGGTGAAACCAATCACATTGTAAGAATTTGATGTGTCATAGGGGATATAAAGATGGGGGCAGTTGCACAGAGAGGGGAGAGCCAACTGCCATCTGAAGAGAGATAAACACGCAATCTGAGAAATAAATACTGGGCTCTCACAAGAAATCTTCGCACTCTCTTAAAAGAAAAGCACCATCTATCTATAAAACATACCACGTCAGTTCTAGCTAAAGGTCCTAACAGAAGAATTCACAGATAAAACATCCCTGACAGCAGGATCAACAGAAGAAGGGTACTTGTGACTTGAGATCAGCAGGAGAAAGGCTGGAGAGAGGAACATCCTAGAAGACATGTTCTGTGTGAACTTTCAGAGACTAAGTTTTAATTCATTATTTTCTTATTACATTATATAAGTTGTACACTTGTTATTGGAACAGTACACTATTAGAATATAGTTTTATTCAGGAATAGGTGGTTAGAGAGGGATTGTTTGGTTTGTTAATAATTCTGTTAATTTGTTCACTGTTGGAGTTAGATAAATAAATTGTTACCTGTTAATTAGAGTGGGTGAAAGGATTCCATTTGATTTAATCATTGCTTTATAACAGATCAGGTATAAGAGGTAAGTTAGACCACTTTTCACACTTCTTTTATCAGATTACGAGGTGAGGGGAGCTACTCTGGGTGTTTCAGTTTTAACTATCAGAGGGGTGTCGACCTTCCCTTTGTAATAATATGAAGAAACTGGGTTGGTATTCGCATGTCAATCAATTGAAAATGTTTGAAAAACAAAATTAGAGTAATTCCAACATGTTATTTTGGATGGGTCAAGACAGAAGGGACTAGAAGCACAGAAACTTTTAGCCGCTTGGTGGGGGGGGGGGGGGGGGGGGGCTCACTAAATTTAAGGAGAAGTCTTGCGCAAGTGAAACAGGAGATTCAGAAAATGAACCTGGAAGATGATCTTCATGGAATAGTGATGAAATATTTTGAATTATGAAGAAACACGTGTTAGATTGAAAAAGAAAATGTTGACTCAGAAAAGATCTAAATCAAGGAACGTTAAGATACGTTTGAGTCACATCAAAGGGGAAGAATCAGATCCATTAAAGAACTGTAGATAAGAACAGCTGCTATCTTGATACTTACAGATGAATAAACATGGGATGATGATGATTGTTATGGTTGAGAACCCTATCTACCTGTTTGTGGCAGAGAAAGTGAAAATTAACTGACATGAAAGTGGTGACGGTATCTTATGATTTACATAAAAGATTATAATCAAATGTAGAAGGCAAATGTAAAGCAACATATTTTCCGTTGAAGGTGTGGGAATTAGCATGTGATAGGCAACAAAAAAAAATCAAACCACAAAACTGCGCTCCTCCTCCTAACTTATAAGCAGAAGCTGAAGCGTGAGGAGCCAATACAGAAAGTAGTACAGTGTTAGTCTGAGGAAACGGAAAGGTGTCAATGGGACTGCATAGTCAGTGGACTGGTCCAAATTCAAGAACTCAGTGGCCAACCTAAATGAGTATGCTGTTACTGTTACAGACTTCATTACTGTGTAGTTGATTGTGTGCCAAAGAAGTTAATTCGAACATTCCCCAACTGGAAACCACGTATGAACAGGGAGATCCACTCCCTACTGAAGAAGAGTGGAGAGAATGCCCCTGTCTTTATCTATGGTGCTGAGGTGAAATGGTTGAGAGCATCAATTTCCTGGGAGTGATGAACACCAATAGTCTGTGCTGGTCCACTCACAAGCGGTCAGGAAAGCACAATGACGCCTTTACTTCCTCAGAAGGCTAAGAAAATTTGGCATGTGCATAATGACACTTACAAACATTTACAGATGCACCACAGGAAGCATCCCAGCATGGGTATGGCAACTGCTCTTTCCAAGACTGAAGAAACTACAGAGAGGTTTAAACACAGCCCGGTCCATCATGCAAACCAGCCTCATCCACTGACTTTATCTATGCATTGGGAAAGCAGCCAACATAATCAAAGACACCTCCCACTCCAGTTATACTCTCTCATACCTTCTTCAATTAGGCAGAAGATATAACAGTTTGAATACACATACAAACATATTCAAGAACAGCTTCTTCCCGATCAAACTTTTGAATGGATCTCATAAATGTTCATCTCTCTCTGCAGCTGTAACTGTATCGTGCACTCTGTTATGTTACCCTGATGCATTTGTGTAGTACATTATGCCTGTAAAGCACTCAAGATAACACTTCTTGCTGTACCTCAGTACACATGACAGTAATAAATCAAATCACATCAATAACTTAACAGTGGGAACCTCTCTCCCAGGATGAGAAGAAAACAATAGCTGTAGAATGCCATCATCTTATCTCTGCCACTAAGGAAAGCCCTGTGTGGCTTTAATTGTCATATGAGTATACATCCACAGATAAAGATCAATTTGGATATTGTAATAATTACAATATCGTTAATTCTGATTTATCAAATATTTACTTTGGCTATGTTTAAGCAATGGTAAAAGGGAATGCAGCAGAAACCTGATGTAGAGATCATTGTAGGGTATAGTTGAAAAATAGATCAGCTGTTGAAAGGTGGAAATGATATTCAAATTTAAAGCATAATCTTTAGATTGTGTCAAATGTTTATAATTTGCTAATCTTGTTTGTTAACATGTTTATATAATGTGGAAATCAACTATCTATCAGATTACTCCAGGGAGACAGGTGTGGTGACATAATGTGATCCAGAAGAAACAACTGCACAATACTCAGTCTGTCCCACTTCTGTAGCCACAGTAGAGATGAGGTTTATTCAGTTAAGCCTCTGATCAACAATAACCCCTTTGGAAGTTTGTGAAACTCCACAATGCTGGAGCCATTCATAGTCAGAGAGATAGATGAGCATTATCTTTTGGTACTTGCACACCGAAGTTTCTCTAAACATCTTCATTTAAAAATTTCCCATCCGTTAAAAAATGTTGCTGCTTTTCTATTCTTACTAACAAATCTCACAACTCTCCACATTATTCTCCATATGCCATATTGTTATCGATTCACTGCAATCTCCAAGTCCTTCTCATGGCTTGTGTCCCCAGTAGCTTTATACCATTAACAAATTTGAATCAATTACACTCAACTCTGTCTAAGTAATTTAATTATAAGGGCTCAGCACCAACTCTTGCGATACTTCATTAGTTACAATCTTCCAAATGAAAATGCCCATTTATTCATACTTTCTGCTTCTTGTTCGTTAACTCATCCTTACATCATATTTCTACATCACTCAAATCCATCAGCCCTGACTTATACACTAAACCATTGTGTGGTAACTTATTTAAATGTCCTTTGGCAGTCAAAGCATATTACATATTTTCTTCAAGAGAAGACTGAAAAGAGATTTATTAGAGGCATTCAAAATCATGAGGTGTCTTAATATAGTAGATAGGAAGAAACTTCTCACTTGTGAAAAGATCAAAAGTGAGATGGCTCATATTGAAAGTAATTGGCAATAGTAAAGGTGAGATGAGGAAAACACTTTCATTCAGTGAGCGGTTAATGTGTGGATTGCCTGAGACTGCAACAGAGGCAAGTTCAACTCAAGTTTTCAAAAGGAAATTAACTGAAAAGGAAGAAGCAAGGTTATGGAAAAATGCAACAGAATACCAGTGATTGAACTGCTCATTTGGAAAGACAATGCAGACATAATGGGCTAAATAGTTTTCTCCGATGTTGTAATAATTCTATGACATCTACTGGCTCAAATCTACCCAATGACGTCCATGCACACATTTCTCAAAATTGAAATTACTTTCACAAAACAATAAGACTCTTTCTGATCATAACATGATTGTCTAAGTGTATTGTTAAGTCTTTCTAGTAATAATTTCTGGTTTCCTGATAACACAAGTCACATTAACTACCTTCAGTTCACTATTTTCTATCTCCCCTCTTTCCTGAAGCACTGTTACATTAGGGAATACTGAAAGATCTTAACCAGTAACTCTGCAACTACCCCATTTAGAACTCTAGTTTGTACAACACCATATCTTGGATACTTGGGAACTTAGTCTCTTAAGTTTCCTCTCATACTTTTTTTCTATTAGTTATCTTCTGTTTACAAATAAGGAACAGCCCCTTTGGCCATTTGCTATTTCTGGTATATAATTTATGTCCTCATATAATGAAGGTACATGCAAAATATTTACCCAGCATCTTTACTACTACATCAATTTCCATGAAAAGCTTTTCTTCGCCTGTTTCTAAGGGACCAACATGTACTCTCATTATGTCTCTTTTCATAAATTCATAAAGGCTATTACAAGCTGATTTTGTATTCCTAGCTGGTTTACTCTCAGACTCTATTTCTTCTGTTTTTTTTAATTTTTGGTCACCTTTTGTAAATTTCTAAAACTCTTCCAAGCCTCAGATCAACGATTATGCTTTGTAACATTAGAGTAATGAATGACTTTGACTTGGTTGAGTTTAGTTTCAGGGCTTTCTCCTGACTCTTGTTTACCTCAGTACAGCAGGTTCCTGGGTGCTGTGTACAGTGCTTTGCTGCTTACTCGTCAGCTGGCGTCAGCTCCTGCACTCACTTCAAGATCAGGTCTGTGACAAGTTGGTGGTCCAGTGGCTTTGGTGAAATCTGATCTGAGCAGCAGTAAGCAGGCTATGGATGGATATGCATTGCTCAATGATACTTCTACCACTATGCTAATAATTAGAAGAGGTTTGATAAGGTGATAATAGGTCTGATACGATTTGTCCTCTTTTGTGAAAATGATACCTGTGCAATTTCTCAAATATATAGATATATAGAAGATGGCAAAAGTTGAACTAGTGCATAAACCAGTCAGTCTATAACTTACTCTGTTCAAAATAATCAGCCGCTTGTTAAAAATCACATGGCTGAATGTTGGTACCTACAGCAAAAGGCTTTTGAAAAGAAGTGGTTACAAAAATGACAATACTATTGAAAGACATTTTTCCTATCCTCAAAATCCTGATACACCGTAATTTCAACACTCACGATTTTGCCAAATGAAACTCCACTTCCAGTTGTTCATCATCCTAAAAGGAACAGATTAAATGTAATGAGATTCCATTGCTCATTTATTGCTTTCAGTTTTTAATGGTGCATTGAGCTGAGATGCAGGGAAATCTAGCAATCAGATTGTCTTTGACTTCATACTACTTTTAAAAGACATTTCTTGAATACCAGCACTAGGACTGGCCTCAGTAATCGTGATCGAGAAAAATGTAAATGAGGAATGCAGGAAACAGGAATAGACTACAATATTTAGTTACTCACAGCTGCGTATTCACCTATGCTCCAACTTTTATATTCCAGGAAATACAACCCTAGCTTATGAAACTCATCTTTGCAATTTAATCATTGGAATTCAGATATCATTCTCGTAAATCCACAATACTGCCCATCCAAGGCCAACAGGAAGAATTTTAAAAGCTCACCAGAGCTGGAAACTTGGTGTGTGGGGTGACATTAACTAGATGAAAGGTGAAATTCCATTCCATGGTTTGAGAAGTACTGATCAAGTCAACAGTGTGTTTGTTGTGTGTTGAGCATTAACAAATACTCGTTAACATAAAATCATTTTGATAAATATCAAGTCATGGTATGAAGATCCTGTGGCACCTAACTCATGATCATTCAAAAGTAGTGTGAGGATTGCCCACTTTTGACTCCTTCTACCCCTAGCTATATTACAGCCTTGATAGTTGAACAGGGAAACATACAGAGAGATATTGAAGGTTAAGTAAATGGATAAAACGCTGGCACATAAAGTATACGAGAAAATGCAAAGTTGTTCACTTTGCAACCGTACAAGCTGCTGGTGAGACTACATCTGGAGTACTGTGAGCAGTTTATTTAAGAGAAGACATTATTTAATTGGAGGCAGTTCAGAGGATGATTCCTGATGTGGAAGGATTGTCTTATGAACAAAGGCTAAATAGTTGGAATATTACTCACTGCAGTCAAGAAGAATTGAAGGGTGATCTCATTGAAAGATATCAGTTTCTTAAAGGGGTTTGACACGCAAAATGCTGGGAAGATGTTTTCCCTTGTTGGTGAGTCTAAGACTTGATGACATAGTCTTGTAATAAAAGGGCCTAATTTAAAATTGAGATGAGGAGAAATGTCTTCTCTCAGGCAGTTGAGAGTCTTTGGTAACTCTCAGACAGCTGTGGGGGCAGAGTCATTGTGTATATTTAAGGGTGAGATATGTAGATTCTTGATCAAGCAGAGATTCAAGGGTTACAGGGAAAACACAGGCAAATGGATATTAGCAATGTTGGATCAGCCATGATCCTACTCAATGGTGAAGCAGCCTTGATGGACCAAATGGTCTACTCCTGGTCCTAGTCTGTGTGGTAAATTGGCAAAAGAAAATCAGTGCTTGAAAGAAGGCCCACAAACCAGGAAACGGGAGTAATTGCTATTTCTTTCCTGAGTTCTGGCATAATATGATTATCAGAACAAGTCTCAAGTGAGAAGCAATGTGCATTTGCACAGACCTTACATGTCCTCACAGTATTTCAGAACCTTACTTTTGAAGTATAGCTATTGTAGTTGCATAGGCAATCTTCTGTCATAATACAGTCCTATGACAAGCTGGGTTCCCCTTTTATAAACATAACCTCTGTTGGCTGCGTTCCTTTTAAAAACATTGACAGCACACACTACACTTTCCCTTAATATGTAGAGAAAAAGGGACATGTGCGGGACATGATTCTATCATAGCAAAACAGATACTTCACCTTCAGGTCTATAGTAGTCTTCAAGTTGCTACCATGTTCAATTTTTCCAATATCAATGGCTACGGTCGATAGATGTTTTGTCCCTTTAACATTGGCATCATAGAGGGAGAGCTCCAGTACATGCTAAATAAAACAAGGAAAATCTCTCAAACAGAACAGAAAATACATCATAACAAAACACTGCACAATACAAGATCATCAGGCAAACAATATCTTGTTAAGGAAGGGAAATTGTGTCTCACAAACGAGTGAATTTTTTGAAGAAGTGATGAAAAGCATTGGTGAAGACAGAGCAGTGGATGTTGCCTATATAGACTTCAGCAACACATTGGACCACGGTCTGCACAGTAGACTGGTTAACAAGGTTAGATCACATGTAATACAGGGAGAACTAGTCACTTGGATACAAAATTTGCTGGAAGATGTGGAGGTGCCAGTGTTGGACTGGGGTCAGCAAGCTACCTTGCAAAGGAGCACTGCAGTGCTCCAAAAGCTTGTACTTCCAAATACACCTGTTAGACTATAACCTGGTGTTGTGTGATTTTTAACTTAGAAGATAAGAGACAGAGGGTAGTGGTGTAAGGTTGCTTTTCAGACAGCAGGCCCGTGAATGGTGGTATACCACAGAGTTAGGTACTGGGTCCACCGCTTTTTGTCATTGATGTCAATGATGTGGATGTGAATACAGGAGGCATGGTTAGTAAATTTACAGATGACACCAAAATTGGCAGTGTAGTGGACAGCGAAGAAGGTTGCCTCAGAATACAACGGGACCTCTATCAGATGCACCGAGGAGTGGTATTTAGAGTTTAATCTAGATAAATGTGAAATGCTACGATTTGGTAGAGCAAATCATGGTAGGAGTTAAACACTTAATGGTAAGGTCCTGGGAAGTGGTGCCAAACAAATAGACCTTGGAGTGCAGGTTCATAGTTCCTTGAAAGTGGAGTCGCATGTAGATAGGATAGTGAAGGCAGCATTTGGTATGCTTGCCTTTATTGGTCAGTGCATTGAGTATAGGAGTTGGGAGGACATGTTGTGGCTGTATGGGACATTGGTCAGGCAGCATCCGAGGAGCAGGAAAATCAACGTTCCAGGCCGGAGCTGTTCATATTCCTGATGAAGGGTTCTGGCCTGAAGCGTTGATTTTCTTGATCCTCAGATGCTGTCTGACTTGCTGTGCTTTTCCAGCAACACACTCTCAACTCTGATCTCCAGCATCTGCAGACTTCACTGTCTCCTAGGATATTGGTCAGGCCACTTTTGGAATACTGTGTTCAATCCTGGTCTCCTTGCTAAAGATGTTGTGAAACTTGAAAGGGTTCAGACAAGATTTACAAGGCTGTTGCTAGTGTTGGAAGATTTGAGGTAGAGGGAGAGGCTGAATAGGCTGAGGCTATTGTCCATGAAACATCAGAGGCTGAAGGGTAAGTTTATACAGATTCATAAAATCATGAGGGACATAGATAAGTCAAGGTGTTTTTCTCAGGGTAGGGGAGTCCAAAACTAGAGGGCATAGGTTAAGGTGAGAAGAGAAAGATTTAAAAGGGAGCAACATTTTCACACAGGGGTGATGTGTGTATGGATTGAACTGCCAGAGAAGTTGGTACAACTGCAACATTTAAAAAGGCATCTGGATGGGTACATGAATAGGAAGGGCCAAATGCTGGCAAATGGGAATAGATTAATTTAGGATACCTAGTTGGCATGAACGTGTTGGACCTGAGGGTCTGTTTCCATGCTGTACACCTCTATGAGTCTAAGGAAACTTATGGCTGTCTAAAGGAACTTCTAAGGAAACTTATCAGTCTCCAATTAAACCAAATAGTAAAACAGTGTGTGACACTATTCGAAACAATCTCTATCAGTAAGTGTAAATGTGACAAAATATATGAGTGCTGCACAAGATTCCCCATTGCAAAAAAATCTGGGTTTTGGGCTATTTCCATCGAGACACATTATGTGCATTGCGCACTACATCCAGTGGGATACAATATGGGCTCTGATCAGAGTGATGCTGGAAAAACACAGCAGGTCAGGCAGCATCCAAAGAGCAGGAAAATCAACATTTCGGGCAAAAGTCCTTCATCAGTCCTGATGCCTGAGGCTTTTGCCCGAAATGTTGATTTTCCTGCTCCTCGGATGCTGCCTGACCTGCTGTGCTTTTCTAGCACCACTCTGATCTAAACTCTGGTTTCCAGCATCTGCGGTCCTCACTTTTGCCTACAATATGGGCTCTTCCCATCCTTCCTCATGTAACACCAAATGAACAATGCATTATCCAGAATCATAGACAATTACAGAATGATTACAGAAAAGGAGATCATTCAGTCCACCATGTCTCTGCTGGCTCTCCTAAAAAGTAAATCACCACATGCCACTTCCACTTTGGCACTGTAGTCCTGCATTGTCTTCCTTTTCAAATAATGATCTACTACCTTCTTAAATGCCTCAACTGAACCTGCTTCTAGCTATTCTCATGTAGTGCATTCCAAACCCTAACCACTAATTTTATGAAGAATTCCTCATGTCTCTTTTTTTTGGCCTGTACCTTCAATGTACGTCCTGGTGTTCTTAACCCTTCCATCAATGGGGACAGCTTTTCCCACCTACTCTAACCATCGACTACGATTTTGAATACTATCAAATCACTTCTCAACCTTCTCACCTACAAGAAAAACAGTCCTAATTTCTCAAGTCTATCTTCATAACTAAGGTTCCTCTTCCCTGGAAACATTCTTATGAATTTTCCCTGCACTCATTCTAATGCTTTCAAACCCTTCTTAAATATGGTACTCACAAGTGAATGAAATATTGTTGTACACAAGTGTAATATGATTTTGTTGCTTATGCTCTATTAATTGAACATCAGGTGCTATATGCTTTAATAACCATACTCTCAACCAATCCTGCAACTTTCAATGATGTGTACGCATGCATATTTACCCCTACACACTCTCTAGAATTTTATTCTTTATTTTATGATTTCTCTGTTTTAATCTACCAAAATGAATAACTTCACATTTCAATGCATTTAATTTCATCTGCCACTATTCTGCTCATTCCCCTGATATACATATACGTTTTTGAGATTCAACACCATCATCACAGAATGCCCCCAGGTTTTGTATCATTTGAAAATTTTGAAACACTAAGGTCTCGATCACTAATATCCATCAGGAATAGTCAGTCTAATAGTTGATGAACTCCAACAGCTATCTTCCTCAAGTCTGAAAAACATCCACTAACTATTTCTCTTCAGTCCCTGTAACTCAGCTAACTTCATACACTTTACTACTTGTTCATTTCATTTCTCAAACCTGTGACTTCTCAAATCTGTCAAATAGCTTCCAGAATTATATGCAGCACAAAAACAGTATTGCCATCATCAAAAAGAGAGAGAGAGAGAGAGAGAGACAGACAAAGAGGCGGAGTGGGGGGGGAGGGGGGGAAAGAGAGAGAGAGGGTGGGAGAGACAGAGGTATAGAGGGAGAGAGAGAGAGGGAGAGAGGTGGGGGAAGGAGAGGTGGGGGTTCGATTCCTGCCTCGGGTGACTGTCTGTGTAGAGGTTGCACATTCTCCGTGTCTGTGTGGGTTTCCTCAGGGTGCTCCGTTTTCGTCCCACAGTCCAAAGATGTGCAGGTCAGGTGAATTGGCCATGCTTAATTGCCCATAGTGTTAGGCACATTAGTTAGAGGGAAATGGGTCTGGGTGGGTTACTCTTAGGAGGGTCGGTATGGACTTGTTGAGCTGAAGGGCCTGTTTCCACACTGTAGGGAATCTAATCTAATCTAAAACCGCCTGTAATTCTTGAACGGGGTATAACATGCACACTGTAAGTAATCTAAAAAAAAAACATCTCCAGTGCTGTGACACCAACCCTGCATCCAAGGACAACTAGTACCTCCACAATTCCCACTTTCACTTCCTTGAATATCTTTGAATCTCATCCAATCCTGGTGCTTTAAGGACAGGTAGCCTTATCAAATAGCTCATCAATTTTGAACATTTAAGCATCTAAATTACCTCCTCTTTCACCATGACCTGGCACTGTACCTTCACATCCTTGGCAAAGACAGATACAAATATTTATTTACAAACTCAGCAGTACCTCTGTCTCCATATCTAAATTCTCTTTCTGGCTGCTAATTGACTATATTCTTCTTACTAGTTCAATGCCTACAGAAGACTATTGATTGTCTTTTATGTTGGCTTTAAAAGCCTTTCATTTTTTTCAATTTCTCTCTGAACCTTTCTATATTCAGCCTACTTCTCAATTTATTATCGACCCAACATCTATCATAAGGACACTTCTTCCTTTTTATCACTATTTCTCTTGCCTTGCATGTCTTAGTTTTCCCCTTTATCACTGCCTTGACTCTGATTCAAATAGTCCACCATATGCTCATGGACCAAGTCAAGCAGTACCATCTTTCTCAGTGGACTAGAAACACATTGCAGTAGAAAATCACCCAAAGACCATCTAGGACTCTGCTCTTTAGACTACTATGATCCTAGTCTACCACAGATATTCTGAAATTCTTGAACCCCTAAATGCCTTGAACATTTGTTCCTCTAGACCTTTTCACCACTTTCAATGTGACATAGCTTGGTTGCTGCATTTTCTCAACATAGCACAATACGGTTGAGCACATACTTTCCCACAGTGACAAAATACAGATTTTGCACATAACAGAACTCTGCACACCTTGTCCAACATAACAATATGAAATCTGCATATCCACCCCTAATATAACTCTGTACACCTTCCTCAACCTTACATAATATGGGATTTACTTACCTGTAACACAATATGGTCTTTATACTCACCATGACCTAGTATGGGCAGTGCCACCCACTCCTCCAAACATGACACAAATGAGCGCAGTGCATCACAACCCCCTGAAAAATATGATCCAATGCCCTCCACCCCCAAAGTGATCAAATATGGTCTCTGCATACTTCTCCCAATGTTACCCAACATGGGCTCTGCAAACCTTTCCCAGTGTAACCCAACATGGGCTCTGTATACCCTTCCCACTTTGACGCAATATGATCTCTATAAACCGTTCCCTAATATAATCTAACATGGTCCCTGTATATCCTTCCCAATGTGACCCAATATGGCTTTGCATCTGTCTCCCTTCCACAATTATGCAATATGACATTTCAGTACAATAGAATGATATTAATTTCTTCCATAAAACCATTCTAAATTTAGCAGCTTTGAAATCAGCAATACAACAGAGCGTCCCTTTTCCAATCTGCAGGATAGTTCATGTAACACTTAGATGAGAACTCACTGTTCCATACCATTATACATTGCCTTCTTTTATCAAGCCTGGCTTACCTTCACCATACTCTGTAGCCTGTATGTGAATGTTTCATTCCACTCAGGATTATTGGTATTGGGTATGGTTTTTGTTCTGTAATCAACTGCAGATGCCGTAGGGAGGTGCAAAGAAACATAACAGTCTGCTGCACGTACTGGGAACAATCAAATTTGAAACAATCAAAAGCCATTTCAATGCATGTTCAGGCATGTTATTGCACAATAGAATAGAATAGGCAGACAGCCTTGGTCCCTGCTACTCCTGCATATTAAAATTAGTTCAGCACTATTAAAAAATATCAGGAGTCTTAACTTGTTACTCGAATGTATCAAACAAAATCTTGTTTGATCCTTTTTAGGAGGACCTTGTCGCGCTGAGAACACCACATGCCTTTTCATTTCTATAAATATGTACAGAGAAGCATATTATTATGCTAGTATAACAATTGTTCTGATTATATTTCAAAACACAAGTACCACCTTAAACATTTATTGCTGGCCACACACACAGTGGCAGCAGTGTGTACCAACTACAAGATGGGCTCCTTTGAAAATAGAGAGAGAGAGGGCCAGAGATTGGCGGGGGGAGGGGAGGAATAAGAGAGAGAGAGACAAAGAAAGAAAGAAAACGACAGAGCAAGACAGAAAGAGAGAGAGGAACAGATGTTACTTAATTCCTATCCCATATTGTTTTGTATTACTGTGATGTTTGAAGCATCTTCCACCTTAAAGACGAATGCAAAATATCTGTTAAACTCCTCTACCATTTCCTTATCCCTCGTAACTGTCTCAAGTTCATTTTGTAAGAGTCCTATATTCACTTTGACCTCTCTCTCTTCTATCTGATATATTCAAAGAAGCTCTTACTGTCAGCTTTTATTTTCCTTGCTAGATTACCTTAGTAGTTTATTTTCTGTCTTTATTATCTTTTTATTCTTCTTTTGCTGGATTCTGAATTTATCTCAGACTTCAGAGCAATCACTGACTTTTTCCTCTTTATATGCTTTTGCTTTCAATTTAATAATTTCCTTAACTTCATTGGTTAGCCATGGCTGGCTTATGCTTCTCTCAATCTTTCCTCCTCTCTGGGATATATTTTTGCCATGCCACTGTTTAGGAGACTATTTCTTAGAACTATCTCTATGAACCAGTTGCCATAGTTACCCTTTTAAATTTGATTAACTCAAGCAACATAAAGATCTAAGTCACCCATAATTATTGCTCTATTCTTTTTACATCCTCCTATTCTTATTTGTTGATTTACAGTCTCTCTCAGAGTGGCTCATGTTTGAGGATCTGTACACTACATTTCCATCAATGTCTTCCTTTCCTTGCTGTTTTCGACTGCTGCCCAAACGAACTTGACATCCTGTGAGCCTCGATCATCTCTTACAGCTGTGTTTATTTCATCACCTATCCCACCAGTCCTTCCAAAAAAATCAAATAACCCTCAATGTTAAGTTCCCAGTTTTGATATCCTTGTGACCAAGTTTCCTTAATGCCAATGAGATCATATTTATTTACCCCAATTTACACATTCACAGTTGATGTATCTTATTCCAAGTACTTCCTACATTAGGACACAAAGCTTTTACGCTTGTTCTATTTTTGAATTTCCCACACTTATGGTTTCTTGGTTCAATATGACATTCACGCATATTGACAGTCCCTTTTATATTGTGGTAACAATCAGCACATCACTGACCTGCAATCCCACTTTCTCCTCTACCTTTGATTTGATAGATTTCCAGATAAAAGCAATGACTGCAGATGCTGGAAACCAAAGTTTAGATTAGAGTGGTGCTGGAAAAGCACAGTAGTTCAGGCAGCATCCGAGAAGCAGTAGTTTTGATAGTTTTCCACGCAACTGAATTCATCCCCTACTATTTAGCTTAAAACCCTAGTTATGTGATTTGCCAGGACTGTGGTCCCAGCAGGATTCAGGCAGAGCCTGTCCCATTGGAACAGCTCCCTTCTTCCTCAGTACTGGTGCCAATATCCCAAACTTTGAGCCCATTCCTTGCACACCAATCTTTGAGACACATTTTTTTCCTCTTTAATGTTGCTGACTCTGCCGATTATCTCATAGCTCAGGTAGTAATCCAGGCATGACCACCTTTTTGAATATGCTTTTTAATATAGTTGTCATATTCCCTGAATAGAACCTTTGTCTTCTTTCTACTTATATTGTTGGTGCTTATGTAAAGCATAACAACTGGATCTTTCCCCTCCCACTCTTAAGTCCTTCTGAAGCCCAGATGAGACAGGCACCAGGCTGGTAACACAGTCTTCAGATCTCTTGATCTTGGCCACAGAAAACAGTATCTGTCTGTCTGATTATACTATCCCCAATTACAACTAGATGTCTCTTTACAAACCTCCATGGCTTCTTGTACCACAGTGGTGTGGTCAGTTTGCTTATCCTCCCTGAAGCCCCTACTTTCATCCACACAGGGAGAAAGAATTTCAAACCTGTTAGACAAGCTCAGAGCTGAGGCTCCTTCGACACTACCTCTTGAATTCCTTTGCCTACCCTGCTCATAACCAAATCACACCCTTCCTGCCCCTGATCATTGACTGAATTCAAGGTCATTAATCTAAAGGTGTGAGCACCTCCTCAAGCACTGCATCCAAGTAACTCTGCCTCTCTCTGACGTGTCGCGATGTTCAAAGTTCAGACTCCAGCTAATTGGCAACTCCAGCTGAACGATCCCTCAAACAACCAACACTTATGATAGATGTGGCTAACATGAACCACAATGGCGTCCACCAGCTCCCATATCATGCAATTACCTGGCCTTGCCTTCCATCTCTTTTATTATAGGAATAGATTTTATTTATAGTTAAGTTATTTCTTTTTAATTTCTTATGAGTTTTTAGTTTTTAATCTGCAAAATATTTCTCCTACTTGCCTTTAATGTGAAAGTACCTTATAATAACATAGTCAAATGAGTAGTTATTACCAACCAATAAACTTGCAGTTTCCCTGTGCTGTCACCCTTTGTTTTCTGCTGGGCCTATTATGCTGGGCTTTAATTTATCCTGTTTAAAAGGCCTTAGAAACTATTAACCAAAAGAAAAAAAAAACTTCTTCCCTGCATCACCAAATTTCTGAGCTGCTCCAAAATCCCATAAGTATATACACTCAATGTGGCTGTGCCTCACTCTGGATGTGATCTCTCCTTATTGATCCTGAGAAGCTTACTGATGATGGTGACTTTCATAATCATTATTTGTTTCCCCACCAGGTGAAACATTGGTCTCTGCAGTTACCAGCCTTGAGATCCTAACATTAGTCTCTGGCAAGGTGGAGGAAGCCTCAGAGGATGCACCAAGATGTCTTTGCGCGGCATATAGCAACAGCATGGATATATATACACCTTTTATGGTTATGTTTAAAGCAGATGAAAAGGACACTCATACTGGAATGAACATGTCACAGCTGCAACTTATAAAACCAGCTGAGAGACTGACAGAATATGGGCCTTTAACTTTGAAGAATTAAGAGAGCTAAAAGAGGTCATGAGATATCCTTGGCAAGCAGGGTTAAGGATAACCCCAAAGCCTTTTATTCATACATAAGGAGCAAGAGGGTAACGAGGGAAGGGTTAGCCCACTGAAGGACAAAGGAAGAAAGATATGCATGGAGTCAGAGAAAATGGGAGATTCTTAATGAGTACTTTGCATCGGTATTCACAGAGGAGAGGGACATGGCGGATGTTGAGGTTAGGGTTAGATCTTTGATTACTCTAAGTCAAATCGGCATAAGGAGGGAGGAAATGTTGGGCCTTCTAAAAGGCATTAACCTGGACAAATTCCCAGGTCCAGATGGAATCTATTCCAGGTTACTGAGGGAAGTGAGAGAGGAAATAACTGAAGCTTTAACAGATATCTTTGCAGCATCCTTGAACACGGGGGAAGTCCCAGAGGACTGGAGAATTGCTAACGTTGTCCCCTGTTTAAGAAGGGTAGCAGGGATAATCTAGGTAATTACAGACCTGTGAGCCTGACGTCACTAGTAGGGAAGTTGTTGGAGAAGATACTGACGGATAGGATACATATCCATTTGGAAGAAAATGGGCTTATCAGTGATAGCAGCACGGTTTTGTGCAGGGAAGGTGGTGTCTTATAGACCTAATAGAATTCTTTGAAGAGATGACAAAGTTGATTGTTGAAGGAAGGGATGCATATGTCATATACATGGACTTTAGTAAGGCATTTGATAAGATTCCCCATGGTAGGCTGATGGAGAAGGTGAAGTCGCATGGGGTCCAGGGTGTTCTAGCTGGATGGATAGAGAACTGGTCGGGCAACAGGAGACAGTAGTAGTGGAAGGGTGCTTCTCAAAATGGAGATCAGTGACCAGTGGTGTCCCACAGGGATCCGTGCTGGGACCACCGTTGTTTGTGATAAACATAAATAATTTGGAGGAAGTTTAGGTTGCCTCATTAACAAGTTTTCAGATGACATTAAAATTGGTGGAGTAACAGATAGTGAAGGGGACTGTCAGAGAATACAGCAGAATATAGATAGATTGGTGAGTTGGGCAGAGAAATGGCAGATGGAGTTCAATCTGGACAAATGCGAAATGATGCATTTTGGAAGATCCAATTCAAGAGAAGTCCTGGGGAAAATTGATGTACAGAGAGATCTGGGTGTTCAGGCCCATTGTTCCCTGAAGGTGGCAATGCAGGTCAGTAGAGTTGTCAAGACGACATATGACATGCTTCCCTTCATCAAACGGGGTATTAAGTACAGTAGTTGGCAGGTCGTGTTACAATTGTATAAGACTTTGGTTTGGCACTTTCAGAATTCTGCATACAGTTCTGGTCGTCATGTTACCAAAAGGATGTGGATGCTTCGGAGACGGTGCAGAGGAGGTTCACTAGGGCTGGTATGGACGGTGCTAGCTATGATGAGAGGTTGAGTAGATTCGGATTATTTTCATTGAAACGACAAAGGTCGAGTGGGGATCTGATTGAGACCTACAAAATCATGGAAAGTTTAGACAGGGTGGATAGCAAGAAACCTTTTCCCAGGAAAAGGGGCAGCAGCCTGTCTCCAGCACACCAAAGGGGAGCACGACACGAGAGCATCCATCAAAGAATTGAGAAAACACATTATACACAAATGGGTTCATAAGGTCTTTTTGGGTGACTGGAAAGTGATTACTTCTATTATGGACTAATGACAGGGCAGTATGCATTGCTGCTCTGACTCCATTTGTGTTTCATCCGAATGGTATCCAGGTTAAGGATTTTCAGCAACTGAATGCTATAAACAGATTTGGTGTTTCAGTGGGTCCCAGTGAATTTGATACCTCACCATTACCACATGCACAGGCTTCCCTGGTACTGAGAAGTGGGAAATACTAAAAAGAACTGAGCGTAATAATGTCACTATATAATGAATCCCACCATATATTTTTGCAATGAGACTCCAGGGACTCTCTGCCATCCAATGCGTTTTGTACGCTTGGTTGAGGTAATCAGAATGATATTGAGGTATTTATGCTGAATTGTTGGGGCACAGTACAGGAAATTGTACCGGTGAGGAGGAAGAGATAGGGCACTGCGAGGAAACAAGTCTTTTTCTAAATTTATCAAGACTCCTCTTGGCCATTTACTCAGAACCTTTTAAATGAAAAGGAAACTATGGGACCTACTTCTGTACAAGAGCTATGTTTGTACATACCAGATTAAGATGATGAAAATCAGAAACCACATCTCTCTAAAATAAAAATACACATAACTGGTATATCTCCAAGTAATACCTGCACATACATTTAGAGATTCACTGCATGCAAGGATCAGGGATTATTCATGTTAGTCTCCTTTGCTGTATATTGTGACTAGTTTTGTCAAGTAAAGGAGGTGAGAAAAGAATTTTCTGTGCAAACAAGAACAGACCAATCTAGTTTTAAATACTATGAAAATAGTCAAGCATTCAAAATCTGACAGTATCCCAAGGAACAGTATACAAAATATTGATCTTATGGTCTCAGGTCATACAAATTTTTGAAGCATGGTGAACTGCTATAGACTAAAGTAGCTACAGGTAAAATAGGTATCAACTGCCAGTACACAATTATTTCTACTGTTGTTCCAATTACAGACACAACCTCTGAAAGTATCAGCAAAATCACAAATACACAAATAGATAAACAGGTAATTACTTACAGAAATCTCCTCCAACAATATTTTTTGCTCGTAGAATTTTCACAGATAAGTCATAGTAAGGATGACTCTCTTTCTGAAAAGGAAAGCAGTGTTATTACCCAAAGTCATGCAGTGAAAGTTGATACCAATTAAAGGTACCAAAAAGTTAACTTTATTTGTCTCTCCACAGATGCTGCCAGGCATATTGTTTTCTCTGGCACTTTCTGTTTTTTATGCTTCTGTTTGAATTAGTGAATAAATAATTCAGTAAGATCCAGATCTATTTTTATTCTTGCAAGGGAATGTGTGCATTGATGGCTATTTATTGCCCATGCCCAAGTGTGCTCGAGAAGGTGAGTTGCCTTCTGGAACAAGTAAAATCTATGTGGTGCAAGAAATGCACAGTGTTTTTAGGTACTGAGTCCCAGGATATTGACCCAGAAAGAATGAAGGAACACAATATACGCCATAGTTTATTGGTTGGAGGGGTCACAGGGATTATTTGTGTTAGTCTCCTTTCCTGTTTATTGTAGCTGGATTTATTAAGAAAGGAGGTGGGAAAGGAATTCTCTGTGCAAACAAGAACAGGCCATTCTAGTTTTAGATAATATGAAAGTTGTCAAGCATTTGAAGTCTGACAGTATCCCAAAGAACAGTATTATGATCTTTTGGTCTCAGGTCGTACAAATATTGAAGCACGATTAACTACTATTGGCTAATCTAGCTACAGGTAAATTAGGCATCAACTGCAACTACAGAACTATCCAGGGGAACAAGAACAATTAAATAAACAAATGTAATTAGGTTATACACCAGCCATTATGGGAAGCAGAGAGTCAGCAGTGCTGGGAGGTAGAAGTTGTAGGTTTAGAAAGTGCTGTCCAAGGAACCTTTCTGAAGGTGCTATATGAGATGCCAAGCAAGTAGGCTACAAGGTTCTGGATGACGTCAAGCTTCTGCAAGGTGCTGGAGCAAAACTCATCAAGTCAAATGTAATTCCATCACACATCTCACTTGTGCCTTGCAAATGATGGATAGGCTTCCAGGGCTACATCAGCTCAGCTTCAGAACGTTTCTCTGGATAGTGTTCTACGCTGAACCATCTTCAGCTGCTTCAATGACCTGCCCTGCAATAGGTCAGATATAGGTATGTTTATTGATGATTTCATAACATTCAGCCACATTCATGTAATGAAGCAGTCCAGCAAGACCTGAATAATATCCAGGCTTCAGCTAATAGATGGCAAGTAACATTTGCACCATAGAATTTTGAAGAGCTCATTTGAACAGTTGTTGTTGGCATAATGGGCTAAATGGCATCCTTCTGAGCTGTAACAATTCTATGATTCTGTGAAGTGCCAGGCAATGACCACTTCCAACAATAGAGAATCCTGTCATCAGTCCCTGACATTCAATGACATTACTACTGTTGAATCTCCACACAATGACTAGAAAGGGACTTGAGTCAGTCATACCAACAGTGTGACCAGAAGGGCAGGCCATCTTTTTGTGGACTGGACATACTGGGGCGTTATTACGATGCCATTCTTATAACTGTACTGGAATAGCTTGGCTAATGGCAGCACGAGTCAACCACGTGACATCCAACAATATACAGGTCTCAGACAGTCTTCTTACCAGGTAGCATGGCATGCTGTATTAAACACAAAAAGCTCCAACCTTACAAAGTCTAAAGTAAGATTATTTCTAACACATGGGAACCAAAAGGCAAGAGAAGATGTATTATGGTGACAAAAAACATCTTTGAGTAAACAAAATAACATTTTCAATTAACTTAATGCTGATTGGGATAAATTGACCTAAACAAGTACCACAGATGTAGAAACTAAAAAGCTGAGTGCACTATGTGAAAACAACTGAATGTTGACTGGCTCAACAATGAAAGCACCACTCACAATGAATTTGGAAGCTAATGTTGTCATAAAGACATCTTAAGAAGTTTAAACAGAATTGATAGTCTAGATTTTGAAAAGGCATAAGCAATATAGAGAGGGTGAACAAATCTTTCTGTGGACAGGAGACAAACAATTACATTTAAGCTCACCAGCACAGGCTGTAGACATTGCCACAACACGTGAAGCCAGGAGCAGACAGATAAAAATGCTGACTATGCAAATATCTAGCCTTCAATTAACACATGATAAAGGCAGCAGAGCTGATGCAGTGGAACAGTGCCAAAGGAATATACAGCAAAAGAGAGAGAAAGATGTGCTGAAGCTGTGAATGACTACATAAATTCACAGACAGAACATAGAATTGTACAGCACAGGAACAGGCCCTTCGGTCCACGATGAGAACATAATGCCAAATTAAACTAATCCTTTCTGCCTGCCATTGGTCCATATCCCTCCATTCCTTGCCTATGTGCTTATCTAAAAGTCCCTTAAATGCCTCTATTGTACCTGCCTCCTCCACCACCACCCCAGTGTGTTCCATACTCCTATTACTATGTAAACATCTTGCCTCTCACATTTTCTTTGAATTTACCCCCCTCTCACCCTAAATGCATGCCCCTAGTTTTACACATTTCAACTCTGGGAAAAAGATTCTGATGCTCAAATCTATCTACCTATGCATTTCATAATTTTATAGACTTCTATTGAGTCTCCCCTCAGCGTCCGTTGCTCCAGAGAAAACAACCCAAATTTTTCTAGCTCCTTAAAGATCATACTCTCTAATCTGGGCAGCATCCTGGCACAAAGTTAAAAATCACACAACATCAGGTTATAGTCCAACAGGTTTATTCGGAAGCACTAGCTTTCGGAGCGCCGCTCCTTCATCAGGTGCTGAAGGAACGGTGCTCCATAAGCTAGTGCTTCCAATTAAACCTGTTGGACTATAACCTGATGCTGTGTGACTTTTAACTTTGTACACCCCAGTCCAACACCGGCATCTCCAAAGCAGCCTGGTGAACCTCTTCTGCACCCTCTCCAAAGCTTCCACATCCTTCCTGTAATGTGGCAAACAGAATTAAATGCAGTACTCTAAGTATGGCCTAACCAAAGTCTTGTAAAGCTGCAACATGACATCCTGACTCTTGTACTCAGTTCTCGACCAACAACAGCAAGCATGCCATACACCATCTTTACCACCCTATCTACTTGTGTGGCCACTTTCAGGGAGGTATGGACTTGAACCACAAGATCCTTCTGTACATCAATGTTTTCAGAGTCCTACTATTATTTTTCCTTAATTTGTGATCTCCAAAAGTGCAGCACCTCACACTTACCTGGATTAAAATCCATGTGCCATTTCTCTGCCCATATCTGCAATTGATCTACATCCTGCCACACTACACTACCCACAACTTCTTTGCATCATCTGCAAACTTACTTAACCCACCCGGTTACATTTTCATCGAAGTCATTTACATATATCATAAACAGCAGAGATCCCAGTACAGATCCCTGTGGAACACCACTTGTCACAGACCTCCAGTCTGAAAAACACTCTTCCATCTCTACCTTCTGTCTATGGGCAAGCCAATTCTGAATCCACGCAGCCAGGTCATCATGAATCCTATGCATCTTAATTTTCTGGATGAGCCTACAATGAGGGACCTTGTTGAAATGCCTTACTAAAATCCGTGCAGACAACATCCACTGCTCAACCCTCGCTAATCACTTTTGTCACATCCTCAAAAAATTCAATTAGGTTAGTAAGACATGACCGGTGCTGTACAAAGCCATGCTGACTGCCCCTAATTAGGCTTTGCTGTTCCAAATGTGCAAAATAGAGTTTATCCCTAAGAATTCTCTCCAATAGCTACATCTGGGACCACAAAACGAACAGTAGAAAGAGCTAGAGATCAGAAGATTTTGTGGCTATGAAATCAGCAGGAGATAGGGTGAGAGAGTGAGCCAACTGTAGCATTAGCTAACTTCCAAAGGAATCCCACCAGAATTTGATAAGGCTGATAAAAGGCAGCACAAACAGACAGCTGATTAATTAATAATGAGCAAGTTGTTTTCCTCGATTTTAAAGCTGCATTAAGGAAAACCTTCTTTCAAGAAAGATGATTTAATAGAGAATGGTGCACAGTCACTTATAGGGAAGAAAAAATTCAGAAGTTCCGAAGAGTCATGCTGGGCTTAATCTTAACTCTGCCAGTGCTGTTAATGAGGATTTAAATGGCTTGGCAAGGGATGGGATTCACAGAGTGGAGATTCAGTAGAGAACGATACACAGGCAATCATAGAGAAAAATAAACAAGTCATTTGCAAGGCAGAGAATATACAGTCAGATTATAACATAAGAGAGCATGGAGAGTCTGGATAGCATTTACGCTAATGCAAGGAGTTTTGTGAGTAAGGCAGATGAATTGAGGGTATTGATTAGCACGTGGTAACGTGAGGTCATTGCTATCATGGAAACATGGCTGAGGGAGGGACAGGATGGGTGTAGAAACTTCAATCAAGAAAGGGACAGGTGTAAGAGTGATAGTGTCGCAATCTTGATTAAAGAGTCAATTACTCCAAAAAGGAAGGATGATATCTTAGAAGGTTCCTCAAATTCGACCATATGGATAGAACTTAAAAACAAAAAGAGTGTAATCACATTGCTGGGAGTCTACAATAAATCCTCAAACATACAGACAGTGAGAGATACAGGGACAGATATGTAGACAAATCTCAGAGAAATATAAAATTTAAAGAGTTATATTAGGGAATTTTAACTCCCCAAGATTAACTGGCATAGACAAATGTGAAAGGCTCAGAGGGGGCACACTTCTTAAGATGGGCTCAGGAGATTTTTAATCTCGTTTAAAGAAAGTTCTAATTTTAGGGAACAAAGGCAGGTAAGTGGTAGAAGTGTCAGTGGAGGAACATTTCAATGATGTGACCATAATGCAAAAAGACTTAAGATAGTTATGAAAAAGGACAAAGATGAATTGGAGGTAAAGGCTCTGAACTGGGGAAAAAAAATCTTAATATAATAAAAGAGGATCTGGCCCATGTTGTCTGGGAGAAACTATGTATAGAAAAATCATTCAAACCTTTGTCTAGTCTTGTATCATCACCAAACAACAGCAGTGATGTTTAGAACCACAGTGAACTGATCAGGTTGTCCGGACTGCATTTTCAATTGTACTTGACTGGATCGAGTGTGAAATATACTCAGGAGGATTAGCTCTCAGCAATTTCCTGTTATTCATGATGTGGTTAAGGTATGTTTGAAATGAATCTTAATAAAAGAGGACAACTTTACTACAGTCAGGAGGGAGTCAGGACTTGTCAGCCTGACTCAGGTCAATAATCAATATTGGAAGGATAAACAATGTTGAAGATTATGAGGGTTCCAGCCAAACTGTAGTGATCTTAGTCTGGAGGGATTGTCAGTCACAGACAGGGGTCAGGAACATTTAAGCTGGCTTGTGGACTAAGAGTTCTCACTGAAAGGAACAACCATATGGAGGATTAAAAGTTAAGAACCAAATCTGAGAGGTATGGCGACTGAGGGGATAAGTTAACCTTAAAGGGTAATAACTACATCCTGACTGAATTAAGTAAAGTTTGGGCAGAAATAGGATGTTTTTCCTCTTTATTTTCAATAAAACTTTCTACCTAAAAAGTCGTGCTGACAATGTGTTTTGGGTGGGATGCAAAGTTAAATCTCGGAAGGATTTAAATTTGACAAATCATTCAAGATGTTAGGAGAAAGTGAGGACTGCAGATGCTGGAGAGTCAGAGCCAAAAGGTGTGGTGCTGGAAAAGCACAGCAGGTCAGACATCATCCGAGGAGGAGAGTCAACATTTTGGGCATGTTGTTGCATCATTAAATCAGCTTAGATGCTTTGTATCAGGCCATTAAAAGATTTATTTTGTGGCTGAGCCAAGCCATGTGATTATTGAGGATGTGGATGCTTAATTCTTTTTTAACTATTGTCACAACTAAGATGTGGCAGGACAGCAGAGCTTTCATGTAATTTATTGCGGAATTGACTGAAGCTTGACTATTCTTTGCAACAGCTTTTCCAATTTTGGACTAGCCCCTAGATATTAGTAGGAGACAAAAAAAAACCTGCAGATACTGGGATCCAAGGTAGATAAGCAGGAGGCTGGAAGAACACAGCAAGCCAGGCAGCATCAGGTGGTGAAGTAGTCGTCATGTCAGGTGTAACCCTTCTTCACAACTTTGCAGGGTTGACAGGGCTGAGTTTGTCATTGCTTGTTTCTGTCCCTTTTTCGATGCTAGATGGTTTGTTTGTTTCATTCCTTCCTTAGACTTTGGAGTGGTTGATTCAGTAATGACTTGCTGGACCATTTCAGAAGGCAGTTAAGAGTCAACCATATTGCTGTTGGGCTGAAATTACATGTAGGCTAGAACAGGCCACTAAGCATGAAGGACATTACTGCACCATATTTTTTTCTGTTTTTAACAACAAATTGACAATATCACAGTCATTATCAGATTTAATTCCAGATTTCTTTCACTGAATTCAAATTCTACTATCTGCCGTGCTGGAATTCACACTTAGGTCCCCAGAACATTATCTGGATCTCTGGATTATGACTGTGGAATATCATTAAGCCACTGTCTCCTGTATACAGACAATTTAAGGAATTCACTGAACAATATAGGTTTAGTGCAGGTAGAAGATGGTCAGTGCTTCAATGAGCATTTCAAATTTTTGCCTGAATTATTGAAAGGGCAATTGTACATGAAAAGGTGGAACCCAGCAAAACTATGCTGAAGCTGTGGCTCCAAGATCAATGATACTTGAGATAGAAGCTGATATGCAAATAAGATGAAAGACAGTCCATATTCAATGTGCTTGAGCTGGAAAATCAGACACAATCAACAACAGCAGAAACATAATTATAAATGGCTCTCGAAACACCAGATCAACATTGCCTCTACAGCACTCCAACTCACCAATAAGAAAATTGCAAGCACGGATGCACAATATTCTTATCACCTAAACAATACAATGAATCATATTTTAAAAAAAATGTAATGAAAGACTAAAAAAACTCACTTATTACTAAAAAAAGTGTTGATTAGCAATCCTCTGTAGTTTAGAAAATGTAATGAATGCATAATTATTAGATTAGATTACTTACAGTGTGGAACAGGCCCTTCGGCCCAACAAGTCCACACTGACCCTCCAAAAAGTAACCCACCCAGACCCATTCCCTTACATTTACCCCTTCACCTAACACTACGGGTAATTTAGGATGGCCAATTCACCTGACCTGCACACTTTTGGACTATGGAAGGAAACTGGAGCACCCGGAGGAAACCCACGCAGACAGCGGGGAGAACGTGCAAACTCCACACAGACAGTTGCCTGAGGTAGGAATTGAACCCGGGTCTCTGGCGCTGTGAGGCAGCAGTGCTAACCACTGTGCCGTCCACAATTATAACAATAGAGGCATTACATTTTTAAGAAAGTGGAATGTAATATATTGTTTTATTGTCTCTATCAAATGGAGAACTAGTTAACCTTCACCCATTATTATTTGTATGTATTCCAAGGGGTCACATTCACAGCTGGACTGGAGAGTTCTGTTGCGCAATATGTACACTGGTCTAAGGCAGTCTTGTTTCCAGATGCCACGTACTGAACACAAAGAACTCTAACCTTTCAAAGTTTAAAATGTGGTTATTTCTAACATAGGGAACTAAAAGACAACAAAATATAGTGTATGCAGTTGAGTAAAGTTCAAAGTTACAGTACCTTAAAAGACACTGGCGTAGCTTTTCTTGGTATATCTTCTGATTTAAACAGAACACTAACCACACACGGGAGAATTCGTGTTGACACTCTCATGAACATGGTGAAATTTGGAAGTGTTGTTCTGCTTGTTCCACTTAATCTGAGTTTTTAATTGTCGTCTATTTGTCCCTCTCGTCAGTCCACTTTTTATCTGCAATTGGAGGGGCTAAACTGTTGAACAATTGTAGCATAGTAAAGAAGTATGCAGTAAGAAGTCATTAATGCAAATGACCACTTTGCGATTTAACTAGTTTTTCTACAGCTTAATGAAAATCCCATTATTCTCGAGTTTGCATTCATATTACATCACATATCTTGTGGTAGAACTATGAAACAACTGCATAGGTGCTTTGAAAAGGAAATTTTGGTCACTTCCCATTTAATGAGACAAGAGATTAAAAAAAAATTAAGGAATCTTGTTTGGGTACTATTTCATGTATACTAGCTTGTATAAACAGAATACACTCTCAGTGAAGTTACCTTTTGTGTGGATCATATTGAGGAATAGGAAAAATTTTAAATTTGATGCAAACTATTCTCTTGGCATGTGAAGCATAATATGAATCTAGTCAGAATTTATTTCACACCAATAATCTATTCTAACTTTCACTGTTGGATTGGAGTGTTATTTGGATCTTTTTATATTAATCTCACCAAAGGAGACACTAATTTTGTGCATTTGAGCCCACATGCACTAGGAATCATCGTCAGAATGCCCAAGCATTTGTCAGCATACTATTATCTCATCTCATGTAATGAAAAATATCTCCAGAATACTAGATCACTCATAAAAGCATTTGTGCTAACAAGTTTGAGACCTACAGTGTGAATTTGAGTATGATATAGCACTGTGAAAGATAAAGGGGAATATTTATTTTAACTGATGTGATTTGGTCGTGGTAATCCATTCAAAGCAACACAACATCACGATTAAGCTGATTGAGTATTTGCCCGCTGCACAAAACATAATGGGCTGAGTGGCCTTCTTCCATGCAGTAAGCCTTCACAATTCTTTAATTTAAAACAAATTAGATCCTTGGCAGCTTGATTCTGAGAGGCTGTTTCCCCTTGTGGGAATGTTGGACCAGAGGACATAATCTCAGAATAAGGAATTGCACATTTAAAACAGAGATGAGGAGGCATGCCTCATGACGGTAATCAATTTGCAGAACTCTTCACCACAAAGCAATGTAGAGGCTGGGTTGTTACGTATATCCAAAGTTGAGTTTGACAGCTTTTAATCAAAAGGAATGATTGAGAGGAATGATTGAGCCATGATCTCACTGATTGATGGACTAGACTCGCTGGGCCAAATAGTCTACTTCTACTCCCATGTCTTATGGTCTAACTCACCTTTAGTTGCAGGAAAGTTTGTTTGCCATTATAAAGGTTTTATGCATTTCTGTGACAGCTCACTCAAGTGGAAAGTCTTGTTCAATGAAATTCCAGCAGTGACCTGAGAAACAGCTGAAGCAATTACAAAACGATCATGCGGACAGTGGACAATTAAAAGACATGTTGATTTATGCATAAAGCACATATGGTAAATCTATATTAGAGTCATACAGTCATACAAATATATAGCATGGAAACAAACCCTTCGGTCCAACCCATCCATGCCGACCAGCTATCCCAACCCAACCTAGTCCCACCTGCCAGCACCCGGCCCATATCCCTCCAAACCCTTCCTATTCATCTACCCATCCAAATGCCTCTTAAATGTTGCAACTGTACCAGCCTTCACCACTTCCTCTGGCAGCTCATTCCATACATGTACTACAGTCTACGTGAAAAGGTTGCTCCTCAGGTCTCTTTTATATCTTTTGCCTCTCACCCTAAACCTATGCCCTCTCATTCTGGACTCGCCCACCCCAGGGAAAAGTCTTTCCCTATTTACCTAATCCTTGCCCCTCATAATTTTGTAAACCTCTATAAGGTCATCCCTCAGCCTCTGACGCTCCAGGGAAAACAACCCCAGCCTGTTCAGCCTGTGTTAACACTTAAGTCATAACCTGACCTTTGGGCGGAGCCTTTGCTAGTCTCAACACTCAATAATTTAACTGATTAGGGCAGATGATGATGGAACCTCCGAAGCAACATTTCACATGGGGTAACTTAATATCTAGAGATTCTAGACCACATTGGATCTTTCTTATCCATTTTAACAGAAAAATAACTGCAGCTGCAGGGGACGAATTACTTTACAATTAATAAGTGTTGTTTAAATAAAAAGTGAAATTCAGTTTTGACTGTCCTCTAAAATTAATGAATTTTAATTTAATTTAAAATACACTGAGGAAGCAGACGTATAGTGAATCCAATGCAAGTATAAAAGCAATTACAATGTTAACAAAAAGCATTCAATTTATCAAATGTAAACGGTGCTGTCATTCTTTGGAGAGATTTGTAGCAAGCATTTTGCATATTATAAACTATTCCCATTGTATAATACTGCATAGGCGGCTTTGGAGAGGGTGACAAAAGAGGTTTACCAAGATATTGCCTGGATTGGAGTGCAATATATGGAGAGGTTGGACAAACGTGGATTGTTTTCTTTACAGCTTTGGAGGCTGAGGGTGACCTGATTGAAGTATATAAAACTATAAAAGGCATGGATAAGTTTGACTGTTGGGAATCTTTTTTCCCAAGGCAGAAATGTAAAATACTAGGGAGCAAAGGTTTAAGGTGAGAATGGGAAAGTTTTAAAGGAGATGTGTGTGGAAAGATTTTATTTCCCCCACATACAAAAGGAGATAGGTGCCTGAAATGTGCTGCCGAGGTGATATCGACATTTAAGAGGCATTTAGACAGACACACATACAGCCAATGATTAGAGGGATACAGACCATTTTCAGGCTGATGGGATTAGTTCAGAACAGACAGAACGAGCAAAAGGCTTGTACCTGTACTGCACTATTCTTGTGTTGTGATACTTTTGTCCTTTCAATTGTCAGATAGCTTACCAGCTCAATGGGAATGAAAGTACCTACAATACAAATTCAGTTTTTATTTAAAAACAAATGAATACACTCAATAAGTTGCACAGTGTTAGGCAGTAAGTGGTGGATCAGATATGGTGCAGATTTGATCCTCTTCACATGCCAAGTTCATATTTCAATTGTGGGAGCTACTGAGTCTCCAGATCTAGTCTCGGTGCATCTAATTAGAAAGAAAAATCTCTTGGATGTCATATGGATTCATGCCAGATGGTAAAGTTCAAAGGAAATACAAATAGAGTCATAGAGATGGACAGCACGTAAATAGATCCTTCAGTCCAACTCATCCATGCAAAACAGATATCCCAACCTAATGTAGTCCCACCCAGCCCATATCCCTCCAAACCCTTCCTATTCATATACCCATCCACATGCCTTTTAAATGTTGCAATCGTACCAGCCTCCACCACTTCCTCTGGCAGCTCATTCCATACATACACCACCCTCTGTGAGAACAAGTTGCCCCTTGGTCCCTTTTATATCTTTCCCCTTTCACCCTAAACCTATGCCCTCTAGTTCTAGACTCCCCCACCCCAGGGAAAATACTTTGTCTATTTATCCTTTCCATGCCCCTCATGATTTTATAAACCTCTATAAAGTCACCCCTCAGCCTCTGACGCTCCAGGGAAAACAGCCCCAGCCTATTCAGCCTCTCCCTATGGCTCAAATCCTCCAACCCTGGCAACATCCTTGTAAATCTTTTCTGAATCCTTTCAAGTTTCACAGCATCCTTCCAATAGGAAGGGGACCAGAATTGCACGCTATATTTCAACAATGGCCTAACCAATGTCCTGTACAGCTGCAAAACGACCTCCCAACTCCTGTACTCAATACTCTGACCAATAAAGGAAAGCGTACCAAACACCTTCTTCACTATCCTATCTACCTGTGACTCTACTTTCAAGGAGCTATGAACCTGCACTCCATGGTCTCTCTGTTCAGTAACAGACCTTACCATTAAGTGTATAAGTCCTGCTAAGGTTTGCTTTCAAAAAATGCAGCACCTCACAAATCTTTTATTTGATAGCAGTTATATTCAAAATAGCGTTGGAGGTTTATATCTCCTAACTACTGACCCAGCGTCCTGGCTGACTGTTTAGAGTACTCTAATGAACTGGTCAACTTAAAAAACCCGGTCTGAAATGCAACAAGTCTTAAAATGAAACTTACAAAATTAAGTTAAAATGTTATTCCTGAAGCTGATAATGCACCCTGTCTCCTGCAGTAAATACTGACTTGACCTTCCACAGCTAAACATAGAGAATGACGTATCCCCACTAGGAAGCTGAACACAAATCTCCTGAGAAAAAAGGAATATGAACCATTATACAATAAGGAGCTTCCTCAATAATGAAGATTTTATCTCTGGATGGTCTCAAACCACAAACTGTTTGATTATCAGCTGAACACTCCAACCAACTGCACCAGAGACTGACAATAAATGAGTCCGGTTCAAGGATTACGTTCAGAGCTATTCAGATACACTATGAGCATGGGTTCTTAGTCTTTAACCAAACAATGCCTGCCACTAACAAAACATCCACACACTTGATATTACTCAATCACTCTGAGAATGTAGAGGTGATCATTTAGTCAACAAAGGCTACAGTTCCATTGGGACATGGGTAATCAATCATTTAGCACTGAACAATTCACCAGAACAATGGAAAACAGTGAGGAAATACAAAACTACTGAAGCACAACAAGGAGTGGTGGCCTTAGAACAAGATGAAATGAGCAGACAGTCACAGGAAAAGTAATCAAGTAAAACAAAGGCAGAGACCTAATAACATGAAAGTCTTTGAAACATGTAAATACACTACCTCATAAACCAGACTTTAATGGAACCATACGGCAAAATTCAATTTCAAAGAAGTGATTTGTTTTCTATAAAAACAAAAAATGCTGAAAATACTCAAAATCTTGCAGCATCTGTGGTGGGAGATACAGATGTCATGCTTACCACTTGTGAACCTCAGCTGACTTTCTGACAAAGGTCACAACCTTAGACATTAACTCTGTTTCTTTTCACACAGGTGTTGCCAGACTGGATGAGTCTTTCCAGCAATTTCCATTTTTATTTCAGAATTCCAATAATTGCAATACATTTTGCATGTTTGATTGCACTGCAATACAAGTCACATGACCTTGAATTCTGTAACAGCTCATTTCAAAATCATCGCAAATGGTTATGTCACTCCATCAATACTTTTGCATACAAATTTAATATCCTGCAACTAACAAGCAAGACAATACCTATAGTCAGAAAATTGAAGCCCTAAAGCTGATTCACATTTTTGATTTGTATTCTATCACAAGAGTGCCACATGCTAGGTCAGCAATGTTACAAACCCCTAACTGTCACTGAAAAAATGGTGTTGAGCTATCTCTTGAGCCTCTGCAGTCCACGTGATATAGGCACATCCACAATACCGTTAGAGAGGGAGGTTCAGGACTTTAACCACCTTTACTAAAGGAGCAGCAATACAGTTCCAACTTGCAGGAGGCAATCTTCTTTATGCAACTGCCGTCCCTGAATAAAAGGCCTGGAAAAATTCTGCAAGCCTGGCATCATCTGTGGATACAGAAACTGAGTTGACCCTTTGAGAGTGCAATTCAGCTTTTCTTCAGAAAATTTCCAGCATCTGCTTTTATAACTACTGCCCCGATTTGAAGCTAAAGGTGACTTGGTAAATTGCTGCAGTGTGTTGGTGGCTGATGGAGTGAATATTAATCAAGTAGCTTCTTTGCTCTAGCTGATGGATTTGGAACTGCAGTTATTCATACAAGCAGGGAGTATTCCTGACTTGTGCTGTGTGAACAGGCTTTGGGGAAACAAGAGGTGACACAGAATTCACAGCCTCTGACCTGAACTTAGAGCTATAGAATTTGTGTGGTCAGCCCATTCAGCTTCTAATCAATGACAATTCACAAGATGTCACTTGGTGGGAGATTCAGCAATGGTAATGCTGTTCAATATGAGGGATGACAGTTACATTTGGTCTTGTTGGAGACGGTCATTGCTGCACTGGTGACACAAATGTCACTTGTCACATATCAGCCCAAACTGAATATTGTACAAGACTTACTGCATGTGGATGCAGGCAGCTTCAGTATTTGAGAAGTTAAAAATGATACTGATCACTGTGTCATCATCACTGTTATTCCCACTGAGAGTCACACAGCATGGAAACAGACCCTTTTGGTTATGGACCAGGCCAGATTCCTTCAAAATAGTTCAAGAAATTAGCCTAGATCCTAACTTTGTTTTAACTAGGTGTAAAGGAGGGATGCAGCTGGTCAAACCACTTAGTTTTAAACAAACCAGAGTTTATTTACAAGATTATGGAATGAAACACAAACAAAAGAGACTAGAATACAAAATAGCTTAACCTATCTGAAAACCTATCTGCTGTTTCCAATACTTGCAAGAATCCACATAAACACCACTTAGCACAAAATGTAATGTTAACAGAGTCTTGCAGGAGAGAAAGATGACAGCATGGATAACCCTCTTCCATGTAGCTATTTTTTGGATAAGTAGCCTCTAAACTGCCTGAACTGCTTTCAGTGAATAGCCAGACTGCAAAAACCAGATCAAACCAGAGAAAGACTGAGCTGGGAGAACTGGCCAAGTTTACAAGTGTGTTTTTTAAAAAAAAAACTTAAAAGCCTTTTCCTTGACGCAGTATCTGATAGCTATAAACAAATTGGTCCTAAAATCCATCTAAAACCAAACCTTTTGGAATCACTGCTTTTATGACCTCCCTGAAAAAAACCCACCAAGGACAACATAACCTTATTAAAGGAGCATTAGCATAGCCACCAGTCCATGCTGAACATAATCCCAAATTAAACCCCATAGCCTCACCTGCCTGCTCCTGGCCCATACCCCTCCAAACCTTTCTTATTCATGTGTTTATCAAATGTCTTTTACACGTTTTAACTGGACCCACAATCCACCACTTCCTCAGGATGTTCATTCCATATGCGAAACACCCTCTGTTAAAAATAAAATGGCCTCTCATATCTTTTTTTAAAAATCTTTCTCCTCTCACCTTAACAATGTGTCCCCTAGTCTTGAAATCCCACATCCTAAGGAAAAGACAACGACCATTAACTCTATCTTTCATTAATTTCAATCATCTGACCTTAAGATGGAAGGCCATTGGTCAAACAGTTGAAGATGCTTGTTCTATAGTAAAATCTTTCCAACATGCCTAAAATAATTCAAAGTGATTTAATCTTACTTGTCCACAAGTATCAAATATTTGGCTACTTGACTTAATAGAAGTAGTTTAGTGAAGCCACAAACTTGGAATTTAGTATCAAATACAAAGAAACGTGAAATTACAAATATCATGACCAATTACACATACAACTTCAACGCTTCATCTGGGCTCAGGGGCAATGAACTTTCTCTGAACAATGATATATATATAGTAGACTTTCTTGTTATAAATGTATGTTCAAGTTGCAAGTGACTTTTTTGTGTTCCGAATAATGGCATCTGTTGAACAAAATAAGCGTGAATGTCCACTAAACTGACAGTTCATGTTGTTATTAGTGCGTATGGGGACTTCTGTAAATGGACTACCTCTGGACTTTCACTGGGTACACTAAATTTGGCATAAATGGTCCATGCTTATCCAAATTTCAGTCCTTGTCTGTGCTGTTCCAAGAAATGGAAAGTGAGCATGCACTGTTGTTTACCAACTCTTCCAGCTCTTCTTTGCTCCAATGGTTAAGGAAGCCACCAGAAGAATGCATCATATTGGGTACCATTCAAGGAAACACTTCAATCTCTCCAGACTACATGCCTTTACTAAAGTCAGTAACCAGAGATTTTATCCATGAGAAGATTGTGTCCTATCTGAGCACAAGGAAGACATCCATCCAAACAATAGCGAACAAATTCCCAAGTGCTGTCAATTCCAAATCAATATTTCCAAGATTGGGGTTATTTTAGCCGACTTCAAGCACACTTTATAAAGAACCAGACATAACTGTGTTTGCATCAGTCTCAAGATGGAGGAACATTTCTCACAACTTGGTAGTGTCCCCTCTATGGATGCCATTATTGAAGAAAGTATTTGTGCTTGCATCAAGACAGCAAATGCTGCTTATGTCCGCTCGATGTGTCCAGAAGGAGCATGGTGGTGTCATAATGCCCATGGAGACAAACCAAATTTACTGAATAATCCTAACATAAAATCGGAAGCCAATAGACAGGATTCCACTCGGAAAAAGTTTAGTTTATTAAGCAAATAAAAGTCAACTGTGGCTTTTATCTGGTTTTACTCATCTTCAGTTTCAGGTTCACTTATTATCCTAGTGTCTCCAGAAACCTGAATATTCAGACTTCCTTTCAGATAGGGACCACTCTAAAATACAAGCTTTCAGACCAGGACAATGCATTCACCAAGTCATCTTTCACATGCTCCATCATTGGTCCTATCAACTGCAGATTCTATCACATTCCTCCAACCTTGAGAATAAGTAAGATCTACTTTAGTAAAGTTTTCATAATGCAGTTTTGAAATACAGCAAGGTATACATTATCATGAACAGTTTATTATATTCTGTACAATAAATATTTTGTCATATTCCATAATTAGACTCAAAATCGGAAAGGCTCAATCCAGAGCTTTCCAATCTTTTGCCCATTATGACCTTGTTTGTGGCTTGGAAAGTGAGAGCTGATGAGGAATTGAGAATTTAAGAATAAAGTACCTACCTTTCCACTGGACGTTTCAGAATAACAATCAGGATGAAGGACAGGCCAGTCAGGCCACAGCTGCTATCAAAAAGAAGTTGAGGATTTGAAGGGGTCTCATGGCTTTTAGAACCCAAATGAGGCCACGTGAACACGTGAATTGAGCTCAAACAAAAAAGGAGCAGCCAAACTGCTAGGTATAAACTGTTGACCCAAAATAGTGGGAGATAGTTAGAGGAGCAAATATATATGCACATTTCTGAGAGCAAAACCAACAGGTGATTAAAGTAAAAGTGGGGGAACACTTTGGGTCTTCCGATCATAATTCTATTTCAAACTGGTTATGGAAAAGGATAAGCCTTCCATAAAGGTTAAAGTTTTTAAATTGGAGCAAGGCAAATTTTGATGGTTTGAGCCAAGAACTTTTAAAAGTTGTTTGGAGTAGACTGTTCGCAGCTAAAAGAATGTCTGACAAGTGGGAGGTGTTCAAGAGTGTGATGATGAGAGTTCAGAGACATTTTGTTTCTGTTAAAAGTGAAGGATAAGGGGCTAAGGTTAAGGAACAATGGATGTTCAAGGCAAGAATGTAAGAGAATCTTATTTTAGATACAGACAACTTTTTTTTAAGGCTAGATTAGATTCCCTAGAGTGTGGAAACAGGCCATTTGGCCAACAAGTCCACACCGACCCTCCGAAGAGTAACCCACCCAGACCCATTTACCCCTACTAATGTACCTATCACTATGAGCAATTTAGCATGGCCACTTCACCTGACCTGCACATCTTTGGATTGTGGGAGGAAACTGGAGGACCCGGAAGAAACCCATTCAGACAGAGAGAATGTGCAAACTCTACACAGACAGTCGCCCGAGGCTGGAATTGAACCTGAGTCCCTGGTGCTGTGAGGCAGCAGTGCTAACCACTGAGCCACTGTGCTGCCCATTATTGAATCTCTAATATAAAGAGTGTAGGGGCATTCTTAAAAGAAATTAGGAAGGCAAATAATCTGAAGAGATTTTACTAATATATTAAGAGCAAGAGGGTAACTAGAGAGCAGGTGGGGCCTCTTAAAGATCAAGATGGTCATCTTTGTGTTGAACCCCAGGAGATAGGAGAGATACTAAATGAAAATTTCATGTCAGTTAGAAATAGGGTCTAGAGAATGCAGAGAAATAAACTTTGATGTTTTAAAGAGAGTTCACATTACAGAAGAGGACCAGGAGGTCTTAGAGAATAAAAGAGGTGGATAAATCTCTGGGACCTGATCTAATGTATCCCAGAACGTTGTGATAAGTAAGACAGGAAATTACGAGAGCCCTTGCAGAAATATTTGCACAGAGGCATAGTGATGTATAGCACAGAAACAGACCCTTTGGTCCAATTTGTCCATGCCAACCAGATATCCCAACCTAATCTCGTCCCATTTGCCAGCACCCGGTCCATATTCCTCTAAACCCTTCCTATTCATATGTGCATCCTTTTAAATGTTGTAATTGTACCAGCCTCCACCACTTCCTCTGGCAGCTCATTCCATACGTGCACTTGCCCCTGTGTGGAAATGATGTCCCTTAGGTGCCTTTTATATCTTTCCCCTCTCATCCTAAAACTATGCGCTCTCATCATTTATAACTACAGGTGAGGTACCTGAGGGTGGCGAATATTGTACCTTTGTTTAAGAAAGGTTGTAAGGAGAAACCAGGGAACTATAGACCTGAGAGTCTGACTTAGGTTATGGGTAAATTGTTGGAGGTGATTAGAAAATACAGGATTTATGGACATTGAAAGGGGAAAAAACTTATTAAGGATACTCGGCATAGTTTTGTGTGAGGAAATCATTGTCTCAAAAACTTGGAAGTTTTTTTTGAGGAAGTTACCACAAAGATTGATGATGGCAGAGTAGTAGCTGTTGTTTATTTTGGATTTTAGTAAGGCCTTTGACAAGGTTCTGGAGGGTAGACTAATTAGTAGAGTTAGGTCACATGGGATTCAGGGTGGGCTTGCCAATTAGATATATAACTAGCTTAATGGCAGGAGACGGAGAACAATAATGGAGGGTTGCTTTTCAGACGGGAGGCCTGTGACTCCTGGTGTTCCACAATAATTGGTTCGAGGTTTTTCATTTATATAAATGATTTGGATGAGAACATAAAAAGGCATGGTTATTAAGTTTGAGGATGACACCAAAATTGAGGACATTGTAGACAGGGAAAAAGATTTTATAAGATTACAAAAGGGATCTGATCTTGATCAAATGTGCCAATGGGAGATGGAGTTAATCTGGATAAATGCAAGGTACAACAAACAAGGGTAGGGTTTACACAATTAATGGTAGGGCCTTGAGTAGTGTTGTAGAACAGAGGGACCAAGGGGTGCAGATACATAATTCTTTGAAGTTTGCATCACATATAAACAGGGTGGTTAAAAAGGTATTTGGTACACTTGCCTTCATTGCTCAGTTCTTTGAGTAGAGGAGTTGAGAAGTCATTTGGAGGTTATACAGGACACTGGTGAGGTCTCTTCTAGAAAACTGTGTTCAGTTCTGGTCGTTCAGTTAGAGGAAGGATTTTATCAAGCTGGAGAGAGTTCAGAAGAGGTTTACCAGGATTTTGCTGGGTATGGATGGCTTGAGTAAAAAAGAAAGACTGGATACGCTAGGACTCTCCACTGGAACTTAAGAGGTAGATAGTGAAGAAGGCGTTTGGTATGCTTTCCTTTATTGGTCAGAGTATTAAGTACAGGAGTTGGGAGGTCATGTTGAGGCTGGACAGGACATTGGTGAGGCCACTGTTGGAATATTGCATGCAATTCTGGTCTCCTTCCTATCGGAAAGCTGTTGTGAAACTTGAAAGGTACAGAAAAGATTTACAAGGATGTTGCCAGGGTTGGAGGATTTCAGCTATAGGGAGAGGCTGAACAGGCTGAGGCTGTTTTCCCCTGGAGCATTGGAGGCTGAGAGGTGACATTATCGAGGTTTACAAAATTATGAGGGGCATGGATAGGATAAATAGACAAAGTCTTTTCCCTGGAATCGGGGCGTCCAGAACTAGAGGGCATAGGTTTAGGGTGAGAGGGGAAAGAGACCTAAGGGGCAACTTTTTCACACAGAGGGTGGTACGTGGACGGAATGAGCTGCCAGAGGATGTGGTGGAGGCTGGTACAATTACAACATTTAAGAGGCATTTGGATGGGTATACGAATAGGAAGGGTTTGGAGGGATATAGGCTGGGTGCTGGCAGGTGGGACTAGATTGGGTTGGGATATCTGGTCAGCATGGACAGGTTGGACCGAAGGGTCTGTTTCCATGCTGTACATCTCTATGACTCTAGGTAGAGACGCGATCTGATGAAGTTTATAAAATAATGAGAGTCATATTCTCGATATGCTCGAATTCCAGGAGCAGCAATTACTATTTTATATGCTGTTGCATTTTTTTCCCAAAGTTCCAAAACAAAGTCAAAACAACAGCAATTTAAAAGGGAGAAGAGCAGACAAAGGAAGCACATGGTGAGGACAGTGCAGGAGAGAGAGAGAGAGAACCTGCACAGTTACTGCCTTTGCTGTTTGAATTCGTGTATCGCTGGACATCGCAGTGCATCTGGGAAAATTAACAAACAGTGAAATTCACAACTAATCTTGGAGGAACTGTTGGGCGAACTTCACAGCACAGAATCAGATAAGTTAATTGTTGCTTTAAGTCTGTCCAAGAGAAAGGCTACAGTAGTGAGTATAGTGGATTCTTTCTTGATTATATGTTTTTGGAGATAAGTCTCTTGATTAAACTTAAAATATAAGCCATAGCTATTAATTTAACCTGGGGCAGTGTTTGTAGAGGAATAAGATGGTGTTATTTTCTGGGAGTGTAGATTGTGAAGGAGCAAAAATGGCCTTTGCAGTAATATGTACTTCTTGTCAGATGTGGGCGTTTAAAGAGAGTTTAAGGGTTACTGCTGATAATATCTGCCATAAATGCTGTTGGATGCAAATCTTATCAGATCAAGTGGATCGGTTGGAGAGACAGATAGAAGCGATGAGGAATTTGCAACAGCAACAGTATGTGATGGATGGCAGTTATAGGAAGGGGGGAAAGTCTCAGATACAGTCAGATAGATGGGTTAACTCCAGGAAGGGTGAGTAAGGTAGGCAGCGAGTGCAGGAGTCTTTTGTGGATATACCCATTTCAAACACGTATGCTGTTTTGGAAAATGTAGGGGGTGATGGATTCTCAGGGGAACGTAGCATGAACATCCAAATTTATAGATAGAGTTGGTGGTAGGTGTATTTTCCCTCGGATGGGGGATTTCAAGATGAGGGGGCACAATTTTAAGATGAAAGGAGCGAGTTTAAAAAACATGAGAGGTAAATTTTTTTTACACATAGGGTGGTTCGCATGGTCATTTTCCTGAGAAAATGGAGGATGTGGGTAAAATTACACTATTTAAAAGACATTTGGATAGATGCATGAATAGAAAAGATTTGGAGGGACATGGGCCAGGGGCCGGCAGGTTTGACTCGTTTTGTTTGGGATTACGTCCAGCATGGACTGGTTCGACCAAATGGTCTGTTTCTGTGCTGTACAACTGTATGACTCTACTACATAGCAATAACAGTTGGGACTTCCCAGATATCAGGTGCCAATATTGGGCTGGGATGGACAAAGTTAGAAGTCACATGACACCAGGTTATAGTCCAGCAGGTTTATTTGAAATCACAAGCTTTCGGAGTGCAGCATCTTTGTCAGGTGACCTGGCAAAGGGGCTGCGCTCCGAAAGCTTGTGTTTTCAAATAAATCTGTTGGAGTATAACCTGGTGTCATGTGACTTCTAACTTTGTTAGAAACAAAGTTTCTAACAAACAAAGGATACAAACAGGTGTGAAAGGAACAGAGATCACAACATTCTTGAACTACATTATCTGGATCTTGGTTTACAGAGGACAATTTCAAAGTTTGCAGATGGCAATAAACTTGGAAGGACTACAAACTATGGGGAGGACAATACTGGAGTCCCAAAGGCCATTTACAAGATGGAACAGTGGACAGAGAGGTAGCAGATGGGTTTCAATGCAGAGAAGAGTGAGGTGATGCACTTTGTTTAAAAAAAACATTGAAAGAGAATAGAAAATGTGGCATACAATTCGAAGGGGGGTGAAGGAGCAGAGGGGCCTGGGTGTGTACAGATCATTGAAGACAGCAGGACAAGTGAGGGAGCAGTTCCTAAACCATGGTGTTTTCAGCTTTGTTAATAGGGGCCTAGAGTTAAACAGCAGGAAGGTTTTGTTGAACTCTCACAAGATATTTATCAGACCTCAGCTGGCATATGTATATAGTTATTGGTGCCACATCACAGGCACAGGAAAGATTAGATTCCCTACAATGTGGAAACAGCCCCTTCGGCCCAACAAGTCCACACCGACCTTCCAAAGAGTAACCCACCCAGACCCATTCCCTTACCCTATATTTACCCTGACTAATACATCCAACACCACAGGCAATTCTGCATGGCCAATCCACCTGATCCGCACATCATTTGGACCAGAGCACCCAGAGGAAACCCTTGGAGACACGGGGAGAACGCGTAAATTCCACACAGACAGCCGCCTGAGGTGGGAACCTGCGAAATGACGAAGGGCTTTTGCCTGAAACATCGACTCTCCTGTTCCTTGGATGCTGCCTGACCTGCTGTGCTTTTCCAGCAACACACTCTTGATTCTAATCTCCAGCTTCTGCAGTTCTCACTTTTGCTTAATCACACCATGGGTCTATCTACATCAAATAGATTACAGTGGTTCAACAGGGCAGCTTAACAACACCTTCTCAAGGTTAACTCGGGATGGGCAACAAATGCTGGCCTAGCTAACGATGCCCACATCCTCTGAATGAATTTTTAAAAAAACATTTTGTGACCACAGCTGGTGAACAGATGACTTGAGTTGCTTCATTCTTACACTATACATAACCTCATGAAATTAAATTTGACATTTGGTCAGATTTAATTTCGTTTTACAATAAAGAAAAACTAGACTAACCCCTCAATCACACATCTTTTTCAATGGCACAGCCTCTGAAAACCTCGTGAACAGATCCATCACGGTCACGGGATACCCACAACCAAATAAGCCAAGGTCATTTCTTGCAACATAAGAAGTGGAAGAACTGCAGATGCAGTATAAATCAGAATCAAAAACTGAAATTACTGAAAAAGATCAGCAGGTCCGTGAAGTCAGCGTTCACACATCGGGTCTGGTAACCCTTCCTCAGATCTTCTGAACCTGAAACGTTAACTCTGATTTCTCTTCACACGTGCTTTTCCAGCAATTTTGTATTCTTGTTTTTTTTGATGCAGTAAACATTCCATCTTGTATCAACAAAGTTATTCCATCTCCTTTTCCTTTCTGCCTATCCTTCTCAAAGTCACATTCCCTGAATAATTAATTCCCACTTTTAACTTTCATGTAACTGTTTCTGTAATGCTTCCACTTTGTGCCATTAATTCATTACTTTCTTTTGAATATCACGTGCACTTATCTTGCACTTAACAAGCTTGTTAAGTTTGCCTTTTTATCTCTTATCTCCTTTTTATTCTATTTACTGCTATCCTCTGTCCCTTCCTGTCCCACTCTGGTTACCGTTATCCAAATAATTGCTCTGCAATACTGCCATATCCTTTTACTTTGTAAGATGACATATCCCCTCTCCTAAATCCTCCCTCCCAACAAATTTGTTTAACGCCCTCTCTACAGTCTGCATTATTTGAGTCACCAGTTCCAAGCATGATTTAAGGCTGCTCTGCTGGAACAGCTCTTTCCAAGCTCAGTAATGCTATCAGTGTCCCAGGATTGCAGTGAATACAGAGATACAGAGATACTTGCATCTAGACTAGAAGAGATTGAGGTTCACAAGGAAAAGGTATTAGAAATACTGCAGAGTGTGAACTTAGACAAGTCCCCTGGGCCGGATGGGATCTATCCTAGGATCCTCTGGGAAGCAAGGGAAGAGATTGCCGAGCCTTTGGCATTGATCTTCAAATCATCATTGTCTACAGGAATAGTGCCTGAGGACTGGAGGATTGCAAATGCTTATTCAAAAAAGGGTAGTAGAGACAACCCTGGTAATTGCAGACCAGCGAGTCTCACTTCAGTTGTTGGTAAAGTGATGGAAATGGTTATAAGAGATAGGATTTATAACCATCTAGAAAAGAATAATCTGATCAGGGACAGTCAGCACAGTTTTGTGAAGGGTAGGTCGTGCCTAATGAATCTTATTGACTTTTTTGACAAAGTGATCAAACAGGTAAATGAGAGTAAACCGGTTGATGTGGTGTATATGGATTTCAGCAAGGTGTTCGATAAGGTTCCCCACAGTAGGCTATTATACAAAATGCGGAGGAATGGGATTGTGGGAGACATAGCAATTTGGATCAGTAATTGGCTTGCTGAAAGAAAACAGAGGGTTGTAGTTGATGGAACATGTTCATCTTGGTGTCCAGTTACTAGCGGCGTACTGCAAGGGTTGGTGTTGGGTCCAGTGCTGTTTGTCATTTTTATAAATGACCTGGATGAGGGCTTAGAAGGGTGGGTTAGTAAATTTGCGGACAACACTAAGGTCGGTGGAGTTGTGGATAGTGACGAAGGATGTAGTGGGTTGCAGAGAGACATAGATAGGATGCAGAGCTGGTCTGAGAGGTGGCAAATGGAGTTTAATGTGGACAAGTGTGAGGTGATACACTTTGGCCTGAGTAATCGGAATGCAAAGTACTGGGCTAATGGTAGGTTTCTTGAGAGTGCAGATGAGCAGAGAGATCTCGGTGTCCATGGGTTGGGAGTTGCCACCCGGATTGACAGGGTTGTTAAGAAGGCATACAGTGTTTTGGCCTTTATTAATAGAGGGATTGAGTTCCAGAACCAAGAGGCTATGCTGCAGCTGTACAAAGCTCTGGTATGGCCACACTTGGAGTACTGTGTACAGTTCTGGTCACCGCATTATAAGAAGGATGTGGAAGCTTTGGAAAGGGTGCCGAGGAGATTTACTAGGATGTTGCCTGGTATGGAAGGAATGTCTTATGAAGAAAGGCTGAGGGCCTTGAGGCTGTTCTCGTTAGAGAGAAGAAGGTTGAGAGGTGACTTAATAGAGACATACAAGATAATCAGAGGGTTAGATAGAGTGGACAGGGAGAGCCGTTTTCCAAGTATGGGGACGGCAAACACGAGGGGACACAACTTTAAAGTGAGAGGAGATAGGTATAAGACAGATGTCAGAGGTAGTTTCTTTACTCAGAGAGTAGTAAGGATATGGAATGCTTTGCCTGCAATGGTAGTAGATTCGCCAAGTTTAAGTGCATTTAAGTCGTCATTGGACAGGCAAATGGACGTACATGGAATAGTGTTGGTGGGATGGTCTTCAGAATAGTATGACAGGGTGGCGCAACATCGCGGGCCAAAGGGCCTGTACTATGCTGTAATGTTCTATGTTCTATATAACCTGAGAGAACTGAATCATGGTGGTCACAGCTTTATTTCATTTCTTGCCTTTCTTAGCCTGGGAGAGATCTGGCCTCTGAGGCCATAGGTAACACCTTAAAAACACATCAGATCTCATGGCAGTCATTGCACTGACTTACAAATAGTTAGGCAGAAGTTTGTGGAATTAAATGCTCTCTGACTTTAACCACATAACCACCATCCAAAACCAACTCCTTCTTGCAGACCTCTGGACCCAACTGACTGTTTGGGTCCTCCTTAACTTCCAGAAGTGACCCAAAGCATCCCTCCCAAACATCCAATCCTGGTTAAGTATAAAACAAGATCCTCATTTGTAGCCTTTATCCCTTTCTGTCCCACTCCTCCTTGATACTTTTCCTCTGTTCCACTCCCAATCCACCTCGTTTATCCTCTCTTGTCCCTGACCCACCCTGTCACCCTATGCATATTGCTCCTTACTCACATAGCTTAACCCTTCCATCCCCTTATCCACTTACATTGAGTGTAAATGCCCCATAGCTGTCCAGCACGTTAGTAAATAGATGAATTTACCAGAGTAGTTACTGCTCTTCTTTTTAAAAAAAGGAATGTGACTTGGCTTCCCTGATTCACCTACAGTACTTGGATTCAGTTTGATGAAAAGATACTCTGTGCATTTCCGAAATCCCCAGCATTACAAAGTGAGCTTGGAAATACGGGGAATGGAAAGAGAGTTTAAAAAAAAGGGATGAGTAGAAATTTAATGATGAATGTTGCATTTGGAAGATTTGGGCTATTAATCCAAGCCTAGTGATTCATCTACTTTCAAAGAAACTAAACCTATTCATCCTTCACTACTCGCTACTTCCAACACTCAAAACTTACATGGTTTGCTTCATCTGTCTCTTTTGGAAATGAACACAAAGTACTTATCGACAAAACGGAAGGAATAGTTAGGTAAAATGATTCGGAAGCTAGAATACAACCTAACAAACTTTTCCTTATGTCTCTTAACCTCAGTTCAACAGACATGCCCAGATTTTGGAGCAGCATGCAGATATAATGCCTCATATTAACAGGACTGGGAAATAAGCACTTTTAGCATGCCTTTCTTCCGCTGACGTTGTGACTCAGCATATTATCCTTCTGCAGCCTGTTCACAGCACTCCGAACATTACTACTGACTTTCAACAGTGGCTTTTGCCTATCTTCATCTCTTGCCTAACATGCTGGATTTGACAACTCTGATCACGTCCTTTCTTTGTGTGGTTATTTAAAAACCCTGCTGAAATTGAAGCACAGAAAGCATTCAAAACAAAAACGTTACAGAATGGCAGGAACCGATGGTAACCGATGGTAGGTATGCTGCAATGACTGAAGCCAGGCTAAATTAACACTTTAATTAACACTTAACACTTAAATTAACACTTTAAATACAATTTCATTTTTTTCCCCCAACTGGGGGACATTCACCAAGTGCGGAAATTAAACAATAACAAGGAGAAGACTTTTCACTTTAACTTGAAGATCTGACAACAGGCAGAATTCATGGAGGGAGGCAAAAAAAAAGGGATCCTGGTACAATCCTTTGCTCAGGCAAGAACCAGCCAGCATTACTATCAAACTACAAACTGAAACTTAAACACTTGAGCATCAGATTTTTTTTTAGTTAAGGGAATACTTTTAAGAAGGGTATTTTTTTAACAGGTGAACTTATTGAATACCACAAACCTACAGCTTAAATGGAAGGGCAAAAGACTGTGAAGGTGGAGGAAATGGATGGATAAGGGAATAGTCACCTGATCTACAAAAGAAGGAATTTCTTAAAGGAAAGTTTCTTAAAAACCTCCAATATGACAATTTCTACCCAATGCACTAAAATGGGCTGTATACGCATGACTAAGGGTTTGCCTGAAATTGTCTAAATGCACGATGATCCGATCGATCCAGTTTCAGGCATGAAGTGGATGCGTTCAGACTTTTTCTAAAATGTAAAATTAAAAATACATTTTTATGCACAAAATTTTCAACTATAAGTACAAGGATGGCACGATGGCTCAATGGTTGGCACTGCTGCCTCACAGTGCCAGGGACCTGCGTTCAATTCCATCCTCGAGTGGCTGTCTGTGTGGGGTTTGCACACTCGCCCTGTGTCTGCGTGGGTTTCCTCCGGGTTCTTCCCACAGTTCAAAGATGTGCAGGTCAGGTGAATTGATAAAGCTAAATTGCCCGTACTGATCAGGGATTTTTTTTGGTTAGGTGCATTAGTCAGGGGAAACATAGAATAATAGTGTAGAGGAATGGGTCTAGTATGGACTTGGAGGGTCGGTATGGACTTGTTGCGCCAAATGGCCGGTTTCTGTACTGTAGGGATTCTATGATTTGACACTCCAAACTTAACATGTTTTTTTTTTGCACAGTCTAAATGCTTTTCTGTCAATAATCATTGCATAGTTAATTTGAATTTGAATGATTGAATAATTGGTCACTTGCATTTTATAGTGAATAATACAGTAAATACAACACAAACTATTCAAAATGGTGACAGATGTTAAACAATAAAGAGTAAAAAATATAACTGAAAGAAAGTCTGTCTTTGTTCTGCCACCTCCATGAATCCCAAGTCAGCTCACCAGCGACACAACACCTGCGTCGCTGCCCCTCCTCCACCACCTTGACACAGTCTGTGCAGGGCCCAACATAGGAGTCACTACTCTTTAGTTACCGTTGCTTTGCTACTGGGCCTACCTTGTCGACACCAAGTCCCATGCTGAAGCCACACTCACCTTCCACCCAGGAGTTCCTGACTCTGCTGCTGCCTTGATGACGCCAGGAGTTCCCTCTTCAGGCATACCATGCTGTCGTTGCTGTCTGGCCAACACCAGGAGACCCCAGTTCCGCTGCCAGGTCAGGCCGCCACCATATCAAGAATCCTCAGAGATATTGTCTCACCGGTACCACCATCTTGAAGAATCCATAGCTGCTGGCCCTGAATGCAGGGAAGACGTCAGTGGTGCTGCAGCGTCCAATTGCTGGAAGGCTGCCATTATTCTGCACATGACCTGCTCTCACTGCGGCACCGATGCCGCTGAAGAAAACAAAAATGAAATGAAAAAAAGCGAAAGAAAAAGAAAGCAGATGGGAGCAGGTAAGAGCTTGCATGCAGCACTGCTATCACATCATCATTTTGGACAGCCCAAGGTTTTATTTGCAATAAACTAGTTATTCTTTGTTGATGAAAGAAACATGCCTGAAATGCTTCTAATATTAAGCGAGATAAAGTTTAAAATCTATGCAATTAGCCATATCATCACATGGCTAAATTTAAAATTGGATTGAACTAGTGGAGTTGACTAGAAAGGAAATTGGTGCATGCATCTGACTTTAGTTGTAATATGTGTGTTAAAGGAAGGCTTATTGAGCATGCACAAGCACTTCCTAAACTGGTGTTTTTAGCTTTTATGAGTAGATGTCAGTCACAATTAAATTACACAAAGCATTACAGAATACAGTACACAGATCGAGTCCTTTTATTTCCCTGCCATAACTCTGTCAATAGAGATGTACAGCATGGAAACAGGCCCTTCAGTCCAACCCGTCCATGCCGACCAGATATCCCAACCCAATCTAGTCCCACCTGCCAGCACCTGACCCATATCCCTCCAAACCCTTCCTATTCATCTACCCATCCAAATGCCTTTTAAATGTTGCAATTGTACCAGCCTCCAGCACTTCCTCTGGCAGCTCATTCCATCCACAGATTGGTTTAATTTTGAAAAGACTGAGGCATATTTCCCAAGACCCTAATTGTTTGAAGTCAATTTTTAAAGTGACAGGATGATTTATTCCACATATTCAATCCTGTTTTATGTGGCTTCACACATACACCATATCTTTCTTGAGTACATGTTCAGGAGCAGGGTTTCACATCTGTGATTATTGAAACCAAAAAAAATATAGTAGCAGTTATCAGTTAACTTTAAGATCAGAGTCTGGATGGCTGCAATGTGCGGTCAAAGAATTCTTTCACAGTTGGTGATAAGGCCACAAAAATGAGATGGGAGTTCCTGACAATGTTAGTAGATAGGAGATCATTGGTTTTCTAGGTACATCAAGATCCCTTTGGTAAACAGGTATTTGAGGGAGTTATAGCCTTCAGCTTAGTTCAGAGTCTAGATCTGGTGCAGTCCTCTGTAAGGAGTTTCACAGCAAAACACCTCAAAAGTTCAGAAATATTGATCAAATCTCTCAAATTTCAGAGGTGTTTAAATCACAATGCCAGACACAGCCAGATAATGGATAGCCATTACTAAACTCTTCACATTTACAAAGGAGTTTCCACCTCCCTGGGGAAATCGACATAATATATCTTAGGAGATGGATAGCTTCTTTCAGCACAACTGCAAGCACAATGAGATTCAAGATGCCCCTTGCATTATTGAATTGGACTTGGAAGCTGGGAGTCTGAACCCTCTTTGTTAAGATGTTTTGTGTGATAGTCAAACAATAGATGAAAAATCCCATAAGAGTAATCAGTCTTCCCCTTCTATATTCCCCTTCTACATACTGTCAGAAGCTTTCAGAACTTTTGGCCAACTTGTAAATCATGTGATTTGTGGAATTCGTTTTGAAATCCAGCAAAACCAATTTTTTAAACCAAAGCTGTTTTAACAATTTTAATACCTTTCACGTCCCAATAGATATGACAAAAGGGTCATATAGATTTTGACCCATTGTGAGAGGAGATAGGTCTTGCACAAACTTGGGCTAGGTCTCAGATGTGGTCTAAGGCAGGCAAGCGTCGAAGCATGTTTTTTACTTCACTCTCGAGTATGATGTCTGGAAATTATTGATAATACAACAAAATATAGTAATGGAAATTAATAATAAGTAGAGACAAGTCCAGATAGGAAATGGGACAAGTAAATGGGCCAAAAAAATACAAAGGTGGAAATAGGAAATGGTAAAGAAATTCTCCAAGAAGTTCAATGAAATACCAGAGATCAGAGCAAGAACAGGAAAAGTAACAAAAACTAGATGATTTCCACATAAGCAATAAAAATAGTGTAGATAGGACCCATGTTGGTTCTTTTGCCTGAAGAAACTGAATTAAATATGGAACTAAGAGTATAATAATTCAAATCGAAAAGACTGGTGGAAACTGGTGGAAAAAAATTGAAGGTTTGTATGATCATGGTAGATGGACTTCCACGAAGATGAAAAAACTGTGATTGGAGAACTTCAACTCTAAGTAACAGGAAGCCATGGACTGAGACCTATAGAATCTAGACATGATCAAAATAGGTGACTATTTTTCATAGTTATGGGAGGGTGGGTGGTAACATTTAATCAACTTTAATGGCAAAATATTTACATAGAAACATAGAAGATAGGAGCAGGAGTAGGCCAACTGCCCCTTGAGCCTGCTTCATCATTCATTATAATCACAGGTGAGCATCAAGCTCAAGAGTCAAAGCCTCTCCTCCCTTCATATCCCTTGATCTCTTTAGCCACAAGAGCTGTATCTATCTCCTTCTTGAAAACATGTTTTGTTCTCAAGCACATTTTGTGAGAGTGAATTCCACAAGCTGATCACTTTCTAGGTGAAGAAATTTTTCATCTCAGTTGGCTTATTCTTAAACTATTAACTCTGGTTCTGGTCTCCCCCACTTCTTGCATCTAACCTGCCTTTTCCTGTTAAAATCTTACAGGTTTCAAGGAGATACCCTCCTTGTTCTTCTAAACTCCAGTGAATACAATCCTAACTGACTCAATCTCTCAACATACATTAACCTGGCCACCCAGGAATCAATTTGGTAAACTTCTTGCTGCACTCTCTTTTGCAAGAGTCTTCTTTATCAGAGGAGAGCAAAATTGCACACACTATTCCAGGTGTGGCCTCACCAATGCCCTACGGCAAGACAGCAAGATCAGGAATGAAGGGCTTATGCCCGAAATGTTGATTCTCCAGCTCCTTGGATGCTGCCTGACCTGCTGTGCTTTTCTGGCAAGACACTCTAGACTCTGATCTCCAGCATCTGCAGTCCTCACTTTCTCCTGCAGCAAGGTATCTTTGTTCCTGCACTGGAATCCTCTCACTATGAAAGCCAAAGTTGTTTGTCCTCTTTACTGCCGGCTGCACCTGTGTGTTGGCTTTCAGCAATTGATGTACAAGGACCTTCAGGTCCCGCTCAACATTCCCCTCTTTCAATTTATGGCCAAAAATCAATTTGCCTTGCTATTTTTGATACTAAAATAGATAACATCACATTTATCCATATTATATTGCATCTGCTGTGCATTTGCCCAGTCACTCAGCCTACCCAACTCTCACTGCAACATCTCAGCATCCCTCTTGCAGCTCACTCTGCCACCCAGCTTGGTGCCCTCTGCAAATTTTGAGATAATACATTTAGTTCCCTCATATAAATCATTAACATATATTGTGAATAGTTGCAGTCCTAGCACTGAACCTCTAGTATTCCATTAGTCACTGCCTACCACTCAGAAATAGACTAATTTATTCCTACTCTTTGTTTTTGGCCTGCTAACCAATTTTCTATCCATCTCAATACAGTACCCTTCAATCCCATGTGAGCTAATTTTACAGTTGAAGATGACCACCATGGCATCCACAATTTCAAGGAGCACTTCATTAAGTACTCTTGAACATAGATTGTCAGGCTCTCGGGATTTATCAGCCTTCAATCCCATTAATTTCTCCATTAATGGGTGGCATGGTGGCTCAGTGGTTAGCACTGCTGTCTCACAGAGTCAGGGACCTGGGTTCGATTCCAGCGACTGTCTTTGTGAAATTGGCACATTCTCTCAGTGTCTGTGTGGGTTTCCTCCGGGTGTTCCAGTTTCCTCCCACAATCCAAAGATGTGCAGGATAGGTGAATTGGCTATGCTAAATTGCCATAGTGGTCACGGATGTGTAGGTTTGGTGCATGAGTGATGGGAAATGTAGAGCATAGATTAAGAGAATGGGTCTGGGTGGGTTACTCTTTGGAGGGTTGATGTGGACTTGTGGGGCCAAATAGTCTGTTTCCCCATTGTAGGGATTCTATGATTAATACAGATTTGCTTCAGTCTCCCTCTCACTAAACCGTGTTCCCCATAATTTCCAGTACATTACTTGTGGCCTCCTTTGTGAAAAGACAGAAGTGAAGTATGAATTTAGTAGTTTGTCAGCCATTTGTGTTCCCCATTGTTTATCTGTTTCTATCAGGGACATATTTTTCTCTTTACATGCTTATAGAAACTTTTAGTCAGTTCTTATCCTTTCTGCAGGTTTATACTCATACTCTACTTTGTCCTTCTGAATCAACCCTATAGTTTTTTCTCATTGACTTCTAAACTGTTCCAACCCTCAGATCAGTTGGTTTATTCTTATTAGCTATTTTCATAGCAGTTTATTATAACTGACTATTTCAGAGGGCAGCACTATACTGCTATGGGTCTAAAATAATTTGAAAGCCAAAGTAAGTGAGAATGCCAGATTTCATTCCCTGAACAGCACTGCAAAACCAGACATTTTTAATGACATGATCACCATTATTAATAATAACTTTATTTAATTATAGTTTTACATAATTAACAATTTCAATTCCCCAGTTGGTATGGTGGGACTTGAACTCATATATCCAGATCATTAATCCATACTTCTGTGCTATTCAGTAATATAACCATTATGGTACAGTGCTGCATGACTTATATGTATAACCAAAGCCAGCTAAAATAGTACCAGAGTCACAGGGTAGTTTTTTTTTTACATTTCCTGCTAATTGTGATAGTGATATTCTGATGCATGATCAAAGGCAGATATTTTCTTCCCATTTCCTTACAAATTTTCCAGCTTTTTTCATTGACGTTTCTAACATTTGCAGCAATAAAGCCACATGGGAACCAGTACAAGCCTGAAGTCACAAAGGTGGGCATTATTTAACTTGTGAACACAGAACTGAATGTCAGCAGGCTATTTATGGAAGAACAGCTCAAAGAATGGACTAAAAATTGAGTCAATTAGATTGCATAAATAGTGGACATGACTGAGAATCTTGACTGCTAACCCTTTCTTTTGCTTATAGGCTTTGAAATTGTAGCATCCCAGCCAATCCTGGGAGGGGACTGCAGTTCAGTCCACTTGGTCAGTGGCACAGCTGCACAGTACCTTAAAACTTCTGAGATTGCACCTGCTTTCCAGCCACTCATATCATTTCCAAGATACATTCAAACTTATGTTGATAGCTGGTTTCATATCTCTATTGTCCCTCCCCTTCAGTTTGTTTAGGTTTATTGTTAGTTTATTCTAAAATTTACTGTCCTCAATGTTGACCAAACACTTATCTGAGTGAACTACTTCTAGAGTTAAGCTTAAGCTGTGCTAAATTGCCATGACAAAGTACAGTATGGAGCAAAAGACTAGATATATTTAGGTTCGTCCTCCAATCGGATATTCTCTCCTTGAGACATTATTACTCCCAGACTTCAATTCCCCCGTTAAAGATCAGGAACCCACCATCCAGTCTATTGATATTTAGCAGAAATTCACATCAACAGCACTGCTCTTTGCCAACTGATTTAAAAAAAAATTGCAAAACAACCTAAAAAAATGGACTGTTTGCTAATTAACATGCTGCATGCCATCATCTTACCTTTGTTCGAGAGCAACAGCATGGCTGGCAAGCAACCTCTCAGCATGCAAGTTAACTGAAGATATTTCAAACAAGTATGCTGTTTTGGAAAATGTCAGGGGGGTTGGGTGGGTGGGAGGAAGGTGGAATGGAGTCTCAGGGGAGCGTAACACGAACAGCCAAGTTTCTGGTATCGACACTGGCTCTAATGCAACAAGGGGTATGTCAGATTCCAAGAGATCAATTGTGTTAGGGGATTCTCTAGTCTAAGGTATAAACGAATGTTTCTGTGGTCAGCAGCAAAAAATCAGAATGGCGTGTTGCTTCCCTGGTGCCAGGATCAAGGATGTCTCAGAGAGGGTGCACTATGTTCTCACGGGGGAGAGGGGCCAGCAAGAGGTCACTGTCCACATTGGAACTAATGACATAAAAAGGGAAAAGGTTGAGAGTCTGAAGGGAGATTAGAGAGAGTAAGAGAGGAACTTAAAAAGGAGGTGCTCAAGAGTAGTAATACCTGGATTACTCCTGGTGCTACAAACTAGTGAGAGCAGGAATTGAAGGATAGAGAAGATGAATGCATGGTTGAGGAGCTGGTGTATGGGAGAAGGATTCACATTTTTTGGATGATTGGAATTTCTTTTGGGGTAGAAATGACCTGTACAAGAAGGACAGATTGCACCTAAATTGAAAGGGGACAAATATAATAGGAGGGAAATTTGCTGGAGCTGCTTGGGAGGATTTAAACTAGTAAGTGGGTGGGACCCAGGGAGATAGTGAGGAAAGAGGTCAATCCGAGACTGGTACAGTTGAGATCAGAAGTGAGTCAAACAGTCAGGGCAGGCAGGGACAAGGTAGGACTAAAAATTAAACTGCATTTATTTCAATGCAAGGGGCCTAACAGGGAAGGCAGATGAACTCAGGGCATGGTTAGGAACATGGGACTAGGATATCATAGCAATTACAGAAACATGGCTCAGGGATGGACAGGACTGGCAGCTTAATGTGCCAGGATACAAATGCTTCATGAAGCAAGAGAGGAGGGGGAGTGGTGTTTTCGATATACATCCAGGGAAGTTATTTGGGTGGAACTGAGAAATAAGAAAGGATGATCACTTTATTGGGATTGTATTATAGATCTCCTAATAGTCAGACGGAAATTGAGAAACAAACTTGTGAGGAGATCTCAGCTATCTGTAAGAACCACCCTATTATTAAGGTAGGGGATTTTAACTTTCCAAATATAGACTGGGACTACCATAGTGTTAAGGGTTTAGATGGAAAGGAATTTGTTAAGTGTGTACAAGAAAATTTTCTGATTCAGTATGTGGATGTACCTACTACAGAAGGTGCAAAACTTGACCTACTCTTGGGAAATAAGACAGGTCAGGTGACTGAGGTGTCAGTGGGGGAGCACTTTGGGGCCAGCGACCATAACTCTATTAGATTTAAAATGGTGATGGAAAAGGATAGACCAGATCTAAAAGCTGAAGTTCTAAATTGGAGAAAGGCCAATTTTGGCGTATTAGGCAAGAATGTTCGAAAGCTGATTGGGGGCAGATATTCACAGGTAACGGTACGACTGGTAAATGGGAAGCCTTCAGAAATGAGATAATGAGAATCCAGAGAAAGTACATTTCTGTTAGGGTGAAAGGAAAGGCTGGTAGGTATAGGGAATGCTGGATGACTAAAGAAATTGAGGGTTTGGTTAAAAGAAGGAAGCATATGTAAGGTATAGATAGGATAGATCAAGTGAATCCTTAGAAGAATATAAAGGCAGTAGGAGTATACTTGAGACAGAAAAATCAGGAGGGCAAAACGGGGACATGAGATAGAATTAAGGAGAATCCAAAGCTATTTGCCAAAGGGTTTTTACAAATACATTAAGAACAAAAGGGTAACCAGGGAGAAAATAGGGTCCCTCAAAGATCAGCAAGGCGGCCTTTGTGTGGAGCCACAGAAAATGGGGGAGATACTAAACGAGTATTTTGAATCAGTATTTTCTGTGGAAAAGGATATGGAAGATATAGTCTGTAGGGAAACAGATAGTGACACTTTGCAAAATATCCAAATTACAGAGGAGGAAGTGCAGGATGTCTTGAAACACAAAGGTGGATAAATCCTCAGGAGCTGATCAGGTATACCCTCGAACTCTTTGGGAAGCTAGAGAAGTGATTGCTGGGCCTTTTGCTGAGATATTTGTATCATTGATGGTCAAAGGTGAGGTGCCGGAAGACTGGAGGTTGGCTAATGTGGTGTCATTATTTAAGAAGGGTGTTAAGGACAAACCAGGGAACTATAGACCAGTGAGCCTGACGTTGGTGGTGGGCAAGTTGTTGGAGGGAATCCTGAGGGACAGAATGTATATGCATTTGGAAAGGCAAGGACTGATTAGGGATAGTCAACATGGCTTCATGTCTCACAAACTTGAGTTTTTTGAGGAAGTAACAAAGAGGATTGATGAGGGCAGAGCTGTAGATGTGATCTATATGGACTTCTGTAAGGTGTACCACAAGGCTCCCTATGGGAGACTAATTAGCAAGGTTAGATCTCATGGAATACAGGGAGAGCTAGCTAGTTGAATACAGAACTGGCTCAAAGGTTGAAGGCAGAGGGTGGTGGTGGAGGGTTGTTTTTCAGACCGAAGGCCTGTGACCAATGGAGTGCCACAAGGATCGGTGCTGGGTCCTCTACTTTTTGTCATTTACATAAATGATTTGGATGTGAGCATAACAGGTACAGTTAGTAAGTTTGCAGATGACACCAAAATTGGAGGTGCAGTGGACAGTGAAGAGGGTTACTTCAGATTACAACAGGGTCTTGATCAGATGGGCCAATGGGCTGAGAAGAGGCAGATGGAGTTTAATTCAGATAAATGCAAGGTGGTGCATTTTGGAAAAGCAAATTTTAGCAGGACTTATACACTTAATGGCAAGGTCCTAAGGAGCGTTACAGTACAAACAGATCTTGGAGTCACAGGTTCATAGCTCCTTGAAAGTGGAGTCGCAGGTAGATAGGATAGTAAAGGCAGCATTTGGTATGCTTTCCTTTATTGGCCAGAGTATTGAGTGCAGGAGTTGGAAGGTCATGTTGCGCTGTACAGGACATTGGTTTGGCCACTGTTGGAATATTGTGTGCAATTCTGGTCTCCTTCCTATCGGAAAGATGTTGTGAAACTTGAAAGGGTTCAGAAAAGATTTACAAGGATGTTGCCAGGGTTGGAAGATTTGAGCTATAGGGAGAGGCTGAAGAGGCTGGGGCTGTTTTCCTTGGAGCAGAGTCTGAGGGGTGACCTTATAGAGGTTTACAAAATTATGAGGGGCATGGATAGGGTAAATAGGCAAAGTCTTTTCCATGGGGTCAGGGAATCCAGAACTAGAGGGCAAAGGTTTAGGGTGAGAGGGGAAAGATATAAAAGAGACCTAAGGGAAAACTTTTTCACACAGAGGGTGGTACGTGTATGGAATGAGCTGCGAGAGGAAGTGGTGGAGGCTGGTTTAATTGCAACATTTAAGAGGCATTTGGATGGGTATGTGAATAGGAAGGGTTTGGAGGGATACGGGCCGGGTACTGGTAGGTGGGACTAGACTGGGTTGGGATATCTGGTCGGCATGGACGGGTTGGACCGAAGGGTCTGTTTCCACGCTGTACATCTCTATGACTCCATATAGGATTTATATGATTCAAAGCTGTGTAATTTGGCAAAAATAAACCAACTAGTCAAAATTATTGTAAATGCTAATCCAGTAATTTCTTATAACATAAATATTTCTCTCAATGAAAAAGAGTGAAAACAATTGCTCATTGCATTAAATCTCAATTTTAGCTTCTTTTTAGCCTCTTTTTAAAGGCCTTAACTAGGTAAGCAATGGACTGCCTTCTCATATTTCACTTATGGTTGGAGTCAATCAGTGCTTAGAATTTACGTGCCTTCAGACGTTATTATAGCTAAGCCTCACCACTCAGCTGACATCTTAACATATGGGCACTTTCAGTTCAACAGTTAGTAATTCCTGAAGCCAGGGATATTGTAGCTGTTACTGCATTCTAATTTCTGTTTCAAAAGAGAGAACCTAAATGAGCTTACACTATGAAACTAAATATTTTTATGAAGAATTACATTAAATGCACATGCCATGATTTCCCAAAAATGCATTTCTATAACCAAACAATATTTAGAGTCGTAAGCATTCTTTGCTATTTCATTTTCTATTTTTTTTTCAGTAAAGCAGGACAAGTAAAATGGAACATAAAAATGATTTTCATTTATACAAACGAACAAATATAGCTTAAAATAATACAAAAGCATTTGAGATGAACACAAAATATAGAAGTCATCAGAATCGCTGTTGAGCAAATCTTTAATTTCTAAAAAGACTAAAAAGTGCACAAGCTTTTCAATCATTAGAGGTTAGGTGTGACATTGCACTATCAAAACGTAGAACTTCTGGAGTGTGAGCAGAGAAGAGTTGATTTTTCCAAAAGTAACTGAAAAGCATTTGTTGTTAATATTGACAGTATTTTCCCTTCAAGTTTTATTCCTTAACATCTCCATAGCAATGCCTTGCAATAAGAGAGAAGATCAGAATGGTGTGCAGTAGTTAAGACTAACTAGAAATGTAATGGCAGTCGATGAAAATGTTTTTCTCCCCTCCACATTTAGGCACTTCAGATCATTTTTAAAAAACTATGAGAGTTATTTCTCTATTGTATTGTGTCTTTTATTTCATTAATATTTTATACTCCCATATTTTGATTCAGAAAATTGCAAGTTCAAGTCACTAAATCTGTTAACAGCCACTGCATCCATGCACTTTGCAGTTGAAGAGTCAACTTCACTTTACATTTGGCGGGACCTGCTGTGAGAAGAGGTTGACAGCTATTGTTCAGTGGAGGAACTGGGAGAGAAAATTATGGCAATATTCACAACATTAACTATAGTAAAACTAAGCTGTAACTTATGGTTTATAAGTACTTGTACCACCTTGCTTACTTCCATCATGTACTGAAGGCACTAATGTAGAAGTGTGGATTCACAGGTGCCAAATGTTCTCCAATACTTAGATTTGGAGACACAATTCATATGTGAACCTAATTATGATTATTGGTTGCATATTTGCCCGTTGGAATAATGAAAATCCCTATACGTAGACTATGATCTAGTCTTATCCTGTCCCAAAATTGTATTAGATGCGATCATTTTACCGAACACAGGCTTACTTCACAAGTCAAGCACAAATCTATTGCAGAATTGGAAGGTTTTGTAAATACAACAATCAAATCTTGAGGTAAGAACACAAACTATTTCTACCAATGAGGTGCCTAGAATTTCAATATTCTATCTTTTACTTGGGAGGGGAGGCACAGGAAAAATGCTAATGTGGTACTAAACATAACCTTAAAAGTCAGTGACCTTGAATGACCAACTTTTGATTTCTCTCAGGAAGAGGAAAGGTTTTAAAAATTATCTATGTTCAGACAAATTTCAGGTAAAAAGGAGCACTATATTTTAATGAGTCAGAAATTTAGCAGATTAGGCAATAACATTACCCAACTTTTACTTTTGCTGCAAAAACACAGATGTGGCAGATAAAGGGATCGCAATGGTCACAATAACATGCAAACAGTCCTGGGAAAACAAATGCATTCTCTCTATCCAGAAATTCCACTTTAGCTTGTTTAGTACAAGTGTTTTTTTTTACAGGACCTTTCAAAATAAACAAACAAATATCAATCTATTGTAAATAATGAAGTTTTTTTTGGTGAATATGCAAACATGTATAACCGAATGGAAGTTATCCCAACTAAATTCAAAATTCTATTGATAGCAAAAAATGGAAGTCAAGACCCAGTCAGAGCTGAATTCCACTTGGCCATTGATGCTTCATTCTGGATAGTTAATAAAAAATTCTTACAAGCATATACTGGACAACTTTAAGTACAAAATATGAAACACAGAAAAATTCAAACATGATCACACAGATCCAAATTCAGTAAATATAGAAAGCAATATCAAGCTGCCACATTCTCCGTGTCACCGTTAAATTTTTAAAAATTGGTGCCTAATCGTCACTAATCAATCAAATTCCTTTATTCTTTGCATGGTGCTTAATGTAATACAGAAAGATCTCATTTAAAGTTACCCTGTTCAATATAATTTCACTTTAACGTCAGAAAGTTAATTGGGCCCATCATCCTGTTCAGCATTGCAAGATTTTTAACATTGATTTTAACAATGTTTTAACATTGATTCCTGCACAAAAGTATTGACACTGCATTTGCTCCTTGTCCTCAGTTGTCCTCTTTCTCCACCTTGAAGCTTCAGGTGATGGCTTCTCCCTTGTCAACGTATGGGTTATAACCTTATTCTCACTCCTTAGCTCACCCATGCTCTACTTACATCTCTGCATTCCCATTCATGATCCAGATTTTATCCAAAGCTGAGGGTCTGATATTGTGGAAGTGCAAGCACCTATGGTTGAGAGATGCTGGGTCTTTTGTAATTCATGTGATCAAATTATTTTCAAAGCTGCTCCTGCCTTCTCCCAAACCATGCTCAAGGTGAGGGTTAAGGAGACGCAAGTGGGAGCATTTGAAAAAATACTGCAGAAGCCCCAGAACAATCAGGACTCTCACTTCGATAACACTGCAGCTCCAGCTTCTGGATCTTGAGTGGGAACGTAAACCAGGAGAAATGGTCAGAGCAAAGATTAGATTAGATTACTTACAGTGTGGAAACAGGCCCTTCGGCCCAACAAGTCCACACCGACCTGCCAAAGCGCAACCCACCCATTCCCCAACATTTACCCCTTTACCTAACACTATGGGCAATTTAGCATGACCAATTCACCCAACCTGCACATCTTTGGACTGTGGGAGGAAACCGGAGAACCCGGAGGAAACCCACGCAGACACGGGGAGAATGTGCAAACTCCACACAGTCAGTCGCCTGAGTCGGGAATTGAACCCAGGTCTCTGGCGCTGTGAGGCAGCAGTGCTAACCACTGTGCCACCATGCCTCCCAGAGGCCATGACTCACGAAGGGTCTGGACCAACCAGGAGGAAAAGGAGCAGAAGGGTTAGGAAGCAGGAATACTGGTGAAAAGAAGGTACTATAAGTAGCAAGTTACATTTTTATTGTTCATCTTTTTATACATTACTAAATTTCTACATTTGGTGAATGAAATAATGTAAAATATTTAAACTTGGTATAATTGTTTTGCTCTGATAAAATAGGTCAGGCGAAACCCAACTGCAACAATGTTTCACTGAAAGTTTTCATTTTCAGGAACCCTATAAAACTTTAAATGAGGACTTGCTGTATTGTTAACGTGATGTCATCTGTTGCACAAACAGTCCATTTAAATATTTTATCCATGATTAATTCCTTATCTCTGCCCTCCAAATTATTTCTGTTCTTCCAGATATTATCCCAATTTAAGTAGGTGAGCACTCCAACATTTAGACATGATGCAGATCTATGGTCAGTCTGGAGTTTTGTTTGTTCTCCAGAAGACAGAATTCAGTTTATTGATATCCACAACTTCCTTAACCTGCTTGTTTTTCCTTTGTCCAGCTGATAATTTTACGGAGGTTTGCCATGCAAGCAAGCTTCGGTCTATTTTCTATTTTTCAACTTGGGGGCTCCAAGTTGAAATGCAATAATGCAAGGCGGCCATTAGGAATTAACGTATATACTCGATATTGTCGCTCTCATGCAAAAGTCGACTGTAGTTCTTCATAAGATAACAGATGAATCAGTGTGCTGGTCGTCACGTCCCACTCCAGCTTTCCAGTCTGCCGGTTGTTTCGCTATGCTCCCAGTCTTCTAGTCCGCTGGCTGTTGTGTTCCACTTCGGGTTTTCAGAATTACTGTAATTAGTTGTTCATTTTTCTTTATTCGTTTAGAGATAGTTGGGCTTCTGCTAACAATATGGTATGAATTTTGACAGGCATGAATATAATCTTAAAAGGTCGTCGAAAAAATTTGACTATTACTCGAGTACTTACATTAATCCTAAATTTAGGATCAACACAACAATTCAGAATAGTGTACTGAAAGTCTGACATGCAAAACTGACATGGATGTTTTGTACCCTTGAGGCTTACTATCAGGATCCTTTGAATAATCAATAACAAATTACTTCTTCAAACTCCATTTTCCAGTCTTCATATGTTTCCACATATTGTTCTTAAAAGTGTTGTCAAAAGCAAATAATTGATCAGTATTTACGTGATTTTACAGTATCCCAGCTCATTGGAATAGATGGCATGAATAGGATTCAGATGGGAACGTGCAGAAAGACAATTTTCAAAATCTTCCACTTTAGAAATAGCAACATTTTTTGAAACAAAACTATAAACCCATTTCCAAAACCTAACCATTCACTAAATATTAAAATTCAAACTTGGTGCTTAGCACTCAACAGGATTTATACTGGAACAAATTCATTTTGACAACCAGACATCACCAATTGCATTTAGCCAGATACACAAAAATATTCCTATTCATTTTGAATACTGTTTAAAATTTACCTTTTTAGTCATTACTACACAGTCAGTTCTGATGTAACACAGTTCCGTTTCCATGTAATCCCACGTTATAAGAAAAACTCATTGTAGCAGCGCCATTTAAACTAATGGGCTGGGGTCGCATTATACCCAGTACAGGTTAGGACAGTTTGCTTTTTTACAAATAATGGTCTAAATTCTTCAATCGCGTTAAAGCCAATTTGCGTTGAAGAAACATGCATTACAGCAGAACTGACTGTTACCAAAAGACAAGATTGCAGCAGTCCCATAGTCCTCTGGTAGATCGTTCATATTGCCTGGGTAGTGATTTTTGCCCAATAGTTCTGGAGGAAAGGTGCAGAAGATCACCACTGAACTTAGTCATATTCTTATCTGACATTCATACACTCAGAATTTCCACTTCAAATACTGGCAATCAGCAGCTAAAAATCCTTGGGTTTTGTTTCTTCTTTCAATTCAGATAGGCAGATTAAGGGAATCAAATCAAGTGCAACTACAAAATTGCTTCCCAGCCAAAAAGAGGCGGGGATTGGTTTTGTACTTCAAATTACAAGTTACTTTAATAAGTGAGATTTAAAAGTGAAAGAAATATAAAGTGGTATTTTGTGCAATAAAATTATTCTTTCAATTCAAACTAGACTTCTAAGCACGTGTGAAGATAAGTTACAAGATACACCCAATCTTGTTAACATATATAGATTCAAGATTCCAAATTAGAGAAATCATCAAATGAGCTGCATGGCTTCAATACTGTCAGAAGACAAATGGTGTAGCATGGAGTTGAGTCCATACTAGTCATGAACATGTTATTTATATACATAATGCGTCACTATGAAAGCTTAGTTTTTTTTTGCATGTTAGAACAAGGCACACAACACTCATAATAAATGCAAGGTGCAAATAAAGGGTGAAATTACAATCTGAACAGAAGATTTGAGGTAAACCCTCAAAATGTCACACCTCTTCATCAGGAATTTAATCTCTAGAGAAGTCCAAAAACAGAGTCTTTAAAAAAAACTTGAAGCACTGAGACAGTGCTCTTTCAGACTCTGGATCTAGTGCAACTATTTTCTGGAAATGGCAAATATCAAATATACAACTGTACACAGAAATTAGTTTCCAGTTTCTCAGCAATTCACAAATGTAAGTATAGAGTATCCATGCCAATATCAGTTTCTGTACACAATATTAATGAAACTAACAATATATTACACAGTGCATACCATCTGCCCACTCATCCTCTAATACAGAGTCAGGCCACCTATCTGAAAGTTCATCTTGTTCAAATGTCGACTTTGAGAACACAGGAGGGTCTTGCATCCTGATTTTGACTGGTCACATCTATGCCTCTGTGGGACAAACCTTGCGGTCTTTGCAACAGAAATAATGGACCACAACCCCATTCGGGTAACGAGCAAAAGCACTGTAGAAGATACAAAAACAAATATAAATAACTAGGCAAATCAACATGGGGTCTTTAACTTTCCAAATTTGACTGGGAATACTATTGTTCAAGTACTTTGGATGGGTCAGTTTTTGTCCAGTGTGTGCAGGAGGGTCTCCTGACACAGTATGCAGGCAGGACAAGGGGGGAGGCTACATTAGATTTGGTACTGGGTAACAAACCTGGCCAGGTGTTAGATTTGGAGGTAGGTGAGGTTGGTGATAATGACCACAATTCAGTTATGTTTACTTTAGTGATGGAAAGGGATATGTACATACGCAGAGGTTGATGGAAAATATTCATCCTGGAGTTGTTACTAGTGGGGTACTGCAATGATCTGTTTTGGTCTACTGTTTGTCATTTTTATAAATGACCTGGCTGAGGGCATAGAAGGATGGGTTTGTAAATTTGCAGATGAAACTAAGGTCAGTAGAGTTGTGGATAGTGACAAAAGATGCTGTAGGTTACAGAGAGACATGGATAAGCTGCAGAGCTAGGCTGAGAGGTGGCAAATAGAGCTTAATATGGAAAGTATGGGGTGATTTACTTTGGAAGGAGGAACAGGAATGCAGAATACTTGGATAATGGTAGGATTCTTGGTCGTGAAGATGAGCAGAGATATCTGTGTCCAGGTACATAGATCCTTGAAAGTTGCCACCCAGATTGATAGGTTTGTTAAGCAGGCATACGGTGTGTTAGCTTTTATTGGTAGAGATTGAGTTTCGGAACCATGAGTTCATGCTGCAGTTGTGGTGTGGCCACCTTTGGAGTATTGTGTACAGTTCTGGTCACTGCATTATAGGAAGGATGTGGAAGCTTTGGAAAGGGTTCGGAGGAGATTTACTCGGATGTTGCCTGGTATGGAGGAAAGGTCTTAAGAGGGACTTGAGGCTGTTTTCATTGGAGAGGTGACTTGATTGAGACATACAAGATAATCAGAGGTTTAGACAGGTTGGACATTGAGAACCTTTTCCTCAGACAGCCATGAGGGGATATAGCTTTAAATTGAGGGGTGATAGATATAAGTCAGATGTCAGAGGTAGTTTCTTTATTCAGAGAGTAGTAGGGACATGGAATGCTATGCCTGCAACAGTTGTAGACTCGCCAACTTTAAGGGCATTTAAATGGCTATTGGATAGGCACATGGAAGAGAATGGAATAGTGTAGGTTCGATGGGCTTCAGATTGGTTCCACAGGTTGGCGCAACATCGAGGGCAAAAGAGCCTGCACTGCACTGTAATGTTCTAACAGCTTAAAAATAGCACGAGTAGGCATAAGAGCAAATTTTCTATAAAATACAAGATGTATCTAATCTCTGAACTAGGGCTGGAATCAGGTACAAAATATATTTGAGGGGTCCGCTTGAGAGCTAGATTTTGATTTTCCAGCAATCTTTTAATTCTCATCAGCTCATTTGTTAAATGATACTTTCATGGAACAACATTACACATTACTGTTGATGTACAGGGTATTTGGATACAGAAGCAGAATTAGAAGGATTCATCCATATCCTAAATAATGATCTATCATGTTAAAGCTAAAACAACAACAACACAAGGAAAACATTAGGATTCTAAATACAGGGAACTTTGATTATCCGAACAAGATGGGCGGGCGCTACGTTGTTTAGATAATTGATTCTTTGGTTAATCGATTCAATGCCTTTCCTCTGGGGCTCAGAGTTTTCTATTAAGTCTACTCCCCGTTCAGGAGACTAGCTGCAGCACAGCCCATGTGAGCCCCCACCCCACCAATGACCCCCCGTCAACCCCCAAGACCGCTCCCCTATCAGCCCCCAAGACCGCACCCCCACCCCCCACCGCAGTCCACCCGTCCCCCTCTCCGGGGCAGCCGGAGTGGACACCAACAAGACCTCTGCTGCTGCTACTGCCGTTTGGGGGGGTGAGTCTCCAAATAGCACGCGCGCGCACACCTTTTTACTGTGATGTTTTGAGAGGGTCCATCTTGCCCTGTACAGAACAATGTTAGAAAGATTGTCTGGGGAACACAGAGCGAGAGTGAAAGAGCGAGAGTGAAAGAGCGAGAGTGAAAGAGCGAGAGTGAAAGAGCGAGAGTGAAAGAGCGAGAGTGAAAGAGCGAGAGTGAAAGAGCGAGAGTGAAAGAGCGAGAGTGAAAGAGCGAGAGTGAAAGAGCGAGAGTGAAAGAGCGAGAGAGAGGTCAGTTATTTAGAGACAGCGCCTGCGTGCCCATCAGTCCAGGACTGTTCTTGGCAGCACTTTTAATCACTGTCAACAAAATACATGATCAGTGTTGGACACACGTCTTTGACGTAATGCTTCTATCGGGACCTCGAGATCTTCTTTGGATTATTTGATTTTCGGATAATTGGTATTCGGGTAATCGAGGTTCCTCTGTATCACCATATTTAAATTAGCACAAGACAACAGGCATAAAAGTTAGCAAACATTTTGTTCAAAAGTAACTGATATAAACTTTGACACACAGAAAGCCATCACCCTAAAATGAGTGTTGTCCTGAGTACTCCTTTGTTAACAGGTTGGAAGACATCTCTCTCCCCCTTGCAACGTCTGCATCTCTGACCATTACATCTCAGTGTTTCTCAAGTCCCTCTGGCCTCTTTCATTCATCATCTCCAAGTCAAAAGATCAGTGTTAGCAGGAGTAGGGGAGGAGCTGACTATGGGAGGAGATCAACAGTGAGAACTAAGTATTTAGTTCTTAGCACCATCCCCACCTTATGCTGAATCTCTCAATCAGCCATTGATTGCCTATGGTCAAAGGACAGTACATCACCCACCACTCCCACCTGGAAGTCTGCAAGCAAGCCTGCACTTGCTTGCTCATCATGCACCTAGAATGGAAATTCTCCCTCTCCACCTTGTTATACTAGCTGCAATGGGATAAGGTCCTTACGTGAGCATTAAATACCTATTTGAGGTTCTCAACTGGAAGTCAGTATGGCAGTTGCCAACATAGATTATAGAACAATACAGTAAAGTACAGGCCTTTCGACCCTCTATGTTTTGCTAACCTTTCAACCCACTCGAAGATCTTAGCACCATCCCCACCTTATGCTACAAACCCTTCAGTGTACTATCTTTCGTGTGCCTATCCAAGAGTTGCTTAGATGTCCCTAATGTATCTAACACTACCACCACCGCTGATAAGTGCATGGAATGCACTTACCACCCTCCATGTAATGAACCTACCTCTGACATCTCCCCAAAACGTTCCTCCAATCATCTTAAAATTATGCCCCCTAGTGATAGCCATTTCTGCCCTGGGAAAAAGTCTCTGGCTATCCACTCTATCTATGCCTCTCATCATCTAGTATGCCTCTCAACCTTCTTCGCTCCAATGAGAAAAGCCCAAGCTCCCTCAACCTTTCTTCATAAGGCATGTCCTCCAGTCCAGGCAGCACCCCGGTAAATCACCTCTGCACCCTCTCTAGAGCTTCCACATCCTTCCGATAATAAGACAACCAGAACTGAATATAATATTTCAAGTGTGTCTAACCAGGGCTTTACACTGCTGCAGCATAACCATGCAGCTCCTAAACTCAATCGCCCTGCTAATGAAAGCCAACACACCATATGCCTTCTCAACCACCCTCTCAACCTGGGTGGCAACTTTGAGGGATCAATGTACGTGGACCCTAAGATCCATCTGTTCCTCCACACCGCCAAGAATCCTGCCTTTAACCCTGTAATCCGAATTCAAATTTGGCCTTCCAAAGTGAATCACTTCACACTTTTCAAGATTGAATTGCATCTGCCACTTCTCAGCCCAGCTCTGCATCCTGTCAATGTCCTGTTGCAACCTACAAGCTACGCACTATCCACAACTCCACCAACCTTTGTGTCATCAGCAAACTTACTAACCCACCCTTCCACTTCCTTATCCAGGTAATTTATAAAAATCACCAAGAGCAGAGGTCCCAGAACAGATCGCTGCAAAACACCACTGGTCACCAAATTCCAGGCTTAATATCACCACCGTCTATGGGCCAGCCAATTCTGTATCCCGACAGCCAAATTTCCCTGTATTCCATGCCTCCTTACTTTCTGAATGAGCCTACCACGGGAACTTTACCAAACGACTCGCTAAAACCCATATAGACCACATCCACTGCTCTATCTTGAATGTCTTTTGTCACATCCTCAAAGAATTCAATAAGGCTTCATAAAGCCATGCTGACTATCTCTAATCAAATTATGCTTTTCCAAATAATCATAAATCATATCTCTCAGAATCCTCTCCAATAATTTGCCCACCAGAGACTGACTGCTCTGCAATCCTCAGAGTTATCCCTATTCCCTTTCTTGGGCAAGGGGATAACATTTGCCACCATCCAATCATCTGGCACTATTCCAGGGGAGGGTGCAAAGATCATTGCCAAAGGGGCAGCAATCTCTTCCCTCGCTTTCCATAGTAACCTTGGGTATACCCTGTCTGGCCCAAGGGACTTATCTATCCTCATGTTCTTCAACATTTCCAGCACATCCTCCTTCTTGACATCAACCTGTTTGAGCAAAATCAGCATGTTACATGCTGTCCCCAAAGACAACAAGGTCTCTCTCACTATTGAATTGTGAAGCAAACTATTAATTAAGGACATACCCCACCACCTCTGACTCCAGGCAGACGGTCCTCCCACTATCCCTAATCGGCCCTACCCTCACTCTGGCCGTCTTCTTGTTCCTCAGGTAAGAGTAGAACGCCTTGGGATTTTCCTTAATCCTATCTGCTAAGATGTCAGAAAATTCCCAATAGTGACTGCTCCTTTCTGGTTTCTGACTTCTCAGTAGACAAACCCTCCTGCGCTACCTCCCTTTCTGCAGCTGTTATACTGTCCCTGATTGGCAATGCCACTCTCCCACCTCTTTTACCTCCTCTGCTATTCCTTTCGAGACATCTAAATCCTGGATCATCCAACAACCATTCCTGCCCCTGTGATATCCAAGTCTCTGCAAAGGCCACAACATTGGAGCTCCACGTACTGATCCATGCGCTAAGTTCATCACCCTTCTTTCTGACGTTCTTGCATTAAAATACACACACTTCAACCTATCACACTGACTGCAACTTTATCCTATCAATTGTCTATCCTTCCTCTCAGACTCTGCATGCTGTATCTACCTTCACAGCTACCTTATCCTCTGATCCGTAGCTCTGGTTAGCTGCAGTCTTAATCAGGATAGAGGTAGGAAGATGGTGGCTTCCACCTGCTATTCTTTTGCTAATAAATAACACAGTCAGCAAACTTGCCACGAGGGAGGGCAAAAATATACATCTATTGTATCTACTATATTAATTTCAACGTGAAATTGACAGTTTGAGCTTGAGAATCAGTTTGTTAGCTTCAAATTCATTTAAATCTAAAAAATGAAGTTATAGATAGCTCAAGGCTCAGCTGTTTCCAACATGTCACATGCAATAGGCCTAAACTTTGAAGGTGAAATCATCATCTCAATACATCTAGTGCTATGACCCCAGCTTTACAATCATCTTTGCAAAGGTATCAGGGTCACGAAGAGACAATATTAGACTACAGTCCTAGACTAACCTATGAATGTGTGTCAACTATGGCAAGTTTTAGACAATATAACGTGCTACAAAACAAAATTGGGCAGAATGACAATGCATTCCTTCTCGATGAGTTCAATATGCTCTGTTTGTTATAAACAGAAGGTCAGTGAAGTGATGTCACCTGTCCAGATAGCCTCAGGTGCACCTGTACCTAGTTGCCACCTCAGAGATCAGATCAACCTTCTTGAAAGAGTGAACCCAAGAAAAGTGACTGGTGCAGTTGGAGACCCAGCCTTGCACTCAGATCCTATACAGACTAATTGGTAGGAATATTTCACAGAGTCTTTGACCTCTCTTATTCCAATGAGAGGTCCCCATCTGCTTGAAGACAATCACTTTCATCCTGGTGCCAAAGAAAAATCAGGCAACAAGCCTTCATGACTACTGCCTGGTGGCTCTGACATCCACTATTATGAAGTGGTTTGAGAGGTTAGTAATGGCACACATCAACTCCCAGATTTCCTGGATTTACTACAAGTCACCCATGGTCACAATAGGGTCTACTGCAAATGCCAATGCCCTGGCCCATGCTCATCCCTGGAACATCTGGATAACAAAGACACCTATTTATTGATTTTAGCTCCACCTTCAACACCACAATTCCAACCAAAATCAAAGTTCAAGACCTAGGACTCCATTCTATCCTCTACAACTGGGTCCTCTGCTTCCTGACCCACAGACTGCAACCAGTAAGGATAGGGAACAACACTTCCTTCACGACGATCCTCAACACCAGTCTCTCACAAGGCTGCGCAATCAGCCCCTTACTATACCTCTACACTCTCAACTTGGGGCCAAATTCAGCCATAACTCCACTTACAAATTTGCTGATGACACCCCAGTGGATCGGATCTCAAACAACAATAAGACAGCGTAGGAAAGAGACAAAGTTTACTGGCATGCTATGAGGTCAACAATCTCTCCCTCAACATCAACAAAATGAAGAAACTGGTCATCGACTTCAAGAAATGGAGTGGAAGATATGTTCCTGTCTGTATCAGTGATACGGAGGCAGAGGTGATAGAGAGCTTTAAGTTCCTGGGAGTAAATATCACCAATCTTTCCTGGTCCATCCACGTTGAACCGCAATCAAGAAAGCACACCAATGCCTCTACTTCCTCAGAAGGCCAACAAAATTCAGCATGCCCACAATGTCACTTACTATTTTTAGTAGACGGACCACAGAAAGCATTCAATCCAGATGCATCACAGCTCAGTAGGGCAACTGCTCTATGACCAGAAGAAATTAGAGAATTGCGAATGTAGCCCAGTCCACCATACAAATCAGCCTTTCTTCCACTGACTCCATCTACACTTCCAACTGCCTTGGGAAAGCAGTTAAAATAATTAAAGACCCCTCCCATGCCAGTTATATTCTCTTCCACACTTTCATTGGGCAGAATTTTCACAAGTTTAAAAACATGTATCAAACATTCAAGAACAACTTCTTCCCTGCTATTATCAGAATTATGAATGGTCCTCTTATATATCAGAGTTGATCTTTCTCTGCACTCTGTAACCGTAACACAATTCTCCATTTTGTTCTATTACCTTGATGTACTCATGTGAGGTATTACTTGTCTGGTTAACACACAAAACAATACTTTTCACTGTATCTCAGTCCATGACAACAATACAAAAGATATTCAACTCTTCCTCTATAACACACATAATAAAATTAACAAAGGAGAAAGTGATGACCGCAGATGTTGGAGATCAGAGTCGAGATTGTGGTGCTCGAAAAGCACAACAGGTCAGGCACCATCTGAGGAGCAGGAGAATCGACATTTTGGGTATAAGCCCTTTATCAGGAATAAGCCCTGATGGAAGGGCTTATGCCTGAAATGTCATCAGGGCTTATTCCTGATGAGCGGCTTATGCCCAAAAGGTCGATTCTCCTGCTTCTCAGATGCTACCTGACCTGCTGTGCTTTTCCAGCACCGCACTCTCGATCATAAAATTAATAAAGCAAAGAAAATGTGCTGCTAGAGATCCACCTTGCTTGGATTAGTTTGTAATAGTGCATCTTTGTTGTGAAACAATCCAACACAGTATGAATACCAGGATTTCTACGCATACTGAGAACAATGATGCAGCAAAATTCACACCAGGAAACAGCAAGCCATTTGTAAATTAATAAACTCAAGAACCAAGATCCATTTGGCAGTTTAGCACCAAATGTTGCAAAAAGCAAGTGAAAGGCAGAAAACAGCAGTTTTTATGCCAACCCTAGTCTGTTTCCACACTATGAACATCCTATTTATAGGAGTCTAAAGCTTTTTTGAGGAAGGGAATATTTTCACGGTTCGAAAGTCCTAGAAGTAATTAATACACCAGATGACTGGATAAGCATCATGATTTCATCAAAGTGGGAATATATGAAGGAGCATATGAAACAGTACATTTGACCTTAAAACCCTGTTCATTAATTTTCTTGTGCAATGTTATTAATTCATTATCCCTTGTTGTTACTTCTCCTAACAGAACCTATTGTTATATAGTTAAAATGGCTCTTTATGGGCATAAATTACATTCGGAAACATAATTATAACTGCTGGCTGTTAGTCACAGGTCAAACGAACATAATACATTTAGTATTTTTGGTAAAGACTTGGGGACTCCAAACACCACTTTTGCCAAGGAGTGAATGGAGGTCAGATTTCCACAGGTAACCATTTGCTACAGGGAGAAACTGAACCTGTTTCCAATTTTCTTCTTGCAGACCCGACAGACTTTTTCCTCTGTTATGATGCATTTCACCTCCTGGTGATAAATTCTCTGCTCCTGGATCTATTAGATAAAAAAAAAAGAGAACGTGCATTTTATATGCCAAAGTAGTTAACTCAGCCAATCAAGTATTTTTGGAATACAGTTGTTGATAGAATAGCCAAATTCAATTTGTTATTTTCTGCATAGCACCCAGTGTGTCCAATGAACTTCCTTTTCTTCTTCAAATCATAATCATACACATTGGAGGGAACCATTTGCTTTAACATTTCATCTAAAATACGGTATCATCACAATACAGCACTCAGTGTTACATTAAAGTATATCCCTAGACTAATTACGTCCCCATTTGTTGATGAGATTCTTAACCAAAACTGAAATTGCCATCATGGCAGCCATACCAAACAAAACATGCAAACTGGCACAAAAATCCCACTGCCCTTATAAAACTTTTTGTCAAATAATTAATTTCAATTTCTCACTTTTTGCTTTATCTAGGGCTAATATAATACACATTACCCTGCTTCCTTACCCTATCCAATTACTTTTCTTGAAATTCTACATTAATCAGTATCAGAGATGCTACTGTATACTGGTTTCACCTTGAGTAATCAGATTGGGACTGAGAAATTTACGGCCAGAGATAGGAAGCATAAATATTTATTCGTCAGAACTCAACCCTAAATGGTCTCAAGCAAAAGAATATTTCAATTCATTTTTCACCCCAGTTCCCAGACAAGCATCTCTTGACATCTCTGGATGAGGTTACTAAATTAGGGGCACTTGTGCCATATGGATTTATGCCCAAAATAATACCTCTTAAAACTTTTGGATGCAGAGATTTATGATCTTCCCAATGTCGGTTCTGAATTTCGATTAGAGTGTCAGAGGTAAACAATCTCAGTAATTAATCCACCGTAAGAATCAATTCCTGTTAAAGATTTTGTAATAGCTTATGAAAAGGTAAGTACTAATTGCTTCTAAAAGTGTATCGAAAATGCTCAGAGTCTATTGGAGTTGGACTGAATGGGAAGTGATTTTACTCGTGGGGACTCTTTAAAGGGCAAAAGTATAAAATTGAGCTGAGCCCATTGGAAATTGATGCAACTAGCAGTGATGGAACTTGCTTTCTTGTCATTGCAATTGTGAGAGAGAATGTAAAGTACTTTTGTTTGCAGAGACCATATGCTTGGATGAGGAATAGTCACCTGAAACCAATTTTTAATCGCTGGGTCCAAGTGCAAATAAGTGACTTACACGAAGGAACTCTGCATGAAGGAGCCCTTTCATAACTTGATTGCAGCGCCGTTTCTGAGCATTTCCTTCAAGGACATTCTCCAGAAATACTCTGATCTCCCGGATTTGAGTGTTGGCAGGTAGCAGATTCAAAGTCTGCAGAAACATTTTTAATAGAAATGTTACAGAAATATTAACACAGTGAAATACTGTTCACGGTATATATTTAACACTATGTTTTACAACAATTTCAATGCTTACTTTTGAAGCTTTGTGAATATTGACCTCAACTGGAATGTGCTTACTCAAAAAAGGATAGGGTTCAGCTCTGAGGTGCTCAAAAATTGAACTGGTTGCTAACTCCCAGTGGTCAGCCTCACATGAACCATGGCCAGTTGGCTGAAATTTCCTTGAGCAGGCAATGCCTTGATGGCTCATTTGTGATCTTATGATAACTATGTATTGTTGGCACCTTCTTTTATACATGCAGGGTATCTTTTATGATCTTTGTATGATTTCAGAATTTTAAAACATGAATCAGCAGTTTGGAGAAATAGTTCTACCTTCCTATATCAGCACTTCAGTTGCCCTTGATAGTTCTGTTACAGATCCAGTTGAACAACAGGCACCAAATAATTTCAAATCCTTCCCTGCAGGTTGAAGCTAATAGAAGTTCTCAGCATTGCACAAGTGCATTGGATATACTCTTATGCAATCACCATGCTTGCACAGACTCCTCCTTGTTAACAAGGAACTACATAAAGATTTGTTGCTGAATGGTCAATTTTTATACCTAGATAATGTCATAAAGCAACTTGAATACGTTCTCCCTAACACCTCATGATTTTCAGCTATTAATGGAATACTTCATTTAAGCTCTATTGTGATGACAGAAGCAAAATATTTGGCCATTTTGTCTGCCATATCTTTAATATCTACTATATACTTGCGCTTTCATTTTTTAAAAATACCTTTAGAAAATGGTTACCTGCTTTTATATTCTTAGTTAGCTTCCCCTCTTACTCTAATTTCTTCCTTGTGATGACCTTTTAGTTACTCTCTGCCATTCTATTTACTCCAACAAGTCACCTGACCTGACACTCCTCTTTGTGCAGTTATATGTTTTTGCTGAAGTTTGATGGCACGTCTTCCAGTGAATATTTGTCTTTACAGTAGGCATGTAATTATTCTTGAGTATGCTGAAATATCCCTTAAATGTCTACCAAAGTCTCTATTGATTTTTAGTTTCTTTGAGTTTTCTTTAGGGTTGCCTTAACTCCGGGGTTATTAATTAATCCTGTCACATCACACAATATTTAAATCTAAAAAAATCACCTGCATTCTGGTCAGTTTAAAAATGTGCTGTTTGAAGAAAGCATATCAAAATTTGCATGTTGGGAGGGATTCTATTATTCTATGATAAAAATATTCTTTGGCCTCATCCAGACTACCACTGCCAGTTTTCAGTTTATATGTCGATTAAAGTCAGCCATGATTATTGCCATTGGTTTATCACAAGCACCCAATACGTTTACTTTATTTCACATTGTGGCTATTGTTGCTGGGGTGGGGGTGCAAGAGCACAGATCACTTCCACTAATTATTTCTTCCCTCCAATATGGAGCGTGGGTTTCCTCCCACAATCCAAAGATGTGCAGGACAGGTGAATTGGCCATGCCCATCGTGTTCGGTTCATTAGTCAGGGGTAAAGATAGGGTAGCGGAATGGGTCTGGTTGGGTTACTCTTTGGAGGGTCGCCTTCCCCTTTGAGGATTTTCTGCAGTCCAGTCCTCTGTAGGGAATCAATCTAATCTAATATTCCTCATCTCCACCCAAACGGATTCTGAATCCTAATCTACTGAACCAAGGTAATCTCTAACTACTGCACAAATGCCATATTTGATCAACTGTTCTACCCTTCCAGCTTTACTTGACTTCCTATTTTTCTTTCATATTACATATCTCTCAATATTCAGGACCCAATTCTAGTCATCCTACAGCCGGGCGGCACGGTGGCACAGTGGTTAGCACTGCTGCCATACAGCGCCAGAGACCCGGGTTCAATTCCCGCCTCAGGTGACTGACTGTGTGGAGTTTGCACATTCTCCCCGTGTCTGCGTGGGTTTCCTCCGGGTGCTCCGGTTTCCTCCCACACTCCAAAGATGTGCTGATCAGGTGGATTGGCTATGCTAAATTGCCCGTAGTGTTAGGTAAGGGATAGATGTAGGGGTATGGGTGGGTTGCGCTTCGGCGGGGCGGTGTGGACTTGTTGGGCCGAAGGGCCTGTTTCCACTCTAAGTAATCTAATCTAATCTAATCCATAGTTCTGTTTTGCCTACCAGATTGTATTTATTTATTCAATCCATAACCCATGTTATGCTCCTTTTGCTCAATGTGGGAGCTCAGGGACACAGCTGGTGTCCTTGGCTCCTATATGTGCAAGAAGTGTGTCCAGTTGCAGCTCTTGTTAGACTGCAAGATGGCTCTGGTGCTGTGATGGACTCACTTTAGAGCATATGCGATGTTGAGTGGGTCATGGATAGCACATTTAGCGAATTGGTCACACCTCAGATTAGGATTGCTGAGGGAGAAAGGGAATGAGTGACCAAAAGGCAGAGAAAGAGCAGGAAGGTAGTGTCGATGTCCCCTGCGGTCATCTCCCTCCAAAACAGGTATACTGTTTTGGATACTGTCGGGGTAGATGACTCACCAGGGGAGGCAGCAGTAGCCAAATTCATGGCACTGTGGCTGGCTCTGCTGTACAGAAGGGCTATATAGTCTTGGGGATTCAATTATAAGCGGAGCAGATAGGCTTTTCCCTGTGGTCAAAAATGAGACTCCCGAATGGTATATTGCTTCCCAGGTGCACAGGTCAGGGAAGCCTCAGATCGACTGCAGAAAATTCTCAAGGGGGAGGGCGAACAGCCATTTGTCATGATGCATGTGGGCACCAATAATATAGGTTAAAAAAAAAAATGGGATGAGGTCCTATACGAAGAATTTAGGGAGTTAGAAACCAAGTCGAAGTAGGACCTCCAAGCTAGTAATCTCAGGATTGCTACCAGTGCCACGTAGGATGATAGAATATTTAGGATAAATGCGTGGTTTGAGACATGGTGCAGCAGGGAAGGGTTCAGATTTTTGGGACATTGGGACTGGTTCTGGGGGAGATGGGACTGGAACCAATGCCCTTGGGGGTGCTTTTGCTAATGCTGTTTGGGAGAGTTTAAACTAACGCGGCAGGGGATGGGAATCAAATGAGGTTGGTGGACAGGAAGGAGGTAGTAATTACAGCCTGTAAGGAACTAGATAATGAAATCAGCACGACTAAGGGGAAGAGCAGGCAGGAAGCAGGATGAACACAGAGGGATTGGTGGTCTGAGGTGCATTTGTTTTAATGCAAGAAGTATAGTAGGTAAAGCAGATGAATTAGGACTTGGATTAGTACCTGGGAATATGATGTTATTGCTAGAACTGGGACTTGGTTGAAGGGAGGGCTTGATTGGCAACTAAATGCCCCAGGATATCGAATCTTCAGGTGGGATAGAGAGGGAGGTAAAAGGGGTGGAGGAGTTGCATTACTGGTCAGAGAAGACATCACAGTAGTGCAAAAGGAGGGCACTATGGAGGACTTGAGCCAACCAAGCTAACAGGTTTGCACATGACATGTGAGATCATATAATTGGAAGTTTTCTTCCTTATTGGAGAGTAGAATAGACAAAAAAAGTCACCTGCCTCATATTTCAAATTCAATGTTAACCGAGGATCTCTAGCATTTTAGTGAATAATTCTTTATGGAGTTTCAGTCTTATTGACAAGTACTAAAAAACTGGCACTGAATTTTACATCTGCTTGTCCAGGTACAACACTGACAGTACCTTTGTGGTGTCAAGTTTGCTGTGGTGCAGTTCTAGCACTTGCAGTGCAGCCTGAAGATTTGCCTGTGGCTCTAGTATCTCCATCCGGATTGGTCCAACACAATGAATATCAGGAGGTGACAAATACATACGTAGTAGAGAAAGATACACCTAATGAAATAATTAAATTGTTTATGTAACCATTTACCTTTCAACGTACTGTGATTATGAGCTAGAGAAAAAAAATTATGACTGTTTCATTAACAATTTTAATATGTTTTTGACTAACTTAACTAGCTATATGAGGCAAGCTAGTAAGTAAACATCAATAAACAGCACCATATACTCTTGAAGTGCTGAATACAACTGCCCTGATCACTATTTAACAAATTGCCCAAGTCCTCTGGGGTGCTCCCCCACCTTGGTATCCATTTAACTTGAAGTACAGCACACGATAGTTAAACTGTTTGTTTCTAGCTACAGATTGGATTTACCTCCCCTCCTCCCTCCCTTAAGGGGTAGAAGACTTGACCCCCGACAGTTTAAAACTGTAATTCTACTGCACAGGATGGATTAGCACTGTGCATACTCACATCTTTGTCACCTTCCTTGTTCCAGTCATAATGTTTGTGACAGTATCTGAAATTGGAAAGGAAAACGTACTCATTAAAATCAACCTATGCAAATCACGTCCACTTGAATTGCACTAATAAGGGTAAAAGCAAGTGAACTCCACTTGAAAAATAATTTTCTGAACTAGAAAAAGCTAAATAGAACTTGGCAAGATTAGTGAGAAATCCAACAGGCGAATTTCTAACATTTTCATTGTGAGTACTGTCACAACTCACTGAGGTTGTGTATTGGAAGTCAGACTTAGAGTAAGTTGGTAAGATAGTTGAAATTAAATTTCTAAATAGAGGACACAATAATATAGGAGCAGAAGTGAGTCATTCAAACTGAAGCCTGCTCTGCCATTCAACTAGATTGTGAATAAACTTCTACCTCATTCATTTTCCTGCACTGTCCTCATATCCCTCTATTAATAATATTGAGGGATCTAGCAATCTTTGTCTTTGGTATTGCGAACAACTGAGTCTCTACAACCTTGTTCCATGATTCTGTAGCCCTCTAAAGTAGAGAAGGTCGCAATTTACCATCCTTTGTGTATAATTTCGAACACATTTCGTTTGCAGTTTCCTTGTCACAACAGAAGGAAAAGCTTTGATATCCTGAACTGCAAATGAAACATATTCCGAGAGGCAGATCCTCGAGGAATCCTAACACCTCTTGAATTGTACCCCAACAACAGCTATATTCTCTGAAGAGAATTATGGTGAAAGGGAAAGTCTGTGCTTGTAGGTGTACTTTCTCAGGCATTTGTGGGCGGGACGGTGGCACAGTGGTTAGCACTGCTGCCTCAGCGTCAGAGACCTGGGTTCAATTCCCGCCTCAGGCGACTGACTGTGTGGAGTTTGCACATTCTCCCCGTGTCTGCGTGGGTTTCCTCCGGATGCTCCGGTTTCCTCCCACAGTCCAAAAATGTGCAGGTTAGGTGAATTGGCCATGATAAATTGCCTGTAGTGTTAGGTGAAGGGGTAAATGTAGGGGAATGGGTCTGGGTGGGTTGTAGTTCGGCGGGTTGGTGTGAACTTGTTGGGCCGAAGGGCCTGTTTCCACACTAAGTAATCTAATCTAAATGTTATCTTAAGCATAAAATACTGTAAAAAAATCACTTTTGTTTTGAACTGGACTAAAAAATTAGGAATAGGGTACTGGTTTAAAGCAAGGAACAGTCTCCACCTGAACCGATCAGGTACCAATGTTCTAGCGAAGAGGATAAATAGGGTGGTCAGTAGGACTTTAAACTTCTGAGTTGGGGGAAGGGAAAGTGAAAGCAACAGGGAGTATGGTGTTAAATGGAAAGACAAGCAGCAGAATAGCATGCGTGCAGGCGGATTTAAAATTGAGGCAGACTGGGAATGCAGAAAAAAGCAAGGATAACTTAGGACATCTTATGACTTCCAATATCTCTTATGATAAGAAAGTTAGCATTAAGGTGCTTCACCTGAATGCGCGTAGCATTCATAACAAAGCAGATGAACTAATGGCACAGATCATAGTGAATGATTATGATGTGGTAGGCGTCACAGAGACTTGGTTACAGGGGGGTCAGGACTGGCAGTTAAACCTCCAAGGATTTTCAACTTATCAAAAAGATAGGGAGGTCGGCAGAGGGGGTGGGGTTGCCTTGTTAGTTAAGAACAAAATTAAATCTATGGAACTGAATGACATAGCGTCAGATGATGTGGAGTCTGTGTGGGTGGAATTGAGGAACCACAAAGGCAAAAAAACATAATTGGAGTTGTGTACAGACCTCCTAACAGTGGTCAGGAGCAGGCACGCAACATGTACCGGGAAATAGAGAAGGCATGTCAGAAAGGCAAGGTCACGGTGATCATGGGAGACTTCAATATGCAGGTGGACTGGGTAAATAATGTTGCCAGTGGATCCAAAGAGAGGGAATTCATGGAATGCTTATAGGATGGCTTTTTGGAATAGCTTGTCATGGAGCCCACAAGGGAGCAGGCTATTCTGGACCTAGTGCTTTGCAATGAACCAGACTTTATAAAAGATCTTAAAGTAAGGGAACCCTTAGGAAGCAGCGGTCATAATATGGTCGAGTTCAGTCTGCAGTTTGAAAGAGAGAAGGCAAAATCGGATGTAATGGTGTTACAGTTAAATAAAGGTAATTATGAGGGCATGAGAGCGGAACTGACAAAAATAGACTGGAAGCAGAGGCTTGCAGGGAAGACAGGAGAGCAAAAATGGCAGGAGTTTGTGGGTATAATTAAGGACACTGTACAGAGGTTTATCCCCAAGAAAAGAAAGATTATCCAGGGAGGGATTAGACAGCCATGGCTGACAAAGGAAGTCAGGAAATGTATTAAAGAAAAAGAGAGATCCTATAAAGTGGCCAAGAGCAGTGGGAAATCAGAAGATTGGGAAGGCTACAAAAACAAACAGAGGATAACAAAGAGTAATAAGAAAGGAGAGGATCAAATATGAAGATAGGCTTGCCAGTAATATTAGAAACGATAGTAAAAGTTTCTTTCAATACATAAGAAACAAACGACAGACAAAAGTAGACATTGGGCCACTTCAAACTGATACTGGAAGCCTAGTGATGGGAGATAAGGAAATAGCAGGAGAACTTAACAAGTACTTTGCGTCAGTTTTCACAGTGGAAGACAGGAGTAATATCCCAACAATTAAAGGGAGTCAGGAGGCTGAGTTGAGTATGGTTGTCATTACGAAAGAGATAGTGCTAGAAAAGCTAAAAAGTCTTAAAATTGATAAATCTCCTGGCCCCGATGGGATACATCCTAGAGTTCTGAGAGAGGTGGCTGAGGAAATAGCGGAGGCATTGGTTGAGATCTTTCAAGAGTCACTGGAGTCACGGAAAGTCCCGGATGATTGGAAGATCGCGGTTGTAACCCCATTGTTCAAGAAAGGATCAAGACAAAAGATGGAAAATTATAGGCCAATTAGCCTAACCTCGGTTGTTGTTAAAATTCTAGAATCCATCATTAAGGATGAGGTTTCTAAATTCTTAGAAGAGCAGAGTCTGATTTGAACAAGTCAACATGGATTTAGTAAGGGGAGGTCATGCCTGACAAACCTGTTGGTATTCTTTGAAGAGGTGACAAGTAGGTTAGACCTGGGAAACCCAGTGGATGTGGTCTATCTAGACTTCCAAAAGGCCTTTGATAAGGTGCCACACGGGAGGCTGCTGAGCAAGGTGAGGGCCCACGGTGTTCGAGGTGAGCTACTGGGATGGATTGAGGATTGGCTGTCTGACATAAGGCAGAGAGTTGGGATAAAAGGTTCTTTTTCAGAATGGCAGCCGGTGACAAGCGGTGTCCCGCAGGGTTCAGTGTTGGGGCCACAGCTGTTCGCATTATATATTAATGATCTGGATGAAGGGACTGGGGGCATTCTAGCGAAGTTTGCCGATGATACGAAGATAGGTGGACAGGCAGGTAGTACTGAGGAAGTGGGGAGACTGCAGAAGGATCGAGACAGTTTGGGAGAATGGTCCAGGAAATGACTGTTGGAATTCAACGTGAACAAATGCGAGGTCTTGCACTTTGGCAAAAAGAATAAAAGCACAGACTACTTTCTAAACGGTGAGAAAATTCGTAAAGCCACAGTACAAAGGGATTTGGGAGTGCTAGTCGAGGATTCTCTAAAGGTCAACATGCAGGTTGAGTCTGTGATTAAGAAAGCGAATGCGATGTTGTCACTTATCTCAAGAGGGTTGGAATATAAAAACACCATTGTGCTACTGAGACTTTATAAAGCTCTGGTTAGGCCCCATTTGGAGTACTGTGTCCAGTTTTGGTCCCCACACCTCAGGAAGGACATACTGGCACTGGAACGTGTCCAGCGGAGATTCACACGGATGATCCCTGGAATGGTAGGCCTAAAATATGAGGAACGGCTGACGATCTTGGGATTGTATTCATTGGAGTTTAGAAAATTAAGGGGAGACTTAATAGAGACATACAAGATAATACATGGCTTGGAAAGGGTAAATGCTAGGAAATTGTTTCCGTTAGGTGAGGAGACTAGGACCCGTGGACACAGCCTTAGAATTAGAGGGGGTAAATTCGGAACAGAAATGTGGAGACATTTCTTCAGCCAGAGAGTGGTGGGCCTGTGGAATTCATTGCCGTAGAGTGCAGTGGTGGCCGGGACGCTAAATGTCTTCAAGGCAGAGATTGATAGATCCTTGTTGTCTCGGGGAATTCAGGGCTACGGGGAGAATGCGGGTAAGTGGAGTTGAAGTGCCCAGCAGCCATGATCGAATGGCGGAGTGGACTCGATGGGCCGAATGGCCTTACTTCCACTCCTATGTCTTATGGTCTTAAAACTGTTGAAGATATTGCAGTTTTGAAAATGAGTTACCATAACTCATTTTGAGTTGTATCGATAATGTTGCCTATTCTGCAGTGGGGCAGAATGCTCAACAGAATGAGTGTTCGTTTGTGTGTGTACAAGTGTCCTATTGGCCCAACAGTCCATTGCATCCGCAGCTGTGGTGGGGACCAGAGGGCTCAGCGTATTAACAGTTATGTGGTGGTTCCTGGGCAAGCGGCTATACTCAAGTGTTTACACAGAGGAAAACATTCAGTCTGTGAAAGAGAAAGCACCTAATCTCTCTCTCACCCCTTCCCTGCCATGTGCAGAACATTGGATAAAAGCGAATTACTGCAGAAGCTGGAATCTTTTGGTTTCAGATTCCAGCATCCGCAGTATTTTGCTTTTATCCAGTGTTTAACCCACTGCCACCTCTCTTCCAGGAATGCCTATCCTGAAGTAGTACTGCTCTTCTCTCCAACAGCTTTGACAAGGGTCAGTTAGACTTGAAACGTCAACTATTTTCTCTCCTTAAAGATGCTGCCAGACCTGCTGGGATATTCCAGCATTTTCTCTTTTGGAATGTGGAGAACATTTCCTGTAGCTGTTTTCGCTTACCGTTTTGTATTGAACTGCTCTCTCTGCAACTTCCTTTATTGAAAGGATAAATGAGATAATCCACCTTCAGACGCACCCAAAAGGGTGCATCTTTAACAGGTTGTGAAATTTGGTGTATTCACAACCACGCTTTGCTCGCAAAGAATTGGAAGTAGGCGACAGAAAACTAAAACAACTCATTCATGTCTGTAAGAACATAGAACAGAATGTTGTACTGACCCTTTAACCTACTGTCAGATCAAACAAATCTACATACCCTTCAGCTACTACCTTCCATATACCTATCCAAGAGTCACTAACATATCTGACTCTGCTACCACCACTGGCAGTGCATTCCACACACCCACTACTCTGTGTAAAGAACCTACCTCTGACATCTCCCCTAAATCTTCCTCCAATCACCTTAAAAGTATGCCCCCTCATGATAGCCATTCCGCCCTAGGAAAATGTCTTGACTATTCACTCTATCAATGCCTCTCATTATGAAGGAGTCACTTTGTATGTTTGTCTTTATTGGTCAGTGCATTGCGAATTGGAGTTGGGAGGTCATGTTGCGGCTGTACTGGATATTGGTAAGGCCACTTTTGGAATACTGTGTGCAATTCTGGTCTCCCTGCTATAGGAATGATGTTGTGAAACTTTAAAGGGTTCAGAAAAGATTTAAAGGCTTAAAGGGAGAGGCTGAATAGGCTGGGGCTATTTTTCCTTGGAGTGTTGGAGGCTGAGGGGTGACCTTACAGAGGAGAGGCAAGGATAAGGTGAATAGCCAAGATCTTTTCTCGGGGTGGGGAAGTCCAGAACTAGAGGGCACAGGTTTAGAATGAGATGGGAATGATTTAAAAGGGACCTGAAGGGCAACTTTTTTGCGCAGAGGGTGATGAGTGTATGGAATGGTCTGCCAGAGGAAGTGGTGGAGGCTGGTACAATTACAACATTGAAAAGGCATCTAGATGGGCACATGAATAGGAACTTTTTAGAGGAATATGGGCCAAATGCTGGCAAATGGGACTAAATTAATTTTGGATATCTGATCAGCATGAACGTGTTGGACCAAAGTCTGTTTCCATGTTAAATAACTCTGACTATGGGTGGCACGGTGGCTCAGTGGTTAGCACTGCAGCCTCACAACACCAGGGTCCCAGGTTCAATTCCAGCCTCGGGCGACTGTCTGTGCAGAGTTTGCACATTCTCCCCGTGTCTGCGTGGGTTTCCTCTGGGTGCTCCGGTTTGCTCCCACAGTCCAAAAATGTGCAGGTTAGGTGAACTGGCAAAGCTAAATTGCCCGTAGTGTTAGGTGAAGGGGTCAATGTAGGGGAATGGGTGGGTTGTTCTTTGGAGGGTCGGTGTGGATTTGTTGGGCCGAAGGGCCTGTTTCCACGCTGTAAGTAATCAAACTAAAGTGACTAAGTGAAAACTCCCTCCCCAAACATTGTTTGATTCTCAGGAGACAAATTAACTTGCAGACACAGGTACAAATTTGTACTAATAAAAATTGAGTATGCAAGATGTACATCAAACCCATCCAGCTGGCAGCTGGTGGAGAACTATATAGCAAAGGAACAGTAACCATATTCATTGTGCAGTGCTGAATTTGAACAGAAGGACATTAGCAATGCACGTCCACCATTTCCATTTTAAAAATAGCCCAATTAAGTTTGAAATGAACATATAAAATCCAGTAAATTTAGCTATAGATGACAGAACTCCTAATATGCAATGTGATTTACTTACTCTTCTGCCATTTTGATATTCTTCAGTATGTGAACATAAATAAAAAGGGCTTGTTCATGTAGACCCATCCGACCCATCAGCAATGCTCGCTCCTCCAGTAACCCTGAAATACAACCAGAAACATAATTACCATGTTCACTCTCACCTTCTTTTTCCCATTGAGGACTTTCTCCACTCAAAATAAAGACCAAGCTGCAGCGTATGAAGTTGCCACGGTCGTAAAGTCTAGACAAGTCAAAATGCAATAACAGTGTTCCAAATTCACATTTCAGAAAACAAAGACCCATGAAAAGAATGAACCAGAACAGGGATGACACAGAGAGCTTTGAGAAGGAGGCAAGACCTGTGGGACAATTTTAGAAGGAATTAAAGATGACACTTCAGAAGAGCAATAGACATGTCTTATTTAAATGTAGAATAAAGGAAGACATTAACTCAGGAAAGAATAAGGCCTTTTATGGATCAAAGTAGTAATTGGAGATAACCCAGAATATGTGTCATAATCCTCAATAAATACTTTGATTCTTCTTCACAATGAAAAATGATTATGCAGGTGGAGACATCACTGTGGAAGACTGACATTTTTAGCAGAAATTAATATGGGGGAGGGGAGAAGAAGAGTATTTGTGGGTTTAACAGCTTTAAAATTGATATATCCACAGGCCTGTATGAGATTATACCAGGCAGGTGAAGGAGATGAGGGAGAATATATCAGGGGTCCCAGCAGCAATTTTCAAATCCACTCTGGCCACAAGCAAAATGCCAGGACTGGAGAACTGCTAACATTATCCCATTATTAAAAACGGGAGGAAGAAATTACAGGCCAGACATTTTAACCTTGGTGGTGGAGAAAATATTACAAAGAGGACTAAGGAACAGAATTTATCTATGATATGCTTGAAATGATAACTGCATTTAAACAAAATTCAAGTCCACACGTTTACGATTCAGCTTTATTTCAGCTGACCACACCCCTTTAAACTCTCATCACATTGAATACTAGCTCCCTTTGTTTAGACACGAAACTATCACCCTCACCTTGACCTCCTTCCACCTAGCGTATTTCCAACGCCCCTCCCCCAAGTCCCTCCTCCCTACCTTTTATCTTAGCCTGCTGGACACTTTCCTCATTCCTGAAGAAGGGCTTATGCCCAAAACGTCGATTCTCCTGCTCCTTGGATGCTGCCTGACCTGCTGCGCTTTTCCAGCAACACATTTTCAGCTCTGATCTCCAGCATCTGCAATCCTCACTTTCTCCCCTTTGTTTAGACAACCAATTTAAACCCATTTAGCTCTCAAATGATATATTCATGTATTCCCTCATTCCATTAGGATTGTAGGCATTCATTCAGACTGTACTAAATGATAAAGATTCCCCTTTTTCTTTTTAGAAAAGTCAACCTCCAGAACTATGGATCAGAGCTGGAAAATGGGACTAGGTGTGGTTAGATCTTTGGTTGATTGGCGCAGACACAATGGATAGAATGGCCTCCTCTGTGCTGTAACATCTTTGAGTTAATACAATAATTTGGGACAAAAAACAAATTCAGAGGTCAGAAAAGACTCCTGAATCAGAGAGTTTTACAACATATAGCATATACCTTATCTATGCTCCTCATACTCTTACACATCTCTATCAGGTCCCCTCTCAACCTTCACTGCTCTTAAAAAAAAATCCTTCCTATCCAATCTTTCCTCATTGCTCAAAAATAATGTCAAAATGAATGGCAGCATGTACAACTATTGTTAATTAACCTGCTAATGTTATAACATACCTCCATTAAATAAATTTAACAAAACTACACAGTAGTGATAACAACTATCTCAATACACATTACACATGCTTCACAAAAGCAATGAAATATTCAAACAAGTTATATTTATGATCATTTTGTCTGGACATTTGGCCACTTACCATCGAATGGAAAGTCACTGATGAGCTTGCTAGGTTGATAATGTGTGGAAATTTCCAAGAAACACAACAGCTTGTTTCTATACTCTCCCAACTCCCCATCCTCATTTCCAGCAGGAACAGGAATCTCATCTAGAACAATAAACTATGGTGGTTACAATACAATTTTTAAACTACATGCAAAGCACGAGAAAGTTTTAAAAAAAGGAACTCGAGACTTCAAGTTTTGGTGATGTTTTAAGAAGGTGAAACAGGCAGAAAATCTCGGATAAACTGGCTGCTCAGAAATGACAAAATGAGTTGGACAAATGGATACAATCTACATACTATATTCAACATACAATTTAATTAGACTAGTACACATTTTGAGTGTATAATAACTGGTATCCTAATGTTTTCACCTTACAGCTCAGAACTTCTTAGGATTTGCTGATTTTCAGATCAAGTGCACAAGACAAATGAAAGTGCACAACTTTCATTTAACGTCATCTTGAATGGTTTCAAAACCATTCATGGAGTAATGGATCATTCATGTTCTTCTTCCTTTACGCAACACTTTGCACTTGTCTGGTCAAAGTGTATATCTCTGAACAAAAACCATTAACAAAACCAAAATATTGCACGTAGAAAAGGGAATAGATGTACCTAGTATTTGATGTTGAAGAAGCTAAGGAAGGCAAAGTAGAAGTCATATTTGTGATGACCATAAAAAGACAACAAACTTGAGCCAGATTACAAATGTCAAGCTAAAATCTGTAGGTATCCCTGCACAGAGTCAGCAATAATGAAATGAGATCCAAATAGAAAAATGGAACCTGGAAAAATCCTGACGCCACTGAAGATGTTGCAAAGAAGAGACTACAGACCTTTCGACTGAAGACTTCATATTCAAAAATGTACTCTCCATTTTTAATTATTTTCTAAAGTGGATTGAAAAAGTCAACTTCATTGAGAGTTCAATGTGACTTCATCAAAGTTGACATTCCAGCTTTATACTGAGGGAGCTGTGCACTGTCAATGAGACATTCAAGTAAGACTCAAATGCCTGTTTAGATGAATGTAAAAGATCATGTACTGCTTTTTCAAAGAAGTTCTTCCACAAATACTTCGAAAACCGATTTACTTGTCTTAGCTTAAATAACTCAGTTAATTTTCATTATCATCACTAAAATGTGTTCCCTCTTGGTCTCTTTCTTTTTCTAGAGTCCATAACATCCACACTCCTGATGTGAGAACAGAAATGCTACCCACGTCCAGTTCTACCATTGGGAACAGCATGCCACAGATAAAGTGCTTACTAAGAGTTTTGTTATCCTGTTTTAACACAGTGTGCTGCAAACCCCAACATTTGCAACTTGATAGTGCTCCAGCATGAAGCTCTTGTAATGTTCAACTGCAAAGATCTTTAAAGTGAAGTTCTCATATTCCAAAATAGGCCTGGGAAATCAACAAATCACTTAACAGCTCACCAGCTTTCTGTATTTTTCTAACAAAACAAAATTGCTACAGAAGCTGAGTCAGGTCTGGCAGCATCTGTGGGGAGAAACAGAGTTAACATTTCGAGACCTGTGACCCTCAGTATTTTTACAACAATTTGTGCTTTGTTTTAGATCTCCAGCAAATGCGAAAGTTCTTGGTTTTAAGTCTAATTTTTTCTTTACATGTTGAGTTAAAATTACCTTGTTTTCTTTGGAGAAAACTAGTCTTATTGCAGCAAAGATCCAATGACTTCATGTTATAAAACTTATTTTTATTTGTTCATGTATATAAGCACTAATTCTAGCACTGAGCTATGGGCACACCACTCAATGCCACACTGCAATCTGAAAGACAATCATATACCATGACTTTTCTTGTCCTTCATTTTTTTTTCTTCATGCTGGCATTAATCTTCCTATTCCATAGATTTAAAGCTGCGCAACTGTTCTATTCAACCATATTATTTGTTGAGAACAGGTTCAAAATTGAACATGGAGAGTACACCCCATTAAAAATATAGTGAAGAATAGAAGAAAAAGATTGGAAGAGAGAGAGAGAGAGCACGAGAGAGAAGTAGTCGTCATGAGAAAAGAAAACTACTCAATTTTGGCTGAATGGTACAAGATTCAATTCCCAGCTTATTGTACTGATATTTTGTTCCACACCAAATGCAACTAAAAGTAACTTGGAGCGACTTTTATGAGAAAGAGAAGCATATTAAGTTCTGTTGCTGCTGCGCAGGGCTGTGGTACTGGAGGGTGGGTTGGCTACTTTTATTCCTCTGAGCCGGATTCAGTATAAATGTAGGTATGGACTATATAATCCTACTTTCTCTAACAGGGTGGAATTTGACAGCAAGGGAGACCAATGCTATGGCACTATCAAGCAAGGTGAGCAAAGTGCTTCAAGCAAATGCTTTCAAGGAGAGGGGAGCAAATTAATAGCAGAAAATATGTATTCAGAAGGAAATGCACTTGCATACAATGCAGATTCTTCACAGTCATAGCTCTTACCCTCAGGCAGAGAATTGAGGTATTCCTTCATTAGGGCTTGCACCTTCTCACGATATAGTTGGATCAGGCAGTTGTGGAAGACTGGTCCAGTTTCTTCCCAGATATAGATAATATGTTCCTAGGAAAGAGGATAAACAACATTTATTTCTACGACACTAATAAAGACGACCTGTGACAATTATGGTATCAATAAAAGTCAATTTGACTGGGTAAAGATGCATTGTTGAGCTGTCTCGGATCCATGCATCCTGATGAGGAAATATCCCGTCAGTTTACCTAAAGAACAGAATGCTGCTAGAATCAAAGCACTTTGAGAAGTTGAGAAGAATAGTGAAGCTCATTCTTAAAAAAGCAATAGCACCACAAGGTTAGTTTCTAGGGTTAAATCTTTGGTAGACAATGAGGACATTAAACAAGATGAATATTTCAAAGATTTGAACAAGGTGAGAGGCTCAAAGAAGGAGAAGATAACTACAATATTATTGTTTGTGTTATGGGTCACATCTCCACAAACATAAAACATTATGGAGCAGTACAGGCCCTTCGGCCCTCAATGTTATGCTGACCTGTGGAACAAATCTGAAGCCCATCTAACCTACCATTCTCCTCCATATGCCTATCTAATGAGCATTTAAATGCCCTTAACGACTGCTGCAGGCAGTGTGTTCCATGCCCCTACTACTCTTGAGTAAAGAAACTACGTCTGACATCCAACATCTATCACTTCTCAATTTAAAGCTATATCCCCTCGTGCTAGCCATTGCCATCCTAGGAAAAAGACTCTTACTGTCCAACCTATCTAACCCTCTGATTATCTTATAGGTCTCAATTAAGTCACCTCTCAACCTTCTTCTCTTCAACGAAAACAGCCTCAAGTCCCTCAGCCTTTCTACATAAGACCTTCCCTCCAGATCAGGCAACATCTTAGTAAATCTCCTGAACCCTTTCCAAAGCTTCCACATCCTTCCTATAATGGGGTGACCAGAACTGTACGCAATACTCTAAATGGGGCTGCACCAGAATTTTGCACAGCTGCAGCATGACCTCATGGTTCTGAAACTCAATCTACCAATAAAAGCTAACATACCGTAGGCCTGCTTAACAAACCTATCAATCTGGGTGGCAACCTTCAAGGATCTATGTACCTGGACACAGATCTCTCTGCTCATCTATTCTACCATTAGCCAAGTACTCTGCATTTCTACTCCTCCTTCAAAAGTGAATCCCCTCACACTTTCTGCATTAAACTCTATTTGCCACCTCTCAGCCCAGCTCTGCAGCTTATCTATGTCTCTCTGTAACCTACAACATTCTTCGTCACTATCCACGACTCTACCAACGTTAGTGCCATCCACAAATTTACTAATTCATCCTTCTATGCTGTTATTCAGGTAATTTTTATAAATGACAAGCAACAGTAGACCCAAAATAGATCCCTGCGGTATCCTACTAGTAAATGAACTCCAAGATGAATATTTCCCATCAACAAACACCCTGTCTTCTTTCAGCTAGCCAATTTCAGATCCAAACTGCTAAATCATCCTCAATCCCTTGCCTCTATATTTTGTGCAATAGTCTACCATAGGGAACCTTATCAAATGCCTTACTGATATCCGTATACACCACATCAACTGCTTTACCCTCATCCACCTGTTTGATGACCTTTTCAAAGAACTCAATAAGGTTTATGAGGCTCGACCTACCCTTCACAAAACCATATTGACTATCTCTAATCAACTTATTCCTTTTCAGATTATTATAAATCCTATGTCTTACAACTCTTCCCAACACTTTACCCACAACCGAAAGAAGGCTCTCAGATCTATAATTTCCAGGGTCATCTCTACTCCCCTTCTTGAACAAGGGAACAACATTTGCTACCTACCAGTCTTCTGACACTATTCCTGTAGACAACAATGACAAAGATCAAAGCCAAAAGGCTTCGCAATTGCCTCCGTGGCTTCCCAGAGAATCCAAGGATAAACCCCATCCGACCCAGGGGACTTATCTACTTTTCTATTTTCCAGAATTGCGAACACCTCCTCCTTATGCACCTCAATCCCATGTAGTCTTGTAGCCTGTATTTCATTGCCTTTTTCTAGCGTGAGTACTGATGAAAAGTATTCATTTAGCACTTGCCCCATCTCCTCTATCTCCACGCACAACTTCCCACTACTAAGCTTGATTGGCCCTAATATTACTCTAATCATTCTTTTACTCCTGGTATACCTTTACAACGCCTTAAGGTTTTCCTTGATCCTATCTGCCAACTGTTTCTCGTGTCTCCTCCTGGCTCTTCTTAGCTCTCTTTCTCACTTCAGTGATTTGGGAAAAGGTGTCGTCAAGAGTGGAAGTTTAATTAAAAATCATGGAATCCCCACAGTTGGATGTAGGCTATTTCAGCCCATCGAGTCCACACTGAACCTCCGACCAGCAGCCTGTCAGACCCAGACCCCTTCTCTATCCCTATAAGCCTACATTTACAATAGTTAATCCATCCAGCCTGCCAATCTTTAGACTAAGAGGCTAATCTTTCTGCAATCATCAACAGCACACTTATGAATGACAGGGGCCTGGCAGCGGTGTGAGCATCAGAAGGGAGGGAGATTAGAAAGATTAACAAATAGTGGCATGTAAATCAGCATGAAATTAGAATGGTACTAATTGTCTCGGTGTACAGCAAACACAATGGTGAGTGCTGCGAATGACCCTCAGAGGATGCCGAAACGAAAAGGCACACAAGGAAGTCAGAGGCTCATTTAAAAAGAAAGTCTGGGAAGGCAGTAGTAAAGAAAGAAAGTACAGTAGTGTTCTATAGAATCCCTACAGTGTGGAAACGGACCATTTGGCCCAACAAGTCCACACCAACCCTCTGAAAAGGAACCCACCCAGACCCATTCCCCAACTCTACATTAACCCCATCTAATGCACCTAGCCTACACATGCCTGAACACTATGTGCAATTTAGCATGGCCAATTCACCTAAGCTGTACATCTTTGGATTGTGGGAGGAAACTGGAGCACCTGGAGGAAACCCGGGGAGGATGTGCAAACATCACACAGACAGTTGCCTGAGGCTGGAATCAAACCTGGGTCTCTGGTCCTGTGAGGCAGCAGTGCTAACCACTGAGCCACCGTGCCGCCCATGTTGACGGATTGTGCAAGGAATTTTGAAGACAAACAAGAGAAACAAAATAAGGTATTGTAATAGGAAAGAGATGCCAAACGTGGATGAAGAACAAGGGTGAGAAAAAAAAGATTAAAAGCAGAAATAGAAGAGATGGAACAAAAGCTGGAATGGAGAGACCTAGTGATTCAGGTACTGTACATACTTTTTTGAAATTTGCGACACAAGTCATTAGGGTAGTTAAAAGGACGTTTAGAATGCCTGCCTGCATTGCTCAGGCTTTTGAGTATAGGTCTGGAACATTGCATTGAGGTTTACAGGACGTTGGGGAGGCCTCTTTGGGAGTACTGTGTGCGGTTCTGGTTGCCCTGTTATAGACAGGATATTAACAAATTGGAGATGGTTCAGAAAACATTTATCAGGATGTTGCCAGGAATAGAAGGTTTGATTTATTAGGATAGGTAGGATAGACTTAGACTTTGTTCACTGGAATGTAGGAGGTTGAGTCCTAGTCATAGAGATGCGTCACAATACGGAAACAGGTCCATCTCGCCCATGCCAATCAGATATGCTAATCTAGTCCCATTTGCTAGCACTTGGCCCATGTCCCTCTAAACCCTTCTTATTCATATACCTAACCAGATGCATTTTAAATGTTGTAATTGTACCAGCCTCCTCCACTTCTTCTGGCAGCTCATTCCATACATGTACCACCTTTTGCGTGAAAAGGTTGCCCCTTAAATCCATTTAAATGTTTCCCCTCTCACTCTAAACCCTCTAGCTCTGGACTTCCCGACTCTAGGGAAAAGACCTATTTACCCTATCCATGCCCTTGATGATTTTATAAACCTCTATAAAGTCACCCCTCAGTGTCAACATTGCAGGAAAACAGCCCCAACATATTCAGTCTCTCCCTATAGCTCAAACCCTCCAACCCTGGCAACATCCTTGTAAATCTTTTCTGAACCCTTTCAAGTTTCACAACATCATTCCTATAGGAGGGAGACCAGAATTGCACACAGTATTCCAAAAGTGGCCTAACCAATGTCCTGTTCAGCTGCATCATGACCTTACAACTCCTATATGCAATGCTCTGACCAATAAAGGAAAGCATACCAAATGCTTTCTTCACTATCCTATCTACCTGCAACTCCACTTTCAAGGAACTATGAACCAGCATTTCAAGGTCTTTTGCTTCAGCAACACGCCCCAGGAATTTACCATTAAGTGCATAAGTCCTGCTCTGATTTGCCTTTCCAAAGTGCAGCACCTCACATTAATCTAAATTAAATTCCATCTGCCAGGCTTCAGCCCATTGACCTATCTGATCAAGATCCCGTGTACTGTGATGAGTTCAGTTGAGTTTCTGGTCAATGATAACCACCAGGATGTTGATAGTGGAGGACTAAATGATGGTAACACTACTGTATGTCAAGAAGTGACAAAGAGATTTATAAAATCATGAGGAGCATTGATAAGATGAATAGACAAGGTCATTTCCCTAAAGTAGGGTAGTTCAAAACTGGGGGCATATTTTTAAGGTGAGAAGTGAAAGATTTAAAAGGGACATGAAAGGCAATTTCTTTTACACACGCAGTGGTGAGTGTGTGTAATGAACTACCAGAGGAAGTGGTGGATACATGTGCAGTTACACATTTAAAAGATACTTCATTAATGCATATACAGAAAAAGTTGAGGAATACTTGCCAAGCGCAGGCTGATGGTACTTGTTTAAACATTTGGGAACATGGTTGGCTTGAACTAGTTGGACTGAAGGATCTATTCCTATGCTATATCTGTGCAGACTCTGATCTGGCAACATTGGTGGACAGAAGTGTTTGCAGCCAGACTAGCTGAGTTTCTTCAGCAATTTCTTTTCTCGTTTCACATCTACAGCATCAGAAGTTCTTTCTTTTGTTTTACAGAAGTGATGGACTTTGGTTCAGAGTTGCATCCAAAAAATGTTGTGAACACTCCTAAGGAAATGCAAGTTACAGAAGCACAACTTCATAGTAAGATTAAGATAGATAAAAGATAGATACAAAGTTCTGAGGAAGGGTCACTCAACCTAAAATGTTAACTCTGCTTTCTCTCCACAGATACTGCCAGATTTGGTGCATTTTCCAGAAATTTCTGGTTTTGTTTAAAATTAAAATTCATTGTTCAATTTAAAGGCCCTGTGGTAGCATAAAAGTAGCAGTAGCCAGAACGGGGTCAGCTTAGAATATGGGCAAATGATTAGAGGACACATTGCTGCAGATAATTTCCTCAAGAATGAAGAGTCAGAAATATGCAGAATCAATCATAGAGCATCTCACTGATATCTCAATTCTTCCAGTCTTACAATCCTGAGATCACTGTGCTCTTCTAATTTTGAACATCCTGAATTTCAATTATTCCAAACCTGTCAAAATATTCCAATATTGGTTTAATATCTCCTCAATAATCTTTGCGCCAAGGAGAACAACCCCTGATTTTCCAAGATAACATTGTTGCTAAAATTTTTTATCCTGGTAATTTCTAACTGCACCCTCTCAAACTCATTCGTTCTTCGAGAAGTGACACAAACTGGATGTTTCATCAATCATGTTTCAGTTATCTACACTCAAGATTGGAATTACCACCCTAATCCTTCTGCTTTTACCTTCAAAACAATATTGACTGTATTTGACCAAGTTTTTAGTGACTTTGTTCTAATGACTCATGTGGTTTTGTGCCAAACCTTTGTTAATGCTCCTGTGAAGCATTTTGGGCAGTTTAATGACAAGGAAGACTCTAAATAAATGCAAGCTCTTGTTTTTTTTGTAGCTTGGAATCCCATGATCAAAGTACTACTGGATTTCTTTGGAAGAGAATGAAGTTTTCTTCTCAAGTGAAGGCACTGTAATGTAGGAAACATGGCAGCCAATTTGCACATATAACAGTCCCAAAAACAATTTGGAGAAAATTACCAGTCTTTTTTTTTTAAGTTAAAGAACAAATATCGGCCAGATCACTTCTTGCATTCGACAACTTTGACATCTGAGAAGGTGGATGGCATTTTGAACCACAAGTCACCTCTGACAGTTTAGGATTCTCTCACTAGTGCACTGTATGTTAATCTATATTATCTGCTTAAGTCTCTGAAGTCTCAAACCTTTAAGTCAGTGAGGAGAGTGCTACTGTTCTGACATCATAAATCTGAACACGGCCCATATCCTGTTGTAACATCATCAATCCAGGATAAGTAAACTGTTCAACCTCATCATGGGAGCACAAGTTAACGTCTATACAGTCATCAATGTAGTGGAGGAAAAGGTGGGGAATGATGCCAGTGTAAATGTGGGAGATGGACTGCTCCACATATCTGATGAAGAGGCAGGCACAGCTGGGCCTATGAGTGCCTATGGCTACTCCTTTGGTCTGAAGAAACTGAGAGGAATCAAAGGAGAAATTGTTGAGGGTGAGGACCTCTATTGGAGTTGGAAAGTCATGTTGTGGCTGTACACGACATTAGTTAGGCCATTTTTGGAATATTGCATGCAATTCTAGTTGCCTTCCTATCGGAACGATGTTGTGAAACTTGAAAGGATTCAAATAAGATTTACAAGGATGTTGCCAGGGTTGGAGGATTTGAACTATAGGAAAGGTTGAATAGGCTGGGGCTGTTTTTCCTGGAGCATCGGAGGATGAGGGTGACCTTTATCGAGGTTTATAAAATCATGAGGGGCATGGATCGGATAAATAGACACAAAGTCTTTTCCCTGGGTTGGGGAGTCCAGAATTAGAAGGCATAGGTTTAGGGTGAGAGGGGAAATATTTAAAAGCAGTGTTTTCACACACGGGGTGGTGTGTGAATGGAATGAGCTGCTAGAAGTGGTGGAAGCTGGTAAAATTACAGTATTTAAAAGACATCTGGATGGGTATATGAATAGGAAGGGTTTCGAAGGATATGGGCCAAGTACTGGCAAATGGGACTAGATGGAGGTTAGGATATCTGCTCGGTATGGACAAGTTGGACCGAAGGGTCTGTTTCCGTGCTGTACATCTTTATGAGTCTATTTGGGTGAAATAATAGACGACTGTACAGGAAATTATTTAGATGAAGCAACAAGGATGGGTAGGAGAATAGTTTATTCTTAGTTGCAATACATATTTCATGCTTTCTATTTTATTGTGTTGTTTGTTCAAATTTAACATACAATTACATAGCAAGCAGAATGGAAATGTTTGAAAATCAAACCATGCAATCATCACTTTTTACCCACTTCAAGTAATCATTCAGAAGTGAAATTTACATAGAGTGGTATATGAAATGAGGGAAGCATCACTTGTGATGAATGTTAATACAGCATACAAACAAGAATGGTTCTTACCAGGTATGGAATAGCAAGTTCCTTACAGCTATCCTTTAGGAAGTCCAACACTTTGATTCTTGGTAAGTTTTCCACCTCAAGTAGATCCTCAGTAAATATCTGAACACAGAAGGAAAACTAAATTTCAACCAATATGTTAAGCTATTTATTGCATTATTCACAACTTCATTTCTGCTGCAAACAGCACCCTTCCATTCATGTCGCACATTGCCCTATCTACAACATCCATCTTCATCATGCTGCTGCAGGTAAACAATGTTCTCTTGCTGATAAATATTGTACAAAGTAGAGTTGAACATCAGCTTAAATGAATTGCAAGTATATAGAAAGGTGCTTAGACTCTTATGGCACAGTGGTTGAACTCTCTCAAGGCCTACCTGCCCTAGACATGTATAATAATATTTCTGAAGGATTTGATTAAAAATCTACAGCAAGGTGCTTGCAGAACACTGATTTAATTGATTATAACATTGCAGCTTTGAACCTTAGCTGAAAATAAAACTTTAAAGAATATTTTGAATCGTACCTTTAACCCATCTTCTGGACATGCTTTTAGAACCCATAGAGAAAACTCAAAAATAATATTCAAGTTGTCTTTCCCTAAAAACAGAAATAGATCAGAGCAGAGAGATATAGAGAACAGCTTCATCTGTAATACCACTTGCTTAAGTTAAGTGCAAGAAGTGTTGACTGATCAAACCCAAAATAACAGAACTTCAAATTTAATGGAGGACTTCAAATGACTGCCTGAATCTTGATGCTTTCAAAAGCATTCTACGTCAGATTTCCTATTCATAAAATTTCAGATTTTATATATGCTCATGATTAAACATTAATACTGACAGCTTTCTCCTTGCCAACACAACTGAATATCAGAATCCGAATAATAAATGCTCATAACTGTGCATCAAAACCATTCCTGATCTCACTCTACAAATATACTATACTGGATCACGATCAATTGCTGTTTTCTTCACTGTAGGTACCAAGTATAGAGACCAATTCTAACAGTAAAACCTTGCTTGGTCTCAGATCAGCTAACACACCATTATGCCATGATCAACCGTTTTGCTTATTTGGCCAGTGTCTTTATCAATTTGGTTGTCAGGATTGTATATTATAGGGCATTGTTAGTCATTGAGTGTATTATACAAAAATAGGAATCCTTACTAACCCAGTCGTTGGAGGTACTGCACAGTTCGCTCATGGCCTTTTAGTGGTGAATTGGCTTTCTTTGCCTGGTCTAGGAGAACCTGCAGGGCTACAGTGGGAAACAGTAAAGTTCTCATCATTAAAGATGAAAGAGTGCCAGATGCAGAGCAGCAACAGGAAATTATTTCACTACACAATGTGACAATAATTATTAAAGCCTTTCCAAGGCCAGCACTAAGCTTGTATATATTTGTGTAGAAAATATTAAGGGGCAATGTAATTGTGGTTTTAGGACCATTATACAACTGCCATTGTAATGCAAGAAAATATGAGACACACAATTTCTTTTGGTGAGGATAATACGTAACAAGAGGACGCTGCAATTGAATTAGAACTAGGTGGTTCAGGGATGACATGAGAAGTCACTTCTTACAAAAGGTATCAGAAATCTGGCAGTTTTTCCTCCACTGCCCCCAAAAAGATTGGGGATCAATTAAAAATTTTGGCACAAAGATTAACAGGTTTGCATTCAAAGATGTATTAAGGGTTAAAAATGCAAAGTAAGTCAAAACAGTAAAGATACAGATGATCAAACAGAATAGTGCAATAGCTTGAGCACTAAATGGCCTCCTCCTGCTTCTAAGTTTACAAGAGAAAATTAAAAATAAAAATACAAGGAACAAATCTTGACACCTTTCTCATGCAGACCCTTCTTTTCATACAGAATGATGAGCTCGCTGTATTTGTGCGCTTTCTTCAGTACATGTTCACTTTCTTCAATGTGACAGTGATTGTTCTCCAACCGTAAGAGGGGGGCCACAAGAGCCACATTTGTCTGAAAATAAAACAAGGGGCAACAAAGATCACAAATTGCCAACTGCATCATGGGTGGAGAGGCTGATTGGACTTCACTCCCATTTCTCATCTACATGCTAAGCTTCATCGATACCCTCCAAAAATAAGTAAGGAACTTTATTCACTAAGGATGGCAGGAATCCGGAACTCCCTGTAAGGGCAGTAGAGACAGAGACACTCACAACATTTAAGTAACATTTAGACTGAAAACAAAAAATTGCTACAAATCACAGCGGGTCAGGCAGCATCTACAGTGAGAGAGAAAGCTAACATTCAAGTCTGGATAACTCATCAGAGACGACAAGAAGTATGGAGGGGGCAGCATTTATGCAGCAGTGGAGGGCGGAGTGCTGGGAAAGTAAGGGTGCTGATAGTGCAGATTAAGTGATTGGAATATGAGAATGGCAGAACAATGGTAAGTCTAACTGCCAAACTGGAAAGAACAGACAGTCTCACTGGAGTGGGGGGTGGGGGGATGACATGGTGACAGAAAATGCAACAGGTAAAGCTAAAAGAAAAGGAATGAATGGGAGTGCATTCACAATCTGAAGGTGTTGAATGCAATGTTAAGTCTAGAAACATGTAAAATGCCTAGTCTGAAGATGGGATGTTGTTCCTTCAGTTTGCAGTGTGACTCGCATTGGAGCATTGCAGCATGCCAAGTACAGACAACTGGGCATGAGAGAAGATGCAGTGTTAAAATGACTGGCTATGGGAGGATTGGCATCATGCCTGCGTATGGATGGAGGTGTTCTGCAAAGTGGTCACCCAGTCTGCATTTAGTTTCTCCAATGTCGAGTAGGCCACATTGGGAGCAGCAAATGCAATAGACCAGAGTGGAGGAGATATAGGTGAAACACTGCTTCAACTTGGAAAGTCTGTTCAGGCCCTTGGATGGTGAGCAGGGAGGTGGTGAAGGGCAGGAGTTGCACCTGTTGTGGTTATATGGGAAAGTGGTGTAGGAAGCAGGGTGGTGTTGGTGGGCAAGAAATGGACTAGGATGTCCTGAAGGGAATGGTCTCCCTGTATGCATTTCGTAGAGAGTGAAGGGAAGTAGCGTTTGGTGGTGGCGTTCTGCTGGAGTTGTCTGAAATGGCACAGAATGATCCTTTGAATGCAGAGGCCAGTGGGATTAAAAGTGAGGATATTTTGGGGAATAAACTGTCCACTGTCATCCACTATGAAGCCTCTGACTCCAATTGCTATCTTCACTACAGCTCTTCACACTGCATGTTATGTAAGGATTCCATACCATTCTCCCATTTACTTCACTTGCATCATATCTGTTTGAATGATGCTACCTTCACAACATGTCTTCAATCTTCCATAACTGCAGTTTCCCACCCACTGTGGTTGACAGGGCTCTCTGACCTATCATCCAGGCTTCTGCCCTTGCCCCTTCCTGTCACTCACTAAATTCATCTCCAAATACCTCAACATCCCCTCGATCTAGGAACTCCCTACATACGTTTGGGACACCACCCACGCCCTCCAGCTCCTCCAAGACTTTTGCTTCCCTGGCCCTCAACGCCTCAGCTTCATCATGGACAACCAGTCCCATACACCTCCATCTGCTCCAACCAGGGCCTCCAAGCTCTCAGTTCCTTCCTCTTCTGACATCCTCACCAGGACCCTTCCACTGAGAGTAATTTGTTTGGCTGAACTGGTCCACACAGTCAATAATTTCTCCTTTGAATCCTCTCACTTTGTTCAGACGAAAGGGGTAGCCATGGGCACCCGCATGGGCCCCAGCTATGCCTGCCTCTTTGTCAGCTACGTGGAACAGTCGACCTTCTGTAGTTACACTGGCACCATTCCCCACCTTTTCCTCCTCTACATTGACGACTGCACTGGCACTGCCTCATGCTCCCACAAGGAGGTTGACTTCCATCAACTTCACCACCACATTCCATCCCGACCTTAAATTCACTTGGACCATCTCAGACACCTCCCTCCCCTTCCTCTACCTCTCCATCTCCATCAACGGTGACCGACTCAACACTGACATCTTCTACAAACTCACCAACTCCCACAGCTACCTGATTACACCTCCTTCCACCCTGCCTCTTTATTCCCAAATCCTCGGCTTCCACTGCATTTGGTCCCAGGAGGACCAGTTGCACCACAGAACACACCAGATGGCTTCCTCCTTTAAAGGCTGCAATTTCCCCTCCCATGTGGTTGATGATGCCCTCCAGAGCATCTCAGCCACTTCCTGGACCTCCAACCTCGAACCCCATTCCTCCAACCACAACAATGACAGAACCTCCTGGTCCTCACCTTCCACCCCACCAACCTCCATCTACATCGCATCATCCTCTGCGATTTCCACCACCTACAAACGGACCCCAACACTCCCCTACCCACTTTCTGGAAAGAACAGTTCTCTCTACCACTGCCTCATCAGGTCCATGCCTCCCAACAACCCACCCTCTCCTTCTGGCACCTCCCCCTGTCACCACAGGAATTGCAAAGCCTGTGCCAACTCCTGCCCCTTCACCTCCATCTAAGGCCCCAAAGGAACCTTCCACATTCATCAAAGTTTCACCTGCACTTCCACACATCATTTACTCCTGATGCAGTCTCCTCTACATTGGGGTGACAGGACGCCTACTCACACAGCGCTTAAGAGAACATCTCCAGGACACCTGCACCAACCAACCCCAGCACCCCGTCGCTGAACACTTCAACTCCCTTTCCCACTCCGCCAAGGACATGCAGCTCCTGGGCCTCCTCCATTGGTACTCCCTTACCATCCAATGCCTAGAGAAAGAACACCTCACCCTCCAACCCCATGGCATCAACACAGATTTCATAAGTTTTCTAATTTCCCCTCCGCCTATCTTATCTCAGTTCCAATCTTCCAGCTCAGCACTGCCCTCATGACCTGCCCCACCTGTCCATATTCCTTCCCACCTATCCACTCCACTCTCCCCTCTGACCTATCACCATTATACCACCTCTATCCACCTATCGCACTCTCAGCGAGCCTCCCCCTGCCTCCCGGTCTCATCTCCCTCATTTAGCTCTCCACCCCCTTGGTTCACAAGCCTCATTCCTGATGAAGGACTTATACCCAAAACATCAATTCGCCTGCTCCTCGGATGCTGCCTGATCTGCTGTGCTTTTCCTGCACCACACTCTCGACTCTGATCTCCAGCATCTGCAGACTTTCTCCCGAGTACAGGCCTAGTCAACTCAATTTCCCCTCCTTTGATTCCTGGGATGACAGATTTGTCAATGATGGACTATTGCTGCATTTTCTTATGTCAAGTATATCTTTTCTTAGTTAAGAAGATCAAAACCTCACACAATACTCCAGGAGTGGTCTCACTAAAACCCTTGCTCCTGTAATTAAATACTCTTGCAAAGAAGGTCAATATACCATTTGTCTTCCTCTCTGTTTGCTGTATCTGTCTGCATGCTGTCAGTGAATGGTGTACAAAGTTACCCAAGTCGCTGTGTACATCACACTTTCTCCAATCTATCACCATTTTAATAATACCCTTACACTCCATTTTTAAGTTCACACTTTTCCACGTTATACCGGTTCTGCCCATTCACTCAATTTGTCTATGAGACCTTTTTACTTTCTATTCACCAGTCAATTCTGTGTTATTTTGTTGACAAACTTGGAAGTATTAAACTTGACTGCCTTATCCAAACTGCTGAAATGTATTATGAATAACTGGTGAACGAAGCACTGATGCCTGCAGTATCCCACTTTCACCAACTTCTACTCCAAGGTTAAAAAAAGACTAATTTATTCCTATTCTGCTAACCAGTTTCTCAGTCCATACCCAGTATACTGCCCCCAGTTCCATGTGCTTTGATTTTTGGACACACCTCTTTTCTGGAACTTTACATTAACATTTCTGAGAATCTAATTACATCTCATCAATTTGGTTCCTCCTGGTGTGTTCTACTAGTTTTTTAAGCATGTTACATCAGCAGGTTTGTCAAATGTAATTTCCCTTTCAGGAATCCATACTGGATTTGTGGAGTCCCAGTGCATGCCTTGCCATTTTTAATAGACTTCAGCTTTTTCTTTAAACCTAAGGTTAAGCTAAAGAGTCTGTACTCCACTGCTCCAAAACCAGAAATTGCTGGAAAGGTTCAGCAGTTCTGGCAGCATCTGCGAAGAGAAATCAGAGTTAACATTTCAGATCCTGTTATAAATAAGGGTCACTGGACCCAGAATGTTAACTCTGATTTCTCTCCATAGATGTTTCCAGACCTGCTGAACTTTTCCAGCAATTTCTGCTTTTGTTTTTGATTTCCAATATCTGCAGTTCTTTCATTTTTTTATTTTGCATTTTGCTATTATCTCTCTCCCTCTTTTTTTTTAAAAACAGTAGCATTACATCTGTTACCCTCCAGTTTGCCAGGAGTTATCAGTTGTGACAGAATTTTTGGAAGATAACAACCATGCATCCACAATCTTCGTGGCCACCTCATTTAGTACTCCGGGATGTAAATTCAGACTTTGGGAATTTATCACCTATTAGTCCTATTAACTTTTCCAGCATTTTTTTCTTTAAACAATACCAATTTCCTTCGATTCCTTCTTCCTAATAGTTCTTTGCTTCCTTAGCATTTTTGGAAGTTATTTATGCCTTCTTCTGTGAATCCTGAACTAAAGTAGTTGGTTAATTGCACTTATTTCTTTGATCTTCAATGCCAAATCATCCATTTCAGACTTTAGGGGCCTGGCATTTGGCTTTACTAACATTTTCCTTTTTATGTATGATGGGCTGAAAATCTTCCTTGCAAGTTTACTGTCATTCTATTTTTCTGCTCTTCTTCAATCTTTTGGCCCTTTGCTGAATTCTAAACTCATTCCAAACTTCAGGTTTGCTAGTTTTTCCAGCAATTTTTGTATAACTCTTCTTTGGAACGAATACTATCCTGAAGTTATTTTGTTAGCCACATTTCCTGTTATGTTCTTTCGCCCAAAAGGAAAGAATTACTGTTGCAATGCATGTAATCATTCCTCAAATATTAGCCATGCCTAATCTATGTCTTTTTTTTTAAATTGAAGTTACTTTATCTGCTACAATTCATCCCTCAAAGCTAAACAAAAATAACAAAGGTATAAAATTCTTGTTTCAAATTATGCTATTTCACTTTTTCGTTCTTTGAAGAATTCCATCATGTCACGATCACTTTTCCAGCAAGATTATTAATAAACCCTTTCTCATTTCACAAAATCAAATCAAGGATAGCCTGTTTCTTAGTCAGTTCCTGTATCAACTGGTCTAAAAGTCCTGCACACAGTCTAACAATTATACCACGTCAAATTCATTCCTGATTAAAGTCACCTGTGATTATTATAACCTCTTGTTGTACGCATCTCTAATTTCCTGTTGGATGGAATCTCTACCTACTGGTTTGAGGCATATACAGAACAACCTCTTATCTGAATTTCGCTCTATCCAAACAAGATCTCAAGGTCCCACAAAAGCATTATCTGAACAGTCATCCAAACAAAATGCACCGCGCCTGTCTCATTTCGGATAATTGAGGTCGTTCTACACTCAACCCACACTAACGTTTCTTCACTCCTTGTTGCTTTTCGGTTCCACCTAGACTGATGCTGCATCTGCATTTTCTGAACCAGTATCCTTTTTCACTACTGCACTGACTTCACTAACAATTTTTAAATAAATTTTTTTTATTTAAAAAAAAAATTGCCTGTTGTGCTTAAAGGTGCAATACTTTCTGATGCTCAGTTCCCAGCCTTAGTCACCATATAGCTATGCTCTATAATCACAGTCATGCCATACCTATATACAATTATTTGTGTTATTTATTTGTCTACCTTATTGCAAATATTACATGTACTTATCTATAATATCTTTACATTTGTAGACATTTTTAGTATTACTGTACAGCCTTACGATGAGTGAGGAGGAGGACAACAGTCATCAGGTACCCAACCTCTCTAAATATCATTCTCCAGGTTCAGAACTTGGAATGAAAAAATGTAACATTCTTTCCAAAGTTGCACTTACTTCCTTACTCAATCAAAACATTGTCATACTCACATGAAGATAACACTTCAGTAATGTTGTATCAATGATCTGGAGCAATTTTTTCTTTGACTTGATAATTGGTGTCCCTTCCACCAGGGGTGACGTGGTAGAGGGTTCTGAATCATGCAACTGTTTTACCAAGTGAGTTCGTTTCTTGGAAGAAATGAAAGAATTATAAAAATGCTAATGAAGGACATGACCACAACAATGTTGGCTTTAAAACCACTGTGCGCTTTCCTATCAGATCACTAAATGCTTCATTTCACTGTTCCCAGTACCCGCTCACCCACATTATGTTCTACACATCTTCTCACAGGTGGATATAAAACACTTCAAGTCCAATGATATACACTAACACCAGGAAACATATCAATCTTGCCAGTTATCTCCAAATTTTAGGGTACTTACTCTACTGTATAAATAAGACCCCTGCATCTCCCACTCCGCCTGGCACAATTGCGTCAAGCATAGAATCCCTACAGTGTGGAATCAGGCCTTTTGGCCCAACAAGTCCAACTGACCTTCCAAAGAGTATCCCACTCAGACCCATTCCCCCACCTTTTTATTCTACATTTCCCCTGACTAATGCACCTAGTCTACACATCCCTGCATACCACGGGCAATTTTAGCATGAACAATTCACCTAACCTGCACATCTTTGGACTGTGGTAGGAAACCAGAGCACCCGGAGGAAACCACGCAGACATGGGGAGAATGTGCAAATTCCACACAGACAGTCGCCTGAGGTTGGAATCAAACCAGAGTCTCTGGTGCTGTAAGACAGCAGTGCTAACAGTGAGCCTCCGTACCGTCCATACTGAGCCACCGTGCCGCAAAGCAGCCTACTGATCCACATTCTTTTCAGCTGCTTCCCAGGTACATTTAATTTGAGCAGGTCTTGAGCTCACAAGCACATCCATTCACAAGAGGTTAGGTATAAGCCCTATATCTTCTTCCTAAGTTCATTTAAATCTATTAGGTCAGGGACACTTGGCATGTTTACCTGTGTCAAGTAGTCTATAAGTGCTAAATGTGCCTTCTCCAGTTCTGCAGTGGATAACGTGGGAAGAGGATTTGGGTACTGAAGCTGTTTCCTGTAGTCAGCTGGTAACAGATCTGGATACAGCCCAATTACATGAGTGGGATCTGCAAAATCAAATTCAAGAAAGTTAATGAAGAGCACACAGTGAATTTAATTCAGCTCTATTTGGTAACAAAAACTGTCCAAAAATTGTAGAAGAGATAGATCATCATTGAGTCAAAAAGATGTACAACAAAGAAGCAGATTCTTTGGTCCAACTCGTCTATGCCGACCAGATATCCTAAGTTATCTTATGAGCCAAATCCCATTTGCTAGCATTTGGCTCATATCCATCAAAACCCTACCTATTCATATATCTATCCAGATGCTTTTCAAACGTTCTAATTTAGCCTCCACCATTTCCTCTGGCAGCTCATTCCATACATGCATAACCCTCTACATTAAAAAAGTTGCCCCATAGATTTCTCTTAAATCTTTCCCCCCTCACTTTAAACCAAGTCCTCTAGTTTGGAAATCTCTCATCCTGGGGAAAAGACCTTGGTTATTCACCCTTTTCATGTCCCTCATGATTTTATAAACCTCTAGAAGGTCATCCCTCAGCCTCACTCTCCAGTGAAAATAGCCCCAGCCTGCTTAGCCTCTCCCAACAGCTCAAACTCTCCAACTCTGCCAACATCCTTCTAAATCTTTTCTGAAACCTTTCACAACATCATTCTACAGTAGAGAGACAATAATTGAACGCAGTATTCCAAAAGTGGCCTAATCAATGTACCATGACCTCCTAACTCCTATGCTCAATGCACTGACCAATGAAGGCAAGCATACCAAGCATCATCTTCACTATTCTACCAACCTGCGATTCCAGTTTCAAGGAAGAATGAATCTGCACTCCAAGGTTCCCTAGGACCTAACCATGAAGTCCTGCCTTGATTTGTCTATCCAAAATGGAGCAACCCACATTTATCAAAATTAAACTCCATCTGCCACTCTGTAGCCCACTGGCCCATCTCATCAAGATCCTGTTGAGCTCCAAGGTAACGTTCTTCACTGTCATATTTTGAATTTACTCAAACTCAGTGCTTTTCATTGCTTCTGTACTTCATAAAAAGTGAACATCCTCATGTAAACACATGACTCTTCAGTTTGCGGATAATTTCAGAAGGAAACCATCTCTCCAATTTCTTGAAAGCATCACATTTTTAGTATTACCACTTTCCACTGTATTCTCACATGGTGACATTAAAACCATCATAGAGCTGTTGACTCCAAATTGCTTTCAAGAACTCCAAATACAGCACTATCTTCTTTCACCTCTTCAACAGAGGAAGCATTAAAATACAAGTTCAGCATCACTGAGCAACAATTCATGCCTTATGAAATTGTTAACTGGAATGAAATGAAAGCAATAAGAAATATTTTATTCGAGAGGATATCAATGGTCTTTTCTTTTGAGCCTCAATTCTTTACTGCACTGTAAATACGGTTGGCCCAAGTTTTAAACAATAAAGCCACTTTGTCACCTGTGCCAAGCTTTGCGAAGACCTGCATGGAGTCATCAAAGCGTTTTTGGCAAAACAGATTGAAAGCAAACAAGTTCTGAATATGGTGGATCTGCTGCCACTTATCGCTATCGGAGTCATCTTTCATTTTCTGAAACAAAAACAGCAACTCTTCAGACAAATACTCAAAAATGGGTGGCCTGACTTGATAAAACTGTAGATGTTATTGAATATCATTCCTATCAATGGGATTTGAATAGGTGCTATCCCATTTAGTAAAGAGAAACAGTACGAAAACTATTTAAAGTAAATTAAAAAAAAAAGAGTCCATCCTGGCATCAAAAAAAATTTAAATCATCTTGCAGCAGGCAAATAGAAGAAGTTGTAAATGGCAGCTGCTAGACAAAGAGACTGCTTTGTCTAGCCTTTCAAAAGAGGGAAGCTGCTACCTAAATTGTCAGATTTGTCACAGAATTCTAGTAACTATGAATAACTTTATAAAATAATATTATATTAGGGCTGATATTACAAACATTACAACTATTGATAGAAATTAATATCCTTTCTAATCTTTTGCACTAAGGTTAGGAAAGGATTATAAATTGCATAAGAGTTTGGAGAGTCACTAGTAATAAATATACGATACAAATGGAAAATGTTTGGGAAGGCACATTACAGTCAGTATTAAAATGTGGAAGTGTGTGTGGTGCTGGAAAAGCACAGCTGGACAGGCAGCATTCTGGAGCAGGAAAATTGATATTTTGGGCACAAGCCCTTCATCAGAAATGAGGCTTGTGGGCCAAGGGGGCTGAGAGATAAATGGGAGGTGGATGGGGCTGAGGGAGGAAGGTAGCTGGAAATGCAATAGGTGGATGAAGGAGGTGGCGAAAGTGATAGACTGGTGAGGAGTGTGGAACAGGTAGGTGGGAAGGAAGATGGACAGGTAGGATAGTTTAAGAGGGTGGTGCCAAGTTGGAAGGTTGGAACTGGAATAAGGTGGGGGGAGGGTCAAGAGGAAACTGGGGAAATCCACATTGATCCAATGGTTGGAGAGTCCCAAGGTGGAAGATGAGGCTTCCCCAGACATCGGGTGGTTAGGGTTTGGCAATGAAGGAGGCCCAGGACCTGCATGTCCTTGATGAAGTGGGAGGGGGAGGTAAAGTGTTCAGCCACAGGGCCGTGAGGTTGTTTAGTGTGGGTGTCTTAGAGATGTTCTCTGAAATGATATGCAAGTTGGCATCCTGTCTCCCTAATGTAGAGGGCACCACATCGAGTGCAACAGATACAGTGGATGACGTGTGTGGAAGCACAGGTAGATCTGTGTTGGATGTTGAAGGCTCCTTTGGTGCCTTGGATGGAGGTGAGTGGGGAGGTGTGGATGCAGGTTTTGCACTTCTTGCAGTGGCAGGGGAAGGTGCCGGGAGTGGAGGGTGGGCTGGTGGGGGGGTGGGCGTGGATCTAACAAGGTAGTTAGGGAAGCAGATATGGGTGGGAAGGGAAATATATCTCTGGTGGTGGGGTCTGTTTGTATCATCCTCTGCCATTTCTGCCACCTACAATGTATCCAGAGTTTGGTGGGGTGGAAGGGGAGGACTTGGAAGGCTGTGTTGCCCCTGTTGCGCTTGGAGGGGTGAGGTTCAAGGGTGGAGGAGGATCTAGGCTTGACCATGAAGTTGCCAATCATTGATCATGTATTGAAAGAATTGGATGTGTAGTTCAGAGAGGATGTGGTGAGCACTGAGGTCTCACTATTGTAATGCAGTATGTATTCATATCCTGTACTTTATTAAAAAATAAGAGAGTTTCCTAGAGACCTCTCCCATGCTGCATTGGCAAGGAGCTCCAAACAAAGATTTATTTGTACTGCTGAACATGGGACTCAGGCTCCTCTTTAAAATCCCTCTTCAACAGTAACAGTTCAGGGGCTTTTATAGGATTTAGAATCCACAAGTACACTACGAAAGGCCAGCATTCACATTGATTTCAATATTTCTCAATGAAATATTGCATTTATTGTAAATTAAAATAGCTACATCCTTTAAATGAGAACTTGTCTATGCATTGTGTGCAAGAGTAAAACATGTTAACTTTTATGCCACTGCTGATTAATAATAAATAAATTTACAAGTTGGCACTATGAAAACAGAAGCAGTTGAAGTATTGCTTCATTATCTGCAGCTTGAGGATGAAAAGATTAAACTATGTAAAATGCTAAATTAGTTAGGATTCAGTTATAAATGAAGCAGCTCAAAATAGAAAGTGGAAGAGAATTAAACAAAAATTGAAACAGCTAGAATTTGAATTTCAAGGAGGAAAATCAGAAGGCATGAAAAGTAATAGGAGAAAAGCCAAAACGTTTCAAAGTAAGAGAAAAAGAAAGCATTGAATTACAAGGGTTGGATTACACGGACTGGAATTAGCAGGAAGCCTTGCCGATGAGTCATATTTAACTTGGGGTTTTGATTTGGCAACATATATCTAATACTTCTATTCAACAGTGAGAGTGTTCAAAATTTTTTTTGTCTTATTTCAAGTTCTCAGAGATCTGAGGAGTTGAGATATAAAAGTAGACTAGAACTACTGGGACTTTTTTCACAACAGCGTAGGAGATTGAGGGGTGACCTTGTTGAAGTTTATAAAATCATGACACGCATACAGGTGAATGACAAAGGTCTTTTCCCTAGGGTGAGGGAGTTCAAAACCAGGGAGCATAGTTTTAAGGAGAGAGGAGAAAGATTTAAAAAGAACATGACCGGCAACATGTTCACACAGAGTTATTAGTGTTTGGAATGAACTGCCAGAGTAAGTGGTGGATGCAGGTACACTTACAATGTTTAAAAGACATTTGGATAAGTACATTAATAGGAAAGATTTGGAGAGATATAGATAGATATAGACATAGTCTGAGACAATGGTTGGTGTGGACCGAAGAGTTATACAGCATGGAGACTGACGCTATGACTCTATCTGCATCCACAGACTTGTGTCGTTATTCGAATCAGAAAAATCTGGTCACCCTCTTTTCTCCAAGCTGCATTACTGTCTTATCTGTTCATTGTCCATATCTTTCTGGAATATGCCTTACTAAAGAATTAAAAAAATAAAATTAATTACAACCAGAGACAATAAAATACATCCAGTAAAAGTTATGTGGAATAGTCTAGTATCCATATTTCACATCTCTCAACACGATATAGAACATATTTTTTAACCAATGATCCTATTAAAATTATTTGACATGATACTGCAAAACTGCAGCCAGAGATTAAGATAATTTCATCTACCAAATGCAGGAAGAGACATGGAGCAAGAACCTTGAATATACATGGAGCTTTTGGGGTAATTTCAGAAGATATGCAATTGTGCAAGTAAATGTTGCAAATACTTACAGCAAGTTGCAAGGCCAATTCAAATTGCTTGTCCTGGAGAAGCTGTCGGATCTGAGTTGCAATTGAAACTGGTACCAGTCGCCATACAAAGTGATTGCTAGCCACATAAACAATATTAGGCCTGGGAAGTGGAGACCAGAGGGAGAGAAAAAAGGGCAAAGAGATCAACACTGGATCATTCATTACACCTCTCCAGCTAGCTGGTTTATCACAAATGACTCCAGGTGACCACTATTTGATCATTAAATTATGTCTGTAAGATGAGGGCTCTTGGAGCGCAATGGTAGTGTCCCAGTCCTTGAGTGAAGAAGCCGAAGTTCAAGTCCCACATGTTGCAGAGATGTGTCTAAACATCTCTGAACAGGCTGCTTACAAAATATATATTTCTGAGAGGTGTTGAGCAACTTCTTAGAAAGGGAAGGGCAGATCAGGTGGAATCAGCTTGGTATTTGCATGCTTCTGGTGCTCATTACTTTGACAAGTTACACCATTCTTTAAAGCAAGAAAGTACACCATCATAATTGTGTCAGTAGTGGTAGAAATAAACAAACATTCAGGCCAGTGTTTCTCTTTGATTGCTAAAACAATGCTGATCTTACGGCTGAGTGGAAAATGAAGATGGCTGAAGCAAAATAAGACTCTAGGACTGCCTGTGTTGCGATACAGAAGGATGACATCAATGTGGAAATAAAAGATGTACTTAATTACTGATTCATATGAATGAGAGATGATGCAGTGGGTTTAAAAAAAAAACAGTAATACAAACAAGCTTCTGGAACATACAGCCAAGGGATAATAAGTAGCCCTTATGTTATCAGAATAATTTGCTGTGTAAATTATTGGTTCCAAACTATAAGAACAATATTGAGGCTATATAAAGTGGCATGTGTATCTCACTATTTCAGCTGAATAGCATGTATTTTTCAGATAACAGTAACACTGCGCACAAGCATAAGCATTGCAGTCTGGCGGACATTGAGGTCTTCTGCCATATTAAATACTGCAGGCTGTTAAAAGAATAAAAAGGTACTGTACATTAACTAAATTAATCATGTACAACAAAACTATGCAGTGCACAACAGAACAGTACTATTAATGTCTTAAGTATAATCTATAAACTTATATTATATAAAATTCTGAACAGGCTTGACAAGGTGCACATGGAAAGGATGATTTCTTTTGTGGATGAGTCCAGAATTAGGGGGTAGTGATTAAAAATTAGAGAACACCCTTTTGGCTTGGTGTCAAGCAGAAATTTCTTTTTCCAAATGTTTTGGAGCTCTCAGGTCTTAAGGCAGTGGAGGTTGGATGGCGGTGGCAATCAATAAATATTTTTAAAAGATGGAGGTTCTTTGTCTAAGGTAAGGGAACTGAACATCAATATGGTTAGACGGGAATTCGGAATTTAAAACACAAACAAATTAAACCATTTTATTGAATGGCACAGCAGGCTTAAGGGGCTGAATGGACTAGTTCTGTTCCTAATTGGTGTGTTCATATGTACTCACTTTAGTAATTTGTGGCAATGCATTCAAATCCCTATTCCATGTGACACTAACATTTTCCAGCTTTATAATGATTTTGCTCTCAGTTGACCAAAAACAGCCTGCCTGGAAGGATCAACTTCCTGAAACAAAAAAACACCCAAAGAACTGCGGATGGTGGAAGTCAGAAACAAAATCAGAAAATTGCCAGAAAAACTCAGCCACTCTGTCAACATCTTTAGAGAGAAATCAGAATTAATGTTCTGGTGTCCAGTTACTCCTCTTCAGTGACCCTTTCTTCCAGCAATTTTTGTTCCTGTTTCAACTTCCTGAAAACTTTTCATGTGCAATGTTTGTTTTGCTAAGGCAACAAATGGTCACATGCATTTACTTACCCTCCCGAGGTGATAAAACGTGGCCTCTGCAGCTCTACGCTCTGTACCAGCAGGCGTGGTTCAAAGGTGCGGATCTCCACATATCGTGGCAGCACTGCTATGATATAAGGCGACTGATGTTCTATTGGAGACAATCATAAAATGAATGCAATTGCTTAGAAACAACTTTCTTTGAGCAGTTCCATTGGCTTTAGTGGGAAAGTCTGCTCAGTGTTTTTCTCTTCGAGGTTGCCACTAACAAGTACTTTTAAAACAGTGTGGCAGTTGGTTCAAAATCAATTCCTTGGCTATGCTGATTTAATTAATCTAAGCTACAATTATTCTCAATTGTAATAGTATGGGAGATTGAGAGGGAATAAAACCATAATGTACTCTTAACAATTCTGTGATTCTATAATTCAGCTATTTCTTGATATCACATTGAATGAATCAAATAGACTGAAGTGCGGCATTTATAAGTTGGAGACCTCATGAGGAAGCAGAGCAGGATCTTTCACTTGGTATTTCTAGCTGAAGATGGTTGCAATTGAAACTTACCTTTGCATTAATTTACAGGACTCCCTCATCATTGAAGATGGGTATATTTGGGGAGCATCTACCTCTATTAATTATATTGTTAAATTATTAAATTATGATTTTTTTAAAAATCTGGAATTAAGAATCTATGATAACCATGAAATCTTCGTTGATTATTGAAAAAAACCCATCTGGTTCAATGCCCTTCAGGAAAGGAAATCTGCCATCCTCACCTGGTCTGGCCTTCATGTGACTCCAGACCCATAGCAATGTCATTGACTCTCAATTTAGCTCTCTGAAATAGCCTAGCAAGCCATTCAACTATACAAATTGCTACAAAGTCTCAAAGAAATGAAACCAGGCAAATCATCTGGTACCAACAGCCCATTCCAAATCCACAACCACTTTCATATGGAAAGACAAAGGCAGCAGATATATGGGAACACCACCACTTTCAACCTTCCCTCAAGCCACTCATGATCCTGCCTTGGAGATATATCACAGTTTCTTCACAGCCACTGGGTCAAAATCCTGGAATTCTCTCCGTAAAGGCATTGTGGGTCAACGCATAGCAGGTGGACTGCAGCAGTTCAAGAGGCAGCTCACCACCACCTTTTCAAGGTCAACTAGGGATGGGCAATAAATGCTGGCCAGCCAGCAAGACCCTCATCCCACAAATGAATAAATAGAAAACAAATTGTTCAATACCACTCACAATTGAATGCAATAGAACCGTGGAGCTTCGATCTAATTCACTGGTTGTCCGATCACTTAACTTTGTCTATTGCATGCTGCTACCACTATTTGACATTCAAACAGTCTTATGTTATGGATTCATTGGTTTTATGATAATGGTAGTTGGGGCATATGTATTGAGTATAGGAGTTGGGAGGTCATGTTAGGTCTCTGTTGGAATATTGTATGCAATCTGGTCTCCTTCCTATCGGAAAGATGTTGTGAAACTTGAAAGGAGTCAGAAAAGATTTACAAGGATGTTGCCAGGGTTGGAGGATTTGAGCTATAGGGAGAGGCTGAACAGGCTGGGGCTGTTTTCCCTGGAGTGTCGGAGGCTGAGGGGTGACCTTATAGAGGTTTACAAAATTATGAGGGGCATGGATAGGATAAATTGACAAAGTCTTTTCCCTGGGGTCGGGGAGTCCAGAACTAGAGGGCATAGGTTTAGGGTGAGGGGAGAAAAGATATAAAAGAGACCCAAGGGGCAACTTTTTCATGCAGAGGGTGAAATGGAATGGTACGTGTATGGAATGAGCTGCCAGAGGATGTGGTGGAGGCTGGTACAATTGCAACATTTAAGAGGCATTTGGATGGATATATGATTAGGAAGGGTTTGGAGGGATATGGGCCAGGTGCTGGCAGGTGGGACTAGATTGGGATATCTGGTGGGCATGGACAGGTTCGACCGAAGGGTCTGTTTCCAAGCTGTACATCTCTATGACTCTATGCTGAATACAACTTTGCTGCTCAAAATCGCCCTCAGTAAAGGATGTTTAGTTTTGAAAGCTAGACCAGTTAGCCCTTAGTTGTGCCACACAACACAATGGCAGATATTCTCATTCTCAGACTGTGCAGTGGTCATTTCCACCAATACTGTCACCCATCAATGCATCGGAGGCAAGTAGCTGGGAAAAGCAACATCAAGTTGGCTTTGTCCTCTTGTTGGGTTCCCTCATCATCTACTGCATACCCAGTTCAGCAGCTCTGCCCTTCTCTCGGTCAGCTTGGTGAGTAATGGTGCTTCCAAACCACTCTTTGAAACTGAAATTCCCCAACCGGAGTACATTCTGTGCCCTTGCCTATGATCAGTGTTTCTTCAAATTGGTATTCAACTTAGAATAGTACCCGCTCATCAGCTGTGGCTTTGTACTGATGGTTGCCTTAACCATGGCCTGACGTAATGAGATTTCATCGGGTCTAGAGTTAAATGTTGAGAACTACAGAGGTGACTCCCTCCTGATTGCATACCACTGTGCTACCACCTCTAGTGGGTCTGCCATGCAGATGGGACAGGCCATAAACAAGAACAGCAATGTTGTCGGGATCATGCACATACTCACTAAATTGTTACCTGCAGATGAGGTCAGGCTGATGCTTACCTTATCTGTGGGGGAGCTCTTCCAATTTTGGCATAAACCTCCTGATGTTTAGAAAAAGGACTGTGCAAAATCAAGAGTGCTGAGTTTGCCATTGTCTTTCTGACGCCTAGGTTGACAGTGGGTTGTTTGACTGGTTTCATTCCTTTTATCCTCTCTAGTGGTTGGATACACTTGGATAGCTTGTCAGTCATTTTAGAGGTGATTGAAGAGTCACGTTGCTGCAGGTCTGGAGATCAGGCCAGCTGACTTCTTTCCCTCAAGGACATGAGTGAACCAGATGGATTTTTATGGCAACTGAGAATAGTACCATGGTCACTGTGAATGAAACTATCTTATAATTTTAATTTAATAAATTAAAATTAATTTCACCTACTGCCATGGTGAGATTTGAACCAATGTCCCCAGAGCACTAAACATAAACCTCTGGAATCGTAGTCCAATGACATAGTCCACTCGATTCAGTCTTGGCAAAATGTGCTTTCAGTACTACTGTCAGTATTTTTGTTGATAAATTGTTCCTCACCTAACCAAAAGTCTCCATTGTCTATTTATACAGTGGATGCAAAAATCTAAGAATAAAAATGACGGAGAGGAAGCTGAATAGGAGGAGTAGGGGAGATGGTATACATTAAACAGTCAATTATATCCTTGATCTTGAAAGAAGAGCAACAGTTTGAGTAATGTATTTTGTGCCAAAATTGGGAGAGCTCCCGCACTAATGAGTTAAGCATGAGCTCGACCTTGTCTGAAAGGTATTACCGAGTATGAATAAGACCCAGACAACACTGCCATCCTTGAGTATGACCTGTCCCATCTGCAGGGCAGATCCACCAAAAGGTAGTAACACAGATGTATACAGTTTTTGCCACAAGAAATGCATTATATTTAAAATTGTTGTGAGGACTTTGGTTTTGAAGAGTTGTTGAAAGTGGATTATTGTATTTTAAGTTTTATGGAAATAGCCAAAGTGGCTTACTTGTTTAAAAGAAAAGGTAATTATTGACACTCGAGTCTTTTTTAAAAAAAACTAGTTTAATCTACATTAAAAAATAGCCTAACCTAAAACAGATGACTGGTTTGCTCTGCTGAAGATGCCTTATGGGAGTGGCTGACTTGAAGAGATTCTGGCTTCAGATGATTCAAGTGAAGGAAAGCTTGTTAAAAAAACAAGCTGAGTTATAGGAAGCAAAACACAGTGTTTCAGAAGATCAGCAGATCTGGCAGCATCTGGGGAAAGAGAAACAGCGTGAATGACTTGCATCAAAAGTTCCAAAGAGTCATTGGACTCTAAAAGTTCACTTTATTTCTCTCTGCCAGACCTGCTGATCTTTTCCAGCAATTGTATTTTTAATTTCAGAATTCCAGACCCACAATATTTTACCTTCATTGGAGTTAGACAAAAGCTTGTGAAGCAAAGCTGCCCAGCTGATCTCCCCTACTTCAAAATAGAAAACCCTCCTGTTGAATTCAGTGTGAAACTGGTGTTCTTTCTAAAGAGTGATTGATATAACATCTTACACTGCATTTCCTGAGCAGCTGAATCTGCAACTTACAGACAAATGTGATTTTGTGACTTGATCACATGAGAACTCTCAAGAATAAATTACCGTTCAAAATGCTTTTTCTTCAAGAAAACCAATCTCTACAGTGAAAGTTGTGTTCTCAATTCCAAGAGGGCATGTGATTTGTGCGTTTTGGGATACTGAGGAGGATAGGAATTTATACTTCTCTATTTCTGCCTGTGAACATCATTCAATAAAGACACAAAAATTGGCGAAATTTTGTTTTGATAGCATACCAATAATTGAATTTATTAAGAAACAAATCTGATAGATCTTGTTGTATAAAACACATGAACTATTTAATTGATTTTCTTGTAACTTATCTTAGTAAGAACTAAATTATTTTTATTTTATGTTGTGACCTGTGGAGTAGTGAGAGGAGTGAAACTGAGTACTCCTCTAGCCTGTTGTAATAGCATTGACTGTTACTACCTAATTATTAGTTAGCATCCATTGATTATCCTTCAGAGTCCAAGGTAATTACATACCCTGTAGCAATTCTACAAAATAAAAATCTCTTGAACAGTCGCAAGATATTTGAACAATCAACTTAAAGTTTCCATACCCATGGCAAGTGGAATATCTGTCCAGTTCAGGGCACATTTCTGAGTGCAGACTCCATCCTTATTCAGTACCACCGTTAAATCATCTTGCCCAACTGCCACCTTTTGGTCATCCAAAGGAGTCACAAGAGGCTCCAGTTGCTTCCCAGTTGGGAAAAGCTCCTTTATTGAACCTTTTCCATCCAACTGTTTAGAAGGGAGGCAGGTTATTCATTGTTTGAATTGATTCAAAATAATTTAAATCAAGGTAACTTTAAACAAATAGCTTTTAGACATACTAACAACACAACTGAATTTACTAATACATTTCCAATCCATAGTAAATCCACTGTGGAGATGAGCAAATCATGCTGCACAATCACATTCCTCCAGATACTTTGTTCCTGATTCGAACTGTTTTGAGAAAATAGCTAACTGTGTTCAAGCAATTCCTAACAAGACAGCAAGGCCATCACTCTCAAATATCCAAAATAAAGATGGAAATTCTCAGCATTCTACCAGATAACAAATCATGTAAGTTCTTGTCTCCCGCTAACTCAGTCAGCAAGTTTGAAATGATGATCAGGGACTCGATTGAACATCTGCTGTTCTACGCTCAAGTAGCAGGAGACATTTCTTTGTGTGGCTAAACTAGCCAACTATTCTGTTTCTCCACCTTTTGAGGGGAGGCACTCCAACTTCTTCATTCCACAATTTACTGAAATCTAAGTACCTTCTGGTTGCAATACCTCTGATTGTTAGGTTGATAACCCAGTAAGTTGCTTGAAGAATGTTGTCCCAAGCCAAGTATACATGCTCCACTTTGCAACTACATTTAATCAAATGCGACTCTTCCTCCTTCTCACCCTTCCATAAGTGTGCAGCCTTATGTTTTAAAGGTTGCATTATGTTTAACATTTTAACTTTCAGTGAGCTTGTGTATTCAGCAACTAGATGGTAAATGAAATTTCAGAGAACTCTTTAGCCCACACTTGTGCAGAAAGAACTATTCAAGAATATTCATCCTGATGAAGTATTATTTTAAGATATTAGCATGAACAATCATTGGTATGAATACGTTCTGCTCAGAAGAATTAAATAAACTTAAAATAATCTATGCTTTTATCATCTCCAATGAGATGTTAAGAACTGCCCACATCTGTGTCATAGCCAAATGTGTCACAGAATCAGATACGCAGTACAGAAACAGACCCTTCGGTCCAACTCATCTATGCTGACCAGACATCCTAATCTTACTTTGTCCCATTTGCTAGCATTTGGCCCATGCCCTTCTAAATCCTTTCTATTCATGTACCCATCCAGGTAATTTATAAATGTTGCAATTAGATCAGTTCCCACCACTTCCTCCGGCAGTTCATTCCATATATGCACCACTCTCTACTTGATAAAGTTTCCCTTAGTTTCCTTTTAAATCATTCCTCTCTTACCTTAAACCTAGACCATCTAGTTTTGGACTCCCCCACCCCTGAGGAAGAGACCTTGTCTATTTATCCGATTCATGCCCCTCATGATTTTACAACACTCTGTAAGCTCATCCTTCAGTCTCTTACACTCCAGGGAAAATAGCCCTAGCCATTCAGCCTTTCCCTAGATCTCAAACTCTCCAAACCTGGCAACATCCTTGTAGTTCTTTTCTGAACCCTTTCAAGTTTCACAACATCCTTCCTATAGCAGGAAGACCAGAATTGTACATAGCATTTCAAAAGTGGCCTAACCAATGTCCTGTACAGCCTCCACAAGACCTCCCAACTCCTGTACTCAATTCACTGAACAAAGGAAAGCATACCAAACGCCTTCTTCACTACCCTATCTACGTGCGACTCCACTTTCAAGGAACTACGAACCTGCACTCCAAGGTCTCCTGGTTCAGCAACACTCCACAGGACTTTACCATTAAGTGTACAAGTCCTGCCCTGATTTGTCTTTCCAAAATGCAGTAGCTCACATTTATCTAAATTAAACTCCATCTGCCACTCCTCAGCCCATTGGCCCAACTGATTCACGTCCCGTTGTACTCTGAAGATAACCTTCTTCGCTGTCCACCACACATCAAATTGTAGTGCCATCTGCAAACATATTAACCATACCTCCTATGATCACATTCAAATCATTTACATAAATGATGAAACCCATAGACTCTGGGAGGAGTTTTACTATGAAGCATGCTTTTACTGCTGACACTCTTGTGAATGGCTGCATAACTTCCTCCATTTTGGACTAGTTTAAAATTGAAGATCAACAATTATGTTGCGGTGTTGATGCATTTTGGGAATTGTTGAAACATATTCAAAGTATTAATACAACAATGGGATGGGGAAGAAATATAGCAAATCGGACCAGGAGAAAGCCATTCAGCCCTTGAAGCCTACTCTGCCATTCAATACGATCATGGCCAATCATCCAAGTCAGTAGCCTGCCCCCACTTTCTGCACTTATGCTTTGATCCCCTTTGCCCTAAGAACTATTCTCAACTTTTCCTGGAAAACATTAAATGTTTGGCCTCAACCACTTCCTATGGTAGAGAATTCCACAGGCTCGTCATTGTGTGAGAGAGAATGTTTCTTCTCATCTCAGTACCAAATGGCCTGCAGAGAACATGTGACAAGTGCTCCATTCACAAATCATTCTAAGTCACAGCAATGTTTTTGCATTTAATACTGTTGGCTGCATTTAGACGGCTTTGTCCATCTGGTGGGCAAGTACAAGTTTTTTAATTAATGCTTTGTACTCAGCCAAAACTTGTCAATGAACAAGGCAAAATGGTTTCCTAGAGTGGAGAATATCCTGGCACACAATCTATTAGCTACAGTTATACTTTTAAATCAACCTGTTCAGAGACGTTCTTACACACCTTTGGAAGAGGTGATGGGATTTGAACTCAGGCCTCAGGCCTCCTGCCTAGAGTGAAACACTACAAGAAGCTACACTTTTATAGTAACCAGAAGCAATAGATTGGTAAACAATCTAGTGAAGCAGATCACTTTAGTGAATTGGAGATGACTGAAGAATATCATAAATGTCTAGGATAAACAATGCAAAGCCAGCCAGATTATACGACCATTCCAAGTCTCAATCACATTTTGTTTCACAGTCATAACAACCCTTGATTTGGAGATGCCGGTGTTGGACTGGGATCTACAAAATTAAAAATCACAACACCAGGTTATAGTCCAACAGGTTTAATTGGAAGCACTAGCTTTTGGAGCACTGCTCCTTCATCAGATCGTTGGGGAGAATAAGATCGTAAGACAGAGAATTTTCAAAAGATTACATTGTGATGTAACTGAAATTACACATTCAGAAATATTTTGATTGTTTGTTAAGTCTCTCATCTGTTAGAATGACCATGATAGTTTCACTTCTTTCATACGTAAATCACAAAACCTTTTTTAAAAGTTACATTCTCAGGCTAACTTAACAATTCGTGTCAGCCAGGTAAAATGCTGAAGGCGTTAGCCCCTGCATTCCCTGTCTGTGCCATAATGTTTAGACTGATTCTAATTGAAAAAATGAGTTAACATTGTTCAAAAACTGCATGAATCCATGTAAAACTAAGTACAATATGACTCTGCAAGTACAAATTCACCCCACAAACATACATGTATGTGTGCATCCATGCACATGGGTTTATCTGGGGTGGGGCTGTTGAGAGTTCTGAGAGAGAGAGAGAGAGAGAGAGAGAGAGAGAGAGAGAGAGAGAGAGAGAGAGAGAGAGAGAGAGAGAGAGAGAGAGAGAGAGAGAGAGAGAGAGAGAGAGAGAGAGAGAGAGAGAGAGAGAGAGAGAGAGAGAGAGAGAGAGAGAGAGAGAGTGAGTGAGTGAGTGAGTGAGTGAGTGAGTGAGTGAGTGAGTGAGTGAGTGAGTGAGTGAGTGAGTGAGTGAGTGAGTGAGTGAGTGAGTGAGTGAGTGAGTGAGTGAGTGAGTGAGTGAGAGAGAGTGTGAGAGAGAGAGTGAGAGAGAGAGAGTGTGAGAGAGTGAGTGTGAGAGAGTGAGTGTGAGAGAGTGAGTGTGAGAGAGTGAGTGTGAGAGAGTGAGTGTGAGAGAGAGAGAGAGAATGAGAGTGTAAAGGGGTCTATATCTGTGAGAGGGTGCATGTGAGTGTGCGGGAGTGTGTGTGTCTGTAGGAGCATGTTATGATTGCCTGTGCGAGTGTCTGTGTATAGGTGTATCTGTGTTTCTGCAGGAATGAGTGTGCGTGCGAGTGTAGTGCAATGGTGGTCACCTGTAGTGTGACATGAAACCTACGTCCTGGTTGAGGCCCTCCCTGTGGGTACCGAACTTAGCTAACAGCCTCTGCTCGGCCACTTTTCGCTGCAGCCTGTCCCGAAGTCCGCCTTGGAGGATGGTCACCCGAAGGTCCGAGGTCGAACATCCTGGACCGCTGAAGTGTTCCCCAAATGGGAGGGAACACTCCTGCCCGGTGACTGTTGTGCAGCGCCCATTCATCCGTTGCCTTTGCTCGGTCTCACCAATGAACCATTATCAGGGCATCCTTGCCTGCAGCATATGAGATAGACAATGTTGGCTGAGTACCCACACGTAATGATGGCATCCACATCCACACACTCTAACATGTCATGCAACGCCTACCGTGACAGGGTCATATGCAGTTGTTCTGAAAGCCAGGCAGTTTGCTACGAACAATATTCTGTTTGAGATATGGTAGTTGTTTAAAGGCGAGCAGTGGAGGTATGGGAAAGAACTTGGTGAGGTGCTCTTCCTCAATGATAATGTGTTGCAGAATATGGCGTAGTTTTTCAGCTCCTGGGAAGTACTGGACAACAAAGGGTACCCTGTCGGTTGCAGCACACGTCTGTCTCCTGAGGAGGTCATTGCGGTTCCTTGCTGTGGCACATTGGAATTGGCGGTCGATGAGTTGAGCATCGTACCCAGTTCTTAGGAGGACATCCCTAAGTACTTCCAGGTGCCAGTCACATTCCTCCTCATCTGAACAGATCTGGTGTACACGTAGGGCTTGTCCATAGGGGATGTTTTGGGTGGATGCTGGAGAAGTGTAGCATTGTGAGGTTGTCTGTGGGTTTGCGGTAGTATGTGGTGCTGAGGTGTCCATCCTTGATGAAGATACATGTGTCCAAGAATGAGACAGATAGTAGAGAGTAGTCCATGGTGAGTTTGATGGTGGGATGAAACTTGTTGATATCACTGTGTCGTTTTATCAGGGACTCCTCGCCATAGCTCCAGAGGAAGAAAATGTTATCAATGTACCTAGTGCTTAATGTTGGTTGGAGGTCCTGCGTAGAGAAGAAGTCTTGTTCGAACCTGTGCATGAGGATGTTGCATATTGGGGTGCAAATTTACTCCCCATGGCTGTTCCATGTGTCTGGGTGAAAAACTGCTTGTCAAAGGGAATACGTTGTGATCGAGGATAAAGCGGATGAATTGTAGGACGGTGTTCGCAGATTGGCAGTTGTTGGTATTGAGTACTGAGGCTGTTGCTGCGATGCAGTCATTTTGGGGGGATGCTGGTGTAGAGTGCTCAAACATCCGTCATGATGAGGAATGGTCCTGGTTTGATTGGTCCGGGGGTGCCGAGTTTCTGTAAGAAATCCTTGGTGTCGCAACAGACAATGGGTTTCAAGATGCCTTTGACATAGCCGGAGAGATTCTCACACAGTGCCCCATTGCCCGATATGATGGGACGTCCTGGTGTATTGGCTTTGTGCATCTTTGGAAGGCAGCAGAAGTCACCTACATGAGAAGTATGTGGGATGAGGTCACGTACCGAACTCTGACGGACTGGATCCAAAGACCTGATCAACGTGTTTAATTCATGGGTGTGTTCTTTGGTCGGATCAGCCGGTAGTTGCCTGTAGTGTTCCTGGTTGTGCAGTTTTTGGTACACTTCCTTGCAGTAATCTGTTCTATTCTGAATGACGATGGGTCCTCCTTTATCTGCTGGTTTGATGACAATGTTGCGATTAGTTTTGACAGCATGGATGGCGTTGCGTTGTGAACGGGTGGTGTTTTCCATTACTTTGTGGGTATGGCTGATGAACCTGGCATTTATATATTTCCTAATGGTTTGAGCATACATATCAAGCCCAGGGCAACGGCCCTCTGGTGGGGTCCAAGTTGACTCCTTCTTTGGTCACTTGTCTACAGATCCCTGTGATGACTGCTCCAGTTCGTCAGTTGGCTTGTTGGGACCACCGCTGGCACCTTGAAATAATTCCTGAAGTCTCATTTGTCTAATGAACTCCTCCGTGTCTGCTGCAAGAACCAAGGGGTCCATTTTGGCGGGGCAGAAAACTCATTTTTTAAGATTAGAATCAGTCTAAACCTTATGGCGCAGACGACAGAACACAGGGGGTTAGCACCTTCAACATCTTATCTGGCTGACACCAATTGTTAAGTTAACCTGAGAAGATAACTTTTAAAAAAAAGTTTTCTGATTTATATATGAAAGAAGTGAAACTATCATGGTCATTCTAACAGATGAGAGATTTAAACAATCAAGGTGCGGATTACTGAAACAGGGATACAAGATGAACCAGACTGGGAGTTAAAATGTCCAAGGATACTCAATATTCCAAAAGGATAGACCAGAAGGAGCAGGAGGTGAAGTTGCTTTATTAGTTAAGGATAACATCGAGACTTTTAAGAAATGATACTGCCACGAGGAACCAAAATGCTGAATCCATCTGGGTGAACAGAAGGCAGAGAATAAACCAGGAAATAATGACGGCTTGTGAGAAGGGCACAATGGTATATTGGTGATTTGAATGTGCATATTGATTGGATTAATCAACTTGGTAAGGGGAGCCTCAAAGAAAGGTTCATAGAGTGTATGAGAGATTGTCTCCGAGAGCAACATGTCATGGGGCAAACCAGAGAACTCCTCCTCTGATGCCTGCCTTGAAGAAGTTTTCCTCCTCTCAGCACTGTCCCCATGACTTGTCCTACCTGCCTATCTCCTTTTCCACCTATCCACTCCACCCTCTCCTCCCTGACCTATCACCTTCTTCCCTTCCCCCACTCACCCATTGTACTCTATGCTACTTTCTCCCCACTCCCACCGTCCTCTAGCTTATCTCTCCACGCTTCAGGCTCACAGCCTTTATTCCTGATGAAGGGCTTTTGCCCGAAACGTCGATTTTGAAGCTCCTCGGATGCTGCCCGAACTGCTGTGCTCTTCCAGCACCACTAATGCAGAATCTTGTTTCCAGCATCTGCAGTCATTGTTTTTACCAACCACAGAACTGGCTACTTTAGATTTGGTATTATGTAACAAGGAAGGATTGATAAAATGTCTTGTAGTTCAGGATTCTCTTGGAAGGAGTGACAACAACATGCTAGAGTTTCAAATTCCGATTAAAAGAGTGAAGACTTAATTGCATAAGAGAATTTTAGTGCTGGGCAAAGATAATACAGGCCTGAGGAAGAAGTTGTTCCGTGCAGGCTGGGCAAAAAATATTAAAGGGAAGGACAACTGAAGAATACTGACATATGATTAGGGGTAGTCAACATGGTTTTGTAAAGGGTAGGTCGAGCCTCACAAACGGTATTGAGTTCATTGAGGTGGTGACCAAACAGGTGGATGAAGATGAAGCCATTAATGTGGTGTGTACGGATTTCAGTAAGGCGTTTGATAAGGTTCCCCACGGTAGGCTACTCCACAAACATGGAGGCATGGGATTGAGGGTGATTTAGCGGATTGGATCTGAAACTGGCCAGCTGAAAGAAGACACAGGGTGGTGGCTGATGGGAAATGTTCATCCTAGAGTTCAGTTACCAGTGGTGTACCGCAAGGATCTGTTTTGGGGTTACTGCCGTCTGTCATTTATATAAATGATCTAGATGAGGGTATAGAAGGATGGGTTAGAAAATTTGCGGATAACACTAAGGTCGACAGAGTTGTGGACAGTGCGGAAGTCTGTTTCAGGTTACAAAGGGACATAGATAAGCTGCAGAGCTGGGCTGACAGGTGGCAAATGGAGTTTAAGTTGGAAAAGTGTGAGGTGATTCACTTTGGAAGGAATAAACAATACTGGACTAATTAAGATTCTTGATAGTGTGGATGAGCAATTATCTCAGTGTCCATGTTCATAGATCCCTGAAAGTTGCCGCCAAGGTAGATAGGGTTGTTATGAAAAATGGTATGGTGTGGTAGTTTTTATTGGTAGAGGGATTGAGTTTCGGAGCCATCAGGTCATGTCATAGGTGTACAAAACACTAATGCGGCTGCACTTGGAGTATTGCATACAGTTCTGGTCACCGCATTATAGGAAGGATGTGGAACCATTGGAAAAGATGCAGAAGAGATTTACCAGTATTTTGCCTGGTATGGAGGGAAGGTCTTTTGAGGAAAGGGACTTGAGGCCATTTTTGTTAGAGAGAAGAAGGTTGAGAGGTGACTTAATAACAGTGAGAGCCTGTTTCCTCAGATGGTGATGATTAGCATGAGGGGACATAGATTTAAATTGAGGGTGATAGATACAGAACAAATGCCAGAGGTAGGTTCTTTACTCAGAATAGTAAGGGTGTGAAACTCCCTGCCTGCAACAGTAGCAGACTTGCCAACTTTAAGGGCATTTAAATGGTCACTGGACAAACTTATGGATGATAATGGAATAGTACAGCTTAGATGGGCTTCACAGGTCAGCACGACATTGAGGTCCGAAGGGCCTGTTCTACACTGCACTACAATGCTCTATAAGGCATTGGGGAGACCACACCTGGAATATTTTGTTCAGATTTGTTCTCCAAACTTCAGGAATGATAGAATTCATACACAGAATCCCTACAGTATGGAAACAGGCCCTATGGCCCAACAAGTCCACACCGACTCTCTGAAGAGTAACCCACCCAGAACCATTCCTTCTACCCTCTACTTACCCCTGACTAATGCACCTAACCTACACATCCCTGAACACTATGGGCAATTTAGCACAGCCAATTCACCTAAAATGAACATCTCTGGACTGTGGGAGGAAACCAGAGAAACCGGGGGAACCCACACAGACAGTCGCCAGAGGCTGGAATCAAATTCAGGTTCCATGGTACTATGAGGGAGTGGTGCTAACCACTGAGTCACTGAGTGATGTGGTTGCAGTTCACAGGAGGTTCACCAGATTGATTCAAGAGATGAAAGGGCTGTCATGTAAGGAACAGTTGAATAGCTTGGGCTTGTTGGAGTGCAGAGATGGGAATCCGATTGAGGTATATGAAATGCTGAAGGGGATTGATAAGGTGTATGCTGTGCAGATGTTCTCTCTTGTGGGATAGTCTCGAACAAGAAGCCATAGATATAGAGTGAGAGGAGGCAGGTTCAAAACTGAGATGAGGAGAAACTACTTTTCTCAAAAGATTGAGAGTCTGTGGAACTCTCTGCCCAGAGTGGAGTGGAGACAGAATCAAAAAAGGTTCAAGAAAGAAATTCTGTTTCTGATGAAAGGCAGGATAAAGGGCTATGGGGAGCAGACAGGAAATGGAGCTGATATCATGATAAGATCAGCTATGATCATGTTGAACGGTGGAGCAGACTCCAAGGCCTGAATTGCCTACTCCTCCTTGTAATTCTTATGTCTTCAATATGATAAATTTGTTAGGTTACAAATACCCTCTCTGCCCATTCCCCATCACATGTTTCTGCAGCTCCATTCGGCTTTATTTTGCACACCTGACAAGATTAATTTTTTTGTGAAGTATCATGCTCAAAAACTTCAAACTACATACCCTGATGAGATAATAATCCCTTTTAAAGCCCACGCAGATAGAATTTTCACACCAAGCCATGGACTTAGGAACATCAGGAACGCTGAAATCTGCCTGTAACAAAGACAGATGATAATTGGTTTTGGTAGATCCCTCATTCTTTGAATGCACTTTAGTTAGTATTGCAATATGTAGGATCAGCTGCGATTTGCGGTTCAGTAGGCTGGTCTGAAACTTAATACAATATTACCATGATACACTGTTCTCTCTCTTACATTTCAATTGCTTCTTTTGTCATAAAAACTATCAAATTTGTCTGTACTCTGCTTTTGCTACTTACTGAAGAATTTGGCTCACACACCTGAACAAACAATATGTGCAAGAAAATAGGCCACCACATAAACAACAATACCACTTATAAGATCCAATTTTGGTCTATTTAGGAAGCACTTTAGATATATAGGGCTAGATTTAATTCAGCCCATCATGGTGGGCACCATGATGACTGGGGTCAGTGACAGAGTAAAGGTTCTTTAAGTATTTGATCACATTGCCGGCTGAGCCAGCAGGCATTTCTCATCACTAAATGTTCTTGACCATACAGTTGAGGTGTGTTCTTGAACCTCTTCAGTCCACAGGAGTCAGGCATATCGACAATGCCACTAGGTAGGGTTGATGTAGAATTTCACCAAGGAACGTCAGTTTACTTTATCAACGAGGCAATCCTCTCCCTCCAGCCTCTGAGTTGGCAGCACACTGCATCACAAACCAGCTGTCCACAGCAGTAGTGGTTATCATTCATTACAAAATGTGCGGCTGCACACCCCCTCTTATGTTCTGCATATGCTGATCATAACATTTGCTTCCGGTTCTGGATGTTGCTGCCACACACAGGCCTCAGAGGCCTGGGCAATTATCAAAAAAAAAATCAGAGGGAAAGCTGGTGGTTGCTCTTTTTTTAATATAACAAAAGTTTTGTTTATAACTCATTGAATCATAGAATTCCTAAAGTGTGTAAATGGGCCATTCGGCCTATCAATATCACACCAACCCTCCAAACAGCAGCTCAACCAGACCCACACCCCTAACCTATCCCTGTAACCCTGCATTTCCCTGCTAATCCATCTAGCCTGAACACTATGGGCAATTTAGCACAGCCAATCCACCTAACCTGCACATCTTTGGATTGTGGGCCAAAACTGGAGCAAGTCGAGGAAATCCATGCAGACATAGTGACACTGGACAAACTAGGGCGGCACGGTGGCTCAGCAGCTAGCTCTGCTGCCTCACAGTGCCAGAGGCCTGGGTTCAATTGCTTCCTAGGCCGACTGTCTGTGCGGAATTTGCACATTCACTCCATGACTGCGTGGGTTTCCTCCGGGTGCTCCGGTTTCCTCCCACAATCCAAAGATATGTAAGTTAGGTAAATTAGCCATGCATAATTGCCCATAGTATTAGGTGCATTAGTCAGGGGTAAATATAGGGTAGGGGAATAGATCCAGGTAGGATTACTCTTCGGAGTGTCGGTGTGGACTTATTGGGTCAAAGGGCCTATGCCTGTTTCCATACTGTAGGGAATCTAATCTAATCCACACGGACCAAAGGTGGAATTATCCTCAGTCCCTGGCACTGTGAGGTAAGAGTACTGACCACTGAGTGACCGTGCCACCCACAATCAATTATTTTAAGTTCATTAAATAAGCTTGGTAGAAGTCGGTTATTGCAGACAGCAGTACAAGAAAGAAGCAATTGGCCATTTTGGCAATGGAGTCAACACGTTTATACTAATGACGTAACCAGTGGAGTAGTGGCACTTGATATTAGCACATTTTGCCAGTCATAGTTGTAACAGGATGATGCTTTACGAGGAGGGGAATTTGCAAATAGTCACTGTCTCAAACATCTGCTACCTTCTGGATGGTAAAGATGGTGGTATTGGAAGGTGTAAACACATGAACTCTGTTAAGTTACTGCAGCACATCTTGGTCACGGTGTACATTGCTGCCACTGAGTGTCAGTGGGAAAGCAAATGAACACTGAAGCTAGTGGACAGAGTGCTAATTAAACAGATTTTTCCTGGATTGTGTCAATAATGTGTGTTTTGGATCCGCACTCACCCTGAAAACCACACTCATTCTGCCTTGGTGCTCTGTAGATGGTGGGTAGGCACTGGCGAGTTATGGGATTATTCCTGCAATGGGTGGCTTGTTTTAAGCTTTCCTCACAAAACTTAGAGGAATAAGAAGTCCCTTGATTGAAACCTAACTGATCTTGAGGGTGAAAAGGAAGCTTCCTCCTTAAAAATAAAGTGTCACCCATTTAGGACTAAGAAAAAATTTTCTCAGAGGCTCATAGACTTTGAAACTCTCTACCACAAAAGGTGGGTGAATATTTTTAAAGTAGAGGCAGATATTCTCTTGTGAAGCAAAGAGGTAAGCAGAATATGTTCACATCAGTCATGCCATTATTGAATGATGAAGCAGATTCAAAAATGGTCTGCCCTTTCCCCGATTCATACTGTTGTTTTTTGGATTGCACTATCATCCTTCTAATCAGGCGTTAAACAGAAGCTCAATCTGCCTGGTGGATTTAAAAGATCCATTAAACTGCTGTGAAGAAGAGCAGGGGAGCTGGTGTTCTTGATATCTCTTCCACATTCATTATCACAAAGATAAATTAGCTGGTCAATGATAGCTGAATGAAATCAGAAAATTCTCAAAGTCTAGTCACTTTACATCATAAAGAAGATGGAGCAAGATACGAATTCTGCACTTCCATTTAATCTTCAGGAGATCATGGATTCTGGATACAGGCTCTTTGTTTTATAATATTTTCATGGAGATCTCTAGTTGAGAATGACTCACCTGCGTTTCGTGAAACTCTCGGTCCCGCCAGTAGTAGAGTTGAAGTTTCTTCTTCACAGCTACACACATATTGAGAATCAGCTCATCACTGTCAGATCGCTAAAAACACAGAATACATTAACAATTGATCCAAGAAATCCCAGTCAGTCCAATTTCCTTTGGTTGAAACATCTGAAAATATATAATTGACAACTTGCTAATATGGAATATTATTTGTAACTCCTGGATTTGTGTTGATTTGTACATCAAATAGTGTTCACAAAGTGACTTTTATTTCAACTGAATCTACAACAACTTTATTTTTCATTATTCTAACAAGTGACTGCATAATGATCACTGCAACCAGATCTTCCTCACCTACAATCAGAAGATAGAAAATACATCTTTAAGTCCAAAGATCAAACTTTCGCTCAGGGTTCTTCCAATGGCTATTAAGACAATGGAGTGGCTGAGCGGTGCAACTCAGTCAGAAGAAGCAAGATTTGTAATGGGATTTCTGGGGGAGAAAATGGGCAATAACTCCGACATTGGTGATATGTATGTTTAAACTTAATTGTGTATTAGAAAATAAGTTTTAATGACAAAACAAAAGTTCTGTTCTGAATTTTTCTCAGCTGTGAAATTCACTAATACTCAGCTGTGAATACACTAAGTCTCATATCAGCACCGAGAAGTGCAAGAGAACATGTCAGGAGCAGCTCAAGTGCAATTAGGAATAAATAACAAATGCCAACTTTGCCAAAATGCTTATATCCAATTGAAAAGACATTAAAAAAAACTAGAAATGTGCCAGTCAGTTTTGTAGATGGAAGGCAGCACTTGGCTTTTTTTTTAAAAAAGAAAAGGCTAAAAGATGAATGAAAAATGTTGAGTAAGTAAGAACAGCAGTACAGCTTCCTGGAATCCCTATAAACCAGTTTTGCAACCATCTCAACACTGACAGCAATTTATCTTTTCATGTCAGGAAAACAAAGCAGGAATATTTAAGGAAAACAAAAAAGACAGAACTAAAACAAAAACAGGAGAGGTTGCATAGAAGAAATATAAAATAAAATGTTTTAACGAGGCAAGATGCCCAGAATACAAATGAATTTCAAAGTATAGACATCTTACAAGCCTTTCCTTGAATTTTTAAAATACAAGTTAGTTTATACTGGGTTGTTCCCAAATAACAGAGTCCATGTTAAAAATTATCATTCATGTCGATGCATAAAATTAAATTCTGAACCTGCATTCCAGATTACAATAGCAAATAAAAACACTGCCTAGTGTAGCAAGCATGAAGCTGTGCCAACCTGACTTTGATTAGTGGTCTCAATCTGCAATAGTTGTTTGTTTTAGATTAGATTTAGATTAGATTAGATTACTTACAGTGTGGAAACAGGCCCTTCAGCCCAACAAGTCCACACCGCACCCGCCGAAGCGCAACCCACCCATACCCCTACATCTACACCTTACCTAACACTATGGGCAATTTAGCATGGCCAATTCACCTGACCTGCACATCTTTGGAGTGTGGGAGGAAACCGGAGCACCCGAAGGAAACCCACGCAGACACGGGGAGAACGTGCAAACTCCACACAGAGAGTCGCCCGAGGCGGGAATTAGATTAGATTAGATTAGATTAGATTACTTACAGTGTGGAAACAGGCCCTTCGGCCCAACAAGTCCACACCGCCCCGCCGAAGCGTACCCACCCATACCCCTACATCTACATCGACCCCTTACCTAACACACGGGCAATTTAGCATGGCCAATTCACCTAACCTGCACATCTTTGGACTGTGGGAGGAAACCGGAGCACCCGGAGGAAACCCACGCAGACATGGGGAAAACGTGCAGACTCCACACAGTCAGTCGCCTGAGGCGGGAATTGAACCTGGATCTCTGGCACTGATACAGCAGTGCTAACCACTGTGCCACCGTGCCACCCACGAATATTTAAGGAAATCTGTGGTATGCTGTATTTTAAAAAGGAATGGAAAAGTATCTTGGGATATTTCTGGAAAATGCATGTGTACAATTAACAGCAGTTAGTACAATTGCTTTATTTTCCGATCTCCCCTAGTCACTGTCTGGACTCAAATATAAAGCACTTACCAATGCTACAAGGTTGCCTGTATTGTGCAAATGTATATCAACCACCAGCAAAAGCTTCAGAATAAGAATGTGGTTCATTTTTCCAAAAGTGGTGGGGGAAAGAGAATTTCTCTATTTTTAAAGGAAAGAAAGCCTGTGGAACTACTTAGGAGCATTAAAGAAACAGCATTACCAACAGTGACACATGCATCTTTATTTTCTCACATGCTCTCTCTACTTTATTGATGAAGCCCAACAGAAGAAAAACACAAATTATGACAGCAGCATCACTTCCTTTTGATTTCTATTTTAAATTTGGGAGATATCCCATATTCCTGCAAAGCATAAGTAATACTACTATTTTGTACATCTTGCCTCTTACCTTTAAGTCACACGAAAACAGACTGGCACTTTTGGCCTTGGTAACCACAGTAATTTGTTGGAACGTAAGTAAGTCATGAACATAAATATTATTTTCTATAAGAGAAAGAAAATATTAGAACTCAATTAAGAAAAACACACTTTTCTATTGACATACCAGTGTTCTAGCGTGCTACCTGTATCTTGTGGGAAAACGTCACTGAAACCAACATGTCAGGTTTGCATGATGCTCTCTTAACTACTTTAACTAATGTTGATGCTGAAGGTGCTCACTCCAGTTTGGACTATCAAAAACTTGCTACTACACAAACATATGAATTCTGGCCTAAACCTACTTTACAAAAAAAAAATGGTTGGCATGTTTGCATCCAGAACTCCACAAATACATTTAATCTCATTAACCTTTGATTTCCTTATCTAACAGGACACCATCTACCTCTGCCTTAAGAACATTTAATAACCTCATAATTCACCATTTTCTGAGGTGCAGCGTTCCAAAGTTGCACAACTTAAGATTAAAAAAAGTCTCTCTTCAATCGCCTAAAAAGATGACATCAAACTTGTAAGCAGTGCCACCTAGCACCGCTCTCAACCACAACAAATGGACTGGATATTTTCCATCGTTTAAAATACAAATATGACAAAACTAGTATACCTCACTACATACACCAAAATACTACAGGGTTATTAAATTCACATCACCAGAGCACCTACTAACCTCAAGTAATTCCCAGAAACTTAAACTTGTTCACCCTCTACCTCCAGGAAAAAAAAACATATTGATTTATCAGACTTTACTTCCTAACTTATCTTCTCTTGAACCTTCATGCAAGCTTCTAGAACGACTGATTTTGAACCTTTGTACAAACTCTTATAATAGAGAAGCCAATGTAATGTTTCACTGCATTATCTTACACAGTAGAGGAACTTAGATTATCTGGCATACAATTATCTGAATTACAGATTATCCGAACATGATTGCAAGGTCCCAATGTTCAGTATTTGATTATCCGAATGAAATACTGCTCACCCATGTCCTTCTGATAATTGAGGTTTTTCTGTAAATGTCATCAAACTGAATACCAGAGAATAACAACTAAGTTAAAAAGAAAAATACAGTATGCACAACTTATGAAATATTAATTTGCAACAGGTCAGAACAGTTAATCAAATGCTCAATAAAACAAAATCACAAGGATGATTCAATATGCTATTTATTAGCATATACACACTTAGGACTTGTATTAAGGACTGCTTTAAAATACATTTAAAAAACTGAATCCATCCTAGACTTTGTTGAGGGAAATGGGGGAAATCTACTGGTCATAACAGGTGCTAATTTTTTTTTCTTTTTATGATCAGTGATGGAACACTTCCACCGAGTCATAGCACAATATGATTCTATTATTGAGAATGGTACATTTCCTGTCATCAGATTTGTATTAGTTGCAATGAGGTTGGTTTATAGCAATTCCTCAACTGCTATCGCATGATCAGAGGAAGGAAGAGTGAACTAAATCACATTTTTCATATGAGCCCAAGTTCCAATTTGAATTAGTTCGAATGGCAATTGGAGTGCAACAATTAACTTTACCTACTGTAGATGGTTAAAATAAATAAATAAAGAGGTCCTATTCTTGATCACAAGATAATGACCCTGACTGATGGTATGCATATGTGGAAACTTGGCAATGAAGGAATGAATGGAGGTCAGAGGTTATGCACAATGATTCCCATTTGTCATAAAGCTTGCCAATGCATCCAGGTTTTGATTCTAACCAATGCCCAAAGTCTACCTGACTCAATAAGGAGTCAATGTTTCTAGGAAGGAGGACTCAATATTTCTAGGAAGGAGTAAAAAAACCTGTAAAATTTCAAGACTGCCTTCTATTACTGTACTGAGATTATTATTTTCAAGAATACAAGGTTAAGAATTCAATGACTTTGTATCCAAACCCCTGAGGTTTCCAATGCATTATGGTGGGGTGCCATTTAGAAACTACTGATCACACCAGAGATTAACTGGGGTTTATTCTGAATGTTAAAATGATGACTTTTTATTTTGAAAGCAAACCTAATATGAGGATCTTAAACAAGTATGAACAATGCTTGACATATTGAAGAAGGCACAGCCACACTCTACTGGACAAACCATTCAGGCCAATAAAATTCCACTACTACTTACACTCTTCACAAGTAAATAGCTCTAATCACATTTGCTCACCCTAATCTCATACCTCTTTCTTCTACCCATTTTCCGACACTGCGCTTTCCAATCTTAAATGTCACTGCAATTTCTACTTCAAACATGAACCCCGAGTGAGAATCCCACATCATACAACACTGAAATGGGGGCTCTTGTGGTGCAGTAGTAGTGCCTTAACTCTGAGACAGGACTCCTGGGTCCAATTTCCACCTGCTTCAGAGTTGCGCCATAACAACTCTGAACAGTTTGATGAAAAAAATTACAACACTGTGACGAGGTTTCTGATATGTTTAACTTCTATTGGCTTCTATCTACCTGGCTCCATCCATTCGCAAGTTTAAACATATCTTCTACATTTCCCACATAAACCTAGAACACAGAACATAACAGCACAGTACAGGCTGTTCTGCTCTCAATGTTGTGCCAAAACCAGTCTGAAGCCCACCTAACCTAAACTATTTCATTTTCGTCCATGTGTCTATTCAATGACCATTTAAACGCCCTTAAATTTGGCGAGTCTACTACTGCTGCAGGCAATGCATTCCACGCCCCTACTTTTTTGAGTAAAGAAACTTCCTTTGACATTTGACCTATATTGATCATTTCTCAATTGAAAGCTACCCCACCTCCATCACCATCCCTGGAAAAAGGCTCTCACTGTCCACCCTAACTATGATTATCTTAAATGTCTCAAATAAGTCACCTCTCAACTTTCTTCTCTCCAACGAGAACAGCCTTAAGTTTCTCAGCCTTTCCTTGCAAGGCCTTCCCTCCATACCTGGCAACATCCTAGTAAATCTCCTTTGAACCCTTTCCAAAGCTTCCACATCCTTCCTATAATGCAGTGACCAGAACTACACACAATACTCCACGTGTGGCTGCACTAGAGTTTTGTACAGCTGCAGCATGGCCTCATGGTTCTGAAAGTCAATTCCTCCACAAATAAAAGCTAACACACCATATGCCTTCTCAACAACCTTATCAACCTAGGTGGCAACTTTCAGGGATGTATATGGACACAGATCTCTCTGCTCATCCACACTACCAAGAACCTTACCATTATCCCAGTAATCTGCATTCCTGTCGCTCCTTCCAAAGTGAATCACCTCACACTTTTCTGCACTAAACTCCATTTTCCACCTCTCAGCCCAGCTCTGCAGCTTACCTATGCCCCTCTGCATAGGTACAACATCCATCGTCACTATCCACAAATCTACCGATCTTAGCGTCATCCTCAAATTTACTAACCCATCCTTCTATGCCCTCATCCAGGTCGTTTATAAAAAGCTGTCAACACAATTGCTTACTTAGGCCAAAAAGCAGGCTAAAGCTGCAATATATGCCAAGAAGTGGCTCATCTAGAATGGTAGGAGAAAGTGAGGACTGCAGATGCTGGAGATCAGAGCTGAAAATGTGTTGCTGGAAAAGCGCAGGGTCCAGAAAGTCCTGACGAAGGGCTCATGCCCGAAACACCGATTCTCCTGCTCCTTGGATGTTGCCTGACCTGCTGCACTTTTCCAGCAACACATTTTCAGCTCATCTAGAATGCTAGACATGTTTTAAGAAACAGCTAAATGTATTAGAGAAAAGAAAATTTAACATTCTGTACAAATCCAAATAGATCATTTGATTTGGTTCTAAGTGATGGCATTTTACTTTATTATATGTTACAGAGATTAAATTCATTCATTGTAATGAATTAAACTGGTGAACTTGATTCATACATGAAAAAATAATTAAAGTATGCAATTACAAGGCAAAATTTTCGATTATTGACATTTTGACATTAATTGTCAAGATTGGGGGATACAGCAATTCCTGTTTACTTCTCCTAATGTATTCCTAAATTAACAAAAACAAGTTACTGAAGAAACTCATCAGGTTTGAAGGAGGATCACAGAACCTGAAACATGGAAGAGCAAGCAGAGTCACAGATGGTGCCAGACCCGCTGAGTGTCTTCAGCGATTTCTGTTTTCTTTCAGATTACCAGCAGTCCAGTTCTTGGTTTTGCTTATTCATAAATTAACTTGCTAATGAAAATATGCCAAAAAAAAAAGACATTCCCAGAAGAAAAGATGCAATAATGGTGGATCACATTCCAGGCCTGTTACTTTTCATATTAAAAACCTACTAGCAGCACTGAACCAACTCGTCTAAAATTGCTCTAACTCTAATATACTAACTTTTAAGTTATTAAGAATTCTTAAAATTTACTAACTCATTCTACTTACCTCCTACTCATTGCTATCTCCTCAACCTCCCTTATTTATTCCCTGTCCTGATCCTGCTGCTTGTCACCTCTTAACCACAACTTTCTTGCACCCTGTCCTAAGCATTTACTGGAATGAGGCCCAGAAGAGGCCTGATGAGAAGGAGGAAGTCAGTGAGAGAAGCTGCAAGTGGGAGAGAAAGAGGGAGAAGACAATGTAGATTGGTGAGAAGTGGCGAGCGCAAAGATCAAAAAGTAACAGAGGTGGTAAGTGGGTTGTACAGTGAAGGAAGCTGTGAAATGGAGAGGTGGTGAACAGTTTGGAGGAGTGGTTTAGATAGGAAATGGCAAGAATAGGCGGGGAGGGAGGAACGTTGTAAAGCCCTTGAGCAGCATTCAGATCAGATTTACAATAATAGTTTTAAATAAAAACAAAAGGATTGTAGATGCTAGAAGTCAGATGCAAAGAGCAAACATTGCTGGAAAAGCTCAGCAGGTCTGGCACTGTGTGTGGAAAGAAGGTCAAGTTATTGTTTTGGATCTAGTGACCCTCGTTCAGAACACTTGTTTTTTTTTGCTGATTAAGCTATTTTTGTTTTTGTTACTAGAAAGGTACTAGTCATAAGAGTCATGGAGATGTACAGCATGGAAATAGACTCTTCGGTCCAACCCGTCCACGCCGACCAGATATCCCACCTGCCAGCACTAGGCCTATATCCCTCCAAACCCTTCCTATTCATATACCTATCCAAATGCCTTTTAAATGTTGCAATTGTACGAGCCTCCACCACTTCCTCTGGCAGCTCATTCCATACCTGCACCACCTTCTGTGTGAAAATTTTGCCCCTTGGGTCTCTTAAATCTTTCCCCTCTCACCCTAAACCTATGCCCTCTAGTTCTGGACTCCCCAATCCTGGGGAAAAGACTTTGCTTGTTTATCCTATCCACGCCCCGCCTGATTTCATAAAACTCTGCAAGGTCACCCCTCAACCTCCGACGCTCCAGGGAAAACAACCCCAGCCTGTTCAGCCTCTCCATATAGCTCAAAACCCCCAACCTTAGCAACATCCTTGCAAATCTTTTCTGAACCCTTTCAAGTTTCACAACATCTTTCCGATAGGCTCAATGGCTCAGTGGTTAGCACTGCTGCCTCTCAGCGTCAGGGATCTGGGTTCGATTTCAGTCTCAGGCAGCTCTCCGTGAAGTTTGTACATTCTCCTTGTGTCTATGTGGGTTTCCTCCAGGTGCTCCAGTTTCCTCCCACATGTGCAGGTTAGGTGAATTGGCCATGCTAAATTGTACATTAGGGATGTGTGGGTTATGGGGATTCGTCAGGGGAAATGTAGAGTAACAGGTCCGGGTGGAATACTCTGAGGGTCGGTGTTGATTTGTTGAGCCAAATTGACTGTTTTCACACTGTAGGGATCCTATGATGTTACCCAGTAATGCCCACATCCCATGAAAGAATATACTATAAATGGATGAGGTGTGTACACATTTGTATGCATGCATCTCTGTCTGTCTGTGCGCGTGTGTAAGTGTGGCATGCTTTTTGTGGAGCCTTCCTGAAGCTCTGTGACGTGGAGCATGATACGTCAAAATGATGATCATGACCGGAGTTGAATAAATTAGACGAGTTAATTAAAATCCTAAAAATTATCTCCCTATTCCTTTCCACTTCACTTCAATTTTTAAAAATATTCATAACCTAAGTTTTGACCAAGTTTTTGATTATCTGATTTAATTTCTCCCAATTTAGTATCGAACGATGCTTTATTTTGCAATGTAACCGTAAAGCACATTGGGCATTTTATTACATAAAAAGGCAATACAAATGGTTTTAGAAACAATCACTTATAGCATGTGTTTCGAAGGCTAAAATGCAACCGATAATTGGGTAAGCTAATGCATCCGCATCCTGCTAAGCAAAACAACATATTTTTCCAGAATACACAAAACAAATAGCCTTTCATACCAAAAAAACACGCAAGTAGCTAGCTAGTCAAACTAACACAATTTTTAACATTGCTAGATACTGCTGTTCAATAGATACTGTAATGAATGCAAAGTTTGATGCATAAGGTTCACTTCCTCTTTGCTAGATTTCTGTTACGAATGCTATCTCGAGTAGCATTAATTGTTCCTATAAGCAGTCTGAATGACATACTTTTATTGATGCTGGCTCAAATTGTTCTTTATCTTTTTATCATCTTTTTAAGATAGGATAAGATAATTTAAGAGATTTTAAATTAAACTGTTACATTCCACAGTAAAATTGATGTACAGAATCTTAATTATGATAGACCCTGCTTTTACATCTTACCATGTCATTTTGATTTAAACTCATGGTCTTCAGTTTTTTTCTGCTTTTCATCTCAGTGGAAGCCATAACAGCTTCTTCCTTAGACTTCTCTTGCTGCAGGCCTGTTTCCAAATTTTGGCTATCACATTTAGAGTCATAGTGTCAGGGATATACAGCGTGGAAACAGACCCTTCGGTCCAGCCCGTCCATGCCGACCAACCCAACCCAACCCAATCTAGTCCCACCTGTCAGCAGCCGACCCATATCCCTCCAAACCTTTCCTATTCATAAATGCCTCCTAAATGTTGCAATTGTACCAGCCTCCACCACTTCCTCTGGCAGCTCATTCCATACACATACCACCCTCTGCAAGAAAAGGTTGCCCCTTAGGTCTCTTTTATATCTTTCCCCTCTCACCCTAAACCTATGCCCTCTAGTTCTGGACTCCCCATACCCCAGGGAAAAGACTTTGCCTATTTATCCTATCTATGCCCCTCATGATATTATAAACCTCTATAAAGGTCACCCCTCAGCTCCAGGGAAAATAGCCCCAGCCTATTCAGCCTCTCCTTATAGCTCAAATCCTTCAATTTTGGCATTATCTTGGTTATTCTTTCCTGAACCCTTTCAAGTTTCACAACATCCTTCTGATATGATGTAGACCAGAATTGCATGCAATATTCCAAAAGTGGCCGAACCAATGTCCTGTACAGCTGCAACATGACCTCCCAACTCCTGTACTCAATACTCTGACCAATAAAGGAAAGCATACCAAATGCCTTCTTCATTATTATAGCTACCTGCGACTCCACTTTCAAGGAGCTATACCTGCACTCCAAGGTCTCTTTGTTCAGCAACACTCCTTCAGACCTTAAGACTTAATTGTAAGATTTGCTCTCCCAAAATGCAGAATTGAGAAAGCCTATAGCCTTAAAATTTGTCTTTAAACATTTAGACCAAAATGTAATGCTGAATTATAGAATACATGTACTGCACTAGAAAATAGACAGGCAGGAAGACTCAGAAAAAGGGGGTAACCCAAGGAATGCAGAAGATAGGGATATCTGGGCTCACCAAGTGATAACACGATGCTATAAGGCAATTCAGAACATTTGCCTTAGCATCAATGAATGTGTGAGAAAAGGACACCAAGTGATAACATTCACATCCATTCCTTTGTGAAATTAATGACAAATGTTTGATTCTGACCCTGAAACAAAACATGGTGCTATCAAAAGCCTTGTAATTAACAGTCAGATCCTGTCAATCCTTGCAAGCGGGACAGACACACAGAGGGAAAAACATCTTTGCTGTTACAAGACCCTGACATGAGAGTTCAACAGGACACTAGAGATCGAGCGAGAGCGAGACACCATTTTAGTGCTGTGACTATTGAAGCCAATAAAAAATTAACTCTTAGAGCTGATCTGCTATGGATTGAATTTAATTGCATTTTGGGACTTTATGATGATATTAGAACATGCAAAGATTTTGCAAACATTTGTATAAAATAAGTCACTTTGAATCAGCAGATTGGAGTAGCCTGCTGGGACACTTGAAGAGCTGGTACCCTACTCTCCAAGGTTATTAGAACCTAGTTAGTTTAGCTTATAGATATCAGTGTTATGTTGCAACAGTGATGCGATTAGTGAACAAAGGGAATGACTAGAATTAAAGTAAACTGTCTGTAAGAGGTTTTTATTCCATACTTCAAAAGAGTACAATGTTCAGGATGAACCAAGAGAGGCTTTAAAGGTTGGAGTCCAAAAGGGATTCCCTGGGCCTTTTCAAAACTCCACTTCAACAGCACCCCACATTTATCCAAATTAAACTCCAACTGCCCCTCAGCCCACTGGCCCATCTGATCAAGATCCTGTTGTAACCTGAGGTACCTTCTTCGCTGTCCGCTACCCTTCCAATTTTGGTGTCATTTGCAAACTTACTAACTATAGCTCTTATGCTTACATCCAAATCATTTACATAAAATGACGAAAAGAAGTGGACCCATCACTGATCCTTGTGGCACTCTACTGATCACAGGCCTCCAGTCTGAAAAACAACCCTCCACCATCACCCTCTGTGGAGAGTTCTCCCTGTATTCCGTGAGATCTAACCTTGCTAACCAGTCTCCCATGGGGAACCTTGTCGAACGCCTTACTGAAGTCCATATTGATCACATCTACCACTCTGCCCTCATCGATACACGTTGTCGCTTCTTCAAAAAACGTCAATCAAGTTTGTGAGACATGATTTTCCACGCATAAAGCCATGTTGACTATCCCTAATCAGTCCTTGCCTTTCCAAATACATGTATATCCTGTCCCTCAGGATTCCCTCCAACACTTGCCCACTACCATCACGCTCACTGGTCTATAGTTCCCTGGCTTGTCCTTACCACCCTTCTTAAACAGTGGCACCACATTAGCCAACCTCCAGTCTTCCGGCTCCTCACCTGTGACTGTCGATGATACAAATATCTCGGCAAGAGGCCAGCAATCACTTCTCTAGCCTCCCACAGAGTTCTAGGGTACACCAGATCAGGTCCTGGGGATTTTTCCACTTTTATGCATTTCAATACATCCAGTACTTCCTCCTTTGTAATCTGGACATTTTGCAAGACGGCACCATCTAATTCCCTACATTCTATATCTTCAATGTCCTTTTCCACAGTAAATACAGATGCAAAATACTCATTCAGTATCTGCCCCATTTTCTGCAGCCCCGCTAATCTTTGAGGGGCCCTATTCTCTCCCTAGTTACTCTTTTGTCCTTGATGTATTTGTAAAAACCTTTTGGATTCGCCTTAATGCTAGTTGCTAAAGCTATCTCATGTCCCCTTTTTTCCCTCCTGATTTCCCTCAAGTATAATCCTACAACCTTTATACTCTTCTAAGGATTCACTCGATCTATCTTGTGCTTCCTTCTTTCCCTCAACCAAACCTCAATTTCGTTAGTCATCCAGCATTCCCCATACCTACCAGCTTTTCCATTCACCCTGACAGAAATATACTTTCTCTGGACTCTCGTTACCTCATTTCTAAAGGCTTCCCACTTTCCAGCCGTACCTTTACCTGCGAACATCTGTCCCCAATCAGCTTTTGAAAGTTCTTGCCTAATACCGTCAAAATTGGCCTTTCTCCAATTCAGAACTTCAACTTCTGGATCTGGACTATCATTTTCCATCACTATTTTAAATCTAATAGAATTATGGTCGCTGGCCCCAAAGTGCTCCCCCACTAACACCTCGACCTGCCTGCCTTATTTCCCAAGAGTAGGTCAAGTTTTGCACCTTCTCTAGTAGGTACATCCACATACTGAATCAGAAAATTGTCTTGTACACGCTTAACAAATTCATCTCCATCTAAACCTTTAACACTATGGCAGTCCCAGTCGATGTTTGGAAAGTTAAAATCCCCTTCCATAACCACATTATTCTTACAGATAACAGAGATCTTCTTACAAGTTTGTTTCTCAATTTCCCTCTAACTATTACAGGGTCTATAATAAAATCCCAATAAGGTGATCATCCCTTTCTTATTTCTCAGTTCCACCCAAATAATTTACCTGGATGTATTTCTGGGAATATCCTCCCTAACTACAGCTGTAATGCTATCCCTTATCAAAAACGCCACTTCCCCTCCTCACTTGCGTACCTTCCTAATCTTCCTGTAGCATTTGTATCCTGGAACATTAAGCTGCGAGTCCTGTCCATCCCGGAGCCATGTTTCTGTAACTGCTATGATATCCCAGTCCCACGTTCCTAACCATGCCCTGAGTTCATCCACTTTCCCTGTTAGGCCCCTTGCATTGAAATAAATGCAGTTTAACTTATTACTCCTACCTTGTCCCATGCTGCCCTGACTGTGACTCGTTTCTGTTCTCAACTGTACCAGTCTCAGATTGACCTCTTTCCTCACTATCTCCCTGGGTTCCATCCCTCACTTTACTAGTTTAAATCCTCCTGAGTAGCTCTAGGAAATTTCCCTGCCTGTATATTAGTCCCCTTCCAATTTAGGTGCAATCCATCCCTCTTATACAGGTCACTTCTGCCCAAAAAGAGATTCCAATGATCCAAAAACGTGAATCCTTCTCCCATACACGAGCTCCTCAGCCATGCATTAATCTGCCCTATCCTCCTATTCCTGCCCTCATTAACTCGTAGCACTGGGAGTAAATCAGATACTTCTACTCTCGAGGACCTCCTTTTTAAATTCCTGCCTAATTCTCTGCAATGTCCCTTCAGAATCTCAACCTTTTCTCTTCCTATATCATTGGTTCCAATGTGCACAAGGACCTCCGGCTGGCCCCGCTCCCCCTTGAGAACATTCTGCACCCTCTGAGACATCCTTGATCCTGGCCCCAGAGAAGCAACACACCATTCTGATTTTTCTCTGCTGGCCACAGAAACCTATGTCTGTACCTCGGCCTAGACAGTCTCCTAACACAATCAATCAATCTCTTGGAACCCAACATACCCCTCATTGCATTACACCCAGTCTCAATACCAGAAACTTGGCCGTTTCATGCTACGTTCCCCTGAAAATCCGTCACCCCTACATTTTCCAAAACAGTATACTTGTTTGAAATGGGGATAGCCGCAGAAGACTCCTTACTAACTGCCTACCTTTCTTACCTTTTCTGGAGTTAACCCATTTATGTGATTGCATCTGTGACTTTTCTCTCTTCCTAAAACTGCCATCCATCACATCGCCTTGCTCTTGTAAGTTCTTCATTGCCTCTAACTGTCCCCCCAACTGATCCATTCGATCTGACAGGATTTGCATTTATTGCAGATATAATCCTCATTAACCCGTAAACTCTCCCTAAACTCTCACATCCGACAAGAGGAGCATATCACTCTACTGAAAGCCATTTTTACTCCTTCACAATCTACAGACCCAGAAAATTATACCTGTCTTATTCGTCTACACTGCTCCAGGTTAAATGAATAGTTATGGCTTATATTTTAAGTTTAATCAAGAGACGTATCTAGAAAGAACCCACTTTACTCACTACTGAAGATTTACTGTAAGGCCACACTTAAATATTCACTTCTGTTTCTATTCTGTTACCTCTCCCAAACAAGTTTCTCCAAGATCAGATGTGAATTTCACTGTTTATTTTCCCAGAGGCACTCCGATTGCCAGCGATACATGAATTCAAAGAGCAAAGGCAGTAACTGTGCAGGTTCACTGTGGTGTCAGTTTCTTTCTCTCTCTCTCTCTCTCTCCTGCACTGACCTCACCATGTGCTTCCTTTGTCTGTTCCTCTCCCTTTTAAAAGTGCTGTTATTTTAACTTTTTTTTCTCCAAAGTTCCAAAACGATGCAACAGCACACAAAACAGTAATTGCTGCTCCTGGAATTTGAGGAGATCACCTCCAATACCTAAAACACCTCAACAAAAAAGGAACAGCCTGTTACAGCCAGAAATACTTCCCGTCCTCCATCTTGGATTACCCAGAATCTTATCTCTTAACGACCAACAACAGAAGCAGAGTATAATCTGGGGAGCGCAATCTTTGAGCGTTGGGGAGTGGCAAGAGAGAAATAAAATCTTATTCTGAAGCAGATTTAATTTTTACTTTCTTGTGGCTCATTGTTCTATGCCATCTGACACTTTGAAACAAAACAACAGGGACAACACTGCAAAATGTTTTTTAAAAAACAAAGACTGCTTTAAGAAAATCATATCAACAAAATGGCTAAATGTATCGGAAAACCTGAATAAATCAATCAATGATGCAATGAACTTGTATACAAGGTGACGTTTACTCTGGAAAACCAGTTGATGATGCATTCAACTGGAGTTCATCTTTACATTTATATCTTCCCAAGATTGCACATTACAACCCTGCATCTCTTAACACAACACCCACAGTTCTAGACTATTTTCATAGTGAGCTCAATTGAATTCTGAGTTAATGCCCACTACTTGCAAAACAATTGAATTTAGTCGCTACATCTTAACAGCAACTACTCACTTAATTTTGAGAGTATTATAATTAACTGGCAACATAAATAAGCTACATTTTCTAAAATTATTGCACTGGTGTAGAAAATAATTCCTGTGTTCATATGGACTAAACATCAACAGTTCAATTTAACTTACCCAGGAGAGATATCAGTATTTTAAATTGGGATACAACATATAACTGGAAAAAAAAGATTAAAAAATTTCAGGTTGGAACAATATAACTAAATTACACATCAGTCATGCTTAATCACAGGACTCAGCGTGGCTCTCACATTTAGCATTCTAAATTAATTAAAAGTTCAATTAAAAAAGGAGACACGTACATTGTAGCATGTGAAAAGTGCACAATTGGCAAAATTGCCAACACAAATTGATGGAAAAAGAACTCGCATATCATAATGTAAGGCAATGTAAATCAAAATCGTTGGTAAATTAAGAAGAACTCTTCCCCAATTGCAAGCCCTTTATAAAAATGTCAAAAGAAGAATTGGACGCGCAGCCAGGGCAAGTACCAGTATAGGAGAAAGTGAGGAGTGCAGATGCTGGACAGTCAGAATGGATACAGAGTAGAGCTGAAAAAAGCACAGCAAGTCAAGCAGCAGAGAAGGGGAGTCAAATTTTTAGTTCAGAATCTTCATCAGTCCTGATGAAAGGTTCTGACCTGAAACGTCGACTCCCCTTCTCTTCTGATGCTGCTCGACCTACTGTGCTTTTCCAAGCTTCACTTTTCATTCACCCCAAGTACCACTATAGCTAATGTGACAAGCTCTTCCATACAATGAAACAAGGAAATGGACTGAGTGTGTATTTAAGTTATTAGCATAATCATTAACCTTGCTATTGTTATGACTAAACTGTGAAGTAAGCACCAATAATTGATTCCCACTATTCCACAAGTTGTCAGAAACATGTAAACACTCTACTAAACCAACAAGGCAACAAATTTGTCAGAGTGACTGCAATCCTGGACAAATTCAACTGACAGATTGTCTCTTTAAAAGAAATAAACTGTTTATAGTAAACAGATAACTTTTAACAAATGGCAGAGAAACGATTACAAATCTACAATTATGCAACTCAACCTATACTCCTTAAAACTCCAAATATACACACACACACACACGCACAACACCAGCTTATCGTCCAACAGGTTTAATTGGAAGCACACTAGCTTTTGGAGCATCGCTCCTTCATCAGGTGGTTGTGGAGGACACAATTGTAAGCAGAGAATTTATAGCAAAAATGTACAGTGTGATGTAACTGAAATTATACTTTGAAAAATACCTTGATTTTCTGTTGAGTCTTTCATCTGTTCGAATACCATGATAGTTTCACTTCTTTCATGGAGAAATGACAAAACCTTTTTTTAAAAGTTGCATTCTCAGCTTAACTATAACAATTGGTGTGAGCTAGACAATATGTTGAAGGTAAAAACAATGACTGCAGATGCTGAAAATCAAATACTGGATTAGTGGTGCTGGAAGAGCACAGCAGTTCAGGCAGCATCCAACGAGCTGCTCGTTGGATGCTGCCTGAACTGCTGTGCTCTTCCAGCACCACTAATCCAGTAATATGTTGAAGGTGTTAGCCCCCTGTGTTCTCTGTCTATGCCATGATGTTTAGATTGATTCTAATCTAAAAAGTGAGATAATGGTTTTCTACATGGATTGATGCAGTTTTTGAACAAAATGCAATGTAACTCCGCAAGTACAAATTCACCCCACAAAATATGTGTGCACATGTGGGTTTTTGTGTATGCCTGTCTGGGTTGGGGGTTTGAGAGTGTCTGTGTGTGTGCGCGCACGCGTGTATACGCGAGTGCACTTATGGAAGTGTCTGTGTGTATAGTGCAAATCTGGGTCTGAAAAGAAATCAAACATGTATGGCTTCCATGTGGATATAGTTGTTGATTTTTGTTATATATCTCTCATTCATTCTTTCAAGTAGATGTTGGTTGGCTACCAAATTCCATCAGGTATTGATCCACATATCAGCATTGGTATGGAGGTTCCTGGTTGACACAGCCGGAGAGATTCTCACAAAGGGTCCCATTGCCTGATACGATGGGACATCCTGGTACATTGGCTTTGTGTACCTTTGGAAGGAAGTAGAAGTCGCCTACACGAGAAGTACATTGCACGCGTAGGGAACTCTGAAGGACTGGATTCAAAGTCCTGATCAATGTGTTTAATTCACGGGTGTGTTCTTTGGTCGGATCAGCTGGCAGTTGCCTGTAGTGTTCCTGGTTGTTCAGTTTTTGGTACACTTCCTTGCAGTAATCTGTTCTATTCTGAATGACAATGGCTCCTCTTATCTGCTGGTTTGATGACAATGTTGTGATTGGTTTTGAGATTGGTGTGAGAATGTCACCAGCTATGTTGAAGGCACCTTGAAACTTTTTGTACAGGGGATCCCCAGCTTCAGTTGCAACACCAAGGATTTCTTAACACCACGGACCAGTCGAACCGGGAAAATTCCTCGGCACGACGGATGTTTTAGCACTCGACACCAACATCCCTCACAATGATGGCATCGCGGCAACAGCCTCAGTACTCAACACCAACAACTGCCAATCTCCAAACACCATCCTACAACTCATCCGCTTTATCCTTGATCACAACGTCTTCACCTTTGACAGCCAGTTCTTCATCCAGACACATGGAACAGCCATGGGGACCAACTTTACAGCACAATATGCCAACATCTTCCTGCACAGTTTCGAACAAGACTTCTTCTCTACGCAGGATCTCCAACCAACATTATACACCAGGTACATTGACGACATTTTCTTCCTCTGGAGCCAGAGGAGTCACTGATAGAACTACACAGTGATATCAACAAGTTTCACCCCACCATCAAACCACCATGGACTATTCTCGACTATCTGTCCCACTCTTGGACGCATGCATCTCCATCAAGGATGGACACCTCCGCACCACACTCAACCACAAACCCACAGACAACCTCACAATGCTACACTTCTCCAGCTTCCACCCAAAACATATTAAAATAATCATCCTCTATGGACAAGCCCTATGCGTACACCGGATCTGCTCAGATGAGGAGCAACGTGACAGGCACCTGGAAGTAATCAGGGATGCCCTCATAAGAACGGGGTACAATGCTCAACTCATCGACCGTCAGTTTTGACGTGCCACAGCAAGGAACCGTAATGACCTCCTCAGGAGACAGACACATGCTGCAACTGACAGGGTACCCTTCGTTGTTCAGTACTTCCCAGGAGCTGAAAGACTACACCATGTTCTTCATGACCTGCAACACATAATCAATGAGGACGAGCACCTTGCCAAGACCTTCCCGACACCTCCATTGCTTACCTTTTAAACAACTGCCAAACTCAAACAGATCATTGTTCGTAGCAAGCTGCCCAGCTTTCAGGACAACTCTATACAACCCTGTCACGGTAGGTGCTGCAAGACATGTTAGAGTGTGGACATGGATACCATCATTCCACGTGGGGGACACCTCCCACCATAGACCTGGCAGGTACTCATGTGACTCGGCCAATGTTGTCTATCTTATACGTTGCAGGCAAGGATGCCCGGAGACGTGGTACATTGGGGAAACCGAGCAAAGGCTACGGCAACAAATGAATGTGCACCGCACAACAATCAACAGACAGGAGGGTTCCCTCCCAATTGGGCAACACTTCAGCGGTCCAGGATATTTGACCTCGGACCTTCGGGTGTCCATCCTCAAAGGAGGATTCGGGACAGGCAGCAGCAAAACGTGGCCGAGCAGAGGCTGATAGCTAAGTTCCATACCCATAGGGAGGGCCTCAACTGGAACCTTGGGTTCATGTCACACTACAGGTGACCACTATTGCACTATACAGACAGACACAGACATCCTCTCAGAGACTTAGACTGTTCTACACTCATGCACACACATATACACACTCTCTCTCAGACACTCACAACCCCCCAACCCAAACAGATAGACACGCACAGACACAAAAAACCCACATGCACACATGTACGTATATTTTGTGGGGTGAATTTGTACTTGCAGAGTTACATTGTACTTTGCTCAAAAACTGCATCAATTCATGTAAAACTCTGTTATCTCACTTTTTAGATTAGAATCAATCTTAACATCATGGCATAGACAGAGAACACAGTGGCCTAACACCTTCAACATGTTGTCTAGCTCACACCAATTGTTACAGGTAACCCGAGAATCCGCCTTTTAAAAAAAAGTTTTGTCATTTACACATGAAAGAAGTGAAACTATCATGGTATTCGAACAGATGAATGACTCAACAGATAATCAAGGTATTTTTCAAAGTATAATTTCAGTTACATCACACTGTACATTTTTGCTATAAATTCTGTGCCTTACAATTGTGCCCTCCACAGCCATCTGATGAAGGAACGATGCTCCGAAAGCTAGTGTGCTTCCAATTAAACCTGTTGGACTATAACCTGGTGGTGTGCGATTTTTAACTTTGTACACCCCAGTCCAACACCGGCATCTCCGAATCATGACACATATTCACAACTCGGAGAGAGGGGGAGGGCGGAGAGAGCGAGCGGAGGACACACACACACAGAGCGATTTCCGAGAAAGAGTTTTCTATTTGCTGGCTCTCGAGGTCTTTTGCTGCTCTGTGCTTACAGTTCTGCAAAAAAAGACTGCTGGACACCAAATGGGAAGGCCATTGTCAGTCAGTTTTTCCTTAACTGAAAAACTCCTAGTACTATTAACCTTAAAATGTAATACCCATACTGCTCCAAAAATTGTCTGCACAGCTAAAAGTGTCTACCACTTGATTTTTCTAAGTTGCAAAACTCTCCTCATTAATTCAGTTATATAGCAGTTCAACTTCCATTCTAATTTACACTCCAAGTACTAAAAATGTGGTCTGTTTGATGGTTACAGTGGCAGTGAACGAAGTCAACAGTTGTTTCAACAGAGCAACAATGGCATGACTAAGAGCCTTGATTAACCTCATTTTGGAGAACGCAGTCGCACAAAAGGTACTGGAGTAAAAGCAAACTTTCACTCAGAGTACAGGATGATAAAAGCAGGTAGTTTTCTGTTTATGAGTCCTCAGAAATTACTGGCTCTTGATCTGACTTTAAGCTCAATACCATTTTGCTTCATAACTACCTCCATACCAATGCTACTGCTCATATGTGGTTCAATACCTGATGGAATTTGGTAGCCAACCATCATCTACTTGAAAGATTGAATGAGAGATATATAACAAAAATCAACAACCATATACAATTTCAGAAATTGTAACTCAATGGTAACTCAATGCAAGGCGGAAGTAATGAAGGAACAACATAGCCATCAATTCCCAAGTCAAACAAGAGGAAAATAACAATCCTTCTATTGGGATGCCCCAGTATTAAAGAGGTGGATAGATAAATTAAACTTGCCCCAACCGTGGGGGTCAAAAGCAATTTGCATTGTCTTAAAATAGCTTTTTAAAAATTTCATCCTATAACAATTGGCACAAAACTGAAGGAAATATTAGAACAGAATTTGGTAAAAGAAGTTAATGTCAAGCTGTATTTTAAAAGGGAAGAAAAGAAATAATTTCAGCTGAAGAAATGGGCACCAATAGTGAAAAGAGGAAGTGGGGTTGTACAACACTAGCCTGAGAGAAAGCTAAAACTTTTAAAGGGCTGCAACAGTCACTTTAAAGAGAAGGGGAGGCCATGGAAGGATTTGAACAGAAGGATAATAATTTTCAAATTTGAGTTTTGGAAGATTGGTTTGCAAGTTCCAAATCACAAACTCAAAACGCAATTCTTGTTCAACATTACTCCTTCATAATTCCTCAGGTAAAGAGGGAAGGAGAAAGTGAGAACTGCAGACGCTGGAGATCAGAGTTGAAAAATGTGGCGCTGGAAAGGCACAGTAGGCCAGGCAGCATCCAAGGAGGAGAAATTGACGTTTTATGTATAAGTTCTGCGTCAAGAATGCTTGAAGACTTAATCGGGTAAAGAGGGAAGGCAAGATTTCATTTCCAACAGTCAGCAGATTTATTTTTGATGAGAACACAGCACCTTTTAGGAAGATTTAGGATGTGCTTTAAAAGAAATCACAAGGACAATTCAATTATGGTGTCAGGAAGTGTACTGGCCAGTATGTCACAACTGGCATAGGTCAATTTTTACTGTGACATTATAAAACTCAGAACCGATCATGGATTGAAAAAGTCAATAAAGATAAGTTGTTACACATGAAAAGGAGCGGCAATAACTTTGTCTCGAATAAACTATGAAGGGACAAGGACAAAAGTTACACAGGAATTGAAAGTAATTAGCTACATTTGGAAAGAGGAGGAGGAGTCAAAGCTACATGTTTTGACATCTGCTTGATAACAGGCTACTTTACACCACAAGGATAAATTCTTCTGCAGGGCAATCATTTAAGAAGTTAAATTACAGAAAAGCTGGGTCTTCAAACCGATCGTCAATGCTAAATGTGAGGAGGAATAGGGAAGCTACTTCTGTTAAAAAGGCGAGTTGCAGAATCTTGATGGGCTCAGAGGACTAATTTGGATGATTCACCAGATTCATCAACAATATTATCATAGATGTGAATGACAAAAAAAAACTGTATAAGAATTTAACTTCAGAGCCTGTCATTAGCAGAATTTTGAAGAACATTGCACAAGGATCGAACGCTGAACACTTCCAAAGGAAGACAGTGTTGGTTGGAATCATAGCTAAATTCTCCAATTAAATCGGGTAATAACCAAGTTGAGTTGTGGGCCCTTATTTTGGTTGCAACAGGCAATAATGTTTAAATTATTGTTTCAGAATTCGAGCGTCTGTGAGATTTCTTCGTAAGCATCTGAATTAAAGGTACCTTAAGCTGATTTACTGACAACACTGCTTAATTATTAAACTGAATGCAAGTTCAATATACTTTGCAGTGTTATCAAACTAAAAACACAGGTTCTCTCAATATCGTTACTAGGTTTGTCCAATGAGTGGCTTGGCCATACACATTAGGAAGATTTGAGCTGAGACTCTTAAATCTAAGCTAATTTAACTAATCTTAGGTAGAATAGAGTTAAGAGCCCTTCATGTTCTAAGCCAGGAGAAGAAACTCAACTGTTCCTTGTCCCAGTCAACTGGAAAGGAGTGTGTATTACCTGAGCAAAAACAGCAGCAGCCTTTGCTTTGGAGTGTAGTCCCTTCCCATCCAATATTAAGTAGTCCACTGGTACTTGGCACCATACTCAGTGGTTAGCATTGCTGCCTCATCACCTGGGACCCGGGTTCAACTCCACCCTCGAGCGACTGTCTGTGTGGAGATTGCACATTCTCCCTGTGTCTGCGAAGGTTTCGTCTGGGTGTTCTGCTTTTCTCCCACAGTTCAAGGATGTGCAGGTTAGGTGGATTGGCCATGCTAAATTGCCCAGTCTCCAGCAACGTGTAGACTAGGTGGATCAGCCATGGAAATGCAGGATTATGTGGATAGGGTACGGGGGTGGGTCTGGGAGACTCTTTAGAGGGTCAGTGAGGACTTGATGGGCCAAATGGCCTGCTTCCACACTACAGGAATTGTATATCTACTCACTGCCATGATTCACACGAATGATCACTAGGTGTGAAACCTCAAGGAAATTCTATTGCAACACTGAATTAAGACATGTACCTTCTTTTTCACTTATAAAAGGTGATTAATCAAAATTATCTGGTACCTTCTTACATAAGTGACAAGTCGTCTAGATAGTGCAAGTGGATAAACACACCACTGTAAAATAACTATTTTCAGACAGAAGGCAAAGAATTGAAGAGTTGAAAATGTGTTGCTGGAAAAGTGCAGCAGGTCAGACAGCTTCCAAGGAGCAGGAGAATCGATGTTTCGGCCATGAGCCCTTCCTGAAGAAATGTCGATTCTCCTGCTCCTTGGATGCTGCCTGACCTGCTGCGATTTTCCAGCAACACATTTTCAGCTCTGATCTCCAGTATCTGCAGCCCTCACTTTCTCCGAGAAGAATTGAAGAGGAAAACATAGAATAATCTAACTGATACATTAAGATATGTTCAATCTTACTAATGCCACAAACACCAGCATCGCCTCTTGGAAAGTATTTAATTAAGGCTGTCACACATACCTGCTGAATTTTCTTTGAAAAGTTCTTGTTAGACTTTTCTAACAAGACTTCAAATCTGTTGCTACCTGTTTAAAGAAAGGAAAAATAATGACTTATGCAACAAATGATATTTCAAATATTTACATAATTCAATGCCAGTAATAATTTTCCACCCTCTAGATATATGTACATTTTTTAAGGTCTATCTCCAATTTTGTCACTATATCAATAATTTAGGTTCCAGACAATGAACAAGCAGATCTGGAGTTTCTATATTTTTTGTTGTGTTTTTATTTTGTGGGATTCACTCAATATTTATGTAACCAAGTGCAAAATGGAAATTGCATTTAATTGACTTCTTTCAAAACCTCACAAATTGTAACTAAATGCGCAACTCCACCCTTCTGTTTCTCTTTTACATATAGAATTAGCACTGTTGCCTGCATTTCAATAAACTTTAACAGTTACGTTATGGAATTCTCTTAATATGCTCTTCAAACTGCTACATTACTGAAGATTTATCTTTGTAATCTGTGTGTCTGGACAGATATTTTAAATAATGTAAAATAAGGGTGCACTACTGACTGCTACAAATCAGTAATGGTGGAAGGAGTAGACAACTTGAAACGATAAATTAAGAGAAATTGTGGGAAACACGTTCAATTCTGAAGTCTTCATTACTATTTTAAAATAAAAATTACATTGGCGATATTCCATTTTGGATCTCTATTCCTCCAAGCTGGTCTCGTGATGTTATGGATCAGGAACTCAAATATAAAAAAAAAAATCGCCATTCATTTCAACTGAAAGGTACAAACTTTTGAATACAATAGGAATGATTACAAACATACATTACACATACATTTTAGGTATGAGAAAAATTAGCTTTACTCTGTGGCAGGAGCTATCACTGAAGTTCAATTTATTTTTCCATGGTATCACTCCTATTTCCTGCTGTGATCACATTCATACTTTAGGAATGATGAGTGAAAAATTGCAGCCACAAACAATTTGCAACACAATTTGGCTCAGACTGCCTTACTTAAGTGCATCTGGCAATGACAATTTATTTTAACTAATGCTTTCCTTGTGTTTGTAAGTTACAAATCAAGAGATTTGTAAAAGGAATAGTCTTAGTGGAAAAGACTGAAATATTGCAATAGGTTTGCTCACGTCTTCTGTCCCTCATTTTACAGCAGTCAGAAAATCTTGCACTATATTGTTTATCTAAGACTGAATAATCTACTTACCTGATTCCTTCTTGATCCTATACAGGAGAAGATGTCCTGGCTTAGTGCCAACAAGTAGTCTATCCTCTATGGTGGAAATAAATGGATATAATAAGGTTGAGTTTTAGATTAAGAGTATGAAGTTACAAAGTATTTGAAAAACCATCATCATAGTCTACAGGAAACTTCAGTCCTGAAATGCTCACTTACAGGTACGCTGTTGCAAAGGATCATTGTTTATAGTACACAGAGTCATACAGTCCTACATTTAGTGAATGAGAAATGCTCCCTCTAAATTGCACAATTGCACAACAACCCAAAAGTTTCCACGAACGCTGGGTTTGAGTCAGCCGCTTCACAGAGATAGAGCATTTGTAGCTTTTTCGCCACAAACTACAAAAAAAAGACAAGTACTAATCCTTTATTTCCAATGTCGTTCAGTTTTGTGAAAGGGTTACCCGAATTTTTCTGCACATGATACTGCCAGATCTACTGAGCTTTTCCAGCAATTTCTGTTTTTGTTTTTGTTCACTTCTCTTTGCCTAATATTCTAAGTTCATGCACTCAAATTATGTCTATCACAATCAGTAGGTACAGACATATACAGTAAAACTATTCTGAATAAAAACCACAAAGGACAGAATTTATAATTTTGTCACTAGTTTTGAAGTGCAAATAGACTCAGTGTGAAAATTTCACAAAGTCACAATAAATTTTATTATTTATGCATCATTCATCATTCAAAGGCAACTAAGGATAGACAAATAAGGAGACTTTCATATGTCAGTAATGAAAAAAAGCGTTTGGCCATTCACAATTTCCTTCTGGGAGATTTTTCACAATTCTCATTCGTGGCTCATTTTTACCACTTTTGCTGCTTTGTCAGAACAACACGATTTCAAGATTCATACTGAAGTCTCATACACTTAATCACACTTCAGGACTTACACTTTCCTAATGTTGTAAAGGTTTTCGGGAGTCAGGAGATGAGTTGTTTGCAGAATTACCAGTCTAACATACCCTTGTAGCCATAGTATTTATTTAGAACTTCTTGCTTATCAGAACTACCAGAACGTAAATGGTAGGTGACCCAGTGATGCTAATGCTGTTGATGTCAAAAGGGAAACTGCTAGATTCAAGTCAAGAACTGAAATCAATGGCTTCAGTCTTCCCAATATTTAATTGGATGAAAAATCTGGTCATCCAATACAGGATATTCAAACTAATAATATAGCAACAATATAGGTTGCTCTGCTATAACCTGACAGCTGCGTTCTTCTGCAACCTCTCATTTATAGAAAATTGCATTATGGGAAACCACGATGGCAATTGTCGACATGATTTTCTAATAGAAAAACCGCTATACCCATTCTGCAGAATGGGTTTGCATTGTCCAAACAAGATAGTCAATTCTTTAATCACGTTATAGCCAATTTGCGCTGACGAAACGTGCGTTATAGCAGAATAAGTGTGCTGGAGGTGGAGTCAAAAGTTGTAAACGTGTATGTGAAAACTAATGCCACGATTTCAGACGATGTTAATGAATGGCAACATGTAGATGAGAAATAGGAGAGGTGCAAAGACAGATCCTCAGGGAACAACAAATAGATTGATATGGGAGTAAGACAGAAGCCATTGCAAGTGATACTCTGATTATAATTAGCTATATGAGTGGAACAAAGCGAGAGCAATCCCATCCAGCTGACTGATAGGGAAGGAGATATGTGAAGAGGATGGTGTAGTCAACAATATCAAAGGTTGCTGAGTAATGGAGAAGGATGGGAGGGGAAATTTACCACTTTCAGTCACAAATCTGCTTTTGTTAAGAATGATTTCAGTTGCAGATACCTGATTGGATGGATTTGAAACTAGAATTCTGGAAGGATGGGTGAAGGTTTAGGAGGCATCAATATTTAAGAATTTTAGAGAAGAAAAGGAGATTGGAAATAGACAGTTATTTACAAGGATAGCAGGGTCTTTATTTAAAAGAGAGCAACAACAACTACAGATTAAAATGAGAGGAAGACACTTGAAAAGTGAACAATTCATGGTGTCAGAAGAAAGGGATATTTTGCTGTTAGCAGGTTATTGGGGGTAGGAGTTGAGCCTCATCGGCAAAGTGAACTCAGTGACTTTGAGGGAAAGTAGGAAATACATTGAAGAAAAGTAACTTCAGGAATGTGGTGAGGGGAGGAATTTTAGTTTCATGGACTCGTGGAAGTGAAAGTCAGATGGTGTTGACCTTAGTGACAAAAATCTCCATGAGTACCTTGTCATGAAGGCAGAGGAGACGAGGAAAGGTGTTAAAAACAATAATTTGCAGAATAGAAAGCTCAGTTACTTTTGCATTCCAGAGAGATTTTGGAATAGTGACTGTTTTTTGTAGGCAAAAACAGGATCAAATAGCATTTTACATCGTCAAGTAGATGGGTAAACTAGCTGTTCATCACATGCATTCAAGCCTGCATACTGGAAGACTTTAGGGAGCAGAGATGACAGGGCTGCCAGGGGAACATACAGGGTATGAGAGAATAATTATTTTATTGGTGCAAAGACATCTAAGATGGGGGCGGAGGTGTGATAGGGCAAATCAGTAGCTGCAGAGATTGTGGTGAATGCAGTGTCAAGGCTGGACAGTTGAGTTTTTTTAAAATGCAGTTGCATGTGAAGTGGTGGGTAGTTTCTTTTCAGGTACAGGTATGGGAAATAAAATTGGGACCTAAAAGGAAAGTGTGGGTGTTGCTGATATGGGAAAGTGATCAGCGATGGTATTTCAAGTCCTTTTAAACATTTTTAATACCTCAATTTAATTACTTTTAATCAAAAGGAAAAACAAGTGTACTCTGTGTATCTTCATCTTTTCTCTTATATCAATTGCTCTAATTGAATTTACACAGTACTGTTCCAAATTCAATGTATCCATTCTCGGCTGCAGTGCCAGAGTTAAGAACTGTACTTAACCAAAGCTTGAAAAAAAAACTAGCATAATTTCAGCCGTTTTGTATCAAGCCTATTGAAATTTTTAATTTTTCTATAACTTTACATGAACCCTTAATTTCCTCTGTAGCTGAATGGTCACAGTTTCTTACTATTTAAGATTACAAGGGATTGTTGCAGGGAATGCGATAGCACTCGAGAGGGTGCCGAGGATATTTACCAAGATGTTGCTTGGGCTGGAGATTTTAAAAAGAGAGATTACATAAACTCTGGTTCTTTGCCTTAGAGTGACTGAGATGTACAAAATTGAGGGGCACTGATCGAGTAGACAGGAAGAAACAATTTTCCCCCTTGACGAAAGGATCGGGGTGTAGATTTAAGGTAAAGGCTAGAATGTTTCGGAGGAGATGTGAAGAAAGAGGTTTTCACCCAGAGGGTTCTGGAAATCTGGAACTCATTGCCTGCAAGGGTGGCAGAGGCAGAAACCCACATGACATTTCAGAGGTATATAGATATGCAATGCCAAGGCATACAAGGCTTGGAGCCAAGTGCAGGGCATGGAAGTGATGGGCTAAATGACCTTTTTCATTGCTGTAGATCCCCTATGACTATTTATGAACTATCTTGTTAGGTTCAAAGAGGAAAATCCCAGTTTCCAACAATGGATTCCATCTGGCACAGTTTGTCTACTCATTTAATGCATCAATATCCTTTTACAACTCTCTCACCTAGACTATTTAATGAGCATTCTGACATCAAACTTGACTAGATGAGTTTCTATTCCCTTTCCAGGCTGCACTGCAATGCTGCCACATCTTGGCTGAGCAAGGCTGATACACGAGTAACTTGATCAGCTCACCACCCACTAGTTGTGAGATATTGCTTTATTTGTTTGGCTAAACATTACTTCATCTCCAAACAAATCGGTGCAAGCAAAGCTCTTCAGGATGTTTGGGTGATCCAACTGTGTACATCAATAACTCAATAACTAATGCTTTGTTCGAGTACAGGATAAGTATACAGCTACTGAACAGGAATAGTTGATGCTTTCAGTGTTTTCTTACAACTGACAAACATTTTCACGACGAAAGATAATGAATAAAAATGGAAAAAACACATCGCCCTCCAGAGACCTAAGATTTGAAACTAAAATGAAAGGGAAAAGCAGGCCAAATTACTCGTGTGCTTCAAAATGAACTAAAAAATAGGCTCTATCCAAGTTGAAAAATTTGTTAAACCACCACCGTTTCGATGTCTCACTTCAATTTTGGGCTGGATACTGATGTCATCAATCGGCGACAAAAACTTTCCCCGAGCCCCTCCCCCCCGAGATATAAACCCAGTTTTTGATCGTTTATGATCATTTATTGGTTTGTAAACGACGGTCCTCCAATGTCATCTTTCAACTTCGGCATCTCGAAAAAGATCTGGCTCCATGAGCCCGGAATCCACTCGCCTTTCCTCCGTTAAGCCACAGCATCCGCCCGCGTCGCCATACGTATGGTCGCAACACGCACACACATATATAATATATATATATATATATATATATACAAATCGCCCTTACCCCAGGCCGCTATGCAATCGATTTGCAACGGCAGCTTCTCCAAAATCGGCACCGACTCGTAGGCGTCGTGCATCTCGACGACATAGACCGCCCGCACAGAACGGCCGGTGAAACAAACTCCGACCAGCTGCTCGAGCGCACGCGCGCTACCGTTGGCAGAGCGAGCAGGCGCTTAGTCCCGTGACCCCCCTCCCCCCCGCGCGCGCTGCCCACGGCAGTGCTTCTGGTTTTCTGACAGTCGAAGTGTCGTGTCTGACCGAACCAGCGTGGGTATGTTTACAATAACAATCAAGCAGTTTCTGTGGAAATGTCCATGTTACACTGAGAAAATTACGAGTGAGTGCCCTATAGCAGTTTTTCTGATCGGAATTCCTTCTCTAGAGAATGGTTCTTCGTTGTTCACTGGAATCAACATAGTTGAGAAGGTGCTATTACACAGATGGGACTTGAACTCAATTCTCCTGGCCAAGGGACACCACCACTGTAGCTGGTGATGGGTAGAAGGGAGAGACATGTCAGCTGTTGGTCGAGGCTCAAATTTGAGTCCTTTCCATTCTAATCAAGGAGAATACGAAGTCGAGAACCGTCTTCACATGTAGATGTCAATGAATTTATTGGACTTTATGTGCTACTGTAGATGGTAATCATGGATATACCAGGTGCTTACATATAGTGACAAGCATAGGTTGAATTTTCCATAAGACCGTCATAAACTGGAACTGGAGTAGGCCATTCAGCCCCTTGGGCTTCCTCTGCATTCAGTAGGATCATGGTTGATCCAACGTTGCTCAAGCCCACATACACAACAAATCAAGTAGTTCCAAATACTCAAGCCTAAGAGAAGAAATACCTCTGCAGAGCAGCACGTTGTTTCAGTGGTTAGCACTGCTGCCTCACAGCACCAGGTACGATTCCAGAATCGTGTGGACTTCTCCCCGTGTGTCTGCATGGGTTTCCTCAGAATGTTCCAATTTTCTCCCATAGTCTAAAGATGAGTCGGTCAGGTGGATTGGCCATGGGAAATGCAGGGTTGCAGAGATAGAGTTGGTAGATAGATTGCACTTCGGATGGTTGTTGTGTCTCGATGGATCAAATGGCCTGCTTCCACACTTTATGGGTTTCCATGAGCTTTAGAGGGCTTTATAACGCAGTGGTAGCACCTTGACCTCTCAGCCAGAAAGCCTGGGTTCAGATCCCACCAGCTCTGGAGGTATGTAATATCTGAGACTTTGCCCTTTAGTTCTAGACTCTCCCTGCTGAGGGGAAACATCCTGCATTTATGTCAAGTCTTTAAGAATCCTATATGTTTCAATGAGATCATCTTTCATTCTTCTAAATTCCAATGAGTAGACTCCCAAACTGTTTAAACTTTGCTCATAAAACAGTCTCTCCATATTGAGGATCATCCAAGTGAACCTACTCTGAACTGCCTTGAGTTAATTAATTAACTAATGAACATGATAAAAGGCCGGTACAACCTGGAGGGCCGAAGAGCCTGTACCGTGCTGTACTGTTCTATGTCTTTCCTTACGTACAGGGACCAAAACTACTCTCAGACTCCAGATGTGGTCTCACCAGCACCATTGTACAGTTGTAGAAGGACTTACTTACTAGTGTACCTAAACCACTTGAAATAAGGGCCAACATTCCACTACCCTTCCAAATTACCTTCTGCATCTGTGTCATAGTTTAATACGCACAAGTACCCCTAAGTCTCTTTGTATTGCAGCAGCTTGCAGTTTTTCTCCATTTAAATAATATTGCTCTTTTGTTCTCCTTTCCAAAATGAACTTCACATTTTCCCACATTATACTCCATTTGCCAACTTTTTGCCTGTTTAATGTGTCAATATCTCTCTCAACTATTTGTGACCTTTTCACAACTTTCCTTTCCACCTTTTTTTTGTTGTCTGCAAATTTGATTATGATGCATTTGCTTCCTGCCTTCAAGTCATTAACATGTATTGTAAACAGTTGCAGTACTCAACTGGTTACAGATCACCAACCTGAAAAAAGAACCCCTTATCACTGTAGTAGACCAAGGATAGAAAGATAAGTATGTGAGAAGCTGAAGAATTAAAAAGAAGACTTTTAGATTGTCTTTTCCTTTGGCTTCCAATTTGATTCTGTTTGGAGTCATACCAAGTGCAAAGGAAGATGGCTGTGGTTGTGGGAGGTCAATCATCTCAGCTCCAGCACATCATTGCAAGAGCTCCTCAGAGTAGTGCCCTAAGCCAACCATCTTCAGCATTTTCATCAATAATCTTTCCTCCATAAGGTCAGGAGCAAGGATTTTCACTGAAAATTATGCAATATTCAGTCCATTTGTGATTATTCAGATACTGAACCAGTCCTTGTAGGTATGCAGCAAGACCTAAAAAATATCCAGGCTTGCGCTGATAAGTGGCAAGTAACACTTGTGCCATACTAGTGTCACATAACAACCATCTCAAGCAAAAGAGAATCTAACCATTGACCCTTCACATACAATGGTATTACCATCACTGAATCCCATATAATTAACATCCTAGCATGGAAACAGACCCTTCAGTCCAACCCGTCCATGCCGACCAGATATCCCAACCCAATCTAGTCCCACCTGCTAGCACCTGACCATATCCCTCCAAGCCCTTCCTATTCATATATCCATCCAAATGCCTCTTAAATCTTCACCACTCCTTCTGGCAGCTCATTCCATACACGTACCACCCTCTGTGTGAAAACGTTGCCCTTCAGGCCCTCTTTTATATCTCTCCCCTCTCACCCTAAACCTATGCCCTCTAGTTCTGGAATCCCCGACCCCAGGGAAAAGACTTTGCCTATTTACCTTATCCATGCTCCTCATAATTTTGTAAACCTCCATTAGGTCACTTCTCAGCCTCTGACTCTTCAGGGAAAACAGCCCCAGCCTGTTCAGTCTCTCCCTATAGCTCAAATCCTCCAACCCTGGCAATATCCTTGTAAATCTTTTCTCAACCCTTTCAAGTTTCACAACATCTTTCCAATAGGAAGGAGACAAGAATTGCAATATTCCAACAGTGGCCTAACCAATGTCCTGTACAGCTGCAACACGATCTCCCACTCAATACTGACCAGTAAAAGAAAGCATACCGAACGCCTTCTTCACTATCCTATCTACCTGCGACTCCACTTTCAAGGAGCGATGAACCTGCACTCCAACGTCTCTTTGTTCAGCAACACTCCCTAAGACCTTACTATTAAGTGTATACGTCCTCCTAAGATTTGCGTTCCCAAAATGCAGCACCTCACTTAATTAAACTCCATCCTGCCACTTTTCTGCCCAATGGCCAATCTGGTCAAGATCCTGTTGTAATCTGAGGTAACCTTCTTTGCTGTCCACTACATCTCCAATTTTGGTGTCATCTGCAAACTTACTAATTGTACCTCTCATTCTCGCATCCAAATCATTTATGCAAATGACAAAAAGTAGAGGACCCAGCACCGATCCTTGTTGCACTCCACTGGTCACAGGCCTCCAATCTGAAAAACAACCCTCCACCACCACCCTTGGTCTTCTACCTTTGAGCCAGTTCTGTATCCAAATGGCTAGTTCTCCCTGTATTCCGTGTGATCTAACCTTGCTAACCAGTCTCCCATGGGGAACCTTGTCGAACGCCTGACTGAAGTCCATATAGACCAGTTAAAAGAAAATTGGCTACAAGAGTAGGTCAGCTACTTTGATTTTTGTGGTGAGAAAGTTGCTTCCTGTTTCCCTAATGCCTGACAAAAGGCATTTGTCAGAAGTGTCATGGAATCTTTCCATTTGCCTGGATGAACGCAGTTCCAACAACACTAAAGAGATTTGACATCATACACGACAAATAGACTGCTTAATTGGAATCCTATCTACCACCTTCAGCATTCACTACTTCCACCACTGTGTACAATGGTGACACCTTTCACCATTTCCAAAATGCACAGTGGTAACTCATCAAGGCTCCTTCAACAGCATCTCTGTAAACTTACAATCTCCACCATCTGGAATGACGAGATCAGCAGACACATTAGAACACCTTGATCTGCAAGTTCCCCTCTATTTCATCATCCTGACTTGGAACTATGTTCCCGTTCCTTTATTGTTGCTGGGTCAAATCCTAGACCACCCTTTCTCCTGGCACTATGGGTGTCCTTACACCCAAAAGACTGCATTGATCAAACAAAACAGCTCACACCACTTTCTCTTGGGCAACTAGAAATGGACAATAAATGCTGGTCAATGGTCATGAATACCTACATTCATGAATGAATAATGAAACTGTTTGACATTATGATGACAATTCTGGTTTAAAATGCCCTTTAACATAGATACGCAACATATTTAAAAAAAGTCTTATTGCATTTCGTGGTAACTGTCATTATAAATATTCATATAAACCTGTCATGCTCAATTTCTGTACTTCTGCCAGTGAGTGCATTTTGCTGGAGTCCTGCAGTACTGTTGTAGAAATTTTCCTATTCATTATTCATTAATTTTCATACACAGGCCTTGAGTAATTGACACGTTTATTTATGATATCATGGGAAGAGAGCAGTGACCACTCAGCACGAATGGACTCTCCATCAAGTTACAGGGTTTCACAGGTTATATAGGATTTCAAATGACTGATTGTTAATTAGAGAACAATGCATGTCTAACAAATTAGGTGGTCGAACAACATTAGGTTGTCACGTAGCACACTGTTTGCAGAAGTTAGTAGAAGATAAACAGTGGTGTGGTTCTAACAGAGTTCCCATATAGAGAGAGGGGAACTTATCAGTGAGTGAGGGATATAGCAGCAAGGTCAGCAAAAGAATTCTCGTAAACAACTTCAGTTAGAAAACAACTTAGCTACAAAATGGTTCCCTCCAAAGACAGCTCCTCAGGGTCCTAAAATGGTTTCCACAAGTATGAAATAGAGCTCTTGTACTAATTAGATCATCTCAGATGTAAAAAAGTGGAATGTAAAAATTCCCGACAGCTATGTTGAATTAAGTATTCTCTGATAAATGAGCCACATAGATATATAAATTCTGATGTTCTTCTGCCCTTGCCTCTCTGAAACTGTTTACGAAAATGTATTTTTCTATTCAATTAGCAATATTCTGCCTCAAATTTCTGTGCATTTTAAAAAGTGGATATGGAAGTGATCTTGTAATCAGCTGTTAGGAATGATTCATGTTGCTATCATTCATTGGATTGACCTCAACTTGAGTATGTTACTTCTGAGCAGCACACTTTGGGATGAATGCGAAGGGATTAGAGAATGGTTCCAGGAATGTGAAATGTCACCTGGATAGATGGATTGGAGAAGGAAAGAAGATTGAGAGGAGATAAAACCATAAGACATAGGAGTAGAAGTAAGGCCATTCAGCCCATCGAGTCCACTCCATCATTCAATCATGGCTGATGGGCATTTCAACTCCACTTACCCGCATTCTCCCCGTAGCCCTTAATTCCTTGTGACATCAAGAATTTATTAATCTCTGCCTTGAAGACATTTAGTGTACCGGCCACCACTGCACTCTGCGGCAATGAATTCCACAGGCCCACCACCTTCTGGCTGAGGAAATGTCTCCGCATTTCTGTTCTGAATTTACCCCCTCTAATTCTAAGGCTGTGTCCACGGGTCCTAGTCTCCTCGCCTAACGGAAACAATTTCCTAGCGTCCACCCTTTCCAAGCCATGTATCATCTTGTAAGTTTCTATTAGATCTCCCCTTAATCTTCTAAACTCCAATGAATACAATCCCAGGATCCTCAGCCATTCCTCGTATGTTGGACCTACCATTCCAGGGATCATCCGTGTGAATCTCCGCTGGACACGCTCTAGTGCCAGTATGTCCTTCCTGAGGTGTGGGGGCCAAAACTGGACACAGTACTCCAAATGGGGCCTAACCAGAGCTTTATAAAGTCTCAGTAGCACAACGGTGCTTTTATATTCCAACCCTCTTGAGATAAATGACAACATTGCATTTGCTTTCTTAATCACGGACTCAACCTGCATGTTTACCTTAAGAGAATCCTCAACTAGCACTCCCAGATCCCTTTGTACTTTGGCTTTATGAATTTTCTCACCGTTTAGAAAGTAGTCCATGCTTGTATTCTTTTTTCCAAAGTGCAAGACCTCACATTTGCTCACATTGAATTCCATCAGCCATTTCCTGGACCACTCTCCCAAACTGTCTAGATCCTTTTGCAGCCTCCCCACTTCCTCAGTACTACTTGCCTGTCCACCTATCTTCGTATCATCGGCAAACTTCGCTAGAATTCCCCCAGTGCCTTCATCCAGATCATTAATATATAATGCGAACAGCTGTGGCCCCAACACTGAACCCTGCGGGACACCGCTCGTCACCGGCTGCCATTCTGAAAAAGAACCTTTTATCCCAACTCTCTGCTTTCTGTCAGACAGCCAATCCTCAATCCATACCAGTAGCGCACCTTGAACACCATGGGCCCTCACCTTGCTCAGCAGCCTCCCTTGTGGCACCTTATCAAAGGCCTTTTGGAAGTCTAGCTAGACCACATCCACTGAGTTTCCCTGGTTTAATCTACTTGTCACCTCTTCAAAGAATTCCAACAGGTTTGTCAGGCACGACCTCCCCTTACTAAATCCATGTTGACTTGTTCTAATCCGACCCTGCTCTTCCAAGAATTTAGAAATCTCATCCTTAATGATGGATTCTAGAATTTTACCAACAACTGAGGTTAGGCTAATTGGCCTATAATTTTCCATCTTTTGTCTTGATCCTTTCTTGAACAAGAGGGTGACAACAGCGATCTTCCAATCATCCGGGACTTTCCCTGACTCCAGTGACTTTTGAAAGATCTCAACCAACGCCTCCGCTATTTCCTCAGCCACCTCCCTCAGAACTCTAGGATGTAGCCCATCGGGGCCAGGAGATTTATCAATTTTAAGACCTTTTAGCTTTTCTCTTTTGTAATGGCAACCATACTCAACTCAGCCCCCTGACTCCCTTTAATTGTTGGGATATTACTCATGTCTTCCACTGTGAAGACTGATGAAAAGTACTTATTAAGTTCTCCAGCTATTTCCTTATCTCCCATCACTAGGCTTCCAGCATCAGTTTGAAGTGGCCCAATGTCTACTTTTGTCTGTCGTTTGTTTCTTACATATTGAAAGAAACTTTTACTATCATTTCTAATATTACTGGCTAGGAGAAAGTGAGGACTGCAGATGCTGGAGATCAGAGCTGAAAATGTGTTGCTGGAAAAGCGCAGCAGGTCAGTCAGCATCCAAGGAGCAGGAGAATCGACGTTTCGGGCATGAGCCCTTCTTCAGGAATGAGGAAAGTGTGCCAAGATAAAAGGTAGGGAGGAGGGACTTGGGGGAGGGGCGTTGGAAATGCGATAGGTGGAAGGAGGTTAAGGTGAGGGTGATAGGCCGGAGTGAGGGTGGGGGCGGAGAGGTCAGGAAGAAGATCACTGGTCCTCACCTACCACCCCACCAACCTCCATATACATCATATCATCCGTCATCATTTCCACCACCTCCAAACGGACCCCACCACCAGGGATATATTCCCCTTCCCTCCGCTATCAGCGTTCCAAAAAGACCATTCCCTCCATGACTCCCTCGTCAGGTCCACACCCCCCATCAACCCAACCTCCACTCCCGGCACCTTCCCCTGCAACTGCAAGAAATGCAAAACTTGCACCCACACCTCCCCCCTTATCTCCCTCCAAGGCCCCAAGGGATCCTTTCATACCCGCCACAAATTCACCTGCACCTCCACACACATCATTTACTGCACCCGCTGCACCCAATGTGGCCTCCTCTAAATTGGGGAGACAGGCCGCCTACTTACGGAACGTTTCAGAGAACACCTCTGGGACACCCGGACCAACCAACCCAACCACCCCGTGGCTCAACACTTCAACTCCCCCTCCTACTCCACCAAGTACATGCAGGTTCTTGGACTCCTCCATCGCCAGACCATAGCAACTCGACGGCTGGAGGAAGAGCACCTCATCTTCCGCCTAGGAACCCTCCAACCACAAGGGATGAACTCAGATTTCTCCAGTTTCCTCATTTCCCCTCCCCCCACCCTGTCTCAGTCCCAACCCTCAAACTCAGCACCACCTTCCTAACCTGCAATCTTCTTCCTGACCTCTCCGCCCCCACCCCCACTCCAGCCTATCACCCTCACCTTATCACCCTCACCTTAACCAACTTCCACCTATCGCATTTTCAACGCCCCTCCCCCAAGTCCCTCCTCCCTATCTTTTATCTTAGCCTGCTTGGTAAACTTTCCTCATTCCTGAAGAAGGGCTCATGCCCGAAATGTCGATTCTCCTGCTCCTTGGATGCCGCCTGACCTGCTGCGCTTTTCCAGCAACACATTTTCAGCGTTAATATTACTGGCTAGCCTACCTTCATATTTGATCCTCTCCTTCCTTATTTCTCTCTTTGTCATCCTCTGTTTGTTTTTGTAGCCTTCCCAATCTTCTGATTTCCCAGTGCTCTTGGCCACTTTATAGGATCTCTCTTTTTCTTTAATACATTTCCTGACTTCCTTTGTCAGCCATGGCTGTCTAATCCCTCCCCAGATAATCGTTCATTTCTTGGGGATGAATCTCTGTACAGTGTCCTTAATTATACCCACAAACGCCTACCATTTTTGCTCTACTGTCTTCCCTGCTAGGCTCTGCTTCCAGGTAAAAACAATGACTGCAGATGCTGAAAACCAAATACTGGATTAGTGGTGCTGGAAGAGCACAGCAGTTCAGGCAGCATCCAACGAGCAGCGAAATCGACATTTCGGGCAAAAGCCCTTCATCAGGAATAAAGGCAGTGAGCCTGAAGCATGGAGAGATAAGCTAGAGGAGGGTGGGGGTGGGGAGAGAGTAGCATAGAGTACAATGGGTGAGTGGGGGAGGAGATGAAGGTGATAGGTCAAGGAGGAGAGGGTGGAGTGGATAGGTGGAAAAGAAGATAGGCAGGTCGGACAAGTCAAGGAGACAGTAACTGAGCTGGAAGTTTGAAACTAGGATGAGGTGGGGGAAGGATACTGGATTAGTGGTGCTGGAAGAGCACAGCAGTTCAGGCAGCATTTACCTTTTTACCTTGAGGTGGGGGAAGGTTCAAACTTCCAGCTATTCCTCATTTCCCCTTCCCCCACCTCATCCTAGTTTCAAACTTCCAGGCTCTGCTTCCAGTCTATTTTCGTCAGTTCCTCCCTCATGCCCTCATAATTACCTTTATTTAACTGTAACACCATTACATCCGATTTTGCCTTCTCTCTTTCAAACTGCAGACTGAACTCTATCATATTATGATCGCTGCTTCCTAAGTGTTCCCTTACTTTAAGATTTTTTATAAAGTCTGGTTCATTACATAGCACTAGGTCCAGAATAGCCTGCTCCCTTGTGGGCTCCATGACGAGCTATTCCAAAAAGCCATCCTGTAAGCATTCCATGAATTCCCTTTCTTTGGATCCACTGGCAACATTATTTACCCAGTCCACCTGCATATTGAAGTCTCCCATGATCACCGTGACCTTGCCTTTCTGACATGGCTTCTCTATTTCCTGGTACATGTTGCGCCCCTGGTCCTGACCACTGGTTTTTTTGCCTTTGTGGTTCCTCAATTCCACCCACATAGACTCCACATCATCCGACGCTATGTCATTCAGTGCCATAGATTTAATTTTGTTCTTAACTAACAAGGCAACCCTGCCCCCTCTGCCCGCCTCCCTGTCTTTTCGACAAGTTGAAAATCCTTGGATGTTTAACTGCCAGTCCTGACCCCCCTGCAACCACGTCTCTGTGATGCCTACCACATCATAATCATTCACGATGATCTGTGCCATTAGTTCATCTGCTTTGTTACGAATGATACGAGCATTCAAGTAAAGTGCCTTAATGCTAACTTTCTTATCATTAGAGATATTGGAAGTCATAAGATGTCCTAAGTTATCCTTCCTTTTTGCTGCATTCCCAGTCTGCCTCAAGTTTAAATCTGCCTGCACACATGCTATCCTGCTGCTTATCTTTCCATTTAACTCCATACTCCCTGTCGCTTTCACTTTCCCTCCCCCCAACTCAGAAGTTTAAAGTCCTACTGACCACCCTATTTATCCTCTTCGCTAGAACATTGGTACCTGATCGGTTCAGGTGGAGACTGTCCCAACGGTACAGATCCCCCCTGTTCCAAAACTGATGCCAATGCCCCATGAAGTGGAATCCCTCTTTCCCACAGCAATCCCTTAGCCACGTGTTTACTTCCCTAATTTTCTTATCCCTATGCCAATTGGCACGTGGCTCGGGCAGATTGATGTGAGGTATTAAGAATTGTGAGAGTCAGCATAGATAGGAGAAAACTGTTGCCATTGCTGGTAAGGCAAGGGACATAGATTTTGAACAATTAACAAAATAAGTAATTGAAACATAAGAAAACCATTTCAAGCAGTGAGGGATTAGGATCTTGAATGAAGTGCCCTGAGAGTGCATGGAGGCAAGGTCAACTGAGGTTTTTGAAATACAATTTAATGACAATTTTAACAGGAATAAAAAGCTGGATTAAAAGGGAAGACAGGAGAGCGGAATGAGATGAATTGTTCCTTTAGAGGGCCAACATAGACAAAGTTGGCAGAATGGCCTACTTTTGTGCTTTACGATTCTACAGTTCATTAACACTGTCACAAAATTTAACCTGAGATGAGGGTTCCAGAGTATTTTTGCGAAAGTTGCAGGAAATATTTACACTTATATGTCATACATTGTATGTTTTTAGTAGAGACTATTAATGTTTACAGGCAAATTTGAATACCCAGTTATCACCTGCAATATATTATTCAAGATTTCATGTTTTAGACAAAAACAAGCTATGTTGTACATTAAGATAATTTTAACAAACAAGCTGTACTAACCACGCTAAGGCTGAGAGTATAAATCTTAAGATCCCCTTTTACTTCCTAATTCCACACAAGAGTTTTTTTTGACACATTGATATCTTGAGGGTTCATTTACTACCCCTTTTGAGATCAAAGTGAGAATACCACAGCTCTCTGGAATTAATTTTGATTTCACCTCAGTGCTCCAGTTATTCTCTGAGGTTTCAGACTTCAGGGGGATCCCTTCAGTGGCTCCTAGCTACCCTCCAATTATTCTTCAAAACAATTAATTCAGGCTTGGGCCTCCCTATATTTATGTTTAGTGATTTAAAAATCAGGATGCTGCTGTTTCATAATTGTTTATATCCTCTTTGTCCTGTCTTTGAACAGGCATGTGTTGGATTATATTTGTATGCTTCCAGCCTAACTGCCCTTCCATTATGCGGGTTACTTAGATTTCTTCCATTATCTCCAAGTTGGGAAAATCTTTTTCTCTTTTTCACTCTAGGAACCCTGTCCCCAAACCGAGCATGAGCTCCCTCCCACATTCTACAATACAAACCATAAATCCACTATTTGTTCTTCTTAAGATACAGGCTGAGCTAATATTTAGCTTTATCGGGCCCTCAATTCTCTATTGCAGTAAACTGCAACTATTAAAAGATCAAAGTCGCAACTGTCTCTGCCATATTCATGAGTTTATAAAAACATGCAACTTGATTCCAAAAATGAATTCCGCTTATCCCATTCTCCTTAGTCCTCTCTCCAAGTAGAAATGTTGGCAGGCAGTGATGAGTGAATACCACAAGGATCAGGACTGAGACTTTCACTGTTCGCAATTATACATCAATGATTTGAAGATGGGGACCAAATATAATATTTCCAAGTTTGCTGATGATTCAGACCTAAGTAGGAATGTGTGTTGTGAGGAAGATGTAAAGTATCTTCGAGAGGATTTGCACAGACTTAGTGAATGGGCAAGAATGTGGCAAGTTGAAATGTGTGAGAAAAATTTAAGGTTATCTACTTTGGCAGGAGAAACAGATGTGGAGAGTACTTTTTAAATAATAAAAGTTTAGAAATGTAGATGTCCAAAGAGTCATAGAGATATACAGCATTGAAACAGACCCTTCGGTCCAATTTGTCTTTGCCGACCAGATATCCCAACCTAATCTAATCCCACTTGCCAGCATCCGGCCCATATACCTCCAAACCCTGCCTATTTGTGTACCCATCCAGATGCCTTTTAAATGTTGTAATCGTACCAGCCTCCACCACTTCCTTTGGCACCTCATTTTCATAGATGCATCACCCTCTGCATGAAAATGTTGACTCTTAGGTGTCTTTTATGTCTTTCCCCTCCCCTCTCATCCTAAACCTATGTCCTCTAGTTCTGGACTGCCCCACCCCAGGGAAAAGACTTGTCTATTTACCCTATCCATGCCCTTGACGATTTTATAAACCTCTGTAAGGTCACCCCTCAGCCTCTGACACTCCAGGGAAAACATCTCCAGCCTATTTCAACCTCTCCCTATAGCTCAAATCCTCCAACCCAGGCAACATCTTTGTAAGTCTTTTCTGAACCCTTTCAAGTTGCACAACATTCTTCTGATAGGAACGAGACCAGAATTCGCACGCAATAACCAACAGCCGAACCATGACCTCCCAACTCACGTGCTCAATACTCTGACCAATAAAGGAAAACATACCAAACGCCTTCTTCACTATCCTATCTACCTGCGACTCTACTTCCAAGGAGTCAAGAACCTGCACTCGAAGGTCTCCAAAGAGACCCACATGTTCTTGTTGATAAGTCTCTGTAAGCTAGCAAGCTATTAGGGAGGCTAACACAAAGATATCTTTATTGGAAGAGAATTTCAATACAAGAATAGGGAAGTCTTACTTCATTTGTATGAGAGTTTGCCATTAGATGCCACCAAACTCATGAATATGGCAGTCAGTGTACAGTTTTGGTCTATTTATCTCAGGAAAGATATTATCATAGAGGAAGTGTAACAATGGTTTTTTTCCCCAGATGGCAGGACTATTATAAGAAGAGAGTTTGGGTAAACCTGACCTATGTTCATAGAATCATAACAGCATGGAAGCAGACCCTTCAGTCCAATTAGTCCACACTGACATGTTTCCAAACTAAACTAGTCCCACTTGCCTACGTTTGGCCCATATCCTTCTGAACCTTTTCTATTCATGTACTTATTCAAGTGTCTTTTAATAGTTGTAATTGTACCTTCATCCACCACTCCCTTCGGAAGTTCATTCCGTACACGAACCACACTGTGTGAAAAAAAGGTGCCCCTCATGTCCTTTTTAAAATTTTCTCCTCTCACCTTAAAAAATATACTCCCTAGTTTTAAACACCCCCAACCTAGGAAAAAGATCCTTGCTTTTCACCTTCTCTATGCTCCTCATGATTTTATAAACCTCCTATGCTCCAGTGAAAAATGTCCAGCCTATTTTTATAACTCGAACTCTCCATTCCAGCAACATCCTGATAAATCCTCTCTGAAGTCTCTCCAATTTAATAATATTCTTCCTATAGCGTGGTAACCAGGACTGCACTCAGTACTCAGGAAGAAGTCTCACCAACCTTCTGTTCAAGTGCAATATGATGCCCCAACTCTTATAATCAAAGGTCTGAGCAATGAATGCATAGAGACTGCTATACTTGCCACTATACACAAGGGCTGTTATTTTCTATAACACACACAGGGACTGGTGTACTCTATAATATGCACAGGGACTGTTATTCTCTATAAAAAGATATAAACTGATTCTCTATAATATAGACAGCAACTACAATTCTCTATAATAAATACAAGGGCTACCTTTCTCTCTAACATACTCTGGGGCCGCTATTCTCTATAATATACACAGGTACTGCTATTTTCTATATTATGCACAGGGGCAGCTGTTGTCCATAGTAATACGTGAATTACCCTTCTCTATACTGTACAGAGGGATTGCTATTGTCTATAATATAATGCTATTCTTTGTAATATTTAAGAAGGATGAGAGGTGATCTTATTAAAACCTGCCTACATCTACCTTATGACTAACTATTTTGCAAAATGTTTTCCTGGTTGGGGAGTTTAAAACCAAGGGACACAGTTAAAATTAGCGGGATGACAATTAGGTCAGAGATGAGGAGAAATTATTTTACTCAGAGGGTTGTAATTCTTTAGAATTCTGTACCACAGAGTTCTGCGGAAGTATGTTTAAGGTAGAGATTGATACGTTACTGATTACCAATGCTGTACAGAATTATAGAGGTGGGGTGAGTAAAAGGAAGATTGAATAGCCTGTTCCTGAGTTCCTAATTAGTTAACTTTGACGACAATAGCCTTTCATCTTTAAAACAGAGACAGATTTACAATCTTGACACCAGTAACATCTTTCAAGTTCCAAAATACTAAAATCTTTCGTTCATCGTACCAACAGCCATGATTATACAGACATCACCTCTCTTTCAGTAACTCTGATCTTTATTAATTACCACCCAGCTTTTACAATAAAGTAGACTCCAGCACAGATCACACCATTCCTCTCGTTTACCCTAAATTTAAAGATACACTCCCAAACAGAGCCATAAACCATTTGAAATTCATCATTTAGCTTTTTTTAAATAATTATAAAGTACAATCAAATTGACATTTCTGGGAGATCAAAAGCATGTTGGACTGACTGATGAAACTGCACACTCTGACCCACTCAGACTGTCGAAGCTGGCTTCTCTTAACACCTGTAGGTGTTGGCAGAAGGATGATGCTCAACAGCAGACCTTCAGAGAGGCAAAGACTTTTTATGCACCCCGTGCATACAAGTATAATTGAAGATACTTATGCTTTGTGGTTAAGTTCAACTGTCTTAATATAAGATAATAAAAGGCTGAACTGGTCCTCACCCTCAATAATTTCTCCTTTGAATTCTCCCTCCTTTTAACCTTAATATATGTATGTTAAAAATCATATTTTATGCATTAGAAATTTCAGAAAATATGGCACACTGAATGTCTGGTTCTTTATCTTTTATGTTCTGACTAATCATTCAGGATTGGTTGTTTTCGTAAATCCTTAAACATTTCTCATTGATATTGTTGAAGACATTTTGCTCATATTTCATAGTTATGAAATCTATTTTTCCTTGCAATTGCTTTATATTGAGATAATTATCAATGGCCAATGCTACAGTTGAGGGAAGAAGAGTGTGATGCAAAGCAAGTAGTTCCTGCTGCATTTTCTATCAGTTCTGAAAAGAATATGCCTACACACAATTATAATACAGGCAAACACTACAGCAAACCTCAATACCGACAGAGAAGATTTCAATATCATGGTGTTCATGTTAGTGGCATTTAACAATTGTTGCAGAGGAATAATGACAAATTTGAATTGAGTATTTTATGTCAAAAATATACTTGTATATACTGCTTCATGTTATTCTTACTTTTCATAGAGGGTGGGGAAGGGAGAGTTGGTTAGAACTATTGGCTGGATGGCTGGTTTGCAATGCAGAGTGATGCTAACAGCTTGGGTACAATTCCTGCACCAGCTGAATTAACTATGAAAGATTCTCCTTCTCAACCTTTCCCTTGTTTGAGGCAAGGTGATCCTCAGGTTAAACCATCATCAGTCATCTCTCTCTAATGAAAGAACAAGCTTATGATCTGGTAAGACAATGATGACTTTACCCTTTACTTCTCTGAAGGTATACTATCTCTACCTTTCCAAAGAAATCTTTCATTTTGTTAAAAACAGACGATATTGGAAAAATACAGCAGACAGCTTCTGTGCAGAGAAATAAAAATGAAGTGTTGGAGAAATTCAGCAAATCTTACAGCATTGGCAGAGAGAGAAACACAGAGTTAACGTTTCAAGTCCATAACTTTTTTCTGGTTGCAGAGATTTTTTTTCTTTTGATGAGCAGAAGCTAATCTGTAAACTGAATATTAAAATTGTACAGAAACTTCAGAGTGGCATATTGTTGGTTTTCACTGTTGGCACTTGTTACTAAGTTGACCTCATTGATCGTTATGCCAAGGTTGATGGGATATGTGACCAATTTCCTCTTTGACCAGCTAGTGACTCTGTGGTGTGGTAGGTGGTACCTAGCATCTTCATGTGATACATGCAAGTATTCTGAAGGAAAAGGCTTGGGAATCCACTGGCTGTCAGGCTTTGGCTATCTTATACATGTAACTGTCACTATTCCTGCAGATGTGCCTGAACCTGCCTCTGTACATTCACTGCCAATATACTTGGGAGTCTGCTTTTGAAAGGACTGCCATATTTTTGATTTTGTTCTGCCAGGGTGTATCCATAATGTGCAGCAGACAGTAATTTTTCTTAGCCACATAACAAGCTGCTGAGAACACAGGCCCTTTAAACCATCAACTTGGTCCCAGAAGTCAGCCTGTGTTATGCACGCACAAGTATGGTAGATTTATTTCCTTATACACTTATTGAGCTCTGCAGCAACGGCACACTTTCACCAGGATTCCAAGGTAGCAAAATTTATTATTTCCTATCATGTCTGTTCGATTGGGTGGAGATGCAAAATTTTGTCTATGACCATGGGTTTTCTTGATGGTTAGTTAGGCAGAATATAACTATAGGCACAGGAGAAACAGTCATTTAGTCTCTGTAGCTAAGTTTCTGTGTGGCAAACTAGTACATCATTGTCAGAATAGAACAGTTCTTTGACCAGGACACAATATGTTTTTGTCTTTATTTTTAGTCTTGATAAAGAATTGTTGAGCTTGCTATTTAGTTCACAGTGCAAACAGACTCCTTCCATGACTGCAAGGAAGGTGAAGGTCAGGATCACGCAGATGATACCAAAGAGTGGTGGATAGGATACAGCCTAGTTTCACCTTATTCTTTACTCTGAAACTGCCGGAGGTGCAAGCACCAAACAATACAGTGCAGTGCATGTTGTAATGGAAGGAATGGTTGAGACGGAGGAACTATGGTGGAAAGCCATTTTTTCCTTAAAATCTTGTTGAGCTGATAGTGCTGTATATTTTAATGAGAACTACAAAAGTTATAGCTTTCCCTTATAGCTGATGAATCAAGATGCTTGTGATAGATCAGACAACATAGAAACTACCATGTATCCAGGTACACCAAGTCTGCAAGTAAATGGAGTCTTTCAAATATGATCCAAGCAAAGAACTTCTTTGTGGTGCTAAGGAGATATTCTGTAGATTTTGCAGTCCCTTCTTGTCTTTGTTTTTGCATAGTGAGATGATTTTGATGTGACTCATCTCTAATGAGCCTCCCTTGCAGCAGAAAAGTTCATAAAGAATTGACAATAAGTTGTACTTGCCATGCCTTAGTACTGGGACATCATCCTTTGTGGTGTTTGGTAGGTGATCTATGGCCTTCTCAAACTCAAGTGAAAAGGATTCTTCACCTAACTCATCCATGACAAGAAAGTGCAGGCAAGTCGACTTCCAGTGCTGTCTGGAAGACATCCGATTCACTGGAATGTAATTAACAGTAGTATTTGGCCAAATATAATACTTATTCCCTCCTGTTGATGAGTAATTGACCGTCTATCAACATTCCGGGAGCAACTTTGATGGAAGGACCAAGCATCCTGCTAATTTCTCTGGGTGCCATGGTGGCTCAGTAGTTAGCACTCCTGCCTCACAGTGCCAGGGACCCGGGTTCAATTTGTGTGAAGTTATACATTCTTCCAGTGTCTGCAGTTTAGGTGGATTGGCTATGCTAAATTGCCCATAGTGTCCAGGGGTGTGCAGGCTAGATGAATTAGCCACGGGAAGTACAGGGTTACAGGGAAAAGGTAGGGGGGTGGGTGTGGGTGTGATGTGCTTCAGAGGATTAGTGCAGACTCAAAGTGGACTGCTTCCACACAAGGGATCCTATGATTTATATGTAAGATGCTAATAATTATTTTATCATGCTGGCATATGGTCAATCCTTTCCTGGATTTCCCAACTTAACATGACTGATTCATGATTTATGAACATCTGGATCGGAATAATGTGATCAAGGATAGTCAGCATGGTTTTGTGAAGGGCAGGTCGTGCCTCACAAACCTTATTGAGTTCTTTGAGAAGGTGACCAAGGAAGTGGACGAGGGTAAAGCAGTAGACGTGGTGTATATGGATTTTAGCAAGGCGTTCAATAAGGTACCCCATGGCAGGCTAATGCAAAAACTACGGAGGTATGGCATTGAGGGTGCATTAGAGGTTTGGATTAGGAATTGGCTGGCTGGAAGGAGACAGAGGGTCGTAGTTGATGGTATAGCTTCATCTTGGAGCGCAGTTACTAGCGGTGTTCCACAAGGATCTGTTTTGGGACCATTGCAGTTTGTCATTTTTATAAATGACCTGGAGGAGGGGCTTGAAGGCTGGGTGAGCAAGTTTGCGGATGACACGAAAGTCAGTGGAGTTGTGGACAGCGAAGAAGGATGTGGCAGGTTACAGCGCGATATAGATAAGTTGCAGAGCTGGGCAGTAAGGTGGCAAATGGAGTTCAATGTAGCTAAGTGTGAAGTCATTCACTTTGGTAGGAGTAACAAGAAGATGGATTACTGGGCTAATGGTAGACTACTTGGTAGTGTGGATGAGCAGAGGGATCTTGGTGTCCATGTACACAGATCTCTGAAAGTTGCCACCCAGGTAAATAGTGCTGTGAAGAAGGCATATGGTGTACTGGGCTTTATTGGTAGAGGAATTGAGTTCCGGAGTCCTGAGGTCATGTTGCAGTTGTATAAGACTCTGGTGCGGCCTCATCTGGAGTATTGTGTGCAGCTTTGGTCGCCATACTATAGGAAGGATGTGGAGGCATTGGAACGAGTGCAGAGTAGGTTTACCAGGATGTTGCCTGGCATGGGAGGAAGATCGTATGAGGAAAGGCTGAGGCACTTGGGACTTTTCTCATTGGAGAAAAGAAGGTTTAGGGGAGATTTGATAGAGGTGTACAAGATGATGAGGGGTTTAGATAGGGTTGACAGCGAGAACCTTTTTCTGCGTATGGAGTCAGCTATTACGAGGGGACACAGCTTTAAATTAAGGGGTGGTAGGTATAGGACAGATGTTAGGGGTAGATTTTTTACTCAGCGGGTTGTGAGTTCATGGAATGCCCTGCCAGTAGCAGTGGTGGACTCTCCCTCTTTATGGTCATTCAAGTGGGTATTGGACAAGCATATGGAGGTTATTGGGCTAGTGAGGTTAGGTAGGCTTCGGTTGGCGCAACATTGAGGGCCGAAGGGCCTGTACTGCGCTGTATTTTTCTATGTTCTATTCTATGCTAAATAATGGATTGGGCATGTCCGCGAAAGTGTCCTAGCAACTTTGGATCCATTAGTGGTAACAAATACAACTGTACCAGTCACCCACATCAGGAAATCATGGTTATTTCTGAACAAATATTTAACTAATATTTGGTGAGTTTGTGTTGACTTCAACACTTAAAATAATTAGAACTTTCCAATCTTTTTGCCGTTACTGACTTTCAAAGTTGGTTATTGGGTCAATGAACATACATATTTAAATGATTTTTGAAGAAGTTGTATTTTTAATTGATTTTAAATCAGACACCCATAGATTAAAAACAAAAATCCACCATTTTCTTTCCTCACTTTTGGTGTGGAGGCAATAATTATCTTTGAATTTCACAGGAGACCATTGGCATGTTACACCACTATTGATGGTTTGTATCTATTGCAGGCAATTCAAAATTCAAATGTTAACCCATATTTCAAATCAATTCACAACCAGTACTCTTGAAAATAGGAGATGTACATGTAGACCCAACCATTATCTCCACCAGAGTGAGTTAACCTTTGTTTAATACTTACTCATATGCAGGTGTTTACAGATAGAATTCACTTGCTGTCTATTATTTGAAGAATTGAAAGTGAACAAACTAGTGGGAATTAATTATAAAATCTTTGTCCACTTCCGTGATAAATTATAAACATTATTTTCGAGCCCAGGTTCAAATCCCACCTGCTCCTGAGGTGTATGCTAACATCTCTAAAGGTGATTAAAAAAAAACATTATTTTCAGTAATCATACTTTGATTAAAAGTTGATTGAGGAGTTAGGAATGATACGTTCAAAAAAAAAGAAACTGCTGGGATATCCAGAGTATATAAGTTGACAATGGCATGAAATAAATCAAGCAGTTCTCTCATCAGTATTCTGAAGGCACCAAACGTGAAACATTAACTCTGCTTTCTTCCCACAAATGCTGTCAGACTTGCTGGGTGTTGCCAGCAATTGCTTTGTGTTTCAGGTCTCCACCAGAGATCTTTATTGAACCAGTTCTCTCTTTACTGTTCATAGGAATTCATTTGTATGAATCTCTTAGCCGCTGTTCATCTTCGGATACTTTACTGGCGGCTTTTGCTGTGTGAACCAATGTGGAAAATGTCACAATATTATCCTTATCTGAGCACAGATTCTCATCCTCATGAGAGTTGGGCAATTTCCCAACATTTTGGTTTCATCTGCTGTCTACACATGCTATTTTTTCATGGCATTGGCTGGAATTGGGGTTAGTGTATTCTGCAGCATGCTGGAAGCTGCAACAAAGGCAGACAAATAGCAAGACAGGCAATTTAGAATACCTGCTTCTGTTTAATGGGACATGAAAATCAGTGGTAGGCACCCATTTCTGTGAATGATGACTTAGTGGTTAACACTTGTATCTGAATCACAACATTATGGATCCAAATGCCATTCCAAAGATTTGAGCTCCTAATCCAGGTTGATACACATCACTGCAGTGCTGAGGGTGTGCCATATTGTTGGAGATGGGAAGTCTTTGAGATGCTCCCAAAATTGTTAAAAGTGTATAGCTGTTCAAAGCCTCAGTCCTATTAATTATTCATAAACTTAATTAAAACAAAGTTCACAATTGCTTTGACTGATAAGTGAATTGCTGGACTTTGATGCTTAGCCAAGTGAGATTCTCATACATAGCTGTATTGAATATGACCAGAGCTCAATATACTGAAAATCTTGTAAGGTATTGCTTTAAAGTTTGAAAAATGGCTGGCAAGTAAAGATTCAAACATTGGGAGAAATTGACATAATAAAAACCACAAGTCAGTACTGTTAATGCAGGAAGTAATTTATCCACTGGGATAAAGTATCAAATTCATCTGAATACTTTAAGAATGCTTTACCAACAAATTGTGCAAAATTGCAGATGTAAAATATTTCCCACCTAACAAAAAGATAAGATGCCACTTAATATAATATGTACTTTCACCTACCTCATGTTTTGATTTCATGTAGCACACGAGAAAAAAAGACACCCCAAGACAATTGAAATATTATGAAAAAAGTTAAGGGTTTGGGTTAATTCAGGTTCTCTGACATGGTTTTTGTATGTGAAATTGCATACAGGATACAATGGACGTTTTTCCATGCTGCAAAAATTCTTTACATGCAAAGGCTGGAATTTCTTTTTCTCAGCTTCCAAAACTGGATTCAATCCAATTTGAACACCACTGTTTGGAATTCATTCTATTTAAAGTTCCATGAATATTGCTTCTTTTATGTATTCACAAACCAACTACAGCAAAGACCATGACCCAGAACTCCAAGTTGATGGAGTGGTATCTCTTGAACATACTAATCTAGCTGAAAGTCATTTGGTAATTTGCAAACAGTTCTCAGTGGTTATGAATTCGCAGTTTAAACAAATCCTCTAATTTGACACCGATTTGAATCTTACTCAGAGGCAACAAATTGATTATTCAAGGAAATGGAAAAAAAAGTATGCCACCCTGATATGTGAAGATTGTCCTTGCAGTCAGGGGTTAGGTAAATTATTGGGCCAGATTAGGAGAAGCTTTGCTCTGTATACGCATTTTTTTCTTCTGGATTCTTGATAGTAGGTATCAAAATGGAATGCTTATAACCCTTGATAAACATATAAATGCGCAAAATCATAAAAATAATCAAAATGAATGTGTCAGATCATAAGATATGATTGAGAGTCCATTACTGGAAGATAGGCAGTTTTAACCTGTAGATGATTATAGAAGAGATGGAGGTTACAAGCCAAGGAGTAAATTAAAAAAAAAAGATGTGAAATACTGAAGCAGATAGGAATGATGAGAATTTGACAGCTCAGCAATAGAATGTGGCATGCGTTTGGGGAAAGTACACCTCGACGAGATGTTGGAAAGTTCAAGCAGTTTAGCAAAGAAGCAAGTTAGACTCACCATTGTACCCTTTCCATCAGGCACAAAAGAAAAATATTTGTAAGATAAGTGCAAAACAAAAGTACAGCAGTTTTGGATATTGGAGATGCACCAACATTTCACAGATTCGTGTTTTTAAACAGAAGATTAAAGAGATGGAGTTCTTCCCAGAGATTAGATGATGCTGTGGAAATGTACGAAATGACAAATGAAGTACAGCCCCCGTTATGCCAAATGCTTAAAACTGGGACACGTGAACTATAAAGCATGTCAGATCTATGATGGTACCTGATGTCAGCCAACAGGTAATCCAGGATGGAGGATGGGAAACAGTTGTGGCTGTAAGAGCTGCTCCTTTTTTGGAAGTACTTTCAGTGTTGGAGCTGATTTCCTTGAATTTTTAGAGCAGTAATTACTGTTTTATAAGCTGTTGTATTTTGAAACTTCAAAACAAAAATCAAAACAATAGCACTTTAAAAAGTGAGACACAAAGCAGATAGGACACCGGAGGTGAAAAAAACAGAAAAGTAAACCTGCACAGCTATGTGACCCAGCAATGAACTTTAACTGTTGACTGTCTCCGACATTTAGTTTCAAATATCCCTGGACAAAAGAGTTCATTCTAAGAAAAATAAACAGTAAAATTCACAGCTGACTTTGGAGAAACCTGTGTAGGGAGCACACAGCAAGGGAGCAGCAAAGTGGCTTGTTTTTGAAAGTGTAACCTTAGAGTTCTGTCTCTTGATTAAACTTTTATAATATAAAACATAGATACTACCTTATTCTGGAGCAGTAAGACTGCTATTTTCTGGGTCTAAAGATTGTTAGGGTGCAAGGATGTGCTTGTCAAATGTGAGAGTTTAGGGAGAATTAAGCGGCAGTTAGAGGCAATAAGGAATTTGCAAGAGCCAGGGGGTGCACGGGATGGCAGTTTCAGGAAGGAAGAAAAACCGCAGATACAGTCCGGTAGATAGGTTACCTCCAGGACAGGTAGATGGGATAGGCAGGAAAGCAGGATTCACTTGTGGCTATCCCCATCTTAAACAAGTATGCTGATTTGGAAAATGTAGGGGTTGATGGACTCTGAGGGGAATGTAGCACTGACAGCCAAGTTTCTGGTACTGAGACTGACTGTAATATAATGAGGGGTATGTCAGGTTCCAAGTGATCAAATTGTGATAGGGGACTCTTTAGTCAGAGGCACAGACATTTCTGCAGTGGACAATGAAACATCAGAATGGTGCGTTACCTCCCTGGTGCCAGGATCAGGGATACCTTGGAGAGGGTGCAGTATATTCTAAAAGGGGAAGAGGGTCCAGCAGGAGGTTCTCGTAACACATTGGAACTAATAACATCGGTATGAAAAGGATGAGCTGCTGAGGAGAGAATATAGGAAATTAGGCAAGAAGCTGAAAATTAGATCCGTGAGGGTAGTACTTTCTAGATTACAGCAAGTTGGGCAATATCCAAGGAGCAGGAAAATTGACGTTTCGGGCAAAAGCCCTTCATCAGGATAAAGGGCTTTTGCCCGAAACGTCGATTTTCCTGTTCCTCAGGTGCTGCCTGACCTGCTGTGCTTTTCCAGCACTACACTAATCTTGACTCTTATTTCCAGTGTTTGCAGTCCTCACTTTCACCTTTCTAGATTACTCCCACCGCCACAGGCTAGTGAGAGTAGGGATAGGAGAATAGAGCAGAAGAATGCTTGGCTGAGGAGCTCGTGCAAGGGAGAAGGATTCACATTTTTGGATCATTGGAATCTCTTCTGGGCGAGAAGTGACCTGTACAAGAAGAATAGATTGCACCTGGAATTGGAAGGAGACTAATATACTGGTGGGGAGATGTGCTCGAGCTGCTTGGAAGGACTTAAGGTGGGGGTGGGAAAACAGAGAAGAGATCAGTCTGAGACTGCTGCAGTTGGGAAAAGGAATGAGTCAAACAGTTGCATGACACTATGATCCTGCCCCACTAGCTACCTGATGAAGGTGCAGTGCCCCAAAAGCTAGTATTTCCAAGTAAACCTGTTGGACTATAACCTGGTGTTGTGTGATTTTTAACTTTTTAAAAACATAGGCTGGGATTGCCATCCTGTTAAGGGCTTGGATGGAAAGGAATTTGTAAACTGTGTACAAGAAAAATTTCTGATACAGAATGTGTATGTACCTACTAAAGAAGGTACAAAACGTGATCTACTCTTGGGAAATAAGACAGGGCAGATAACTGAGGTGTCAGTGGGAGAGCAGTGGATATGATTCACATGGAATGTAGCAAGAAGTTTGATAAGGTTCCACATCATCGACTGGTTAGCAAGATTAGATCATATGGATCGAGCTATGTGGATACAGAACTGGCTTGAAGATAGGAAAGAGGCTTGCTTTTTTCAGACTGGAGGCTTGTAACCAGCAGTGATCTGAGTCCACTGCTTTTTGTCATTTATCCAAATGATTTGTATGTGAAAAGAAAAGGTACAGTTAGTAAGTTTACAGACGGCACCAAAACTGGTGGTGTAGTGACAGCAAAGAAGGTTACCTTAGAGTATAATGGGACAATGATCAGATGGGCCAATGGACAGAGGAGTGGCAGATGGAGTTTAATTCAGATAAATTGGAGGTGCTACATTTTTGAAAGGCAAATTAGGGCAGGACTTAGACACTTAATGGTAAGGTCCTGTGGAGTGTTACTAAACAAAGAGACCTTAGAGTGCTGGTTCATTGTTCCTTGAAAATAGAGTTGCGGGTAGACAGGATAGTGAAGGTGGCATTTACTAAATATACTTGCCTTTATTGGTCAGTGTATTGAGTATAGGAGTTGGGAAGTCATGTTACGGTTGTATAGGACATTGGTTCAACCACTAATGGAAGATTGTGTCCAATTTTGGTCTCCTTCCTAAAGGAAGGATGTTGTGAAATTTGAATAGATTCAGAAACGATTTACAGGTTATTGCCAGGTTTGGAGGACTTGAGATATTGGAAGAGCCTGAATAGGCTGGGGCTATGTTCCCTAGGGCATTGGAGGCTGAGGGTTGACTTTATAGAAGTTTATAAAATCATGAGGGGTATGGAGGGTGTGAATAGCCAAGGTCTTTTCCCCCAAGTTAGTGAAATGCAAACCTAGAGGGTATAGGTTTAAGGTGAGAGAGGAAAGATTTAAAAGTTACCTAAGGGGCAGTTTTTTTTCACACAGGGTGGTGTGTGTATGGAATGAGGTGCCAGAGGAAGTGGAGGCTGGTAAATTACAATGTTGAAAGGTATCTGGATGGGTATACGAATAGGAAGGGTTGAGATGGATATGGGCCAAATTCTGGCAAATGGAACTAAATTAGGATATCTGGTTGTCATGGACAAGTAGGACGGAAGGGTCTGTTTCCATTCTGTATAGCTCTATGAGTCTATTGTTAGGTGCTCCTGGCTTTATTAAATGACAGAGAGAAAAGGTCCACCAGAACCATCACAAGAGCGTTATGTAGGTTATCTTAAAGGCAAGGTGGAACAAGTTTGATCTTAGCCATGAAACGTGCGACTGAAAGATCAAATTTTGTTTTCCATCTAAACTGTTGTAAAATATTTTCAGAGGCGGCTTCTTTACACAGAGTTTTGAGAGCATGGAATGCGTTGCCTCCACAACTGCTGCTGGCAGAGTCATTGGGGACATTTAAGAGACTGCTGGGCATGCATATGGTCACAGAAATTTGAGGGTGCATACATGAGGATCAGTGGTCGGCACAACACCGTTGTTATGTTTTATTGTTGCCGACAAGGTATGCAGTGTACTTTAAAATGAATCACTAAGAATTCAGGCCTAAAACAATACCAGAAAATTAGTAAACAGACTTTGAGATAAATAGGAAATAAGTTTAAATGTCAACTGCGATAGTTTAAGTGTGTTAATAAACAGGAAGAATGAGAACGAAGCACCTGCATGATGAAGGTATGATGGGAATAACTAATGTAATGCGGTCCTGTGGATTGAATCCTGAGTGTTGAGATCAGATTAACAGAAACAAAACATTCCCAAGGACATTATATGAGAAAGCTCGTCCCCATGAGCTAAACATCCTACTTCTATTTTGCTTTCATGTCTACCTCTGTTGATTATTGAGAGGATTGGTTTTAGCCTTCAACCTTACTTTCTTTTCTTTTTTGACTATAGGAAAAGACGTACTTAAAAAAAAAAAAAAACAAAAAGGACTCCAAAAGATAAATCACTGTTCTCTTAGTTGAGCAGAATTGACTAATACATTAGGGATAGTACATGGAGGGCTTTTCGTTTTAAATTAATCCTTAAAAAACACAAAACAGCTGTAGAATTTCACCCATACAGTTTTATTTGATTTGAAAACAAGATAATCACAATAAGGCTGCCTTGATAGTTTTAGCAAACTTCTCCAACACCAGATTTACAGACTTAATTTTTCTGACAATTGAAGCTAAATGCACAGTCCATCTGCCAGCATTACTGGCAGTCAGCTCCTCAAATCCAAATGTACACTCTAGAAACTACTAAACTGACCTCTTTCCTGGAATTATACACAAATTATCACCAGAAGTATCCTGGGAACAGGAAATAATTCTCTGGAGTTGCACAGGACTAGTGGTAATACAACATCTCCAGTGTACTGCCTGCATGTTAGTGAGAAACCTGGCATGGAGCACAGAGGCAGCCCTATTTTTCATTTCATTTGGCAAAGAGGAGTTGGAAAGTAAGAAATAACATCAGCTGGGTAGTGTTGACTTGCAACTTTGACCTCTGTGTAACACTTTTTGCTTAGGAATAGCAGCAGACCAGCTATTTTACTGGAACAAAGAACATAATTTTACCCAAACTAGACACCTTATGGCAAGCACTAGCAAAATAATTTAGTCATTTAAAATAAACAGAATTTTACTTTATCCAAGTATAAAACACACCTCTGCCCACCCAATCCCAGTGAAGTCATGTGACACTGTACAGTTTCGGTGCTTTGTGCAGTCTGAAGACATCTTTTCCTCGACAGTTATTATTTCAAGAACAAGTGCAATGTTTTGTGTTCATGTAATTTTTACTCCATTTTTGAAATCTCAAATTTTGTCGTCATAATTTCCTGAAAAACAAGGAAATCATTAGCAGAATTTTCCTTAACTGCAATTTAGAGCATGTACCTCACTGGTCTGGTTCTCTAGTAGAGTAATCCACAATTAAACACTTTGCAATTTTATCCCCCATAGCCATAATATCTTTAAATTATGATCTGTATTTCAAATTACTCTCAACTTTGGCTGATAAAAATAATCCCTGTTCCAAAATTATGTTAAAACATTTATTCTAACCTCTTTACTTGTTATTGATTCTAACTAAGAGGATTGTCTTATTTTTGTATTCAGTCAGAATTCTTCATATTTAAGAGAAATCATTCAAATTTCCTGAACCATTTCTACTAAAGTGGTAATGATTCTCGTATCTTCAATTCCTTCACAAATAGTGTGCCTTATCATCATTTGAGTGAATCCACATTTTTCCATCCTATGCCTCAATCCCCTCTTCTCTCTCATCAGGCACTCAACCCCTCCCCACTCTTTATGACCGTAGTCTAGCCAGTATTTTGTATTAATTTATAATTACGTCTGTTCTGTTGCACTCCATGCCACTACTTAGAATAACACAATTAGAATTTTGGATCTCTAAGTATTTTTTTCCTATTCACTCACAGAGCGTGGGTGTCACTGCCTATGGCAACATTTATTGCTCATCTCTAATTTTCATTCAGATAGTGGTAAATTGTTGCTTTGAACTACTGCAGTGCAAGGGGCATAGGTACACCCACAGTTTTGCATTTTCATGGAATTATGTATTTTGAAACGCTTCAGTTTATTTCCATTTCTCTTCTCCAAGTACTTGGTAGACACAGATCTCATTAGCTATTTGACAGCTTGGCAAGTTTTCAATCTTTATTTGTGAGCTGAAGTCAGTTCTCCTATGATGTCCATAGATAATATGCAGGGATCACTGAATGTAATCAGGATGGAAACTTTGATAGGTTGAAGCTCCCTACACTCCTTTGTGGCCAAATTCAAAATCAAGCTCTGGCAGAAACCAGCTGTTTCAGTGCAATCCAGAAATGGACTTTGCCGCTTTGTAAGAGTGTGGTTTGAATCGAGTTTCCATAAGGATTTAATATTATCCTGCTTCCAGAGGAACAGCAAACTTTGAAGAATTGAAAATATGCAACTGAATAAATCTTCACCTGATGTTTTTAAGACATAGACCTACATCAGGAGAAACTGTATACATCTATCCGCCATAACGAAGGTCTCCTAGTCCTCAGTTTCTTCCTCGCACGTTGACCCAACCAGTACCCTTCCACTGACACTTTCATTCAACTGGCTGAACTGGTCCTCACCCTCAATAATTTATCCTTCCAATCCTCCCACTTCCTCCAGACCAAAGGGGTAGCCATGGACATGTACAAAAGTCCTAGCTATGCCTGCCTCTTTATTGGGTATGTGGAACAGTCTAACTTCAGCAGCTACACTGGCACCATTCCCCACCTCATCCTCTGCTACATCGATGACTGTATCGGTACTACCTTGTGCTCCTATGAGGTTGAACAGTTCATCAACTTCACAAATATCTTCTACCCCAACTTCAAGTTTACCTGGACCACCTCAGACATCTCCCTCCCCTTCCTGGACCTCTCCATCTATATTTCCGGCGACCAATTCAATACGTACATCCACTACAAATCCACCGACTCCCACAGGTACCTGGACTACACTTCCTCCCACCCTGCCTCCTGTGAAAACGTTATCCTTATTCCCAATTCCTCCACCTCATCTGCTTCCAGGAGGACCAATTCCACCACAGCACATCCTGGATGGCTTCCTTCTTCAAAGAATGCAATTTCCCCTCCCACATGGTCAATGAAGCTCTCCAGCAGATCTCCTCCACTTCCTGCACTTCTGCCCTTGAACCCCACCTCGCCAATCGCATCATGACAGAACTGCCCTGGTCAAGACCTTCTAACCTCTGGATACATCACATCATCCTCTGCGATTTCTGCCACCCACAAACAGACCCCACCACCAGAGATACATTTCCCTCGCCACCCGTATCTACATTTCGGAGAGACCATTCCCTCAGTGACTCCCCACCCCCTACGTTATCCTTGTCGCAACTTCTAACTTGGTACCACCTGCTTGAACGGTCCTACCTGTTCATCTTCCTTCCCACGTATCTGCTTCACCCTCCTCTCTGACCTATGACTTTCACCCTCACCTTCATCTACCTATCACTTTCCCAGTTACCCCCCCCAATCTATTTTTCAGCCCCCTTGGCCCACAAGCTTCATTCCTGATGAAGGGTTTATGCCCGAAACGTCAATTCTCCTGCTCCTCGGATGCTGCCCGACCAGATGTGCTTTTCCAGCACCACGCTCTTCGACACAGACCTACACCAGGACTAGGTACTTCAACTGAAAGGTTTCCTAACTCTACTATTTCAAACACTGACTGACAATCACATTTGAATTAGATTCTAAAAGTGAGCTCAGCTACATGTAAACCTGGATGCCAGGTACCTCCAGTGTCAATAAATGTTGATATTCATGGGGAGGAATTGCCAAGGTCGACCCCAGATTTCAAAACCTGTTACAGGTTAGTATGTCATATTCTGTTAATGACTGCATTCCTACTGATATTAGCCTAATGCTTTCCTAGCATTGATTCAGTGACTCTTCCTCCTTTGCATCCATATTTTTGATTGCACCACTGCCTGAAAAGATTCATATCAAGTAAAAGGGGGCCAGTTTAACTTGGTTGGCTGGATGGCTGGTTTGCAATTGCAGAGTGACACCAACAAAGGATTATCTTTCTCAACCCCTCCTTTTGCCTGTGGCATGATGACCCTCAGGTAAAACCACCACCAGTCATCTCTCTCTAATAGGAGAGCAGCTTTATGGTTTAGTAAGACTATGGCAACATTACCTTCGTATCAAGTAACTATTAGTACACACTTGCATTTATATTAAGCCTACATGCATCTCAAAGTTTAATTTTAAATGAGTGTTGTTATTTTTCAGGCAAGGGAAGCTCAAAGCATGGTCTATCATACAGTTAAATTTAGCTAATCTGTTTTTGATTATTTTGATTAACAAGGGAAAGTGGGACACTATTCATTGAGCAGTGACATGGGATCTTTTGCACCAAAGTGAATGATTTAATTTTCATTTATTGGTGATCTTTAACAGTGCACTATTGGGCCAGTTAGTTTAAATGAAGGAATAAAGTTGAAACCATAGTTTCCTGACTTGGATGCGAATGTGATACAAACTGAAGAACATATGCTACAAATCCCTCAGTAATGACACATCACCAAAGATCAGGATCAAATCCTCTTCCAGTTTTTTTCTATTTCTGAGAGATTTTTGCATATTTCTTTAAGGGAGTTTAAGTCAGTACAGAAACTTAATGTAGACTGGATGTAGATTTGCTCGCTGAGCTGGAAGGTTTATTTTCAGATATTTTGTCATCATACTAGGTAACATCTTCATGGAGCCAATGAATATAGCCTGCTTTCTATTTATATGTTTGGGTTCCCTTGGGTTGGTGATGTCATTTCCTATGGTGACATCATTTCTTGTAGTGAGGTCACTTCCAGTTCTTTTTCTCAGTGGGTGGTAAACGGGATCCAAGTCAATGTGTTTCTTGATAAGAGATCTAGTTGGAATGTCATGGTTCTAGGAATTGTCGTGCATGTCTCTGTTTGGCTTGTCCTAGGATGGATGTGTTGTTCCAGTTGAAGTGGTGTCCTTCCTCATCCGTATGAAAGGTTACGAGTGAGAGTGGGTCATGTCTTTTTGTGGCTAGTTGATGTTCATGTATGCTGGTGGCTAGTTTTCTGCCTGTTTGTCAAATATAGTATTTGTTCCAATTCTTGAAAGATATTTTTGCAAGAACAGGAACATCACCATAGGAAATTATGTCACTACAGGAAATGACATCACCAACCCAAGGCAATCCAAACATGTAAATTGAAAGCAGGCTACACTATTAGTGCTTCATTCGGAGGCTCACTGAATATGTTACTAGTACAGTGATAAAATGTCTGAAAATGAACCTTCCAGCTCAGCAAGCAAACCTACATCCAGAACCTCAACCTGTGCTACAAATCTTCCCAAAACTTACTAACTTAATGTAGAGAAACAATTTTACATGCATCAACGCATACTCTTGCCACATCAATTCCTCTTATGCCAGCAAACATCCTCAAGTATATGGGTCAACACTTTTACAATTAAATGTTACATAAATCTGTTGCTTACCTCATCTGAGTCGAGAAGTGCTGGAAGTGCACTGAAAAAAAATAAAAGGTGAGTTAAGAAAGGTACAGGAGTACACCACAATCATGGTAGTGTGGCCAATATCAGTGTGAAATAGATGTGATGATACTGTGACTCTAAGAGGTGTATTTTGCCTTGGTTTCCAACCATTTGATCAAACATACGTCTCTGATAATCGAATTTCAACTTCACCTTTATTCTTTGATTTGTCCTCCAGCTTCAAACTGTGGCTTTGTAATCTTGTTACCACAGTCAGGAAAAATCCCAGGCTATACTTCCTGTAACAACACAGTTGCCTGACTTTCCACTGGATTTTCAACCACAGTAGGCATCACTCCCATCTGTGATCCAGCTATATCATTACCAATGATAAACTGTATGAGTGGAACCAGAAATCTTTCTCTTCTGACCACCACTTCACTTTTCGCCAGACTCTCCAAACTCACTTTATATAATGGAATACTGCACTTCCCACCATGAATTCCATATGTTATCACCTTTTCTGGTAACATTCCATCTCTCACCAATGACTGATGTGCTCCTGCATATCTTAAAATTTTAATTTCTTTGTCTGCTCCCCTCCTGGCATACATGAGTAAACCTTACTGTCACAAATAAATTCTTTCAAGATCTGACATTTTCTTCTCAACCAACCCCTGATCACATTGTACGTTCTTTTGCAACATTTTAGTTTCCACTGAGCTTTCCTTGACTACTTCAACAAAACTCACTGGCTTATTCTGTTTACCCACATCCATCCTCCCAGTGCTTTTACTGAACGACCAACACTTTGACTTCATGTGGTCTACTTTATTACAGCAAAAACACCTGAGCTTTTTTTTAAAAAAAACTTCTTTCTCTCTCATGGGTTTTCTTTTTGTCCTGTGATAAACTATCTTCATCTTAAATGAGATCTCCTTTTTTCCCTTTCCATGCAAGGATTTCTCTTTCCCTCAATTTCTAGTCATCATAAATTTAAATTGATGTTGGAAGCCAAACTTTGATTTATGAACGAACTCAAACATCTACCATTTCTGCTGCTAATCTTGCAGTCTTAACTCTCTGCTCTTCAACATGACTCAGGAAGTGAATTTTTGAACTCCTGTAAAATAATTATCTCTCCACGATATTTGATCTATTTTCAATGCCTTTATCCACCTATCAAAATTACTTTTTTTGATCCTTTCAAATTCAATGTACATTTGACCAGGTTCCTTTCTTAGATTCCCAAAACGTTGTCTGAAGACTTTGTTACGAGCTCATGTGCATTCAAGACAGCACTTTCACCTCATTAGATGCCCCAGATACCTCCTCTGATAGTACTTACTTCATTATCTCTACCGACCAACTTTTTTGAAACAGTACCCACATGGTTACTAACCACTTCATTTGTTTAGCCACTTTCTTAAATGAAATGAAAAAGGCTTCTATATCCTTCCAGTTGAACTTTGGCAATGCTTAGACATATTTAAACAGATCTCCCTCAAATAAAATGCCAAGGTCTCCCAAGCTGTTTACTTTAAGAGCTTTCAATAGACAGCTTGTCGCTTCTGCCTTAAAACTTCTCTCCCAAAAAAAAACACGACAAAATACACTTCTTAAAGCCATAGTATCCTCACATTGACCATAGTTAAAATCATTTTTTTGTCTGACAAAAGCAAATGCAAAACCACCAGCAAAATCCTGCTTTTTACTTCTGGTTTTCACATCTTGTGGATCTTATGCTGCCAGTCAACACCTTGAAATAGCAAACCATAAGTCTAGTTAGAAGCACTGAGCAATATGGTGCTCCTTCACCATCTGAATCCAAAGAATAGGTTAGGACAGAGGAAGAAACAAGTCATCCCTGGTCACTTCACTGTATAGCTTTGTTGCCGTGCTGCCCTATCCTCCCCCAGTGCCTCAATAGCAGATGTAATATCAAAGTCCTGCCTATACTTCTGGGTTTATAATTTCTTACAACTCATTCTTTAGATAAATTTGGGATTTTAGAATTTTGCTTACAAGACTTAAAAAAATTGACTTGGAATAAAATTATCTTTTTTATCCCTAAGAGAAATGCATGTGGTTGCCCAAATAAAAACAAATCTTCATAGTATCATACTTAAAAGTATCATAGGTGATAAGAAACAGTGTAGACCGTTTCAGACTCAAGGAAGCAGGCCAAACTGTTTAATAAGACATTCCAAAGAAAATTATATGAAATTACAAGGGTTTTGAGGTGAACTGCAGATGAATACTACAGAGAAATAAAACCATAATTTTCTCTCTAAAAAAGGGAGTTTGCTCAATTCTTTATTCTGAATCATACTTAGGAGAATGGAAAAAGTTGTATTATTTTCTTGTAAAATTGTCAAGTTGTATGAAAAACTAAATTCTTTAGCAGTTAGGAAATAATTGCCATGTGTATGATAGTACTTTTTTTGTACTCTGAAAGAGAGGAGAAAGTAATGTTGCACTGTGGTGTGATTAACACTTCACCCTGACGTTTCATCCATCTTTCCATGTTTTCTCTGAATTAACAAACTTTGAGTCACTGGGCAGCCATAATTACATTTCCGCTGATCATTCACTGTTACATTTAATTTTCTTTCAAGATTGTATGATTATAAATGCATCTTTGATGGTCTTTCCTCAAAACAATTTAAAAAAATATTTTAATACTACCTTTAATAAAGAGGACAGGCAGGATGCTGGAAGAACACAGCAAGCCAGGCAGCTTCAGGAGGTGCAGAGGTTGACATTTTGGGTGTAACCCTTCTTCAGGACTGGGGGTGGGTGTGGGGGGAGCTGCAGATAAAGAGAGAGGTGGGGGCAGGATGGTGAAGTGGGGATAGGTGAAGACAGGTAGAGGGTACAACCTGGTCTGTCAATGGGAAGAATGAATCTGGTTGGTGCAAGGGTGCAGTGGAAGGGAGGGGAAGGGGCTGGGAAGAAAGTCGGGGGTGGGGAGGGAGTTTATTTGAAATTGGAGAACTCAATGTTGAGTTATCCGGGCTGTAGGGTGTTCAGGCGGAAGACAAGTATTCTTTCTTAAAAAGATGTGGTTTGTTTTGGCAATGGAGGCAGCCAAGGATGGTCATGTTGGAAAGGAAGTGGTTGGGAGAATTCATATAGGCGTGACTGGGAGGTCTGGTCAACCCCTGCGGAGCCAGCTACAATGCTTGCTGAGCTGTTCCCCAAGTTTGCGTTCGATCTCGCTGATGTAGAGAAGACCACATTGGGAGCACCTGATGCAGTAAATGAGGTTGGAAGAGATATAGGTGACCCTCTGTCTCACTATTTCCTTCTTTAGGAGTCAAGGTTTATCTCTTCAGAGTTCAAAATGAAACGCTTGCATCGCTGTCATTGTTGAAGGTTACCATGAAAGGTTTGAACATTCAAAGCTTTAATTTTCACATTAACTTTTCGATTTGTATTTTCAGCTCTTTCCACATTCCTTTTCAATCAGTCCATAGGATTTTAAGATTAAGCTTGGTATCATTTCAGCGCAACTTTCATATGCTCATCACCTTTTCTTATTTTTATTTTCCTCTCAAATTATGAATTCAAGTTAAGTGACGCCACCCATCGACATTCCACTATACTTGCCATTACTATAAATTAATTCTGTGATTTTCATAACTTACAAAAAGAATTTTGAGGAAATTACATTTTACTTTCTAACTTTTTGGAAGGATACATCTGTCCTTAACCTGTGTTACTCCATGTGAAATATACCAATACCATTAAAAACTGCTGATATATGGAAGTAATAGTGATGGATACATTTGAAAGCTTCTTGTACAACGATTAAGTTTGTACTAATTAAAGTCACTTACACATCTGCCATGGAAGATGGAACATTCTCCTCAACCCATTTCAGATCTTCATCCTGTGAAAAATGACAAGGGTTTTAAGAATTGAAAGCTATACTATAAACAAGTTATCCTTCATGATAGTGACAAATGTACTTAAACTATCATACCCAGACATAAAAGAGTACACCAGAGTGAGGAAAAGAACAAACAATAATAAAAGCAAACAGTGGATGCAGTCTATGAGAAATTAACTAATTACTTTGTCAACCATTTTAGTCATCTCTAAGGTTATTCAATGCTTTAACATGCTGATTTTGGCATGGTGATGTCATTTCCTATGGTGAAGTTATTTCCTGTGGTGAAGTCACTTCCAGTTCCTTTTCTCAGGGGGTGGTAGGTGGGGTCTAACTCGATGTGTTTGTTGATAGATGCAACCCAAAGAAACCCAAACGTATAAATAGAAAGCAGGAATTTTCAGCATTGCTTTGCCTGCGGCCCACTGAAGATGTTACCTAGTAGGGTAACAAAACATCTGGAAATGAACCTTGCAGCTCAGCGAGCAAACATATATCCAAAACCTCAACCTGAGCTACAAATCTTCTTAAAACTCGCTGAGCTCTGCAAGATTACAAGAGGCAATAGATAGGGTAGATTGTGAGAAACTTTTCCCCGTGGTAGACGTGTCTAAGACTAGAGTGCATAAGTTTAAGGTGAAGAGTAAGTGTTTTAAAGGGGATCAGAGGAAAAATGTTGTCTTTTAGAGGATGGGAGAAACATGGAATGCACTGCCTGAGAGGATGGAGGAGGCAGGTACCCTTGTAACTTTGAAAAAGCAACTAGGAGAGCACTTAAAATGCCAGGACATAGTAGGCTATGGACTAGATGCAGGTTTTGTGTTTGTTGGTCAGTGATGACATGATGGACCGAACAGCCTATTTCTCTGTCGTGTGACTTTCTAAATAGTGATTGTAGTAATCAGCATATCAATCACAATGGGAATATCACCAAGTCCAGCCTCAGCAGCTTAAACACTTGTCAACATCTGTCATTCATAGTCACTAATTGTCTTGCAGGATTTACTAGAAGGCAATTAAAGGGAATCCTTGTTAGGGCAGGCCGTCCTCTCCGCACTGTATTCAATGATTCTACTCTCCATCCACTTTAATTTCCATGAAACATGTTAGTATTTGCCTTTTCTCTGAAAATATATCTTTTGGGTTGGATAAAAAGAAACATATCCTGTTTATAATTATTGACTTCAGTGTTTTGCAGATTGACATACATGCGCATTAGTATGAAACATTTCTCCGTTACTTTGCTCTAAGTCCATATATATCTCAACACTGAACCTTTAAATCAACATTATTTGCCATCTTACTTACCACTTTATTAAGTTTTGCAGAGCCATTAGACTCTGATTTTGTGCCCCTCATCTTCATTCCCTCTGCAAAAAAAGACATGGGGATATAACTTCCATAAATTGTTCTCAATAAATGGAATCACTTCTGTCACCATTTCATTTTCGTATTGGAGGCCTCTTAATATAATATTCGTCTAATAATGTACCTTGCAAACCATTTTCGAGTTAATCCAATAAACTACAAAATTGCTCAGCATTTTTATTTCCCAATGAATCTATGAAACCTTGCAAAAATTCAAAGCTCTAATTTACTCAATTTCTTACTCTTCATTTGTTTATCTAATTACACATTCTACTGTAGACTATGATTACTAAGTAGGTCAACTTTGCTCACCAAAAGCTTCGTTCAGCATTGGTTCTTTTAGTTCATCATCATAATCATCATCTGCCAGAGGGGAAAAAGCAAACCTGCAAAACAAATAGCTTTCTTAACATTACCCCAATTTGTGTGGAATTGCCAAGTGAACTGGAAATGATGTTGTGCAAAGGAAGGTGTTGGATGGATGGATGTATTTACTGAGAATATGAGATTTCCTTAAAAGACGAAGTGTTTTATTGATTAGTTCTTGGAGATATAATGTATCACTTATCTGTGCTGATAAGTAAACACATTTTTCCTGTTCACAGGAAAACGGCACGGTTTGGGCAGCACGGTGGCACAGTGGTTAGCACTGCTGCCTCACAGCGCCAGAGACCTGGGTTCAATTCCTGACTCAGGTGACTGACTGTGTGGAGTTTGTACATTCTCCCCGTGTCTGCGTGGGTTTCCTCCGGGTGCTCCGGTTTCCTCCCACAGTCCAAAGATGTGCAGGTTAGGTGAATTGGTCATGCTAAATTGCCCATAGTGTTAGGTAAAGGGGTAAATGTTGGGGAATGGGTGGGTTGCGCTTCGGCGGGTCGGTGTGGACTTATTGGGCCGAAGGGCCTGTTTCCACACTGTAAGTAATCTAATCTAATCTAATCACGTACTAATGTCACATGAACTAATACTGACATTTAGCTTGGAAGAGTAGATCTATCTTCACTGTGCAGCTGCTTAGGTTGTGACTTTTATAACAAGGATCAAATGTATAAATTAATACATAAAACTAAAGATTAAACAGATTTGCCTCCTCGCTTCTCTGGCAAGTACTCTTGCAACAGTACTCAATGGAATTCTACCACTGAAAGAAACTTCTAAGTAAGAGATTTTCTTCAGAACCACCCACAAATTTTCTCATTTATGCATGAATAAATGAAGCTTCTGTAATGATTTATCATGATTGAAAATAAAAATTCAAACAACAACATTAAAATTCAACATTTCATTAATCCCATACATGCTGTACACATTAAATAAATGCATGATAATAGTGGGAAATCCATTTCTTGAGCTATATAGCACAAGATGCTGAAAACACCATACTTTACTGTTACAAAATTTAAAAAACTTTAAAAACAATTTTGATTGTTTGCAGTTAATTTTACAGCTATTTTTCCTTCCTGAGTGCTCACCTTACCAATCCTTCTTTACTGTTGTATGAGAGAGGGAAAAGCAAATGTGACCAACCTTGCACCATAGATCTAGGTAGCAATCTATACTGGGAGCTTAAGTCTGCTCCTCAAAAGAGGTTTATTGCTTGGCAAATGATAACCTTGCTAAATCTATGAACTCAAAACCTGGCCACTTCAGGTGTACAGACAACCAAAAGATGTCATCATACTGGTGTACAAGATTCTGAAAAACAGTTGTAAATCCAAAAAGCTAACTCTCTTTCCTGTCCAAAAATGTTGTCTGAGCTGAACAGTGATCCAGTAATTTTCTATTATTATTTTTAGATTTCCAGGATCTTCAGTATTTTGGTTTAGTTTTGAGGTAAACTTAATAGTTGGGAGGAATCTTAGTTAGTTCTAAATGTTAGTATGGGAATCCAATACAACTACTAAACCAATCCCCAAAATACATCCAGAGCAGTTTCACAGAACTCCCATTTGTTACTAAGCTTTCGTTTTATCTTTCCTACTTTTCCTACATATCTTTTCCTACTTTTCCAACAATATGATCACTGAAGAATGACAATCAAAGAACTAAACAAAAGGTAAGTATTATCAACAAAAAACCTTCAGAGAGAATTTAGGCCCCAAATTACAGGATACCACTGTTAGAAATATTGGAGGGAGACAAGATGAATGAGAAATTATCGATTCAGTAACACCAAGTTAAAACATTATAAAGGGAGATTCCAAAGGGAGAACTAGGTCAGTGATGCAAGCAATTCTGCAATTTGATTGCTGGATGAAGATCAATAAGCATTGTATATTCGACAAAGAGATGTAGGGAGAAAGCAATGAGTGTTCAATGCATGGTAGTAGCGTAAGACAAGAGAGAGTAAATTGAGTTAATGTTCTTGCTTGAACTGGTAAAATATGAGAAACTGTATCCTCGAGACAGGCCAAGCCAAGTCTTTATACTCTTCTATCTTTATAGGTCACATATCACTCACTTCATTCAGCCCTCTGGTGTGATTATACTGAATAGCTACATTAAGATGTGGCCAAAACAAGGTTCTCCCAGTACATTTTTGTGCAGTCACAAATGAAAACAGCAATTCTTCTCTGGGGCAATGAGATCTCCCATACGAGAAACCCAGATCCTCTGCTTCGTATTATGCAGTGTTTACCCTTGCTGTTTTATAGCCATCTACCAGGCATTGAAACAGGAGGTATAATTCTACTTGTTAAATTTAACCCTCTCATGTCTTTGCCTCTGTGTTACCAATTAAAAGTACTCATGGGCTACACAGTCTGTGAAACATATTCTTCATTCTCATCAACACCCTATTAATTGTCATCTGAAACAAGAGAGTGAAAACATTTAGAAATTTGTGCCAAAAAAATACACTAAAACCTTTGATTGTTTGCCGAAGGTCTCCACAAGATCATTATGACCAGTAGAATGATGGAAAACAGCAATCGCCAGAATGCATCATCTATCCACCGTTCTCTCCAGTCCTGCATAAAACATGGAAGAAAGGAATCAAAGTGCTGCTTGTACATGACTTCATTCAATGTTTCTTCTCACTTCCTGAATGGTATTCATTTAAGTATTGTACTGTCTTCCCTACTAACATCTCAGACATATTTCCACAGGTGTGACAGGCAGCCACCCCAAAGGTTTCTCACACACACTTACACCCTGTACTGGTACAGTGCCACAAGCATCAACATCACAGTTTGGGTGTTGGTTAACTTCTAGAAAGGAGGGTCTGCAATAACTGAGTTAACAAGCAAGTTATTTTAGTCTCTTCAATCTTTCTTTCTTTCCTTTAGTAGCTGGCATGAAAACACTGATTTGTCTAAAATTGGCATGAGTTACTTTTAACCTTTCTCAGGTGACTGCAATGATTTGGTTCTTGGTGTACATGGAATCCATAGTGTTTTATGGACAAAATGATCTTTGTCTTTCCTGCATTCGTATCTTTATAGGCTATGAGGTAGCCATCAGGAGTGAGACTGCAGATAAATACTCTCCCATCCAACATCCTAAGTACAGGAACCATGAAGCCAGTTATGACACAAATGACTGAAACCAGTTGACTCAGCCCAGAAATATCAACTTCTCCATCTCATGTTCATTCAGCTGGAACCATATAGAATAGTGCTTTTACATCACAGAGGAACTACTTCATCCATATTTTGACTTCCGTAACAGCAAATGGCATCTCTTTACTGTGAAACAAAACCAAACATAAACTTCTTTTATTTATACTGTCATTCCTCTTTTGTTTCAGAAATGAATGCTTACTTTATTTCAAAGGAAATGGAAAATAAAATAGGGCAGTCTTGCTAAAACTATACCAGGCAATTGTCAGACTACACTTCAAATACCATGAACACTTTTGATTCTTTTACTTAAGGAGGGGGGGAATATACTGGCACTGGAGACACTGCAGAGTAGGTTGATGCTGGGTATGGACGAATTTTCCTATAAGGAGAGGATCAATACATTAGGCTTGTGGTCATTGGAATTTAGAAGAATGAGATACGACTTTATTTAAACATAAAGATTCTTAAAGGGCTCAACAGAGTAGATATGCATAGGTTTTTTCCAACGTTTTCTCCAATTTCTTTTTCTTCTGCAGAGATGTCCATGGTACATATTTTCCAATAGTTTCCAGAGTAGAAAAGCAGGAGGCTGGAAGCACATAGCAAGCCAGGCCACATCGGGTGGTGGAGAAGTTGATGTTTTGGGTATAACCCTTCTTTAGGAATGGAAGTGGAGATATGGGGAGCTGCAGATGAAGGGGATTGGGGGTGGAAGGGTTATGATTGGGGAGAGGGGCAGAGTGGTGAGATAGTAATAGATGAATATAAGTGGTCGGTACATACAAGTGGTCAGTACATACAAGCAGGAGGCTGGAAGAACGCAGCATAAGGAGGCAGAATTCATGCAGTAGTTTGACAATCAATGTGCGTGGTGCCTTCCAGTTGAGGGAACATTGATTGTTTCACTAAAGGACATAATCCCAGAGTAAGAGAGAGAGGAGGAAGAATTTCTACTTTCAAGAGGGTAGTGAATTTGTGGAATTCTTTATTGCAGAAGGTTGTTGAGGCTGGTTTGAAAAGAATATTCAGGGCTGAGATAGACAGATTTTTAATCCAAAAAGGAAATGCAGGGTTTGGGGAAAGAGCAAGAATGTGGAATTGAGGATTATCAGATTTGCCATTATTTCACACAATGGCAGAGATACTTGGTGGGCCGAATAGCCTATTTCTGCTCCTACGTCTTATTTCAGAAAACCTTCACAAACAGTGATAGCCAGTGAAACATGCTGTACAATTATCCACGAGTTCTCGTCAATGTTAACTTGGTTCCACATCCTATGTTATGTAATGGTGACATTGCTGCGAGTAGTTAAGGTCTGGAATGCTGACAGTAATGGTTAAAAATCACACAACACCAGGTTATAGTCCAACAGGTTTAATTGAAAGCACACTAGCTTTCGGAGCGACGCTCCTTCGTCAGGTGGTAGTGGAGGGCTCAATCCTAACACACAGAATTTATAGCAAAAATTTACAGTGTGATGTAACTGAAATTATACATTGAAAAATTGATTGTCTGTTAAGCCTTACATCTGTTAGAATACAGTGATAGTTTCACTTCTTTCATGTGTAAATCACAAAACCTTTTTTTTTAAAAAGTTGCATTCTCGGGTTAGCTGTTAACAATGGTGATAGCTAGACAATATGTTGAAGGTAAGAACAATGACTGCAGATGCTGGAAACCAGATTTTAGATTAGTGGTGCTAGGAGAGCACAGCAGTTCAGGCAGCATCTGAGGAGCAGCAAAATTGACGTTTCGGGCAAAAGCCCTTCATCAGGAATATAGGCAGAGAGCCTGAAGTGTGGAGAGATAAGCTAGAGGAGGGTGGGAGTGGGGAGAAAGTAGCATGGAGTACAAAAGGTGAGTGGAGGAGGGGATGAAGGTGATAGGGAGGAGGGTGGAATGGATAGGTGGAAAAGAAGATAGGCAGGTAGGACAAGTCATGGGGACAGTGCTGAGCTGGAAGTTTGGAACTAGGGTGAGGTGGGGGAAGGGGAAATGAGGAAACTGTTGAATTCCACATTGATGCCCTGGGGTTGAAGTGTTCCGAGGCGGAAGATTGGGTGTTCTTCCTCCAGGCGTCTGATGGTGAGGGAGCGGCGGTGAAGGAGGTCCAGGACTTCCATGTCCTCGGCAGAGTGGGAGGGAGAGTTGAAATGTTGGGCCACAGGGCGGTGTGGTTGATTGGTGCGGGTGTCCCGGAGATGTTCCCTAAAGCGCTCTGCTAGGAGGGGTTTAGTCTCCCCAATGTAGAGGAGACCACAAAGGGAGCAACGGGTGCAATAAATGATATTAGTGGATGTGCAGGTAAAACTTTGCTGGATGTGGAAGGCTCCTTTAGTGCCTTGGATGGAGGTGAGAGAGGAGATGTGGGCGCAGGTTTTGCAGTTCCTGCGGTGGCAGGATGGGAGGGTGGGTTGCAGGGGGAGCGTGGACCTGACCAGGTAGTCACAGACAGAACGGTCTTTGCGGAAGGTGGGGAGGGAAATATATCCCTGGTGGTGGGGTCTTTTTGGAGGTGGCGGAAATATCGGCGGATGATTTGGTTTATGCGAAGGTTGGTAGGGTGGAAGGTGAGCACCAGGGGGCGTTCTGTCCTTTTTACGGTTGGAGGGGTGGGGTCTGAGGGCGGAGGTGCGGGATGTGGACGAGATGCGTTGGAGGGCATCTTTAACCACGTGGGAAGGGAAACTGTGGTCTCTAAAGAAGGAGGCCATCTGGTGTGTTCTGTGGTGAAACTGGTCCTCCTGGGAGCAGATACGGCGGAGGCGGAGGAATTGCTAATACGGGATGGCATTTTTGCAAGAGGTAGGGTGGGAAGAGGTGTAATCCAGGTAGCTGTGGGAGTCAGTGGGTTTTTACCTTCGAATCCTCCCACTTCCTCCAGACCAAAGGGGTAGCCATGGGCACACGTATGGGCCCCAGCTATGCTTGTCTCTTTGTTGGCTACATAGAACAGTTGATCTTCCGTAATTACACCGGCACCACTCCCCACCTCTTCCTCCGCTATATTGATGACTGCATTAGCGCCACCTCATGCTCCCGCGAAGAGGTTGAGCAATTCATCAACTTCACCAACACATTCCACCCTGACCTTAAATTTACCTGGACCATCTCTGACACCTCCCTCCCCTTCCTGGACCTCTCCAGCTCCATTAATGACGACCGACCTGACACTGACATTTTTTACAAAGCCACCGACTCCCACAGCTACCTGGATTACACCTCTTCCCACCCTACCTCTTGCAAAAATGCCATCTCGTATTCCCAATTCCTCCGCCTCCGCCGTATCTGCTCCCAGGAGGACCAGTTTCACCACAGAACACACCAGATGACCTCCTCCTTTGGAGACCACTGTTTCCCTTCCCACGTGGTTAAAGATGCCCTCCAACGCATCTCGTCCACATCCCGCACCTCCGCCCTCAGACCCCACCCCTCCAACCGTAACAAGGACAAAACATCCCTGGTGCTCACCTTCCACCCTACCAACCTTCGCATAAACCAAATCATCCACCGACATTTCGGCCACCTCCAAAAAGACCCCACCACCAAGGATATATTTCCCTCCCCTCCCCTTTCTGCCTTCTGCAAAGACCATTCCCTCCGTGACTACCTGGTCAGGTCCACGACCCCCTACAACCCACCTTCCCATCCTGGCACTTTCCCCTGCCACCACAGGAACTGCAAAACCTGCGCCCACACCTCCTCCCTCACCTCCATCCAAGGCCCTAAAGGAGCCTTCCACATCCATCAAAGTTTTACCTGTATCACTTATTTGCACCCGTTGCTTCCGATGCGGTCTCCTCTACATTGGGGAGACTGGATGCCTCGTGGCAGAGCGCATTAGGGAACATCCCTGGGACACCCGCACCAATCAATCACACTGCCCTGTGGCCCAACATTTCAACTCCCCCTCCCACTCTGCCGAGGACATGGAGGTCTTGGGCCTCCTTCACTGCCGCTCCCTCACCAGATGCCAGGAGGTAGAACACCTAATCTTCTGCCTCGGAACACTTCAACCCCAGGGCATCAATGTGGACTTCAACAGTTTCCACATTTCCCCTTCCCCCACCTCACCCTAGTTCCAAACTTCCAGCTCAGCAGCAACTGTCCTACCTGCCTATCTTCTTTTCCACCTATCCACTCCACTCCACCCTCTCCTCCCTGACCTATCACCTTCATCCCCTCCCCCACTCACCTATTGTACTCCATGCTACTTTCTCCCCACTCCCACCCTCCTCTAGCTTATCTCTCCACGCTTCAGGCTCTCTGCCTTTTTTCCTGATGAAGGGCTTTTGCTCAAAATGTCAATTTTGCTGCTCCTCGGATGCTGCCTGAACTGCTGTGCTCTTCCAGCACCACTAATCCAAAATATGTTGAAGGTTTTGGCCCCTGTGTTCTCTGTCTATGCCATGATGTTTAGATTGTTTCTAATCTAAAAAGTGAGATAACGGAGTTCTACATGAATGCATGCAGTTTTTGAGCAAAGTACAATGTAATCCTGCAAGTACAAATTCACCCCACAAAATATATATCTGTGCATGCGGGTCTTTGTCTGTGTGTAGTGCGTGCAGAGTGTCTTAAGTCTGTGAGGGGGTGCATGTAAGTGTGTGTGTGTGTGTGTGTGTGTGTGTGTAGTGCAATGGTGGTCACCTGTAATGTGACATGAACCCAAGGTCCCGGTTGAGGCCCTCCCTGTGGGTACCGAACTTAGCTATCAGCCTCTGCTCGGCCACTTTTCTCTGCTGCCTGTCCCGAAGTCCACCTTGGAGGATGGTTACCCGAAGGTCCGAGGCAGAATGTCCTGGACCACTGAAGTGTTCCCCAATTGGGAGGGAACCCTCCTGTCTGTTGATTGTTGTGCGGTGCCCATTCATCTGTTGTCCTAGGCTAGTTGTTGAGGGCCTCAACTGGGACCTTGGGTTCATGTCACATTACAGGTGACCACCATTGCACTATACACACACACAGATACTCCTACACCCACACACATGGACATACAGACACACCCTTACAGACACACGCACTCCCACACTCACACATGCACCCCCTCACAGACTTAAGACACTCTGCACTCACTACACAGACACACACACACACACACACACACACACACTCACATGCACACATATTTTGTGGGGTGAATTTGTACTTGCAGGGTGACATTGTACTTTGCTCAAAAACTGCATGCATTCATGTAAAACTCTGTTATCTCACTTTTTAGATTAGAATCAATCTAAACATCATGGCATAGACAGAGAACACAGGGGGCTAACACCTTCAACGTATTATCTAGCTCACACCAATTGTTACAATTAAGCTGAGAATGCAACTTTTTAAAAAAAGGTTTTGTGATTACACATGAAAGAAGTGAAACTATCACCGTATTCTAACAGATGAAAGGCTTGACAATCAATTTTTCAATGTATAATTTCAGTTACATCACACTGTACATTTTTGCTATAAATTCTGTGCCTTACAATGGTGTCCTCCACAAGCCACCTGATGAAGGAGCGATGCTCCGAAAGCTAGTGTGCTTCCAATTAAACCTGTTGGACTATAACCTGGTGTTGTGTGATTTTTAACTTTGTACACCCCAGTCCAACACCGGCATCTCCAAATCGAGAGTAATGGTGGTGGTGACAGATTCAACTATGACTTTCAGAAGGGAATTGAATAATTCTATGGACGATAAAAAACTGCTGGGCTATGAGGAAAAGCTATGGGAATGGGACAAGCTGAAGTACTCTTATACAGAGCCAGCAAGTCAAGAGTCACGACTGAATAAGTGTAACTATTCTATGGTTCTTAGTCTGAACCATGGCACACAGTAAATGGCTACCTTGTCTTGAAATGATTAATTATAGCATTAACACTGTCACCATGGATCTGAAATTAATAACCTGTAAAATTAGAATTTTTGAACTGAACGCCAATGCCTTTTGACATTCAATGGTGTTACATCACTGAGTTGTCCACTGTCAAAATCTTTGGAGTTACCATTTTTCAGAAATGCAATTAGAATTGCCACATAAACACAGTGGCTACAACAGCACTTCAGAATGCTGCAAGTAACTCACTTCCTGTCTCCCAATGTCTGCCCACTACCTACAAGCCAAAGTCAGGAGTGTTAAGGAATGCTTTCCATTTGGTTGGATAGATGTTGCAGGTGCAACAACACTGAAGAAGCTTAACACCATTCAGGACAAAGCAGCTCACTTGATTGACACCATATCCACAAGCATCCAATCTCTCCAACATCAATGCTCAATAGAAGCAGGGTATGCTATCTACAAGATGCACTGCAGAAATTCAAAGATCCTTAGACAACATCTTTCAAATACATACCCACATGCATTTAGAAGAACAAGGCAGCAGATACTTGGGAACATTACCGCCTACAAGTTCCGCTCCAAACCACTCGCCAAACTGACTTGGAAATATATTGCTGTTACTGGGTCAAAAGTCTGGAAGTCCCTCCCTAAGGGCATTATGGGTCAACAGTCAGCATGCGGACTGCGCAGTTCAAGAGGGCAGCTCACCACTACCTCAAGGGCAACTAGAGACAGAAAATAAATGCTGGCTAACCAGTGATGCCCAAGTAATATATGTGAATAAATAAATTTTAAAAACAATACAGAAGAGGTTTTGCTTTAGTTCTTTACCAAAGCCTAATCTTAATAGTCTGCCTGAATGCTAAGAGTTGTAGCTATATCCTTCCTTCTTTGTAGTCAGAACCCATTTTCGAGCACCATGAATCACTATAACTTGTCATCCAGCAGGTGGCCATTCACATTGTATCTGTGCTTAATCTCGAGAAGAACAGTCATGCTGAGTGCCACATCCCATTTTCTGTCTGTAATTCATCCCCGAGCACCTCATCCTCAAGCATCTGTGAAGCCACTTACTTTTAAATGCATTTGACATTTTGATATCCACCATGTTTTCTGTTACAGCATTTCAAATTCTGACAAATCTCAGTTAAAAAAACTTCTAATCTCCTTCCTGGATATTTCACTAATGATTTAAAATCTATAACCTCTGGTTATTGACTCACCAGCTGTTCTCTGTTAACTGGAAAGAAAATCTACTTATCTCAAAATCATAGTTAGACAATCTCTTAACATTCAATTCACTATTCCGAGAACAGTCCAATTTTTACCACAATATTAAAGTGCCTTCTTTAAAGTAACATCAACTCAAACACTTCTGGTACAACTCTTCATTGATGTCTTATTTTCATCTTTTGAGGAATACGATGCCAAGAACTGTCCACTGAAAAGTCCAACTGATTTATCAACTTTTAGCACAATCTTTTTACTCTCATACTAATCCTCTATTTTTTTGAAGGTTGCAAATGGTTCAAATGTCAACACTAGCTCACACAAGGAGTATACATGCATTTGTGGAAACCAATTATTTGAAAGGAACAGAAACTTTTACATTGACTACAATAAGTCAGAATTTTGACATGAAAGGGAAAATTCTCAATTTTTTGGGTAGTATCTTGCAGATGAACTCCTAAAACAGTTAAAAATATTAATAATGCAAAGTTTAACAAAAAAAGCAGAGCAGAAAAATGTTTACAGAGGCTCTGCAGTGAGTAAGATGACTGATTTAAATATTCAGCAAAGGGAAAAATAAGTATCAAAACATGCAAAAGAGATACTGCAAGGGATAAATCGGCACTGCTAACTAGATTAGATTAGATTACTTAGATTACTTACAGTGTGGAAACAGGCCCTTCAGCCCAACAAGTCCACACCGCCCCGCCGAAGCGCAACCCACCCATACCCCTACATCTACCCCTTACCTAACACTACGGGCAATTCTGCACATCTTTGGAATGTGGGAGGAAACCAGAGCACCCGGAGGAAACCCACGCAGACACGGGGAGAATGTGCAAACTCCACACAGAGAGTTGCCTGAGGCGGGAATTGAACCCGGGTCTCTGGTGCTGTGAGGCAGCAGTGCTAACCACTGTGCTACCGTGCCGCCCACAAACTATATCCTGGACTGAATTGATATGAACAGCCAGAAGGGATTATGTAAGGAAGTGACTGTGTGGATTGGAGAATTGGTTGTCACTCCAAAAATTAATAATGTGAAATATAGGTGACAGCCTATTCAAGTGCCAGCTTCACTGCAGCGCATGTAGATTAATCGTGGCATGGCGACTGTCACAGCCAGCTAATGTCTTTGGCCCTGTCTGTGCATGTACAAGGGCACATGGCCATTGTATTCGTCATTTGGGCATTCAGAATAATTATTCCCTTTTTTTAATATGACCGTATCAACTTGTCCTGCCATCTTTAGAGTCTGGTTATATATACACCAAGGTGTCACTGATCATGTACAATTTTCAAAATCATGCTACTTATAGTATACCATCTTTCATATTAGTTGTCCCAAACTTCATTTTATTCTCCTCTACTCCAAATGCTACCTGCCCATTTCACTATAACTATAATGATAATTATAGTCCTGAAACTTTACCATCCAATACTTTGCCAAGTTTTCTCTTGTCTGTAAACTTTAGTGTTGTCGCCTACGTGCAAGTCAACGTTGCTTATATGATTGCACAATAAGGGACCCAAAAACTGAACGCTGGGCAACAGAGTATCCATCCCTATTCACCCTCCCACCATAAGACAATTATTCATCAACAGTTTTGACCAGCATTCTCTTTTGTCTACAAGAATTCAATCAAATTAGTTAGACTGGATTTGTCTTTTAATTGGGTTGCTCAATTAATCCCTGTCTTTCCAAATAAAGTTATTCCCTATAATTGCTCCCAATTAATTTCCCAACATCAATCCTCAGCTGACTGGCCTTATTTTTCCTGGTTTATTAGTTATCCCTTTCTTGAACTGTAGTAGAATGTTGGCAACCTCGAATCCTGTAGTATCCAATGAGAATTAAAAGATTGTGGCCAATGCTGCTATTTCTACGATTAGTTTTTTCCAGCAAACTATGATGCATTCCATCCAGGACAATCGCCAACTTTCAGTAGTGCAAATATTTTTAGCACATCACCTCAATTTCCCTTTCCTCCTTTAGTGAAACCTACATGTTATCCACTTCTTTCTGAAGACAAAGGCAAAGTGCTCATTGAATACATTGGCCATGCCTAAAGCCATTACTTGGTGATCTTCCTTTGATTCCTCAAGAGGCTCAAATTTTGCCCAACGTAATTACTTGTATCTTATATTTCTACTGTCTTAGGCTTTCATTTCATTTGCCACTGATCTTTTCCTATAAGCTGTACTTGCTTCTTGTGCTATCTTTTTCAATTACCTTCTGCATTTGCTATAATCTTCCTGTCCACTTAATTCAACCTTGTGGTCACAGTTAGCTTTAAGTGATCTCCAATTGCAACATGTTCCAATTTCTTTATTTTGCTTCCCAGAACCAGATCCAAACAGGTCTTCCTTCCTTGTTGGACTGAAGACACTTTGATTCACAAAGTCCTTCAGAGCACTTTTCACAAGTTAAAATCCTACCAATCCTCAGTGCTTTTTAAAAAAAAGCTTTTGCCTTTCTTGTGATGTGGACTTCACTGATAAATCCATCATTTGACACACAATGTCAATTGTCCTTAAAATGAGTGGTTGATGGGCTATTTAAGACGACAGTTAAGAGCCCATTGTGCGTCAGACCCAGGTGAGGACAGCAGATTTCCTTTCCCAAGTGGCAATAATGAACCAAATCAGATTTTATGAAAATCTATCAGTTGTCATGGTCATTATCACTGAGACAAGCTTTCAATCCCAGATTTTTATTCTTTGAATTTGAAACCATATCCCCAGACATTTAGCCCGATTAATAGTTCAGCAACGTTACAACTGCTGCTCCACCAAGACTGAAGGGTAGCAAATCTCATGCCCTTGTTCAAGAATGGCTGCAAACAAAAACCTGGGAACTGCAGACCAGTAAGCCTAACATCTGTGGTAGGTAAATTACTTGAGAAGATTGAGAGATATGCATGCATTTGGAAAGAGAGTTTGATTAGGAATAGTCAGCTTGGTTTTGTGCTTGGGAGATCATGCCTCACAAATTTAGAGTTTTTTTGAGGTGAGCAGGAAAGTTGATGAGAGCAGGGCGGTACACAAAGTTCAATAAGGCCTTTGATAAGGTTCCACGTGGTAGTGTACTCTCAAAGGTTAGATCGCAAGGAATCCAGGGGGAGTTGGCAAATTGGATACACAATTAGTTTGATGGAAGGAAGCAGAGGGTAATAGTGGAAGGATGCTTGTCAAACTGGAGGCTTGTGACTAGTGGATTGCCCCAGGAGTCGATACTGGGCCCAGTTCTGTTTGTTATCGATATTAATAACTTGGATGAGAATGTACAAGGCATGATTAGTAAGTTTGCAGAGGACACTAAAAAAGATGGTATTGTGGACAGTGAGGAAAGTTATCAGAAATTGCAGCAGAACCTTGATCAGCTGGGGAAGTGGGCTCAGAAATGACAAATGGAGTTTAATATAGATAAGTGTGAGATCTTGCATTTTGTCAAATCAAATCAAGGTAGGAGTTTCATGATGAATGGTAGGGCCTTGAGTGTAGTGGAATGTAGAGACATTGGAGTTCAGTTGAAAGTGAAAGTGGAGCCACAGGTAGACAGGGCAGTGAAGGCAGCTTTTGCCTTCATCAGTCAGGACATTGAGTATAGAAGTTGGAAAGTTATGTTGCAGTTGTACAGGAGGTTGGTGAGGCTGCACTTGGAATATCGTTTTGAGTTTTGGTCACCTTGCTAGAAGAAGAATGTTATTAAACTGGAAAGGCTGCAGAATAAATTAGTAATGATGTTGCCAGGACTCAAGGGTCTGAGTTAGAGGGAGAGGTTGGACAAACGAGGACTTTTTTCTTTACAGCGTAGGAGACTGAGGGGGGCTCTTATAGAATTGTACAAGATCATGTCAGGCATAGATAGAGTGAAGGCAGTCAGACTTTTTCCCAGGGTTGGGGAATCGACGATTGGAGGGCATCAGTTTAAGGTTAGAGGGGAAAAAAATTAAAGGGAACCTGAGGGTCTAGCATTTTTTTTAAACACAGCTGATGGTATGCATATGGAATGAACTGTCAGCGGATGTGATACATTAACAACATTTAAAAAGGCATTTGGACAAATTGACTGATAGGAAATGGGGTTAGCATTGATGGACATTTCAGTCAGTGTATCAGGGCCTGTATCTGTGCTGTAGGATTCTAGGACTCTATGACCATCTCTCACACAATTTTCCCCATCCATATTGGATAATTAAATCTTGTTATTTCTCTAATTTTGTTATAAGTGATTGAAATTTACAGAACACTTTGTTCATCTCTATTTGCACTTGTTTGGAAATTTATTTTTAACAAGCTCAGCTAAAAGATATTACAGAAGCAAGGAGAGAATAAGTGAAGAGACTGGCAGCTAATAAAGAAGAATCAAAACGTCATTGATTAGCATATAAACAAAAGGGAACTGAAAGGAGCAAGGCCGATAAGGAACTGATAACAAAAAGGTGGCTCAGTGGTTAGCACTGCTGCCTCACAGCACCAGGGACCAGTGTTCGATTCCAGCCTTAGGCGACTGTCTGTGCGGAGTTTGCATATTCTCCCAGTGTCTGCATGGGTTTCCTCTGGGTACTCCGGTTTTCTCCCACAATCCAAAGATGTGCAGGTCAGGTGAATTGGCCACACCAAATTGCCCATATGGAATATTCTATTGTCCATTAGTGAGGCCTAAATATGGGTAGGGGAAAGGGTCTGTGTGGGTTACTCTTCAGACGGTCAGTGTGGACATGTTGGGCCAAAGGGCCTGTTTCCATACTGTACGGAATCTAATCTAATCTAATGAAATGTACTCATGGGGGCTGGAGCGATGACTTGAGTCACTAAGAAGGTACTTTGCAACTGTCTTCACCAAGAGTGAAGATACCGCCAGGGTCATGTGAGAGACTGGAGAGTTGACATACTGGATGAGCTAAAAATTGTTAAAGAGAAGGTAGTAGAAAGATTGGCTATACTTAAAGTTGAAAGATTACCACAACTAGAACAGATGCATCGTCTTTATCAATGTTGGAAGTCAGAGTGGAAATTGCTGGTGCTGAACGTGATATTCAATTCTTCCTTTGATAAAGAGGGGGTACCAGCAAATGTTACATCTTTGCTTAACAGAAGGGTGTATGAATAAGCGTTATATTCCTTTTATCAGCTGGGAACTGGTCCTTGCATGTGAATGTACGTCACTTCCAGTAAGTTTAAATAACCATGTTACAAGAACAACTGTTTTTCTTAAATTAGTTATTACAGCTAATATATGTTCAAGTCTTGTGCCTTTTCTGAATTAGAATACTAGAGTTCCCTGTTGCCTCCTCCATGACAAGGTCTTGGCAAATCAGTAAACCTTGCAGTACAAATTGTTGCAGTCACTTGCTACTAATAGTATTCCATAAATAATTAATAATCAAATTGCTAAAGGAGAAGAAAATAAACACAATAACTATCATTAGAGGTAACTTACATAGAACATAAAAGCGCAGTACAGGCCCTTTTGGCCCTTGATGTTGCGCCAACCTGTGGAACCAATCTGGTGCCCATCTATCCTACAATATTCCATTCTCATCCATATGCCTATCCAATGACCATTTAAATGCCCTTAAAGTTGGCGAGTCCGTGCATTCCACACCCCTACTACTCTTGAGTAAAGAAAGTACCTTTGACATCTGTTCTATATCTATCATCCCTCAGTTTAAAGCTATGTCCCCTTTGCTAGCCATCACCATCCGAGGAAAAAGGCTCTCACTGTCCACCCTATCCAACCCTCTTATCTTATATGTCTCAATTAAGTCACCTCTCAACCTTCTTCTCTCTAACGAAAACAGCCTCAAATCCCTCAGCTTTTCCTCATAAGATCTTCCTTCCATACTAGGCAACGTCCTAGTAAATCTCCTCTGAACCCTTTCCAAAGCTTCCACGACCTTCCTATAATGTGGTGACCATAACTGTATGCAATACTCCAATTGAAGCCGCACTAGAGTTTTGTACAGCTGCAACATGACCTTATGGCTCCGAAACTCAATCCCTCTACCAATAAAAGCTAACACACTGTATGCCTTCTTAACAACCCTATCAACCTGGGTGGCAACTTTCAGGGATCTATGCACATGGACAGAGATCTCTCTGCTCATCTACACTACCAAGAATCTTAACATTAACCCAGCAGTCTGTATTCCTGTTGCTCCTTCCAAAGTGAATCACCTCACACTTTTACCCATTAAAACTCCATTTGCCACCTCTCAGCCCAGCTCTGCAGTTTTTCTATGTCCTTCTGTAACCTGCAATATCTTTCGGCACCATCCACAACTCCACTGACATTAGTGTAATCTGCAAATTTACTAACCCATCCTTCTAAGCCCTCATCCAGGTCATTTATAAAATTGGTAAACAACAGTGGACCCAAAAGAGATCCTTGCAGTATACCACGAGTAACTGAACTCCAGGATGAACGTTTCCCATCAACCACCACCCTGTCTTCTTTCAGCTAGCCAATTTCTGATCCAAACCGTTAAATCACCTTCAATCCCATGCCTCCGCATTTTTTGCAAAAGCCTACCATGGGGAACCTTATCAAATGCTTTACTGAAATTCCTATACACCCCAATCACTTAACCCTCATCCACCTGTTTGGTCACCATCTCAAAAGAACTCAATAAGGTTTGTGAGGCACGACCTACCCTTTACAAAACCGCACTGACTGTCCCTAATCAACTTATTCCTATCTAGATGATCATAAATCTTATCTCTTACACCCTTTTCTAACACTTCCACCCACAATTGAAGTAAGGCTTACTGGTCTATAATTACAAAGGTTGTCTCTCCTCCCCTTCTTGAACAAGGGACAACATTTGCTTTTCTCCAAACTTTTGGCACTATTCCTATAGAGAATGATGACATAAAGATCAAGCCAAAAGCTCTGCAATCTGCTCCCTGGCTTCCCAGAGAATGCTAGGAAAAATACCTGGGCTAAAGAATGATATGTCTGTGGATGTGATGGGATGCACCCTGGGATATATAAAACAAGTAGCCAGAGGTAGTGAATGCACTGGTATTAATATTCCAAGAATCATTAAATTCTGGAAATGTCCCAGATAACTGGAAAACTGCCAATGCAATGCCCTTATTCAAAAAGGGAAAGAAACAAAAAGAAACAGGCGTGATAGGCATCTCTTCTTGGGAAATGTTAGAATCTATTATAAAGGATGGAATAGCAAAACATTATAAATACATGATATAATCAAGGAGCATCAACATGACTTCATGAAAGGGAAACAAATTTATTACAATTCTTTGAAGAGGTAGCAAGAGGACAGATAAAGGGATTTGACAGATTATATATGTTTGTATTTCCAAAAGGCTTTTGAAAAGGTATTGCTCATAAGGCTTCTTAACAAGATAAGAGCACGCGATGTTGAGGGTAGTACATTAGTATGGTTAGAGGATTGGCTAACTTATAGAAAAGTGTGTTGAAACAAGGAGGTGTTTTCAGGATAGCAACCTGTAACTAGTGGAGAGCCACAGGGATTTGTGCCGAGTCCATAATTATTTAAAATATAGATGAATTACTTGGATTATGGTAGTAAATGTACTATCACGTTTTTGATTGGCACAAAAATTGGTGGGAAAGTAAGTGATGAGAATGGCACAGTCTACAAAAGAACATAAACAAATTGAGTGGACAAAAGCAGATGGAATATAATGCAGGATTGTGTGAAATATACACTTTGGCTAGAAGAGTTGAGGAACTGAATATATAAATGGAGAAAGACTGCAGTAAGCTACGGCAGAGGGATTTTGTGTTCCTTGTGCTGGACTCCCAAAAAGCTAGCATAGAATTCTGCAGGTTAACAGGGAAGGTGATTGGAATATTGGTTTTTATTTTAAATGGAATGGAGAATAAAGATAACTCTCACTAAAACTATAGAAGGCACTAGTTACATCACACCTAGAATACTGTGAACAGTTTTGGTCCCTTGTGTAAGGGAAGATACAAGCGCATCAAAGCAGTTCAGAAAAAAAGTTCACTAGATTGATCCAAAGTATGAAGTATTTTCTTATCAGGATCTTGTACTCAGATTACTTTATTAGAATGAGAGATGATCTTCTTGAGACATAAGATTTTTAGGAGACTTGACAGGGTAGTTCTGACAGGATGTTCCTCCTTACGGGAGAGTCGAGGATTGTAAGTCATAATCATCTGAGTATGAGGTTGCCCAGTGAGGACAGAGATAAGGAGAAATTTCTTCTCTCAAAGATAATGAATCTGTGGAATTCTTTATCACAAAAAACTGGAAGGGCATAGTTGGTCAGTGTATTCGAAGTTGAGATAGACAGATTTTCAACCAATCAGTTAGGGAAATAAAGGTTGGGGGAAAAGGCACGCAAGTGGAGTTGAGGATTATCACATCTGCCATGGTCTTATCAAACAGTGGAGCACACGGATTGTCCAAATGACCTACTTCTACTCTTGCATCTTATTGTCTGATGGAACTACTTTAGAATGCTACGCAGCAATTTGTGCCTGCAGCTCACCAAATGTATTAGTTATGCTCCAAATATCAGTTACATTCAAACTTAATACCTTTCTTGTTGTTGCTATTTTCCTCAGTGTGATCCCTGCAATTTTTGGGATATGGTAAAGGTCTGATATAATTGATGGTTTGCCAAGAAATTAAAGTGCATTATCGTGGCAGCTCGTCGAATGGATGCACAATACTGCTGTAGAATGCATCTAGTTTATACCTCACTTAAAATTAGTTATTTGTAACATTTACTGTTGCAAAGTGAGACTTCAGTTATTTCACACACAAATACATCTTTTCAAAATCTCTAACAGAATTATTTGGGGCGAGTGGGGAAAGGATGCTACTTTCTGTGAGATGAGATTTAGAAGAACTGTGTAAATATCACAAAGTTATTTTTGGAGTGAAATGAACATTGAAATCAAAGAGTTTGCCTCACTGCAGTGTTTAAGAGATATTTGATGCAAATGTATGCCCACTATGTTAAGTCAATTTATTTTCTTCCAGAGCATTAGGAGGTGAACTTAGCATTCATATCAGACAATTTAAAAAAGGTTCTGAAATAGGTGCATATTTACTAACCCAAATGGGGATTTTGTTTTTTGGCAGCCTTGGGGCATCTGTACTATAAGCCTATTGATTGTCTATCTGATTTTAATGCTGTTTTTATTTCTCAGTCCTTGATTTTCCTAACTCTATCAAGTTGGTTTAAGCATTCTACAACAGTAGTAATTAACCTCAGAGTAAGGATACTGGTTCAACATTAACTTGTTGTATAAATGCCTCTTCTCACAGAATTGATTCCAATATCCGAACAATGTTAAGGTTGCCCTCTCACATTACTTCAATAGCCATGCATTTAGTTATACTAGATTCTGTTGCTATACTCACCAGTACTTGGTACAGGATGCAATCACAGGAATATAGGACTTAGGACCAGGAAAAATCCATTTGGCTCTTTGAGCCCACTCCAATATTTAATAAAGGTTGATCTGGTTGTAGTCTCAATTCCACTTGACTGTCTATCTCCCATAACCTTCAATTCACTTGTGTATCTTAACCTTACATAAATTCAGCGACCCAGTTGCCACTGTTTTTTAGGGAAGAGAATCCCACAGACCAATGACATTCAGAGAAAAAGAAATCCCTGAGTTAGAGTCTTTCTTTCAAGGGAAACACCCTCTAAGAATCCACTCTGTCAATTCGCTCAGGATCTTACATATTTTAATAAGATAACCTCGCTGAACTCTTCCAATCTCCATTGGAATGAGGCCCAACCTGTTCAACATTCTTCATAATACCTTTATTCCAAAATGAATAAGTGAATCCTCAAATTACATTTGAGATTGCATTTTTAATCATTTTAGAAACTGAAACTCTGCCTGAAAAATCTCAATAGTTTCCAAATTTGGCTGGGACTTCTAATTGTTAAACCATTCCCCCTTTCCCTCTCAAAACTCCGTGCATGATAACCACTGAATATCACTTGGTGCTACCTTTTACCCTGACACTAGGGAACTAACATACCATTCTGCAAATTATATCTGAAGTTATAAAAATGTCTATCTACGTATGCCTAACTACAGAGTCCCCTGAGATGTGCAGAAAGCCATGATAACTGCAATATCATCAGGCAATACAGACTTTCTGTCAGCAGGTGTTTGTTCATCTAAACATATCCTCCAACATCAAGATGATCAGATTTGTTTTATCCAAATAGATTTAGGGCTGAGGAGTAAATATCTATGATCTCTGTGAATGAATTCTATGCAACATCATGTAGGAACATTTGGTGAAAGAAGAGGAGAGTGCGGAGTGATATTCTGCTTTGTTGAGAGTCAGTTCACTGCCTTGGTCCAAAGGTGAAGTCTGGCTTTTGGGATGACGTATTGGACAGCTTGGATATGTCTGCTGCTGCAGCAAGAGACAGCAACTTCAAACGAGGGATAAACTAAGAGGTAGAGTAATAGCAATTCTATCCAATGCAAAGACTGCAGTTCATACTCAAGATTTTTTGAAAAAAGAAATCAAATAATTAATATGGCTCAAGAAGAGCTTACTTACTGATTGACAGTCTGCCAGCCGGAACTTCTTGGTTGTCCAAATAATGAAAAAGATTGACGCTATACAAAGGAAGCAAAGGATTTAAAGGTGAAATATTAACTATATACAGGTATCTAGTCTCTTTCTCAACTTGAGTCATCAAGGTTAATCTACCTGGAATACACTAATCATTGCCTCAGCAACAGGAAGGGATGATTTGCAGAGTATAGGGTAAATACAATAGCACACCAGTTGTGCACAAATTGCATCACAGCTGTGCCTTAATATATGCATAAGATTCCACATATTATTTCACATGCAATACCATTCTTAGTGAAAGCCTAACAGGTTTTAGCAGGCTGTTGTACAATTGAAGTTGACTGCCATCACCCGAAGTGCGTGCACACACAAACATTGGGCATCACGAATATTAAGATAGAATCTTTTAATTTTTATTTATTTTTTAGCTGTGTACTAAAATGGAAAAGGAGTATTTTAAAATCAAAATGGGAAAGGAATTGCTGTACTTTTGAAAAGAGCTGCTGCAACTCTGTGTGTTGTGTTTACACTGCAGCTTTGCTAGCAGTGTAACAGGTGAGATCAGTTTGGGAAAGATAGCTGATTGGTTTGTACAAATGTGACCAGTGTTGTTTGCCAAAAGTCATCAACCTGACGACGACTCTTAGTTTGGCTGCTGGACAGGTGAACCATTTGGGGAGTTTACAAGAGTGGGGAGAAACCTCCAGAATGTTGGAAAAGAAGGCTTCGTGTTCTCTATAGGTTTTCAGTAAGTGATAGGGAAAGGACAGATGTCAGGTCGTTTCTTTACTCAAAGAGTAGTAGGGGCGTGGAACACACTACCTGCAACAGTAGTAGACTCGCCAACCTTAAGGGCATTTAAATGGTCATTGGATAGCCATATGGATGAGAATCGAATAGTAGGTTAGATGGGCTTCAGATTGGTTTCACATGTCAGTGCAACATCGAGGGCTGAAGGGCCTGTACTGCGATGAAATGTTCTATGTTCTAAGTGTCTGAGGAAAGCTACTTATATTCTCCTACCATTTGATGAAATCTATTGTGTTTAATCAGTAACTAACAGACTTTGTAATTAGTGTACCAATTGCCTTGTGCCTCCTATAAAGAAGTGAACAAACCTGGAGAAAGGGAACTGAAAAACACAAAGTCTTGGGTTTTAAAACAAATTATTGAATTCTGTGGGCTGGTGCTGTTGAATTGTATTTCCCCAGTTTTTTTGTCTCATCTACCAATTTTTTTTTGATTGAGTTTGTTTGTATGTGCATGTAACATATGTTTTTGGCAGGAGGTGGGTTAGAGTTCAATTAGTTGAACTATATGTCGTTAGTTTATAATTTTGCTTACCTCTGGTTGGAACTTATTTATTTGTAACATACAGTGGTTTTTGTTAACTATGGGAATCTGGTAACTGTTTGTTGACCTGATTCCATCAGACAGGTAAATTGGGGACTTTGTGTATTTTGATTAAATTTTAACTTCTGTGGTGACTACAGGAGTGGCTTGAACGCCAGTAAACTTTCCCAAGTAGATCCTAATACAAAATGCGGCATAGTGCCTCACAGTGCCAGGGACCCGACTGCGATTCCAGCCTCGGCCATCTGTCTGTGTGGAATTTGCACATTCTCCGTGTCTGTGTGGGTTTCCTCCAGGTGCTCAGGCTTCCTCCCACAGTCCAAAGACGAGCAGGTTGGGTGAATTGGCCATGCTAAATTGCCCGTAGTGCTCAGGCATGTGTATGTTAGGTGTGTTAGTCAGGGGAAAATGTAGAGTGTTACAGTAGGGGAATGGGCCTGGGTGGGATACTCTTCAGAGGGTACAGTGTGGCCTGTTTTCACACTGTAGGGACTCTATTCTAATTCTATACACAAAATAGTAATTATGGTTGAGAATATAAGCTGATTTTCTTCCATGCTAACCGGGGAGCTTGAAGTAACTTGTAACTTTGGAACTAGCCAAGGTCAGTTTATAACATAGACCAAGTACAAATTTGCAATTTTTTTTAATGCCTTCTGTACTAGATAGTACTTACTCCCACTTAATCCCTGGAGATGTTCCAACTATGTTAAGATTGAAGTAGCTGTAAATAATATCAGGAGAAGAAAGTGCGAGTAGATAGCTGGTGTTTGCAGAGAATTCATGTATCAAATAGATATTTTCCTATCCTGAACTCTCTATGCTGGTCAAGTTGTTCTTTTAATCCCAAGTTAAATGGAGACATTTCATGGAATTTAACCTAATGTAGAGAACTTACTTGATTGATCATCTGTTGTGTTTATTCCACTTAGATTAATATGAATGTTCAATGTTGTAGGAATGCCAATAAAAAAAAACTGCATGAAAATTCACACCCCAAAACCTATCCACCTACACACACCACTTTCCCCTCCAAAGAAGAAACTCAGACGTTATTTACATTTAACATCTAATCCCCTAGTTAGGTCATTCAAAACACTAGAAATGACAAGTGCATTGTTTAGGCCAGGGACAACAGGATTTATGAATTTTTAGACAATACAAAACATATTTTTCCCTTTTGAGATACATCATAATTGCCGTGTAAGTTAATCCTCCTTCAGTCAAGAAGATGGCATAGCTCTGCGTATAATACTTGGTACAGTCACTTGAAGAGCCATTTGAGAGGTCAACCTTCACAAGCCCAATGTTATACTTGCCAATTCTTCTACTGTTAAATTGGTTATATTTCATCAATTTGCAAATACATACTCACCATGGTATAAGCAAAGTCAGTGAGAATAAATTTCAGAAACTTTTGTTATCAAGGATCCAAAAGGTACACTACTGGCTAATCGGGCCACTTAAGAGAAAACTCTGCAGTAGACGCATAGTTCCTTGAAAGTGGAGTCGCAGGTAGACAAAGTGGTGAAGGCGGCATTTGGCATACTTGCCTTAACACTGAATACAAGAGTTGGCATGTCACATTTCAGCTGTAGTTGACATTGGTAAGGCCACATTTAGAATTGCATAAAATTCTGATCACCTTCTACAAGAAGGATGTTGCTAATCTTGAGGGGGTTCAAAAAGACTTATATGGGAAAGGAGAGCTCGAGTTATAGGGAGAGGCTGAATAGAACGGGGATTCTTTTCCTGGAGCATTGCAGGCTGAGGGGTGACCTTAGGATGAATAGCCAAGGTCTTTCTCCTATGGTGGAGGAGTCCAAATCTGGGGGGCATAGGTTTAAGTTTAGAGAAGAAAGATTTAAAAAAAAACCTGAGGGGCAACGTTTTCATGCAGAGAGTGGTACGTGTAAGGAACAAGCTGGTAGAGAAGTGTTGGATGTGGGTACAATGACAATATTTAAAAGACATCTGGATGAGTAAATGATTAGGAAGGGTTTAGAGGGCTATGGGCCAAATGCTTGCAAATGGGACTAGGTCAGGTTGGGAAGTCTGGTCATGTAGGCGAGGTGGACCAAAGAGTCTGTTTGCATACTGTATGACTCTATAGTTCTACATGCTTATAGCTTACCTATTACAGCAAAAATGAGCGTGTTTGTGAAATGCCTGTATAAAGAAAGTTTCACAACATTCCTTCTCAACTTCAGCATCTTCATGGTTTGTGTCAAGCTGATGAAGATGTGTCATCAGTTAAGGAAATGGATGGAATTTTTAAAAATATACTGCTTTTGGAAAAAATAACGATAATCATTCAATGTTTGGAAAAAACAATTATTCTGCTTGAGGAAATGCATCCAAATTAAAAATCAGGATTAACAGTAACAGTATACTCATTGACTCAAATTCATTAGAAGTTTAATTTCATTGGCAATATCAAATTCAAGAAACCAAATAAATCCCATTAATTCCAAATATCTAATTCTAGAGTCACATTTTATACTGTATCAGACCATATGGATATTACTTGCGGAGGGATGCATTTCCTCCTGAAAACATAAAACACTCCATTTCCAAGCCCAGTAACTACTTGTTAGTTAAGTTAACCAACTTATGTGGCTGTGATTTGGAATCAATTAATTGATCCTTGTTCAGTTGTTTTTTTTTAATCCTGTTATTTTCTTGAGTGCATCATTTACGATTAAGGTTTTAGAATTTTACAATTCTGAACTTTTGTAAAAATCTGAAAGATTTGGTGCAATCAACTGCTACAAAGGTAAATTGATACAACCTGGTGTGTATAAAACACTAGATTGTGGTTTAGCTGTGATTGCAAATCACAACTATTGTTTTATACCCACCAGGTTGTATCAGTTTAACATTTGTAGCATCTGATTGCACCAAACCTTTCAGATTTCTACAAAAGTTCAGAATTCTAAAATTCTAAAACCTTAAACGGGAATGACTGCACACAAGAAAATAACAGGATTAAAAAAAAACAAAAACAACTGAACAAGGATCATTATGAATAAGTAAAATATACTCATTTGCCTGCTGGCTGAAGCCCTTATGAAATGCTGCATTTTTAAAAATGCTTACACTCACGAATCATAAAAGCAGGAAATCAAGTTGGATTTATTATTAACCCTGATCAGACAGCCCTACGTTGTCAGTACCAAACTAAATAAAAAGAACCAGCAGCAATTAAAGGCTATAGGAATGAAGGGCTTCTAAATTCCTTATTTACATGGCTGCCATGCATTCATTCCAAGGTATCCGCTATTTACATAAACATAATTATTAAACTTCTTTGGCAGACAGTTACCACCCACAGTAGGTTAGAGATTGAGTACAGTTTATCAGTTACAAACTATATATCAAGAAGGATCAGGCTTAATAGGCAATGATCTTTCCTTGCTGAAAATGGAACAGAAATCTTTTTCCAGGAAGTTCCCATAACCAGAAAGGATATCCACCAGCAAAGGGCAGTGTCGAGAACAGCCAGAGGGATAAAAGCCAGAAGGGCCAAGTCGAAATTCTCCTAGAAGAAAAGGAAGGACAGGATAGTTAGATAGCAAGGGAAAGAGGGAGCATGAGAAAAGAAAAGAATTTGGAAAACCCAGTACAGCACAACATGCATAGCAAGCATGCCTTTAATGATTTGAAACACAAAACATTGTATTGAATAAAATCCACAATTAACTTCAAGGTAACATTCACTTTTGGTTTCACTCCACTGGTAACTGGGTGGCCACAGCCAATTGGAACTGAATTAAAGCTGTCTGAACAGGTTTAACCAGGATATTCACAGCCAATGAACAGATAAATACCAACAGCCTGGTCTTGATGTGAACTGGCATTCCATTATCCAATCCATGTTTACCATGCTGGGTAGCCATGCAGTCTTCTCTATGACACTTTTAACAATTTAGCTGAGTGAGTACCATGCCAGATTTGGCAATATTAATCATGGACTCATGTTCTAGATACCATTCTGGAAGATATATCAGTTCAGCTTGGTTTGATTTATCTTAAATCCTCATTCATCAAACCAACATCAATCTCCTCCCCTCATGTCATACCCAGACTGATCAAGTCAGTCGTTAGTTGACAAATTTATATCTTTTCTTAAAACTTTTCAGTCTTCCAACATGCTGATTTCTCCTCTGCAAAAAGCCCACTTTTATTCCCCTCCACAGTAAAGATCCCAGCCTCACTCACTTTTACTCAACCCCCTTGACAGATCAGACCCTTTAATCACTTAGATTACTTACAGTGTGGAAACAGGCCCTTCAGCCCAACAAGTCCACACCACCCCGCCGAAGCGCAACCCCCCATACCCCTACATCTACCCCTTACCTAACACTACGGGCAATTTAGCATGGCCAATTCACCTGACCTGCACATCTTTGGACTGTGGGAGGAAACCGGAGCACCCGGAGGAAACCCACGCAGACACGGGGAGAATGTGCAAACTCCACACAGACAGTCGCCTGAGATGGGAATTGAACCCGGGTATCTGGCGCTGTGAGGCAGCAGTGCTAACCACTGTGCCCAGTTCTGACAGCCCAGATGTTTACTCAGTCCCCTTGACAACCAGGACTCTATACCCATACCTGTTGACTGCAAAGCACATGCTTACAACTGAAAAGCAGACATTGCATCTTTTGACTCTTTTAGTCAGGAAATAAGTTGAGGGGGTAACATTAAAATATAATGCAAAGGATATCCACCACAGTACACAGGAATCGATCAACGAGAGAATGATGTTCCCTACCAGAGCGAGAGTAGTTAGTGGAGTCTAAATCAAGAACAAAATAAAGTTGATTTTGAGCTACAAGAGGACATTGAGTGAAGAGCACCTTTCAACCAGGTGGAATGACAGACCTATTTCACAATTTGTCATTTTTATTTCATGTTCAGCAGAAAAGCTTCCAATGGACCTAAGTATGAAGTTATGTTGTTATCTGACACTGTATGAATATTGGGTCATTAATAACAAGATCAACACGGGGGAAAAAATAATTCAGGAGATGAAATCAGTCAGTATATTTTACTACACAATGAGATACCAAATGGTGAGATAATGGTGGTCCAGCAGTAAACAAGCACTCCACTAGCAAACACAAGGAATAGGACTCAGAACTTCAACCTGAATTCCTCAGACTGTGAGACTTAACATAAATCAATTCAGGAGGGAAAACTAATTCTGAGTTAATATAATACAATAACCCTTATTAGATTTTTATAGTTAAAAAAATGTGATGGTTTAAAAATGCTGTGTTGAGTCCTAGCACCAAACTGACTTCACCTATCCTGAAACAATTATTTTTAAATGCTACTTACTCCTGTGACTCGAAGAATCCCTTCAATTGCTGAGAAAATTAGATAGAGAACGCCAACGCCAACTACTCTGTGCAGCATGGCTCCCAGACGTGGCCTGTGATGAAGAGAACATTTGTCTCATAATTTGTTGCCCAGGTCAAACAGTACCACATAATTACAGTAGCGCAAGACATCACTCACCAATGTGCGTTCATTAAATAATGTCATTAGTTTTTACAATTGGGGGAAGGGAAATTACGATGCTGTAAGACAGGATTTGAGGAGCATACGTTGGGAGCATAGGCTGTCAGGGAAGGATGTGGTGGAAATGTGGGACTTTTTCAAGGAGCAGATACGACGTGTCCTTGATATGTATGTACCGATCAGGCAGGAAAGAAATGGTCGTGTGAGGGAGCCTTGGTTGACGAGGGAGGTTGAATGTCTAGTAAAGAGGAAGAAGGAGGCTTACATAAGGTTGAGGAAACAAGGTTCAGACAGAGCAGTGGAGGGATACAGGATAGCCAGAAGGGACCTGAAGAAAGGGATTAGGAGAGCTAAGAGAGGGCATGAAAAATCCCTGGCGGATAGGATCAAGGATAACCCCAAGGCATTCTATGCGTATGTGAGAAACCTGAGAATGACGAGAACGAGGGTAGGTCCGATCAAGGACAGTGGTGGGAGACTGTGAATTGAGTTGAAAGAGATAGGAGAGGTCTTGAACAAGTACTTCTCTTCAGTATTTACGAACGAGAGGGACCGTATTGATGAAGAGGAGAGTGTGAAACGGACTGATAAGCTAGAAGAGATACCTGTTAGGAAGGAAGATGTGTTGGACATTTTGAACAACTTGAGGATAGACAAGTCCCCCGGGCCTGACGGGATATATCCTAGGATTATGTGGGAAGCAAGAGAGGAAATTGCAGTACCGTTGGCAATGATCTTCTCGTCTTCACTGGCAACTGGGGTGGTACCAGGGGACTGGAGAGTAGCGAATGTTGTGCCCCTGTTCAAAAAAGGGAATAGGGATAACCCCGGGAATTACAGGCCAGTTAGTCTTACTTCTGTGGTAGGCAAAGTAATGGAAAGGGTACTGAGGGATAGGATTTATGAGTATCTGGAAAGACACTGCTTGATTAGGGACAGCCAGCACGGATTTGTGAAGGGTAGGTCTTGCCTTACAAGTCTTATTGAATTCTTCGAGGAGGTGACCAAGCATGTGGATGAGGTTAGAGCAGTGGATGTAGTGTACATGGATTTTAGTAAGGCATTTGATAAGGTTCCCCATGGTAGGCTTATGCGGAAAGTCAGGAGGCATGGGATAGAGGGAAATTTGGCCAATTGGATAGAAAACTGGCTAACCGGTCGAAGTCAGAGAGTGGTGGTAGATGGTAAATATTCAGCATGGAGTCCAGTTACAAGTGGAGTTCCGCAGGGATCAGTTCTGGGTCCTCTGCTGTTTGTAATTTTTATTAATGACTTAGAGGAGGGAGTCGAAGGGTGGGTCAGTAAATTTGCAGATGATACAAAGATAGGTGGAGTTGTGGACAGTGAGGAGGGCTGTTGTCGGCTGCAGAGGGACTTAGATATGATGCAGAGCTGGGCTGAGGAGTGGCAGATGGAGTTCAACCCTGCCAAGTGTGAGGTTGTCCATTTTGGAAGAACAAATAAGAATGCGGAATACAGGGTTAATGGTAGGGTTCTTGGTCAGGTGGAGGAACAGAGGGATCTTGGGGTCTATGTACATAGATCTTTGAAGGTTGCCACTCAGGTGGATAGAGTTTGTAAGAAGGCCTATGGAGTATTATCGTTCATTAGCAGAGGGATTGAATTCAAGAGTCGTGAGGTGATGTTGCAGCTGTACAGGACTTTGGTTAGGCCACATTTGGAGTACTGTGTGCAGTTCTGGTCGCCTCACTTTAGGAAAGATGTGGAAGCTTTGGAGAGGGTGCAGAGAAGATTTACCGGGATGTTGCCTGGAATGGAGAGTAGGTCGTACGAGGATAGGTTGAGAGTTCTCGGCCTTTTCTCGTTGGAACGGCGAAGGATGAGGGGTGACTTGATCGAGGTTTATAAGATGATCAGAGGAATAGATAGAGTAGACAGTCAGAAACTTTTTCCCCGGGTACAACAGAGTGTTACAAGGGGACATAAATTTAAGGTGAAGGGTGGAAGGTATAGGGGAGATGTCAGCGGTGGGTTCTTTACCCAGAGAGTGGTGGGGGCATGGAATGCGCTGCCCGAGGGAGTGGTAGAGTCAGATTCATTGGCGACCTTTAAGCGGCATTTGGATAGGTACATGGATGGGTGCTTAATCTAGGATAGAAGTTCGGCACAACATCGTGGGCCGAAGGGCCTGTTCTGTGCTGTATTGTTCTATGTTCTAGTTTTTCTACAGAGCAGAAGAAATTGCCATTTTTGTAATGTCATAATAAAGGCTCAGGTTGAAACACTGTGGACATGGATTCAAATCTCACCGCAGCAGCCGCAATTTAAATTGAGAGAGGCTGGATCAAGAAACTCTCAGTCATCATGACTACTACATCAGAAACTGTTGCATCATTGATTGTCATAAAAACTCATCTTGTTCACCAATGTCCTCCTACGAATAAAATCTGTCATCTTTACTTAGTCTGGCCAGCAGGTGATTTCAGACCCACAACAATGTGGCTGACTTTTTAATAGCACAACAAACCACTCAGTTCAAGGGTAGTTAAGGATAGATAACAAACTCTATCCTCCAATGATATTCACATTCCATGAAAGAATAAACTTAAAAAAACACACAAAGTAAAACCATCTTTTTTCTGGATTTACCCATTTCTAGGTCTTTAACGACCCTAGCCATACAACCTTCCAAGATATGTACGTTCTCTCAACTCTGGTATCATTCTTCACCCCACCACTGCTTGTAATGATTCATAGGAGTTACGCTCAAGGATTTATCCACGAAACATTGTTGCCATTTTCATTCTTTTGACACCTTACACAAAACCTACTTCTTCAAATAAGATGTAGAGGTGCCAGTGTGGACTGGGGTGGACAAAGTTAAAAAAAAATCACACAACACTAGGTTATAGTCCAACAGGTTTACCTGGGGGTACAAGCTTTCAGAGCACTGCTCCTTCGTCAGGTAACTAGTGAGATCTTTTGCTTTAAATTCTGTGTCCTATGATCTTGCTCCACTAGGTTCCTGACAAAGGAGCAGTGCTCCAAAAGCTTGTACTTCCAAATAAATCTATTGGACTATAACCTTGTGTTGTGTGATTTTTAACTTCTTTGACCAAGTTATACACCTCAACATCCTTTTGGTTTTGTCACTTTTTGCTGAATAACATTTCTGATAAAAATTTTCTAACTTTAAAAGAGATGAACAATTCTAAGCGAGTATTGTTGTAAACATATGAGTTGTCCTCTTTTCCAGACATCCTTAATAGGGCTCAAGATTCAAATTTAGAATAATCAAAATTCAGAGGAAACGGAGCAAATAAGGGCCAGGGAGGGGACAAATGAGGGGAATTCAATATGCGGTCAAGATGGTGAGTGGGGTCAGGGGGAAGCAGGTCTGCTTTAGTTGCCATAATAGGTAATTAGCATCTGAAGAACTGTCCCTTATCCACAGACAGCACTTTTAGGAGAGCTTTGCACAAGTGATGGTTAAATGATAATTCTCAGGAAAGCAAAACCTCAGAGGAGCTATTTAAGTAGCAAAACTGCAGTCCTACACACATCTTAGTACCTGGGAGTGACAAGTACTTACTGTCATTTTCATTTATTTCCTTTCACTTAATCTACATACATGTGTACTTGGATCAAAGTTTGGTTTCTGGTTGTTGACAGCATTGACATGAAATTTTGTTTATACTTACTTCACAATTCCATATCCAAGACTGACTATGATGACCAGAACACGAGCAAGAGAACGCTTCAGCGCAGAAAGTAATTCCGCAAAAATCACTGCTCCTTGCACTGGGTTAAATACAAATTGTGAAAATGATAGTTATACTGGTTTCAATAACTCAGTGACAGCACTATGATATCTTCAATATCACACCTTTAACTTACAGCAGAAATAGGCCAGTTAGTCCCACATGTTTGTCCTGCTGTAAGTGAGACCAGAGATGATGTGAAATCTCACCCCAAAATCTTCAGTTTCACTGCTTTGTCACTTGTAACAAGGCAGGAATCCAATCTCATTTCTTTTTCCCTTCAGTTTGCCCAGAAAACTGAAATTAATCAAGAACTCAGAGCAACTGTAGACTATATGGCCTCTCAAGCCTGCTCTGCCATTCAAGTTATCATAACTAATCTTGGAAGCATCATGATCCTCAAGAATCGTGCAGAACTTTGAAAGGATGTAGACAAGTTAGTGGAATGGGTAGACAAGTCAGATGCAGTTCAATGAAGAGAAATTTGAAGTTGTTTATTTTAGCAGGAAAAATACCAAGAGACAACATAAAATATAATACAATTCTAAGTGGGTTGCAGGAGTAGAGGGACTTCAATGCATTTGTGCAAAAATCATTGAAGGTTGGAGGAGAATTTAAAAGAACTATAAACAAAACTTCTGACCCATTATTAGTAAGGCATAGAGTGCTAGGGCAAAGAGTTAAACTTGTATAAAACATTGGTAAATGCTGCCTGAACTGCTGTGCTCTTCCAGCACCACTAATCCAGTAATTGTATAAAACATTGTTTGGTCCTAACTGTTGTGCCCAGTTCCAGGTATTACAGTTTAAGAAGGGTGTGCAGGCTAAAAGAGTGAAAACCTTTTTCACAAGAATGGGTTCAGGATGAGAAACATTGAGTTAGATACACTCGTTTGATGAGTTGGGACTGCCTTCCTCAGATAAAAGAAAACTGAAAGATTTAACCGAGGTATTCAAAATCATAAGTTCATGGACAGAGTAGGAAGGGAGAAACTGTTACAACTAGCAGAAGAATTTTTGATGACAAACTGTTTTCAGATGTGAGAGATTGTGATTTCTCTTCAGTGCTGCCTCTTGAGTGTGGTGAAAGCAGGTTCAATAATGAGGTTCCGGGAGAGAAATGGATTATTTTCAGGAAAGGAAGATATGAAAGTTAATGCAGACACAGCAAGCTGAATGGACTCCTTCTTTACTGTAACAGTTCAATGACCCAACAAGCTCCATCAACAGGGCTATTAAATAAAGACGCATTTTAATTTGCGATTTGACATGCACAGCAATGATTACTAGGCGAAAGTGAGGACTGCAGATGCTGGAGATCAGAGTCAAGATTAGAGTGGTGCTGGAAAAGCACAGCAGGTCAGGCAGCTTCCAAGGAGCAGGAAAATCGACATTTTGGGCAAAAGCCCTTTATCAGCCCCACAGATGTTGCCAGAACTACTGAGTTTTCCCAGCAACTTCTGGTTTTTGTTTCAATTTATAGCCTTGGCTTTCCCATTTCCACTGCTGATTGTTTACAGAGGCTCTGTTCAAATGAAATGGCTTTTGCTATTATTTTCTATCTTTGGTAATGATATAATGCTCGACACAGGGTTGGATGGGAGCTGTACCTACTCCCCCAAAGTGTACCACTTAGGCCTGTACACAAAATTTACTGGGCAGCATGGACAAGTTGAGCTGTCAGGCTTGTTTCCATGCTGTAAACCTCTCTGACCCCAGAGGGAAATGAGGAAAGAGTGAAAATCTCCTCGGTTGTAAAAAAAGAGTGCTGTACTCGTGATAAAACTTCTTGCCTCTATTATGGCAAACCCAGTTAGACATCTCCCTAGCCATGAGCAACTTTCAGAGAAGACTCATCAACTGAGCTAGAAAACATTCTGTTAACAGGTTAGCAAATTTCCCTACCTGATTGACCCTTGTATCGGATGCTCTGGAACTCTGCATAAAAGACAGCTTTCTCCAGCATTCCCAGAAAGATGACTGCTCCAATCCAAAATTGAATGCGTAGGAGGTCCCTCCAGTAGCACGCAGACCAGACCAGCCAGAGTGCCCCAAACAGCACGTACATAATGCACATCACCATGAAAAACTGGCATGGGGAGACAGTGTAATATCAAATTACTGAACAATCTGCACCACCATCAGAATATATTTCATAGTTGTAAATTTATTCTGCTGCAGAAACCCTGACAAAAGTATTAATAATATCAGCCCTGAAGTACAGTAACATAGAATATAGGAGGTTGGACGAGGCCATTTGGCTCTTTGAGTCTGCTCCACCCATCAGTATGAGATCATGGCTGATCATTCAACTCAGTACCCTGTCCCGCTTTCTCCCCATATCCTTTGAATCTTTCAGCTCCAAGAAATATAATTGTCCACTTTTGAAAATTTTCAATGATTTGGCCTCAACTACTTTCGGTATTAGTTAATTCCACAGACTCACCATGTTCTGGATGAAGAAATTTCTCACCTCAGTTCTAAAAGGCCTACCACAGATCCTTAAGCTGGTTCTGGGCTCCTTCGTCAACGAGAACATCCTTCCTGCATCTAATCTGTCTAATCCTGCTAAAACTTTATGGATTCCTATGAAATCTCTACCCTCCCTAATTCTTCTAAATTCAAGTAAATATAATCTTAACATGTTCAGTCTCCCCCCATACATCATTCCTGCCATCCCAGGAATCAGTCTGGTACACCTCCTTTGTACCCCCTCCATAGCCAGATCATATTTTTTAGATAAAAAAGTCTAAACTACTCACTGCAGAACACTGCTTGTTTTCAACTGCTTTGGTTCTTGTACCAACATGATCGTTCAGTCCCTCTCAGACTTTGCACCAGTTACAAACATCATAACTCTACTTATAAAAAAAAATTAACCTGTCCTTGAAAATTATCTCTACATATTCAACACCCCCTTTCCTCTCCAAAGTCCTTGAATGTATCATCATGCGGATATTCCTCAGAACTTTGTTCCAATCTCTCTGATCAGGATTTACCCCCTATTATAATATAGAAACCTATTTTAATTCACTTGTTGGAAGTGGGCGTTGCTGGCTGGCCAGCATTTATTGTCCACCCCGGTGCCCTTAAGAAGTTGTAGTGAGTTGCCTCCTTGAGCCATTGCAATCCACATGCTGTAGGTTGACCCACAATGCCCACAGGGAGGGAATTCTAGGATTTTCATTCAACAATGTGTAAGGAATGGAAATGTAGGAGGAGAACATGCAGGTGGTGGTGTTCCCATGTATCTGCTGCCCTTGTTATTCTGGACAGAAGTGCTCTTGCATTTGGAAGGTGCGTTATAGCGGTTCTTGGTGAATTTCTGCAATACATCTTGTAGATAGTAAACATTGCTACTACTGAGTAGTGATGGAGGGAGTGAATGCTTTGAGGATGTGGTGCCAATCAAGCGGGCTATTTTGTCCTGAATGGTGTCGAGCTTCCCATCATGGCAAGGGGGGAGTATTCCATCACATTCCTGACTTGTGCCTTGTAGGTGGTGGACTGGCTTTGGGCTACAGGAGGGGAGTTACTCACTGCACGCTCCTAGTCTCTGTCCTGCCAATCTGTTTATGTGCAGAGTTCAATTGAGTTTCTGGTCAGTAATAACTCCAAAAATGTTGACAATGGGGATTCAATAATGGTAACAGAGTTAAATGTCAAAGGGTGGTGGTTAGATTCTCAATGCTACTGACCACTTGTCAGCCCAAGCCTGAATATAGTACAGATCTTGTTGCATTTGAGCATGCACTGCTTCAGTAACTGAGGATTTGCGAATGGTGTCAAACATTATGCAATCATTGGTGAACATCTCACTTCTGACCTTATGAAGGAAGGTTATTAATGGAGTAGCTGAAGATGCTTTAGCCTAGGACATTATCTTGAGGAACTCCTGCAGAGATGTCCTGGAGCCACTGACCTCTAACAATCAGAATCATCTTCAGGCCAGGTATGCTCAAACCAACCAAGAGTTTGTCCTCTGATGGCACATTCAGTTAAATGCAGCCTTGATGTCAAGAGCTGTCACTCTCACCTCACCTCTGAAATTCAGCTCTTTTGAACCAAGGCTGTAATGAGGTCAGGAGCAGAGTTGCCTGGCAGAACCCAAACTGAATGTCACTAAGCATGTGCTGCTTGATAAAACTGTTGATAACACGTTCCATCACTTTACTGATGATAGAGAGCAGACTGAAGGAGCGGTAATTGGCCAGGTTGGATTTGTCTTGCTGTGTGCATACAGGACATATCAGACAATTTGATTGGACATACATGGACAAAATGAAATAAAAAGGAAGATGCATATTTATACAGGGCCATTTGTGACCACCAGAAGTGGTCAAATGCCGAACAGCCAATGAAGGGAAAACACCAGGCATGTGCGTAGAAATGCACAGAAATTAAACTTCTATTGAACTGACTGTGAAAAGAAATAACTCTCAAATATTTAATGGTATAACTTACCATCATTAGTGGCCAGTCTGCAGGTGAGATGAAATCATATTGCCCTTTCATTTCCACAACCACTGAAAGACATAAAAGGCACTGAGCATGAATAACATAGACCAGCCTCCTTCCAGTTTATCCTGATATTGTTCTACAGCTATCTTTCCAATCATTTATTTCAATTCATAATGTAATTTTGAAGAACAACAAAATCGAAGAGAGGATTAGATCTAGCACATCTATCCACAGATGTAGGCCTTCCATTGAAGGCTTTAATCTAGCTATCAATCCTCATTCCAGCTGTCAACCAACAAATGCCAACATTGGTCACATTTCTTAAAATGAATCTTTCCCCTCAAGTCATTGTGCATGATTGACTCTCACATTTCACGAGAAGCAGTTGTGTATTGTTAAATGCAACATGAGTTTCATTTAACTTTGCAGTGAGAACACCATTTTATCTCACTGGTTCCAGTTCCATTTACGCAGTATAACATGAGAGACAGTCACTACAGCTTCACTCAAAACTATTCACAACTATGTTTAAGTTAAGTTAAGCAGAACTTACTTGTGAGTGATAGGTGATCTTGCTCTGCTGGCACAGACTTGACCTTAGAGTTTTCCTCCATTTTTTTGGTCACCCGCGGAGTTGTTTTTGCAGCAGATTTTGTGCCTTGGCTGTTCTCTTCTTTTTTTGAATCTTTATGTGATGCCTGTATTTTAAGTATAAATAAATACGGCCCATCTTCCCAACTTGTGAACAAGCCAGTCCTCTGCTCAAGGAAATATAAGACATACAACAATGAAAAAGTTGTTAAACTTTCATACTCCTCCCACAAAACAAAAGGAGTTGCATTCTCCTTAGCTTTTGTATTACATGAAGTAACCTGCTGCATTCACCTTTTTATTAAAATGGTATCTTTTAACCAAAAAAAGAAAAACCTTTTTGCCTCTAGGAGTTGTTATGGCACAGGACTAGCAAGCCAGACCATATCTTACTTCCTAACACTGGATGTCACAATGTGAAAGTAAAATATTCAACTATCCTCACGATTACCCAATTGCTCCTAACCAAACTTCATCAATAACAGTTACCAGACACCAAGTTTATCAATCAAACAAAAATAAATAAATTATCAAACCTGTAATTATATCAGAGCAAAGCTAAACACAACATAATCTAATTGATGTGTATGATTTAAACACAATCTTCTTTCATTGTAACACCAACTCACTCACATAGACAGTGTGGCTCAATTGGCCGAGTGAAACTTTGAAATCACAAAACCCACACAGCGCAAACACAGTAGTCAGGCGCTAATCATATTAGCATAATGTAAAAGGCAACAGTTAACCTGCACAGACACCTCCAATCAGTTTATCCACTAAACAAAGGGCAGCTCAGACAGAGAGACGCTGGATTCTGCTACACAAAGAAAGTGACAGTAGCATGCCAGCTAAATGATTGACTCTAGTTTTAAGCTATTAAGTACATCTCCCTGAATGGCCAGAACCATAGAAAGTTCGTCCAAGAGGTACAAAAACAACAGTTCACCTGAAAATCTCTCTTGGAACCATGTAAGACCTTCTGAGGAGGCCAGCATGGCAAAAGGCAGAGACTGAACGAAATAGTACCTCATCCCAGTTCTAAATGACAAATCCTTATTATGAGAATTTGCTTCTGTATTATATACTCTCTAACAAGGGAAACATTTGCCCATCATTTACAATTAATTTTATATGTATAAAATAGATAATTTCTTATTGTTCCAAATTTCATGGAATACAGGCTTAGGTTACTTAACCTCTCCTCCTGGATAGTCCTCTCATTTCAGGAAATCATCCAGTGAATCTTCATCACACTCCAAGGAAATATATACTTCCTTAAGTAGAGATTAAAACTGTTCTCAATACAGGTAGTTCGCCTATAACGCTGTAGTTGCGTTCCAGCAAAGCCTCGCTTAATAGCACATCTCTTAATAGAAATAACAAGGCCTATGGGAAAAGTGGAGTTCAGGGCCTGACCAGCAAAAAACATCACGATTTCTCAAAAATCACCCAAAAGTCTAATGCAAAGTAGACAGCCTGAACGAAGGTTGAAATTGTATTTATTAACAAAATAAAAGTAAATTTAACACAATACATTTAAAAAAATGTAAGAAAGCTGCTGTCTGCATACCACCTCTCACCGAAGGCTACTCTGCTGGCAGCTGACATTGGCACGAGAGGAACAGCATGAAGACTGGCACCGATGTCACACATGCGCGGAACAACACAGAATAATGCAGACATCGGTGCATGTGCAGAAAGAAGCGCACAATCCGATCACCGCTGGAATCGCAATATTGCCAATGGAGGCAAACGTTCTTGAAAACACCTTCACCTAATTCTTCAGTGATGTTTTAGCCAAATTGTGCTGCCGAAATACAGGTTATCTCAGAATTATGTGTGATCCATATGAGCCATCATGGCCCTAAATATTTGTAGTCACAACGACTTCACAAAATCAAATAAAATTGTACAATTCTGTTGCAGTTACCTCAGGTGTAGAGTGTGGAGATGAAATTGCTTCAATTGTTGTATTATCTTTATTGTCATCTTGACTGTTTCTTGGATTCTGAAAACAGAGAGATAAACAAGTTGTCATTTTCCACAACTCCCCTTATCAATTTCGTCTTCTGGTCTTGAAAATCCTCAACTTGATTTTTAAAAAAAACTTGACGCTGCTTTGCTTTAACTTACTTTACCTAGTCCACTCTTCGGTCCTCTCATTCTGACTTATTTCTTAAGGAAAAATTGTTTCCTTATGCCAGTGGCTGGTGTCTGCGAAATACCTTGTGAAAGGCATTACCTTGTAAAGGGGTTATATGGCCCTCTCAGCAGACAGCATTGATAAAGGGCTTACCATGTAAGTTTTCCAGATACAGACAACAGATGTTTAACTGTAGAGTTCCATTGTGGTCATGTTAATTGACTAGTAAATCACAGGTCTAAACTAATGTTGAGACATGTTCAAATCCCGTCACAGCATTTGATATAGTTACTAAATAGTAATGATGATAATGTACCTGTTTAATTGCCATCAATGCCACTGAAAATTTGCTGTCTTTATCTAATCATTATGTGTGTGATGGAAAGCCCACAGCAATATAGTTGACTCCTAAATGCCCTTTGTGATGCCCTACCAAATTAAATGCAATTAGGGATACCGACCTGCCTGCGAAACCAACAGCCTAATTCAGAAGTGGTGATACATAGCATATAATCCAAACCATATTAAACGTACCACTAAACATAAGAATGCCACCGTATTTTCTATGATGGCCACTTCAACAACCTGCAACCTTTGGACATTCATTAGCAGATGGTAGCAAATGGGATTGGTGAAGTCACATGAAGAGCTACTTTGGCTGTGCTGTTGTCAGGAAGTAGCTTTTTTTTATTCATTCATAGCACATGGGTGTTGCTAGCAAAGCCAGCATTTATCATCCAAAACTAAATACCCTGGAGACGGTGCAGGTGCAACAAAAGTGAAAGAGCAGCAAAATTGTTGAAAGCCAGGATGGTTTGGACGATAATCCACAGATGATATGTTTCCAATTTTCTGCTTGTACTTCCAGAATTTTCAGCTTTTAATTTCTGAAGTTTGACTGTTCCAAAAACTTACCTTTGCAGCACTGTGTTCATAAATTGTATTTCTTAAATAGTAAAATACTTTAATTCCTGATGTGTTAAAATGAATACCATAGGCCCAGATGAAGGCCAAATTGCTGACAACCAGCAAAGGAGAAAAGTGCAAAACTTTTAAGTAATGCTGCCAGAAAGGGGACACTGGGAAGAATAGAAGAGAAAGGGCTCTAAAACACCCAAAATATGCAAAACGAAAGTCAACTTTTAATCATACACATACTGGTCTGCCATTCCAGATTTTGTACAGCTGCTGGTCTTTTAGTAGCTTAATGTGCACCACGTCTGCTGACAGAGACATGAGCATTAGGGATGGGCACATAAACACAGCTTGAAATTACAGAACATCAGTGTAACACGCAATCCATTTATAAACACATTACCCAACACTCATTAATTACCAGTGTTGGATGTATTACAAATCACAGTTGAACATAACTCTTATTCCAATATGGAGCCGCTGCCCTCTTATTGTAAGTTTTAAAGAACGAATTAAGAGTAATTATTAATAGAAATATAGATTATAGGCCATTTAGCCCATCGAGTCCACTCTGCCATTCAGATGGATCATGGCCATCCTCTATCTCAATGCCATATGCTTGTTCTCTCCCCGTAAGTTGTTTATAGTGTAAAAAAAACTAATTCCATGATGCACTCACCTCTTTCAGGGGCTCCAATTTCTTCACATGGATTACAGATGGCTGGTACAACTAAGAAAAATAAATGAAATTATTACCTTGAAAATAATTTGCAAGGGGACACAAGTTATGGTTCAGTTACTCAAAGCCCGGGTTAGACAAGTACTGTGAGCCATCATTCTAAATATAGGCAGTGGGTGGATTTGTCCAAGAAAGTACCCAGACTTGTGTGAAAATTCACTCATGAAAGTGACCCATCAAAGGAAAGTCACCCCCCCCCATAGAGGGAATGGCTGGAAATGGTGAGGAGTTATTCCTTCAATCACAAACTGGGTCTTTCCCACACATGCTAATAGGTTCACTTGTCTGCCTATCTGCAAAATACTCAGCAAAGAAACAGCCTGAATGTGGAAGAGCAGCAAGCAGTTAGGAAAATCAATGCAGATGTTGAAGGACTCACTGGGGCAGGGCCTTTTACCAGGAGCTGAGATCCAAAGTCCAAGCGCTGGGACCGGGACTATTTGGGTGGAGTTGACTGCAGCAGCACAAGGCAGCAAAGAACTCCACTTTGCCAGGATGTACAGTGCTTTATTGAATCAAGCAGTTACATCTGTTGGGAGGCAAATGAGTGCAGTAAGGAAAGCAAGTAGAAACTTGAGAGCTTGCTCAGCATGGAGCTCTATCTGCCACAGCAAGCAGTTAAAGCCAAAACACAATGTTTTCAAGAAGATGATAGATATAGTTCCTAGGACTAAAGAGATCAAAGAGTATGGGGAAAAAGGGTACTGAGTTGGATGATCAGCCATGATCATATTGAATAGTGGAACAAGCTTAAAGGGCAAATCCTGATCTGATTTTCTGAGTTAGGCTGGGGAAGGAGTGAATATTGGTTTGTTTTTGCTTTTCTAACCTTCTTGCCTATACGAATTGGTCTAGCTCTATTGCAGATGCTTCCTCATGTGGGGCAATCTAGAATGAGAGGTCATAGATTTAGGCTAAGCTGTAGTAGATTTGAAACAGAGACGAGAAGAAAATACCTCTCACAAAGGGGATGTGAATCTGTGGAATTCATTAGCCCCAAATGTGGTGGATGCCAGGACACTGAATTAATTTAAGATTAGATTAGATTACTTACAGTGTGGAAACAGGCCCTTTGGTCCAACAAGTCCACACCGACCCACCGAAGCGCAACCCACCCAGACCCCTTCACCTAACACTATGGGCAATTTAGCATGGCCAATTCACCTAACCTGCACATTTTTGGACTGTGGGAGGAAACCGGAGCACCCGGAGGAAATGGGGAGATTGTGCAAACTCCACACAGACAGTCGCCTGAGGCGGGAATTGAACACAGGTCTCTGGTGCTGTGAGGCAGCAGTAAGGAAGAGACGACAGGGTTTTACTGCATAGCGAGTTGAAATGTTCGAGAGAAATGGCAGCAAAGTGGAGTTGAGGCTGAGAGGAGGTCAGTCATGATCATATTAAATAACACACCAGGCTCAAAGGGCTGAATTACCTACTACTGGTCTTAGTTCATAGAATCATCTACAGTACAGATAGATGTCATTTGGCCCATCAATTCTTCACCAACCTTCCAAAGAACATTCCCATGCCTACCTGCGTAACCCCATATTTACCATAGTTAACGTACTTAGCCTGCACATCCCTGAATACTTGTGGGTCAACTTAGCATGGCCAATCCATCTAAACCTGCACATATTTAGACTGTGGAGGAAACCGAAGCATCTGGAGGAAAGCTAAGGGAGCATGTGCAAACTCCACACAGCCAGTCACCCAAGGCTGAAGTCGAACCTGGGTCTCTGTGCGATGAGGCAGCTGTGCTCATCTCTGTCCCACCATGCTGCCCATATTCTTACAGATAGCTGTGTGTTGACTAGCTGAGAAATATTAAGATGCCCTCTCAGGTAATGTCAGTAGCAAATGAATGCATCTGGATTCCCTTGTGATTTAGAACAAGCATGCCTTCAGGAAGTCTTTGAAGTTAGAGCAGCTAATGCTCGCAGTTTAAAAAGACAAGTCTTAAAGGCTTTGTGTCAGACATATGCAGCATTTGAAATAAAGTAGATGAATTAGTTGCGCAAATAGATGTAAACCCGGTATGGTATTGTTAGGATTACAGTGACATGGCTACAGGGATGGGGTATCACAGAGATCAGCGCTAGGACCCCAGCTATTCACGATATATGTTAATGATTTAGATGAGGAAACTGACCTCAGCTTGCAGATGACATGAAGCAGAGTGAGATGTGAAGATTATGCAGAGGTGTGAACTATGTGATTTGGACAGATTGAGTGGGCAAATACATGACAGATGCGAAACATATGGATAAATTTGAGGTAATCTACTTTGGTAGGAAAATCAGGAAAGCAGATAATTGTTTGAATTGCTGAAAACAGAGAGGCGAATGTTCAACAAGACCTGGGTGTCCTTGTGCATCAGTTGTTCATAGTAAGTGTGCAGGTGCAGTAACAGTGGCAAACTGCATTTTGGCCTTAGTATTGAGAAGATGAGAGTGCAAAACAAAAGATGTCTTGCTGCAATTATACAGGGCATTAGTACAGCCACACTTGGAACAGCGTGTACTGTTTTGGTCTCCATATTTGAAGAAGAGTGTTGTTACAAAGTTTTGTAGAGTACTCATGTAGTGGAAGGCAGGAAACTAGAATTTGTTTGTAAAAATGATAGGAGGCACGGGTGTATGGCTCCTTTAAGAGGTAGAACTTTTCTAAGCTTGGAGATTTAAGCAGAAAATGGGTCTGTAAGCAGCTGAAAATGTACAGACAGTTCTAAGATTGAAACATGGATCAGTTGGCTGTGAGACTGTAAACCTTAGGCTTATTTTGATGCTTTGGCAACTATCTTGAATTCAGCCAATTAATTTAGACCAAGCATTTTCCAACTGAAAACCAACTGAATTTAAATCTGATGCTTTTGACAATCACAGATGAATGTTATTGTAAGACAATTGATATGTCATCCAAGACATTTAAGCACAGCATTTTTGGAAATCAGGGAGAGCAACTGCCATCAGAGGAATGAATATCTAGCTCTCATAGAAATCTGTAAACTCTCAAAGAAAGCACCATCCATCCATAAAGGGTACCACAGCACTTCTAGTTAAGAGTCCAAATGGAAGAATTCACAGAGAAAACATCCCTGACAGAAGGGTCACAAAGAAAAATGTTCCTGACTGGAGAGATAGCGCAGAAGGTAGAACATTCTGGTAGACACATCCTGTATGGACTTTGAGAGTCTAAGTTTTAATTTAGATTTCTTATCACTTGGGTTTATGTAAGTCAGATTTGTGTTTATTGGAACAGCATACTAATCGAATTTGGTTCAGTTAGGGAATAGTTAGTGGTCTGTGGGGAATTGTTTGGTAGTTGTTACAACTTGTTAGTAGTTCTGGCAATTTGCTTACTGTTAGGATTAAATAATTAAAATTATTACTTGTTGTTTATAATGTACTATTTGTGTGTTTTTAAAGAAGGAGGTTCATATGGCTTTTGTAGCACAAGGGATTGGGGGGGGGGGGGGGGTTTGGAAATGTAGGATTAGGATATCCAGCCCCATGACTGAATCATACCTAAAGGCAGAGCAGCTTAAGAAGTCGAATTACAGACTCCTATCTTCTCTGTTTCTAGGTTTATGAGCTGGCTGTTGAACTGGACAATAATGCATTAGGGAGAAGAATGTTAACTGGGAAGTTTATTCCTAGAAGCAGTCACAACCTGAGGACAAGATCTTCTGAATTGATCAGTAGTCATAAAAACATTGAGAATAGTAACAGGAGTAGGCCATTTATAGCCCATTTAATATGATCATGGCTGATCACCCAAGTCAGTACTTTGTTCCCGCTTCTGTTCCAAATCTTTCAATCCCTCAAGTGTAAGGACATATGTATTGCTCCATCTTGAAAACATTCAATGCTTTTACCTCAATTGCTTTCTGTGACATAGAATTTTACAGTCTCGCCACTCTCTGGATGAAGAAAGTTTTCCTCATCTCAGCCCTAAATGACCTACCCCATATCCTTAGACTGTGACTCCTGGTTCTGGACTCCCTGGTCGTCAGGAACATCCTTCCTGCATTTACCCTGCCTAGTGCTTTTAGAATTTTATAGGTTTCTATGAGGATCCCTCTCGTTCTTCTAAAATCTAATGAATAAAGACAAATCATCCAGTCTCTCTTCATACATTGAACTTACCATCCCAGGAATCAGTCTGGTAAAACTCCTTTGGACTCCCTCAATATCAAGAGCATCCTTCCTGAGATAAGGAGTCCAAAACTGCAGACAATAATCCAGGTGTGGTCTCAGCAAGGCCTGTACAATGCAGCAAGACATCCCTGCTCTTGTACTTGAATCTTCTTACTTCTGAAGACCAACATACCCTATGCTTTCTGTCAGGGACAAGATGGCATGACTGCGAGTGAGGCAGGTAAGGGGACACAGAGGGCAAGGTTATCAGGGTTGAGGTCCTATCAGATTATTTTAAGAGAACGGCACCTGCAAGCTGGATGAGGAAAGTGACCATGGCAAAGGAGACCATTTAAATAGAGTGTGAAATAGGGATAGGATGGTAGTAGGGTTAAGTATCATTCTCTGCGACAAAGAACTAGAGTCGAGACAGCTTTGTTGGTTGCCTGCCACTTGCCAGGGCAACCTTAGATAGGTTTTGGTTCTTGTGACTTGCAATTTGATAAATGCAATTTGTACTATAAAGGACTGTCTAAACCTGAAACTGGGGCTGCTCTTCTTATGAACTTCATACTATGAAGATAGAGAGGATTTTAAACTAATAGTGGTGGTTAGGGATCAGGAATCAAATGTGGAAAGATATGGTATATCAAAGAGTAGGGACATAGTAAGAGAGAGGCAAATAATAAGATATAGGAAATGAAAGTCAAAAAGAGAGAAAGAAAAGTAAGAGTACACACAGACGGCGAAGACTAAATGCTATAAGTATCATACAAAGACAAAGCTCTGAATGAATATAGCACTCAAACCAACTGATAGTGCACATTGAAGTAAATAAGTATGATCTGACACTCGTTACTGAAATATGGTTGGAGGGTGGATCATGAATAATGAGGAGCATACCACATTCAAGATGAATAGGTAAAGATGGAGGAGGAGCAATGTTAACCAAGGATGGTATTTGGAGTCATAGAGATGTACAGCACAGAAACAGACCCTTCCGTGCAACTCATCCATGCCAACCAGATATCCTGAATTATTCTAGTCCCATTTGCCAGCACTTGGCCCATATCCCTCCCAACCCTTCCTATTCATATACCCATCCAGATGCCTTTTAAATGATGTAAATTGTATCAGCCTCCACGACTTCCTCTGGCTGCTCATTCCATGCCTTTGTGTGAAAAGGTTGCCCCGTAGATCCCTTTTATATCTTTCTCCTCTCATCCTAAACCTATACCCTCTATTTCTGGACTCTCCCAACACAGAGAAAAGGTCCTTATCTGTTTACCCTATCCATGCCCCTCATGATTTTATAAACCTCTGTAAGGTCACCCCTCAGTCTTCGATGGTCCAGGGAAAAGAGCCCCAGCCTATTTAGCCCCTCCAACCCTGGCAACATCCTTGTAAATCTTTTCTGAACCCTTTCAAGTTTCACAACATCCTTCCTATTGGAGGGAGACCAGAAGTGCATACAATATTCCAAAAGTGGCGTAACCAATGTCCTGTCCAGTCACAACATGACCTCCTAATTCCTATACTCAATGTTTGTACAATTAGAGATTACCTTGATTCAGGAGATCAGTGTGTACAATCTGTTTGAGTGAAAGTAAGGAATAGCAGGGGAAAAAAAAGTCACAAGTTGGAATGGTCTACTAACCCCATAACAGTAATCACAATACTGGACAAAGTAAACAAAAAAACAGCAACTTGTGTAAAAGGGTGACTTGAATCAATATTTAAACTGGAAAAAATCAAATTAGCAGCAGTAGCCTGAAAAAGGAGTTAAATTTCTCACCCTCAAAATAAATGTGAAGATGCCTCTATCCAATAGGATCCTTCATTATGAGATCACAAATTAGTCCTGCTTTTACACATTATCAAGCCTAAAACAGCCTGTTCCCAAATTAGTTCCAGAACATGTGTTCTAAGAAACTGCCTTGAATACATTCTACAAGCTAACCCTCAAGATACCTTCTATATGGAGACTAAAATCATCCATGTTATTGCAGTACCTTTGTTACAAACTCACATTAGCCCTTGATTTATTCTCAGTTCCACACCGTACCTACTGTTAAAAGGCCAATAGACTATTCCCACCAGTCAGAAGTTTCAGTTGCTGTTTCCGATCTCTGCATCTTGATCTTCTGAGTCAAGAATTTTTCTCACTACAAAACAGATCTCATCCTTTGTTAAGAGAGCTACATCACCTCCTTTACCTTACTTATAATATTTCCAAAATAGCAAACACTAATGAATATTCCATTTTTATCATCTTGCCAGCACATCTTTGTATTCTCATCATATCCTGCAGATTTATTTCTCCTTAGAATTCCTACAGTGTGGAAACAGACAATTCGGTCCAACAAGTCCACACCAACCCTCCAAACAGCATTTCATCTGGACCCATCCCCCTACCCTATCTTTGTAACCCTGCATTTCCCATGGCTAATGCACCTAACCTATACATTCCTGAACATTATGGGTAATTTAGCACAGTCAATCCACCTAACTTGCACATCTTTGGACTGTGGGAGGAAACCAGAATACCCGGCAGAAACCCACATGCACACAGGGAGAACATGCAACATCCAGACTGTCGCCAGAGGGCAGAATCGAATCAGGGTCCCTGGCGCTGTGAGGCAGTAGTGCTAACCACCAAGCCACCCAAGTTTTGCTCAATTCATCAAACGTGCTGCAAATATTATTTGTATTCAGATAGCAAGTCTTTCATTCTCTTAACATTTTTCTCTTGTTTGCCAGTGTCCTCATGTTTCCTCTGCTCCTTTTTCATAAACCTCGCCATGTTGCTAAGCAAAACACCTTGTCCTTTTCCCCCAACTTTTTAAATCCCCTTAATATGAATTCTTCCCTCAACGTTTTAGTTCAAAGATTATTTTAATCAGTTACACAATTTGCCAGCATGAAAGACCATCCTTATATTACAGCTCCCTCTTTCTCCAGTCTACAGAATCCATTCAATCTCCTCACCCATGTGTACGTACACATACTACACAATAGCCCTCTCCCCACACCCAACCTACAGAATCGTGCCCCCTCCCCACAACTTACCAAACCTCCCTCCCCACATAATGGTACAGAATCCATCACAGCCAGTGGTATCCACAAACACACACTGCAGAATTCCTAATGCCACCCTCATTACCTGCGGCTTCAAGAGCTCTGTGCAGTTGTCAACAACAATAAAATTCTGTGCATAGCTTCCCGACCATCCATCATGAACTTCACGATTATTTTCAAAGTAAACGATACTTTGCCCATCCTGCAATGAATTGAAATATGGAAATATATAAGTAATTGACATTTTCTGCATTTTTTTGGGAATAGTTAGGAAATGGGTGGAGATGGTGGGGCAGCAAAGTGCTGTGACAGAAAGAGGTGGGTCGGAACTTGAATGGCAATGGTGACAAACTCAGGAGGAAAGGAAAGAAATGCCTTCATATGAAGGGAAAATTACTTCTGCTATGAGCAATGTAAAAATGTACAGAAAAGACTGAAACATCACATCATTCATGACTTCCAGATATTCTAAAGTACATTAAAAGCAATTCAACAGCTGCAGAGTGTTTTTGCATACTGAAATGCAGCAGCTGTATTGCACACAGCAAGCATCTCAAGAACAGAGTTGTGATAATAACATGGCAATAAAATTTTTTGGTTACTTATGTGATGGATAGACATTAATCTCGACACCAGAGAGAACACCCTATTCTTCAAAGTAGTGCCATGGGATTTTTTTTTTTACGAGGACAAACAGTCCTCAGGTTAGTCACTTTATCTAAAATATAATGTCTCTGACAGGCAAAGTACTGGCTTTATATTAAAGACTCTATATTGGGACATGAACCCACCACTCTCTTACACGCAACGAAGAGTGCTCCCACTAAATCAACATCGTTAAGATGTGATAAAATGTAATATAGAGAAAGCTTCTTTTGTACTTGCAGCTCTGCGTAGCTGTGCTGGTATTTGAGACCAGTAGCATGTTCACCAGCCATGCAAAGTACAGTTTCTGGATTAGTGGTGCTGGAAGAGCACAGCAGCTCAGGCAGCATCCGAGGAGCAGTAAAATCGACGTTTCAGGCAAAAGCCCTTCATTAGGAATACAGGCAGAGAGCCCGAAGGTTGGAGAGATAAGTTAGAGGAGGGTGGGTGTGGGGAGAAAGTAGCATAGAGTACAATAGGTGAGTGGGGGAGGGGATGAAGGTGTTAGGTCGGGGCGCGGGGAGGGTGGAGTGGATAGATGGAAAAGAAGATAGGCAGGTAGGACAAGTCATGGGGACAGTGCTGAGCTGGAAGTTTGGAACTAGGGTGAGGTGGGGGAAGGGGAAATGAGGAAACTGTTGAAGTCCACATTGATGCCCTGGGGTTGAAGTGTTCCGTGGCGGAAGATGAGGCGTTCTTCCTCCAGGCGTCTGGTGGTGAGGGAGCGGCGGTGAAGGAGGCCCAGGACCTCCATGTCCTCGGCAGTGCGGGAGGGGGAGTTGAAATGTTGGGCCACAGGGCGGTGTGGTTGATTGGTGCGGGTGTCCCGGAGATGTTCCCTAAAGCGCTCTGCTAGGAGGTGTCCAGTCTCCCCAATGTAGAGGAGACCGCATAGGGAGCAACGGGTGCAATAAATGATATTGGTGGATGTGCAGGTAAACTTTTGATGGATGTGGAAGGCTCCTTTAGGGCTTTGGATGGAGGTGAGGGAGCAGATGTGGGGGCAGGTTTTGAAATTCCTGCAGTGGCAGTGGAAGGTGCCAGGATGGGAGGGTGGGTTGGAGGGGGGCATGGACCTAACCAGGTAGTCACGGAGGGTCTTTGTCAACGTTTTACCTGCACATCCACCAATATCATTTATTGTATCCGTTGCTCCCGATGTGGTCTCCTCTACATTGGGGAGACTGGACACCTCCTAGCAGAGCGCTTCAGGGAACATCTCCAGGACACCCGCACCAATCAACCACACCGCCCCGTGACCCAACATTTCAACTCCCCCTCCCGCTCTGCTGAGGACATGGACGTCCTGGGCCTCCCTCACCGCCTCTCCCTCACCACCAGACGCCTGAGGAAGAACGCCCCATCTTCCGCCTCGGAACACTTCAACCCCAGGGCATCAATGTGGACTTCAACAGTTTTCTCATTTCCCTTTCCCCCACCTCACCCTAGTTCCAAACTTCCAGCTCAGCACTGTCCCCATGACTTGTCTTACCTGCCTATCTTTTCCACCTAGCCACCCTTCCCCCCCCACCGACTAACACCTCATCCCCTCCCCGACTCACCTATTGTACTCTATGCTACTTTCTCCCCACCCACCCATACCCTCCTCTAACTTATCTCTCCACCCTTCAAGCTCTCTGCCTGTAATCCTGATGAAGGGCTTTTGCCAGAACCTGCTCCTCGATTTTACTGCTCCTCGGATGCTGCCTGAACTGCTGTGCTCTTCCAGCACCACTAATCCAGAACCTGGTTTCCAGCATCTGCAGTCTTTTTTTTTTGTAAGATTACTTACAGTGTGGAAACAGGCCCTTCGGCCCAACAAGTCCACACCGACCCGCCAAAGCGCAACCCACCCATACCCCTACATTTACCCCTTACCTAACACTACGGGGAATTTAGCACAGCCAATTCACCTGACCTGCACATCTTTGGACTGTGGGAGGAAACCGGAGCACCCGGAGGAAACCCACGCAGACACGGGGAGAATGTGCAAACTCCACACAGACAGTTGCCTGAGGCTGGAATTGAACCCGGGTCTCTGGCGCCGTGAGGCAGTGCTAACCACTGTGCCACCGTGCCTATGAAAAATACAGTGCTACTTCCTGTTAGATTGTCAGAGCACAGGCAGAGGCTGAAAGAGACAGACTTCATCATGGTTCTCTTGCTTCCAAATTATATTTTAAATAGTGCCACAAAAAGTATTTTGCTCCCACATTTATTCTGCCCCACAACTGGTGGATTAAAAAGTTCCACTGTGAAGATACGTTCTATTATTTAAAACAAAGTTGCTCTTATAATGTAATGAGGATGCATGGAGCCATGTCTTTACTTAAAACTCCATTTTTCACACCTTTACTCCAAAAACCCTAATGAAAAAAAACTAACTCGGTCTTGAAATGGAAGGAACTGTCCCACAGCGTTTACAGCAATGACAGATGGTTAGGGAGGACAGCAGAAAGAACTAATTTCAAATTTCCACTACCCATTGCATGAAAGGTTCCCATTGAGTTTGGTCCCAACAGCCTAGCTTTACTTGTAAAATGTTTCCCTTGTTCATGATTTCCTTGATGGAAGAAATAGTTTCCCTTCCTCAATCTCATCAAATTTTTGAACATTTTCATCAAATCAGTACTCAATCTTCAATACAGGTAGTTCTTCTATAATGTGATGGTTGCATTCTCGCACAAACCCATATTACAGAAAAATCATGCTTTAGGAACAGCACTTAAAAGCGTTGGTAATGTAATCGCATTACAGCCAACACACATTTTAAAATTTGCATTTTAGAAAGTGACCCAATTCATCAATCACATTACAGTGAATTCACGTTAACAAAACGTGCGTTATAGCAGAACAACCTGTACATAAACAAAATGCATGTATCATTTCTAAAATTTATTCTGCAAAGTACTGGCATCACCTTGTTCCTTCCTGGCATCTGGTGTCGAAAACTGACAAGACTCTACACAACTGAAACATCACCTCTGCGCCTTTATATTCCTTTTTGAGGAAAGGCTGACAGAGTGCCTTTTTATAAATGTCCATCTGGTTTTAGTGATTTGAGAGCTTGAATGCTTAAATACCTTTGTTTGTACAAAGTTTGTCAACAATGAGAAAATTATAGCATTTCTCTGTCTTGAGAACAAGATGAACAAACTTGTGTTTCACTATAACGTTGCGACTCGTTTGATCAATCAACATCCCTCTGAAATTTCCTGATCCTACACAGACTATTTACTGTCCCTCACTTGATAACATTGATATTCAGTCTCTACTATATCATCCAAGTCACGGTCAATACGAAGAGTTAATGATATCCAGAACGGATCCCTGAGGAACACCATTTGTCATATTTCCGAAACTGCTTATTTTTATACCCAGTTTCTATCTCTAAAACTGTGAGAAGGCAGTGGTGTAGTGGCAATGTCACTGCACTAGTTATCCAAAGATCCAGCCTAATGTCCTCTGTTAGAAACCTAACATGGGAGATGGTAAAATTTGAATCAACAACAAAAATCTGGTGTTTAAAAAACCACTCAAATGGCTATTATGCAACCACAGTCAATTGTTGTAAATACCGATTTCATTCACTAATATCTTTTAGGGAAGAAAATCTGCTGTACTTACCTGCTCTGGCCTAAATTGACTCCAGACCCACAGAAATGTGGTTTGACTCTTAACCATTCCCTGAATGCCATGCAAACCACTTGGTTCAATGCAATATATGCTGCCATCCATAATCCATGAATGAAAAAAATTCCAGCAAATCTATTAGTACCCTCCAATTCCATGCACTCTGATTTTTCCAAATTACCTCTTGTACATAATCTTATTGATTGAGTTCTGGAACAGAACAGATAATGTCTACATATATTACCTCAACTGTGTCCTTAAAACAAATTCTACCAGGTTAGTTAGAACTTTCATGCACCTAACAAAACCATGCTGGTACTCTCTGGGGTAGTGTGACCAAGCAATTGGAATAAGTAAGCTAATCAATGACAGATTCAAATAACTTCCCTATTATTGACAATAGGGGAAGTTGTATTAACTTGAGCACTGTAACTCTGACAACAATCTTCAAACAGTCAACGTCACTAGTACAGAATACATTTCACAATATTGCAGCAATTCTGATAAATACGGCACCAGTGAAAATCTGTAGCTTATGATTTCACATCCCTACCTAAACCAGATTTGTCAATTCCCCACATAAGAGGACTAAATCAAAAGGAATGTACTTAAAGTGGGACGTATACATGTTCCCTCTTGTTACTTTTTAGAAAATTCAATTTAATGATACCACAGGGTAATATTCCAAGCCAATAAAAGAGCTCCATTAAAGTACAACAATCATCCCTTATTTTTCCCTTCTTCCTGTTAAATCTTAGCCTTTACACAGCACTTTTCATAGTAACATCAATAAAATGCATGTGATTGTCAAGGAAGACCACACAAAAAATTGAGATTGCAGTACATGACCAAAGGTATGCAAATTAGACTTACTGGCATGTTGAAGACTTCATTGTAGCAGTGTGAATACCTGAGGTACCATGAAATGTTAAAAGTCAATGAGGGATCACACGTATTCTTCCCATCAAGAACTAGATGCAAGAACAAAAGAAGGAATGAGTAAATGTGAGGATAGCAGCATAATGTTATTTCTAGAAACATTTGCAAAGGCTGTGAAAGAGACCCACAATCTCACAACAGTGTTCACTCATGTCACTAAGCCTTACGTCACTTAAGGCAACATACACAGAACACTGCACTCAGCAGGTTTGACCTCTATGTGCTACATCCTGTTAAACTCAGCAGATACTCTCTCACCTTTTATAAGCTATCAATATAAAAATGCAATTGATTTCCTACTCATACCGTGTGGAAAATATTAATAATTTAAACAACATCAGGTATTGGGCTGTTACTGATACAGTAAGTAAAAAGTTTAGAGGAGAGGCAGGCCAACAGCATAAGTTGCATATTTTCTCAACTGTGGACAAAGTCGGTCTTTGTAACATGTGGTCATGGAGCAATGGCTGTTCACTGTTGTGCTGAACTCAACTGTACTTCAGAATTATGATTCGTAATTGAATCAATCACAAATATAAATGGTACATGGGATCGTGGATAATGTCAAAGGAAATAGCATGGCAGCATACTAATCATCCCAATTAGCCCAAGAAAATATTCCCACTGGCAGCACAACAGCAACTACCCTTTATTGCTAACATCAGGTACATACCTTCATCTCACTCAAACTGACCTTTCTTTTTAGTAAAATCCACAGAAATTTAGGATAACTCATTGTATAATGATATTTTGAGTCACCATATGAAATACCAGGTTTAATATTCTTGGAATTCATTCTGGTGTTATCAGTCCCTAGTTCCTATCACCTATTATAATTGCCAAGTATATTTCTGTTCTTACCCTTCTTATTCTGACTCTCCCTTTGTGTAGACATTTAGAGCCTATATCTCGGTAGCTCTGCCACCATCGAATCCTCCACTCATTGTGTAGCATCCTGAAGAAGGGCTTATGGCCGAAACGTCGATTCCTCTGTTCCTTGGATGCTGCCTGACCTGCTGCGCTTTTCCAGCAACACATTTTCAGCAGTAGCTATTGAATGCCCAATTTTGAACATGCATACCACTGAGAATGAAGTTTTGCTCAAAATTTTTTAAGACTTCGTACACTTGATTGTAAAACTAAGGTGCTGTCAGAAAATCTAACTCCAGTAAACATGAGGTGTCTATCCACTTTCAACTTCTGGCATAGCAAAGGCAAGCACTGAATCTGTCATTTTCAGATGAAATTCTGTCAATCTTGTGTATGTAATCTTTCAAATTTGATTATATATTCTCCTACTGAATAACCATTGGACTTTTAAAATGTATTAAAGACTATCCATGCCTCTTATGTCTTTAAAAGATCATCTTCCTTTAAATTTTGTTCACATATATCAAGAGATTATCCAAACCTTCCTTGAAATATAGGGATAGTGCAGGAAAATGGCATGGAGGTAAATGATCAGCCATGATCTAGAGTGGTGGAATAGATTTGAGTAGCTGAAAGACCATTTCCTCCTTTTAAAGGTGCAAGCAGTTTAAGAAGGCAGCTGATCACCAAGATATTAAAAACCAAATTTCCTGTTTTATCCGTGGTGAAATCATAAAAGTTCATAATTGTGTGGGAAGATGGTGGTGTAGAGATAATGTCACTGGAATTGTAACAGACAATCACAAGCTAATATTCTGGGATCATGGGTTCAAATGCCACCATAACAGATGGTAAAAGTTTAATTGCACATTTTATTGAATTCAAAGCTAGCCTAAGGAGACCATGCAAACACTGGCTTACATGCAACTCCAGACTTGACTGTTAACGGCCTCTGAAATGAGCCTAGCAAGCAACTCAGTTCCAGAACAATTAGGGATAGCTATAAATGCTAGCCAATACAGCCACATCCATATCAAATGAATGGGTAAAACTAAAACAAAACTGCAGTACAAATACTGCAAAAAGATAAATTTCCTAAGGGGCAACTAGGTTGCTTTCTGTTCAGTAGAATTATGTGGACTATCAGAATTATCAGGCCAGAGTAAAATCAGGATGCTGGTGATAGTGGGTTTTTCTAGTCTGTCCAGTTAGTGGCTTTGCAGCACAGTTAATCAATAAACTTCAAATACATGTTTGGGCTGGCCTTCACTACAGTATGACATCCAGTTTTCATCACATTTTAACAAGAATGAAGTCCTTCAAAGAGTGTAACAGGAGATTTACCAGAATGGTCCTGGGATGAGTGCAGTCGTACAAGGTTAGGTTAGAGAAGTTGGCATCTTTCTTCTGGTTAAAGGAAAAATGGGGAAAGATTTGATGGAGATATACAAAACTGTGTGATGGTTAGAGAAGGCAGACAACAATTAGCTGTTCCTATTTATTGATGCTATAATGACTAAGGGGCACATTTAATGTTTTAGGCAAGAGATATGGGAAGGTCATTATGGCACGATGACAATACCTCAGTCTCCAACCAATGAGAGGGATATCAAGTTCTTTCCTTGGCAGTAAAACATCAACCAAGTCTTTTGAGCATTGTCCATTATAAAATTGTGGATCAGCTTTTGGGGGAATTCAACAGTAATGAACTCCTCACCACCTCCACCTTCCAACATCACACGTTCCTGTTGCCTCCTACCACCAATTCACACACAATTTAAACAAAAACTATTACTTACATTTTAAAAAAATAGTGCTGCCATTGAAAAGAGTCTTCCTGAACGTATAATTAGAATTGAGCTGAAGCAAAACAAAGCAAAGAGAAAGTTTAATTCAATATGATCAGTGAAATTTGAGACTTGAAAACAGTTTTCAACCATGACTGCATGCATGCCAGTAAAATGAAATCCTAAACTAACTAACAAAGTAATGTAAAACAATTTTTAGTTTATTAGCATTTCCAAAACCTGTCCATTTGAGGCAATTCAAACCATAGTAACACTCAGTTATAATGTGTAATTCTCCCATTACAAAATAGCAGATTGACTCAATGTGAGCAATGCCAAAGATTTGCACTGTAGTTATGTTATTGTTTGTTGGAGTATGCATTTAAATAAATATTGAACAAAATATTCAGTCAAGGCTAATGAATCAAACCAAACACACACACTGTGGTTTCATGGAATAATACACAGATCACATTCTATTAAAAGCAGTTGCATGTTTTCAGGTGTGTTCTCACTTTGTAAGTACAAAACAACTTCGATTATCCAAATGAGATGGTGGAGAGTATTTTGTTAGAATAACTGACTGTTTGGATAACTGATCTGATCGTAAACAAAGGAATCCATGTTTACAGAGTTTTTATTTCACTCAAATCGACAAAATGTGTATAAACACTGGATATTGCTTTAGAATTCATGATATTTTACAAATAAAATCACTTTTTGTCTACAGCTTGACTGAAATCTGTGAAATTTTTTGCTGCCATTTTCCTCAGTTTTACACCGGTCCTCGACAGTAGCTGGCATGTTTCTGTTTGGCGTCATCCTGCCGTCCAGACTAACCAATCCCTCAGCAACCACCCAGCCCTTGGAGAGAGAGTGAGGGGCACAAAATACAGGGGGAACATGAGAGAAGGAAGATTTTTCGCTGACCCAGTTTCCGTCCTCTCATCAATTTTAAAATTTTCTTGTCAGCTGAAAGATTTGAACTACTTTTTGTTTGGGGGAAAAAAAAAGTCATCGTGAGATAATGGGAGGAAAAAGCAACAGAAATGAAAAGTGCGAGCACATTTTTTGACTTAACTAACTGGAGAATGAACTGAGGAAAAAAAATTGTTGGGTTTGCAAAATGAAGCAAGTCAATATTAAGAGGGAATCTTGCTGTTCAAGCGCACAGCTCAGGCTTGCACATATATGTTGTTCTTGTGTGTTTACATCACAAGCTTTTGTCCTCGGGGAGAATAAGTATCGGACAGCCTTTTTATAAAAAGTGTAAGACTTGACTTTAACGTCACGCCTCAAGTAATATATTTGAAGCTAATTGTTTATTAAAGCATACTTGCATCTATATTCCTGTTCAAATTTACAAAATTATGCATTACATGGATGCGGAATAGAATTTTCCTACTTCAGTTGAAATGCATGTACAAGGACCTTAGATCTTGTTCAGATAATCCAAAATTCGGAAAATTGATGTCAGGGTTACAGAGGTTGCTCTGTATACAGCAGCATACAAATAGAAATGGTGATTGAATGTGAAACTTTAAGAAGACAAGGTCTTCACTTCAAAGGGAATGGAGTAGAAAGTAGACAAGTTTTGATAAAACTACATAAGGCTTATTCAGACTAAGGCTAGAATACTGTGAACAGTTTTGGGTCCCTCATCTGAGGAAAGATATACTGGCATTGGAGGGAATCCAGAGTAAGTTCACTGGGTTGAAACCAGATAATGGGGGTACTTCCGTATGAAGAGAGACTGAGTAGATTAGGCCTGTACTCACAGACATTTCGAAGAATGAGAGGCAACTTTATTGAAGCTTAGAAACTCACTAGGGGACTTGACAGGGTAGATGTAGAAAAGCTGTTTCCCTTTGTGGTAAAGTCTTAGACAGAGGGCATTGTCTCAGAAGAAGGGGTATTTGGGACAGAGATAAGGAGGAATTTCTCCCCTCAGAGGACAGACACTTATTGCAGAGGGATGATGAGGCTGTGCTATTGAATACACTCAAGGCTGAATTTGATTGTTAAATCAGTGAAGAATCAAGGGTTATTGGAAAAAGCAGGAAATGGGAGTTGAGGATCATCAGATCAGCCATGATCTCATGAAGTGGTGGGGCAGATTCAATGGACTGATGACGTACTTCTGCTCCTAGGACTGAGGGTAAGAAAACATGAGTGAGGTACCCCGCTGATCACCAGCATCAATTACATTACAACAAACTATTAGCTGTCCAGGGATGGAATACTGCAGACTTCACAGAAAATAAATCAATCTCTATTGAACTATACACAGGCCAAAGAGACAGCCAGCCTTGGGACAGTTTCAACTAACCATATGTTGGGTTGGTTGTTCACATTCTGGCATTAAAAAAACAGAAACAATGCAGAGAATTGGTAGACATACATTTATAGGGAAAACATTCCCATTCAGCACATCCGCAACACCCAACCTATAAAGATAAACCACTGCAGATGCTGAAAAAAACGTGAAACAAAATCAGAAATTTCTGAAGGAACTTAGCAGATCTGGCAGCATATGCTGAGTTCGCCCACACACATTGCCAACCCAGTCCCCTTTCCTTGCCATCCCTCTACCCATTCCTCCTTCCCCTCACACCCCCCCCCATTCCTCACCAACCCACCCATCACGCTCAAACAGCCCTTCCCCTCTCACTTCTAGTCACTCCAACTCTGATACAGGTCCCGTCACTCTTAATCTCCGCCACACTCACGCTATTGTGACTCACCACCTACCACTAACCTCCACCCTCCCCCCCCCCCCTTTTCTTTCCAACAGTCCTTTCACTGCATCTCCCTGCCAGTTCTTTTCCTTCCTGTAAGCGCAGATTCTTTTGCTAACATACCTCGGTAACAGGAATGCTCCATTTAGACACCTCCGCGGCGATACCAGCCCTGATAACGCTGAGTAAAGCCAAACAAACCCAAGCGTACCATTTGTTTCCTGTTAGTAGGCCCAGCATTTTGTTTACCCCCAAATCAACAGACGCCATGTCCCAGTGCCACAACACAAAACGTCACTTCCGCCTCCGGCTCCGTGCACTGCAGACCTCCCACCAAGAGGTGGGGAGCAAACGGCCCCGGGCATTCCCATCAGCAGCTGGAGCCCGCCCCACCATGGCACCGCCCACCAGTGGGAGGAGCCGCCCGACCAGCTGGCGACGGTCGCCTCTGGACCTCCCACCACCAGGTGGGGCTCACTTCAGCTGGGGGGGGGGGGAGAGGCGTCAGCGTGCCGAAGTTATTTGTGTTCGTTACGCAGCGCCTTGTGTTCAGTAAATAGCGATGGTCGGAGTGTGGGTCCGTTTCAACTTCGGAGGAAATGCAGTTAGTTCTGCTGTTCCTTGTTTGTACTTCATTCAGTCCGACCCTGTAATCACTGCCCACCCCTTTCTCCCAACACTCGGATGGGTGATGGTGTATGCGCAGTTTACAATTGCGGTATAATTGATTCGGCCATGTCAGCAATTTCAGAGAGAACAAAATTCGTTACTTATCTGGGGGTTTGCTTTTGGGCTAGGATAAATTGCAACATCTTAAAACTCCCTACGAATTCATGCATGGCCTTTTCTTAGGACTTAAGCACAGAATAGTATAGCAAAGGGACAGGCTGTTCGGCCCACGTCTCTCTGTCGACCGTGATGCTGATCTAAACTGCACATGATCCGTATTCTCGGCCTATTGACGTCGCTGTTTAAATGTCTCAACCTTTGCTCATTTCTTCTTTTACTACCTACACCACGTTCCAGACCGCTATCACATTCTGTGTTTTAAAAAAAACTTGTAGCAACTCCTTTAAACTTGCCTCCTCTCACCTCACATCTATGCCTCCCGTATTTGAATTTTCCACTGGGAAAGAGACTTTCAGAGCCTTTCAGAATTTTATATGCCCCTCAGCCTCTGACAATTCTGGTGAAAATAATCCAGATTTGTCTCATCTCGCTTTGTAATTAACACACTCCAATCCAGGCAACATATTGGTAAACCTCTCCACCCTTTCTAAAGCCTCCACATCCTTCTTATAGTTACCCATCACAATCTCTGTAATACTTATCTCCACACTCTAATGAATTGAATTTATTGTCATTTGTACTGAAGCACAGTGAAAAGCTTTGTCTTGCAAGCAATACAGGCAAGTCACATAGTTAATTCTGGCCTTTTGAAAATCCCCAATTGTAGTCACCGTGCTTATGTTCTGGAATGCCTTTGATTCTAACTCTCCTAACAAACAGTCTCATGGACCAAGCTTTTAGTGATCTAACCTCTCCTTTTTTGTGACTTCGTGACATGTTTTAGCTCTTAAACACCTTGGGTTGTTTTTATTATGCTAAGGATATAATACAAATGCAATTTGTTACTGTTACAAAGACAAGTGGGTTTCTTTTTATGTGTTTTCACAGGTGGACCTACCTGTTGCATAGAATAGATTAGCAATTTATTGTCAGTTGCATTATGAAAAATACAGTGAGATGTGCATAAGTTACCACAAATTGACATTCTTTTAATTGAAATCATAAAAAGAAATAATTGAAACAAAGTTAGGTCAGAGTTTGTCTTTTCTTTCCTCCATGGCAATCTGGATTTATGGAGTGGCCATGAGACAATGTTACTGAAGCTGTCCTGATGACACCAAAGCAAAGATTTCCAGACCGGACCCACCATGCTGCTTTTACCGAAGCAAGGAGGGACAGACAGGATCCATCAAGTCGCCAACGCTGAAGCCATCGCCACTTCAGTCACCACCTGAAGCTGCCGCGATAGCCGTGAGGAATGAACTAGAAGCACCATGTAGAAACCGCCTTGCTGCCAGGAGGAACAGACCAGACCCACCGATGATGAAGCCGACGATAAAACTGCGGCCACAATGGCCACGAGGAACTACTATCTGGATCCGCCATGCTGCTGCAGCAGGCCCTCACCACCACCTTCCTCTGCCACAGCTGCAGAAAAGAACAAAAGAAAAAGGAAGAAACAAAACAAAAAAAAAACAATGAGTGCGGCTGGCCCAGCTAAGCAGGAGCATATGGGCACCCAGCTGACCACTTCCTATCCGACCGTTGCCAACACCTTTTAAGTTATCTAGTTATCATTTGCATGCCTAAATGCTTGGGTAGCCTGAGTCCAGTTGCCAGTGGGGAACTGTTAATATTTTCGTCTGACCAAAAATTGGCACCAAGGAATGAATATAGCATATGAAAAAAAAGACTGGTTGAATTGTTCCAATATGTAATGTGAATTTGAAATTCAAGACTTGGGTAGACTAAAAAGAGTTTTGCTGTGCCATTGATGTGGTGTATGCAGATACTTGATATCTGAAGTGGAAAAGAGCTTACAGTGTTGATATCCCCTATTTTAATTGTAAAAATGCCTTTCTTAACGAGGAGCTGATAAATAGAAATGGTGAAGAGCAAGTCCATCTCCATATTCCCCAACCTATCTCAACTTCAAAACATAACTTCTAATCACTGGTAGTTATTATTATGTTATAAAGAGCCAAAATAGCTTAAGGTTTATTAGGTTTCCTGATGACATGAATAATGTTTATTTTTGAAATTGCAGTCACCTAAATTCAGCCTACATTTCCCAGAAACCCTTTTTCTGATGGGTCAAAGCAGTCAAAACCAAGAGAGGAGAAGCCTGTGAGCACTCAGTGGAGCGTCGGAAAAATAAGTCTTCTCGTAAAGAGACCACCTGTTCAAACACTTCATGTTGACAGTCTAGCAGCACGGGAGAAAGAGTTTTCCAGCAAAGAGCAAACATAAGATGGAGTCTAATGTTCAAAATACCGAGGAAACCAGGTACAGTTAAAGAGTCTGTAACATTTGTCAGTTGACTGACGTAGATCATTTATTTGGATTGGCAGTTACTTTATTCATTTTGCTTTATAACTAAGATCTATTTTTAACACTCCTACTATCTACCTTTATAGTTACAGCTCTATATAGGTTATATTTTTAAAACTCTCACATTGGATGTAGGCATTTCAAGCAAGGTCAAAATTTATTGCCTGTTCCCAATTGCCCTTGACAGAGTGATGGAAAGCAGCCTTCTTCAGCCTCTGCTGTCCATTCGGGGCTGGGTAGTTGTGAGGTAGGTACACCCACAGTGCTGTAAGGAGGGGAATTCACAGATTTTTACCCAACAACAGTGAAGGAACGGTAGTAAATTTCCTCATCAGGAGGGTGAGTGGCTTGGAGGGGAACTTATAGGTGATGGTGTTCCCATGTATCTGTGCCTTTGTGTTTCCAGGTGGTAGACCTTCTGAGTCTGTAAGATGTTAACCTAACAAACATGGGAAAAAGCAGTCCGTGGAAACTTGACAAGTTAATGGATTCTAATACAGCAAGGGCAGGGAAATTACCTAAAGTGTGATGTCACATGGTATCATGGAAACAGAAATTCCTGCCTTGATTTCATAGATGTTTTATGAACAGCGAATACGGAAGTTGCTCATCTAACTAAGGATCAAAATGAAAGATAGTTCATAGGTTTCTGACAAAGCAATTAACTTTGTTACTTGAAGTAACTATATAGGCAACTGTGGACATGAAAACAGAAGAAATATAAGCAGGAGTAGGCCATTTATGACTTCCAAACCTAATCCATCATTCAGTAAGGTTGTGGCTGATCTGTCCCTGTCTTTAACTTCTTTTTCATGCCAACTCGTCATAACCCTCAGCTCCTGATATTTTAAAAATCTACCCATGCTCTCTTTAAACAATTATAGTCATCTAACTTCCACAGTTCCCTGCAGGAGAGAATTCCAAATAATCATTACGATCTGGGAGAATAAATTCCTTTGCACCTCAGTCTAAAACATGTGCCCCCTCTAACTATATCCCCCTTGTTTGAGATTCTCCCACTAGTGGAAGCATCTTTAACATCTACACTGTCAAGCCATTATGATCTTTTATGTATCACAAAGATCAACCCTCATTCTTTTAACTCTAATAAAAAAAATGACCTAAACTGTTTAGCCATTTGGATACAGAGAGAACAAGCCATTTGGATACAGAATTGGGTCGAAGGTAGAAGATAGAGGGTGACGGCGGACGGTTGCTTTTCAGACTGGAGGCCTGTGACCAGTTGTATGCCTGGATCAGTTCTAGGTCCACTGCTTTTCATTGTTTATGTAAATGATTTGAATGTGACAATAGGAGGTATAGGTAGTAAGTTTGGAGATAACACCAAAATTGAACGTGTAGTGGTCAGCAATGAAGGTTAACTTAGAGTATAAGGGGATCTTGATCAGATGGGCTGAGGAGTGGCAGATGGAGTTTTATTTAGATAAATGTGAGGTGCTACATTTTGGAAAGGTAAATCTTAGCAGGACTTATATACATAATGATAAGGTCCTGGGGAGTGTTGCTGAACAAAGAGACCTTGGAGTGCAGGTTCATAGTTCCTTGAAAGTTGACTCGCAGGTAGATAGGATTGTGAAGAAGGCATTTGGTATGTTTTCTTTTATTGGTCAGAGTATTGAGTATAGGAGTTTGGAGGTCATGTTGTGGCTGTACAGGACATTGGTTAGGCCACTTCTGGAATACTGTGCAATTCTAGTCTTCCCTCCTATCGGAAGGACCTTGTGAAACTTGGAAGGGTTCACAAAAGATTAACAAGGATGTTGCCCGGGTTGGAGGATTTAAGCTAGAGAGAGAGACTGAATAGATTTTAGTTGTTTCCCTGGAGCATTGGAGGCTGAAGGGTGACCTTATAGAGGTTTATAAAATCATGAAGGGCTTGGGTAGGGTAAATAGACAAGGGGTAGGGGAGTTCAGAACTAGGGTGCATAGGTTTTGGGGCAATGTTTTTACACAGACAGTAGTGCGTGTTTGGAATGAGCTGCCAGAGGAAGTGGTGGATGCTTGTACAATTACAGCATTTCAAAGGCATCTGGATGGGTATGTGATTCGGAAGGGTTTGGTGGGATATGGACCAAGTGCTGGCAAATGGGACTAGGTTAGGATAGGATATCTGGTCAGCATGAACAAGTTGGACTGAAGAGCCTGTTTCTGTGATGATGTACATATCTATGACTACTTACAAACATATATGTAAATAAGCAAGACACAAGTATTGTGGATGGGCAAGAAAAAAAAGTCAAAGTAGCACAATTCTAGCAGCAGTTCCAGATCACAAACATCAGTGAATTGTTTCATTTTGGCTTTCTTTCAACTCCTTCCAATTCTTTGCTAATGTCATGAGGTTGTGGATAGAGTAACTCTCAGTCTTTTAACTAACTGCTTGAGGATTTGTACTTTCACTGTCTCTGAAGGTTTTCTTCCTTTTTCCCCATCTATAAAGGACTTGCAGTAAGAACGTCTTCAAGAGAAAGTTGAGGGAGAATAGGGAATTTTCTTTTACTTCTTCACACACAATGGTGAGAAAGAGCGAGAGATAGATGGATGCTTTCTCTTCCCAGATGGACACTTCTCTCCATTTCTTTCTGGGATTTATATATTAATCAACTAAAACCTCTTCTCCATTCTTACAGATTAATAGTTATCTAGCATTGTTCAATACTTTCATATAAGTTGTATGACCCTGTGATCTTTACTTATAACTTCTGTGTCCAATGTTTTTGGTCTCACTTGCTGCCTGACAAAGGAATGGGGCTCGGAAAGCTTGCTGTTTCAAATAAACCTGTTGGACTATAACCCGGTGGTGTATGATTTTTGGTAAAGTTAGGCGGCATTGTATACCGTGTAGATAATATCATAAAATTAAAAAAGGGCTTTGATAGTATAGATGAATTGGCAAACCTATGACAGATGGAATTCAGGTTATCCAATGTGGAACGAGAAAGCATAGATCATGGGAACTTATTATTGAATCGAATTGAATTTATAGTCACGTGTACCGAGGTACAGTGAAAAGCTTTGTCTTGTGAGCAATACAGACAGATCACAGAGTTAAGTAGCATAGATAGTAAATGATAGGTTCAGATGCCATATCACTTGCCCTTCACTCCTCCCTTAAACATCTTGACACCTAGAACAGCTTCATAAGAATCCTACTCATTGACAGCAGTTCAGCTTTCAACACTATTATCCCCTCGAGACTGATTACTAAACTTAGTGATCTTGGACTAAGCCCCACTCTCTGCAACTGGATCCTCAGTTTTCTGTCCCACAGGCCACAATCATTGAAGATTGGGGACAATATTTCATCCTCACCAACACTCAACAATGGAGCCCCCCAGGGAGGCATACTCAGCTCCCTACTGTACTCACCGTGTACCCATGACTGCGTCGCCACATACCAGATTAAAGCCATTTACAAGTTCGTTGATGATATCACCATAGTCGGTCGAATCTCAGATGGCAATGAAACAGACTGCAGACGAGAGGTGGAAGACCTGGAAAAATGGTGCACTGAGAACAACGTGTATATTGTTTCCGGTGATGATGATGATCCCAATGATATCTTGATTACATTCCGCGTGGTCGTTTGTGGGCGGCACGGTGGCACAGTGGTTAGCACTGCTGCCTCGCAGCGCCGGAGACCCGGGTTCAATTCCCGCCTCAGGCGACTGACTGTGTGGAGTTTGCACGTTCTCCCCGTGTCTGCGTGGGTTTCCTCCGGGTACTCCGGTTTCCTCCCACAGTCCAAAGATGTGCAGGTCAGGTGAATTGGCCATGCTAAATTGCCCGTAGTGTTAGGTAAGGGGTAGATGTAGATGTAGATGTAGGGGTATGGGTGGGTTACGCTTCGGCGGGGCGGTGTGGACTTGTTGGGCCGAAGGGCCTGTTTCCACATTGTAAGTAATCTAATCTAATCTAATCTAATCTAGTCAAGGTTGTTTCTGTTGTTATCTTTTCTCTAATTACTGAATAGTTTTGAACTAATTTAATGTATATAACATAGCCCTCCCCCACTTTTTATTTTAAAAGAAATAGGAATGTGGACCCCATGTGGAATGTTAAGTCAGGTTTTAGAGGCCTGGTAGGCTCCAATCTCAGTTTCTGACCGTGGAGTGGTCAGAAAAGACTGAAATGAGGTGGTCATCGTGACCAACAAATTAAGTGTAAGGACAAAGTGGGTGGTTGTGACCTGTGAAGGAAATTTGAAGACGAAGATGAAGGAAATGTGAAGGTGAAGATGAAATGGCTGTTATGACCATGGGCAGAATCTGATATGGAGATTATATCCAATGAACGACGCTGGAGAAACCAAAGAATTGTAACCTGCTTAATCCCATCAGCACATCCAAGAATAAGAGTTAGTCCCACTGGGACCACAGAGTCTTGTGAAATGCTTGTGAGTTTGGAACATCAGAAACAGTTGCACCTCGCCTTGGGTGGCTTTCAGGAGCTGTTTCATTATCTGGATTAATGAATTAGTGCATTTGTTAAATAGGCAGCCAACAGAGACCCATCAGTCTGTCGTTAATCCTTGGTTTCTGGGGGCATAGTAATATTGTAGGATCCCGGTTCCCATGTCTGTGTCCTGTCATTCCCTCAAGTGGTGATGCCCTGAATTTTGGCCATTACCATTCGACAGTCTAGTTCAGTCTGCTTTCTCTGGTCCGTACTAGCCTTTTAGTATTGTCACATAGTGACAATATACCGGCCACTACAGTGGACAGCTCGAACTGACAACCGGAAGCGGCAGAGGCAGGCCACTATAAATACCGGAGAAAACAGCACAGAAGCGCTTCACAGGAGGCTCCCAAGCACTGAGGATGTCACCGAGACAGGGGACGAAACGTTTGCAAGACAAATTCCCAGCTCGGCGAACAGAACCACAACAACGAGCACCCGAGCTACAAATCTTCTACCAAACTTTGAGTATTGTCACATAGCCATGTTGTGGATACGCTGTCTGGTGTCCGGGTTATAATGAGTTGGGGTCTTTCGATGGCTTTGTCCATCAGGGAATTATTGGGGAGTTCTCTCGTGTCTAGACTTGGGAATGTGTAACATGTCCGTGCTGTGAGTCACTAGTGAATCATTCCGATCTGTTAAAGAATCCTCCATTGTGTCAATCAGATTGTCTGGGTGTCCCTTGGGCATTGAAGCTGCAGTTGGTTGTAGTGATGGAAGAGTATAAGTTTCGTCAGGGGTTCAGTCTGATTGAGAGGAAGTGTTCGGGGTTGTCCTTGGTGTCTGGGTTTACCTTGGTCTTGTCATTTGTTCGAGGGCAGTGTCATCCATCATATATATATCAAGATGGTGAGAGTGGCTGTGTTGAGTGCCAGAAGCTTTTAATATGAGTTGGCTAGTGTCCACGGCATCGACTGGTTCCTGCCAAATTGGGGGTTGGTGACTCCCTCTATCCCTGGTTACTGTGGCTGTGAGTGCAGCTGCACATGAGCTCTACATTCTCACGCATACTGTCCTATGTTCCCCTGCTGTGTCCCTTTGTCTCTTCCTGTCGCTGTGTAAGATGGAACTGGGTTCCTTTGTTAAGAGTTCCCCTTCTCCCTCTATTCCTCCACACCGGACCCTGGTTGGAGATTCGGAAAGGAAGCAATTTCCTTTCTTTCTCTGTTCTACTCTTGTTTAGTTCATGGACTTCTTTCTCCCACACCTGGGACATTCTTCTCAGCACCCATGCCACATAGTGGCTTAGCTCTGCAGGATCGAAATTCATATATGCCTTGATGCTCTCTTCGGTGGCTTGGGAAACTGTGAGTCCTAGCCCACTTAGTTGAGTCAGCCTTAGATAACTGATCCCTGTTTAAGTGTCGAAAAGTGCACCCATAAACAACTGGCAAAGGCAGTCCTTTCTTTTGTCTGCACTTGTTTACCCCGTCTACCCAATTGCTGTTAGGATCACCTTTTCCATATCGTTGAGGGTTCCATCGCCTGCATTTAGTGGGGCTGGGACTGCAAACTGCACTGATTGGCTCAGATACATTATAATGAGTTTTTCTTTCTCTCTCTCATCCAACCCATGTAAACTTTTGTTGCCTGACCCTTTCAAAGAATATAAATGGATCAGCCATGGCTCAAAATCTGGAAACATGTTAGCAATTTCTGCTAATTGTGCCACCGTAAATGTGGTGGTGAATGTTATGGCTGAGCCATCAGTGGTTTTTTTTACCCCCCCAGTCTGTCTTTCTGTGGTACTCGGGTTCATTGTGACAAGGGATGTCCCCAGGGGTGCTGAAAGAGTTGACTTCTCTGGGAAGGGTGGGGACTGACCCCGAGCCTTCGTGTACATGGTGTATTGCTGTGTATCTTTCCTGAGCTCATCCCAGTCTATCTCCTATCCTTCTCTTCCCTCTTTGACTTTCCCATATGTGCATTTCTGATTGAGAGTTAGGCTTTTAATTTCTCAATCTCATGCAGGCACTTAGTGTGGTTTGAGGTTGCCTGTTTCTTCCCCCTATATGCCTGGTGCATTACCTTTACTGAATCTGCACATTTATTTCTTAATTGACTCACTTCCTTCTCAGTGACCTCTTTAGCTGACACTGTACGCTGGGTATCTTGGGATGCTCTCTCACACTTGGTTTGGAATTCCCCCTTGTGTAGTAGGTTTGCCTGATTTCTTTGGTCCTCAGCCGTGTTTTTCAGTTATAACTCCATGATTTCCCTTTTTGCGTCCTCTAATTCTTTACAGACTGTCTTCAGTTATAAATATATAAAATGGAAAAGGGTGGCTAAAGTGGATATAGGTCCCTTGCAGGATGAGAAAGGGGAATTAATATTGGGTAATGCTGAAACGGCTGAGGCCTTGAATAACTATTTTGTGTCAGTCTTCACAGTGGAAGATGTGTCTAACATGTCATAGAATGATATTAAGGCTATGATGGGAGGTGAGGACCTCAAATCAGTTATTATCACTAAAGGGATGGTGTTGAGCAAACTTGAGGGTTTAAAAGTAGATAAATCCTCTGGTCCTGATCCCAAGGTGCTGAAAGAAATGGTGGAAACTATAGTAGATGCTTTAGTGGTAATTTATAGGACCCTGGGCAAGTCCCAGTGGATTGGAGGAGAGCGAATGTCATGCTGCTGTTTAAAAAAGGGTGTAGGCAAAAGGCAGGTAACTATAGGCCACTTAATTTAACATTTGTAGTCAGGAAAATGCTGGAGGCTATCATTAAAGAAGAAATAGTGAGACATTGGAATGGAAAGGGTTCCAACATGTGCATGCAGCTTGGATTCAGGAAGGGAAGGTCATGTTTGACAATCTTACTACAATTCTTTGAGGATGTAACAAGCATGGTGGATGGAGGGGAACAGGTGGAAGTTGTATACTTGGATTTACAGAAAGCATTCAATAAGGTGCTGCATAAAAGACTGATCTATTAGATAAGCATGCATGAAGTTGCAGTGAATTAGCATGGATAGACGACTGGTTATCCAATAGAAAGCAGAGAGTTGGGCTACGAGGGTGTTTCTCTGGTTGGAGATCTTTGGTGAGCGGGGTGCCGCAGGAGTTGGTGTTGGGCTGGCAACTGTTCATGATGCATATGAATGGTTTGGAAAAGGAGACTGAGTTTGCTGATGACAGTAAATTGAGTGGAAAGGCAAACTGTCCAAGAGGATGTGGAGGGTGTGCAGAGAGAGTTAGAATGATAGAATCCGTAGAATCATAGGATCCCTACAGTGTGGAAACAGACCATTTGGCCCAACAAGTTCACACTGACCCTCTGAAGAGTACCCCACCCAGACCCATTCCCCTTCCCTATTACTCTACATTTACCCCTGACTAAAACACCTAACATCCCTGAACACTATGGGCAATTTAGCATGGCCAATCACCCAACCATCTAAGTTAGATAGGTTAAGTGAGTGGCCGATATATTGGCCTGGCAGATAGATTGCAATGTTGGTAAATGTGAAGTAAAAATGATAGGTCAGAGTACTATTTAAATGGTGAAAGATTGCAGCATATTGTTGTGCAGAGGGACATTGGAATGCTCATACATGAATCGCTAAAAGTTGATTTACAGGTGCAACAGGTAATCAGGAAGATAAATGGAACATTACTTGCTGAGGGATTGAATTTAAGAACAGGGAGGTTCTGCTGCGATTTTGTATAAGGTGTTGGTGAGGCTGCACCTGCAGTATTGTGAGCAGTCCTTATTTGAGGAATGATATCCTGGCTTTGGAGGTGATGCAGAGGAGGTTCACCACATTTATTCCAGAGATGAAGGGGTTACCCTATGAGGAGAGGTTGAGCCGTGTGGGGCGCTCAAATTTAGAAGAATGAGAGGGGATCTTCTGGAAACATATAAAATTATGAAAGGGATAGATAAGACTCAGGCAGGCAAGTTGTTTCCGCTGCTGGGTGTGAGTAGGACTACGGAGACATGGCCTCAATATTCGGGGGAGTAGATTTAGGACAGATGAGGAGGAACTGCTTTTGCCAGAGAGTAGTGAATCTATGGAATTCTCTGCCCAAGGAAGCAGTAGAAGTAGCATCAGTAAATATATTCATGACACAAGTCACAATATATTCAGGTTAGATGGGTTTTTGCATGGTAGAGGAATTAAGGGTTATGGGGATAATGCAGTTTGGAGGAGCTGAGACGGTAGATATCTCAGCTATGATTTTAATGAATGGTGAGCAGGCTCAGCAGGCCAAATGACCTACTCGTACTTCTATTACTATGATTCAAAGTTTGTGAGAAGATTTGTAGCTTGGGTGCTCGTTGTCATGGTTCTGTTCGCCAAGCTGGGAATTTGTGTTGCAGACGTTTCGTCCCCTGAATAGGTGACATCCTCAGTGCTTGGGAGCCTCCTGTGAAGCGCTTCTGTGATGTTTCCTCCGGCATTTATAGTGGTTTGTATCTGCCGCTTCTGGTTGTCAGTTCCAGCTGTCCGCTGCAGTGACCGATATATTGGGTTCAGGTGGATGTGTTTGTTGATAGAATCTGTGGATGAGTGCCATGTCTCTAGGAATTCCCTGGCTGTTCTCTGTTTGGCTTGTCCTATAATAGTAGTGTTGTCCCACTCGAACTGATGTTGCCTGTCATCTGCGTGTGTGGCTACTAAGGATAGCTGGTTGTGTCGTTTCGTGGCTAGTTGATGTTCGTGGATACAGATCGTTAGCTGTCTTCCTGTTTGTCCTATGTAGTGTTTTGTGCAGTCCTTGCATGGGATTTTGTACATCACAGCAGGAAAAACATCTTCCGGCAAGTCAGCGGATATCTCTGGGAGAGGGAGAAGCTCCTCCAAGCTCCACTCAGAAAGTAGAAATTACAGGAAATGGGATTTCCACCAAGACCTTGTGTCAGGCGACATGGATGAGGTAGGATGTAGTTTGGGGGTCGCTCCTCGGGAATGTTGTAAATTTATATATTTTGGTTTCCTAAATTTGGTCGTTACACACCCTTTTTACTCCGTTTGGCTATTTTTTCTAAATACGATCCATTTTTACCTGTATCCTTTCAAATGGCGACTTGTTGAACAAAAATTGAGTCAGCCAAGTCCAGTTGTGCTAGGCTGCACCATTTACCTAAGCCTGAGTCTCTGGAGAAGCCGGATACGAATAAAGCCATATTACGTAGCATTAAGGACATGATGGACGATATGTGGGCTGAAATTATTACCAAGTTTGAATCCATAATTTCAGAGACGGTTAAAAAGGAGTTGACAACTGCACTGAAGTGCTGGAGGAAAAAGTTTCTTCGCAATGCGGGACTATTTTGGATCTGCAACAACAGCTAATAAGTATAATAACCAGACAGCTAACCTCCAAGAGAATGTTAGTGTGTTATCTGCTATGATTGAGTCTCTGACTAAGAAATGTGAAGACTTGGAGGCCCGCTCCAAGTGGAGGGTCCTCGCCCCACATAATTTATGGCCCAGTCTTTACCGGACTTGCTCAGACTTGAGGCTAAACCCGTGTTGGACAGGGCTCATCGCACTCTGCGTACTAAACTTAAAGAAAGCAAGTTTCTTGCCAATGGTCATCAACCAGTTTCAAGTGAGAAACCAGATTCTACGCCGTGCTGAAGGTGATTCTCCCCTTGTATATAATGGAAGAAGAGTATACATTTTTCTGGATTTAACCCCGACTGTGGCTAAGCAGTATGTGGCTTTTAGGTGAAAGTGAGGGCTGCAGATGCTGGAGATCAGAGTCAAGATTAGAGTGGTGCTGCAAAAACACAGCAGGTCAGGCAGCATCTGAGGAGCAGGAAAATTGATGTTTCGGGCAAAAGCCCTTCATCATTCCTGAAACGACAATTTCCCTGCTCCTCGGATGCTGCCTGACCTGCTGTGCTTTTCCAGCACCAATCTTATCTTGACCCTGAGTATGTGGCTTTTGCCAAGGTAAAGAAGAAACTACATTCATGACCAAATGCTAAATTTGGCCTTCGTTATCCTGCGATATTACATATAATTTTGCCCAGCAGCCGAGCTCATAAGTTTGATGACCCAGGTTGGGCTATGGACTTTGTGAATAAAAACCTTCAAAAGATTGCGGTTCCAGAGCCAGAATGATGGTTGGCTCAACTAGGCCGTTTAGACATTAGCTTTCGCTACCACAGACAAAGACTACTTTTCCCACTGAGCAGATGAAGATGGTTGGTATCCTGTGTTTACGGACTTGGAATTGGTATTCTTCTTATATTTGACTTCATTCATCAAGAAGTACATGTTTTCTTACTCAAGAATTTATTTTGTCGAAAGGTTGATCAGTTGGTACCAAAGACTGTAGAATGTAATTGTTTCACTGTGTATAGTACAGTTTTTAATACATTTACATTTTTAGTCATTTTTGCTTTGTAATTTTGGTACAGTTAACTTTTACATTCCCTGAAGCCGCCATGTAGCTCATGTGAGCTACAAAAGATGACAGGTTCTTTTTTTACTATGGAGCAAGAGAGCACGCACCAATCTAGAGAGTGTTTCTGCTGGGAGGGGGGAGAGGTTGGTGGGTGGGGGCAATGCTGCTATGGGGGGTGGTGGAGTTTGTTTTGTTATGAAGGGAATAGGGAGGGAGGGTGGCACATACTTTTACAAGTTTACGTCTCTTTATCTCTTATTGCATATTTGGGGTTTTACTGGTGATTATTACATATTCAAAGTTTGGTAGAAGATTTGTAGCTCGGGTGCTTGTTGTGGTTCTGTTCGCCGAGCTGGGAATTTGTCTTGCAAACGTTTCGTCCCCTGTCTAGGTGACATCGTCAGTGCTTGGGAGCCTCCTGTGAAGCGCTTCTGTGCAGTTTTCTCCGGTATTTATAGTGGCCTGTCTCTGCCGCTTCCGGTTGTCAGTTCGAGCTGTCCACTGTAGTGGCCAGTATATTGGGTCCAGGTCGATGTGTTTGTTGATAGAGTCTGTGGATGAGTGCCATGCCTCTAGGAATTCCCTGGCTGTTCTCTGTTTGGCTTGCCCTGTAATGGTGGTATTGTCCCAGTTGAATTCATGTTGCTTGTCATCTGTGTGTGTGGCTACTAAGGATAGCTGGTCGTGTCGTTTCGTGGCTAGTTGGTGTTCGTGTATACGGATCGTTAACTGTCTTCCTGTTTGTCCGATGTAGTGTTTTCTGCAGTCCTTGCATGGGATTTTATACACTACATTAGTTTTTCTCATGTTGGGTATCGGGTCCTTTGTTCTGGTGAGTTGTTTGCTGAGCGTGGCTGTTGGTTTGTGTGCTGTTATGAGTCCTAGTGGTCGCAGTAGTCTGGTTGTCAGTTCAGAAATGCTCCTGATGTATGGTAGTGTGGCTAGTCCTTTGGGTTGCGGCATGTACTCGTTCCGTTGTCTCTCCCTTAGGCATCTGTTGATGAAATTGTGAGGGTATCCGTTTTTGGCAAATACTTTGTATAGGTGTTCCTCTTCTTCTTTTTGTAGTTCTGGTGTGCTGCAGTGTGTTGTGGCCCTTTTGAATAGTGTCCTGATGCAACTTCGTTTGTGTGTGTTGGGGTGGTTGCTTTCATAGTTCAGGACTTGGTCTGTGTGTGTGGCTTTCCTGTAAACCTTTGTGGTGAATTCTCCGTTCGGTGTTCTCTGTACCATCACGTCAAGGAAGGGGAGTTGGTTGTCCTTTTCTTCCTCTCTAGTGAATCGGATTCCACTGAGTGTGGCGTTGATGATCTGGTGTGTGTTCTCTATTTCTGTGTTTTTAATTATTACGAAGGTGTCATCCATGTATCTGACCCAGAGTTTGGGTTGAAGTTGTGGTAAGACTGTTTGTTCTAACCTTTGCATTACTGCTTCTGCTATGAGTCCAGAGATCGGTGAGCCCATGGGCGTTCCGTTGATTTGTTCGTATATTTGGTTATTACACTTTTATACATATTGATTTCTTTTTGGTGGATGACAGACTGCTCACATTCATTTCTGGTTGCAAATATGATTCAATTGTTTTATCAGACCATGCATCTGTCTCTTTGAACGTTCGCTTTCAGAAGTTTCTTAATACATGCCCACCTTGGCATCTCAATGCACACTCTTAGAGGAAGATTTTGTTAATTTTGTCTCTCAAGGGATAGATTTTTAAAAAATAATTAACAAAATCCTAGACATTACAGCTTCCTTGCTGTGGGAAACCCTGAAGACTTTTGTCCGGGTGAAATAATTTCTTATGCAGCAAATATATTTCTTGTAAACATTTCTGCAAGTATCTATTTCTGCAAGTTTGCTCTAAAAATGGATGAATCCACGTAGGATTCTGTAAATTCCTTTTTTAGATTAGAATCAGTCTGAACTTTGGGGCACACAGCTTCACACAGGGCACCTCACACCCTCGGTGCATTATCTGGGCCAACATGGCACGTTTTGTTAAAGTTTACTTAAGAATGTAACTTTAAGAAAGTTCTGGAATTTGCATATGAAAGAACTGAAACCAACGTGCCCATTCTAAACGATGAGAGACCTAACAAACAATATATAATTTCAGTTACATCACACTGTAAACTTTTGCTATAAATTCTGTGTCCTACAATCTTATACTCCACAACCACCTCATGAAGGAGCAGCGCTCTGAAAGTTAGTGCTTCCAAATGAACCTGTTGGACTATAACCTCGTACTGTGTGATTTTTAACTTGGTACACCCTAGTCCAACACCAGCACCTCCAAATCACAAAAGAAAAATTGACGTGGTTAGCACAACATCTGTCTCAATTAGATTCTCTTTATGCAAGCTCTACGTCTTCAGAAGTATGTAAAGAATGCATATCCATACAGGCCATGTTATAATGTCCCAATACACCACTAAGCTTTTACTTCACTCTAGGTCTAAATTTTATGAACAAGGAGATGGAACTAGTCAATTGTTGGCACATCACTTGCGCCAGATGTCCTTATCTCAATTAATCCCACACATTAATGCTAATTCAGGCGTCATGTCAGACCTGTTAGAAATCCACAAGACTTTTAAGGAATTTTACGTTTCAGTTTATTCATCTGAATGTTCTTCTGCTACAGCAGATTTTGATAAGATTAATGTTCCTACTATTGATCAAAATGTGGCAAAGGAATTGGAACAACCAACCACAACAATAGAACTTGAGGCTTTAGGGAAAATATTATTTCTTGGATCTAACTACTCTATACATCACCGCAGGCCTCTGTCATGACCAATAACGTGAGTTCTAGTTACTTCTACATTTATCGTTCCACAAGACAACGAGTCCACTGCTGTTTGCCATTGTACTTGAACCTCTGTCTGTTGCTCTATGGACTCATCCTGATTTCTCTGGCATCATTAGAAGTGGTGTGGAGTTCAAGGTTGCCCTTGATGAAGATGACCTTTTGCTATTTGTCTCAAACTTACCTCTCTCCATTCCCACTGGACTTTCAGTTTTAGAATCTTTCAGGAAGATTTCTGTGTATAAATTGATGTTTAGCAAAAGTGAGATATTTGCTATCAATAAGCCTGCCAGGGAATACCCACTGGATAACTTACCATTTAAAATTGCCAACTCTAGTTTTATTTATCTAGGTGTATACATGACAGATACACTAGGCAATTTGTACAGGAAAAGGTTTGGACCATTGCTGGTACAAATTAAACTAGACTTCAAACGATGGTGTCCCCTTAATTTGTCTGTTGCTGCTAGAATTAATTCCATTAAAATGAATATTGTTCCATAATTTTCTTATTTATTTCAATACCAACTTTACCCCCTCTTTCCTTTTTCCGTAAAGTTGATAGTCTCATTCTTGAATTTATTTGAGATTAAAAAAACTCCTAGGTTATGAAAACAGTTGTTACAGAGGCCTAAGATACTTGGTGGAATGAAGCTGCTGAATATTTTGTTATTGGGCAGCAAACATTAGAAATTTGAACTGTTGGCTCCAATATGAGAACCTTGATGCTCTCCGAATTTGATAGATTAGATTAGATTCCCTACAGTGTGGAAACAGGCCCTTTAGCCCAACAAACCCACACCGACCCTCTGAAGAGCAAACCACCCAGACCAATTTCCCTACATTTACCCCTGACTAATGCGCCTAACATTACAGGCAACTTAGCATGGCGAATTCACTTAACCTGCCCATCTTTGGACTGTGGGAGGAAACCAACGCAGACACGGGGAGAATGTGCAATCTCTACACAGAGTCTCCCAAGGCTGGAACCGAACCTGGGACCCTGGTGCTGTGAGACAGCAATGCTAACCACTGAGCCATAGTGCCACCCCACAGTGGACTGTTGGTTGACTATTGAGGCAAATTCCACCCGTACCGTAACATAGTAGACTTTATTGTATTCACCTCTCCTTTCTTCAACCTCTATTTACACAAGCAATGTAATTGTTTTATCCCGTCTTAAAATTTGGTTTAGATTTAACTGATACTTTGGCTTTCAGTCATTTTCTACTAAGGCACCGTTGGTGGCAAATGATATTTTTCCTCCATCTTTAGTGGACAGTTCCTTTTCTGGTTGGGCTAAGTCAGGAATAAAAACTGTGAAAAATATATATGTTGGTGGCATTTTTGCACCTTTTCAACAATTAGTTGATAGGTGTTCAGTTCCTAAATGCCACTTACTTAGCTCCAAGTTCACAGTTTTGTCCGTAGTTCAGGTTTTTCCCACCCTTTCTAATGATTCTGATTTTTTTCATCTTTCTAGAATCGCTTTCTTCATTAAAGGGGGCTTTTTCAGCTATTTATCAAACATTCATAATATATGCTCAGATTCTGTTGATTCTGTTAAAGCTGTCTGGGAGGCAAATCTGGAAGAGGTAATTCCAGGTAATGTTTGGGATGAGATTTTACAAAGGGTGCACAGTTTTATTCAATGCAAGATTCTACACTCTGCCCACTACACCAAAGCTCGACTTGCAAAAATATTTGAGGAGGTGTGTCCGTCATGTGATCGGTGTCAACAAACACCAGCAAAGTATATGCTCTGGTTCTGGTTTTGCCTTTCTTTAAGTAGATACCAGACTGATATCTTTGACACCTTATCTAAGGTATCTGGCGAAAATCTTACTCCTAATGCTATTGTCACTTTGTTTGGGATGTCACCGTCTTTACCTAATCTTTCTTCCTCCGCAAATACATGATAGCATTCACTAGCCTATTGGCCAGAAGATTGATATTGTTAAAATGGAAATCCCTAATTCTGCCTACTCATACACACTGCGTTAGAATTGTGCTATACTTCCTTAAATTAGAAAAGATTATCCGTATCTAGCTCCTTTTATAAAAATCTGGAACCCTTTCCTTTCATATGTTAAGGGTGTTGTCTTTTTAACTGTTCCAGACCGAGGTATTTTCTATTGTGGCAATTTTTTTCTTTTTTTTTCTTTTGCTAATGCAGTCATCCTACTGCTGGTCGAACTTATTATGGTTTTTGTGCTTTGCATATGTTTGTTTATTAGGGTTGTTTGTAATTTTTTATCTCTTTTGGTATTTTGGGGGAAGTATATACCATGGGGAGGGTGGTCAGGGTTTTGTTTACAGTTGTTTATTGCTGGTGATTACACCTTGTTCTACTGTCATTTTTTTGAAGAAAAATCAATAAAAATCAAAAAGAAGCAATGATACAGTGATGAATTCCTGCTCCGTTCCAAACAGCACATCATTGCTGCGACCTTTTCAACTTTGATAGCCAGCTTCCCTTATATTTTCCTAAAATTATCCCAATATTTTTGTCTGAGGGATCCTGATCCCTTTTCTTCACTACAATAACATTCTGCCCATATAGGCCACTTTTTCTTAGTAATGAATTGCCTTAGCTTCTTTTCCCATATGGGACAATCTTCTACTCTGGCGCCTTTCTCTGCCATTCTCGATTAACTAAAGGGTATAGGGGGTGGATCAGACTGAGGGTACGGCTTTCACTATGTTCCGGTCCTAATCCCACCAGGTCTCTGCCGACATTTGGTGTTTTACCTTACCTATTCGACTAAGGATCCCACGCACAAAGGAAACAGTCATTTGCTTGTTGGCTTTATCTTTCAAAGAACAGTTGAGTTTAGACCTTTCTATTCCCTTGGATTTACTTGAATCCCTGGCCTTCTCGTGGGCAACTGTCCTCTTAACAACCAGTTCAGGCAAAATCTCAAGGAATATTATGTTTCACAGACCTCGACTTCTTATGGAGGTCCCATCTGGGGTGCCAATTTGTTGCGCCTGCCACACAGTATGTTTTAACTCCTATATCTAGCAAAGAAACTGCAAGTCAACTTTTAATAATAAACAGTTATTTAACACAGTTAATACTATAACAACAAAATACACTATAAACTAACAATTTACACTATAAATCTCATCAACTATCTTGTGCTTTAACTTAACCCTCGATGATCATATACCACCACACTAGATGTTGGCCTTGATCTACATGGCAATGGTCATCTTCTCCCAATGGTCCCAGGACTGTCTTCTCTTCACAGTTGTCGGTCTCAAGTTACTGCTCCGGAAGGTGGTGTTACGGCTATTCTTATATTTAGTAGTTGTTGCAACCCTTTTGGGAGGGTCTTCGGTGTCCTCCAAGAGATCGATTGGGACTAGATCATCTTGACTAATTGGTCCCAATCGGACGTTGACATATCGATGGCAGAATGGTCCTTGGGCATCCATTCCTGGAGGTGTTGGGTGCACATAGGTCAGGTAGCTCTCTCCAAATAAGAATGTGAGGCGCCCCTGTGTCTGGTAAACAACTCAAGGTTCCAATTGTCCTGGGGATGGCATTCAGGTTGATTCTATCTAGTACAAATTCAAGCACATATTGTATTGTTTGCAACTGCTGGGTTAATTATAAACTCTGTAGCTCCAGCCAGTCTGGATTCTGCAGCATGTTGATTACCTCAGTCACTTTGGTCAAGGCTTGTCTCAGTTTCGCAGCATGCCTCATTTATTGTCCATTTTTCATAAATCCATCATTTTGAGTGGCTACATCATTGAAAAATTCCCACAGATAGGCTTACAAGGATGGTAAAAGCTCATGGGATCCAGGGTAACTTGGCATGTTGGATGATTAGCAGGAGACAGATGGTAATGATAGAAGTCTATTTGTATGAAGCTTGATGCCCACTGATCTACCACAGAGACCAGTTCTGAATCTCTCATTGATTATATATAAATTATAGATGAGAATGTGGGGTTGATGGTAAGTAAGTTTGCAGATGACACTAAGGTTAGTCGGGTGTTTACAAGTGTGAAAGAAAGTCTTAGGTTACAAGAGGATACAGACAGATTGGGCAGATCACTGGCAGATGGAACTTAACCCTGATAAGTGTGAAGTGATGTAATTTAGAAGAACTAACATGACAAAGGAGTATTCAATGAATGGCAAGACATTCGGAAGCTCAGAGGAACTTGAGTTGCTTGTCCACCGATCCCTGAAGGCAGAAGGGCAAGCTAATAGGGGAGTTAAAGTATACTGGACACATGCCTTAACAGGCTCATGCCCGAAATGTCGATTCTCCTGCACCTTGGATGCTGCCTGACCTGCTGCGCTTTTCCAGCAACACATTTTCAGCACATGCCTTAACAGTCGAGGCATAGATTATAAGAGCAGGGAGGTTACATTGGAACTGTACAGGACTTTTGTTAGACCACAGCTGGAGTTGTGTGTGCAGTTCTGGTCACCACGCTATTGGGAGGATTTGCTTTCATTGGAGGGAGTGCAGAGGAAACTTGTGAGGGTGTTACCTGGCGTTGAGCATCACAGCTACAGGATGGCAGGATGGTCCTTGGGCATTCATTCCTGGAGGTTTGGAGGGTGAATCTGATTGTGGTATATAAGTTAATGAGGGCCATGGACAGGGTTGAAGTGTCAAATGCAAGGGTCTATAATTTTAAGGTGAAAGACAAGAGGATTAGAGGGGACTTGAGCAGAATGTTTTTCACCCAGGTAGAGGTTGGGAATACACTGCCTGGGTGGGTAGTTGAGGTGGGAAAGTTCACAACTTTTAAAAATGTACTTAGATGAGCACTTGAAGTGTAGTAACATTCAAGGCTATAGGCCTAGAGCTGGAAAGTGTAGGTTTAGTGTATTTTTGGTGATATAGACTCGATGGGCTGAAGGGCCTTTTTTTGAAATGTATGACTCATAGAACTAAAGAAAAAGAAGAATGGTAACAGTTGCAGGAAACTCACTAAGCATTTGTCCAGAGTGAGTGTAAATGCCAGAATACTTAATAGTTCTGTTTGAAAGTAAACCCATGAAGAACAACATTCAAACAAACTCATGGCTAAATAACAGTATCAAAATGGGGAACAGAGTCCATGGTCTGATTGTTGAATTCAATCTTGGGTTCAGAAGGCTGTAAAGTGTCTAAATCAGAGAGCTTGTTACTCAAGCATGAGTTTATTCACTGGAACAGTACAGTGAGGACCAAAATGTGGGCATGAGAGCAAAATGCTGAATTAAAATAGCAAGCAGTAGAAGCTTGGGGCTACGCTTGGATATAAACGAAGGTGTTCTGTGAATTGGCCACCCAATTTGGTCTCCTAAATATAGAGGACACTGCATTGCTTAAAGTATTTTAAGTACAGAGGAACCTTGATTATCCTGCTTTCGATTATCCAAATATCAGATTATCCGGCAAGTTTGCAAGGACCCGATGCTTGGCTAAACAAGGTTATCCAGCATTTGATTATCCGGTATTCAATTAACCAAATGAAATACTCCCCACCCATGTCCTTCAAACACTTGAGGTTCTTCTGTATAGAAGCACGAACAAGACTGATTTTTTTTTCTATCCCTGACAGTGCACTTGCAGAAGTAGTTGAGAGCAACAAGTTCAAGACAACTGAGGACATTGCATTCTACAGGTATACCTCTGTTGCTGGAGGCGATCAATTCAGTAATATGTTGAGTCTAATTAAGATTTTGAGCTGTTCAAGGCAACGGCTGTTTCTGATAGCAGTAGTTTTTAAACCACAACAAGCTGGTTATCCAAAGCATGTAAACAAACAATATGCAGCTTTAACTATGAGATTAATCAATTTCCAGTATGGAATGGACTCAGAATTGGTAAAATTAATTAAGATAGCATGTCACTATCATTCCTATAGATGATGTAGCTGGAGGAGGACTTGAACTCAACTTTCTGACTCAAGAGAGGGAAACTGGACTGCTCCTTCAGTTAAGGATGATCAGAAGTATAAACAAAGTTTATATTTGACAAATTCAGAGAAACTGGAGAAACTCAGCAAGTCTGGCAGCATCTGTGACACGAGAAACATAGTTCATGCTTTGAATCCAATATGACTTGTTTGGAAAAGATATGTTGATTTTCTTCAGTACATTCTCTTTATATATTTGACTTTTATTTGATGAATATCAATGTTACTGAAATGAACCCTTGTGCCTGCATCAAGCACGCACTGGTCAAGTGGAGTTGAATCTATAATCAGCACTGTGGAAAGCTGACATGTCTCTGGATAAATTCGTAGTTTTTTTTCACTTATTTTCCCACCCCTTCAGGCGTCAGAAGAAGTTGTTGCCAGGAAATTCTCCATATCATGCCTTACTGGATACTCTCCAACTATCAAGCTACAAAGCCACACTACAGTTGCTTAATGAAGAGAATAAGGTTAATGTCAAAGTCGCAATGGTTTTGCTTTAATCCCTCATTGATCTCCAGTCGAATGATGCTTCAATGTTGCAAATGTTTAAATGCAGAATAATAAACTTCCTGGTGTTTATTTCAAAGTGACACAATGGTTAGGATTTTTATCATTCTTTCATGAGATGTGGATGTTGCTAGCAAGACCAAAATTTGTGGCCCACCCTACTTACCCATGAACTGAATAGCTTATTTGGCTATTTGAGAGGACAGTTAGGAACCAGTCATATTATGTATATCTGGAATCATATGTAAGCTAGATCCAATAAAGCTGGCAGATTTACATTCCTGAGGGACATTAGAGACAGAGTGGACTTTTTTACAACAATAAGTTGTAATTTCCCATTACTGAGACTAACTTTATGTTTCTGGTTTTTAATTGTTGATTTAATTTTTTAAGTCCTAAATTGCCTTTAAATTAGGACTCTGATGAGGAGTAACCTAGACTCAACATTAACTTGCTTACTGTCCATGTTTGCTGCCTGACCTGCTGTGATCTCCAGCATTTGTTGTTTTCAGTACAGATTCCAGCATCTGCAGTAATTTGCTCCTACATTGGGTTTCGGGGTAAATATTTTGAGCCAGGATTTGCAGTCTGACAAGGCTAGCACAGCAAATGCTTATATCATGATATTCAGATAGTTGTCACAATTGCTGTTTTCGATTACATTCTTGTACATTTCCCCAGTCTTTGTAGCCTGCATGTCCTAGTTCTCTCCCTTCCAGCGGAGACAGGCAAGTTCACGTAGGAGTGCCGAGCTCCTGTGAGTTCAGCCGGTATAGCATCAGCAACTGGAGCTTTGCTCGTTTCAAGGGAGTCAGTAGCTTTGCTAAACTGCTTTGCTGTGTGTTTCATATACAGACCTGCCACGACAAGTAAGTTTCCTTGGTGAAAGTGTTCTCCTTGGAGTAGTATTAAGATAGTATTCCCCCACCTCTCCAGCTGTTTATTGCAGTTGGTGATGACTTCGTTTTCTTTGCTTATAGACCTGATGTCTCTGATGATGCTCCTGATATTTCCCGAGTCAAAGGACGTCTTTAGTTAATCTCGCCAAGTTGTAACCAGTAAATTTTAGCCACACAATGCTTGTGATTGCTGCAAACTCAAGCTATGTCTGTCTACTCCCATCCATTTTTCCATGGCTATGGTCTAAATTCCACTCAAGTTGAAATCCCCAGTAATTGGCTGCCAAATAGATTGCAACATTAGATTTTAAGGACTGTTGTAAAAGGAAAGCAATAGTGATGTTCAGGGATGGAATTCCAGAGCTTTGTGTCTCAGCTGTAGGCATAGTTACATGTAGTGGAGTGAATAAATTAGCAATGCACAAGAGATCAGAATTGGAAGTGGGTAGAAATCCTGGAGCGTTTTGTAAACTGTATTCGCCACCCATCTGCTCATATCCAAATTACTTATTGAAATGAGCCCAGATCCCTTGCACTTGTCTTTACTGATATCCTATAAATTAAATAAGTATCTACTTCCCATCATGCTTTTCTCTCCGAGCCTTACGATCCTATCAAAAGCTTCTGAAAATCTATATGAACAAATTCCACTGCATTCCTTTTGGACACAGTAGTTTCTTCAAAAATGACATAAGTTAACCAATCGTGGAGTCCCCTTTACAAATCCATGTGCTTTTACCCGGGCCTTCTAAGCACTTTGATATGAATTTTTAAGGGGTAGTTTTCCAAATACGTACTGGTAAAGGCATCTGCAGCTAGCACCGTTTCATGCCAAAAATATTTGAATATATTGCCTGTAATTTTCCATTCATGGATTTTGGTACATGAGAGGAAATGGGTCCATGGTTAAAAGATGTGAAGTAATCTTTGAAAGGAAACTGTGGAGCAGAGGATAACAATGGGAGAATGCCCTGGCAGATGATAGACACTGTTGCAATGGATTAAATGCATAAAGTACTAATGGTGTGAATAGGGGAAAGAATCATGTGAGAGGTGTTGGCACAGTGATTATGTGATTGGACTGATAGTTTAGAGGCCCTTGCTAATGTTCTGAGACACCAGTCCATTTCTCACTATGATAGCTGATGGAATTATATTAAATTAATAAATCTTGAATGAAGTCTTAGTCTCAACGATGATGACCATGAAACTATTGTCAATTGTCATAAAACCCATCTATTCACTCATGTCCTTTACAAATGGAAAGATGCCATCCTTACCTGAATTTCAGTGGCTGAGTCCTTAATGTTGCTGACTGACCTGTATTAAAAACATGACATAAAGGACCAATCAGACTCCAACGATAGTCTTAGAGCCATAGAGTTGTACAGCATGGAAACAGACCCTTTGGTCCAACTAGTCCATGCCACTTCCTCTGGCAGCTCATTCCATACACGCGCTACTCTCTGCATGAGAAAGTTGCCCCTTGTGTCCCTTTTAAATCTTTCCCCTCTCACCCTAAACCTATGCCCTCTAGTTCTGGACTTCCCCCACCCCAGAAAAAAGACCTTGGCTATTTACCTTATCGACGCCCCTCATGATTTTATAAATTTTTATAAGGCTACCCCTCAGCCTCTGATGCTCCAGGGAAAATAACACCAGGCTATTCAGCCTCTCCCTTTAGCTTGATAACATTTGACATCAAGGACCAATTATGTCCAGAACAAAAAAAAATTCTCAGCTCATATAATTCTTCTTACATGTGACTCCAAACCAGGAACAAAGTGGTTGACTCTTAACTGTCCTCTGAAAAGACCTAGCAAGCCACCCAGTTATGCCAAACCTCCACGATGTCTAAAAGCAATTACGACTGAACAAAACACACAGCAATGAACTTGATGTGATAAATGACAACAGCACATCCAACTCTGTTGACCTTGCAGTGACCTTCTCACTGACAACTAAAGTATTTTGCCAAAACTGGGAAAACAGTCAAGCAATAAGTTGACTTACCATATCATATTTGAAAGATAATGTTCCAGACATGTGCTGTCGCACTGGTTAGCATGAGGGCGAGAGGTGGTGGCAAAGTTGTATACAGTTTGGAGGGAGTCACGTGGGAGTCCTCAACATTGCCAGTGTCATCAGAACAAAGTTAAGCAAGGAAATCTGCCCTCATCTGTCTTCAGCACAGGATGGCAAGGGCATTGATTATACTGTGGTCTATCACAAAGAGTGACTTGATAGCTTCATTATTGATTAGGCCTCTTTTGAAATATTTATTCATGGATGTGGGCTTCACTAGTTGCATGTGTATTTGTTGCCCTGAGGAAGGTGATGGTGAATCTTAAGGTGTAGGGACATCTGCAGTGCTATTAGGAAGGGAATTCCAGGATCATGGTCAAGTAACTGAAGGAATAGCAACATAGTTCCAAGTGAGGACAGGATTTGATGAGAAAGAAAACTTACTGGTGGTGGTGTTTTCATCAATCAACTGCCAATGTCCTCCCGGGCAATAGACGTTGTACATTTTGAAGGAGCTTTTGTGATTTGCTGCAGTGCATCTTGCCAATGGTACACACTGCTGTAGTTGTCAGTTGTGGAGGAAGTGAATGATTAAGGTGGTTGATGAAGTGCACTTAATCAATGAGATGTAGACTGGTTGTGTACTGAGTGGACAATCCAGTCTGCAACATTATTGCCTCAGTTGAAAGTTACTTCCGCAATATCACAATCCATTAATTAAATGAGCAAAGACGTGAGCATTAGAAACCAGATGCCTTGTTAGATTTAAATTCTTTGTACATTATGCACAGTTAATATCTTCGTTAAGAATTTATTTTGAATTGTAATGGCAGTGCTGGGTGATTAACGTTGTAAACATTTTTTTAGGTTTCACTCCTTTTGGAGATCTTTGCCCTTGAGGATCATGTAATCAGGATAAAAGTGAATGAGTTGAAGCCAATGAAGCTGAGATATGAAGTCCCTGATGTTATTGTTAACGAACCAGTCACACAAAGGTGAGATATCTGGTGCAACAAGCAAAGTCTAGTAGGAAGGTTGTTATTTGTCAAAGTGCCTTTTACAATGAATTTATGTGCAGGCTAGACCTGACTTTCTCACGCGTTTCGAACATGATTATCTGGTGTCATTACCTGATATTAATCCATGTAGGAAGATGGTCATGGTTGTTGGATGTCAGTCATCTCTGCTCTAGGATATCTCGGCAGAAGTTCCTCAGTGTATCCTAGGCCAAACCATCTTCAGCTGCTCCATCATGACCTTCCGTCCATTATAAGGTTAGAAGTGGGGATGTTTGCTGATGATTGCACTATGTTCAGCACTATTTGCAACTCCTCAGACACTGAATCAGTCCGTGTCCAAATGCAACAAGATCTGGACGGTATCCAGGCTTGGGGTGACAAGTGGTAAGTAACATTCGTGCCACACAATGCATTAGTATTATATGATCCCATCTGATTTATTTGATTGTGTGATAGGACAAACCTTCTGTCACATCATTACTTAGATTACAAACTGCCAAATTGTATATCAGTAAATAGTGGCAAAGTAAAGAGGTAATATTCAACCTTAACTTTTCTCTCAGAAAATGTCAAGTGTGAAATACTAAACCCCAGCATAAAATATGAGCCCAAGCACACATGAAGGTAAAAAATAAAAATACTTCTTTGTTACGCTATGGAATGTATGAGGTGATAATAATAATGCAAGTTTTGTAAATCCTGACAATATGAATGAAAGGAGTTGGTTGAAGTCGTTCAGTGTTTGAAAATGTGGGTCCATGGGTGCTAGATCAAATATAAGATGGTTGGAACAGATGGCAGAAGAAAGTTTTCATACAGAGAGTTGTGAGCTTATCAAATTCACTTCCAAGGTTATTGATTGAGATAGAAATTCAGCATCCAGGATTAGATTTGATTCAGTAAATGAAAATGACTTGATAGGATTTGAAATCTGGAATGGAATATGGAAACAAAAATGTGATTGTCTGGTTGTTCATGTGGGAAGGTAAGTGCTGACTTGAATGGGTTTGCCAAATAGGTTGCTTCTATGGATTGAGTTAAGTGTACTTCTTTTAAGTCGTCTTCTCCTCAAGAGACATGGTACACTTAGAGATAGGTACACATCTAAAGTCTGATATGTGCTATTGTTTACTCAATAAAAGGACTTGCCAAAGCTATAGCGGACGAGGCAGTGTGAGGTTACTGGATGAAGTAATAATGGATAAAAGAGAATTGTGAGAAAGATTGATGGCACTTCAACTGAATAAACTGCTAGCTTCAGATAAGATATTTCCAGGGACACTAAGGGAACTGAAGAGAATTAATGGTGGCACACTGTCTCAGTGGATAGCATTGCTGCCTCACAGCACCAGGGACCCGGGTTAGATTTCAGCCTCAGGCGACTGTATGTGTGAAGTTTACACATTCTCACCGTGTTTGTGTGCTCCGGTGCTCCGGTTTCCTCCCACAGTCCAAACATGTGCAGGTTAGGTGAATTGGCCATGCTAAATTGCCCATAGTGTTCAGGGATGTAAAGGTTAGGTGCATTCGTCAGGGAAAATGTAGAGTAATAGGGTAAGGGAATGGGTCTGGGTGAGATACTTTTTGGAGGGCCGATGTGGACTTGTAACCTATCTCCACACTGTAGGGATTCTATGAATTCTGTGAATGAAGGTAGAAATTACAGAGATGTTGTGTTAGATACTGGGGTGGTTCAAAGGACTGGAGGATTATAAATTAATGTAATCATAATAATTATATAATTATATGCCTTTGAGAATTAACAAAATGGGAAAGAATAAATGTCATGATTACAGACTAGTCATTTTAACATTGACCATGAGAAGTATTTTAAAAGCAATAATCCAAGAAAAAAATAAGACGCTTAAACAAGCAATAACTAAAAATAGAAAAAGAGCAAAAAGATTTATTAAAAGTTATGAAAAAAACTGCTGGAGAAACTCAGCAGTCTGGAAACATCTGTGGAGAGAGAACAAGAGTTAATATTTCAAGTCTGATATGACATCTTCAGAACAGGCAAGGGTAAACTCTGCTTTTTGTTGAGGTAATGGAGTGGGAAGTTGAACTTGAAAAAGGCATTAGATGAAGTAACATGAATTAGTCTTATTTGGGCGAGGTAGTGCTGAAATGGACCAGGATGTCCTCAGTCGACATGTAAAAACCAGTTCTCTGCCTTTGGATAAAGTTGCTGAGGCACAGCATGTAAATGAGAAACAAAAGCAGGTCAAAGATAGATTCTTGAGAAACACTAGAGATAGTTAGCAAGTTTTGAGAAGAGTTGTAGCTTAGGTTGATGTTCTGGACGTAGGTTTGCTCGCTGAGCTGCAAGGTTCATTTTCAGATGGTTTGTCACCATACTAGGTAACATCATCAGTGAGCCTCCAGTGAAGCACTGGTGGTATGGCCTGCTTTTTGTTTATGTGTTTAGGTTTCCTTGGGTAGGTGATGTCATTTCCTGTGATGATGTCATTTTCTGTTCTTTTCCTCAGGGGGTGGTAAGTGGGATCCAAGTCAATGTGTTTGTTGATAGACTTTTGGTTAGAGTGCCATGCTTCGAGGAATTTTTGTGCGTGTCTCTGTTTGGCTTGTTCTAGATGGATGTGTTGTCCCAGTGGAAGTAGTGTCCTCCCACATCTGTATGTAAAGATACCAGTATGGGTCATGTCTTTCTGTGGCTGGTTGATGTTCATGTATCCTGGTGGCTAGTTTTTTGCCTGTTTGTCCAATGTAGTGTTTGTTATAAGGTATTTTGTAAATTACATTAGTTTTGCCTTTTATTTGTTTAGGGTCTTTCAAGTTCATTAGCTGCTGTTTTAGTGTGTTGGTGAGTTTCGGGCCTACCATGATGCTAAGCGGTCTGAGTAGTGGTCATTTACAAAATACCTTGCAACAACTGTAGCAAACATTACATTGGACAAACAGGCAGAAAACTAGTCACTAAGATAATGAATATCAACTAGCCACTAAAAGACATAACCCATTCTCATTCGTATCTTTACATACAGATGAGAAAGGACACCACTTATATTTGGGCAACACATCCATCCTAGGACAAGCCAACAGAGACACGCACAAGAATTCCTAGAAGCATGGCACTCTGACCGGAACTCAATCAACAAACATATTGACTTTTTGGACCCCATTTACCACCCCCTGAGAAAAAGAACTGGAAATTACATCACCAACCCAAGGAAACCTAAACACATAAATAAAAAGCGGGCCATACCACCTGTGCTTCACCAGAGGCTCACTAATGATGTTATCTAGTAGGGTGATGAAACGTCTGAAAACGAACCTTCCAGCTCAGCGAGCAAAGTTACATCCAGAACCAGTGATAGTATCAGAGAGAGTAGGAAAAGAAGTCCTTGTATATAGTAAGCTGACTATATCTGGGTCGAGAGGATTTGAATTAGGGGAGTCCAGTCTGATCCATGCTGGTGACAGTGAGGAAATGTTGGAAGAGGATAATGTGGTTGACCATTTCAGAGTCTACAGACACAACAAGGAGAGGAGGAGGATAACTTTGTCACGATCACATTGGATAGCATTCGTGATTTTGTTGAAGGTTTTTTGATATTGTTGTTACGACACAGAGACAGATAGCTGTACCAAATCAACCTTCTATCCTTGTATTCACAACACAGTAAAATTGAAATATTTGCATTATAACATGATTTTAATGTCTCATTTCAATTCCTGGCAGGTCAAGGATATACTGTGTTTAAATATATTGTGCAATTTGTACCTTTAAGGTAGCATGCCAGTATGAGTGTTTGCTGCCATTTCAATTCATTAAGTATCTGTATATGCTATTGACTGTGAAAATATCTATTTTCCTTCTGACCATATTCTAAAATGGGAACTCTTTGTAAATATGGCACGCTCTTTAGAGCATTTATTTTGTGTGTTTTCCAGACTGACTGTAGTGTGTAGTGATGGGCTTTCTTTAACACTGGCTGCAGCTAATGGATGCACCCACGTATTGGTTATAGCAAAGCCATTTCGAATGGAAATTCAGAATCATGGTGAAGTATCAATGTGTGTGAATTCTCTTGGGTATTTATACTTTGAACATCTGCGTAAGAAGTCACAATCTGAAGTGTAAGTTTCCAATGCTGTAATTCATTTCCTGTTATTTATATCCCAATCAGTAGCCTAGAAATTTTCTGATAGTGATGGAATTTAGCCATGTCAGCCAATCAAGTCTGTTGCATCAATTAAATTATGGTTTATCTGTATCTTAACTCAACTTGCCCTTCTTAGCTAAGTCCTAAAACACCTGCCCAACAAAAATTATTTGCCACAATTTAATTTGAAATTTGAGAATATAAGAAATAGGAGCAGGAAAAGACTGGCTATTTGAACCTAGGCTTCCATGGCTTGGATTTTGGCTGATCTTAGAGACCAAAAACCTGTCTCTCTCAGCTTTAAATATATCCATTGATGATGCATCCACAATCCTGTTGAGACAGAGAATTTCAGCTTCATAACCAGTTGTTCCCTGATGCTGAAACCACCAGCTCTTATGCATTTCCCCAGCCAGGGGAGACAGTGCCTCAGAGTATATCCTGTCAAGCCCTTTTTAATCATGAATATATCATTGAGATTACTTCTCATTCTTTTTAGACTGCAGAGAATATAGACCCACCATAGGACAAACCTTCCTGTCCCAAGACCAGTGCGACCAACCTTCACTGTACTGCCTCAAATGCAAGAAAAGCCTTCTTTATATTTGAGATCAAAATTGCATGCAACATTTCAAATGTGGTCTTAGTAAACTGGCGTAGCAAGACTTCTTTACTTTTGTACTCTAATCCCCTGGCAAGAACGGGCAAATCACCATTTCTTTTCCGAACTGCTTGCTGTGCCTCCATGCTTTTTTTTTGTGTTCCTTATATGTGTACAGCCAAGCCTATTTGAATATTAACATTTCCAACTTTCACACTGTTTAAAAAAGTTTTGCTTTTCTGTCTTTACAAACAAAATGAATAACCTCACACTCCTCAATGTTTTACTCCATCTGTCACCTTGTTGACCACTCAGTTATTCTGTCTATCTCTTTGCAGTGTCTTTATTTCCTCACAGCTTGTGTTCCCATGAAGATTTATATCATCAGCAAACTTGAATACATTACTCTCTGTCTCGATGTCTAAATATTTTTAACCAATCTGTTCAAAGTTGTTAGAGCAGGTGGGACTTAAACACAACCCGAAACTTTCTGGTGCAGAGGTAGAGATATTACTGCTGTGCCACAACAGCCTTTATCTCTTTGCCAAAGTCATTAAGGTAGCTTGTAAACAGTTAAAGCCCCAGAACTAATTCTTATGTCACTCCATTAGTCACATTTCTACTAACTTGAAATTGCCCCATTTATCCCTATTTTCCACTTCCTGACAATCCTTTAATCATGCGCACGTATTACCCAACTCAGTGAGCCTTACCTTGTGCATTCATCTTTTGTGTGGCATTTTATTGCATTTCTTGTGGAAATCCAAATATACTAATCTCCACCATGCTGTCACAATTTCCTGATTTTTTTTGACTGAAGATCCTTTCTTATTGATGTCCATAATATCATCCTTTTCCTTTGTGACTTTTCAAAATGTTTTGTACCTTGGAATATTTATTTGTCAACCTCGCTTAACGTGTACATAGCTCTCAATAGTAGTTAGAGCGAAAGCATTTCCTGTATCTTTATTTGTGCCACCACATTATGGCTTTGTGCTGATGCTGCACAAATAAATAACTTCAGTACTTATTACAATTCCTTGAATGGACAGAACTTTATGTTATATTAAAGATATTAAACTCTCTGTCCCTTCCAGTTCTCACTCAAATTATCTTTGCGCATATTGATATACAATCATATTGCCTCAACATTTATCTTTGGAAACCTACATCTCTTTTCACCCATACGCTCCTCTTTTGCTAAAGTCTTTCTCCCATAATCCGACTAGCTTCGTTGGTTAAGTCTTGTGTGTATACAGTTTCCTTTCCTGTCACACCCTGATTACCATATCCTATCGGTGCTTAATTATGAAACTCATCAGGGCACTAGATCCAGTATGATTCAGGTGAAAGCTGTTGCGATATTATTGTTCCCTGTTTTCCAGTTCTGGTGCTGGTGACTCACGAATCAAAACCTATTTCTTCCACACCAATCTTTGAGCCATGCATTCAATTCTTTGAACTTACTTAGAGTCATAGAGATGTACAGCATGGAAACAGATCTTTTGGTCCAACCAGTCCATGCCGACCAGATATCCCAACCCAATCTAGTCCCATCTGCCAGCACCTGGCCCATATCCCTCCAAACCCTTCCTATTCATATACCCATCCAAATGGCTCTTAAATGTTGCAATTGTACCAGCCTCCACCACATGCTCTGGCAGCTCATTCCATATACGTACCACCCTCTGCATGAAAAAGTTGCCCCTTAGGTCTCTTTTATATCTTTCCCCTGTCACCCTAAACCTATGCCCTCTAGTTCTGGACTTCCCGACCCCAGGGAAAAGACTTTGCCTATTTATCCTATAATAATCCTATAATGCCCCTCATAATTTTGTAAACCTCTATAAGGTCACCCCTCAGCCTCCGACGCTCCAGGGAAAACAGCCCCAGCTGTTCAGCCTCTTCCTGTAGCTCAAATCCTCTAACCCTGGCAACATCCTTGTAAATCTTTTCTGAACCCTTTCAGGTTTCACAACATCTTTCCAATAGGAAAGAGACCAGAATTGCACTCAATATTCCAACAGTGGCCTAACCAATGTCCTGTACAGCCGTAACATGACCTCCCAACTCAATACTCTGACCAATAAAGGAAAGCATACCAAACGCTTTCCTCACTATCCTATCTACTGCGACTCCACTTTCAAGGAGCAATGAACCTGCATTCCAAGGTCTCTTTGTTCAGCAACACTCCCTAGGACTTATCATTAAATGTTTAAGTCCCGCTAAGATTTGCTTACCATATACCCATTTCCTCATGGCTCAGATATTAATGCATACATGATAGCTTTTTTGTTTTGTTTTTTAGCTTATTCTCCAGCTGTTCCTTTTCCCTCAATAGAACCTTTCCTCCTCCCTACGTATGTCATTGATACCAATAAGGATCTCACCAATCGGATCCTTTCTCTGTCGCTCAACTTCTCTTAGCCCGAAGGAGATATCATAAGCCTGGAACAGTTAGGCAACACAGTTTATGGAGCTTACATTCTCACCTGCTGAAAACCATATCTATCGTCCTAACTTCACTGCCCCTTACGATGTTTGTATTTCATTTGACTCCCCTAACCTAACTGGTTCCCTGTATCTAATTTTTATTATCCTCCATGCCAATCCCTGTTGTCATGCACAAGCTGCTAGTACTTCAAACCTGTTGGCTCATTGGAGAGGCCGAAGCTCTACTTTTGCGACCTTCTGCATCTGTTACCTTTCTCAATCATGGTCACACCATTTGTCCCTGATCACAGACCAAATCTAAATTACTTTTTCAAAGGAGTTGATTGTTTTTTTGGAACAAAGTATCCAGGTGACTTTCCTCCTCCCTGATGGATCACAGCAAAGCTCAGACTCTAGCTCATCAGTTCTGAGCTAAAATTCCTTGACCTGCAGGTGCTTATTGTAAATGTGCAAGCTGTCGATCGTGGATGTCCACCTGTTTCATTAATTGCAGCTGCAACACTTCAGCCACCCTGCCATCTTTTACCGATTGAATAGTAAGGAAATATTGCTTAACTATTATGTGTAGTTGTACCAAGTAGTTTAGTGTTAAACTATGAATTCAGTGCAATATTGATATCTCCCAGCACTGGGAGAAACTACTCCCCCCTAATCGTATTTAGTTTTAATACTTTTTAGGAGGAGAGAATTCCAAGTTTTCCTAAAGGTGAAGAGGTACTTCATTGAGCATGAAAGTTCTGATTTTAAGATTAAGCTTTGTTGTTTTGGACTTCGCCACAAGTGAGGGATGGATGGTGCCCTGAGTTTGACATCTTTAGGACCTGGATTCAGGTCAACCCTAAACTTCTTTGTTGGCTACCAATATGTGAATATGTTTACCAGTCTCATTCCAGTTTAGTAGTAGGCACCACTGAGAAGTTGAATTCATTCATATTAGGCCATCAAAGGAGTTGGGGCTAGCTGAGTTGCATCTGAATTATCAATATAGTAAGAGGGAGCTTCAATCACTTTAGTCACCTCAAAATGGCCTGACTGAAAATTAAAAATAAAAGAGATTCATATAGTTCTGTTACAATTCGGGTCTTTTCTACTTTCTTTCCTCTAGTTAGGACCTGGAATGCATTCCCTGAGAGTGTGATGGAGACAGTTTCAATGAAAGCCTTCAAAAGAAAATTGGATAACTGTCTGGATAGAAGAGATTTGTGGGTTAGCTGGGAAAGTTGAGTGAGTGGAAACAAAGACAGAAGTTGGTGGAAAAGCTCAACAGATCTGGTGGCATCTGTGCAGAGAAATCAAAGTTAATGTTTCGGGTCCAGTGATGCTTCCTCAGAACCGGCCTGAAACGTTAATTTGATTTCTCTTCACAGATGCTGCCAGACCTGCTGAGCTTTTCCAGCAGTGTCTGTTTTTGTTTCTGATTTATACCATTTGCAGTTCTTTTAGTTTTTATTGAGTGAGTGGGGCTAGGTGGGTTGCTTTCGCAGAGACCAGCATTGATTACAATATGTCAAATGGCTTCCTTCTGTGCTGGACACTTCCATGATTCTATATATTTCAATTTATTTATTTTAGATTAACCTCAACAATAAATCTTAGCTCCCTCTAGTCTTAGAGTCAGACAACACAGAAACAGCCCCTTCAGTCCAACCAGTCCATACCGAACATAATCCCAAACTAAACTAGTCCCACCTCCCTGCTTCTGGCCTATATCCCTCCAAACCTATTCATGTACTTATCCAAATGCCTCCAGTGAAATTATATCTTTTCTTAAATAAAGGGACCAAACTGCTCACAGTCCTCCCAGATTTAGTTTCACTAGCACATCGTACAGTTACATAATTCCCTGCTCTCATACTTCAACCACCTTGAAATAAGGTCCAACATTCCACTAACCTTCCTGATTACCTGCTGTGCCTGTATGCTAGCTTTCTGTGTTTCATGCATGAGTATCCCAAGGTCACGTTGTGTTGCAGCTTTCATCAGTTTTTCTCTATTTAAATAATATTCTGTTCTTCAGAAATGAGCATCTTCACATTTTCCCATGTTATATTCCATTTGCCAACTTTTTGCTATTTTACTTAACCTACCAATAATTCTCTACAAACTGTTTGCATCCCTCTTTCAAACTGCCTATTTTTGTGATGTCTACAAATTTGGCTACAATTCATTCACTTCCTCCCTCCAAGTCATTAATACATATTGTAAACAGTTGTGCTCCCAGCACTGATCCCTGTGGAACCCCACTGATCACATTTCACCAACCTGAAAAAGAATCGCTTATCTGCATTTGATTTATCCTGCCCGTCAGCAAGTTCATTATTCATACTAATATACAAACTCCAACACCATGGGCTGTTGTCTTATGATCTATTTTACCTTAGCAATTTCCGTACAACTCTCAAATGAATCAGCATTTTGTTTTATTTTTATTGAGAGAAAGATGTTGGCAAAGCACCCCATTAGTATCTTTAAGTCATTATTATGAATTCTTCAACTTTTACTTCAAATAAAACATGATCTTGTTTAAAAAAAGTTTCAAGAAAATTTAACATTCCCTCAGCTCTACACCAACAATATTCTCTAGGTTGAGATCAATCTTAGTCAGTAGTTTGAATCCACGGCCATTTAAGAAGGGCAAATACTGCCAGTTATGCTAAGTGGACCATGTGGGCAAAGCCACATGATTACAATGGCTCTAATAACCCCTGGGATAGAAGGGGATGGAGAGAAGCAAGCAGGGTTCCCTTTACTGATATATATTGACATCTGATGGGAAAATAATTATCCAGACAAAATACAATATTAAGCCCATCTATGTCTCACCAACAACCCCATCATTGTGACCTTAAATTTGTAGTCCTAAATATTGTACAACAATTGGTTTAGCCATGATCAATTTGATTTTTAATCCTTTGATTCTAGGTGACAGAAAAAACTGCTGCCCTTTTTAGGACTTCCCTTTCCCAAGTGTGGATGATGATTATATGGTAATTGTATGTCTATATGTATTCAGGTGAGGGTATGAACCGAGGATTCACTTTTGCTGCCATACATTTAGATATAGATCAAGCAAAAACCTGTTCAAAGATAACTGGTAATGAATCTCAAATGACATTGTTCCTTTTCATTCCAAAACAATAGTCTTGTGAATCTTATCTCTTTAATAACAGAATGACACCGATTCTTAAGAATCAGGCACAGAAGTTTCCTACTTTTCTATTGTTGTCATTCAACTTGACAAACTGCCAGAAGACTCAAGTACAAAATAACAATTGTTTTATTTGAGTGTATGTAAGGAGACTCAGTCCTGTTAGTAATTCATTCTGCAAAGTTCAACAGTTTCCAGGTTTAATGCATAACATTCATTAAGTTCTTTTATGATTTGTTGACTTAATGTCACAGTAAAAGTTAACTCATTCCGTGCAATAGGCATTGTCTAAATTTTACCCAAGGCCTTTGTCATCTTTACCGATTGGATGTTTCCATCCTTTAGACTGTCTGTGCACACCTTCAATAATATCTCATTTGCTTTTAGTGAATATTTAACCCTAAACATATTGAAATTGGTTCAGCCCCTTAACCTATAGTGTTGCCTTCCAGTGAACTATATTTTCATTCATCCAAACCTTATCCAAGAACAATTCCTTCTGAGTCATAGAGATGTACACAATGGAAACAGACCCTTCGGTCCAACCCATCCATACCGACCAGATATCCCAACCCAATCTAGTCCCACCTGCCAGCACCCGGCCTATATCCCTTCAAACCCTTCCTATTCATGTACCCATCTAAATGCCTCTTAAATGTTGCAATTGTACCAGCCTCCACCACATCCTCTGGCAGCTCATTCCATACACGTACCACCCTCTGTGTGAAAAAGTTGCCCCTTCGGTCTCTTTTATATCTTTCCCCTCTCACTCTAAACCTATGCCCTCTAGTTCTGGATTCCCTGACCCCATGGAAAAGACTTTGTCTATTTATCCTGTCCATGCTCCTCATGATTCTATAAACCTCTGTAAGGTCACCCCTCAGCCTCTGACGCTCCAGGGAAAAAAGCCCCAGCCTGTTCAGCCTCACCCTGTAGCTCAAATCCTCCAACCCTGGCAACATCCTTGTAAATCTTTTCTGAACCCTTTCAAGTTTCACAACATCTTTCCAATAGGAAAGAGACCAGAATTGCATGCAGTATTCCAACAGTGGCCTAACTAATGTCCTGTACAGTCGCAACATAACCTTTCAAATCATTTATATAAAATGACAAAACGTAGAGGGCCCAGCACCGATCCTTGTGGCACTCCACTGGTCACAGGCCTCGGGTCTGAAAAACGACCTTCCACCACCACCCTCTGTCTTCCAGCTTTGAGCCAGTTCTGTATCCAAATGGCTAGTTCTCCCTGTATTCCATGAGATCTAACCTTGCTAACCAATCTCCCTTGGGGAACCTTGTTGAATGCCTTACTGAAGTCCATATAGATCATATCTACTGTTCTGCCCTCATCAATCCTCTTTGTTACTTGTTCAAAAACTCAATCAAGTTTGTGAGACATGATTTTCCATGAACAAAGCCATGTTGACTATCCCTAATCAGTCCATGCCTTTCCAAATACATGTACATCCTGTCCCTCAGGAATTCCCTCCAACAACTTGCCCACTACCGACCCCCAGCCTCCTCTCATTTATCTCTCCACCCTTCAGGCACTCTGCCTATATTCCTGATGAAGGGCTTTTGCCTGAAACGTCGATTTTACTGCTCCTCGGATGCTGCCGGAACTGCTATGCTTTTCCAGCACCATTTTAATCAGTGGCACCATGTTAGCCAACCTCCAGTCTTCCGGCACCTCACCTGAGATTATCGATAATACAAATATCTCAGCAAGAGGCCCAGCAATCACTTCTCTAGCTTCCCACAGAGTTCTAGGGTACACCTGATCAGGTTCTGGGGATTTATCCACCTTAATGAGTTTTCAAGACATCCAGTACTTCCTCTTCAGTAATATGGACATTTTTCAGTGTGTCACTATTTATTTCCCTCCATTCTATATCTTCCGTATCCTTTTCCACAGTAAACACTGATGCAAAATGCTCGTTTAGTATCTCCCCCATTTTCTGCGACTCCACACAAAGGCAACCTTGCTGATTTTTGAGAGGCTCTATTCTCTCCCAGTTACCCTTTTGTCCTTAATGTATTTGTAAAAACCCTTTGGATTCTCCTTAATTCTATTTGCCAAAGTTATCTCATGTCCCCTTTTTGCCCTCCTAATTTCCCTCTTAAGTATCCTCCTACTGCCTTTATACTCTTGTAAGGATTCACTTGATCTATCCTGTCTCTTCCTGACATATGCTTCCTTCTTTTTCTTAACCAAACCCTCAATTTCTTTAGTCATCCAGCATTCCCTATACCTACCAGCCTTTCCTTTCACCCTAGCAGGAATATACTTTCTCTGGATTCTTGTTATCTCATTTCTGAAGGCTTTCCATTTTCCAGCCATCCCTTCCCTTTTCCAGCCCCCAATCAGCTTTTGAAAGTTCTTGCCTAATACCGTCAAAATTGGCCTTTCTCCAGTTCAGAACTTCAACTTTTAGATCCGGTCTACCCTTTTTCATCACTATTTTAAATCTAATAGAATTATGGTCGCTGGCCCCAAAGTGCTCCCCCACAGGCACCTCAGTCACCTGTGCTGCCTTATTTCCCAAGAGTAGGTGAAGCTTTGCACCTCTCTACTAGGTACATCCACATACTGAATCAGAAAATCTTCTTATACACACTTAACAAATTCTTCTCCATCTGAACCCTTAACACTATGGCAGTCCCAGTCTATGTTTGGAAAGTTAAAATTCCCCTACCATAACCACCCTATTATTCTTACAGATAACAGAGATCTCCTTCCAAGTTTGTTTCTCAATTTCCCTCTGACTTTTAGGGCGTCTACAATACATTTCCAATAAGGTGATGATCCCTTTCTTATTTCTCAGTTTCACCCAAATAACTTCTCTGGATGTATTTCCAGGAATATCCTCCCTCAGTACAGCTATAATGCTATCCCTTATCAAAAATGCCTCTCTTGCCTCCCTTTCTATCCTTCCTGTAGCATTTATATCCTGGAGCATTCAGCTGCAGTCCTGCCTATCCCTGAGCCATGTTTCTGTAATTGCTATGATATCCCAGTCCCATGTTCCTAACCATGTCTTGAGTTCATCTGTTTTCCCTGTTAGGCCCCTTGCATTGAAATAAATGCAGTTTAATTTATTTGTGCTCCCTTGTCCCATGCTGCCCTGACTGTTTGACTTGCTTCTGTTCTCAACTGTACCAGTTGAAGTTGAATAAATCCTATGGCCGCCTTCTGTGTTTCTGTGCTTTAAACCTTTAAGGACTTTCTTTAGTCTTCGGTTCTGTTATATCTGACTGGTTATCATAACATTGTTAGAATGCTAGGATGAAGCAAAATGGTAGCACTGAGTCAACCACAACAACATGCACGTATGGCACATTTGATATTTGAAGAGCGCAGAATAGGAGGAGTACAGATATATTTGACAGTTGTATCCTTAATAAAGTTCCAATCGTAAGGAGAGGTGAAGCCTTAATAGAGTTTGAAATCAGAAGGAGAATTTTAAGATCAAGGAATTGTTCAACGAGGAGGTTATTGTGAGTCCGTGAGCACATAGGTGAATGGCTGAATGAGACTTGCTTGAGTTAGTGTGTAAAGGTTTAAATGTGCTGATATTAAGGAGGTTGGAAGATAGGAGTCCATTTGCGTATAGTAGTGAGTGAGATGTTAAACAAATGGTTTGCTTGCCTTTTTAGAGTGATGTAAAATGTCCCATTGCACTTTTTGAAGGAGAGAAGGGAAGTTCTCCCAGTATCCTGGACAGCAATTATTCTGCAATCAGAATTATTCGAACAGATTATCTGATCATTTATTTTATTGTTGAACTCTATTGGGTGCAATTAATTGTCTTTGGTAGCAACAAAAAAAACTTAATTGGCTGTAAAATGATTTATGGGACAAACATACCAAACAACCCCACCACCCTGTGGCCGACCACTTCAACTCCCCCTCCGACTCTGCCAAGGAAGTCCCCGCCTCCTCCACTGCAAAATCCAAGCCACCCAATGCCTGGAAGAAGAATGCCGCATCTTCCAACTTGGGGCCCTCTAACCACATGGCATTAATATCGACTTCACCAGTTTCCTCATCTCCCCTCCCCCTACCTCATCCTAGATGCTATCCTCCGACTCAGCACCGTCCTCTCAAACTGTCCTACCTGTCCATCTTCCTTTCTAGCTACTCACTCCATCCTGTCCCTCCGATCTATCACCATCACCCACACCTGCATCTACCTATCGCCTTCCCAGCTACCTCACCCCCACTCCACCTCCACACTCCTATTTATCTCTCATCCCTCTTCCCCACATCACATTCCTGATGAAGGGCTTATGCCTGAAACATCAATTCTCCTGCTCCTCGAATGCCGCCTGACCTGCTGTGCTTTTCCTGAGCCACTCTTTTCAACTCTGATCTCCAGCATCTGCAGACCTCACTTTCTCCTGTCAAAAGATTTATGATTTGTCAGATTGCTAGGTCAGAGAGTTCTACAGGCCATTGAGTCTGCGCTGCTCAAAAACAGGCACCTACTATTCTAATCCCAATTTCTTGCAATTAGCCCGTAGTGTTGTATGTCTTGGCCTCGCTAGTGCCTATCTAAATTCCTCTTAAATGTTATGAGGATTCCTGCCTCTACCGTCCTTACAGACAGTGAGTTGCAATTTCCCTTTGGGTAAATGCAAGGATATATTTAAATTATCAGAGCTCTCTTTAAATTTAGGAGTACAATGCATTAAAAATATTAAACAGTTTATACTCAGGCAGGTCTGCTGCAAATTATTGCAGCATACTGCAGGTGGAATGGTGGCTTAGTGGTTAGCACTGCTGCCTCAGTGTCAGGGACCCGTGTTCAATTCCACTCTCCGGTGACGTCTGTGTGGAGATTGCACGTTCTCCCTGTGTCTGTGTGGAGTTTTCTCCCACAGTTCAGTGATGTGCAGGTTAGGTGGATTGGCCATGCTGTGTCTGTAGTGTCCAAGGCTGTGCAGGCGAGGTGGATTTACAGGTTACAGGGATAGGGTAGGGGACTGGATCTTGGTAGGATGCTCTTGGGAGGGTTGGAGTGGAGTCAATGGACCAAATGGCCTGCTTCCACATGAGGGATTTTTTGATTCTATTCTGACCTTCCACCTGGCAAAGTGTTCAAGTGAATGCGATAAGGAAATGTATTCTTTGCATCCCTCTTTTTAGTGAAAAACAAACATGTTGCAAATTAAAAGATTAATTTAAATGTGAAAATACTGCAATTGAATGAAGTTGTTGGTATTAATTTGAAGGATTAGCAGGTATACTAAAATAGAATATGAAGAAATTTTATTCAGATATATTAACTACTTCACTTTGAAAACAATTAATATATTTGGTAATGAAGCTCAGAATGGTAATTTTCTATTTTGTGCATATAGAAACATAAGAGAGAGCCGACAGGAAGGCAAAAGAAAACGTGACATGGAGACCCAGGAGGTAAGGAACAAGTAGGTGGTGTTTGGAAAACAGTCCAAATACTAGAAAGCAGGAACAATGGTAAAAGTCTGTTTCTTACAGACATATGTACTGTAAAAATCTGTTTTGAATCATCTGCTGCTTTTGTCTATCTCAGTGTGGCAGTCAAGAAAAGTTGGGGGCAAACGCATTCAGGAGGTGCAGAACAGACCATCAGAAGGAGGAAGCAAAAGACTGTCTCAAATTTTGAGAGATTTGGCAGTAATACAATTCGATTTTCTAAGATTGGAGGAAATGGCTTATAGAAACTTTTGACTGGACAATCAAGAATTCAAGGAATCTAAAATTCTTCAATGTTAACAATACAAAAGGCTTTTATCCACTTCCTTCTGTATGAATTGTGCATGAATGGTTAACATTTTCAATGAATTTTCATTCTTAGGAAGCAAATTCTACCTTTTTTGCCCCACTTGTTGATTGTTGATGTTGCAAAAAGATTTCAACCTTCTGGAGCTCTCGGATTTGCGTGAACTGACTTTGGATATTTATTTGCTGATAGGGTATCTGCTCCAACACACTGGAACGAAAGGTTACTAGCTCCTTCAAAATAATGAACCTATCGTGCTATGATCCGAGAATTAGAGAAAGAAAGCAATAAGCATTTCGGCGACAGTTATGTTTATTTATGTAGTGCCTTTAAGGTAATGAAATACTTCAGGTGTTTGATAAGGCAAAGTATTAGACAAAGCTACAGAAGGAGATATAAATTTTTAAAAATCAACAATGCGGTTTGCCTAGTTCAGTCAGAATTCACTGTCTGTCTCTAATTGCCCTTGAGAAAGTGGAGGTGAGCTGCCTTCTTAAACTACTGCAATCCATTTGCTTTGATATCCGCACAATGCCAATAAGCATGGAGTTCCACGATTTTGACCCAGCTGGACTGAAGGAATGGTGATGTGCAAGTTTTGGTGTTCCTGCATATCTGCAACCCTTGTTCATCTAGATGGTGGTAATCATGGTTTTGGAGGGAAGTATGTCAGAAGTCTTTGTGAATTTCTGCAGAGTTGTAGACAGTACACACTGCTGCAACTGAGTGTTGGTTGTGGAGGTAGTGAATGTGATGCCAAAAAACGGCTGCTTTGCCCTGGATGGTATCAAGCTTCTTGAGCATTGTTGGAACTGCTGTCATCCAGACAAGTGGGGAGTATTTAATTATACTCGCAATTTGTGCCTTGTAGATGGTGGACAGGTTTTGGGAGTCTGTAAGCTGCAGAATCATAGCTTTTGACCTGCTGTTGTAGCCACTGTATTTCTATGGCTAGTCCAGTTTAGATTCTAGTCAATGATAACCCCCAGAATGTTGGTATTGCAGGATTCAGTGATGGTGATGCTTCTGTATGTCAAGAGGTGATAGTTAATTTGTTTCTTGGTCGAGATGTTCCATGCTTGGCACATGTGTGATGTGAATATTACTTATCACTTGTCAGCCCTAGCTTGGATTTGAGCAGGTCTTCCTGCATTTGGACATGGACATAGTATCTAATGAGTTGTGAATGGTGCTAAATATTGTGCAGTCAACGGTGAACATCTCCACTCCTGTCCTTCTGATGAAGCAGTGCAAGATGGTTGGGCCTAGGACGCTACTCTGAGGAACTGCTGTAGAAATGTCCTTGAGGTGGGTTGACTGATCTCCAACAATCACAGTGTCTTCCTTTGTACCAGGTATGACTCTAATCAGCAGAGAGTTTTTCCCTGGTTCCCATTTATTCCAGTTTTGCTAGAGTTGCTTGATTCCACACTTGCTCAAATGTGGCCTTCATATCAAGGACATTAGCTCTCACCCCACCTCTGGAATTCAGCTTTTTTGTTCATGTTTCATTTAAGAATGTAATGAGATCAGGAGCTGAGTAATCTTGGTAGAACCTAAACTGAGGGTCAGCGAACATGTTATTGCAAAGCAGGTTTAATAACATTGTTGATGACTCCTTCCAACCCTTTACTGATGATTGAGAGGAGATTGCTGAGGCGGTAATTGGCTGGGTTAGATTTGTCCTGCTTTTTGTGCACAAGGCACACCTGAGCAATTTTCCACATAGTCATCTCGATGTCAGTGTGGCAGCTGTACTGGGACAGCTTGACTAATTCAAGGATCATGAGGTGCTGTGGGCCATTAGTAGCAGCAGAAAGAAGAATTTTCATCACATTTGTTGGAATGTTTATAGGGCTCTGGCCTTTGCAATACCCAATGCCTTCAGCTACTTCTTGATACTATGTGCAGTAAATTTAATTGACTGAAGACCTTCATCTGTGACGTTGAGGACTTCTTGAGGATGATGTGCATCATTCAGTTGGCTCTCCCGGTTGAAGATATTTGTGGAGCTGCCTCCACCAAAATTCACAACTGGATGTAACAAGACTACAGAGCTTAGATCTGATATATAATTGATGAATCAGTTAGCTATGTCTATGACTTATTATTAATGTTTTTGGCATGCTGGTAGTCCTGTTTTATAGCTTCACAAGCATGAAAACTCATTGCATGTTGTTGCTGCTGGTATGCCTTCTTGTAGTTCTTGTTGAACCAGGTTGGCTTGATGATTATGTTCAAATTGGGATGATGCAAGGCGATGAATTTGCAGATTGTCTTCTTTCGTGCTGTGGGCCATTAGTAGCAGCATTCATGATCCTTGAACTGAGCACTTGTTTAGGCAAACTAAGAGGATTCCAATGCACTCCTTACTTGTACCTTTTAGATGGTCTATAGACTTTGGGGAGTCAGGACTAGAATTCTGTAGAATTCCTCGTCTTTGATCTATTGTTGTAGTCATGCTATATTTTTGTTTGATCCAGTTCAGTTTCTCGTCAATGGTAACCCCTAAGACAGGGATTCCCAAATGATAGATTGTGAATCCACTAGATGTCATGAGTAAAATTTGCACTCTTAGACTCCAAGGTAGCAATGGCTTATGTGGAGTGGCAACCAAATGCTGAGACTGCATAATTCATTGGCCTTTTTATAAGTGGCCTAACTTACTGAGCGCAGAGTTCTGAGCACTGTGTGGAAACACTGTGAAAATCAAACAAAATAGTAAATGCTGGAGAAAATCAGCAGCTTCAGCACCGTCTATGGAGAGAAATAAAGTTCATGTTTTGAGTCCACTTGAATATACTACAACAGGGTTGTAGTAGAAATTTATTTGAGATGACATGTTGCAGAGGATTTCTCCCCAGTGTGGCTTTCCTAGAATCGGTGTGAAATCCTAAAAGTTAGAGCTACTTGGAAAAATAATTCCATTTTTTTTAAAGTGTTCAATTTTTCCTCTTTCTGCTTTCTTTTCCTGCCCACCAACTGGCGCTGGAATATAGTTCATTCAAGTGGCAACATGTGATGAACGAAACATGTCACTTGATTCCTTCCCTCTTCGTTGATGCTGCCAGACCTTCCAGCACAGTTTGTTTTTGTTTCAGATTTTATAGGTTGTTTGCACATATATAACATTTGCCATGGAGATCATTAATTAATGATAAAAATGAGGAATATTGCCTGATTTTCTACCTTTCCCGAACTCATAATGCTGATGCCATATATTGTAATCCTCTTGCTATTGTCCACTGAGACTTAACACAATGACCTGCCTGCTTTGTAAAAGTAGTGTATGGAACAAGTGGAGAAGCCCCAGCTAAAATTTCACATGGTGGGTAAATCAGCTGTGTTTTCCATTTTATTTCACTGTCCAGCAAGGACTTATCTCTAGATGCCATGCACCACTCTGCATTACTAAACTATACAAACCAAGCAGACTGCTGGATCTCAGTAGCCTTTTCTGAAAAACTGAATGATATTAGGTGAAGGCAGAGTTTAAATTTGTAGTGAATCCATGTCAATTGACGAGCTTACTGACAGTCACTTTCAAAACTTAAACCTGCATAAGGTATAAGAACGAAGTGACCGTGCCCAATGTAAGGAAATACATTAAGGACAACAGAGACATTTAAGAGACAAAACTTTATTTGAAATAAAATGTGAAGGTTTGAATGTTGATCATCATTCAGACTCAATTTAGTCCCAATATGCAAAATTCTGACTCAATGCTATGCTTCCCTCAGTAGCTTTGATCACTATTTAGATTTGAAAGAGTAATTTTTAATCAGTGGTTTCAGCCAATGAAATACTGGACCAAGTAGATAATCCTGTAATTTTTGATTATGGTTTGAATTTACAGGAGAGTGAAGAAGATCTTGGCTTGTGGAAGGAGCAGTTTCATGAATTTATTGACATCAAAATCAATGGTAAGCAGTATTATTTCTGTGGTAAAAACAATGACTGCAAATGCTGGAAACCAGATTCTGGATTAGTGGTGCTGGAAGAGCACAGCAGTTCAGGCAGCATTCAAGGAGCAGCGAAATCAACGTTTCGGGCAAAAGCCCTTCATCAGGAATAAAGGCAGAGAGCCTGAAGTGGGGAGAGATAAGCTAGAGGAGGGTGAGGGTGGGGAGAAAGTAGCACAGAGTACAATAGGTGAGTGGGGGAGGGGATGAAGGTGATAGGTCAGGGAGGAGAGGGTGGAGTGGATAGGTGGAAAAGGAGATCGGCAGGTAGGACAAGTCTGGACAAGTCATGGGGACAGTGCTGAGCTGGAAGTTTGGAACTAGGGTGAGGTGGGGGAAGGGGAAATGAGGAAACTGTTGAAGTCCACATTGATGCCCTGGGGTTGAAGTGTTCCGAGGTGGAAGATGAGGCATTCTTCCTCCAGGCGTCTGGTGGTGAGGGAGCGGCGGCGAAGGAGGCCGAGGACCTCCATGTCCTCGGCAGAGTGGGAGGGGGAGTTGAAATGTTTGGCCACGGGGCGGTGTGGTTGATTGGTGCGGGTGTCCCAGAGATGTACCCTAAGCGCTCTGCAAGGAGGCGTCCAGTCTCCCCAAGGTAGAGGAGCCCGCATCGGGAGCAACGGATACAATAAATGATATTAGTGGATGTGCAGGTAAAACTTTGGATGTGGAAGGCTCCTTTAGGGCCTTGGATGGAGGTGTGGGCGCAGGTATTATTTCTGTATTAAGTTGACAATCGTTTGCTTGATTGCATCATACTTCTGGCTGTTACCAGAGTATCACCGCGTCAAAAGTTAAACATTGCTAAAAGAAAACTAGAAGTTGAAGTTCTTTTTAGCAATGTTTATGATCTGTAGTGTCAAGTATTAATGTACATAAAAAGCTGCACAGAAACAGTTCAGTTTGTGACTGGGCTAAATGCACAATCTACAAAGGACAGGTTTCCTTTCGTAAGTAATTTATTTTACACTTCTTCTTGAATGCTGTCCAAAATGAATGCTTTCATCTTCACTTTTGCCAACACAGTTCAAGTGGCAACAAAGACAAAACAGCATCCTGATTGACTAAGATGCTTTTTTTCCTTTTGTAGTCTTGACTTAACATTGGTGTTTATCTGAGCCTTGCCCACTGTTTGGGAAACTGTGTTGGCAGATCAACAGAGTCAAGTCTCTGTCATTTTATTGCATGCACGGGTCTCACAAGTGCACAGTTATTCTGCAGTTCTGGCTGGACACAGAAGCAAAATAGCCATGTAAGCTGAACAAATCAAGATCGTGCATTGTTGTATTACTTCTACTATAATGCAAGCAGCCTTCCTTTCATGGTAACTGTAGGGTATCTGACATCATCTCTATATTTGGAAAAGCATGCAGGAAAAAAATTAGGCATGTAAGAACTTTACCACATAACCAAGTTGCCATTTAGTCTGCATTTGGTTTGGAGAATGAGATTGGCAAAGGTAGTCTCAAAAATGGGTTCATAGAATGTTTTTTGGATTTTTCTTCAATCCATATATTCTACACCCCAACCAAACAGCAGCCTAGATATTTTCTAATCAATCTTTCAGAGATCTTATTGTGCACCTCTGGAGTAGATGGGGCTTGAACCCAGGAATGGTTCATCGGTAGGAACGTTACTAATGTATTCTAAAAGCCCCAGATGCAGACTATTCTAGACCTGTAATATGCAAAGAAATAGAATTGATCTGTGACCTCAATATAAAAAAAGATGTTATCTCTTTAAAAGTTTCTTCTAATTAGATATCTTGCAGCAGGGATAACAAGGCAATCAACTTGTAAACCACTGATCAACTGTTATGTTAACTCTGAATTGTGATCAAATTCCATTTAGTGTCAATACTGATTTTTAATTCAGAGATGCTTATCTTAAAAGTCTGCTTGAGGACATCCAAGGGAACTTTGCTGGTTTCAGTTTATTTGAATATTTGCTGAGAAATGTTTAGTGCAGTTTGGATTGATGTTTGTGTTGACACTCAGTGAGAGAAGATAGCCAAAGTAAATGACAGATAGCTAGGCCTGCACTGTAAACAGAGAAAAAGATATTTGGACTGCTGATAATCTTAAATCTCAGTTTGGCTTTTTTATGACAGAACAGACATTGTAATATTTGGTCTAGCTTATATGTAATTGAAAATCTGCAGCAGTCCTCAAAGAGTCTCGCCATTGGAAAAAAAAAGCAACCAGCAGATTAATTCTGAAGTATTGAGATCGAGCCAGAACAGAGATTGAAATTTCCATAATGTAGAGATTATTTTTATCTCTGGGTCATTTGAACTGAAGACAATTAAGCATTTCCAGAAGACTCTGTCATACCTATGAGATATCCCTACATAAGTAAACACAAATAAATTTAAGACTTATAGGGAAAAGACATACGTAAAATAAGGAGAGAAACTAAAAATATGACATATACAGTGAAAACCTGTGCTAAGACTGCAGGCATTCTCAAGTTGCAAATGGGTCCTGTTCTGGTTACCATTCGCAAATTGGGATGCAATGTGGGACAGTGTAAAAAAAAACCTTTCATAATTACAGGCAGTGTCTATGTGTTGGGTTTTTTTAATTACTAGATGTTATTTCTAAGATGTTGTGATCGCTGTTTCTGAGGGGATTTTTTACTCAGATCAGTTATTAAACCTGCCTCATTACCTACCTTTAAATCCAATGTAGCCTGATCCCTGGTTGGGTCCACAGCATATTCTTCTAGGTAACTGTCCCTAATACACTTTAGGAATTCTTCTTCGTGGCTAACTCTGCCAATCAGACAAACACAATCTACAAGAACATTAAAGTCACCCATGATTTTACCATGCCTTCTTTCCATGCTCTCACTATCTCCTGAAGTATGCTGTGTCCCACCCTGTAGCTACTCTTGGGGCTGAAAGACCTTTTTTATGTTCATTCACGGAATGGGGCATCATTGGCCAGGGCAGCACTTATTGCCTATACCTAGTTTAAGAGTCAACCACATTTCTGTGGAGTCACATGTAGGCCAGTCCAGGTAAGGATGGCACTTTGCTTCCCTAAATGAGATTAGTGAGCCAATTGAGGTTTTCCAACAATAATCGATGCATTCATGGTCATCATTAGATTCTTAATTCCAGATTTTTTAAAAATTGCATTAAGATTGCACCATCTACCATGGCAGGATTCAAACGATGGTCTCTAGGACATTACCTATATCTCTGGATTAATATTCTAGTGATAATATCAGGAGGCCATCACCTCCCCTCATATAGGTCATTAATATATATGCGCACACACGAAAAGCAAGCACCTGTCCTGACCACAAATTATCTCTACTACAAACCACCCTCAGTCCAAATAAAATCCATTTATCCGAACACACTGTTCCCGATAACTCCACCAAGCTTATGCCCATATTGCTAATGTGTCTTTTGTTCTATTTTATGCTGTTGTATGGCATTGTATCAAAAGCCTTTTAGAAATAGCCACACCACATCTACAACCCATATGAACCCTCTGTTACCTCTTCAAGTTAATTGGACATGATTTACCCTTAACAAATATATGCTACCTTTCTTTAATCAGCTTGCTTTTGCCTAAACAATTTTTAATTTTTCCCAAATGATCACTATGCAGTCAAGTCTTCTTGACTTTGTGGCTCTGACTTATGGAAAGAAAGCAAAGCTTTGCTTGTTTACAAGAGAGTGAATTTTAAAAGAGTATTGGTATGGATGATTTTTTAAAAAAATCTGAATTCCTTTACATTATTTTCCCTCCAACAATAGGCCCAACATCTGTTGGCTTGGATTTCTCCCTGCATGGCTTCGAGTATGTTTATGGAATTCCAGAGCACACGGAGAACTTACAGCTGAAAACTACAAGGTGGGAACTGCCGCAATTGAGAAGAGTAACCTGAGTCTTGTAACAAGTGACTGACTGTGAAAGAGATTCTTCCAGACTTGTGATCATCCCAAGGTTCCACTTTGGTTCAGCTCAGCATGCATTAATTGAAACCGATCAGGGATAACTTCAAAAAGAAGCAAGTGTTTGGAATAGTGATTGATTTACCTCTGGGGAGAGAGTACGGTTATTCTGCCACTTCAGAACTCTCTTCTTTCCAACTTCCTTTATTTCAAACTCTCCAGTTTATTTTTATCCTATTCTTTTAAAGTGCTGAGTACAGTTCCATTGCTACCAATCTCCCTCTTGACTCACTCAAGCAACTGTGCTTCATGGGTGACCGTAACTGATCGTTATTTTATGCCATCATAACATCCTCCAGTATGATTTATTAAGTACCATCAGAAAGTGTAACAATGAATGATTAGCTCTCCCCTTCCCACCATTCCCACTCATTTTAGAACTCCTGGTCATTTCTATAATCTCTACCAGCAGTTGTGACTTAGAAAAAACTGTACTTGGGGCTTAAACCTGATTTGTATGTCCCAAAAACACATATAAAATGTGATGTACAAACTGAATCTTTGGGAAATGACTGATCCATGACTGCAGTGAGTCATTAGTCATAGATGTCAAAGGAAACACGTCTTCACACTTATACAAATTAAGAATAACTAAACAATCATTGTTTGATTGATTTTATATATTTGCAGTCAAGAAGATCCCTACAGATTGTATAATCTGGATGTATTTGCATGTAAACTGCACAGTCGAATGGGAGTGTATGGCTCTGTACCTCTCCTCCTTGCACACAAACAAAACCAAACCATGGGGATTTTCTGGCTGAATGCTTCTGAGACACTGGTGGATATCAGCCTGAACACAGAGAATAAGGTGGGTGCAGAATTTCTATTGGCTGAATATGTGGAATAAATAGTGATTGAGTGATGTTCCAGTATATAATGTGCCTCATGTTATGTGTAATGATCCAATTTGAGAAATGACTATTTAAATAATGCCTTTCATGACCTTGGGTATCTCAAAATGTGTCACAGCCCAATGATAATTTTTGAATTCCAGTCATGGTTGTAGTTTAAGGAAAGGCAACAGCTAATTTCCACTCTGCAAACTCCACAATCAGCAGTTATACAAATGACCAGCAGCCTGTGTTGGCCATGCTGATCGAAGAATGAATTTTGGCTCGGGAATCAGTAGAGCATCTTGACTCCTCTTTGCCCAGAAGTGAAGTAATTTTTTTATCCACCTATTTAAAGCAAAAGTTCCTCAGTTTAATAATTATTGAAAGATATCACCTGCAACAGAACAACACTTCCTGAGTACTGTTCTGAAGTCTGAGTCAGATGCCTGCTCAGATATCTGGAGTGGAACCTGAACGCATTGCCTTTTAACTTGAATAAAGCCGGCACATTAAAAACTCAAGTTACAATGACCAGATCTTGAAATGACATTAGCCATTTCAGCAAAATCCATAGTGAATTTGCCTATTTTTCCAGTTGAAGAGAGTGTAGATTCTAGACAGACAGACATTTCATGATGAAGCATCACAGTACAATTCACAGAGCATGATCAAACCATGACATTAAGCTATGAAAGGAGATAGTAGATCAGTGTAAACAAAAGCTTTGTCAAAGAGATAGGATTTAATAGAGGGAAGGGGGATATAAGAATGAAATTCCAGAGTTTATGGCTTAGGAAACTGAAGATACAACTACAAATGGGAAAGTACGAGAGACAGAATTAGGTAAACACAGACATCTCAGAGGGTTGTGGGGTTTGAGAATATTATGGCAGAGGTAAAGTTGTGATTGTCCCAGTGGACAATAAGATTGTTCTATCATTATAACTGATGGTGAGTTTAAACATGGACGTGTTGCGCAGCCACAGTGACAATAATACCTGCAAATGCCTGGATCCATTGGTGACAGTTACAATGAGCCTATGTGGAAAATGTCAAATACAAGCACCACCTGAGCAATGTAATCATTCGCCAGTAATAGTACACACACAAATGATAGTTTACCGGAGTCCTCAATACTATGGGAAACGGAAGCCTCCAATAAGGAGAGCCATGGGATGCCTCCCCATTAATCTTTTACATAGCACACCTTATTCAGAAGTATGCTGAAGAAGCAATGTTTTGTACAAGCAGTAGTAGATGTAAATGTGATAGAATCACAAATATTGTTCCCCAGGCCACTACATGACCCAAGAATCTACTGACTGTAGATTGCAAATATGGGGCACAAGCAATCCTGTGGTCTACAATTCCCAAAATATACTCCAAGGTCAAGTAGACAACACAAGAATGGCAGCATTTATAGAGTCATAGAATCATAGAGCTGTACAGCACGGAAACAGACTCTTCGGTCCAACCCGTCCATGCCGACCAGATATCCCAACCCAATCTAGTCCCACCTGCCAGTACTTGGCCCATTTCCCTCCAAACCCTTCCCATTCACATACCATTCAGATGCCTTTTAAATGTTGCAATTGTATTAGCCTCCATGTACCCACCCTCTGCGTGAAAACGTTGCCCCTTAGGACTCTTATATCTTTCCCCTCTTACCCTAAACCTATGCCCTCTAGTTCTGGACTCCCCCACCCTCGGGACTCCTCCAACCCTGGCAACATCTTTGTAAATCTTGTCTGAACCCTTTCACATTTCACAACATCTTTCCTATAGGAAGGAGACCAGAATTGCACACAATATTCCAAAATTTGGCCTAACCAAGGTCCTGTACAGCCACAACATAACCTCCCAACTCCTGTACTCAATACTCTGACCAATAAAGGAAAGCACACCATACACCACCTTCACTATCCTATCTACCTGCAACTCCACTTTCAAGGAATAAGAACCTGCATTCCAGGGTCTCTTTATTCAGCAACCCTCCCTAGGACCTTAACCATTAAGTGTATAAGTCCTGCTAAGATTTGCTTTCCCAAAATGCAACACCTCGCATTTATCTAAATTAAACTCCATCTGCCACTTCTCAGCCCATTGGCCCTTCTGATCAAGATCCCGTTGTAATCTGTGGTAACCTTCTTCACTGTCCATCTCCAAGTTTGGTGTGTTCTACAAACTACTAACTATACCTCTTGTACTCACATTTTATGTAAGAGCTGACCCAAGAAAGGCAACATTGCATGTAAGGATATGTTGTGATATGCTTATAGTCCAGTGTATGAGAAAAGCTGCTCTAGGTCCTCATATAGTCTATATGACCTTGGAATGTCTTTTGGGAATTATGGACTGAAGATGGCACTTAATAAATCACCTGTGATTACATCTCCATGTCATGCAAAGGCATCTGTCTAAGAGTTACATTCTATCCATGTAGTCTGTGAGCTGGCAAAAATGACTAAACTAAGGTAAGGCACAAGTAACTATATATGTCTAAGATGTGTGATCTACATTTTAATATCATTTAATTTAAAATTTGGATTTTGAATTAGTGGCTTGTGTCTTTTGGTCTGTGAGGTTGAGGAGGTTTAGTTATTAAGTTGTCAGTATATCTAGAGCTATTATATTTTGGAAACCAGTTTGAGAAAGGGACCTCTTAGTGAATATTTGTTTGCATGGGAGAATTTTATGAGTAAATAGAGTAAACATTGAAAAACATTTGCCTGCTTTCAGTTAGAAGGACCAAGAATTGATTTTTTTTTGATTAGTAGAAAAAGCTTTGGTCACTTCATTAAAGTCCTGATTGAAGGTAAGTGTAAGAACATGATTCTGGAACAAGGAGTTAATTCAGAAATGATACAAACAAGTTGTCTTAGTATAAGGATTTAGTGTGAAATTTTCAGACCAGAAGTGTTTGGTTCGAACCATGTAGGGTTTATTTGCAGCAGAGTAAGTCTAAGTCTACTTGTGAGAATACTCAAGCTAGAAACAATCAGACTGTCATGAGTGGAAATTGAAAGTAACAAGTCTGAATTATCTTTAGTGTTTGTGCACTGTAAAGGGATGCTGTTAGAACATGTGGTATTGTACTTTTACTCTGTGTTTCAATAGTTTTCAAATTATATACAAAACTTGGTTTATTCTACTTTATCACTTATTTTGTGTCATAAATGTCTGTTTTATTGCTAAAACCAGATCTGCAGCATTGCACACTTGTGTTTTAGTGAAGTGCTACCTTGTTAGAATAAATTTTAATTTTTAAAAAAATTTATCAAGCCAGAGTTTAGTCTGAGGTGTCCTGTATCATAACATCCAGGATCATAACATCCCTGTCAGAATTACGAGTTCAGAAACTAAGCATGCAACTGACTCCTGGTGAAATGGGCATCTGTGAATCCTGCGTCTTGTGCAGAATCTGTTGAGTACATCTTTGCCAAATGCTTTGCAAAAGTCGAAACAAATTGCTACATTATCCAGTATACTACCTATATCTGTGGAAAGTCCTTAGAGAAATCAAGAAAGTTTGTCTGGTGAAATCTTCTTATTCCATATCAGTTGCTTCTTATATATGCAATGATGTCGGAGGAATCAGATGGGTAACAAAAACAGGATTCACTGGCAAAACTCAGCAGGTCTGGAAGCATCGGTGGGGGAGAAAGCAGAATTAACATTTTTTAGTCCGGAGACTCTTTATAAGATATCTCATGAGTTGCCTTTGTTATATTTGATATTTGATGGCATTTTATTAAGCTTTGCCTTTGTTTTCAACTTAACAAATATTGCTAGTACCACAAATTCCTGTCTGGTCACCTTAGCTGACCCAGGATACATATGTCTCAGCCACAGTTCAGTAGTTCCCCTAGCAACTCTTGAGTCAGAAGACTTTGGGCACAAAGACTTGAACAAATAATATAAATGGACACTTCAATGCAATCCTGAAGGAGCGTGACTGTATTGGAGGTGAATACTTTTGGGGAAAAATTATGTCCCATCAGGTTTGTAATCTGTTTTGCACTGGTGTTCTGGCCAACATTAATCTCTTAACCAGCACCAGTTTGATGACTGGCAGTTAACAAAGTGAGCTCACATTGGCTGGGTGGCATAGTTGATAATATATGATGATGGGATAGTGGTCCAGAATAAGACAAGAAAGTAAAGCCGATCACTGAAACTGTTATAATTCTTAATTATTTTTAACATGTTTGGATAATATAGAAATTAACTTATTTTTGAAATCAACAAGTGTAAAATATGAAATATACTAAGATCAATTCAATTTCCTGCTCCTATAACTTGTATCTTCCAAGCTGACAAATGAGCATTATTTGCTACTTGGAGAAAGTAAGGACTGCAGATGCTGGAGATCAGAGCTGAAAATGTGTTGCCGGAAAAGCGCAGCAGGTCAGGCTGCATCCAAGGAGCAGGAGAATCGACGTTTTGGGCATGAGCCCTTCTTCAGGAATCAGATTCCTGAAGAAGGGCTCGAAGGGCTCATGCCCAAAATGTCGATTCTCCTGCTCTTTGGATGCTGCCTGACCTGTTGCGCTTTTCCAGCAACACATTTTCAGCTCATTATTTGCTACTTACCAACAACACTCCTTACCTAATGCTCATGAAGTGCACTGAAAATGTTTGGGAGGCATGCTCTGTTGTGAAGTGGGAGTATTTGGATGAAGGCATTAGAATAAAGGTATACTTAAGAATCTGTATGTAGATCTAATGAAGGATCTAATAACTGAACATTTTTTTAATAGACTTCCTTGGGCAAGACAAAGAAATTAAAGACTGATGATGATGTGTTACCAAGGACAGATGTACGGTGGATGTCTGAGAGTGGGATAATAGACGCATTTATTTTAATGGGTCCCAGTGCTTTTGATGTTTTCAGTCAGTACTCAAGACTGACAGGTAGGAGAGTGCTTGACTGCAAGGAAGTAAGATATCTCTCTATTGCTGGAAATATAAAGAAAAGACTGTTATCTGCCTCTGATGAATAAAAGTAAACCTGAAGTTTTCATTCTGTGTAGATGTTGCTTGACTAGTTGAACATTTCTAGTAGTTGAACCCGATACAGTCCTCATCAAACATTTGCATTCTTTATTTGGAATTGTTGGATGAATGAGCAGGAGCAAATTAATTTGGAATTCTGTTTTGTTTGAATCTGTAACAGACATGATGCTGTATTTATGGGATTAGAATTTGGGGAGTTGAATTTTTTTTTTTACAAATATTCTGAAAGCTTTACCCCTGTTTGGCTTGTATAGTAATCTTTTCCTTGGTCTCCAGGTCTTCAGGCATTTCCTCCTCTGTTTGCATTGGGTCACCACCAATGCCGCTATAGCTATAAGGATGAAAATGATGTTGAACAAGTAGATGCTGGCTTTGACATGAATGACATTCCTAATGATGTTATCTGGCTGGATATTGACCACACTGAAGGGAAACGGTATTTTACCTGGGACAGGTCAAAATTTCCTAGACCTCGAGAAATGCAAGAACACCTACGATCTAAAGATCGGAAGGTAAGTGAGGCAGAATATAATCAGGCCATTACACAGCATGTAGATGCCAGCCGCATACTTGTACAGTGCAGACTTAGAGGGCAGTATGGTTCTAAAGGAGTAGTGAACTGTTTTGTAACAGACACAGTGAATGCTTAAGAAACTTAACAGGTCTGGCAGCAACTGTTGTGATAGAGTTAAGGTTTTGAGTCTGACATGACTGTTTTTAAGAACAGTTCTGAAGGACAGTCCCACTGGACCTGAAATCTTAACTGTAGCTCTCTGTAGAAGCTGGAGTATCTCCAGCATTCTCTATGATTATTTCAGATTTCCAGCATCTGCAGTATTTTGCTTTTGTATTGGAGAACTGTTTTGCCGAAAGGTGACTGCTCGTGGTGAGATCTATTTCCAATGGACTGGCCATGCTCTGTTACTTTTCCCAGTAGCCACGCCAGGTCTACTCAGTGAATGATCAATGAGAATATAAGGCTAAACCCAATTCTGTGCCACACTGAACCTTTCCAGCAGAGGCAATTGATAGTTAGTCATGAGTGGAGAATACTGGAGGATTTAACACTCAGATCTGCTGGAATGTGTCTTATTCAATGAGAACAGGAATCAATTCTGAGACTTAACTACTCCAAATGATGTCACAAAGAGTTCTGAAAGTTCAAGATTGGAATATCTATAATATCTTAGCCTATATTTTTCAATCAGTAAAGGCAGCATCTGTTTGTTTTTTTTCTTTACTTTTAGTTGCGGATTGAATAGGAATATGGTACTATCTTCAGTCTCATTACGTTTGTCATTTACTATTTTATTTACTTATATTAAAGCTATCTAGTACCTACCTTTCAGATGGTTTCAGTTTTCTTCATATCACTTATATTTTGTTCTCACCTGTAGCTGTTTTTAAGGGAGCCACGTTACTCAGCATCCTCTTTCCCTAAACTTAGTTTTAAAATAATTTTTAGTGTTGTCTTTAATATCCCTGGTGAGAGTTTTCTTTATTATTCATTCCTGGGATGTTAGCATCACTGGCAACACCAGGATTTGTTGCTGTTGAGCAAGGTGGTGGTGAGCCACCTTCTTGAACTGCTGTAGTCCATGGTATTTAAATACACGTACAGTGCTGTAAAGTAGGGAGTTCAGTATTTTGACTTAGCAGTAGTGAAAGAACTGTGATGTCTTTACAAGGATGTGCCTTGGAAGGAAACATGTATATTGAGGTGTCCTTATGCAATGGCCGCCTCCGCACTTCTGCAGAGAGCAGGTTCTGAATTTGGAAGGTGCTATTAAAGGAATCTTGGTGAATTGCTGCCGTGTATCTCACAAATGGTGCACACTTCTGCCACTGTGCAGTGGTCATGACGAAGTTAAGTGCTGCTATGTTTGAGATGGTACAAGCATCTTATTGTTGGAGCTGCACTTAGGCAAGTGCTGCTTCTGTATCTGAAAAGTTGTAAAGGGTTCTGCAAAATGTGCAGTCATCACTGATATCTTCACTTCAGACCTCAGGTTGAAGGGAGATTATTGATGAGGCATTTGAAGTCTCTACCCTGGGAACTCCTACATTGGTGCTTGAGGCCTCTAACAAGCACAATCATCTTTTTTTGTGTTTGGTAAAACTCCAACCAGTGGAGAGTTTCCTGTTGATTCGTATTAGCTAGAATTTTTTGCTCTTTTGTCCCACAACCAGTCAAAAGCTGCTTTGATGTCAAGGGCTGTCACTTGCAACTCAGGAAGCCGATACCTTGGCACATCTGGATTTATGATATTGCAAGTTCAGGATTCGAGGGGATCCGGTGGAACCCAACAGTGAGCAGCTTGTTGCTGATCAAGTGCTACTTGTTAGCACTGTTGACAAAATGATTCATCACTTTGTCAATGTTTGAGAGTGAAATGAATTGATAGGAGTAATCGATCTGTTTGGATGTGTTCTGAATTTTCTGAACAGGATATTTCTAGGCATTTCCATATTGTCAGCTCAATATAATCCTGTATTGATCATAATGATAAAGTTGTATGACCATGAAGTTACAGATTGTGGTTGAATGTAATTTTGATGCTATTGATGATCTACAGTTCTGTATGCATGCCCAGCTTTCAACTGCTTGATCCATTCTGATCTTATATAGCATATGGGCATAGGGCATTTACAGGAATGGTAATGGTGGTTGCTAGCACATTGTCTTTCAGGCATGATTCAATGAGTATGACTGTCATTGTGTTGATTGGCGAGTCTGTGGGACACCTATCTTGAATTTAGCACATATCCCAGATGTTAATGAGAATTTTGCATGGTTGGCCATTATGCCAGAGGGCCATTATGAATCAGCACATTGTTGTGGGTCTAGAGTCACATGTAGGCCAGACGTGAGAAGATGGCATCATTCGACATTTTTATATTCCAGATTTTTAACCTAACTATTGACTTCAGAGTTCACATTTGCATTGCTGGGCTTTGAATCCAGGGCCCCAGAATGTTGCTTGGATTACTGGGCAAGTGACAAAACCACTGCACAATTGCCTTCCCAGAGATATGACTTTGTTGTTTCTGCTGCCATTCCTTATAATTTTATTAGATTCCCTACAGTGTGGAAACAGGCCCTTTGGCCCAACAAGTCCACACCGACCTGCCGAAGCGCAACCCACCCATTCCCCTCTTTACCTAACACTATGGGCAATTTAGCATGGCCAATTCACCTGACCTGCACATCTTTGGACTGTGGGAGGAAACCGGAGCACCCGGAGGAAACCCACGCAGACATGGGGAGAATGTGCAAACTCCACACAGTCAGTCGCCTGAGTCAGGAATTGAACCCAGGTCTCTGGTGCTGTGAGGCAGCAGTGCTAACCACTGTGCCACTGTGCCGCCTTATATTATCTCTCACTTCGTTTACTGATTGGTTACAGAAGTATGCTCTTGCCCTTCAGGATATATACAAATCTTCTTAACTGAAAACTTCTTTGAACATCTTCACACTGTTCATCTATATTTTTACTAATTAACAATTCAGACCACCATACACTGGTCAATGTCTGCCTCATCTGTTCATAGTCAGTCTTATTAAAGCCTAGAATTGTAACTCTTCTTTCTACTTTCAAATGCGTATTAATTAACTTAATTCAGTTATATTGTGGTCACTGTGAGCCGAGTGTTCCAACAATGTTGACTAATTTTCTGGTTAATTACTCATCGTGAAATCTAATATAGTCTGTTTTGTCATTCATTCAAGAACACATTGGCTTACGTTATTCTGGAGTGGAGTGTCTTGTAGCATGCCCTGCTTGTAAAACTTGTTCATTCTCCTTTAGGTTTCAAACTATTTTGTCCACTATTTTGCTGCTGCATGCAAACTGATAAAAGTGGTGAGGAAATAAGGGCATCTGAGATCCAGGTGAATAAGCAGAACTGTGTATCTACTGAATTGATGAGGTTAAAGAATGGAGAAAAAAAGCAATTTGCCATTTTTTGGGACTTGCTGAATTTTCCCAATCTATGTGGAAAACGAAGTTCATCTCATTTTCCAGTATTTATGCATCCTGTTACATTATCACTGCTAGGTAGGTTGTAGACAACACATATGAAAATCTTCCATTTTTTCTCTCTTTTGTTCCTCGAGTCAACCTACCCAGAGACTTACTGCTGCTTTTCGCTCCTGATGATGCCCCCTTTTTCTAATGTTCTACTTTAGGTTTCAAACTATTTTGTCTATTTTATCAAGATTACAGTATTCCTTTTCCAACTTCCTTGTCCTCTTTAAGTACCTTATCATAAATTAGAATATTTGTCTCCCAGCTATGTCAAAATTGTAACCAAGATTCCATGATGGTCACTATTACGTGGAGTCCTCTTTTGCTCAGAGGATAGCAATGTTGCCACTGGGTCTGATGGTGGTTTGAAATCGCACTTAAGGACTTTAGCACAAGAGTCTAGGCTGATGCTAATGCAGTATATTTCAGATGAGATGATAAACTGAGGCCCATATGCTCTCTCAGGTTAATTTGAAAGATTCTATTACACTGTTTTGAAGAAAAGCAAAAGAGTTCACCTTGTATCCTATGCAGTATTTATCCTCAACCAGCTGTTCCTGAGAACTGCTGTTTGAAAATTGGCTGCTGTGACTCTTGCATTATAAAGTGACTACTGCTCAAAAGTACCTTTTGATTATAAAGCACTTTGAGGCTTTAACCTCGTAATATAAATTCAGGTCTTTGTTTCTTAATATTCTTCAAGCTGGATTTATACTTTTATTTCTGTTCTTTTACTTTGTTCAGTCTAATTTAAACAACTGACCTTGCCTTCTATTTTTGCACAATGGAATTTTTTTCATTACTTTTAACTTGGTACATTTCTTGATTTATATCATTCAGACAGAATTTTTTTTACTTTCGTACATCCAAAAGTACTCTGCAGCCAACAAAGTACTTTTGCAATTTAATCACTGCTGTAGAATCCACAACAGCCTGTTGCATGCAACAGACAAAAGAAAGCTAATGATGTTTGTTAAGGGATAAATGTTGGCCTGGAGATTTGAAGAACTCCCTTACTGTTTGTTGAATAATGGATCTTTTACACCCACCATAAAACAATAGATGAAGCAATAGTTTAATGCCTCATCTAAAAATTTAAAAATCACACAACACCAGGTTTTAGTCCAACAGGTTTAATTGGAAGCACACTAGCTTTCGGAGTGACGCTCCTTCATCACTATCACCTGATGAAGGAGCGTCGCTCCGAAAGTTAGTGTGCTTCCAATTAAACCTGTTGGACTATAATCTGGTGTTGTGTGATTTTTAACTTTGTACACCCCAATCCAACACCGGCATCTCCAAATCATGTCATCTAAAAATGGCTGTGTAGCTTTCTTCAATACTGAATTAGTACTGCTAGACATGATTTCGTACTCAGGTACCTGGAGCACAAACTTGAATCCATAACCTTCTTACTTAGGCTGTCACTGAATCAAGATGGACAGCAGGTAGATAGATGTCCAGATTGCAATTGCACATAGTCTCACCAATGCCACCCACCCATTCCTCCCTACATTGTTAGGTAGCTGAGCATGACTCATTGTTGAAGATGTAGGTGGAGAATAGTAACCAATTTATAGTTCCAGAAGTCTCCTGACAATTATTGAGTAAATCAGCACTTTCAGAGGAGGTATAAAATGCACCATACCATTCCTTTAGATAAGCATTTACTCAGTTTGTAGAGATCATTGTGTTTTCTTATGTCTCCAGCTAGTTGTTATCATTGATGCTCACATAAAAGTAGACAAGAAGTACCCATTCTACTGTGAAGCCAAATCCAAGAAGTACTTTGTCATGGATAAAGATGGTGAGGAGTACCATGGCTCCTGTTGGCCAGGTAAGGAAACAGTGAAACTTCTTAGGTGATTAACATTTTCTGGGGGTTTTTTTGTACTTTGTAAGTGTGCAGTAATATTTGTTCCACAATATTCAGGCCTCAAACCTGACAAAATATGCGTGGGTGGAATTTTCTCCATATTTTGCATTGCTTAATTGCCAGTTACTCGTTCACTTGACACACTCATTCCCTCCCTCTCTCTTTGATGTCAGCCTCAGCTCAGTGGTGAAGCTCTTGCATCTGAGTCAGAAGGTTTTGAGTTCAAATCCTGTTCCAGAAACTTGAATGTGTAACCTAGACTTTGCAGATGAATTCTTTCCATCAGCATTCATCTTCAGCTGATATCACAAGAAACAAATTGCCTGGCTACTTATTTTATGATTTATGAGACTTTAATGTGTGAAAAGTGGATGTGGCCATTCTCTCCTTTATGCTTAGATATTTTTGAATCTGCTGATGTCATGATAGGTCTGAACTGGTTGATGAAAAATATTAGTACATTCTAATTCTGTTTCCTAGAAGTGTGATTTGCTGCTGGTTTCATAGTATGAATTCTCCAAATTCTGCTTTGGTCCAGGTATATCAAGAATTAAGTATCTTGCTGTCCACTCCTATCATGAGTGTCAGGTTTTTGCAAGATATGAATAAACAGGAATTTGTTTTTGTATTTTTGTGCATTATTAGGTGTGTCAGCCTATTTAGACTTCACAAATCCCATAGTCCGCAACTGGTATGCCAACAAGCACGGATTGGACCAATACAAGGTAAGTATTTTAAAATATTTATTGTCGCAGTTGAAGGTTGCAGGCGAAAGGAGGTGAGACTGTAAATAGGGGACGCCAGACTGGTTTTTGACTGTAGAAGAGAACACAAAAGAAGGGATTTACATTATTTCATAACTTTGAGGCAGAATATGTTCGAGTTCGAGACAGTGTGGCATCTTTGAATTTAAGTATGGTGTCATTGAAGGGATGAGAAACATATACAATTTCTGGGGAGAGGAGGAGATTCAGACAAACAGTCGTCATAAAAATGTGGATAAAATCAAGGGAGTTGAGGTGGAAGTTGAAAGGTTTGACCCGTCAAGTCACAGATTGTTTATAATCAACCTTTTGAGTTGTGGTATGATAAACCTCTGAAGCAAGTGGAGCTTGAACCCAGGCCTCCTGGTTCAAAGGTAGGAATACTATCAGTGTGTTACAAAAGCCCTATCTATCAAGTCACTGAACTATATTTTCCACTGCCAAATCGCCTGTGTTACTTTTCTCTTTTATCCTCCACTGATAAGTCACCCATGTTTCTGAATCAGTTACCAGTTTAATCCGGCAAGTCGCAGATATTTTGCTTCCCAACTTTTCAAAGATGCTGTTATATACCTCTGAGTCCTCTGGTTCAGATATAGGGTCACTAACACTGCGCCACAAGAGACCTCCCAACCACCAATCTCGGATATTTTCTAATCATAAAAATGTAGGGGATAGGAGCAGGAGTAGGCCATTTGACCCCTTAAGCCTGCTCCACCATTCAATATTACCATGGCTGATCATCGAACTTAATGCACTAATCTCACTCTCCATTGATCCCTTTAGCCACATGAGCTATGTCAACTGTCTACTTGAAAATGCATGTCATTTTGGCCTCAACGACTTTCTGTGGTAGTTAATTCCAAAGGGTTACCACTGTCTGAGTGAAAACATTTCCCTTCATCTCAGTCCTAAAAGGTTTACCCCTTCCTTGAACCTTTGGTTCTGGACTTGCCCACCATCAGGAATGTCCTTCTTGCATCTAACCTATCTAGTCCTGTTAGAATTTTATAAGTTTCAATGCGATCTCCCTCATTTTTCTAAATAATGGTGAATGCAATCCTAACTGACTCAATCTTTCATGACAGAGTCATAGAGTCACGTACAGCATGAAAATAGACCCTTCAGTCTAATTAGTCCATGCCGATCATAATTCCAAACTAAACCAGTCCCACCTGCCTGTATTTGGCCCAAATCTTTCCAAACCTTTCATAATCATGAACTTACCCAAATATCTTTTAAGTGTTGTAACTGTACCTGCATCCACCACTTTCTCATTCCGCACACAAACTACTCTTGGTAAAAAAAAGTTACCCCTTAAATCTTTTTAGAACCTTGAAAATATGCCCTTGAGGTTGGACTCCTTGACCCTAGAAAAAGACCATTGTCATTCATCTTACCTGTAACCCTCATGATCTTATCAACCTCAAAAAGGTCGCCCCCTCAACCTCCTATGCTCCAGTGAAAAAGGTCCCAGCCTTTCCAGTTTTTTTTTTAAACTCAAACACCCCATTCCCGGCAACATACTGGTAAATGTTTTCTGAAGCTTCTCTGTTGTAATAATATCCTTCCTGTAACAGGATTGCACACGGTACTCCAGAAGGGGCATCATCAATACAACCTAAACATGATGTCCCAACTCCTCTCCTTAAAGGTCTAAGCAATGAAGGCAAGCATGCTCAATGCCTTCTTAACCACCCTGTCTACCTGTGATGCAAATTTCAAAGAATTATGTACCTGAACCTTATGTCTGTCTGTTCCACAACACTATCCAAGATCCTACCATTAATTGTGTAAGTTCTGTCCTTACTTGTACTTTCAAAATGCATTAGTCCTGCCATTCCAGGAATCAGATTTTATTACACACCTTTGGAACAGGTGGTGTTTGAACCTGGGTGTCCTGCTCAGTATTAAGGATAGTAACGCTGCACCACAATAGTCTTTACCATCAAGTCACAGGTATCTTCTAATCAACCTGCTTAGTGATGGTATTACACATTTCTGCAGCAGAGAGGTGTTCTGGCTTAGAGTAGGGACACTGTCACCGCACCACAAGGCCTCAGCGATCAAGACACATGATGATATTTTCAAATTAATCTGTTCAGGAATGTTATTACACACTTCTGGATCAGGTGAGATTTGAATTCTGGTCTCCTGACCCAGAGGTAAAAACACTACCACTGAATGTCATGCACCCTTCAACTATCAAGTCACAAGCTAACTGATTTGATCCAACTGCAGAAAATCATATTTTAAAGCATTATCTATTTGTTTTTACATTATCAGGAGAAGGGATAAAGTATTCTAAAAACAGTGTGAACACAAGAAATCAGGGTTACTACATGTCTGAAGGATCAGCACCAACAAAAACTATGATGACTTTACCTTTTTTTGTATGAACCCAAGAATTTTGTGAAGGTCATGTGTTTCTCCTGTGTGTGAAGTTCTCTGATCTTGCCTGAGTTGTAAGAAAAAGGCAGAAAAGAATCTCATGCAAAAACCAGAGAGGCACAAAATAGATCAGAGCAATAAATATAATAAAGGCAAAATACTGCAGATACTGGAAATCTGAAACAAGCACAGAGAATGCTGGAGAAGCTCAGTACATCTGGCAGTATTCATTAAGACAGAAACATAGTTAATGTTACGAGTCCAGTATGGCTGTTCTTCAGAAATACATCCAGTGTTTCCAGGGCAACCTCCTTTAGTACTCTGGGATACAGATTATTAGCCCTTGGATTATGTCAGCCATTAACTTCATTAATTTCTCGAACAGCATATCTTTTTTTGGTAATATTGATTTTCTTCAATTCTTACTTCATACTAGACTCCTGCTTCTCTAATTATTTGTGTCCTCTTTTGTGAAGGTAGAACTAAAGTATGTGTTCATTTCTTCTGCCATTACATTGTTCCCCAAGTAATTTCCCCAGTTTCTGACTATAAGGGACCTATAGTTGTCTTTGCTAATTTTTTATGCTAATGATGTGGAGGAGCCAGTGTTGGACTCGGGTGGACAAAGTTAAAAATCACACAACACCAGGTTAGAGTCCGACAGGTTTATTTGGAGGCACTAGCTTTCAGAATGCTGCTCTTTCATCCACCTGATCCATGCACCTTCCAAATAAATTTGTTAGACTATAACCTGGTATTGAGTAATCTTTTATAGAAGCTTTTAAAGTTAGTTTTTATGTGTCCTGCAAGTTTGCTCTCATACTTTATTTTGCCCCTCATGATCGAAGTTTTTGTCGTCTTGCTCAATTCTAAACCTCTCCCCTGGCTTCCTACTTTTTCTAATAATTTTATGTCTATTCTTTAGATTAATTTATTTTGTAAGTTATTTTTGTGGCTGATAATATGAACAATTGTTTTAATTAATGTATAGTTTCCTAAAATGTTGTTGATAAATTGGGGGTGTTTGGGGAATGGTGTACCTCATTCACAAATACTCAGACCTAAACTTTCACAAACAAGGACAGCCTCTTCTTTCATTAACTTTAATAAACTTGGGGAGCCTGTTACAAAAATGGCTCTGAAGGACAACTCCAGACATCATTTCATTTTCACAGGAATTTTGGTTGGTTTTGGAATGGGTTTTAATTTGCATATTTAAACTTCACAATTTGATTTTATCTGACTTTCGCTTCAGTGTTCAAAATGTTGAAAACACAAGTTGCTCACTTTCGACTTGATAAGAGAAAGTCCAAAGCTGCTGGAGTCCTTCGGAGAGGTAGATCTGTTTGTTCCTGTCAGTTGACTTAAATCCATATGTGATCATTCCCGGATTAGTGCTACATGACTCTTTTCACAGCCTTTTGTTATCACAGTCTGATGTCTGTCATTTCATAGTTTGACAGCTCCAACCAGCTGTACCCTCTTTGTCCTAGAACTTGCCTTTATAAGGAATTCAAGGAAATTAAATGTGGTGAATAGATTTTTATCAATGAGAGTTTTTTTTTCTTAAATAGTTAACCCTTCAAAAGACATTTGGGAACTCCATCTCCTCTGAGTATAGGTCCTGAGACCTGGCCATGGAAGTTCAGTTTGCAAGATGTATGAGCACATAATGGTGGACATGGGTTGCCACTAAGTTGACATAGGAAGGATAAAGGGCCATGGTCTGTGGGTAGCATAGGTTACTAAGATAGTAGGAACTGACATGGGTAGGATATGGTAAGTATCCTGAGGTTTCAATCAGCATTTAATATAGCGTTTCATTTCGAAAAGAGACAACCTCATGCTCTCACTGCCTCTCCATCTGGCGGGCAAAACCCAGCCCCTATTTTTAATTCTGTCCAGTATGTTCTTTCAGATCAGATGATGGCTGCTTTATTTTGGGATCAGAACTAAATTTGCTGATCTCACCAAAGGCAGTCTAGGGTCTATTCCAGTTGAAACTAGCACACCAGCAGTTGGCTTTGTGTGCCATAAGTACACAAATTAGAACTGAACGCCAAGCCGTCTGAAAATAATGCATCATATTTGGGGCCAGGATTTCTGGAGTTGTGCCTCCGTGGAAATTGAAACACTTGCTCAGGTATTGCACTTGTTACTATTCAGTGATCTGTGCAAGTGTGTGAACATAAGTTGGGGTTGGATTTGAGCTCATATGGTGCCTTCCCTACAGTAAAATAAACTATGTGAGCAAAGTGAAATTTGTCCTTGATGATGGTGGTGAAAGGGATTAAATGACCTATCAGCTCTTTCCAACCCCTGTTCAATTTTCTTCTTAATTTCTTTCAGTTGTATCTGGTAAACTGGTTGCTGATTCATAATTGCCTATTTTATCAAAGACCAGTTTCATCCCAATTACAATTTAGACCCATACATGGAATATTATCACATTGGGGCAAGAAGTGCCCATGGAATGCAATTAAGAGCAAAGAGGAGGAAAAAGAAAGGAGAAAGCAGTTTGTTAATCCATGGAATGCATTTCTGTTTTGCAGGATTCCACAGATATTCTTTTTGTCTGGAATGACATGAATGAGCCAGCTGTGTTTAGTGGACCTGAACTCACTATGCACAAGAATGCAATGCATGCTGGTGGATGGGAGCACCGAGAGATGCACAACCTGTATGGTTTTTATCAGGTAAATGATGATTTGTGCAACTGGCATATAGATTGTTTTCTGGAGATTGTTGGAGTCCACATTATCAGTAACTGTAGTGGTGGAGAACTAGTAATTCACAGACCTACAAGATGGATTCATTATGCATTGTATCCTGTTCTAACTGGAAATTTATTTTTGTGAATTTTGTACTCATTGAAGTGAGAGATGTTATTAGGAATAAAGATTTCAACCTTTCTCCATAAAATAAGTTTTTAATCCCAGGAATGAATCAAGTGAATGCTTTCTGAATTGCTTTAAAAACAATTTTTTTTCATGTAAGGATGAGGTTCTTTCTAATTTTTTCTGGTGTTGTGTGGACCTTCAAAGTGCAGCAGCTTCCAGAGCTGGCTGTGTGTCTTAAAGGGAACGTTGATAAAGAGATCAAAGCTGTATGTAGTGCTCAACATATGGTCTCAGTAATGCCCTGTACAACTGCAATAAAACTTCCTGACTGTAATATTCCAACCACTTTTAACATAGAATAGTATAGCACAGGAATAGGCTCTTCAGGCCACCATGTCTGTGCTGACCACAGTGCCATTCTAATCTCATCTGCCTGCCATGATTCGTATCCCAGTATTCTCTTAACTTCACATGTCTGTCAAAATGCCTTTTAAACATAGCTGTCATATCTGCTTCCACCAGCTGCCTTGGCAACATGTTCTAGACGTGTAACACCCTCTGCCTAAAAATGCTTGCCTCACACATCTTCTTTAAACTTTCCCCCTCTCACTTTAAGTCTATACTCCCAAGTATTTGACGCTTCCACTGTGGGAAAAAGAAAACAACTACCCACTCTATCTAGCCCTCTCATAATTTCCTCTTCTTCTATCAGGTTGCCACTCAGTCTCCCACACCCTTGTGTAAACAATGCAAGTTTGTCCAACCTCTCCTTATAACTAATACACTCCAATCTGAGCAATATCCTGGTAAATATCTCTTGCCTCCACATCCCTCCCATAGTATGGTGACCAGAACTGTACTCAGTACTCCAAATGTCATCAAACTAAAATTTTCTGTAGTTGCAACATGACTTGCCAACTTTTATACTTGATGCTACGACTGATGAAGGAAAGCATGCCATAAGACTTATTTACCACCATATCCACTTGTGTTGCCACTTTCAGAAAGCAATGGACTTGCACCCCAAGATTTCTGTACATATCAATGCTCCTAAAGTTCCTATCATTTATTTTTACTTTCACCTCCCAAAATGCAACTCCTCACATTTACCTGGATTACATTCCAATTGCTGTTTCTCAGCCCAACTTTGTAACAGATCTATATCCTGCTGTATTCTTTGACAACATTCCTCATTATCCACAACTCCACCAATTTTTGTATTGTCTGGAATATGTTCGAAGAAATTATCCCAAAGACATTTTCTGAATGCATTTTCTAAGATATCACTCTCATTCTCCCAAACGATATGGAAGTTAAAGTCACGAATAATTATTGAGGATTTTTCATAAATATCTGTTTGATTGTAACCACTATTGGGGGCTTTTCAACTATTCCCACACAAAACCTCTGATCTTAACTATTCCTTATCACTACCCAAACTGATTCTATATCTTTTAACGTTAAAGTGGTCTGTCATCAATAATCTTATGCCATTGTTAACTAACAAAGCAACCTGCCGTCTTTTCCTAGCTCTCTGTTATTCCAATTTTTTACATAGCCTTCCACATTAATTTTCTCGTCTTTCAACTTCGCCTCTGAACTGCTTATCAGATCATATATATTAATGTCCATGGATGCTAAAAGTCCATCCCTTTTACAAGTACTTCTTCTTTTCAGATATAGGATTGTAAACTTCTGTTAAACAAAACTCCTCTTGTTTGTGCTAACGATACATCTCTGTTGATATCATGAGACCAGCCATCACTACATTATTCCACATTTTTACAATGTTGCGTCATAACACCAAATGCTGATGTGATACTCCCATGTGCAAGTTACATGAAACATGCAGAACATTGATAGTGTGCCATTTCTCTTAGAACATGACTTTGGTCAAGAGCAGCTGATGTAGTGACTGTCATGTTGTAGAATATTATCAACTGAGAAATGGACCTGATTTTGTCTTGGGCAAAGTTCACTGATAAAAGAGATATGCTGCATCAGGACAAAGTATTCTCCTGGATTATCTCGATCCTTTGAAATTGGGACAGAAGTAGACCATTCAACTCCTTGAGCCCCCCCTGCTATTCTTTAAGATCTTGGTTGATATATTTGTTTGAGAAAGTGAGGACTGCAGCTGCTGGAGATCAGAGCTGAAAATGTGTTGCAGGTCAGGCAGCATCTAAGGAGCAGGAGAATCGATGTTTCGGGCATGAGCCCTTCTTCAGGAATGATATATTTGTATGTCAACTTTCACATTCTCACGTACCCCCTTTATTCACTTCTGGGATGCGGGTGTCACTGGCTAGCCAGCATTTATTACACATTCCTAGTGGCTCTTGTGAAGGTGGTAGTGAGCTGCCTTCTTGAACTGCTGCAGTCCATGTGCTGTAAGTTTACCCACCTTTACCTTAGAGAGGGAATTCCAGGATTCTGACCCAGCAATACTAAAGGAGCAGTGATACATTTCCAAGTCAGGATGGTATGTGGTTTGATGGGGAATCTACAGGTGGTGGTGTTCCCATGAATCTGCTGTCCTTCTCCTTCTAGATGAATATGACCTTGGGTTTGGAAGCTGCTGTCCAAGGATTTTTGGTGAATTTCTGCAGTGCATCTTGTAGGTAGTGCACACTGCTGCTACTGAACATGAATAATGGAGGGAGTAGCTACTTGTGAATGCAGTGCAAATCAAGCAGGCTGCATTGTCTTAGATGTTGTCAAGCTTCTTGAGTTTTTTTAAACTTTTCTAAACTCTAGAGGAAACAAGCCCAGTCTGTCCAAATATTAGGCACCAGAATATGGAAACTTAAACACTTTTCACTGTATTTCTTGTAAAAATATGAGTGATGATAAATTAGTATTCTATCCTACTACATTCCACGTAAGACACCTTGCTCAATCCAGGTGTCAAGGTAGCAAACTTTTTCTGAACCACCTCCAATAACTTTGCACCCTTCCATAAATAAGGAAATCAGAACTGTACACACTACTCCAGATGGGATTTCCCTAATGCCATATAATAACTGAAGCTTACAAAGGAGCAGCGCTCTGAAAGCTAGTACTTCCAAATAAACCTGTTGGACTATAACCTGGTATTATGTGATTTTTAACTTTGTCCACCCCAGTCCAAAACCGGCATCTCCACATCATTTAATTTTTATGTTCTGTTCCTCTAGTAATCAAAGATAAAATTCCATTAATCATCTTAATTACTGACTCTACTGCATTATTTTTCGTGACTCATGCACCATTACACTCATATCCTTATGCCCCCTCAGGAATCATTCTCCATTTCAATCATACTTTTCTCATTTTATGCTTTCTGCCAAATTGATCAACTTCACATGTTCTCACAGTTACACTGCACCATATTTAATGCCCACTCATTCAATCTTTCTATGTCCATCTGCAATCTTGTTATGTCCTCTTTTCAACATACGTTACTATCTATCTTTGTGCCATCTGCAAATTTAGCTGCCATGGCTTTGCTGTTCTATCATTGATATAAATTGTTAAAAAGCTTGGACCCTATCATAGATCCCTACAGTACTCCATTAATCTCATCCTGACAGGCAGAAAGAAACTCATTTATGAATAATTTCTGCTTTCTGTCAGTCAGCTAATATATATGTGCTAATTACTCCCAGAACATATGTGGCAGATTGTCAAATGACTTTTAGAAATCCAAGCACAGTGCACCAACAGGCTTCACTTGATCTACATCACATTTCTTTTTCCTCTGGTGAACTCTAATAAATTGATGAAACATGTTTTCTGTTTTGCAAAACTATTTTTGACTCTTCCCTCTTAATGTGGCAAAATTTGACCAAAATTGACACAAAATTCTGTGAAGCTATTTTGTCAGAAAGCAATTTTTGCAGTACAATGTAGCCTGCTAGCATAATGCTGACTGTACTCTGGCTGAGGAATGCTGTTTTGATAGTATGACCTTGCAGCTACAGGCTGTCTGTGCTCTTCAGGCCATTAGATAGTGCTGCTCACAGAATGATATATTGTTTCTCTCTGTCCCTTATCAGTTGTTTTAACCCAGCTGAACCTGCAGTTTAAGATAACATTCAGTTTTGCAGACATTAAGAAATGTAGGTCTGGACAATGTATGTGGACCTTACAATTGCCCTTGGGTTGTGTAATTAATGGGCAGTGGGTTTGTATTTTACGATATACATTGTAGCATTCTGTATTTCATTGGAGTTGCGTCGGACTCTTCTGAATGAAGATGTAATTCCCCATGGCCATGTTAAAGCGAGTTAATTGCTCAAGCTCTCGTCTCCTGACTATTTTGTTTTAAACGTTTTGGCAAACGATTTACTTTTCCCCAACAACTTGAGTTCTTCTGAGTGCATAACTATAATCTTCTTAATGAATGATTTTCAATACTTGACCCCAGTAGACTTCAAGCGAACTGGTCTGTCATTTCCTGTTTAATGCCTCCCTTCGTTCTTGACTGCAGAAGCGAAAGATGTACCTCCAATCTGATAGAACTTTTCCTGAACTTAGGGAATTTTGCAAAACTAACACCAATACATGTATTACTACTTCATCAGACACCTTTTTTAAGACCTTCGCTAAGTCCATCAGGACCCAAACAACTGTAGCCTGCAGTTCCATTGGCTTGCAATCGAGAAGGAATTCCTCAGATGTTTCCTCCACATCAAGGTGGATGGCCACCTGCTCCCTGGAGATGACAGGTCTCAAGTGAAAAATACGCATATTGTGATGAAGAAGGTGTCACAACTCAATGGGACAGGTTGGATAAGCCACCATGGTTCATGTTCTTAAGATCAAGAGCCTGACCCCTGGAACAGTCATTCTTGTAAACTGGGGATTTCCTTTAACTGACAGAATGGACTCAGATAGGTAACACTCCGATGTCACTATTAGATTCCCTGAGTTTGGAGCAGTTTTTAAACTTTTGTTCTCTAAAGTATTAAAACAAACTGCAGGGTTGACCTTATGTTTCTGTGTGTTTTGCACCAGCAATGGGCAACAGCTGAAGGTCTGATTCGTCGATCTAGAGGAATGGAGAGGCCATTTGTCTTGACTCGCTCCTTCTTTGCTGGTTCACAGAGATATGGTAAGTGGTCAGGAGCTGACAGGATTAAGGCTTATGTGGCTAGGTCCTATTTTGGATGGGTCACTCCCAGCACAGCCAATCCATTTTAAGCCATACACGTTTTCTTTGCACCATACCAAGTACTTCTCTCTCTCTCTTAACTCATCAGCAGCAATCTTTTTGTTTGCCTATCTCTCTTTTGTTATCTCTTTCCCTCTCAGCACCATTCTCATGTACTGTGTACATGATCCCCACTCTCCCCATCCCCAACCCCGCCTCACCCTGTCATCAGCCTAATACCACTCTTTCACAGCTATCTTGAATTCTGTCGAAGGGTCATTGGACTTGAAATGTTAACTCTGTTTTTCTGTCTACAGATGCTGTCGGACCTACTGGGTTTCTCCAGCATTTTCGGTTTTTGTTTTAGGTATGAACCTGTGAGTGTGCTGAATCTTTCAGTAATGTAGAGAAAGGCTGTGGGCTGGAAAGAAACCTGGATGTGGTTTATCTAGTGTACACTGGCAGTGAATCTCTGCTGAATTCTCCAAATGTTATGGTTGATAATACAAAAATCCTCATGGAAGCTCATCTCTACTCTGTCCGAATATATAACAGTATGTTTGTTCCATTTGGTGGCTTTTTTCTGAACTGTTGGAATAACAGTATTAAAGTGGGAATGTCTGGCATAAAAGTCTGAATCTTAGCTCAGCAGAGTTAGAAATGTCCATTTTGCTGTGGCAAGAATGGCAGAATCCAAGCAGCTTGGAACAGCTAAGCAGTTTTAGCTATTTACATGGACTTCTGCTGACCATGAAGATATGCTGCTCTATCTGTGATCACCTGTGCTATTTTAAGCTTCAGATGCAATAAGCAAACTTCTTTAGAAATCCAGCTTGAGAACTGGGATCACATAGGCACAAATATTATATAATCCTTGTAGCTTTCAAGAGTCACTCAACCTTTCTCAGTTCAAATCAAATTTTATTGTTTGTTTGGAAATTTGTTGCTGGCACAAATTTCCTGTTTCTGCACAATGCATCAACTCTTTCTCAGTGCTGAGCTAAGGTTGTGTGCCTCTTTCCAAGACATTCAAGGTGAATGAAGGAGAAATTTTACCAAGTCCTAAGGAGGCGTGATGAGACCTGATGGGTCAATAGGCCTGATTCATTGGACCATGATAGCTTTTATTTTGATCTCTATTTTTAAAATATTTTGAGAAGGTAGCCTAGACCCTACGTTTTTTGTATTTTAAAGGCAGATATGAAGTGGGTGTTCCAACTGGTCAACAAGTCGGCTTTAAGCAAAATAGAATTTATTTAAACACTGCAGTTGAAACACAAACAGAAGAAAACAGAATTTAGAATAACAACTATTGGAAAACTGACCTGATACCACTACTTAACTAATTAACTGTTCCAACCCATAAACACACCCCTTGGCAGGAATGTAAATCCATACAGGTTCCTACAGGCAGGAATGAAACACATCCAAAGAGAGATTTCAGAAGAAAGTCAATAGAGTTCTTTACTGAAGCTTGCAGCTCCCCTGGAATCACACATTTTGTGACTGTTACAGCTATAAACAAACTAGAAAAAAACTGAACTAGGAGAACTGGCCACTCCCCTCATATTGTTAAACTAGACTCCTTGCACCTCTGCCTTTATGACCTCTCTTCCTAAAAAAAGGACAAAATAACCTTTTTAAAACTAAATTGAGCCATTGTAGTAATCTTAACAAGTTTGAGCTGGGATTGTGAAGGATGAATTGAGAGGCAGAAATAGAGAACAAAACAATAATGCAACCCATAATGCTACTGATTGCATTTCTGATCCCAGTTTCAATGCCTGATTCAAAATGCTGACTGTGTCCATATGTGGTCACTTTGTAAAGCTATGGTGATAACACCAACCACAAAGCCATCTGCCTTTTGACGTTCCAGTTGATCAAGCTCTTACCCAAACTTTTATCATTTAGGATGTTAGAATGCTACACTTGGCCTGTGCCACTGGGTGACAGAGGGCAAAATCACCAAGCTTTTTATCACTGGACAAATGACTCTTGGTAGATGCCCTTTATGGACAGGATGAGACTGGCTTGTAATGTTCACTATTGTGAAAGAGCTTCCTAATATTCACCATCAAAGTTTATGTTGAAAGAAAGCTCTCTTTGTTAAAGTGCCAGAGAATGACTGACCTTTGGAAGTGAACAGCAGAAAGAGTGAATTGCCCAAAAGAAATTCAATGAAATGTGCGCAAAGAAAAAGATTATTCTTTCCTGCTTTACTGCTTTCTCATTCCAAGTTTATTCTGTTTATTAGGAGCTGTATGGACAGGAGACAATGTAGCTGAATGGAGTTACCTTAAAATCTCAATCCCGATGCTACTTAATCTCAGTATAACTGGAATCTCCTTCTGTGGAGGTAAGAGTCAACTCATGAAAACAAGAGTTTGGAGCAGGAGTGGACCATGTGGCCTACCAAGCCTGGTCTACCTTTCAGTATGATCATAGCTGATCTTGTACTTCAACTCCACTTTCCTACCCTCTCCTTACTTTCCTTAAATCTCTGAGACACCAAAACTCTTGACAATGTTTAGCACTGCCGCCTCACAGTGCCAAGGACCCGGATTTAATTCTGACCTTTGGTGGCTGTGTAGCGTTTGCACATTTTCCCCATGTGTGTGTGTGGCTTTCCTCTGGGTGCTCCCACAGTCCAAAGGTGCAGGCTAAGTGGATTGGCCATGATAAATTGCTCCATAGTGTGCAGTATCGTACTGCAGTATCGTGGCTTAGCTATGGTAAAGATGCAGGGTTGCTCGGATAGGGTGGGGGGCTAGGTTTGAATAGATGCTCTTCAGTGCAGACTCAGTGGGCTGAATGGCCTCTTTCTGCACTGTAGGGGTTCTATATTTAAATGTATTGACTAGATGAAGCTGTTAGCATAACCTGTTAGCATAAAGAATTTCAAGAATTCACAACATTTTCTCAGTCCTGACTGACTTTTTTATCCTGAGACTGTGCCCCCATGTTCTACATTCCTTAGCCAGCAGAAGCAGCCTTTCAGTGTTTACTTTATTAAGCCCATTCAGAATTATGTATGTTTCAGTGTGATCACCTCTCATTGTTCTAAATTCCAGAAAATTATTTTGCTCAGCCTTTCATCATAGAGCAATCTTCTCATCCTGGAGGACAATTCAGGAAACCTTCACTGTTCAGGAAACTTCCATAAGGTTGCCCCTCAGACTCTGATGCTCCAAGGAAAATAACCCCAGTTATTTAGCCTCTCCTATAGCTCAAATCCTTTAACCCTGGCAACGCTGTTGTAAATCTTTTCTGAACTCTTTCAACTTTCACAAACTCGTTCCTATAAGGAGACCAGACTTGCATGCAGTATTCCAGTAGTTGCCTAATCAATGTCACAACTTGACCTCCCAACTCCTATACTTAATGTTCTGACCAATAAAGGCAAACAAAACAAATGCCTTCCTCACTATGGTATCTACCTGTGACTCCACTTTCAAGGAACTATAAACCTGCACTGCAAGGTCTCTTTGTTCAGCAACTCTACCCAAGATCGTACCATCAAGTGTATAAATCCTGCCTGATTTGCTTTTCCAAAATGCAGCACCTCACATTAACCTAAATTAAACTCAAATGCCACTCATTGACCCATTGGCCTATCTGATCAAGATCCCATTCAACTCTGAGGTAACCTTCTTCGCTAACCAGTTTGGTGTCATTTGCAAAGTTACTAATCATACCTCCTGTGTTCACATCAAAATCATTTAACTAAATGACAAAAAGCAGTGGACTTTGTGCACACCTCTGATCACAGGCCTCTAGTCGGGAAAGCAAGCCTCCACCACCATGCTCTATTTTCTACCTTAAAGCCAGTTCTTTATCCAAATGGCCAGTTCTTCCTCTACTCCAAGTGACTTAACTTTGCTAACCAGTCTACCATCAGGAACATGTCAAACACCTTACTGAAGTCCATATAGATCACGTCCACTACTCTGCCTTCACCACTTCTCTTGTTACTTCAAAAAACTCAGTCAAGTTAATGAAACACGATTTCCCATGCACAAAGTAATGTTGACTATCTCTAATCAGTCTTTGCCTTTCCAAATACATGTAATTCCTGTCCCTCATGATTCCTTCTAACAACTTGCCCACCACCAATGTCAGGCTCACTGGTCTACAATTCCCTGGCTTTTCCTTACGACCTTTCTTAACTAGCCTTGAATATCTTTAAGGCAGACATAGATAGATTATTGTTAAGCTAAGGGGTGAAAGATTATGTAGGATAGGCAGGAATTTGGATTTGAGATTACAATCAGATTAGCCATGATGTTACTAAATGGTGGTACATGCTCAAGGGGCTGACTGGCCTCCTCCAGATCCTGATTCACGCGTATGTTGATTATATTTAGAACACCCAACTCCATGAGTCCATATCTTGCCTATATTTTTTGTGAGGCTCATTATTGAAGCCCGTTGGAAATCCATGTATTCTACTGGTTCCACTTTATCTTCCCTAGTAGTAACATCTTTAAAATAATTATAATACATTTCTCAAACATAATTTCTCTTTACGTAAAACCATGTTGTCTTTGCCACATCATACACTAATTTCTGTGTCCATTGTGAAGATTTTCTTAATGGTCGATTCCCACACTTGCCTGATGACTGATGTCAGTCTAACTGCACAGCAGTTTGCTGTTTTCTCTCTCCCTCTTGAATACTGGTATTAGATTTGCTGATTTCCCATCTGCTGGGACCATTTCCAGAATCTAAAGAATTTCAGACAATCAAAGCCAGAGAATCCACTGTCTTGCCACCTATCGTTTTAGATCCGTAGGATATAGGTCACTAGGTCTGAGGTTTTGGAAGACTTCAAATATTTGTTCCATGTCTCAATGACCAGGGAATCTAGAACCAGGGATTACAGTCTACAGATAAGCATAGGCCTTTTAGGACAGAGATGAGGGGGAATCTCTTCACTCAGAGAGTAGTGACCCTGTGGAATTCTCTGCTACAGGAAACCAGTGAGGCTGAAACATTGAAATCTTTCAAAAAAGTTCTTACTTCTAAGGCGGTGAAAAGATATGGAGAGAAAGTGAGAACCAGGTACTGAGTCTGATGATCAGCCATGATCATACTGAATGGTGGAGCAGGTTTGAAATACCGAATGGCCTATTCCTACTCCTATATTCTAAGTTTCTATGTTTGTATTACCAAATGTTTCAGTTGATAAATTGTCTTCCATGTCCCATTGACCCATTGACTCTATGAGTGGAGGAGGAAAGTCACATGTTCAATCATATCTGCTTCTGTATAATGTTAATTGTGATAAGTTCATTTTCATAAGTCCTAACATGGCAATGATTTCTAAACCTCCCATCTTGTGGCTTTTCAAAGAATTGTGTCTGTTGAAAATTCCGTGCAAGAGAGAGAATACTCACAATATAAGATGTTCTGCCTTCTGATCTTCAAAAAATGTTTTATTTCTTCAGCTGACATTGGTGGATTTGCACAGAATCCTGAGCCAGAACTCCTTGTTCGCTGGTACCAGGCTGCTGCATACCAACCTTTCTTCAGGAACCATTCCCATGCAGAGACAAAGCGACGAGAGCCTTGGTTGTTTGGAGAGGACAACACTAAGATTATCCGGGAAACAATTCGAGAGCGATATGCCTTGTTGCCATTCTGGTACACTCTCTTCTACATGGCTCATACCAAGGCAGAGCCAGTAATCAGGTAAACAGCACCCACTCCATTCGTATTTTCAATAAATGTATGATGTTTGTTGGCTCCTGGTGAGTTACCGAGTGCTTAATTAAATGAATTACAAGATGAGAGGTTTGAAACAGGCTTAAGTAGTTATGTTAGCTTCTGGCATCCCAGAATGGTGACTGAGGAACTGATGCCCAATTCTTCCCTCCTCCTTTTATCTGGAAGTGTTGAATTTCTGGTGTACCTGTTCCTTGGGTACTAGCAGTTCTCATGGTCATTTTCCTTTGCTGTTGGATTGACCTCGCTGAATGCCCAATAGCCCCCTGTTAACTAGGGAGTTTTCACTTAAAACTTTGATTAATGGATGACTCTCAACATATCGCTCAAACCCCTCTTTTGATGTATACTTGGCTTGCTTTCTTCTTGAAGTTATTTTGGCAGTGAATTACAAAATTACAGTCCACATGTGAGGTGCTGGAAGCCGACAATTTGTGTCTCATCACAATGCTTTTAGCATATGATATTTTGACCTGAGTAGAGATTCTTTACTGGCTGTGTAAATGGATTTTGTTCTCTACTTTAGTACCCAGCTTTAAACGCTTGCATATAAGATCTCATCAATTTTCTTCAAACTCAGTGAATCCTGTTCCTTTATGATCACAGTAAGTGATTTGTGGCATTTTCCTTCACAGACCTTTATGGGTGAATTTTCCTGAGGAGGTCAACACATTTGCAGTTGATGATGAATTCATGATAGGTACAGTATAACAGTCTGTGTCAACACCAGTTGTCAGTTGCACAAATAATATGTGACCAGGCTGAGCTTTAAATTCTGAGAACAGTATTGGACTTTAAGATACAGCTGTGAAACAAACATGCACATTGCAGATGAAAGTTAATGCAGAGCAGTTTGAATGGTGCAATTTTATTGGGGTGCAAGAATGAAGAGATCTGAGAGTTCGCACGTGCAAATATTTGAAGCTTGTAGGACAAGCCAAGTAGGCTATTCAAATGCATACAGGATCCATGGTTTTGCAAGTAAAGTCACAGGAGATAAAAAGAAAAGTATTACAATGCATGTCATAAACTAGGCGATTCCATTAATTTTATTGTGACCTATTCTGGGCGCCACAGTCAGGAAAAGTGTCAAGAGGATTCAGAGGATGTTGTGATTTTAGTTTTGTGGTGAGACTCAGATAAATAAGATTCTTGTTTGCTTGGAACTGGAATATGAGTTTGAGATACTTTGAGGGCATAAGGAAGGGAGAGGAAATTCTGAATAGTTTTTCCTGGGTAGTTGTATGTCAGAGGAAAACACAGAAAGAGAAACTGAAGAACTGTCAGTAGTAAGGAAATAGAGTGCAAGAGAAGTATTTTTCTCTGGTAGTGGAGGCTAAAAGAAAGTGCATAACCTTAAAATTAGAGCTAGTCAGTTCAGGGTAATGCAAGGCCAATTTTCTTAAAGCTAACAGTTGTAGAGGTCTCCCCCCCCCCAAAAAAAAACTGTTAGGGCAGAAAGTCATTTGACAGTCTCAGCTTTGAGATTAATAAACTTTGGTGAGACAAAAGTAATGAAGATTGGGGGCCAAGATGAATGGATGGGATTAAAATACAAATTAACCATTAGCTCATTGGCTTAAAGAACTGCTCCTGATCCTACGTATGGTTAAGAGAATATTTAATAGTGGTTTGGAATTAAATGGGGGGGTGGGGGGTGTTTAATAGGGAGAAATGTTTATTATTAATAACCGGGTGGAAAAAAAATGAGGTCATTGACAAAAATCCAAGGAAGAATTTTTTCATGCAGTGAGTTGGTAGGTTGTAGCTGCAAAATCAATTGTAATTTTCAAAGAAAATCTATTGCATATTTGAAAAGGAGATGTTTTGGAAGGCTATGGCGGAAGAGACCAGCGTTGTGAAAAATTCAATAACAGTTTGTGCCCATAGTTGCCCCATACCTAACTCCTGATTATAACTATACCATCAGGATAGGATCAAAACAAGGACTCCCTGACAAAGATAGAAAGATAGCAAATATCTCCCTCTGATTTCTTATAATTTCAACAGTTTGTAAAGGTACTTTGGCTGAGAATGTGTCTCAGGCCAGGTCTGAGAACGTGTCTCAGACACTTGTACTTTGACCTGGTCTAGAGAAGACAAGTTTTGAAGTGACCTGAACAGTAGGAAAGTGAACAAATTAAAAATAACCATTACAAAACAGGCTGAGAAAATGTTCCAGTAATATAAATAGGAAATCTAAAAGTTGAAGTATTAACAACATGAATAGATAGATGGTATTCAACATTGCCAAATATGCTGCAAAACATATTTACTTATTCATCATGCTGCAAAGTGGTTGCTCTCATATTATGTCTGAACAGCAGCTTTAAGATGGGCATGGTGGCTCAATAGTTAGCACTGCTGTCTCCCAGTGCGAGGACCCAGCCTCAGTTCCAGCCGCGGGTGTCTGTGTGGAGTTTGCACATTCTCCCATCTGTGTGGGTTTCTGTTAGGTGCTCTGGTTTCCTCCCACACTCCAGACATGTGTTGGTTAGGTGGATCTGAATGGGATGACGTTCAAAGGGTCAGTGCAGACTCAATGGGCTGAATGACCTCTTTCTGCACTGTAGAGATTTTATGATTCTAAGACATGGTAACACTATTCTGATATAGGCACTTGCATTGACAACTATTAACGTAGATAGCTTTATCCATGGATATTGCATTGTTTTGCATTGAGTTTTTCCCACTGATAGAGATGATGCTTGTGAATTTTTGACTTTTCTGCTGGAAACGTTTTCCAGTTTAAGCCCAGTTAAAGGTCTTCTCATTCTGATCATCCCCTGTGGAAATGACCCATTTACATCCCTCTGATTGCGGTGAAGGAAGTTCTCAAAAATACGATAGCACAACACAAACTGGATAATCTTTGATAAATTCAGTAACCACATGTGGATTGATATATTGTTTTGGTCATCTATAGGAGATGCCTTGCTGGTGCATCCAGTGACCAAAGCTGGAATCACAGAAGTGATTGTGTTACTTCCCGGGAAAGGGGAGGTGAGTAGACAAATAACCAGTGTGTCTAAAAGTAAACATTACTTCTAGGCCTGCTGTATAAATATGTTAATGAATTAAATGGAATGAATAGAAAAGAAAAGGACATTCGGTACAACTAGTATTTATGGGAGACATGAGCCTCTTTCTACCCCTTTCATCTAACCCCATCAGTGCACTTTGCTATTTTTTTAATCCGCGGGTATTTATCTAGTTTTTCTTGAAATATGTCTATGCTATTAGATTAGATTAGATACCCTACGGAATGAAAACAGGCCCTTGAGCCCAACAAGTCCATACCGACCCTCTGAAGAGTAATCCACCAGACCCATTTCCCTCTGACTAATGGGCAATTTAGCATGGCCAATTCACTTGACCTGCACAACTTTGGACTGTGGGAGGAAACCGGAGCACCCGGAGGAAACCCACGCAGACACAGGGAGAATGTGCAAACTCCACACAGACAATCACCCGAGGCTGGGATCAAACCTGGGTCCCTGGTGCTGTGTGAGGCAGCAGTGCTAACTGCTGAGCCACCGTACTGCCCCAACTTGTTTTAACTGCTCATGTGATACAATGTTTCACATTTTGTTATTCTATAAGTCAAGTGGAAATGACTAAACTTCAATTATTTTCATGACTGAAGAATACTTGTTTTTGTAATGTCAGAAGTTGTCTTTCCTAATCTCATTTATTGCTTTCTCCTTCCCCATTCCTGATATCTTGCTGGGCTGATACCAAAGAGGATATTTTTGGGGAAGCTTGAAGATTGCTTAAAGGCACTCCTGCTGTTGATTGAACATTAGATTCCACTATGTTGAGCAGGAAGTCAGGATACTGATCACCAGCTGGAAGGAAAGTGCTGCCTAACCGATAGTCCTCAAAAAGACTGCTGTAGGCCACCGACAAGAACATAAATTTCTTAAAATTTTTCAATCGAGTTCAAAGGTTGTAGCAGTAATTCTGTTGGCTCCATGTTAAAATGTTTGGTTGTTGAAGTCACAATTGTGCATTACTTCTTCCATGTCTCAATTGCCCCCAAATCTCCAATTCTGGTTAATTGTCCTGTTCCTGATTTGCTCCTTTTCCAACTATGTACTGCAATCCCCTCCAATCACACTCCTAATCCCAGTTTTTCGTCGTTCTTCATTGGGAAGCTCAGTTGGTTTCTGCAGCCTGCTGAACTCAAACTATTGAGGCCAAATGTCTGGTGCAGCTCAGGACTACCTACTCAGGTTCAGGGATCAGTCCACAGGACTTTGAAGGAATACTGTTCAGGGCAGGAGTTCAGGCTCCAAGAGTAAGAGCTCATAATCCAGTTACTCAGCAGCAGTGTGAAGGCTTAAGCATCTGTTTATTCCTGATCTTAAAAGCCCGGAATCAGATCCACAAACCAAGAGAGAGAACAGTTAAATGCGTGGCTACAGGGATGGTGTAGGAGGGAGGGATTCTAGTATCTGGATAACTGGGGTTCTTTCTGGGGAAGGTGGGACCTCTATAAACAGGATGGTCTACACCTGAACCTGAGGGGCACCAGTGTCCTTGGGGGGAGGTTTGCTAGTGCTCTTGCGGGGGGGGGGGTTTAAACTAACTCTACAGGGGCATGGGAACCTAGACTGTAGCTTTAGGGTGCAGGACCTGGAGTGTAGGGAGGTTAGGAGCATGGCATCAATCTCAAAGGAGGGTACCTGTAAACAGGAAAGTGGCTTGGTGTGTAAACTTCAATGCAAGAAGTATACGAAATAAGGTAGGTGAACTTGCAGCGTGGGTTGGTACCTGAGATTTCGATGTTGTGGCTATTACGGAGACATGGCTAGATCAGGGACAGGATTGGCTATTGCAGGTTCCAGGGTTTAACTATTTTAGTAGGGTCAGAGATGGGGGTAAAAGAGGGGGAGGTGTGGCATTGCTTGCCAAAGATAGCATTACAGCGGTGGAAAGGACGATGGATGAAGACTCGCCATCTGAGGTAGTTTGGGCTGAGGTTAGGAATAGGAAAGGTGAGGTCACCCTGTTAGGAGTTTTCTACAGGCCTCCTAATAGTCCTAGAGACATAGATGAATGGATTGCGAGGATGATTCAGGAGAAGAGTGAAAGTAATAGGGTGGTTGTTATGGGGGTCTTTAACTTTCCAGATATTGACTGGGAAAGCTATAGCTCGAATTCGTTAGATGGGTCAGTGTTTGTCCAATGTATGCAGGAGGGTTTCCTGACACAATATGTAGACAGGCCCACAAAAGGTGAGGCCATACTGGATTTGGTTCTAGGTAACAAACCAGGCCAGGTGTTAGAATTGGAGGTAGGTGAGCACTTTGGGGATAGTGACCACAATTCGGTGACTTTTACTCTAGTGATGGAGAGGGATAAGTGTGCACTGCAGGGCAAGAGTTATAGCTGGGGGCAGGGAAATTATGATGCGGTGAGGCACGACTTAGGATGCGTGGCTTGGAAAAGTAGGCTTCAAGACAAGGGCGCAATTGATATGTGGAGCTTGTTCAAGGAGCAACTATTGAGTGTCCTTGATGAGTATGTACCTATCAGGCAGGGAGGAAAGGGTCGTGTGAGGGAGCTGCGGTTTAATAAGGAATTGGAATCCCTTGTTAAATGGAAGAGGTCGGCCTATGTAAAGATGAGGTGTGAAGGTTCAATTGGGGCGATTGAGAGTTATAAGGTAGCCAGGAAGGATCTGAAGAGAGAGCTAAGAGCAGCAAGGAGGGGACGTGAAAAGTCCTTAGTTGGTAGGATTAGGGAAAACCCAAAGTCTTTCTATAGGTATGTCAGGAATAAAAGAATGACGAGGGTAGGAATAGGTCCAGTCAAGGATAGTAGTGGGAAGTTGCGTGTGGAGGCGGAAGAGATTGGGGACACTTTTCGTCAGTCTTCACTCAGGAACAGGACGTTGTTGCCAATGTGAATACTGAGTCACAATTAATTAGAATGGACGGTTTTAAGGTATGTAGGGAAGAGGTGTTGTAAATTCTGGAAAGGGTGAAAATAGTTAAGTTTCCTGGGCCTGATGGCATTTATCCTAGGATTCTCTGAGAAGCAAGGGAGGAGATTGCAGAGCCATTGGCCTTAATTTTTATGTCCTTGTTGTCTACAGGAATAGTGCCAGAAGACAGGAGGATAGCAAATGTGGTTCCCTTGTTCAAGAAGGGGAGTAGGGATAACCCTAGTAACTATAGGCCGGTGAGTCTCACTTCTGTTGTGGGCAAAGTCTTAGAGAGAATTGTAAGGGCTAGGATTTATGAACATCCGGATAGGAATAATGTGATCAAGGATAGTCAGCATGGTTTTGTGAAGGGCAGGTCGTGCTTCACAAACCTTATTGAATTCTTCGAGAAGGTGACTAAGGAGGTGGACGAGGGTAAAGCGGTAGATGTGGTGTATATGGATTTTAGTAAGGCGTTTGATAAGGTTCCCCATGGTAGGCTACTGCAAACAATACGGAGGTATGGCATTGAGGGTGCATTGGAGGTTTGGATTAGGAATTGGCTGGCTGGAAGGAGACAGAGGGTAGTAGTTGATGGTAAAGGTTCATCTTAGAGTGCAGTTACTAGCGGTGTTCCGCAAGGATCTGTTTTGGGACCATTGCTGTTTGTCATTTTTATAAATGACCTGGAGGAGGGGCTAGAAGGTTGGGTGAGCAAGTTTGCGGATGATATGAAAGTCGGTGGAATTGTTGACAGTGAGGAATGATGTGTCAGGTTACAGCGGGATATAGATAATCTGCAGAGCTGGGCAGAAAGGTGGCAAATGAAGTTCAATGTAGGTAAGGGTGAGGTGATTCACTTTGGTATGAGTAACAAAAAGATGGGGTACTGGGCTAATAGTCGGATACTTGGTAGTGTGGATGAGCAGAGGGATCTTGGTGTCCATGTACACAGATCTCTGAAAGTTGCCACCCAGGTAAATAGTGCGGTGAAGAAGGCATATGGTGTATTGGCTTTTATTGGGAGAGGAATTGAGTTCCGGAGTCCTGAGGTCATGTTGCAGTTGTATAAGACTCTGGTGCGGCCGCATCTGGATTATTGTGTGCAGTTTTGGTCGCCATACTAGTGGAGGCACTGGAACGGTTGCAGAAGAGGTTTACTAGGATATTGCCTGGTATGGTAGAAAGATCGTATGAGGAAAGGCTGAGGCACTTGGGGCTGTTTTCATTGGAGAAAAGAAGGTTTAGGGGTGACTTGATAGAGGTGTACAAGATGATTAGGGGTTTAGATAGGGTTGACCATGAGAACCTTTTTCCACGTATGGAGTCAGCTATTACGAGGGGGCATAGCTTTAAATTAAGGGGTGGTAGGTATAGGACAGATGTTTGGGGTAGATTCTTTACTCAGCGAGTCGTGAGTTCATGGAATGCCCTGCCAGTAGCAGTGGTGGACTCTCCCTGTTTATGGGCATTTAAACGGGCATTGAATAGGCATATGGAGGATAGTGGGCTAGTGTAGGTTAGGTGGGCTTGGATCGGCGCAACATCGAGGGCCAAAGGGCCTGTACTGCGTTGTATTTTTCTATGTTCTAAAGTAAACAACAAAACACATAAATCCAGTTCTTTGCAAGAATACATGGACCTAGACTACCACAAGGTGATGGACATTCATGCTCAAGGAAGAGAAGGGAATGATTATTGGGGGGGGGAGGCGGGTGCACAATTGGAAAGGAGAAGCAGTCTACGGTATGACAATGAATTTGGGGGAACTGAGACACAAGATACATGTTGGACCACAGTGACCAGTGATTTTAATCTCGAGCCAAGAAAATTACTGCTGCATTGATCTACAGAAAATGTTTGTATTTTAGAAAGTTATGATCCTGTTGGTAACCTACAGCAGTCCCTACATTCAAGACTATTTAAGGCAGCATGTAGATATGATTTTCCAGGAAATTTATGTTGTGCTGATATCAAAATAACAGGCAGTTCACTTCCAACTGATGACGAGCATCGAATTTCTGCTCATCATATTGAAATCTTAGGTGCCACAATAACTTAAATCCAGGTTATCAATGCCATCTAAATCCAACTATCACTAAATTTCTGCAAATATCCTACTAATACTTTTACCAGTAATGCGTAGCTCAATACCCAGGGCATCAGTCAGCTCTGGTCAAGTGAAGAGCCAAATTGGGATGTCTTGGATATGATGGTCTGATGAAATATGAAATATCATAGCCTATGTGCCAAGTGTAAATCACCTGTTATGTCTTCCCAACCGTGTTATTTTTTTCTTTTCATCATTTGAACTTCCTCTTGTTTGCGTTCCCAGCACCACACTCCAAGAACCTACACAGGATTTTGAGGAGTTAAGACAAGATGGCACAAAATACCAGCCTCAAAACCCATCTTATCAACTCCATCTTTGCTCACCTACTTAAAGACCTGCATTTTCAATTTCATCTTCGCTATCACCATCTCTTCACCCATCTCCTCCATCTTGTCAAGCTCATCCTCAGTCACCAGATTTATACTTTACCATACTCTACGTCACCTCCAAACTCCTTTGATTGTTCTTCCACCACACCTTTAGTCATCTTCCCATCACCTCTTCACAGCTTCCAAGTTCTTTTTCCAGGTCCTGTTTATTAACAACTTTTGTCCTCCTCCTACTGTAGCTTGGCCCATGATTTTGTATTGAATATGTTTTTGTTAACTGCAACATTATTTTTGTCACAACTTCTGTTTGCTTTTGCTTTTTCCTGAAGCTGTGGTACTATCTCAGAACATTACAGCGGTTTGATGGTGAGCAGGTTCTGCGTGTTTCAGTAACCCTCGATAGTGTAAGTATGCAGTTAGTTTAATCCTGCAATTTAGTGGAACATTTTTTGGAATAGAGAGAAGATAGTTCCAACATTGAATTTAACCACAATGATCAGCAGTAGAAACTAATAAATCATGGGGAAGTGCTGCACTGGGCTGAACTCTGCTCTTGCAGCCATATGGACTGTGTTCACAATCAACACAAAATAATGAGAAGAGCATTTCCTCTGTTAGCTGCCTGCAAGTGTCATGCTCAATATGAATATGGGCAGCGAACAGAGGAGATTACTCATTGCTTCAGTCATAGAGATGTACAGCACGGAAACAGATCCTTCGGTCCAACTCGTCCATGCCGACCAGATATCCCAACCCAATCTGGTCCCACCTGCCAACACCTGGCCCGTATCCCTTCAAACCCTTCCTATTAAATATCCATCCAGATGCCTTTTAAAGGTTGCAATTGTACTAGCCTTCACCACATCCTCTGGCAGCTCATTCCATACACGTACCACCCTCTGCGTGAAAAAGTTGCCCCTTAGGTCTCTTTTATATCTTTCCCCTCTCACCCTAAACCTATGCCCTCTAGTTCTGGACTCCCCAACCCCAGGGAAAAGACTTTATCTATTTATCCTATCCATGCCCCTCATGATTTTGTAAACCTCTATAAGGTCGCTCCTCAGCCCCTGACACTCCAGGGAAAACAGCCCCAGCCAACTCAACTTCTCCCTAAAGCTGAAATCCTCCAACCCTGGCAACATCCTTGTATATCTTTTCTGAACTATTTCAAGTTTCACAACATCTTTCCGATAGGAAGGAGTTCAGAATTGCACACAGTATTCCAATACTGGCCTAACCAATGTCCTGTATAACTCCTGTACTCAATACTCTAACCAATAAAGGAAAACATACTGAATGCCTTCTTCACTATCCTATCTACCTGCGACTCCACTTTCAAGGAGCTCTGAACCTGCCCTCCAAGGTCTCTTTGTTCATTAACACTCTGGAGGATGTTACCATTAAGTGTATAAGTCCTGCTAAGATTTGCTTTCCTAAAATGCAGCACCTCACATTTATCTAAATTAAACTCCATCTGCCACCTCTCAGCCCATTGGCCCATCTGATCAAGATCCCATTGTACTCTGTGATAACCAACTTCGCTGTCCACTACACCTCCAATTTTGGTGTCATCTGCAAACTTACTAACTATACCTTTTATGTTCACATCCCAATCATTTATATAAATGACAAAAAGTAGTGGAACCAGCTCCGGTCCTTGTAGCACTCCACTGATCACAGGCCTCCAGTCTGAAAAACAATGCTCCACCACCACCCTCTGTCTTCTACCTTTGAGCCAGTTCTGTATCTAAATGGCTAGTTCTTCCTGTATTCCATGAGATCTAACCTTGCTAACCAGTCTCCCATGGGGAACCTCGTCGAATGCTTTACTGAAATCCATATAGATGACGTCAACCATTCTGCCCTCATCAGTCCTCTTTGTTACTTCTTCAAAAAATTCAATCAAGCTTGTGAGACATGATTTCTCACGCACAAAGTCATGTTGACTATCCCTAATCAGTCCTTGCTTTTCCAAATATATGTACATCCTGTCCCTCAGGATTCCTTCCACCGACGTCAGGCTCATTGGTCTATAGTTCCGTGGCTTGTCCTTACCACCCTTCTTAAACAGTGGCACCATGTTAGCCAACCTCCAGTCTTCTCGCACCACACCTGTGACTATCGATGATACAAATATCTCAGCAAGAGGCCCAGCATTCACTTCCCTAGCTTCCCACAGCGTTCTAGGGTACACCTGATAAGGTCCTGGATTTATCCACTTTTATGCATTACAAGACATCCAGCACTTCCTCCTCTGTAATATGGACATTTTTCAAGGTGTCACCCTCTATTTCCCTACATTCTATGTTTTCCATGTCCTTTTCCACAGTAAATGCTGATGCAAAATACTTGTTTAGTATCTCTTCCATTTTCTGCGGCTCCACACAAAGGCCGCCTTGCTGATCTTTGAAGGGCCCTATTCTCTTCCTAGTTACCCTTTTGTCCTTAATGTATTTGTAAAAACCCTTTGGATTCTCCTTAACTCTATTTACCAAAGCTATCTCATGTCCCCTTTTGCCCTCCTGATTTCTCTCTTAAGTATACTCCTACTGTCTTTACACTCTTCTAAGGATTCACTTGATCTATCCTGTCTATGCCTGATATATGGTTCCTTCTTTATCTTAACCAAAACCTCAATTTCTTTAGTCATCCAGCATTCCCTATACCGACCAGCCTTTCCTTTCACCTTAACAGGAATATACTTTCCTGTCAGGGTGAAAAGAAAGGCTGGTCGGTATAGGGAATGCTGGATGACTAAAGAGATTGAGGTTTTGGTTCAGTCTCTAACAAGTGTGGAACCCCACTGCATAAATTAACGTTAAATTGTGACCTTATCAACCACATTTGTCAGAGAGGCACACTGGGAAATGGAAATATATCATCAGTTGAGTAGGAATTCTGGGACTTCATTGGGAAAAACGTAAGACAGTTTAATGCAAACTTTACAGAAGGTGATGCTGAGAATAGGTGCCTATAAAAAACAAAATTTGCCATTTGTTAGGGTTAGTATTATTTTGTAATATCATAGAATCCCTGCAGTGTGGGAACAGGCCATTAGGCTCAACAAGTACACCATCCCTCCAAACAGTATCCCATCCAGGCCCATTCCCCTACCCTGTTACTCTACATTTCTCATGACTATATCCTACATATACCCTGAACACTCTGGGCAATTTAGCTTGGCCAATTCATCTGAACTGCACATATTTGGACTGTGGGAGGAAACTGGAACACCTGAATGAAATCCATGCAAATAAGGGGAGAATGTGCACACTCCACAGACAGTCGCCCAAGGCTGAAATCGAACCCAAGTCCCTGGCGCTGTGAGGCAGCAGTGCTAACCACTGAGCTACCATGCCGCCCCATGTTTTTCTTAACTTTATACGTTGCTGTTTATGGTATTATTTACAATCTAAAAGTTTTTATTAAATTTTCAGAGGATGTGGATGTTGTTAGCTAGGTCAGTATTAGGTCATCTCAAGTTGCCCTTGAGAAGGTTTGTGGTGAGTGAAATTCTTAAACTGCTGCAGTCCATGCAGTGTAGGTCCATGTGCTGTAAGGAATAGAGTTCCAGGATTTTCATCCAATGACATGTGAAGGATGAGTTGGAATGGATTGTGACTTGGAGTGAAACCTGCAGGTGGTGGTGTTCCCATACAGCTTCTACCCTTGTCTTTCTAGTTGGCAGAGATCATGTGTTTAGAAGGTGCTGCAGAGCAGCCTTGCTGAGTTGCTGCAGTGCATCTTGGTACCACTGCTTCCACTGTGGGTTCATGGTGAAAAAGTGTACATTGAAAATGGTAGGTCAGGTGTCAACCAAGAAACTGATTTTGTTGTGGATAGTGTTGAGCTTCTTGAATGTTGTTGGAGTTGCACTAATCCAGGAAAGTGAAGAGTATCCCATCACACTCCTGACTTGTGCCTTTGGGCAAGTCTTGAAGAATCAGGAGATGAGTGATTTTTCACAGAGTCCCAAATTCTGATCTGCTCTTGTAATCAAAGTGTCCATCTGGTTGGTTCATTTCAGTTTCTGGTAACTCCCAACAGTGTTGATACTATGGGATTCAACCATAGTAAGATAATTGAATGTCAAGAAGATTAATCTAGTCGTTAATTCTTTTGTGCTGGAAATGGCCATTGCCAAATATGTGTAGCAGAAATCATACTCCCCATTTATTAGCCCAAGCCTGAATGTTCCCCAGGTCCTCCTGCATATAGACTAGACTGCTTCAATATCTCAGAAGTCACAAATGTTACAGAATATTGTGCAATCATCAGTAAGTGTTCCCGTAACTAATATTATGATGGAGGGAAGGTTATTGATAAAGCAGCTGAAGGTGGTGTATATGTGTACACATTGAGCATTAATGCAGAACATCACAGAATCCAAAAGCAGAAGGGAGACTATTTCATCTGTCTTGCCTGTGTTGCATCTCTGAAAGTGCCCACGCCACAGCTTTTTCCCCATAACTGTAATTTTAGTTGTGCCCAATAACTTTTGGAGAAGTTCAGTGGAATCTAAGTTGATTACTCTTTTTGTGACTTGGAGAAAGTGAGGACTGCAGATGCTGGAGATTAGACTGGAAAAATGTGGCACGAGAAAGGCACAGCAGGTCAGGCAGCATCCGAGGAGCATGAGAATTGATGTATTATGCATAAGCCCTTCATCAGGAATGGCTTAAGGCGGAAAGGTCGATTCTCCTGCTCCTTGGATGCTGCCTGATCTGCTGTGCCTTTCCAGTGCCACACTTTTCCACTCTTTTAATGAATATACTTAACAACTTAACAGAGTTCAGTGTTAAAATCATTCTCCTCCACTCCTTCTAGTTATTTTGTCAATTATTTTAATTTGGTTATCAACCCACTTTCCAGAGGATGTAGGTTTCCTTACTATTGAATACCTCTAATAGGCCTGCCCTTAATGCTTTCTGCTATAAGGATAATACAAGCTTTTCCAAACTCTCCATAACTGAAAATCTTTAATCTGGTATCGTGTTAGCAAACCTCTTCCAAGCCCTCTCCAAAACCTTGATATCTTTTCTAAAGTATGATGCCCAGAGTTGTACTTAATATTTCCATTTATGTTTTTCCTTGGTTTCTAAAGTTTCTGGATGGCTCCCATTTTTTTTGACAATACCCATATTTGCAACATAAACATTTTTATAACTGCTTCTTCATTTTTCAGCTATCTTAAAATATATAAGCTCATATATCTCCACATTCCTTTGTTCATGGTATTCCCTCAAATTAATATCATGAGTTAAAACTGCTACTACATGTTGTTGTTCTTAAATTCTTAAATTCTTCACTTCATTTTTGCCTGCATTAAATTTCATCTGCCCTGTGCCTGCACATTTTCACCAATGGCTGGATATTCTCCTGAAGTTTGCTGCTGTCATTTTATTTACTACATTGGAAAGTTTTGAATCATATTAGACTTCAAAATTACACTCTGTGCACAAATCAAATTTATTTATATGTAACTCCTAGAGGACACCATTACATACTTCTCTCCAATCAGAAAAAATCATTTTCGCCTTCTTAACCTTTACTAGTTTACTACCCAAGTTACTGCCATCTCTTTGAGACGATGTGCTTCTGTTTTTAATAAGCCTTTATCAAATTTCTTTTGCAAGTCTATTAGGATTACATTTAATTCAATCATACCCACTGTTTGGGTGCTGTCTGGGACTAAAATAGCTTCTGATGCATGTGCACATATTTCTGCTGTCAGTTGTTTTGCATGCCACCTTGGTAAACTTGTTAGATAGCATCCACCCAAACTATTCAGAACTGACCATTCATGACCCCTATCAACATGCAATGTTGACTTGATGCCACATTGCTATTTCAAGCTCAGAGCTCCTTCAGTCTCTTCTCTGATTCTCCAACAACTGAATCCATATTAAGAAAAGACAGTATCATCAACACTATTTAAAAGGGATAATCAAAATTTTTAGCTAATGTATTACTGACAATAGACATTTTTGTCTTGCATTCATTAGGGCAATTCTCAATGCCAAACAACATCTTACATTATATGATAAGAGAGTGTGGATTGGCTGGTTGACCTTTTCTTATAATTCATTCACAGGCTGAGGATATCACTGGCTAAGGGATGCTGCCTGAACTGCTGTGCTCTTCCAGCACCACTAATCCAGATATCACTGGCTAGGCTAGCATTTATTGCACGTCCCTAATTGCCCAGAGGGCAGTTCAGCATCAGCCACATTGCTGTGGTCCATAGTCACGTGTAGTCCAGACTAGATAATGATGGCAGTTTCCTTCCTTAAATTAGTAAACCAGTTGAGTCATTCTGGCAATTGACAATAGATTCATGATCATCATTACACTCTTAATTCCACCATCTGCTAAGGCAGGATTCAAACCCAGAACACTGGCAGTAGTGGGTACTGCAGATGCTGGAAATTAACTTCAAGATTAGAGTGGTGCTGGAAAAACACAGCAAGTCAGGCAGCATCCAAGGAGCATGGTTTTTGTCCGAAAAGTCTATTCTTGATTCAAATCTAGAACATTACCTAGGTGTCTGGATTAACAATCCAGTAATAATGCCACTGGGTCATCACTTCCCCATGAGTGACGGAGTAAGATGACCTTGATGCGGACATCACTGAACTAGTCACCTGATTCTGTCACGGATTTCTCTCAACATTCTCTTCTCATACAGTGTCATATCTTTAAAGCAGTAGTTCATAGAGTCAAAGTCATGGAGATGTACAGCACAAAAACAGACCTTCAGTCCAACACATCCATGCTGACCAGATATTCTAACTGAATCTAGTCCCATTTTCCAGCACCTGGCCTATATCCCTCTCAACCCTTCCTATTCATACACCCATTCAGCTGCCTTTTAAATGTTGCAATTGTACCAGTCTCTGCAACTTCTTTTGGCAGCTCATTCCATATACGCACCACCCTCTGCGTGAAAATGTTGCCCCAAAGTCCCCTTTTATATCTTTGCCCTCTCATCCTAAACCTATGCTCTCTAGTTCTGGACTGCCCTACCATGAGACCCTATCCATGCCCCTCATGATTTTATAAATAGAAAATGTCAGGTTTCGAGAGGCACTTGCGCTTTCAGGCTAGATTAGATTACTTACAGTGTCGAAACAGGCCCTTCAGCCCAACAAGTCCACACTGATCCGCTAAAGCGCAACCCACCCAAACCTATTCTCCTACACCTAATGCTACGGGCAATTTAGCATGGCTAATTCACCTAACCTGCACATTTTTGGACTGTGGGAGGAAACCCACGCAGACACAGGGAGAATGTGCAATCTCGACACAGACAGTCGCCCGAGGCTGGAATCGAACCTGGGGCCCTGGTGCTGTGAGGCTGTAATGCTAACCACTGAGCCACCATGCCACCCACTGTGCTAGCTCTGTCACATCAGGCAGACTCTACAATACAGCGGAAATCTCGGCCTTCCTCTACATTGAGTGAGATGATGAGGTGCTGCTCTGTTGGAGGGGCTATCTTTTGGACGGGGGCCTCTCCCACTCTCCGACTTGGGTACAGTAAGTCCCACAGTGATGTTTTGAAGCGGCAGTCAGATCTCCAATAGCCTGGCCAACATTTGTCCAACAACCAATGGAGGTTAAAAACACTGTCAGCAAAGAAAACCCTGAGCTTCATGTTGCCTGCTACTTCAACGCAGCACCTGTTCCCTGTCCAACGTCTCTGTCTCAGGCTTGCTGCAGTGCTCCACTGAAGCTCAGTGCAAGCTGGAAGAGCAACTCCTCGTTTTCCGCTTAGGGACCCTGCAGCCTTCCGGACTCAATGTCGAGTTCAGTAACTTGAGGGTTTGAGCTCTCCCGTGTCTTTACCCAAATCCCCACACACCAGGCCTTGTTATCATATAATCTGCTATTACACACAACCCATTGTTAGCCACTAATAATCCTCATTAATAGCTTATTCACTCTCTCAGCCAGAACCTTACTCACTTCTTTGTCTGTCTAACTGTTCATTTCTCTCTCTCTTTGGGCTCTATTCCCACCTATCCTTTACTCCTTACCCCCTCTCTTAACCCTATCTTCTGCATATAAACCAAGCATTTTCTTAGCTACCATCAGTTCTGAGGAAGGGTCACTCGAAATGAAACGTTCACTCTGATTTCTCTCCACAGATGCTGCCAGACCTGCTAAAGTAATGTAGGTTATTTGCTTACATATTTCACCACTACATGTGCACAAATTTGCAGCCACATTTCTCTACACCTCAATTACTATGAAGATTGAGAGAAATTTTAAAAAGCTGATGTATGTTATCATCTAGCAGGGGCCACTGAATTGTGATCAGAACAAGGAAAGATCCCTAGGACCTGATGAAACGTATCCCAGGACTTTGTGGTAGGCGAGGGAGGACGTTGCAGGGCCCTTAGTGGAGATATTTGTATCGTTGACAGCCATGGGTGACGTGCCTGAAGATTGAAGGGTGGCTAATGGTGGGCCGTTATTTAAGGAAGGCTGCAGGGAAATGCCTGAAAACTACAGACCGGTGAGCCTTACCTCCATTGCGGGGAAGTTGTTAGAGGGTAGACAGGATCTATGTGCATTTGGGGAGGCAAGGATTCATTTGAGATAGTTGCCTTTGCACGTGGGAAATCCTGTCTCACAAATTTAATTGCATTTTTTGAAGGGGTGACCCAGAAAGTAGATGAGGGCAGTACAGTAGATGCTGTTTCCATGGACTTTAGCAAGGTAGGTTGTTGAGTAAGGTTAAATCTCTCAGGATTCAGGGAGAGCTAGCCAACTGGATACAAAATTGGCTTGACAGTAGAAGGCAGAGGGTAATGGTAGAAGGTTGTTTTTCAGACTGGAGGCCCCACTGTTATTCATCATTTATATAAATGATTTGGATAAGAATTTAGGAGGTATGGTTAGTAAGCTTGCGGATGACACCAAGACTTGTGGTATAGTGGAGGGTGAAGAAGGTTATCTGGGAATTCAGTGAGATCTTGATCAACTGGGCCAGTGGGACTGAGGAATAGCAGATGGAGTTTAATTCAGATAAATGCAAAGTGTTGCATTTTGGCCAAGCAAACAAGGGTAGGACTTATAGTCAATGGTAGGGCCCTGGGGAGTATTACAGAACAAAGAGATCTTGGGTTACAGGTTCATTGCTCCTTGAAAATGGAGTCATAGGTAGACAAGGTGGTGAAGAAGGCTTTTGGTATGCTAGCTTTCATTGGTCAGAACATTGATTATAGGAGATGCAGCTGTACAAGATATTGGTGAAGCCACATTTGGAGCACTGTCTGCAGTTCTGGTTGCCTTACTTTAGAAGGGATATTATTAAACTAGAAAGAGTGCAGAAAAGATTTACTAGGTTGCTACCTGTACTGGAACGTTTGTTATAAGGAGAGCTTGAATAGGCTGGGACCCTTTTCCCTGGAGCATAGGAGACCGAGGGATGACCTTATAGAGGTCTATAAAATTATGAAAGGCACAGATAAGGTAGTCAGCGAACAGCTTTCTCCCATGGTAGGGGAACAGGTCTAAGATGACAGGGAGAGATACAAAAAGGTCCAGAGAGGCACTTTTTCACACATAGAGTGGTGAGTGTCTGGAATGGGCTACAAGAGGTAGTGGTGGAAGCAAGTACACAAAAGACTTTTCCCTAAGTTGAAGTCTACTGCATGAACAATTTTCTCATAATTTGAAGGTGCTGGTGTTGGACTGGGGTGGGCAAGGTCAGAAGTCATTCCTGATGAAGGGCTTTTGCCCAAAATGTCGACTCTCCTGCCTCCTCAGATGCTGCCTGACCTGCTGTGCTTTTCCAGCACCACACTTTCGACTCTGATCTCCAGCATCTGCAGTCCTCACTTTTGCCAAGGTCAGAAGTCAGGTGATACCAGATCATAGTCCAACAGGTTTATTTGAAATCACAAGCTTTCAGAGTGTTGCCCCTTTGTCAGATGAAGTGAGAGAGAAGCACACAGGCACAGATTTTATAGGCAGAGACATCAATGAGCAATTTTTTTCATAGATATACATGCAACATGGCACAACTGGGAGAGATGCCAGAACATTAGTAGCCACAAGTGAGATGCTGGAAGACTGGAAGTTGGCTAACATGATGCCATTATTTCAGAAAGATGATAAAGAAAAGCCAGGGAACTATAGACTGGTGAGCCTGATGTCAGTGGTGAGTAATTTTTTGGAGGGGATTCGGAGGGAGAAGACTTACATGTATTTGGAAAGGCATGGACTGATTAGGAATAGTCAGCAAGGCTTTGTGCATGGGAAATCATGTCTGGCTAACTTAATTGAGCTTTTTGGAGAAGTGACAAAGAGGATTGATGAAGGCAGAGTGGTGGACATTGTCCATTGCACTTCAGCAATATGTTCAACAAGGTTCATCATGGTCGATTGGTTATCAAGGTTAGATCATGGAACACAGGCAATGGAAGCCATTTGGATACATAATTGGCTTGAAGGTGGTGGTGGAGGATTGCTTTTCAGACTGGAGGCTAGTGACCTGTGTGCCACAAGGATTGGTGCTGGTACCACTGCTTTTTGTCATTTATATAAATGATTTGAATGTGAATATAGGAGATATGGTTAGTAAGTTTGCAGATGTCACCAAAATTGGTGATGTAATGGAGAGCAAAGAAGGTTACCTCAAGTACAAGAGGATCTTAATCAAATGGGCAAATGGGCCAAGGAGTGGTGGATGGAGTTTAATTTAGATAAATTTTGGATAGATAGATCAGGCAGGACTTATACACTTAATGGTAAGGTCCTGGGGAGTGTTGCCAAACAAAGAGATTTTGGGGTGCAGGCTCCTTGAAAGTGAAGTCACAGGTAGACAGGGTGGTGAAGAAGGTGTTTGGTACACTTGTCTTTATTTGACAGTACATTGAGTATGGCAGTTGAGAGGTCATGTTGCAGATACACAGGCTGTTGGTTTGGCCTCTTTGGGAACACTGCATCACTTCTGATCTCATGCTGCAGGAAAGACGTTCTGAATCTTGAAAAGTTCAGAAAAGATTTACAAGGATGTTGCAGGGGTTGGAGGGTTTGAGCGATACGGAGAGGCTGGACAGGCTGGGTCGATTTTCCTTAGAGCATCAGAGGTTGAAAGATGACATTATAGAGATTTATAAAATCATGAGGGGCATGGAGTAGGGTAAATAGACAAGGTCTTTTCCCCAGGGTAACTGTGTCAAAAACGAGAGGGTATAGATTTAAAGTGAGAGGGGAAAAATATAAAATGAATGTAAGGGCAATGTTTTAAGACAGAGGGAGTTTATCTCTGGAATGAGCTGCGAGAAGAGGTGGTGGAGGCTTGTATAATTACAATATTTAAAAGGAATCTAGATAGATATATGAATAGGAAGGAATTAGACTGATATGAGCCAAATGCTGCCAAATGGGACTAGACTAATTTAGGATATCATGTCGGTGTAGTCGAGTTGGACTGAAGGGTCTGTTTCTATGCTGTACATCTCTATGACTCAATGACATACAGAACAAGATAAGCTATGGAAAGAAAAGAGAAAGAAAGATTCTCAGCCGAAAGACATATCCACCCTGCGTCTTCAGGGAGCAGTTTTCCTGTGAGAATCTCAGTGAAGAATAATGTCCGTAATTCAATCAGATGTCCTCACTGAAGTCTGACACCAAACTCAGCCACAACTAAGAGTAAGGAATGATTGTAAAAGCAACAAAATTGATGATTATTTGTACTTCTGGATCCTCCTAGTCTTGAACGTGAGATGTTTGCAACATTTTTGCAACAGAACCTCATAAGCTTATAGTAATCCTTTGGAAGGCAGAATACTAAGATACCTATGATACATAGAAAACCCCTTTTTTTCAGAGTAATCTACAGCCATGATGGCAGCACTCTGTGCTTCCATTGCCTCAAGCTGAACTTGCACATCAGCAGTCTGAGCTTTCAGCAGCACTCAGACCTTGGTGGCTGCTACTCATGCTAAAATGGAAGTTGGGATTTTGTCCATCAAATGCTGTATCATGGTTGGGCCTACAAGTGTCTGAACAAAATTAACCACCATTTCCACACTGGGAAGGATGGACACCAAACTTTGTAACAAGCCTTGTGCTCATTTGGTCCTTAGCATTGAACAGTGGCTATCTGGCAGGCTTCCCATTACACCAGACATTATGTGGTGCCTACCCATCTCTGTCAATACCTTTGAAATCCTCATCTTAGTTACCTGCAGTGGAATTGGTGTTTGATTTCACCTTTCGCTGAGTTTGACACCTTTACTGTTTCTGCCTTCAGAATGTTAACGCCATAGTCTCTTACTATGTGCTGATCCTACCTCAGATTTCTCTTCATACATATGCACAGTGTCAATGTCTGAGCTGACAAAAATTGTGTTGGTGTTCCTCTACTGGCCAGGTTTCCTTTCAGGTATCTCAAAACAAAACTATGTTGAGGGTCCAAATGTAAGTGATGGGTACTTGTGTGGTTTATAAATCAAAACAGATTATGATTTGTTAGGAAACTGGAATGTGAGAAGAAGGATTAGGTATTAGGATAGCACCATCTTCATTGGTTTCAGCTCTGCCAGAGTTCATGACCTTAGCAATTGCTGCCTCCAAGAGTTGCCACCTTGCCTTGCAAGAGAGTGTAATGTATCAGTGTGTATTGTGCATTTTGCATATGCAGCTGCCACTGTTGAATAGATGGCTGTATGTATAACCTGTGAAGCTGGTGGAATTGCTAAATGTATGAGGCAAAGCTATAAATGTTGGGTATGATTGCTAGTTTGTAGAAATGCTTGTGGATAAAAAGGAAAATGGGTGAATTAAGCAGAATTTGAGGGTAGTGGCACATTTGGATGGATATGGGATTGAAGGTAGGCTCATTAATGTTAACTGGTCTTGTGAGATAATTAAACATTTTATGGCAGATAATACAAATCTTCAGTGCCACTGAACTTCATCAATATCTACTCAAGCTGAGTTTTGCACATGTGTCCAAAGGGTTTCTGGACCTCTTCATAGATGACACCTCTCTTTCTCTGTCTCAGCTAAGATTTCCAGTGCAGCAGCTGACCCAATGATCTCCCATATTTTGCCATTCCTCTGTTCTGCAAAACATAGCAACTACACATTCTGCATGATTCCCAGCATCTCCTGAGCCATAATGCTTCTTCCCTTTGCGCAGAGTCAGTGCAACCAACTGAAAAGCTGGCATGTTACCTGCATTTCACTCAATGCTTATGGGTTAATTGTACATCCTTATCTAATTTAGCCCCCCAAAAAACGTCTGTGGAACTAATCTTATCAACTCCGTTACTTTATCAGAATAATCAGACAAGGCTTACCTTTCATCCGTGTGAGAATTAATTTTATCTTTAAAAATACATCCAAGTATTTTCCCACCAATGATTTAGAATGATGGCTAGTTTCTGCTTCTGGTCCACCTATGGCTGATGGTGTTTCAATATCTCTGAAAATTTTCCTTCAGCTTTATTTTTTTTCTTATCCCTTTCTGTAACCACTTTAAACCTAATAATAGCATGATCACTCTTATCCAGATATTCTTGTCTTGGAACACATTCCAGGTTCTTCATTCCAGAACTAGATCTAGCAATACTTCATTACTTATTAAGCTAAAATAATACTCATTCAGCAAAATTCTCCTGTAAGTATTTTAGGGAATTCGTAACTATTTTACTTCACTATTTTCCACCATTTCCTTCCTCAATCTACATTAGAGTAATTTAAATCCTCTACTACTACTGCTAGATCATTTCTATATTTCTTTGCAGTGTACCTACAGATTTCCTCCCTCTTCTTTTTCCCCAGCATTTGACAGTCTATAGTAAATACCCAGCAATGTACTATAGGTTCTATTCCTGTCCCTTAACTTGAATCAAATGGATACAGTCTTGGTTTGAACACTGTAATTTGCCCTGTAATACAGTAAAGAATCAGGGAAGAAGAAAAAGATCATGTTTTCTGTAATGGCGATCCCGCCCCCCCCCTCCACCCCCCCCCCCCCCACCCCCCCCTCCACCAATACCAATAGGGTTTTGTTTTTCTGCAATTTTTTTGCAATAACCAGTTTCATTACAGATACCCATTTATCAGCGTGGAGGCACCATCATCCCCAGGAAGACACAAGTGTTGAGATCCACAAAGGCTATGGAGATGGTTTCCTATGCTTTATATATTGCACTGGATTCTGAGGTAATGGCTGTTTCTGCTCTGTATATTGTATTTTTGGGATGTTACCATAAACATGTTAAGATAAGTAAGTCAAATGAATAGTCATATTCATAGTTGTGCATATGGGAGTCATGACACATGGAAATATCATACTGAAGCTGAAAGGGATGTTTATCTGAAACATTGACAACACATTCAGACATATTCCTGTGAGAAAGAAAGATTCCAGGAAGGGGATAAACCAATAGTGGCTAACCAGGGAAGTTGAGGATAATATCAGATTGAAAGAAAAATCATACAATGTGGGCAAGGTTAATGGTAAGCCAGAGGATTGTGAAGTTTTAAAAACCAGCAAAAATATAAATGGGAGAAAATAAACTTCAGAGGTAAAATTTGCATGTAATGTCAAGATGGACAGCAAGAAATTTTTAAATATTTAGGAAGGAAGATAGATGCGAAAGTGAACACAGGTCCCTGAGAGAATGCAGCTGGGGAAATAATGATGGGGAACTAGCAAGTGGCAGAGGAGTTTGAATAAGTACTCTGCATCAGTCTTCACAGATGATCTCAGAATAAGGGGTCACACATTTAAAATAGAAATGAAAAGGAATCCTTCTCTCATAGAATTGAATACCTACAGTGTGGAAACAGGCCCTTCGGTCCAACAAGTCTACACCGATCTTCTGAAGAGTAACCCACCCAGACCCAACCCTATATTTACCCCTGACTAATAACCTACACTATGGGAAACTTAGCATGGCCAAACCCACGCAGACACAGGGAAAATGTGCAAACTCCACACAGGCAGTCGCCCGAGGCTGGAATTGAACCCGGGAGGCAGCAGTGCTCACCACTGAGCCATCGTGCCACCATAGCTCATGAATCTGTGGAATTCTTTACAACAGAGGACTTTTGAAGCTGGATCATTAAATACATTTAAGGCTGAGGTAGACAGATTTTTAATCAGTAAGGGAATCAGGATTATATGGGAAAAGGCAGGAAAATGGAGTTCAGGATTATCAGAACAGCCATGATCTCGTTGACTGGTGGAGCAGACTGATTGGGCTGAATATCCTAGTTGTGCTTTTATATCGTATGGTCTTATTCTGATCTAGAAAGGCTTGATTATGATGTGGGCTGCAAAGATTTTGGTTAAATGTCAGTTCCTAGCAATGCCATCACTTGACGATAGAAACTTCACTGGAATGTCAAAATTTACTCTTAACATTTTTGATCTCTACCCTAAAAAGTTCTGCAGAGAATTCTTCTGATTGGCTGTTGCAACTTTGGCAAAAATCCTGGGCGCACTACGCAAATAGAAAATCCACCCAAGCTGATCAATTTAGAGAAAAGCCAAGGCAATTCCTTCCAGTAATGTACAGCAGTGTTATGACTCACTTCAGTTCTCCAGTATATATTATATTATAAATTCTTATCAACTGAGTGGGTGGAGTTATTTGCACTGTTTTGTAGCTGATTTCCTCGAATTCTAGGAGCACTAATTGTTGTTTTATAAGTGGTGTGTTGTATTGGAACTTTGGGCAATTACAACATTTAAGAGGCATCTGGATGGGTATATGAATAGGAAGGGTTTAGTGGAAATGGGCCAAATGCTGGAAAATGGGGCTAGATTTATTTAGGAAGTCTGATTGTCATAGACAAGCTGGACTGAAGGATCTGTTTCCATGCTATACAGCTGTATGACCGTCCCTCAAAAGCTAATAAACAGTAACTATGTAGAGGTATCATAGAATCCGTGCAGTGTGGAAACAGGACATTCAGCCCAGCAAGTCTGTGCTGACCATCTGAAGACCATCCCACCTAGAACCATCCCCCCTACTCTATCCTTGTAACCCTGCATTTCCTGAGGCTAACCAACCTAATCTGCACACCCCTGAACACTATGGCAATTCACCTAACCATGAGAAAACCGCAGCACCCAGAGGAATCCTACACAAACATGGGAGAATGTGCAAACTCCACACAGACAGTTGCTCAAGCGTGGAATTGAACCTGTGTGCTGTGAGGCAGCAGTGTTAACCACTCAGCCATCGTGCCACCCTAAGATGGAAGTCTGTATTTGTGTCTGCCCTCGTATCTCATGTGTAGTCAGCAGGATTTCTGCTAAGCAGTAATTCTGCTCTGGAATGCTCTTGAATGGATTGTCGGATATTGGATATTTGGTCGATAAGCCACATTGTAAGTAGCAGGCTGCATCTTTGTGCTCCAAGCCATGAGGACAGAGGACAGAGACATTCAGAACTCTTTTTATTCTCCTTATTTTCTGTCCTTAAGCAGAGTTCAATGTCAGTTAGGCTTTGGTGTGTTTTCAAAACTTATTTTTGGTAGTGCTAATTTTAAAAGTGACTCGCAATAAATTCTCCAGTATAAATCAACCTTTATTCACATTCTAAACATCAGTTATGATCATAGATTGAAGCATTGGGTCTGTTCTCTTTGAAGAGAAGATGGAATTGTTCTCTTTGGGGAGAAGAATGCTAAGAAGAAATCTGCTAGAGGTTTTGAAAATTATGATTGTCTTGGGTCGGGAGAAGTTGTTCCCACTCTTTAAAGGAATAAGAGCAACAGACTTAAAAGGATCTGCAGCAGGAGCAAATATTTTCACACAGCAAATAGAGTGGAATACACAGCTGGCGGTGGTAGGTTCAGTTGACACATTCAAGAAAACATTGGACAATTATTTGTTTAGAAATAATGTGCAAGGATATGGCAAAAAAACAGTATTACAATAGATACTGATGTTCATTTTCTGAGTTGGAGCAGACACAATAGGCTAAACAGTTTCCTACTGCACCGTAATGCCCCTGTGAAATCCAGGGTGACCTTTGCAATTTCACACATGCACAGCACACGGACACAAGGCACGGAGAATTAAATAGGAAAGGAAACAGTGTTACAATTAGAAACATATTCAGAAGTTAAGGTTCAGAGATTTCCACATGACTGACAGTAGAGGTTGCAGGATTTATTTAAAGTTGGATGATACAGCAATAGATAGGGAAGAGGTTTGTCCTGCAGATGAATACAAGAATCTTTCCAGAACTAGGTTTCAAGGAAACTTGAGTTTGAGACTGACTTAACTATCAGCCTAGGAATGCAGCTTGCTCTTCTCCATTTCAGTATTAAAACCAAATTGCTCAGAATCCAGAACATTATGATTTTAAAACTACAAATGCAAAAAGATTATGTTATGGGCCCATCAATTTAAATGAATAATTAGTTTCTATCTCACTGATCAAGAGTCCATTGTTCATTTCGGGAGATAGATTAGGCTATTCGCACTTCCACAAATAATACAAGTTTTAATGACTGTTCCTTTGTTACCAGACCCTGCTAGGACAACAGAGTTCTTTTTGTTGACTGCAATACCTGAACATTGAAAGGTTTGAAGTTACAGGATAATGGCATCTAATTACTATTGGAACTTGACAGAATTGTAGTCAATTTGCATCAAGGGATTATCATTTGCCTTTCTGTGACTAACAAGTGTTCTTTTCTAAATGGACAAGATAATAATATTGATTTAAATAGATGTTTTTGATCTCTCATATAAAACAGAAAGTGCTGGAGAAACTCAGCAGGTCTTACACTACCTGAGGAGAGAGAAACTGAGCTAACCTTTTGAGTCTGATGTGGAACTTCAAAACATTCACTGTTTCTGTCACCACAAATGTTGCCTGAATTTCTGAGATTTGCGAGCACTTCCTATTTCATTTCAGATTTCCAGTTTCTAGTTTTTCAATTTTGATTTTGATCTTTTTCTTGTCTTACTGATGTTAGAGCTACAATTATGTTAGTCATTCTCTTCTCCAGTTAAGATTTTTATTTATCATCCTCAGCAAAATGAATTGCTGCTGGAGAAAACTTTTGGTTTATGTGCTCAATAGATGCAATATCATCTCTGTCTTCAATATGGCAGTTGGGAGATCCAGAGCAAGTAAGATTCATGCCAAATTAGCATTTTGTCAAGGAACTGATGTGCTGCAAATGGGCATCTGGTGCAGCTTGTTATGTTCTCAGCCTATAACTCTCTCTGCCAATGCAATTGAACTGCGTTTGGGAGTTTACAAGTGGTAAACCAGGGCGAAACAAATTGAAACTGCCAAAAGCAAATTGTATTAATTATTAGTTATCAGTTCTTCAGCTTTACATCTGATCTGTTCTTTACTTTTCTTGTAGAACTCAGCCACAGGCATGTTATTTCTCGATGATGGGCATTCATTCAACTATAAAAGTAAGAATCAATTCTTACTCAGAAAATTCAGCTTCAAGGACAATACATTTTCATCAGTGTGAGTATTATTGGCAGCTCAGCTTTCACTTAAAGAGTTTTGGGTAAAAATCTCAACTTCTCGAAAGTGCTTTTACTTGCTAGGTTTTACTAGCTATTAGGTTTTACTAGCTGTTACTAGCTATTAATAGTCTTTGATCATCATGAGGAAGCACATAAACAGTATTACCTCAAGGGTAATTTTTATAAAGCATGTAACCAAAAGGACTACTTTTAATAGTAGAGTTTTTATGATGGCTATTTCTAAGTTAGAATATGGAACATTACAGCGCAGTACAGGCCCTTCAGCCCTCGATGTTGCGCCGACCTGTCATACCAATCTGAAGTCCATCTAACCTACTGCAACTATTACTCGGTTCAGCATGAAATCATTTTCTAAAGTGAAGGTGGACACTAATGTCCTTTTATAAGATGTCTTGCAGAGAAATGAAATCAAGTCACAATTTCTACAGCAGTAATTATCATAGTAATAAAATAAATTTTCATCGAGAAGAACACTTTCCACGTTTGACAGGTCACACCTTACATTTGGCTGCCCATTTGTCAGATATAATGCACAGCCCTTTATTTTCAAATCCCTACAGTGTGGAAACAGGCCCTTTAGCCCAACAAGTCCACAACAACCCCCCCTCCCCCCGAAGAGTAACCCACCCAGATCCCTACCTTATTGATCCATAATTATCCCTGACAAATGCACCTAACCTGCACACTCCTGAACACTCTGGGGCTATTTAGTATGGCCAGTTCACCTAACCTGCACGTCTTTGGATTATGGGAGGAAACTGGAGCACCTAGAGCAAGCCAACAATTTTTTCATTGCAAACTGAACACACGCCATTAAGGTCCATGAGAGTGGAAGAAATAAAAATAGGAATAGGCTGTTGGCCCCTCGAGCTCCACCATTCATTAGGATCATAGCTAATACTGCATGCCTCACATCCACCTGCCTGCCCTTTACCCATGATCCTTGATTCCCCAAACCAAGAATCTTATCTCACCCTTAAATAACCACAAGTACTTTGCTCCCGCAGGTCTCTATGGCAAGGAGTTCCAAAGACTCTCAACCATCTGAGAGAAAAAGTTCCTCCTCATCTCAATCTTAAATTGGTGTCCCTTTTTTTCTGAAACAGTGCTCTCTGGTCCTGGACTGTCCCATGAGGGGAAATATCCTCTCAGCAGTTAATCAGTCAAACCCCTTAAAAATTTTATATGTTTCAGTGAGATCACTTCATTTCTTAGAGCATAGAACAGCCAAGCAGAAGAGCAGGCCCTTTGGCCCACCATGTCTCTGCCGACTATGATGCCATTCTGAACAAATCTCATCTGCCTGCATATGGCCTGTATGGCTTTGTTCCCTGTCTGTTCTCGTATCTGCTTAATGTTGCTGTCATATTTGCTCCTACCACCTTCCCAGACAGTGCTTTCCAAGCACCTACCACCTACTGTGTGAACAACTTGCCTCGCACATCTCCTTTAACCTCTCCCCCCAACACCTACCTCACTTTAAACCTATTCCCCCAGGGAAAAAGACTGCAACTATCCACCCTATCCGTGCCTCTCATAATTTTAGATACTTCTATCATGTAGCTCCTCTGACTCTAGTTAAAATGACCTTGGTTTGTCCAACCTCTCCATATAGCTAATGCACTCCAATCTAGACAGCATTCTGGGAAACCTCTTTTACACCCTCTCCAAAGCCTGCACGTGCTTCCTATAGTTTGATGACAAGACCTGTACACAGTACTCCAAATGTGGCCTAACTGAAGTTTTATACAGCTGCAATATGACTTGCCAACTTTAATATTAAATGCCCCAACCAATGAAGGCAAGCAAGCCGTGCACCTTCTTTACCACCTTATCTATGTGTGTTACCACTTTCAGGGTGCTGTGGACTTGTACTGCAAGATCCCTCTGTACAGCAATGCTCCTAAGGACCCTGCTATTTACTGAATACTTGCATTTCTCTTCCTGGAATGCATATGGCTTCTCACCCTTCCCTCTCAGAATGAACAGTGTCTCTCAGAGATGCTCTTGACCCTGACACTAGGGAGGCAACACCGTCCTGGTGCCTCACTCACAGCCACAGAAGCACCCCTGATTATAGAGTGCCCTATTATGACCACTCACCTGCACTTCAACCCTCACTGCTGTACACAGCCAATCATAGTGCCAAGGATCTGGCTGCTGCTATGTCTTTCTCTTGTGAAGCCATCCCCCTGCAACTGTATCCAAAATAGTATTCTTGTTTGAGATAGAAATGGCCACCGGTGGCTCCTGCACTGTCTGCCTGACCTTGCTGGTGGTCACCCATCTACCTGGCTGAACCTGAAACTCTTATATGTAAAACTTCCTGCCTCCTCAGTGAGTATATTTTGCTGCTCCAACTGATCCATACGGTCTGAGAGGAGCTGCGGGTAGGCACATTGCCTGCAGACAAAGATGTCAGGGACATTTGACTCCCCCCGATCTCCCACATCTCGCAGGAGGAGCATTACACTCTGCAAATTGCCATTACTACACCTCTAGTAATCATTGGATTAAAAGAAAAGGAAAGGCCTAAGGCCATATCTTGATGCTCCTCAGTGAAGCCTGACATCACTTCTGAAGTTTACCAAAGCACACATTTTCACCTTGACAGCAGCATTTTGACCTCACAGACCACTCTTCAAATTGGCTGTTCCCATTTGAGTTGCCTCCCTTTATATGCCGGTCGGAAGGAACACTCTCAGAATCTCCCAGAATCCTCCTCAGTCACTTGTTCACTATCACTCTGTTGGATGCTCTTCCTCCTATTGAGGACCGGGTCTCCCGCAAACCCCTTCTCAGTTATAGTGTCCAGAATCTCAGTCATATCTCATAACCCCACTTTGAACTCTAAGATGAGAAAGCATTCCGAGAGTCTTAGTGTCAACGTGTGGTGGCGGTGGATATTGTTGTAGAAATTGAACTTTGGGTAGCATTGATGATGTCAGTAAAATTTCAGAGTCTTTGATCTGCCACGGAAATAATAAGGATTTAATCTTTCAAGAAGGGAATGGGCCACACAAAGAACAGACTTATCTGGGGTCAGCAATAGACGAAGCAAATGTTATCCAGCAAGTGTGATTAACAAGCCCCTCCTCAACCATTTGGAAACCCCCAGAATTTGATGGGTAATAATGAAAAGCCAGCTGAGATAGTTCGCCCTAGTATTGTTTATCATCCTGGATTGCTAAGAATTCCCAGATTAGGCCATTTATCTCCTGGTGACTACTGCTGGTAACCTAGAGGAACTTTGCCCTCCCCTTTCAGTTCTTTGTCAACAGGAGCTGCCACATCAGAGTAGTGCCACATCAGAGTATTGTGGATGACTTAAACTGGGACTTTGGGGTAAGAGGAAGAGAGTTAAAAAGTAGGGAGACTTATAGGGTTGGATTTGAAGGGAAAGTAAAATGACCAAGGAGCAGGTTGATCCTTGGACAGGTAAGAAAAATCTGGGTGACTTGGAATTGGAGGTGGTCAGTGAATTGCCTCGGGACTGGGGAATGGGTGATAGAGTGTTGTTTGGTGGTCAGTGAAGAGACAATCAGCAGACCTAAGTTCAGGAAGTTTGCAGAGGAGAGTGAAGGAAATAGGAATTGAGATTTAGCAGAATTGGTCTTCACTTCTGGGGAGAGATGGACATTGTGCAATCATCAGTGAACATCTCCACTTGAGCTTTTGATGGAGAGAAGGTCATTGATGAATCAGCAGAAGATGGTTGGACCAAGGACAAGACCCTGAGGAATTCCTGCATTGATATCCTGAAGCTGAAATGATTGACCTTGTAGGAGAAAGTGAGGACTGCAGATGCTGGAGATCAGAGCTGAAAAATGTGTTGCTGGAAAAGCGCAGCAGGTCAGACAGCATCCAAGGAGCAGGAGAATCGACGTTCCGGGCATAAGCCCTTTTTCAGGAATGAGAAAGGTGTGCCAAGCAGGCGAAGATAAAAGGTAGAGAGGAGGGACTTGGGGGAGGGGCATTGGGAATGCGATAGGTGGAAGGAGGTTAAGGTGAGGGTGATAGGCGGGAGAGGGGGTGGGGGCGGGGGCAGAGAGGTCGGGAAGAAGATTGCAGGTCAAGAAGACGGTGATGAGTCTGAGGGTTGGGACTAAGATAAGGTGGGGGGAGGGGAAATGAGGAAGCTGGAGATATCTGCATTCATCCCTTGTGGTTGGAGGGTTCCTAGGCGGAAGATGAAGCGCTTTTCCTCCAGGAGTTGTATTGCCATGGTCTGGCGATGGAGGAGTCCAAGGACCTGCATGTCCTTGGCGAAGTGGGAGGGGGAGTTAAAGTGTTGAGCCACGGGGCGGTTGGGTTGGTTGGTGCGGGTGTCCCAGAGGTGTTCTCTGAAACGTTCCGCAAGTAGGCGGCCTGTCTCCCCAATGTAGAGGTGCAGCGGATGCAGTAAATGATGTGTGTGGAGGTGCAGGTGAATTTGTGATGAATATGGAAGGATCCCTTGGGGCCTTGGAGGGAAGTAAGGGGGGAGGTGTGGGCGCAAGTTTTGCATTTCTTGCAGTTGCAGGGGAAGGTGCCGGGAGTGGAGGTTGGGTTGGTGGGGGGTGTGGACCTGACGAGGGAGTCATGGAGGGAGTGGTCTTTCCGGAACGCTGATATCTGGAGGTTGGTGGGGAGGTAGGTGAGGAACAGTGGGGTTCTGTCCTGGTGGCGATTGGAGGGGCGGAGTTTAAGGGCGGAGGAGCGGGAAGTGGAGGAGATGCAGTGGAGAGCATCATCAACCATGTCTGAGGGGAAATTGCAGTCTTTGAAGAAGGAGGCCATCTGGGTTGTTCGGTATTGGAATTGGTCCTCCTGGGAGCAGATGCGGTGGCGGCGAAGGAATTGGGAATATGGGATGGCGTTTTTACAGGAGGTAGGGTGGGAAGAGGTGTAATCTAGGGAACTGTGGGAGTCGGTCGGTTTATAGTAAATGTCCATGTTGAGTCGGTTGCCTGAGATAGAAATGGAGAGGTCTAGGAAGGGGAAGGAGGAGTCTGAGATGGTCCAGGTAAATTTGAGGTCAGGTGGAAGGTGTTAGTAAAGTGGATGAATTGTTCAACCTCCTCGTGGGAGCACAAGGTAGCGTTGATACAGTCATCGATGTAGCGGAGGAAAAGGTGGTGCCAGTGTAGCTACGGAAGATGGACTGTTCCACATATCCGATGAAGAGGCAGGCATAGCTGGGGCCTATGCGGGTGCCCATGGCTACTCCTTTGGTTTGGAGGAAGTGGGAGGGATTGGAAAGAGAAGTTGTTCAGAGTGAGGACCAGTTCAGTCAGTCAAAGGAGGGTGTCTGTGGAAAGGTACTGGTTGGGTCGGTGGGAAAGGAAGAAGCGGAGAGCTTTGAGGCCTTCATGATGGGGGATGGAGGTGTATAGAGACTGGACGTCCATGGTGAAGATAAGACGTTGTGGGCCGGGGAAGCAAAAATCATGGAGGAGGTGGAGGGCGTGGGTGGTGTCCTGAATGTAGGTGGGGAGTTCTTGGACTAAGTGGGACAGGACCGTGTCGAGCTATGCAGAGATGAGTTCGGTGGGGCAGGAGCAGGCTGAGACAATGGATCGGCCGGGGCAGTCAGGTTTGTGGATTTTGGGCAAGAGGTAGAAATGGGCGGTGTGGGGTTGTGGGACTATGAGGTTGGAAGCGGTGGATGGGAGATCCCCTGAGGTGATGAGGTTATGGATGATCTGGGAGATGATGGTTTGGTGGTGGGAAGTGGGGTCATGGTCAAGGGGACAGTAGGAGGAGATGACCACGAGCAACCAGCGACCTCCAGCAACTATCTTCCTACATGCTAGCTGTGACTCCAACCAGTGGAAAGTTTGCTCTGATTCCCATTCATATCCAGCTTTCTGGGGCTGTGTGATGTCATCCTTTGTCAAATTCTGCTTTGATGTGAAGTTCATTCTCACATCACCTCCGGAGTTCAGCTACTTTTTCTGTGTTTGGATCAAGGCTGTAATGAGATCAGGAGCTGAGTGCTCCTACTGGAATCCTGACTGAGGTTCAATAAGCAGATTATTTTTTGCAGACATCCCTTGAAAGCATGTCAATGACCCCTTGCACCACTTTTACTGCTGAACAACTGTAGACAGTAATTGGCCAAGTTGGACTTGGTTTCCTTTTTGTGTACAGGACATACATAAACAATTTTACAATTAACACAAAAACATGTAAAATAGAAACAAGAGTTGGTTATTCAGCCCTTCAAGCCTGCTTCCCAATTCAGTAATAATTCCGTCATCTCACTGTTCTCTGGGTGAAGAGGTTTCTCCTCATATCAATCCAAAATGATTTACCCTATATCCATGGATTGTGACCCTCGATCATTGGGATCCTTTCTGCATCTACCCTGTTTAGTCTTATTAAAACTTTTAAGATTTTCATGAGGTCTCTCTCATTCTTCTAAATTCCAGTGAATATGGTCCTAACTGATCCAGTCTTCCTTCAGTCTTGTCATACCAGGAATCAGTCGAATAAACCTCCATTGCACTACCTTCATAGCCAGAAAATTCTTCCTCAGATAAAGAGACAAAACCTGCATAAAATGCTCCAGGTGTGGTCCAACCAAGACCCTGTATAATTGTCGTGAGGCATCCCTGCTCCTGTACTCAAATCCTGTTGTAATGAAGGCTAGCATACCATTTGTCAGGTAAATGCCAGTGTTGTATATACTGAAAGCAAGGGAGTTACATGGATAATGGAAAAGAGAAGATATATGTTGGATTGCTCTAGCAATGCTGACATTGATGTGAACAGCCAGTTAATTTGTCTTTCTACTATAAAGATTAGTGGTTCTGGGCGACACCAGCTTTTGGAATTTCAGCTACATTAAAATCTAGTTGTGTCATCAGTTTCAGCAGGGACAATTAATTGAAGTAGATTATTCCAAAGGAGGTGGTGCTGAGGTAAAAACTATTGCAATTCTTAGTAATTGTTATTATTTTGACTCTGCTGACAACAAAATATAATGTTTTTTATACTTTGCTTTTACCTGTTTTCATCCCTTATTACTTGTTGCTGGAGTTGTGTTCTATGGACACCAACTGGTTTCTGGTATCTAGACCAAACCATCATACTTCATTTGTGAGCCAAGACACTGAATATTCATAGAAATCACAACCAAGGTCATACACAGACTGAAACTCTGTCCACAGAGATGCTAGGGTGACTGTTTCACCTTACCCTATTTCTAATTACACCCAATAAGACCCTTTCCTGCTGTTTCAATTGATCTCAGTTAATTTTGTATGGACTAGCAATTGAACCCGTGAGATCAGTTTTACTGATTTAACAGGTAAACTGGTTTATAAGAACCTTAGAACCAGTTGGGGCTGCTGTTGGGCTTGAGAATCTTAATCTTAAATCTGAGATTGATGGATTTTTGACAAGGGTTTTGAGAAATACAGGGCAAGGGCATATATATTGAGTTAGATTGCAAATCAGCTATGATCAAATTGAATGGCAGATCTCGCTGAGGGTTAAATCACCTGCTCCTGTTCCTGTCTCCCTACCTTGTGTGTCACTTGCATGCACCTTTACTGATTAGGCTATCAGGGCGATTAATCTTGCGAGGAAAACATATCAGGATATCAAGACCTCCATGAATTATTCTGTGGAATCATCCCTGTTTAATCTCCATTCCCTAACTACCACCTGTCTTCCTGGCAACAGTCTGAGATTAAGATAGTCTGCTTACATCTTTGATTTCACATCTGACCTTAAGATGAGCTTCTAACCATCCCTTGGATCATCTGTATCCACCATTTGTAATTTTGCTTGACTTTATTTTGGTTTTATCTGCTACTGACACCCTTACTATTCCGCCTTTCTTACCTCTAGACTTGACTATTCAATGCATGACGTCCCATATACAATTCTCTGTAAACTTGAGATCGTTCAGGCTCACTGTCCTTGTCTTAATTTGCAGCATGTTCCATTCCCCTATCACTTCTGTGTTACATCATTTGATATCCAGTCAAACAGTGTCTAGCTTTGAAATTCTCAGAAGCCACAATTCACCAAATTACACTCCAATAGGTTTATTTGAAATCACAAGCTTTCAGAGCGCTGCTCCTTCATAAGGTGACTTGGTCGTCACTTCACCTGATGAAGGAGCAGAGCTCTGAAAGCTTGTGATTTCAAATAAACCTGTTGAACTATAACCTGGTCTCATGTGAATTCTCACCTTATCCACCCAAGTCTAACAGTGGCACCTGCACATTTTAAATTCTCATTCTTGTTTTCAAAACCCTTATGGCCTTGCCTATCTGTTTAATCTCCACAATCTTCCAAGGTACCTGTATTGCTTGACATGATGTATATTCGAAATAAGATTTACTCCACTCTTGCAGCCATGATGCCAATGTCTCTGTGTGAAGTTTTTAAATTCCTACCCTTCACTGCTCTATTTCTCGACCTCACTTTCCTCTTTTAAAGTACTTCTTCAAACCTACTTTTTTGATCATGATTTTGGTCATCTAATGTGGCTCAGTTCCATGCTTTATTTTATATGGTCCCATGAAGCACCTTGGTAATTTAATTAACTTAAAGGCACTAAGCAAATGAAATTGTTGTTCAGCATTGAGGCTTACTGCCTTTGTAAAAGGCTAAACTGTGTAACTGTTATTCTTTCTGTTAAGGTGTGCTGATGAGAAAGGATGTTACTGCACTGAGTGTGTGGTGGAGAGGATCCTTGTTATGGGAGCTGAGAGACCTACATGTGTGACAGCATGGTACCCAGGTAAATAAGTTGACCTCACTGCTCTCTGTGAACCGTTGTGACAAAGAGTTTTGTTGAGTTGAGTAATCACAAAAAATGTTGGAAGTACATAATAGAGTCAGTCCTATCTGAAAGACTTGACAAGCACTGAGAAAGTGAGAGGGACAGTGATTAAGGGAACCCCACTGGAAGAAAGAGCAGGAGAGTTGCTCAGTGGCATTAGACTGATTTTTATTTCTGAAATGGTTACCCAGGAGAGGGAATGAGAGAAAATGCATGTGTTATTAAAATAAACCACTCTGTTTTGTTTCTGGCTAAACAGCTGAATGAGATTGGCTTTGGAGAAAACAGGCAGTAGAATTATTCAAAATATTTGCCTCAGGGCAGCTGTGTATAAATGTTGCTTTAATTTTCTCGGAAAATCTAAAAGATGGAAAGAAATTGACAGTATAATGATTTAGTTGGAATGTGCTTCCATTCATACTGCCTGTCAGAAGCTGGGTTTCTGACCACATATTTTATGCATCATAAAGACAGCCAACTTCTATCTTAGTGACATTACTAGACTCCATCTCTGACTTATTTATACTGAAACCCTCATCCATGTGTGTGTTAACTCCATATTTAACTATTCCAGTGCTCTCTGGTCTTCTTTCATCACCCATTCTCCATAAACTTTCTTCAGTCTAAAGCTCTGTTCATGTAACTTGTACTAAGTGCTATTTGTGTGCTTCCTGAACTTCATTAACTCTCAGTCCAACCACGCTTCAGATTTAAAATTTGCATGTTTGTGTTGTATTCCTCTGTTTGTTCGAACCACCTCTCGAACTCCCACTCCCCATCCCCATTGCATCTCCCCAGTCACCTCCTTATGGGAAAATAACAGTAATACAGACAAACCTCAATTATCTGAATGAGATGGGCGGGCACTATTTCGTTCGGATAATTGATTATTCGGTTAATCGATACAATGCCTTTCCTCTGGGGCTCAGAGTTTTCTGTTAAGTCCGCTCCCCGATCAGGAAATGAGGCAGCAGCACACCGCACGCGGACACCCACCCCCCAACCCTGGCCCCAACCCCGTCGAAACCTGATCCCACCCATCCAACACCATCTTCTTTCTCCCCACCCCACAAACCCGTCCAACACCATCCCGTTCCCCCTACCCCCCAAACCTGCCCAACATCAACCCCTTCACCCCACCCCCCCAAATCCCATACAAAACCACAACCCCCCCACCTCACCCCCCCGCGCCCTCCCTTCTGCCTCCACTCCCTCTCCGGGGTAGCCGGACTGGACACCAACAACAAGACTGCTGCTGCTGCTGCTTTTGGGGGATGAGTCTCCAAATAGCACGTGCGCGCCCACGCACACAGATACACAACTTTTTACTGCAACTCTTTGACAGGTTCCACCTTTGCCCTGTACAGAACAATGTTGGAGAGATTATCTGCGGAAGGGCGGTTTAGGGTGCACGCCTGCATAGAATTCCAGGGAAAGTGTATGTGGAGGGAGACAGAGAGGGCGGGTAGTCAGTCTTTTTGAGACGATGCTTGGGTCCCATTAGTGCAGGACTGTTCTCGGCAGCATTTCAATAAACCAAGTTCACTTTTAATCACTGTAAACAAGAGATGCGGTCAGTGTTGGAAACACGTCTTTGATGTAATGTTTCTATCAGGACCTCGAGATCTCCTTCGGATAATCCGATATTCGGATAATTGATATTCGGATAATCGAGGTTCCTCTGTATTTGTAACATGGAAACGAGTGTACTGGTTATACTGAAGCTCAATCTTGACGTATATAAGATGAGTTGGACTAGTATATTCAATAGTTTTTCTATTTTCCCTTCTGGGGAAGGCCCTCAACTCTTGGAACCCTCAAATCACTTAATAATTTTTCAACTCTATTCTCTCATCTATTCCTAAATTTACTCACTTCATCATTGCCTGGGCCCTATGATTTGGATTTTCCTTTCTGAGTCTCTCTGCCTCTTTCTCTTCCCTTATGACACTCATTTTAACCAAACTCTTTGACCAAACGTTTTGACACTGGTTCTAAACACACTTCACGTGACACCATCAAATTTAATTTGATAATGCTCTTGGAACATTTTGCTGCCTTAGGACACTATATAATCCAATCTGATGTTGTATTCTTTGATACCTGCCACTCTGATGTGAGCGATGTTGCTGACCATTTTGTAATTTCCCTCTACAGACGGACAAGAGAGTGCAGTGCATTTCACCTACAATGCTGGGAAGTCCCTTTTAAACGTTGAAGATCTGCGACTTAATTTAGCCTGTGACTGGATGCTGAAGTTTCATTACTGATGGGCAGACATTGAGCTATCTGTATCAAGGTTGAAGTGATTTTCATTTGAATCCATAGTCAACTGTAGTATTGGTATCAATTCTGTGGGGAGATGATGGAGTGGTGGTTATGTCACTGGACTAGTCATCCAAAGACCCCCTCTAATGCTCTGGGGTTCAAATTCCATCAGGTCAGTTGAATTCAAAAAATACATCTGGAATATTAAGTTAGACCTAGAAATGATGACTATGACAACTATTTTTGATTGTTGTAAAGCTGCATAGTTCACTGATGTCCTCAAGGGAAGGATATCTGCCGTTCTTACCTGGTCCGGTCTACATGTGACTCCAGACCGCAGCAATGTGGTGATCTTCACTAAATTCTCAAATAGTTCAAGGGCAAATAGGAAACAGCAACAAATGCTGGCTTTGTCAGTGACACCCACATCCCATGGAAGATTAAAGAACAGCCTTCAATAGATTACATTTCTACCAAAAATTCAGCCCTGTATAGGATATTTTAAAGTCGAGAGTCTGGTGCTAGAAAATTACAGCAGGTTAGGCAGCATCCGAGGAGCAGGAGAATTGACATTTCGGGCATAAGCCCATCGTCAGGAATCTGAGTTCCTGATGAAGAACATATGTCCAAAACATTGATTCTCCTGCTCTGCGGACACTGTCTGACCTGCTGTGCTTTTCCAGCACCACACTCTCGACTCTGATCTCCAGCATCTGCAATCCTCACTTTCTCCGAGGATGTTTTGAGGTCCTGTAACTTGCTCGTTGTTATTACATGAATTCCCCTTGATTTTGTTTCCCTGTTTTAAGCTAATTGACATAAGCTAACTGAGGTATAAATAGTAAGGCATATTTGAGTGTAAGACAACCTAACTCTCTGGATTTCAATCTCTTAGAAGACAAGTAGTGAAACATGGAGCATAATAGATAAGGCACGTTCCAGATTTGGTCCTCAGCCTGTGATCTTGACCCAGATAGTAGAGCTAGTACTAACTACAGTGCTGTGACTCCTACAGAGATGTGCATATGTGTAGAACTCATGTAAGAATAAAATTGGACTGAGCTGTGCTGCGTTTTCAGTTTGGGAAGCCTGTTGATCTCTGTTTTAGGCTGACTCATTGAATCACTAATTACATTAGAGGTGGGTTAGATAATAACCTGTGCATTTCGGAGCTTTAGCCCCAGATAAATTATATCCTTTAAGTAAGGAAATAAAGTTGACTCTGAACTCACCCAATAGGATTGTAAAACATGTTTACTAGAAATATGCTCAACTTTGCTGGCATGAGGCACGCAGCTGTGTTAGATGTTTGTTGTAAAATGTGCCATACTAATCAGAAAATAAACTGATTGACTGTAAGGACATAGCTTACAGTCATAGCTTACTTAAACTGATTTGATGAAAGCTCACAGACCTGAAAGATTAACTGTTACCCTGTCCATAAATGTTTCTTAACTTGTTAAGTATTTCTAGCATTTTCTGTTTGTATAACTTAAGCTGGAGTGTGTAATTTGATGCCAGTTTTACTGAGGCTCTTTCTGCAGGGAGCCATCTATTTCAGACCAGCAGCAAACCTTGGACTCATGTAATTTACATTGCAAGGACACACATCCACCTTCACCGTCTCCCACGTTGTCATGTAATCTGCACATGTTAGATCTGATCTGTTGGTTGTGGAATAGCTTAGCTCTTGTCTATCACTTGCTGCTTATGCTGGTTGGCATGCAAGTAGACCTGCTTTGTAGCTTCACCAAGTTGATTGCTCCTGGTTAGGTATGCCTGGTGCTGTTCCTGGCTTTCTTCCAGCGTTCTCCTTTGAACCAGGGTGAACCCCTGGCCTGATGGTAATGGTAGAGTCATGAATATGCCAGACCATTGCAGGTTGTGTGGTGTATGATTCTGCTGCTATGCATCTTGAATTAGTGTATCTTTTTGAAGTTTGTTCCGTTTCGCACGTTGATAGTGTTACATTACATGATGTGAGGTATTATCACTATGAAGGTGGGACTTCACCTCCACAAAGACCGTGTGGTAGTCACTGTTAGTGATACTGTCATGGACAAATGCATCTCCAACAGGCAGATTAGTGAGGACAGAATCAAATATGTTGTTCCCTTCTGCAGGCCCAATTTAGCATCAATGTTCTTGCACTTACCTGTTTTGAGCTCTGTGATTTGTGATATTGGCAGCAGCCCAGGATGCTGTTCATAGATTCCTTGTCCGTTTTTTATGATTAAACATAAAATGCTAGAAATATTCTGGAGGCCAGTCAGTACCTGGGGACATTTGTGGCAGTGTTACAATCTGAAATTTTTAAACTCACTTTTTAGTCCTTGTAAAATGGAAACATGAGTTCATTGGTTCATTAGAAGTGTGGAAGAGATCAAAGTGGAAATGATGCAGAGAATTAAAATGAGAAGCAGACTGAAGGAAGTGTTGATTAGCACTGCTGCCTCACAGTGCCAGGGACACATGTTCGATTCCAGCCTTGTGTAGAGTTTTCACATTCTCCCCGTGTCTGTGTGGGTTTCCTCCAGGTTCTCCGGTTTCCTCCCACACTCTGAAAATGTGCATGTCAGGTGAATTGGCCATGCTAAATTACCCATAGTGTTAGGTGCATTAGTCAAAGGGAAATGGGTCTGGGTGGGTTACTCTTCAGAGGGTCGGCGTGGACTGGTTGGGTCAAAGGGCCTGTTTCCACACTGTAGGGAATCTAATCTAATCAGCGCAGTGGCCAACATATCTGCATTCAGTCTTTCCAGTGAAGAGAAAACATGATCAGTACAGTTACTAAATTGAGAGTAGTACAGATAAGTACTACTTCTAGAAAGAATGTTTGGAGCTCTGTGAAAAGTAAAAAGATAGATACTGCATTACCAATGCTTCCATCTAATGATGGAAAATTTGACCATGCTGGAACAGTGCTGTGTTTGATCTTAATTATATCAATTCCTTGGAACTTTCTTTTTTATTGTATATTTAAAAATGCCCTTCATCTTGCTGACCCAGAACCTAAAGCTTGTCATCCAGAGAAGGTTTCAGGAGACCACATCTTCAAGACAATAGACAATAGACAATAGATGCAGGAGTAGGCCATTCAGCCCTTCGAGCCTGCACCGCCATTCAATATGATCATGGCTGATCATTCCCAATCAGTATCCTGTTCCAGTCTTATCTCCATAACCCTTGACTCCACTATCTTTAAGAGCTCTATCCAATTCTTTCTTAAATGAATCCAGAGACTGGGCCTCCATTGTCCTCTGGGGCAGAGCATTCCACACAGCCACCACTCTCTGGGTGAAGTAGTTTCTCCTCATCTCTGTCCTAAATGGTCTACCCTGTATTTTTAAGTTGTGTCCTCTGGTTCGGCACTCCCCCATCAGCGGAAATATGTTTCCTCCTGCCAGTGTCCAATCCTTTCATAATCCTATACGTTTCAATCAGATCCCCTCTCAGTCTTCTAAACTCAAGGGTATACAAGCCCAGTCGCTTCAGTCTTTCCGTGTAAGGCAATCCTGCTATTCCAGGAATTGACCTCGTGAACCTACACTGCACTCCCTCAATAGCCAGAATGTCTTTCCTCAAATTTGGAGACCAGAACTGTACACAGTACTCCAGGTGTGGTCTCATCAGGGCCCTGTACAGCTGCAGAAGCACCTCTTTGCTTCTGTACTCAATTCCTCTTGTTATGAAGGCCAGCATGCTATTAGCCTTCTTCATGACCTGCTGTACCTGCATGCTTGCCTTCATTGACTGGTGGACAAGAACACCCAGATCTCTCTGAACAGCCCCTTTACCTAATTTGATACCATTGAGGTAGTAATCTGCCTTCCTGTTCTTGCCACCAAAGTGGATAACCAGACATTTATCCACATTAAACTGCATCTGCCATGCATCTGCCCACTCACCTAACTTGTCCAGGTCACCCTGTAATCTCCTAACATCCTCATCACATTTCACCCTACCGCCCTACAGAAATGCCAGTTCTGACTGCACTATAAGACAATGGCAAATTCCTTGTTGATAAAACACTTGCTTTTAGTTGTATTTCAGTTTACACAATGACAGATACTTGAAACATTAAAGCAATGACAGTGCAAATTACCATCCCCAAAAGTGTTCAACTGCTTAGTTATCATCCACTGACTATAATGTCAGTGTGTGTGGCCACTGAACATCTTAAGAGTTTGACCTTTAGGAAGAGTTTGGAAGGGAAATCTCTAATCAACCATGATTGTATTGAATGACAGAACAAGTTTGAGGGGCCAAACACCTATTCCTGTTTCTATTTCTTATAGCCTTACTGTCTTAAGACAATAGAATTCAAAGTGTAGCCTAGAAATGGCTAAGAGAATCCCTTATTGATGAGGAACCACAGAGAATTCTTTAGATGAGAGTTTTACTGGGTTGGAGAAGTGCTGCACAGAGTGGTCCAGGGATTGATTTTGAGAACTACATGCTTCCTAATTTACATTAGCCACTCGAGTTTTCAGACTCAGAATTGCAAAGGCCATCATCTCCAATGCTTGTGATGCTGCTGAGGCTCAAATGTTCCTGATTTGAGAGACCTATTGCTAAATCCAAACCTCAGTTCTCAATTTAACTCAATGTTAACTCAATTTAATTTCCACTTCTCTTATGAACAGTTTATGAGTATTCCTGAATATTTAATTGAATGTTGCATTCATGGAACATGGATGTCAACTAAATTAGAAAGTTTAAAATGTTTTCACTATTGTTCATTTTGGAAATAAAAATGGCACAAGAACAATACGTGCACCAGCTGCTATATGGCAAATTAAGTATAATTAAAAACCATGTTTGTTCCTGCACCATCAGATTTATATTAATGTTCAGATTCTTCTGCAAAATTTCTAATATAAGTTGTTGCATTTTCCTCTGAGTTCACCAAAGAGGTGTTATTTTAAAAATTGTTGCCTGATGAATAAGGTTTTATTTATGTTTCAACTTTCTGCCTTGTTTCAACTGTTAATAGACAAAGAAGAAATATTAATCTTTCCATTTATTCTGGAGAAGCTTCCTATTTCCAAGGACCACTTTATGCTTTTTTTAAATTGGATCCTTTAGGAAATATCTTTGCAGGCCACAAGAGACACAAATCGACTGCATTTCGTGTAGGTTTTCTTCATCCCTGCAACGTGTTACCATGGTACGACAAACAATATCTCCATCCGTCAAACCATAGAGTCATAGAGATGTACAGCATGAAAATAGACCCTTCGGTCCAACTCATCCATGCCAACCAGATATCCCAACCCAATCTACGAGGAGAAAGTGAGCACTGCAGATGCTGGAGATCAGAGCTGAAAATGTGTTGCTGGAAAAGCGCAGCAGGTCAGGCAGCATCCAAGGAACAGGAGAATCGACGATTCGGGCATAAGCCCTTCTTCAGGCATTCCTGAAGAAGGGCTTATGCCCGAAACATCGATTCTCCTGTTCCTTGGATGCTGCCTGACCTGCTGCGCTTTTCCAACAACACATTTTCAGATCCCAACCCAATCTAGTGCCACTTGCCAACACCCAGCCCATATCCCTTCAAACCCTTCCTATTCATATACCCATCCAGATGCCTTTTAAATGTTGCAGTTGTACCAGCCTCCACCATTTTCTCTGGCAGGTCATTCCATACACGTACCACCCTCTACTTGAAACCGTTGCCCTTTAGGTCTCTTTTAAATCTTTCCCCTCTCACCCTAAACCTATGCCCTCTAATTCTGGTCTCCCCCATTCAAAGGAAGAGACTTTGTCTATTTATCCTATCCATGCCTCTCATAATTTTATCAACCTCTATAAGGTCACCCTTCAGCCTCCAACGCTCCAGGGAAAACAGCCCCAATCTATTCAACCTCTCCCTATTGCTCAAATTCTTCAACTCTGGCCACATTCTTGTAAATCTTTTCTGAACCCTTTTAAGATTCACAACATTCTTCTGAGACGAAGGAGACCAAAATTGCACACAATATTCCAAAAGTGACCGAACCAATGTCCTGTATGTCTGCAACATGATCTCCCAAGTCCTGTACTCAGTACTCTGACCAATAAAGGAAAGTGTACCAGACGCCACCTTCACTATCCTATCTACTCGCAACTCTACTTTCAAGGAGCTATGAACCTGCACTCCAAGGTCTCTTTGTTCAACAACACTCCCCAGGACCTTACCATTAAGTGTATAAGTCCTGTTAAGATTTGCTTTCCCAAAATGCAGCACCTCGCATTTATCTAAATTAAACTCCACCTGCCACTTCTCAGCCCATTGGCCCCACCTGATAAAGATCCCGTTGTACTCTGAGGTAACCTTCTTCGCTGTCCACTACACCTCCAATTTTGGTGTCATCTGCAAACTTACTATCTATACCTCTTATGCTCACAATCACTTATATCATCTGGTTAATGCAAGGCAGATTTTTTTGCTTAGAATTTGATTTTGAGAGTTATTTTTGATGAAGGCCCTTGACTCTTTTCAGAAGTTGTACATTCAAATTTTCTTTGTGATGACTTCTTCAGTTGTTTCAGGATGATGTTGGCGGTGCCATGTTTATTGCTTATTTCTTGTCACCTTGCAAAAGTGTTGGTGTAATATTTTGAATAATTGTATGATAAGCAGCCCTTAAGCATTATGTAAGTCTGACTGGATCAGGGTGGTAATTCCCTCCCTGAGGGATTGTCATGAACCACTTGTGTTTTTCCAACAATCCCTGCAAATTGTCAAGTTTATTGACTTCAGTTTCACAAACAACGTGATTGTAGTAATTATTCAGTTCTACAGATATGACCCGATTGCACCTCTGTGCTTCACTTTTCACAGTGCTGTCGGCCCATTCAGATTGTTCCACATCTGCTGCCAGTTAATAGCAAACAAATCTAAGTGGGTTGCCACTACTCAGAATGTGTTTTATTTTAAACTCTTACCTTTAGATTTTTAGCATCCTTAGATTCCAGATCCATTACACTGAGTAATGTTTAGTGTGTTTTCATATCTCTTGAAAAAAGTCTGTTGGAGTAATGAATGCTCTAAAACTCTGAATATACTGCTTTATCCATTTGTTCATAAGGCTATTGATTGTGAATTCATTTAATGTGAGTAATTTCTTGAATTCATAGTATCAAATGGTAGATGCTGTTACACAAATGCAACTATGTGATCATTTTCCAATTAAATCAATTAACAGATATCTTCTTTTTACAGGAATTTTCAATTTAGTAGTTTAGCTTTAATTTACAGACTTGCTTCGATGTAACATATATGACAAAACCTAGATGTTCAAAAGTAAAAGAAACTTCTGACTCGCAATTCTCTTTTGCTGTATTCTACATAAAAATCTTTTCGGTATCTTCATTCTGGCTTTCTAACTCTTTATTATCTTCCTTAGTAGTAGTAGTTTTGAAGGCAGATATTTAACATCATCATGTCATGAACGATTATTGCGATGAAAGGTGTGCAAGATTGAGAGTTCTTTGAGAATGTTTAGCAGAGTGCTGCTAATATACTGACCAATAGACATAGAATGTCTTGCAGTAAATAATTAAAGTATGTTCTCCATAATGGTTAGTACTAAGGAATAAATATTTTCTTTACTCATCTATCTAAAATTTGTTTTTATTTTCACCTTATATATTGCCATAACTCAGTGTCAAAAACAATGTTTATCATCGTTATGATATATTTCCAGCAGGGAGAATGCAGCAATTTATTGTCAAAATTGGTATAGTTTTCACTTTTACTGTCAAGGGGTGGAAAGAGTGACATTTGAACATGGATGAAGTTGTACACAAGCCATTTTTGTCAACTAGGTCACAAATTAGGAAATATTCGGAAGCAAAATGGGAGAAAAAGATCGGAAAAATGACACACATTGCAGGTTATAATCAGGTGCAGAACCTTTGCAAAGTTTCCATCCCAATTTTGTGTATGGTCCAAGATGGGCATCCCTAAACATGTTAGACTAACAGATTATGTACTGATTTACATTAATCAGGAAGGCTGTGTTACTCTGAACTTGCAGATTAATCCATGATCATAAGATGTAGGAGCAGAAATTAGGCCTTTCAGCCCATCGAGTCTGCCCCACCATTCAATCATGGCTGATAAGTTTCTCAGCCCTATTCTCCCACTTTCTCCCTGTAGCCCTTGATCTGCTTGACAATCTCTATCTTAAATATGCTCAACAACATGGCCTGCACAGCATTCTGTGGCAGTGAATTCTATAGATTCACTACTCTCTGGCTGAAGACGTTTCTCTTTATCTCCGTTCTAAAAGGTCTTCCCTTTACTCTAAGGCTGTACCCTTGGGTCCTAGTCTCAAAGACACTAATTGTTGCATTATGCTCATTTCAGTCCTGAAATTTTAGATCTTATGCTAAAGTACATTGTAGTTTTGTTTATGTTACTTTAATGCCTCATCCAAAAATTACGTTCAACAGTGAAACACACTTGCTCATTATCTTCTGGAGCCCAGGATTGGGTTTACATTGGGGTCCATAACAGGAACTCAAAGCTGTAGGGAGCTCTCTGTGCTTGAGTTAGGGGTAGAGCCAGTATGCTCGAGTCAGGGGCTGGGGACCAGGACCAGCACTGGGTTCTGTGATTTGAGTCCCTGTTCCTTCTCAATACTGCAGTGAATTGTTTGCCTAGCTCTTGATTACATACTGGGTTTACGGTCATGACTTTTGACACTTCATGAGAATGCTAGACTAAGTATAGAATAATTAAATTCTGTGCCAAACTGAATAGTAGGACCTCCACCCCCCACCCCCTGCCATAAATTCAGACTTCTAAAAGGCATATACAAGACTGATATCACAAAGTATGTTCAACATGAGCAGTATTCCTCTGTTCCTCACTTCTGAAAACTCTCGCTTTGAACCATTGAAGTTGAACTTATGCCTGCCCAAGTTCACAAATGACATTCCCTATTAGAGTCAACCATAGTCTGTTTCCTTACTTTGTCCAGAGAGACAGCAATCTATCGCAGAGTCATAAAGATGTACTGCATGGAAACAGACCCTTCGGTCCAACTCATCCATGCGAACCAAATATCCCAACCTAATCTAATCCCATTTGCCAGCACTTGGCCAATATCCCTCTAAACCTTTCATATTCATATACCCATCCAGATGCCTTTTAAATCTTTCCACTCCACGTCTTCCTTTGCCCTTGCTAATGTTGTGCATCAGCATGCAGCTGCATCACTGGCATCAACCTGGTAATGTGAAAATAGGATAGGCATATTCATAAAACGCAAAAGAAATCTAATCCTACCAATTACCATCTCGATGATCAACAATAAAATGGTGTCACTAACTACCCTGTTGCACAGAGTTTATATAGCAATAGCCTACTCAGTGTTGCTCAATTTGGGTTCTGCTCGAGCCATTTAGCTCCTGACCTCATTGCAGCCTGGGTTCAGACATGGGCAAAAGAGGTAAACTCAAAAAGTGAGGTATGAATGACTGGTCTTGACATCAATGAGAATTGAATTGAATTCATTGTCATGTGTACCAAGACAGTGAAAAGCTTTGTCTTCCGAGCAATACAGGCAGATCACAAGAGTTATGTAGCATAGATAAGTAAATAATAAGTAAACAGTTGAAAAAACAAAAAACATAGGTACAGACGAATGTTAAAGTTTGAGAGTCCATTCAGTATTCTAACAACAGTAGGGTAGAAACTGTTTCGAAACCAGTTAATATGTGTGTTCAGGCTTCAATGGTAGAGGTTGTAGAGAAACATTGCCAGGGTGGGATGGATCTTTGAGAATGCTGGCAGCCTTTCCTTGACAGCAGGCCTGGTGGATGGATTCTATGGATGGGAGGTTGACTTTTGTGATTGTCTGAGACGAGTTCACCACTCTCTGTAACCGTCTCCGATCTTGAATGGTACAGTTGCTACACCAGGTAGTGATACATCCAGACAGAATGTCCTCGATGGCGCACCTATAAAAGTTGGCAAGGGTATTGACCGTCATGCCTAATTTCCTCAGCTGCCTGAAGAAGAAGAGATATTGTTGGGCCTTTCTAACCAGTGCGTCCACATGAAGAGTCCAAGAAAGCTTCTTTTGGCTGACCATTCCCAGGAGCTTGACACTCTCCACTTGTTCCACCTCTGTGCTGTTGATGTGTGGGGGCATGAGTAACATCCTGCTGAAAGTCAATAATGAGTTCCTTGGTTTTGCTGGCATTGAGAGCTAGGTTGTTCTCAGTGCACCAATTTTCCAGGTCTTCCACCTCTAATCTGTAGTCTGTTTCATCACCATCTGAGATTTGACCGACTATGGTGGTGTCATCAGCAAAATGTGAAATTTGATCAGTTGAGACAATGAGTCCTGACAAAATAAAAGTCATTGGGAGAGAGGGTAAAACTCTCCACTGGTTTGAATCTGATTCAGCACAAAGAAATATGGTTGTGGTTATGGAGAAATTGGAGGCCAATGACCCTGCTCCACTGCATCACTATGGTGGTTGCTCAAGGTGGTCTTCCAGGCCAGCCATCTCTTGCTGTTTTACCAGAGATCTTCCCTTCCACAAAACATCAGGAATGGGGAAGTGTTCAGCATCATTCCATAAAATTTGCAAATACTGAAGAGGCCTGGCTTCATATACAGTAAGACCTGAACATGCTTAGGCTTGATGATAAATAGCAAGTAATATACTTGCCACCCAAGTGTCATGCAAAGACCATCTCCAACATGAGAGAATCTGACCATGTCCACTTGACATACAATGGCATTACCATTTCTGAATTCCCATTGTTAGTATCCTGGGAGAGCTTTCTAATTATACTTCTGTCTCTGAGCCAGAAGCTCTGGGTTCAAGTCCTATCTATTCCAGTAATGACTCCGATCTCATTGAAATATATTATTTCAGACCAGACTCCCTCAAAATATACTAAAAATATAGCCTAGACTCTAACTTTTTTTTTATTTTAATGGCAAATGCCTGGCATTTCATTCTGGATGCAATTCAATTGGTCACACTACAGATTTAAAACAAAACACACTATTCATTCACTATAGTTAAAATACAACAAAAGAAAGAAGAAATTGGCAAAATTTAACATAGTAATAAATTATTAACTACTATTAATTAACTGTTCCAAAATATTAACGTCCCATAAACATACCCTTGGCAAATTCAGAAAACAGATTGTCTCACAAGCAACTCCAGCAGCAGGAAGAGAACCCCCAGCTTTTAGTTGTAATCAAGAGGGTGTGGGGGTGGGGGGGAGGGGGGGGGGAAGAAATACCTTCTACTTCTTCAAGACCCCAGAAGCAACTGCTGAAAGCTAGCCCTAAAAATCCTGGGTCTGTGGAGCTTGATCCATTCAGGCTGGTTCTATTGTTTCAACTAAAAGAGAAACCCAAGGCCTCACAACCTGTTCATAAATTGTCAATGGACATTTCCGTTCCTCTGCCTTAAAACTTGTCTTCAAAAAACCCAGACAAAATGCACTTCTTAAAGCCATAATATCGTCACAATGTGTATGGTATTAAATGCAAACAAAGAATAAATGGATAGGAAAAGATAACATACTCCATCCAACTCGCCCTTTGACATGTTGCAGCCACAGGCTCTGTCAACTCAACCTGCACTCATGGAGTTCTAGGAAGTCAGTGAAGAAAAGAGAAAAGTTCTGAGGCCAGTTAGGAAAGGACTAAAGCATTCCTGTATGTCAAAGTTGATCAAGTAAGATGTAGGAAACCATAGTGAGTGTCATGACCCAGCTTCCACACTGTGTACTTTGAATAATTGTCTAAGAGATTTGTTCAGTTTCCTTTTGAAGGATAATGATGAAAGCATACTAATTTCCTGGTCCAGTAGTACAGAAGGTGCTGACTCTCTCTGAAAAATAAATAGGTACAGTAAGTTCTGCTATAAGGAGGTAGTTCCTTTCTTGTGCAATCCCGTGTTATAAGAAAAAATCACGTAAAAGCAGCACCATTTAAACCAATGGGGCCGGAATCACATTATAACCAACACACGCTTTAAAACTTTGTGTCCCCAGTTGGTCAATGCTGTTATAGCAAATTTGTGTTAACGAAATGCATGTTATAGCAGAATGACCTGTTCTCAAATTCTGATACATTAGATTGTGAATTAAGTTGTCTTAAGAGGCAAGCTTGAACAATTTAAAAATCACACAACGCCAGGTTATACTCCAACAGGTTTAATTGGAAGCACTAGCTTTCGGAGTGCTGCTCCTTCCGGCCCCAGTCCAACACCAGCATTTCCAAATCATGACTACCATTGAGGCTTTTACTCTTTGGGGTTTAAAAGAATGAGAGGCACCTTTATTGAAACATAAGATTGAGTGGGCTTGTCAGGTAGATAATGAGAAGATGTTGTAGGGGCAAGTAGAACTAGGGGGCACACATTTTAAAATAAAGGGTTCTTATTTAAGACAGAAATGAAGAGGAAATTCTTCTCTTAGTGGGTCATTAGTATTTGGAATTTTCTATCTGTGAGAACATTGGAAACTTAGTCATTGAACATATTTAAGTATGAGTTTGATAAATGTTTGATTTATACGGGTGTCAAGGTTATATGAGACAGGTGAGAAAATTGAGACCACAGTCAGATCAGCCATGATCTTATTGACTGGCAGGCCAAGCTTAATGTCCAAATAGATTGCTCCTATTCCTATTTGTTGTGGTGTTAGACGAACGAAGAAATTGAAATTTCAAAAATTCAGATGTTGTGTATCTCAGTTTTTTAAAGCTTAACTTTCAAACCAAACTTTTGATCATCTATCCTCATGTTGGACAACAACACTTTTTGTTGGATTGGGCTTCTATGAAGGATCTTGCAACATTTTGTTGTGTTAAGACTGTTGTATAAATGCAACCTTTTTGTCTCTGGTGAGGATATTCTATTTTAGATTTGAGGGCCAGAAACTTGCTAAGAATATGCTACTTGTGGACGAGGGTGAGTTACTCTTCTGCTATGTGAGAAGTTTAATGAATTTATCAAAGGAGAATGTGAACTGCATGGTTTCCCAACCCTTCCTGACAATTTTAGGAAATGCAGTATTCTTGCATTCATTCCTCTATCTGGTCTACAGCAAAGCCATTTGTGGTGCCACAGGCCTGGCTGCTCTGGTGTACTCCCCTAAGAGGCTATTATACCCTCCCCCCCATAACCATGACCACTCAAAACAATATCCAAAACAGTGTATCTGTTAGAAAAAGGAATAGCCACAAGAGACTGTGCACTACGTGCATTCATTCCCCTATCTGTACAGGAAACGTGAGAGGTGAAATTATAATCCAGCAATGATAATTGAAGACTTTGTAGATGCGAGTCACTAGCTCTAGTGTCTGCAAACGAGGATGCTGGATAAATATCCCATTTAGAAGAGAAATTAAGGACAATTTTGAAAGATCAGTGACAGATTCTCAAAGTTTCTGTTGAAGCAGTTTAAACTTCAGCATTGGGTAAGTTTCAATTCAAATGAAAATTTACATCCCAACTTCAACAGAAGGATCTCCAGATCAATCACTATTAAAGAGGTAGTGCTGACCAATAGCGCTAATGTTTTTGAAGACCGGTTAGATTTGACAAGTAAATCTGTCAAAATTGTATCGGTGTGGATGCCACAGATAACTGGTTGGATATTGATAAAGTACACGCAAGTTTATACATCTTTATACTCACATGTAGGATGCACACATGATATTTCCTAAACAACTTCAGGTGATTCGTTATGAGCCTTGCAATTCTGAGATAAATGTCATGTGATCCTTATGCTGCTGCATCAGCTGGTGGCAGTGTTATACTGCATATTTTTCATTGTGACTGGAATATAGAGAACTACCAGCTGGCATGTGGTCAGCCCACAAAAGATAGCAATCATTTTACCATCCAGACAATAATTCTTTACATGAACACATTTAATGAATTCTAAAACCCTAATCTGAAGCTGTTAACTTCCATCAAAAAAAGCCAATTCTTTTGGAATACACAGGAGTATTGACTAATATTGATGTTATTTGTTCTAATTTCAAATGAAATACGGTTTCTACACTTCTGTTGTAAATCTTCATGTTGAATATCTTGTGAAGCCTTTAACTTATGCCTATATGTGCACAATACTGCAGAACTATTTAGAACATATAATAGAAATTGTTTTCCATGTGTCAGTTTTGGGACAGAGTCTGTCAGGATTTCTAGTCAGTTATGATCAGTTATTCTAATCCCACTGATCAAAGCTCACCCTGCTCCTGAACTCAGCACAGGTAGCATTACAAGTGACTACCTTCATGACATGCTCCCTCCTCTTAGTGGCAGATTTATAGCTAGCAGTCTCAGATGTCAACTTTTAGGGACGTGGATAAAGAGCTAGGCTATTACTGTTCTTGACTGGTGGTGCAGATCATTTAAACATACCTCACAGGTTTGACAGGACCATCTCAGTTCCAGAATGCTCAGAATAGCACAGCTAATCATTTTAGTCTTATGCTTCTTGAAGTTTAGAAGAATGGAAGGGATTGACTTAAAAATAGAAATGCACAGTTAGAATTCTCAATTATGTTCTCAATTATATACATGTGCACAAAAAACTGCTTTTAGATATGAAGTCCATTATTCTAATATTGATCCTTGTTTATGTCCAGACGATCTTTGGAAATCAGTTTGCAAAGGAGACAAAATTTCCTGTGTACCTCCTTGTTGAACTGTTGCAGGCTATTGGTAGACTTATTCAATGACATATGGTTGAGGTGGTAGTGTAGATCCAGTAAGAAGAGGGCCTTTTAAAGGTATCCTTTTTCTGTTCTCTATCTTTTCTAAAAATATTTTACCATCCATTATTTAATCAATAACCCTAATATTTCTGTGACAATCTCTCCAAAATCCTAACTATATCTGGTTCCTTGCACTGTATCATTACCCCCAATTCCTCTGTTATACTAAGGATATTGTGCCTTGCTGTATGGGCACAACAAATTTGTTTAATAGTTTCTTTCACTTCATCTTAAACCATGTCTTTATGCTCCTTTGCTATAACTATTTCCTGGCTATTTAATTCTTCTCTTAGTGCAGTCTGTCCTATACTGTCCTTGCCTAGCACCATTATATAGACATATAAGCAAAACACTTGTAATGGTTGAATGGCAAAAGATTTCTGTCCCTCTGAAGCTATTGAAAAGCTTAAAGAATCTAATTACATCAATCAAGATTAATATTTCAGTCAAAAATTTGTGGACACTAAATATAGTAATGGTGGAGCTGAATTTAGTTTTCATATCATCACTGCTGACGTGACACTATATGAGCTAGCTGGATTCTTGATCACTATTAGGTAGATGTTTGCTGCCACTATCCTCCTCATAGATTGTAATCTATAGGTTTACTTAGTCTGGTGTGGTAGAAGAAAACTACTAGGTAGTCTAATGAGAAGAACCTTTAAATAAGATGTAGTTTACTGTGTGATAGCAATCAAATGCAAGTTACATTGTTATGATAGGCATTTGTACAAAATCAATGAGGAAATCTCGATGTTAAGTCTGTCTCCTTCAAAATCCGTTGTTGTTGTTCTTTAGCTAACCCAAATCCTATCCATTCAGGAACATTACCTTCTGCAACATTAAAACCGGTAAACTTAACAAATTTTAGCTTTGGCAAATCATGAAAATAACTTACCCTTCACACGCTTAACACAAGTCTGATACAGTATTATTTGCAAATATACAGTATTCTGTGATTCTACTGGTACTTAACATATATTTTTTTACCCAGTTTTTCTTTTGACCATGACCTTTTAATATTAAACCTAATTATTTGTTGCTGTGTGTTAAATGTACATTAAAGATTTGAGAACAAATTCTGAAGAACTATTATGGCTTTCGTGGCAAAGGTTCAGCTGAGGAATGGTGTTCTCGGTTGTTGGTGAAGGCATTGGCTAGAAAGAATGGAGAGGTAACAGAAAAGGTTACAGATTTCCAAGGATGTATTGTCCATTTACTTAGTCCCAAGCATGGACACACTTACTGTTTGTGACTTCTCAAAGAGCCCCACATTTTTAATAACCATGTAAATGCGCGGTGAAAATTCATTAAGTTGGTATTGAGATTAAAGAATTAGGTTATGAAGATAGTTTGATAAACATGCTTCATCGCTTTCATGTTAGAAATAGAGGAGTGATCCAGTATGGACTGGATATTGCGTGGCACAATCAGGTATATTTTCGTTAGGGGACACCTACAAACTTGGTTGGATACCCAGTCTGTCATCTTCCCACCCATCTCCAAGCTTACCCTCATAATAGAGAGTTGGACTTTGGAAACAGCAGTCTGCTCAAGATATGTAAGTAAATCGTTAACATCAGTTGATACCATATTACGCTGCCTATGTTGTAAAATGGTTGGCATGGTAAGGTGGTTATCTCTTAACTGCCGTCTGGACAAATAGGAATGGGCAATAAATGCTGGCCCAGCCAATAATGCCAGTCTCCCATGAATGAAATAAAATGAATTCAAAAATACACTTTTAAAATCCATTCCCCATGCTTCCACTGAATGTGCCTAAAACCCAGTCTAGCCCCAAAGAGCCTACCGCAGAGCCTTGATTCTGCTGGGACTACAGGAGATGCCAGTGGGTCAGATTTGTCAGCAGTTCAGAGGGGGGTACTTCCTCCTTGTGTGTGGCTGAAGTCTGACTCCATTTTATTTGTTTTGTTTTCTTGCCAGCTTGTTTGTGATCTGTTGGCTCACCACTGATTTTTTTGGGTCGACTCTCTGAAGCCTGCCATTTAGTTTTGCAATGACGGTAGAATGTTACAATAAATAGTTTGTGTTAAAGTTAAGAAACTATTCCTTATTTTGGTGGGGAATCAAGGTAATATAGTATTACCGTTAGAATTCGACCATTCTTGAGGGGGATCAAGCACTTTTAAGAGGAGCGACAATTTATCAAAAGCACCAAAGGCTATGGTTGATAGGACAATTGGAGCTTTCAATGCTGACTTTATCTTTCTTTTTTAAATAATGATAGTAAAGATAGGGGAAACTTGAGTGAAGGGGCAGATTAGTGATGATCTACTTTTATGGCTGAGCATCCTTGAGACATACTCTGACTCATAATGATCCTGTGCACTAATTTGGATACTGAAAGTGTGCACATATTAAAGGAGGGACCTGTATGTGGCAGGGGTCTTAGAATAGAATAGCAATTTATTGTCATTTGTATTTATGAAAATTGACATAATTAATGTCATTTTAGTTACAGAAATTATGAAAAGAAATAATTGAGACAAAGCTAAGACAAAGTTCATCTTTTGTTCCCGCCACAATTCCTGACTTTCTGAAGTGGCTATGGGATGCCACCACCAAAGCTGCCAAAGAAAGGATTTCTAGACAGGACCCATCTCAGAAGCCAAAACCGAAGCCACCACATTGCTACCATTGCCAGAAGAAACAGATCAGACCCACCAATTCTCTGACAATGAAGTCATCACCACTTTAGTCACCACTAAAGCCACCACCTGGACACCCTCCATCCCCTCCACAATAAGATGTCAGCAACGTTCTGCACCGATGTAATATGACAAATTCTTTGAGGTCAATTCAGGGGTCAAGCAGGAGGTGTCACTGTCTCCACCCATTTCTCCATCAGCATTGTTACCATTTTTCATCTTGTTAAAACCTTCCCAGTAATGTTGACATTGCCTGCAGGGTGGAGGTAAAACTTTCCAATCTCAACAAGTTGAAATTCAAGAGGAGAATAACACGACATCCCTGATGGAACTTCAGTATGCAGATGACAATATGATCTGCGTGTTCTCAGAAGAGAATCTCTAAGCCTCACTTAATGCCTTTGGGGAATGACATGAAAGAATTGATCTCAGCTTGATCAAGAAGACTGAAATGTTTACCAACCCATCCCAGGCAAGTTCCAGTACTATTCCTCCATTAAGATCAATGGTGAAATCCTCCCAAACGTGAAACATTTCCCCTAGCTGGAGAGTCAGTTGTTATCAAAGGCTGACCTCAATGTGAAGATTCAGTATCACATTCAACTTGCAAGTGCCGACTTTGTATGTCTAAGGATGAGCATCTTCAACAACAGTGGTATCTGATACTGACACTGATACCAAAATCCTTGCATATAAGGCAGTCGTCCTTGCAATCTTCTATATGGCTTAAAAATGTGAACTACATATAGACCTCAACCTCAAGGACCTGGAGACGTATCATCTGGGGAGGACCCTTAATGCTGTTTGATTCTCCATATCAACTGGGAGACAGGCTTTCTAACATCAGCATCTTTGAAGCAGCTAATAATGCTAGCACCGAGGCCATAATTGTCAGAAACCAACTCTGCTGGTTAAGATGCCTGAGTTTCAACTGCCAAAGTAAATCATTGCCCAGATCAAGGAAGGCATTTTAACAAGAGAAGGACAAAGTTAGTGTTTTAGAGACTCCCCAAAGGCTTCCCTCAAAAAATGCAATGTGAATGTTAATGCCTGGGAGACCCTAGCTCAGAACAAATTGACTTTGGGGAGCCTTCTGTATGAAGGGACAGAACTCTTTAAGAACGCTGGTGAGTGAAAGGAATTACAAAAAAGGAATTAGAGAAAGGATCTTGAGGCCAAGGTTCAAATGTGGAAATCGCTGCAAATTTGTGGCTGGAGGTGCAGCTCTAGGATTGGATTAATCAGCCACACAAGGACACAGTGCCGATAACTAGTGACGCAGAATCATTCTCGTTAACCAGTGCTTGCTTATGAGCCACTCACATCTGATCCCAGGAATTCAGCTCTTTTGTCCATGTTTGAACCAAGACTGTAACGAGATCAAGAACTGAGTGGTCCTAGTAGAACCCAAACTGAGCATCAGTGAGTAGGTTATTGCCAGGCAAATGCTGCTTAATAGTCACATGGATGACCCCAATCTTCATTTTACTGAAGATGGAAAATACAGTGATGGCACTATAATTGGCTAACAAAAACAGAAGTTGCAGGGAAAGCTCAGCAAGTCTGGCAGCATCTGTGGAGAGAAATCAAAGTTAACTTTTCAAGTCTGGTGACCCTTCCTCAGCATGGATGGTAGCGAGGAAAATCAGTTTATATGCAGAAAATAAGGTGGGGGGAAGAGGCCAAGGAGTAAACGATAAACTGGGATAGAGCCCAAAGAGAGAGAAGAACAGTTGGACAAACAAGGCAGTCGATAATGATCTGGCTCAGAGGGTGAATAGGTGTTAATAGAGACTATTTGTGACTAACAACCTATTGTTAGTGTGATGGCAGACTACATGATAATAATGTGTGGTGTGTCAGGTAGAGGATTGGACATGGGGGAATTCAGGCCCTAAAATTATTGAGCTTGATATTGAGTCCGGATGGCTGCAGGGTCCAAACATTAAACGAGGTGTTGTTCTTCCAGTTTGCACCAAGCTTTGCTGGAACACTGTAGCAATCCTGAGACACAAATGTTGGCCAGGGAACAAGGTGGTGCGTTAAAGTGACAGGCAACTGGAAGCTCAGGGTCTTTGTTGTGGGCAGAACATAGATGTTCTGCAAAGCTGACACCCAGTCTACACTTCACTTCCCCAGTGTAGAGGAGACTACATTGTGAGCAGCAAAGGCTAGATTGTAAGAAGTGCAAATAAAATGCTGCTCCATTTGGAAGTGTGTTTGGGTCTTTGGATACCCTTCTACTATTTAAACCAAACACACAGAAAAGCTTACCTCGCCTCGTAATCTGTTAAAGTATGAGTGACAGAGAACTCCCTAAATTCCACTATTTAAAGAAATATATCAATTTTATTCCTTAACTCTAAAAGTGAACGTTAAACAACAAGTATTTGCAACTCTAAGCCTCCTTTCTATTAAAGATCTGTTATCTACCTCCAACCCTATAACAATACCCTGATCCAATAAAAATTAGATCAGCTTAATTTTCAAAACCAGACAGCGGCTGTCGTTGTCAGGGTCTGTCTTCCTCTGGCTGTAGATCTCCTCGGTCTTCTTCGGTCTTTTGCTGTGAAGATGTTTCATATGAAAAAGGTACCTTTTGATAGAGTGTGTTTTGAATGGCAGTTTCTCTCTCTTGAAATGGCAGGTTGTTGCTCTCTCTGTGGCTAACTCTGAAAATGTCAGCTTGTTTATACCCCAAACATTGGATTGAGTCATTGGTTTGATGCTGGCAAAACAATAAAATTCTAATTCAATTGGGTTTTTGTATCCTAGGGCATTGTTTAAACTGGTTAAATTCAAATGGTATCAATACAACGAAGGTATCTACTGCCAAATGTTGCATATTTTCAATTTTACAGTACACTCTGAGACTGCTAGACTGCCTGCAAACCTGCCAAAATAGCCTTCACTCTTTCTTAAAGATACAATATACGCCTTCAACTTCATAACAGTACTAAGGATGAAGGAGGTAAATGGGCAACCACCTTTGGCGGTTGCAAGGGAAGGTGCCATAGAGGGGTCTTGGGAGTGAAGGAGCCAGGCAAGGCAAGGGTGGCATATGTGTTAGGTGGTAGCATCTCACTGAGTTGATGGAAATGGTTGCTGATGATTTTCTGGATGTGGATGCTGGTGGGATGGTAGGTAAGGACATGGGAATCCTATTGCTGTTGCTGTGGGAAGAGAGGGGATGAGGGTGGAAGTGCAGGAGATGGGTCAGTCCCAGTTGATGGCCCTGTTGACAATGCTGCTGGAGAATCCTTGGTGGAGGAAGAAAGTGGGCATTTTGGGGGCTCCCTTGTCGAAGTTGGCCTCATTGGAACATATGCAGCGGAGACAGGAACTGGGAGAATGGAATGGATTTTTTACAGGAAACTAGGTGTGAGGATGTATGGTCCAGGTAATCTGTGGGAGTTGGTGGGTTCATAGTGGATATTTGTGGCCAATCTATCTCCAGAAATGGAAATAGATGTTGAGGAAGGGAAGGGAGTAGTCAGACATAGACCAGATGAAAGTGAGGGAAGGATGGAAATTGGATGGGAAATCAATTAACTTTTTCAATTCCAGATGAGGACAGAGAAGCAGCATTGATGATATCATCAATATATTGGAGGAAGAGTTGTGGATGGGGACCAGAATAGGGTTGGAACAAAGAATGTTCCATGTACCCCACAAAAACACAGGCATAACTAGGGCCCATGTGAGTAGCCATGGTCACCGCTCTGACCTGAAGAAAATGAGAGGAGTTACAAGAGAAATTGTTGAGGGTGAGGATGAGCTAGGCCAAGCGGAGGAAGGAGGTGGTTGGTGTGTGCAGTTCAAGCCTTGCTCCAGGAAGGAAGGAAGAGCCCTGAGAACCCAGGTGGACGTGTAAAGAGGTCACATGTCCATGGTGAAGAGGAGGCAGCTGGAGACTGTAAACTGGAAATTACGAAACATGTAAAGCATCAGAGAAATCACGAATATGCGTAGGCACGGACTGGACCAGGGGAGGAAAGACTGAGTCAAGGTAGGAAGGCATGAGTTCTGTGGGCCTGAAACAGGCAGAAACAATGGATCTTGTTTGTGGATTTTCAGAAAGAGGTAGAAGCGAGCTGTGCAGGGCTGGAGGACTATCAGCTTGGAGGCAATGAGGTGGCAATCACTGGATTAAATTAGGTCAGTGACTACAATTGATACAATGGCTTGATGGGGCCATGATCCAGGAGAATGTAGGAGGAGATATCTGAGAGCTGGCGCTCAGCCTTTGCAATGTACATTCAATCCCTCTACACCTCCATCCGCCATGACAAGGGTCTCGAAGCCCTCTGTTTCTTCGTCTCCCGACATCCCCACCAGCACCCTTCCACTGACACTTTCATTCGTTTAGCTCATTCGAATCCTCCAATTTCCTTCAGACGAAAGGGGTAGCCATGGGCACCCACAAGGGCCCCAGCTATGCCTGTCTCTTTGTTGGCTATGTAGAACAGTCCGTAGTTACACCGGCACCACTTCCCACTTCTTCCTACGCTACATTGATGACTGCATTCGGCGCCACCTCATGCTCCCGCGAGGAGGCTGAGCAGTTCATCAACTTCACCAACACATTCCACTCCAAACTTAAATTCACCTGGACCATCTCTGACACCTCCCTCCCATTCCTGGACCTCTCCATCTCCAACAATGACAACTGATTTAACACTGACATTTTTTACAAACCCACCGACTCCCACAGCTACTTGGATTACACCTCTCCCCACCCTACCTCCTTCAAAAAATGCTATCCCGTATTCCCAATCCCTCCGTCTCCACCATATCTGGTCCCAGGAGGACCAGTTCCACCACAGAACACACCAAATGGCCTCCTTCTTTAAAGACCATAATTTCCCCTCCCATGTGGTTGAAGATGGCCTCCAACACAGCTCATCCACATCCTGCACCTCTGCCCTCAAACCCCAATCGTCCAACCGCGACAAGGACAGAACCCCTCTGGTCCTCACCTTCCACCCCACCAACCTCCACATAAACTGCATCATCCGCCAACATTTCCGCTATCTACAAACAGACCCCACCATCAGGGATATATTTCCCTCCCCACCCCTTTCCGTTTTCCGCAAAGACCGTTTCCTCTGTGACTACTTGGTCAGGTCAACACTCCCCCCCAACATCCCACCCTCCCATCCTGGCACTTTCCCCTGCCATCGCAGGAATTGCAAATCCTGCACCCTCACCTCCATCCAAGGCTCCAAAGGAGCCTTCCACATCCATCAACGTTTCACCTGCACATCCACAAATGTCATTTATTGATTCCGTTGCTCCTGATGCAGTCCCCTTTACACTAGGGAGACTGGACACCTTCTCGCAGAGCACTTTAGGGAACATCTCCGGGACACCCGCACCAATCAACCCTACCGTCCCGTGGCCAAACATTTCAACTCCCCCTCCCATTCTGCCTAGGATATACAGGTCCTGGGCCTCCTCCACTGCAACTCCCTCACCGCCCGAAACCTGGAGGAAGAACGCCTCTTCTTCCACCTCAGAACATTTCAACCCCAGGGCATCAATGTGAACTTCACCAGTTTCCTCATTTCCTCTCCACCCAACCTAAACTCAGTTCGAACCTGCCAGCTCAGCACCATCCTCATGACCTGTCCTACCTGCCAGTCTTCCTTCCCACCTATCCGCTCCACCCTCCTCTCCAACATATCACCTTCATCCCCACCTCCATCCACCTATTGCACTCTTAGCTACCTTCTCCCCAGCCCCACCCACCTCCCATTTATCTCTGCACCCTGGAGACTCCCAGCCTCATTCCTGAAGAAGGGCTTATGCCCCAAACGTCGATTCCCCTGTTCCTCGGATGCTGCCTGGCCTGCTGAGTTTTTCCAGCACCACATTTTTTCAACTCTGGTCTCCAGCATCTGCAGTCCTCACTTTCTCCTCTGCAATGTAGAGGTCAGTATGCCAGACTACAGCACCAACACCCTTGAGGACAGGCTTAGTTACAAGGTCAGTGTTGGATATAAGCAAACGGCATGCAGTCAGTTCAGAAGGTATTATGGATCAGACAAGACCCCCTCAAAACATTTCACAAAGGTAGCCCAGACCCTAACTTTTCTTGTTGTTTTAAGCAGGTGTAGGGTGGATATTCTAAGAGTGATGCAGCTGTCCCAACCACTCAGTTTTAAATAAAATCAACTTCATTTATGCACAAACAAAAAAGAAATGAATGTAGAGTAACATAACTTATCTGAAAACCCAATCAGCTCAATCGCATCTTAATGATGCTGTTCCAAATACTTGCAACATCCCCATAAACACCCTGTTGGTAAAAAATGTAAAATCAAACACAGGTCCTTACAGGAGCGACGTCAGAGAGAGAGGATCAGCATGGTGTTGTTTCTTTGGGTCCAGCAGTGCCTCTGGGATCTCAGCTAAAACCTGATCAGCAGCTGCAAATAAACTGCTTGCTAAAACCAAACCAAACCAAACCCTGAACTGGGAGAACCTTTCATTGTGCAAGTATTTTAAAAGAAAAACTTAAAAGCATTTTCAAGAAGGTGAACCTAGACATATCGGAACGTCTGCCTTTCCGACTCCTCTGAAAATATCCATGGACAAACACCTGGACACCCCGAGCTGGCCTATTACCTGCCCTCGACCTCTTCATTTCCAACTGCCGCAGGGACATTAACCGCCTCAACCTGTCTACCTCCCTCCCCCACCCCAACCTCACCCTCACAACGCACAGCCCTCCAATCCCTCTGCTCCAATCCCAACCTCACCATCAAGCCAGCGGATAAAAGGGGCGCAGTGGTAGTCTGACGCACGGACCTCTACACCGCTGAAGCCAAACGTCAACTCGAAGACACCTCTTCCTACTGCCCCCTCGACCATGACCCCACCCCCCATCACCAAACCATCATCTCCCAGACCATACAGACCCTCATCACCTCAGGAGATCTCCCACCCACTGCTTCCAACCTCATAGTCCGGGAACCCCGCACTGCCCGGTTCTACCTCCTTCCCAAGATCCACAAGCCTGACCACCCTGGCCGACCCATTGTCTCAGCATGTTCCTGCCCCACTGAACTCATCTCTACCTACCTCGACACTGTCCTATCCCCTCTAGTCCAAGAACTCCCCACATACGTTCGAGACACTACCCACGCCCTCCACCTCCTCCAAGACTTCTGTTTCCCTGACTCCCAATGCCTCATCTTCATCATGGATATCCAATCCCTCTACACCTCCATCCGCCATGACCAGGGCCTCCAAGCCCTCCGTTTTTTCCTCTCCAGACATCCCCAACAGTACCCTTCCACCGATACTCTCATTCGTTTGGCCAAACTGGTCCTCACCCTTAACAATTTCTCCTTTGAATCCTCCCACTTCCTCCAGACCAAAGGGGTAGCCATGGGCACACGTATGGGCCCCAGCTATGCCGGTCTCTTTGTTGGCTATGTAGAGCAGTTGACCTTCCGTAATTACACCTGCACCACTCCCTACCTCTTCCTCCGCTACATTGATGACTGCATTGGCGCCACCTCATGCTCCCATGAGGAGGTTGAGCAATTTATCAACTTCACCAACACATTCCACCCTGACCTTAAATTTACCTGGACCATCTCTGACACCTCCCTCCCCTTCCTGGACCTCTCCATCTCCATTAATGACGACCGACTTGACACTGACATTTTTTACAAACCCTCCGACTCCCACAGCTACCTGGATTACACCTCTTCCCACCCTACCTCTTGCAAAAATGCTATCCTGTATTCCCAATTCCTCCGCCTCCGCCGGATCTGCTCCCAGGAGGACCAGTTCCACCACAGAACACACCAAATAGCCTCCTCCTTTAGAGACCGCAATTTCCCTTCCCACGTGGTTAAAGATGCCCTCCAACGCATCTCATCTACATCCCGCACCTCCGCCCTCAGACCCCACCCCTCCAACCGTAACAAGGACAGAACACCCCTGGTGCTCACCTTCCACCCTACCAACCTTCGCATAAACCAAATAATCCGCCGACATTTCCGCCACTTCCAAACGGACCCCACCACCAGGGATATATTTCCCTCCCCACCCCTTTCCGCCTTCCACAAAGACCGTTCCCTCCGTGACTACCTGGTCAGGTCTTTGCCCCCCCCTCAACCCACCCTCCAATCCTGGCACTTTCCCCTGCCACTGCAGGAACTGTAAAACCTGCGCCCACACCTCCTCCCTCACCTCTATCCAAGGTCCTAAAGGAGCCTTCCACATCCATCAAAGTTTTACTTGCACATCCACTAATATAATTTATTGTATCCGTTGCTCCCGATGCGGTCTCCTCTACATTGGGGAGACTGGGTGCCTCCTAGCAGAGCGCTTAAGGGAACATCTCTGGGACACCCGCAACAATCAACCACACCACCCCGTGGCCCAACATTTCAACTTCCCCTCCCTCTCTGCCGAGGACATGGAGGTCCTGGGCCTCCTTCCCCGCTGCTCCCTCACCACCAGACGCCTGGAGGAAGAACGCCTCATCTTCCGCCTTGGAACACTTCAACCCCAGGGCATCAATGTGGACTTCAGCAGTTTCCTCATTTCCCCTTCCCCCACCTCACCCTAGTTCTAAACTTCCAGCTCAGCACTGTCCCCATGACTTGTCCAGACTTGTCCTACCTGCCTATCTCCTTTTCCACCCATCCACTCCACCCTCTCCTCCCTGACCTATCACCTTCATCCCCTCCCCCACTCACCCATTGTACTCTATGCTACTTTCTCCCCACCCCCACCCTCCTCTGGCTTATCTCTCCACACTTCAGGCTCACTGTCTTTATTCCTGATGAAGGGCTTTTGCCCGAAACATCGATTTCTAAGCTACTTGGATGCTGCCTGAACTGCTGTGCTCTTCCAGCACAACTAATCTGGTTTCCAGCATCTGCAGCCATTGTTTTTACCTTGTTAAAGGAGCTGTATAGTCACACGGATGATACATTTCATTGGGTGAGGGAGCAGAGAAATTGAGGCAACTAATGTCACACTGACAGTTCTCAATAAACAGATCAAGTGCAGGTGACAAGGCTAAACAGAGGAGTCCAGGTGGAGGGAGTGTATTGAGGTGAGCAAAGGTTTTTATGGCATGGGAGAGAGGACTTTTGTCCAAAGGAATGGGCACAGAGATAGACTGGTCATTTATATCCACTATAAACCCATTCAAACTCTGTGCCCATTTTTTTTAGATTAGATTACTTATAGTGTGGAAACAGGCCCTTCGGCCCAACAAGTCCACACCGATCTTTGGATAAGAGTCCTCTCCATGTCCCACAGGTACCCAGCTCCAACACTCTCCCTCCTGCTGAAGCCTTCCCTCTGGCCTTTTACCTGCATTTGATCTGTTCATTGAGAACTGTTAACATGAAATTGGTTGCCACAATTCCTCTGCCTCCCCTTCACCAAATGCAACCTATCACCCTCCAAAATGACCCGCTCCGTGTGCTAGATCCAATCCTGATTTTGCAGAGGTTGAGTGCCATGCACATGTAATCTCTTTACATGCCCATCCCTCACCAGGATTGTCTCCCTTTCTTCCTGGAGCAAAGGCCTGAACTCTACGTACCCAGCACCACCCTCCTCCACTTGCCCGAGCTTGTCCTCACCCTCAACAACTTCTCTGGATGAGATTCATCCTAGGATTCTCTTGGAAGTTAGGGACAAGATTGCAGAGCCTTTGGCTTTGATCTTTATGTCTTCATTGTCTACAGCAACAGTGCCAGAAAACTGGAGGATAACAAATGTTGTCCCCTTGTTCAAGAAAGGGAGTAGACACAACCCTGGTAATTATAGACCAGTGAGCTTTACTTCGGTTGTGGTAAAGTGCCTGAAAGAAATTAAGAGATAGGATTTATATCATCTAGAAAGGAATAATTTGATTAGGGATACTCAACATGGTTTTGTGAAGGGTAGGTCGTGCCTCACAAACCTTACTGAGTTCTTTGAGAAGGTCATGAAACAGGCAGATGAGAGTTAGGTGGTTGATGTGGCAATTGATAAGGTTCCCCATGGTAGGCTATTGCACAAAATACGGAGGCATGGGATTGAGGGTGATTTTGGGGTTTGGATCAGAAATTGGCTAGGTGAAAGAAGACAGAGAGTGTTGGTTGATGGAAAATATTCATCTTGGAGTTCAGTTACTAGTGATGTACCGCAAGGATCTATTTTGGGGTCACTGCTGTTTGTCATTTTTATGAGACTTGGATGAGGGTGTAGAAGGATGGATTAATACATTTGCAGATGACACTACGGTTGATGAAGTTGTGGATAGTGCTGAAGGATGTTGCAGATTATAGATAAGCTGCAGAGCTGGGCTGAGAGGTGGAAAATGGAATTTAATGTGGAAAATTGTGAGGTGATTCACTTTTGAAGGAGTAACAGGAATAAAGAGCACTTGGCTAATGGTCAGCTTCTTTGTAGTGTAGAAAGGCAGAGAGATCTCAGTGTCCAGGTGCATAGATCTCTGAAAGTTGCAACCCAGGTTGATATGGATGTTAAGAAGATATAGGGTGTGTTAGCTTTTATTGGTAGTGGGACTGAGTTTTGGAGCGACGAGATTATGCTGCAGCTGTGTAAAATGCTGCTGCAGCCACATTTGGAGTATTGTGTATAGTCCTGGTCACTGCATTATAGGAAGGATGTGGAAGCTTTGGAAAGGGTTCAGGTATTAGGATGTTACCTGGTATGGAGGGATGATCTCATGAGGAAAGGCTGAGGGACTTGAGCTGTTTTTGTTAGAGGTAAGAAGGTTGAGGGGTGACTTAATTGAGACATATAAGATAATCAGAGGGTTAGATAGGGTGGATAGTGAGAGCCTTTTTCCTTGGATGGTGATTGCTAGCATGAGGGGACTTAGCTATAAATTGAGGGGTGATAGATACAGGACAGGTGTCAGAGGTAGTTTGTTTACTCAGAGAGTAGTAGGGATGTGGAACGCACTGCCTGCAACAGTAGTGGACTCACCAACATTGGATAAAGATATGGATGAAAATGGAATAGTGTAGGGTAGATAGGCTCCAGATTGATTCCAGAGGTTAGCACAACATTAAGAGCTGAAGGACGTGTACTGTGCTGTAATGTTCTACGTTCTATATTCTGTGAGCCAACGATCTAAAGTCCCCAATTTGCCTAATTGATGAATTCAGGTTAAAACATGACGATAGGTGCAGCAGTAGGCCACTCGGCCCCTTCGAGCCAGCATCACCGTTCATTATGATCATGGCTGATCATCCACAATCAGTATCCTGTTCCTCTCTTATCCACATAACCCTCGATTATGTATCTTTAAGAGCTCTATCCATCTCTTTCTTGAAAGTATCCAGAGACTTGGCCTCCACTGCCTTCTGGGGCAGAGCCTGAACATTCACCAGGTTCCTGCACTTAACAAGAAAGTAACTTATTATGAACAAATTGTCTTTAGCAAATGGCAATTGCGAAACATTATATTGCTAAATTATATCTCTTAACCTGAAATTCTATCTATTCTTTAAACTCCCTCCCATTTCACAAACAGATAGACACACTGAGACAGAAAAGAAGCAAATTAAAGAAAAGAAAAAATAGGGAAACAGTTCAAAAACATTAGTCTGAACTACAGGACTTAGAGGGTTTTTTTCTGTTCCTTTTAAATCAGTTTTTTGAGGCTTGGCTGTTGAAGAGAAAGAAAATAATACTCAAACATTCCTGCTCTCCTTTACTCTGTCTTCATCATTCCAGTGTCTTTAAAGTACCTTTTATTCATCAAACAGTCGGGAAATTGCGGAGAAAAATGAGTGGAATACAGCTGCTTACTGGAGACTTTCTGGTCCCTCCACAAGAGAGATGTTTTGATACTTGCGATGTGTAGACTACATGATTCGCTACTGCATACAAGCCATGGTCACTCAGTCAGGAGCCAAACAAAAAGTTGTTGCCAAGCAATTATTCTGCTTTGTTCACAACTTTAATGGTATTTTGTTCTTACTATTCCAGTGGCAAGCACCATTGTATGCAACTCAAAGTGCACTCCAGCAGACAAAGTTTTTCAAACTTCAGCCATTTATTTGATTAAAGCAGTATCTTCCTTTTTTTGGCTCACAGTCCTAAAAGAAAGGAAATAAAACAATGTGGTCTTTATAGCTCCCATTTTCCAGAGGGCAGCAGTAAACGTCAGCCTCAACACTCTTTACACATTGATGCGCATGTGAGTGTATAGTTAGCAAATAAAATTAAGTTTAGGTCATTTCAGAGACATGCGTAGAGCAGGGACAGGAATGGTTATTGCAGGTTCCGAGAATTAGATGTTTCAGTAAGAACAGAGAAAATGGTAAAAAAAAGGTGGTGTGGCACTGTTAGTCAAGGACAGTATTACAGTTGCAGAAAGGATGTACTGAGATAGTATGGGCTGAGATTAGAAACAGCAAAAGAGAGGTTACCCTCTTGGGTTACCCTGTAGTTATTATGGGGGACTTTAACTTTCCAAATATTGATTGGGAATACGATAGTTCAAGTACTTTATATCGGTCAGTTTTTTTCCAATGTGTGCAGGAGGGTTTCCTGACACAGTAAGTTGACAGGTCAACAAGGGACGAGGCAATGTTCGATTTGGTACTGGGTAATGAACCTGTTAGATTTGGAGGTAGGTTAGCACTTTGATGATAGTGACCACAAAACGGTTATGTTTACTTTAATGATGAAAAGGGATAGGTATTTACTGCAGGGCAAGAATTATAGATGCGGAAAAGGCAATTACAATGTGATCAGGCAAGATTTAGGATGCATAAGATGGGGAAGTAAACTGCAGGGGATGGGCACAATTGAAATGTGGAGCTTATTCAAGGACCAGCTACTGCGGGTCCTTGATAAGTATGTACCAGTCAGGCCAGGAGGAAGTTGTCAAGCGTGGGAGCCATGGTTTACAAAGTAAGTTGAGTCCCTTGTCAAGAGGAAGAAGAAGGCTTGTGTTAGTTTGAGATGTCATGGCTCAGTTAGGGCGCTTGAGTGTTACAAGTTAGCCAGCAAAGACCCAAAGAGAGAGCTAAGAAGAGCCAGGACAGGATATGAGAAGTCATTGGCGGATAGGATCAAAGAAAACCATAAGGTTTTCTATAGCTATATCAGGAATAAAAGAATGACTGGAATAAGATTAGTGCCAATCAAGCATAGGAGTGGGAAGTTGTGCGTGGAGTCAGAGGAGGTAGGGAAGTGCTAAATGAATACTCCTTGTCAGTATTCACATGAGAAAAAACAATGTTGTCGAGGAGAATCCTGAGATACAGGCTACCAGACTGGATGGGATTGAGGTGCACTAGGAGGAGGTGTTAGCAATTCTGGAAAGTGTAAAAATGGATAAGTCCCCTCGGCCGGATGGGATTTATCGTATGATTCTCTGGGAAGCCAGGGAGGAGATTGCAGAGCCTTTGGCTTTAATCTTTATGTTATCATTGTCTACAGTAATAGTGCCAGAAGACTGGAGGATAGCAAATGGTGTTCCCCTGTACAAGAAGGGGAGTAAGCACAACCCTGGAAATTATAGACCAGTGAGCATTACTTTGGTTGTGGGTCAAGTGTTGGAAAGAGTTATAAGAGATAGGATTTATAATCATCTAGAGAGGAATAAGTTGATTAGGGAGAGTCAACACAGTTTTGTGAAGGGTAGGTCGTACCTCACAAACCTTATTGAATACTTTGAGAAGGTGACCAAACAGGTCGATGAGGGGAAGTGAATATGGATGGTTTATATGGATTTCAGTAAGGCGTTTGATAAGGTTGCCCACAGCAGGCTATTGTACAAAATATGGAGGCATGGGATTGAGGGTGATTTCGCATTTTAGATCAGAAATTGGCTAGCTGAAAGAAGACAGAGGGTGGTGGTCAATGGGAAATATTCCTCCTGGCATTCAGCTACTAGTGGGATACTGCAAGGATCTGTTTTGGGGCCACTTCTGTTTGTCATTTATATAAATGACCTGGATGAGGGCATAGAAGGATGGGTTAGTAAACTTACAGATGACAGTAAGGTAGGTAGAGTTGTGGATAGTGACGAAGGATGTTGTAGGCTACAGAGAGACATAGATAAGTTACCAAGCTGGGCTGAGAGGTGGCAAATAGAGTTTAATGTGGAAAAGTGTGGGGTGATTCACTTTGGAAGGAGTAACAGGAATGCAGAGTACTGGGCTAATGGTAAGATTCTTGGTACTGTAGATGAGCAGAGAGATCTCAGTGTCCTGCTATAGATCCTTGAAAGTTGCCACCCAGGTTGATAGGTTGTTAAGAAGGCATACGATGTGTTTGCTTTTATTGGTAGAGGGATTGAGTTTCGGATGATGCTGCAGCTGTGCAAAATTCTGGTGTGGTTAGGATGTTTCCTGGAATGGAGGTAAGGTCTTACGAGGAAACGCTGAGGGACTTGAGACTGTTTTTGTTGGAGAAGAAGGTTGAGAGCTGACTTAATTGAGACATGTAAGATAATCAGACGGTTAGATAGGTTGGACAGTGAGACCCTTTTCCCTCAGATGGCGATGGCTAGCAAGAGTGGACATAGCTTTAAATTGAACGGTGATGGATATAAGACAGATGTCAGAGATAGTTTCTTTACTCAGAGAGTAATTGGGGTGTGGAAAGCACTGCCTGCAACAGTAGTAGACTCAGCAACTTTGAGGGCATTTAAATGGTCATTGGATATATGGATGATAATGGAATAGTGTAGGTTAGATGGGCTTCAGATTGGTTCCAAAGGTTGGCGCAACATTGAGGGCCGAAGGGCCTATACTGCATTGTAATGTTCTATGTTCTAAATTTTCAGAAGCCTTAATATGAAATCACAGGACTGTGGTAAAGTGCTGAGTTTGTTCCAAGTATCATGTTGTAGAGAAGGTTGTCCCCAAGAGACTTCAATGTCGTAGAGTCATAGAGATCTTCTTGTGGGTCTGCTCCACGTCTGTCATCTTTCGCGGTTAAGTTCGGGACCAGGTGTCCTGGAGAAGGAGCACGTGGTGTCTACCAACAGTCTTGAGGTTTTCAGGGAGAGGTGAGTCACGCGGGACATAAAGTGTTTTATTTCCCCCTCCAATTAATCCCTACCCTCCCCTTCACTTTTTCGATCTCAAAGGTATTGCCTCTAAAGAGAATGGCACTGCTTGTCACTGGCCACTGGGGTGTTTTTTCTTGCTGGAGGCGGAATATGAATAAAGTTTTTTGCACTCGGGAAAACAGAGTCATAGAGATGTACAACATGGAAACAGACCCGTCATGCCGACCAGATATCCTAAATGTGATATGTGGGAAGTTAGGTGCTGAAGAGTTTCGAATATAAGGTGATCCAGTATTGTTAAACAGCTGGTGAATGACACAAAAGTATTCTGTGGTGTGTGTGTTTGTGATACCTGAGAGGTGTTCAACCTAAAGTCATCTTTTGGGATTGTGCACTTGTACCACGCAAACCTATCAAATGTGTAGTTTCTCCTAGTTGTGAAAAGAAATTCACTGAGATGCTGAGTGTTGTAGTTTCATTTATGTTTAAATTGTGAACCCTTTTAAGCTTTGTTGGGTTTCCTGTCTTTTTTTCTGGGACACTTTCTGCTGCTCTTCGCACTTACAGCTTTTTTTCAACACTTTGGCAGGCTAACCAATCAGAGAACTGTTACCAGACAGAACTTTCTTAACTCAAGAAACTCTTGATGCTGTTCAGTCCTGAATTCCCTCTCCCACACACACACTTTTTTTGCTGCCAACAGCAATATTTTTGCTCGCCTTCATGTCCTTAATAGTCAACTGCCAGCTGAGAACCATGCTGGATTTGTTGAGCCCACAAGGGACCAGAGAGGTGGTAGAGTGAAATTAAGAATGACAGATGGTCAGAAGGGTATTCCTAAGAGGAGAGAGCATGTTGGCCCAAAATTATATGCCTGGGGGAAAATGGGTCCCAACAGCAGTGATGGCTCAAACAGGACCATTGTCATATGTGGTGCAAACTAAGGATGAACTGGTCTGCAGGAGATATGCAGACAAGCTGGTTGCCACATCTCACCAATGAGAGGAGGTCCCTCAGAATATGGAGCTGGTCCAGATGAGACCAGTGGTGTCAACCAGTCATCTGTCTCTGCGCCAGGGTTGACCATAGCCATGGCGGAGACCACAGCAGCGTCACAGGGCAGCAGCAGCCCATCAGAGAGGGGTGTATCTGTGGAACTACAGGAGCTTCCAGAAGCCCAGGAGATGATATTAGAAAAGGTTCCTGAGGCAAAGAGATGGTCTTCTAGGAATTGCCAACCCCCGAGAGACTGATCATGTTCAGGTAAATTACAGAAAGGTCATTTACTTTTTTTGTCTTTTCCTTATATATTCCTGACAATGTACATACGTTAGCTACAATGCCTGAATAATCGTTGTAATTGTATATATACAATAGTGAAGGAGAGTACTGAAATAAAGGTGGGGGTGCGTGTTATGTATGGGGGTGTGTGCTGCCCCTTTAAGAGAATAGGTCAGATGACTCGTAAGTGAGAGTTGTGGGGATGTCTGAAACCAACTGTGAATCTGAGAGACCTAAAATAAAATATTCCCTGTTCAAGTTTACCCTCCGCCTACTTTGTGTTCTATTTATGCTTCCAGTGAGCCACAAACATAATATATTGAAAATAGAGCATTACTGTGCAGTACAGGCCCTTCGGCCCTCAATGTTGCATCAACATGTGAAATTAATCTAAAGCCCATTTAACCTACACTATTCCATTTTAATCCATATGCTTATCCATTTACCATTTAAATGCCCTTAAACTTGGCGAGTCTACTACTGTTGCAGGCAGGGTGTTCCATGCCCCAACTACTCTCTGAGTAAAGAAACTATCTCTGATATCTTTCCTATGTCTATCACCCTTCAATTTATAGCTATGTCCCCTCATGCTCGTGATCACCGTCTGACGAAAAAGGCTCTCACTGTCCACCCTATCTAACCCTCTGATTATCTTATATATCTCAATTAAGTCAACTCTCAACTTCTTCTCTCGAATGAAAATAGTCTCAAGTCCCTCAGCCTTTCCTCATAAGACTTTCCGTCCATACCCGGTGACATCCCACTAACTCCCATGAACCCTTTCCAACATTTCCGCATCCTTCCTGTAATGTGGTGACCAGAACCATATGCAACACCAGAGTTTCGCAAGATGACCACATGACTCCGAAACTCAATCCCTCTACCAATAAAAGCTAACACACCGTATGCCTTCTTAACAACCCTTTCAACCTGGCTGACAACTTTCAGGGATCCGTGTATATGACCACCAAGACCTCTCTGCTTATCTACACTGCCAAGAATCTTACCATTAGCCCATTACTCTTTACCCCTGTTACTTCCTCCAAAGTGAATCAGCTCACACTTTTCTGCATTAAACTTCATTTGACACCTCTCAGTCCAGGTCTACAGCTTATCTATGTCCCTCTGTAACCTGCAACGTCCTTCGGCACTACCCACAACTCCATCTACCTTAGCGTCATCCACAAATTTACTAACCCATCCTTCTATGCCCTCATCCAGATCATTTATAAAAATGACAAACAGCAATGGCCCCAAAACACTCCCTTAAACATTTTCACCCTTCACCAACGATGAACAGTGATAGTAGGACCATCTACCTGCACTGTCTGCCAGTTCTCTTTTCGTCCCCTGACTGTAACTCATCCGTCTTTGTGTTGTACCTGAAGTGTGACTATCTCCCTGTAATTCCTCTCAGAATCCCTCTCCGCCTCCCGAATGATCTGAAGTTCATCCAGCTCCAGTTCCTTAATGCGGTTTTTGAGGAACTGGCGTTGGGTGCACTTCTCACAGATGAAGTCAACAGGGACACCTTGTGGTGACCTTATCTCCCATATCCTGCAGGCGGAACATTCCACTGCCCTCACCTCCATTCCCAATATTCTAAATTCCCAAAGAGACTATTGAAAAATAAAGAACAAAAAAAAACTAGTTACCTTACCAATCTGGTGTACAGTACAGAGGAGGATGAGTGGAAGACACTACCTAAGAAGTGTTTCGGGTAATGCAACCACCCAAATATATGACTTCATTGACACAGGAGGCCCAGGTCCGCTCCTGCTCAGCGTGCACTCTGCCTATTCACGAGGTAAGTTTTTAACTTAGTGATTCACCTTCCCGGCAGCCCCCTGGATGTCGCTCCCGCTCTTCCTGCTGCTGGCTCTCTCCACTTGCCTTAGTAAGTGTGGTTCCAAAGCAGTTAGGAAACTTGACACAATCTAGGGGAAAGCAGCCAGACTAATTAATACCCCATCCACTACCTTAAACATTTTCACCCTTCACCAACGACGAACAGTGATAGTAGGACCATACACTGCAACAACCTGCCAACACTTCTCTGTCACACTTTCCAAACTATCACCTGTGCCACCTAGAATGGTGAGGGCAGCAAACATGGGAACACTACAACCTGCAAGCTCTCCTCCATATCACCTGACAGTTTAACAAAGAACTACATCACCCAACCTTCACTTTTCCTAGTTTAAAATCCTGGAACCTGCTTTCTCATAGCACTATCAGTGGACCAACACTGGGTGGACTGCAGCAGTTCAAGAAGGCAGCTCATCACCTTCTCAAGGAAATTTAGGAATGAGCAACAAATTCCATACATAAAGGCTACATATTTACATTTTTCTATAGTTTGGATCATGGACTGAAATAGAAAAAGGTCTGTTTGAAAATCCAAGAATTGTTGAAGTTTTACAACGCGTTTAGAATGCAAGTTACCTGACACTCTTTGTACTTGCTGTTTATACTGTTCAAACAGTGTACAAGTCTGCAGATAAGCTGGAACCACTGTGCTTTTTATGAATGGCGATTTGTCTGGCAACAAGTAGCTGATTGGTCTGTGGAATATTGACCAGTTATTGATGACAGAGGCCTCCTGACTGCCAATAACTATGCAATTGGCTGCCAAATAGCTGAACAGTTTGTGCAGGTCAAAAATTATCAGACATCTGAAAGATGATTGCTTTCACTCTGGAGTAAAAAGCATCTCAAGACTGAAGATAGCCAGTTTATCTTCCCTGGTCCATTGATCTGAGCTGGGAGTTTTAAAAAATAAATCAGAGACCTTTAAAAGTGTGTCTCCTGCAAACAAGGTTAAAATTCACACTGCACCAGGTTATAGTCCAACAGGATTATTTGGAAGCACTAGCTTTGACAACCATCTGATGAAGGAGCAGCGTTGCAAAAGCTAGTTCTTCCAAATAAATCTGTTGGACTATAACCTGGTGGTGTGATTTTTAACTTGGTACACCCTAGTTCAACACCGGCATCTCCAAATCCTGCAAACAAGAAAACATGCCTGGAGAAGTGGATGATGTTCATGAAATCTTGAGGGGCATGGATAGTTTAAATAGACAAGGTCTTTTCCCTGGAGTGGGCAAGTCCAGAACTAAAGGGCATAGGTTTAGGGCGAGAGGGGAAAGATTTGAAAGGAACTTAAGGGGCATCATTTTCATGCAGAGGGTGGTACATGTATGGAATGAGCTGCCAGACAAGTGTTGGAGGCTGGTACAATTACAACATTTAAAAGACATCTGGATGAGTATATGAATAGGAAGGGTTTAGAGGGAAATGAGCCAAGTACTGGCAAATGGGACTAGATTGGGTCGGCATGGATGAGTTGGATTGAAAGGTCTGTTTCTGTGCTATACATCCCTCTAACTCTAAGTGGACAGAAATCAATAAACTTCCTTCCCAACTTTTCCCTATGCCCATAATATCTTTCTTTATGTCTGTATATGTGGATTGGGGGAAGGTTTATAAAAAGGATATAATTTTAAATATAGAGTTATATGCTGATGATTCTGAGTTGTTTATCTATTGTTAATATCTATTTGTTTATAGTATCTTTTTTTTATAATAAATAGATTGTTAAGTACAGAAACCTGGTCTGTCAATCTGGGTCTAAAGACAGGTAAATTGGGGAATTCTACTTACTTGTTCAAATCTGTAACCTGTGTGACTATGCTGTGGTGAAGTGTAACTCATACAGAAATTGCTGGAGAAACTCAGCAGGTCTGGCAGGATCTGTGGAAAGAAAGCCGTGTTCGCAATTTGATCCAGCAACCCTTCTTTGGAACAGGTCACTGGAGTCAAAACATTAACTGGTGTGCTTTCTGTCCGAAGATGCTGCCAGACCTGCTGAGTTTCTCCAGCAATTTATGTTGATTTAGAATTCGAGCATCTGCAGTTCTTTGTTTTGCTGAGGTATAGCACATAACTGACTCAGATAATATTAGTATCTTCAAGAGGGATAGTGATGGATTTTTGTGTACTGAGGGAATTACGTGATATGGGAATAGTGTGGGAAGGTGAGATTTAGATGAAAGGTCAACCATGGACTTGAATGGCAGAGCAAGCATGGAGGATGAAACCATCTAGACCAGCTCAGTTCTCTGTTCCCAATTTTGTTCACACCCTGGAATCTAGGTATCATTCACATTTTCCAGAGATAAGTGCAATGAGTCACTTATTAAGAGTGAGTACTAAAGAACACATGACTCAGTATGGGCTGGATTTAATGCTGTGCATCAAGGTGAGAAACATAATAGTAAAGCCCACTTAATGTTTGAAGAGCCCCATGTCAGTCTCTAGACAATGGCAGAATCTTCCCCCATTTAAGTGAGGGGTTGAAAGTGCAGCATTCCTGGCCATCAGTGGCAAAATGTCACTTTTCCTAATTAATAAGCCAATTAGTATCCATTACCCCTAAGCCTACTGCAGTTTAATAGTGGCTCAGAGATTACATGGACGTTGCATTAGTTTCCCAGAACATGCGAAGGCCACCCAGCCAACCTAATGAAATTTTGGGCCACATAGAAAAAGGGGCACCATAGAAACAAAGCAGGAGCACGAATCAGCTATTTGGCCTGCTCTGTCATTCAAAATGATTATGGTTGATTATCCAACTCAGTACCCTATTTTCTGCTTTCTCCATATATCTCTTGATCCCTTTGGTCCTAAGAACTATATCTATCTCTTTCTTGAGAACCCATTTTGTGCCATATTGAGGATACCAGTCACTGAAAGCCAAACCCTGCCTTGTCTGCAACACTCCTCCATCCTGGCAAACCCCATTCTACCTTCTCTCACTTTTTGTCCGGGTGGGTGCAGTTCCAGCAGCAGCCACCACTCGTGCTGATGCTGGTGGCATCAGGAGCTGTGCAGCTCTCTCTGGGACTTCCGCCATCAGGATCGTCAAATGCAGACAAGGCTTATCTATTGCCATGTAAGTGCCTGAAGGATACTTGATTCTATTGGGCTTCCCATACTGAACTGGCAGAGATCCCCACTAATTCTGCTACCAGTGGGCGAGAGCCTCTTTCCACCCTGGCCAGACTGAGTGATTGAATATGGGAGTGACTGAGAGACAATGAGACTGTGGAGAATGGGCGAACAACAATAAAGGAGTAAATTACTGTGATTCTAAAAGTGATGAGATACTGAGATACTGAGCAGGAGTGAGTAAATGATTCTGTGAAAGTGACTGAGAATATGAGTAGCGACTGAAGACATGAGTGAGTGAAATTGCAATTACGTGAGATTGAGAGTAAGTTAACATGAGAATAATAGTGTGATGGTAGGAGAATAAGTTACTGAATGACAATGAGAGACACTAAGTGAAAGTCTGAGTCAGTGAATAAAATAAGTCAGAGTGGGAATCAATGATCAAGTGTAAACGTGTGGCTGATATGCCTCAGTGAGTGACACTATGTGAGATTCCACTGAACTAACAGAACTTGGCAGCTGATTTGAACTTCTGCATTCACTCTTTTACCCACCTGATTCCTATTTCTACCCACTACACACATCCTCCAAGCCCAACCTACACATTCCAGTCCACCTGTCTAATCCCCTGCCCATTTGACTAACCTATTCAATCTCTCCTCACTCATCCCGCTCACCCTTTGATAGCTGTCTTAATCCCCTGTCACCACCAATATCATACTCTGACACCCTTCCACCCTGTGCTGAGTGGGCTCACCCTCAGGCATTCCTTTCACCCCTTTTATCCATCACTCACCCCTTTAACCTTTGACCTCTCATCTATTCCACCCAACCTCTTACCCACTGCACTCATCCATCACCCATTATTCTCGTAACTGTATTGCTCACCCTACTACCTCCCCATTCATGCTCATACCCTCTTTTCCACTACACTTATCCTCTCATCCATCCCACTATTAAGGTCAATTACTGAGTAAAGTGAAAGGGTTCCTAACTGATCCTTGCTTAAAAGAAATGTTGTGCAGTTGGCAGTTACTGTTATATTGTAACCACAACACATTCATGAGGAAGAAGAAAGGTTGTTAAAAACAGGAAAAAAATGATAAATGAACACTGAGTATGTGTCTGAGTATTTGTGTCCCTGTATAAGGAGCCTGCAGAAACAAATATAGTGGCCACAAGCTACAGCCTGTCTAAGACTATTTTTAGTGTTTGATCTTGTTGGTTTCACTTCTGCATTGAGACCAGAACAGTCGGGAAGGCTGAGAGAGAATGACACGGGGAGAGAGCCAAGACCAATTCTGGAAAGTTCAACAGAGGTATCGTTCTACGAGTCGATGATTGGTTTTTATTTCAATGTGGAAAACTGTGAAGAAGACTTATTGTGATTATACAAAACAGCATTGAACCTTGTGAGGAATCTGGAAGTCCCTGTGCCACGCAGAGGTGTTGTTTGGTGGAGCAGCCTATCCAAACGACTTCTGCCTTTTACCTCAAAGAAACTGATTGAAATGTTTTGCTTATGTGTATAAGCTGTAAAAGGAACCTGTTTCCCTGTTCTATGAAATCAAATAGTTTCCTTCCTGTGTCTGCAGCCTGTGTATTTTTCTCTTATTAATAGAACTCTTTTTTACTGCAGTTTTGAAACAGTGTGATTGTTACCATGCTTCATGTCATCAATTCAGTGCAGTAATCACCACCAGTCCAGAGTCAATCCAAAATGTTTGGCAAAGCTGCTTTGTATCCTATCATCAACCGTAACAAGCACATTAAATGTGACAAGAGCGAAGTCTTTCAGCAGGTGAAGGATGAGTGCCTGAGAAAAGGTGTCTTGTTTGAAGACGACGAATTCCCTGCTAACGAGTCCTCACTTTTTTACTCTGTGGCTCTCCCTTTCAAGCTGGAGTGGAAAAGACCCCCAGTGAGTGACATACTGTTTATTATATAGTAGCTCAGGCTGTGGGTTACATTGAGACTGGCTGATTGTTGTGTGATGGAGCTTTGGGATTCATGCTCCTTGTGTATGTTTACGACTGAGATTGATAGGTTGTTGATCAAGTAGGGAATCAAGAGATATGGGGAATGTGGGGAAAGTGGAGTGAGGAATATTGGATCAGCCAGTCTCCTGTTCCTATTTCTTATGATCTTTCCTTGTACTGGTTTGCAATATTTCCCTGGTCTATTACTCCTGTTCTCTTTTTTCATTCTTTTTAATGTATTTGAATGATTTGCAGTATGATAGGTGTGAAATTTTGTGCTGGCTTGTTACAAGCATATAAATTAGGAGTAGGGATTGGCCATTTGAGCCTGCTTTGCCATTCAATAAGGTCATGTCTGATCGGGTTTCATGGATAGGGTAAATAGGCAAAATCTTTTCCCTGGGGTTGGGGAGTCTAGAACTGGAGGGCAAAGGTTTAGGGTGAGAGGGGAAAGATATAAAAGAGACCTATGAGGCAACTTTTTCACATGGAAGGTGGTCCGTGTATGGAATGAGCTGCCAGAGGAAGTGATGGAGGCTGGTACAATTGCAACATTTAAGAGGCATTTGGATGGGTATATGAATAGGAAGGGTTTAGAGGGATATGGGCCGGGTGCTGGCACGTGGGACTAGACTGGGTTGGGATATCTGGTCGGCATGGACGGGTTGGACCGTTTCCATGCTGTACATCTCTATGACTATGATTGTGGCCTCAACTCAACATTTCCACAACACCTGATAACTACTAACTCCCTTGTTAATGAAGGATGTCTCTAGCTTTACCTGAAAAATATTCAATGGACCCTACTTTGACTGTTCTCTGGGAAAGAGAGTTCTGAAGATGTACTTTCCTTTCAGAGAAAAAAAATCTTCATCTCATCTTAGATTGGAAATCTAGTGTCCCCTAGTTATAGCTTCTCCCACAGGGGAAATATTCTTTCAGCATCTAATCTGTCAAGCTCTGTCAGGATCTTAAATGTCTCAAAGTGATCACCATGCAACCTTGTAAGCTCGGCAGTCAGCTACATTGTGGTTCCACATTTTAACACCCATCTGTTTTTATGGTCAGACTGTGTGGCTCGATATAGAGTCCCTGCTAGTGACTGACTCATAATTGATATGCTACAGGACTGATTCTCTCTGGCACCAGGCCACTTTGACTGGTTTGTTGGGATTACTGTCAGGAAGAGAGCACCAGCTTCAGGTAGTGACTGAGAGCAGGGAAAGCTAGGGGAGTTCCTTGAGTAGTTTGGTTCGAGTACTCATTCACTTCCTGGCCCCCAAGAACGCCAATAAGACTGCTTACTTTGGGCAGCTAGAAACTTCTGCCTTGGCTCAGTGGCTGAAAATCCCACTACACAGGCCTTTGCCAGTAAAATTTAAGTACAGTACATCAAATAGGTTCCTGCTTGCCTTTTGTGGGAGCCCACTCTATACCTGAATTCTGTGCTTTAAACACGAAAAGGACCCTATTTAAAAATAGGGTTAGGGTGTGAAATTTTAATCTCTCCATTCAGGTGGCACGGTGGCTCAGTGGCTAGCACTGCTGCTTCATGGTGCCAGGAACCTCGGTTGATTCTATCCTTGGATGACTGACTGTGTGGAATTTGCACATTCTCCCTGTGTCTGTGTGAGTTTCCATTGGGTGCTCCGGTTTCCTCCCGCAGTCCAAAGATATACAGGTTAGGTGGATTGGCCATGCTAAATTGTCCTGAAGTGTTCAGGGATGTACAGGCTAGATGGGTTAGCCTTGGGAAATGCAGGGGTTTTTTGGGTATGGGGCTAGGTCTTTATGCACTGATCTTCAGAGGGTCAGTGTGGATTTGATGGGTCAAATGGCCTGCTTTCACACCATAGGGAATCTATGAAATATTCTCCCACTTGTTAGGATTCAGAAAGCAGCAGCTAAAATTGATCCATTTGAGTTGTTGATAAATTGTAGTCAGGATCACAAAAATCAACTTCTTATCAGTTGATGGATTCCCATTGAAATGGGAATAAACACTCCCCAGTAGTTTATTGTCATTCAGTCCTTAAAAACAGCATGTTTTTGTCTTTGTTGTGTGATTGATCATCACCACTGCTCATCATGTTGTGTCAGTTCTCTGGAGTATTGGTTCCGTTTCATAGATTTATTGCCACCATGCTCCTTTTAGCTTAATTTAGTGTGATAGCAGGAAACCACTTGGTGGTCTAATGAGGAGAGACTGTCATATTTAAAACACCATGTAGTTTGTAGCTTGATGGCAAACAGGTTACATTGATATAAGTACATTGTTACTAAGACTATCAAGAACCCCACATGATCGGTCTGTCTCCTTTGAGATTCAGAGCTATTTTGCTATCCCACTCCATATTGCATCATTCTAATGGCAATCCTTAATACATTCCTCAATGAATCCTTTCAGATCCTACGCCCAAGATGTTTTCCATCTGTGCTATTTATAAAAACACATAGAGTTACATTATTAGTACACCAACTGCTCTAAAGTCTCTGACTACAAACTTATCTCAGCCCTCTTGGGCCCCCCACATTCCCAATGTAGAGTTTGTGCTTGAAACGCTGACTCTCCTGCTGCTGGGATGCTGCCTGACTGGCTGTGCTTTTCCAGCACCACATTTTTTGACTCTGATCTTCAGCATCTGCAGTCTTCACTTTCTTCCTACAAATTCAGACAGTTTGGTTGTTTCACTACTCTGCTAAAACATGTTCTCATTTGGTTGAGAAGATTTGGGGGCTTTTGGCTTGAAGGCTGTTGACCTTGGTTCTGCTGTTGACAGCGTGTGATCTGTAAAGACCCTTTACATGAGAACCTTGCTCCTGGATTTCGTTTGTGGAGCATGTCCTGCTGAGGCAGGCCACTGCTTCATTCCATCATTTTCAGAACCTCTTGAATTTCCTTTGTGGAAGAGAGTTCCCACATTGAAGCATGCTCTTTTCTGGCTATATCATGGATGCTTGGACCAGGCAACTTTTGTTTTTGAGGTATCCTGGATTTCTAGGTCAGTTCATTTTTCTTTGACAGTGTTTTGAACCTCTAAACCAGATACTTATATCTCGACAGTATCCTAGGTGATTTCTCCTTGACCCTATCCAGACTCTGTGCGCTCTGGTCAACTCACCTCAGTGGTGGTTTTCATGGAGTTACTTGCAGCCCATCTTTACCTATGCAAGCAAATCTGTGCTGAAATACATTGACAATGTACCTCAACCTTGTTGATTAAGTGGAAACTTTTAGTTGTCCTAGGCGATTGCAATGTTAGTGAACCAACGTCTTCACTTCCTCAGCCATACTACTTGAAAGTTGTTGCTTACTTGTCTTGATTGCTATCACTCATACTGTTGATTCCTCTTTCAAAGATGAAGAAGTGAAATGTTCCTTCTCAGCATCTGATATCAAATTCGACCCTATCTTCGACCTAGGCTGAGCAAATCCATAAAAGGATTCATCAATGAGCTGAAGTGGGTTGCACTGCTGATTATCTTTCTCTTCTTTGCATCTCTTCACACACTCTGATGACTCTTGCCACAAATTCCCACAAGCGTTGATAGGCATGTAAAGCACTTCTACCAACTCTATCGAGTTCCACCATGAGATCAGGAAGTCCTATGAAATCTACTACCATTTGACCTATGATCAGTTGTTGGATGACTGTCTGCTCAATAGTAACTCTTTCTTTGATCCTTGGTTACATAACTGGCTTTTCCTTGAACAATGGTAGTAGGACTGTCGACATTTTGAATGGCTTTGACATAACTAGCTGTTTCTCTGCCAGTTCTTGGTTAACTGTAACAAGTTTAACTCCTTTTGCTATTTGAATAAGATTGAGATCAAGACATGTTTAGGGGTGATAATTCTTGATTGTAAAGTACATATGCTTTCTCTACTGTCTGACATACCTCATGCTGCAGAGCTGCTTATTGTATATCTTTAATCTTGAGAGTTACACCTCTGGACCATTTAGTTTCACTATTTACACTTTCCTCACTCATGGTACATTATCTGATAATATGCTGACATTCACTCCTGTAATCCAGCTTAAAATTAGTGAGATGCCGTTTGATACAAATAACTTCTTATCAAAAAGCTTGACTTAGATTGCCTAGTTTCACTAGGAGAACCTTTGGATTTTCTTGTACTTGTCCTATATCATCAACATCTTAGTGTGAGTACCTATTTGAGTTGCTGTTCTGTACCTTTGTCATATACGGTCTATCTGTATATCTTCTACCAGTGACCTATTATTTTACAGATTGGACATTCCTCTTTAATAGCTGTGCAGTGCTTGTACCTGTGAGGTTTTCTTGTACCATAGTGCCCATATAGACTCTCAGTATCTGCAGTCTGGCTTACTCGCTCTATGAATGTCTCACACACGTCTTTAGGAGTTTTATACAAATTATTTCCCATATGAGTTACAGTGGTATCATCAACGTTGTTACTCATCATGAAACTTAGATGTTAGGCCCACTTCCTTTGCGATCCAGAGCTGACTTCCCACTCATGTCCATGTAATCTTTTGTGTTGCCCTCCTCAGCATTAACACTTTAAGAGCTAACACCTCAACCAATATTTTTGAATGTTAGCGTGGAAATAAGAATATAATGACAAAAACATTCAGATGGTGTGTAAAGCCAGCTCAGATTGCTTTTGCTGAGAAAATACTCCAATTGAACTATTCACTGTTTTGGTATTTATGTACTGAGAGTAGATTGCTGTGATACAATTGGGAAAATTTATAAGCCACTATTTTGAGCACATGAAGAACAGTTATTGTTCAATTGTAATAAAATATGATAAACTATGTTTTATTTATAATTCAGTCCACATTAAGTTTATTCATAATTTTCGATGCACATTTGTATTGTCAGGTGTCATGGAGTGGTGAAGCTGAAGGGCTTGTATTGGCCATGTGGAGGATACCAGAATACTCAATGACCAGCAGTATTCTGAATAAGGCTTTAACTACTATAAATTGTATTGGCTTGTTGCCCTCTACAAATACATTTGCCTTACCCATTAATTCCATTGGGCAGTGCAGCACCTATCCTTGTAACTGCCAGTCCCATCCCCATCAGACATTGAATCCAACTTCTTTTCTGAAGTAGTTTCAACCTTAGTTGCTGTTTGTGGGAGCCTGATCCACACGCTCAGTACTCTATACTTTGGATAGTTATACCCTGCCCTGTTGCATGTTTGGAGGAAGGGAGAACATTTAGTCGGACAGGGTGGCAGTTGGGTGATGGGAGGTGGGGTGGGGCATTAGGGGTTGTTCCCTCTCACATTCTCACTTTCATCCCATTTATGTCTCTGGCCCATGGACAGCCTTTTTACCCTGACCCTAAATGAGGCCTTCAAATGTACGATTAATTCTTATGGCACTATTGAGCAAAAAGTTGGCAGCTTCTGATTACTCGTTGCTCATGAGAGGTGAAACCACCTCCTCCCACTTATAGCCGACATCCTGATAGTGTGAAAGCTGCACTAATATCCATTTAACCAACTGATTGGTTCATAACATAGCCTTCCATCCATCAGTCAAGGCACCCATAGCATCCAGAAATCTCCCCCTTGAGTTATTTTAAGCCTGCGTTTTCCATCCTGTACTTAAAATGTGAGGCTGTACAAACTGATGGAGTAATGAGTTGGCGCAGAGTCCATGCAATGTTATTGGGTATCTCACTTCCTCACTCACTGAACCACCATGCATCAATCAATGTCTGGATCCGTTCTAAGCTACCTTAGAAGCCTAGTTTACCTACAATCAGCACTAACTCATTTATTTTCTTATTCTTTTGTGGGATGTGGGTATGGCTTGTTGAGTCTTTTAAGAGGGCAGGTAAGAGTTGACCATGTTACTTGGGTCTGGAGTCATATGCAGGCTAGACCAAGTAAGGACGGCAGATTTCTTTCTGTAAAGATTATGAGTAAACCAGATGGGTTTTTTTTTACTACAATTGATGATATCTACCATGGTTATCATTATGAGGCCAATATTCAGATGGTAAATGCACTTCTCATTGTGCCATGGAAGTTTGAAAAGGAGGACAGCAAAGTAAAAGTGAAAAATGACATCCCTAATGTGAATACATAAGCACAATAGCCATTCTGTGTTTGACAAAGAGGGCCTTATAGTATATTAGGGACACAAAATTAAATCACTTGTCTTTCAGTGAGGGCAAAAACCTGACCTTTGGCCAGTAACGGAACATGGAATGTTTTTGTTGTCAAACAGCCAAGTCAGCCTCTTAACTTCCTTTTTCTGAATATTTCTGCTTACATTGTTTTAAAGGATTCAATGGTCCAAGTTCAATACTGAATCTGATTACATGATAATATTTGCAGAGAAGAATTGCTGACCCTCCCAAAAAAATCTCCCATCCCCTGCACTCCAGTCAATGTACCTAGAGCATTTAGAATGTAAAAGATCCATAAAAGGAGGAATTAGAAATTATCAATAACCTCACTAACCATTATGTTGTATTTACAACCACAAAAATAGGACATTGAGTTGGAGAGTATTTTGCAATTCCTTCAGTTGCTGTTTTGAAGATTGCTTATTCTGATTGATTTCAATCTTTGGGAGTCATTTATAGGTTTGGAATAAAATCAGAAAGTGTTGGAGTATCTCTGCAGATCTGGGACCATCTTTGGAGAGGGAAACAAAGTGACAAATATTCTCCTGGACAGATGCCTGTTATTCCAGTGTTGATGGGAGTTGTGCATGGGGACCCTGTGAGAATGTGGCGCAATGAAGAGTTGAAAAAGCCAGGCATCATAGTGTACTTCAAAGCATTGCCCAGGAGATTGAATTTTCTGCTGGCAATGCCTTGCCAATAAGGTTCCTCCAGAAATCTTAATTCACAGTCTAACTCTTGAGTAAATATTAAATGGACCCCATACCTACCTCACACCCCAACTACACCAAATCTGAACCACGTAGACACCCTAGACCGTTAACTGACTGCCACCTGCTAGACCCAACCAACCATTCCCCTCCTATCACCAAACTCAAAACCCCCAGGCTGGAACCCATCACCCTCACCCCCAAACCAGCTCCTTTTTCTTTCACCGACCCTGATACCGCATCACTTACCTGCTCCCTTTTGTCACCTTGCATCTTTTACTCCTACCCATCTGGCATCCTACCCTCCCAGAACCCAACATCACACTTACCTTATGTACATACAATTTGAATGCATCTGTCAAAATGGCCTTCAGGACCATTACATTTCAGAATGCGGCAGCTAACTGCTTTGAAAAGGTGGCACACTTTGTATTCCTCTGAAAGTTGACACTACAAAAGAACTGGCAGACTTGGAAATATTACTTCGCATTTCTGAGGGAGACCTAAACAGAATCTTCTTTCAGAAATGCAGAGCTCACTTCTTTTGAAAGAAAAAGCACCAGAGTGGCAATCTGCACAAGACTTCGACTCCCTGGGTAAGTTATTTCAAAGTTAACATTTTGAGTCTGACATGACTTTTCTCCCAAACAGGAAGAAGAAGAATCATACCGGACTCAAAACATTAACTCTGGTCCTCTGTCCACAGCTGTTGCCGGATCTGCCAAGTTTCTCCACCGTTTTCTGATTTTAATTCAGCATTGGCAATACTTTTTTATGTAAGTTTTTCTCTATCATTTCCCAAAGTGTAAGTTTTCCTGGAAGTGTGCCATTCTTCACAGCTGAATTCAAGCAGCTAGTGCCAGGAGGATACTCAGCTGTGGGAGTATTAACAGCTGAGTCTAATTCTGTCCATTGTCAACACGCACACACTAACCTCAATAGAATTTACGTTAGAACTGCTGCATTAAAGGGGGCATGCCTTCTTGTTCTTGAGCACAATGGAAAGTGGAAAAAGCCAGGCATCATTTGTGCCATTTCCAGTTCTACTAATGAAAGAGAGACAATAATAATAACTTAAAATGTGTGCTGTCATTGGTGGCATTACATTGAATGTTAATGACGTGGCTTTAAGGTTTTTGCATATCCTTTCAGCTTTAGTTTCACCAGCCGGTCTGAGAAATGGAACTCACATCTCCCCACCATAATCCAAAAGGTACCTTTGACTGCCCAGTTTCAGTTTGAATGATAATGACCTGGGGATGATAACAGTCAATTTACTGTACATAGAAGATAGGCAGAAAAAGATAGGCTGATCTAATTAGCCTACCCCAAACATATCCCATGTAATGGCTTGTTTTAGCTAGTGCAGGAGATCATTGTGATTCTTATTATAGTTACAAGTCATTGACTGTTGCAAAAGGTGATCATAATCTAGCTTTCACTTGGTGGAGATAATCTAAATTCCACATGGCACCATGTTTGTTCATTACTCTTTAGAGAAAATAAACTGAGAAGTACAGTATAAACACAGGGTACAATGTCCAGGCAACAACTAATTATTCGGTAGCTTAAGATTTTGACAGTGAAATTTATCAATCTACCATATTTCCTGGTTATGAAAAATAGTAACAATGGAACTAAATAAGTTCATTTTTGTAGCTTTGAAGTCATTAAATAATCATTTAAACTATTCAAGTCATTGCTCTGACTTCTAAAATATGGTTAAAAATTGAATTTTGTTTGGTAATTTTTGAGACTTCTTTTCTAAATTTAGGTTAAGTTATGGAGGTCATGTGACCTGTTCTGCTGTCTTCCTAAACATAGTTTGGATGGTTTTGAATCAAAAAGAAGACTTTTTTTACCAAAAAGAAGACGTATTTACACGAGGAGACAACGGGCCTTCTCCTTTATATTTGTCACAGAAAGCACTGTCCACAGAAAAAGTAGGGAAGAGTCCACAGTTGGTTCTGGTTTCTTTTGGGTTACTTCCCTTCTGCTTTCCTAGTTGGATAACTTTGAATCCCAGAATTAACTTTCATGGTCAGTTTTGACAAGCAATTCTTCCAATCTTATCTTTTAACAAAATATTTGTTAGATCTCAGCTGTAGTATTGTTAGCAGTTGTGAGAACAAAATTATATGAAGGATGTGAATGCATTGGAAAAAGTGCAGAAGCAAATTACTAGACTGGTTCCAGGAATGAGTCATGTCAATTGAGGTGGCACGGTGGTTAACACATGCCTCACAACACCAGGGACCCGGGATCGATTCCTCCTTCAGGTATGGAGTTTGCACATTCCCCCGTGTCTGTGTGGGTATCGTCTGGGTGCTTCGGTTTCCTCTCACAGTCCAAAAATGTGCAGGTTGCGTAGTTGGCTGTGCTAAATTGCTCAGAGTGTCTATGGATACGCAGTCATTGAAAATGTGTGGTTTTGGGGATAGGGAGGGAGAGCCTGGGTTTGCTCTTCAGAATGTTGGTGTGGGCTCGATGGGCTGAATGGCCTGCTTCCACACTATGTGGAGTCTATAAATTAAAAGGGTAGACTGAAGAAGTTGGAACTGTTCTCCTTGGAGAGAAGAAGTCTAAAAGGAGATCTGATAGAGGTTTCCAAAATCATGAGCGGACTGGATAGGATAGGGAGAAATTGTTCCTGCTCATAAAATGAATAAGAAGAAGAGGACGTAAATTTAAAGTGATCTGCAAAAGAAACAAAGATAATGTGAAAAAAAATCCTTTTCTTATTCATGAATAGTTAAGGAATGCACTGCCTGGATGTGTGGTAGAAGCAGCTTCAATTAAGACATTCAGGGGGACATTGGGTGATTATTATTGGGTGAAAATATTGTGCAACCTTATGGGGAGGAAGCAGGAGATTTGCATGAGGTAATGATATTTATTTAACCAGCCAGTGCAGGCACAATGGGCTGAATAGCCTTCTTCTACATCATAACAACTCCTATGATTCTGTGAAAGGGTGATAGTATTTAGTTAACAGTGTTTTATCACTAATTTTTACAAAAAAATTTACATGTAAGATTTTGGTATACCTTTTAGATAATAATTGGAAATTTGAATCTCTCTCTTAAAAATGATTGGTTTCAATGAAAGTGGTAACCATTGTTGCTTTCTCAGGCACAACCCACTTACCACTGGACAGTCAGCAAGACAGAAACAGAGAGAGCTCCCTTAAGCCTGTGAGAAAGGGAGGAGCTTATCCCACCAAGCTGTTAATCACTATTATGTGAGCAGATAGTTCCCAATTGTCTATCCAGCTATTCAAATAGAAAGTATTTTTGTTTTACAACTCAAGCATTTGAAAAGTGTTCCTCTTACAATGGCCTGAAATATTTGAGATTGTATTCAATGATCCCCGATTTGAATAGCTTATTAATACTCTAAATCTTTTTAGTAAAGGCCCTGGTTGCAGATAGAGAGGAAATTTTGAATTGAACCTGACAGAAGTATTAGAAGTTGTAAAACCCCATAAAAACGACCCAGGCGTTATTCTATGTTGTGTCACTGATAGATGAGGAAAATGACAGGTGCACTGAACTGCAAGAACTGGAGCTGGCCAATGACTGACAGATCTCTCAGGATTCTTGTGAGAAAAGAATGGGACCCCACGTCCAGCTGTCACAAGATCTAATACTTGTGACTGCTCTTCACTTTTCTTCAGTACTGTGAGGGAAGAGCGTCCTGGTTGTCATTTCTAAAGTCTCTGAAAGATCATCACTATATCTCTCCAAGCAGCATTCAGCCTTTTGAGAGTATAAGTTTGGAGATGATTGCTGTCTTGTAACCTTGAGAGTTGCCTCACTTCATTTATGAATGCTTTAAATTCTCAAGAGCAACTAGGGATGGACAATAAATACTGACCTATCGATTGGCACTCACATTCGAAGAATTAATTTTAAAAAAGACACAGATAATTTGATATGTGTCATACTGTTGTGGATACTGGTGTTCTACTGTACTTCTTGAATGAAATGGTGACTCTCTCTGGAATAGGGAACATGATTTTACAGGTTTTCTAGTGCATCACCTCAGTAGCCATTGCCAATTTTGCTTTAACTGTGTTTTAAAATTTCTGATATATATGTAATGTTAAGCTCAGAATTTCCTCTTGAAGCCAGCATCCTCTGTAACCAGGATGATTGCTACAGTGGTGTGAGGTTGTTCCCAAGTTCTATTCCACTATATGGTTTATTACTTAGGCTCGAAACTGCACAAACACTTTTGAAATTTGAGAGAACAAAAAACAATACAGCACAGGAGCAGCCCTTTGGCCCACCAAACCTGTGCCAATTTTCCCCGAAACCTTCCCCCATTCTCACATTGAAACTGTTGCCCTCTTGTAGTTGACCTGTCCACCCTGGGGAAAAAGCCTCTGATTATCCACCCTATCAATGCCTCTCATAATTTTCTAGGCCTCTATCAGGTTACTTCTCAGCCTCTGTCTTTCCAGTGAAAACAATTCGAGTTTAGCAACCTCTCTTCATAACTAAAACCCTCCAGACCAGGCAACATACTGGTAAACCTTCTCTGAGCTCTCTCCAATGCATCCATCTGATACTGTAGTGACCAGAACACCATGGAATATTCCAAATGTGGCCTAACTAAAGTTTTATTCACCTATAACATACCTTACCAACTTCTTTATTCGATGTTCCAGCCGATGAAGGCAAGCATACTGTATGCGTTCTTGACCACCTTATTCACCTGTGTTGCCACTTTCAGGGATCTGTGGACCTGTACACCCAGGTCCCTCTGTATATTAATGCTCCAAAGGGTTCTGCCATTTTTTGTATAAAACGCACCTGAGTTTGATCTTCCAAAATGCATCAACTTGCATTTGTTTGGATTAAACTCCACATGCCATTTCACTGCCCAAATCTGCAATCTATATCCCGCTATGTTCTTTGACAGTCTTCATCACTATCTGCAACTCTGCCAATTTTGGTGTCATCTGCAAACATAGTAATCAGACCACTGACATTTTCCAAAGTTGAATATTTCCGAGAAAGCGAGAAAACAAGTTGGCATTGAAAATTTGGAATGTGACATTTGTAGGCTGCGCCCTATATTAACGTTACAAATTTTAGCTCTGATTGTGCATACCATTTTGCACTTTGTTTCATTAGTCACTGTCCTTAAATGATCTGAGAATCATACTTTTGTAGGAGTTGATTCACACTTTATATTGATGAATTGGGGGAGGGGATTATGCATCTCAGTTTGCTGACGTTACAAAAATTGGTGAGAGAGAGGACATTGTGATGAGGACATAAGGAATCAATAAGGGGATATTGTCAGGAGGCAAAAACATGGCAGATAGTGTAGGAAGGTGTGAGCTCAGAAAATTTGTTTGGGACGCTGGCCAATGAAAGTGAACTCTATTTAAGTACTTTCTTTTATTCTTCTTCTACCTCAAAATGGGGCTGGATTGTGGTGACAGAATACTTTTCACTGTATCTCCCTAGATATATATGACAACAAATAAATCATTCATTCAGGAATAATCAAAAGGCAGATTGTTACTTAATTGAAGAGATATTTAAAAGAAATTACAGCACAGAGGGGTCTGGGTGTTTTTATGCGAGAAATACAAAAAAGTTAGCATGTAGGTCAGGAAGTAAGTAAGAAAGCAAATGGAATGTTAGAATAGAATAGCCTTTATTATCATGTGGACTCGAATGAGTGCAGTGAAAAGTTTGTAATGTTGCTTCTCAACGCCACCTTAGGTACAAGGTACCCAGGTACAGATACTTTAAGTATCGTCACAGAATTGGAATAGTAAAAAGAGAATTAGCATGGGAATACAGAGTTTAAAAGTCCAGAATGAGAATAAAGTGTCTTTAAAGTACTCATGTTATCGTCATTTACCAACATGAGTCTGTGCCCACTGGACCTCAGAACACAAGGCCATGCTGCCTCCATGCACTGGCCTCCAGCCAGGACTCAATCTGCTGCCACTCTGAGCTCTGAGCCTGGGACTCGGCCCCAGCTTGCCCTGCTCCACTCGGGGCTCACTTTGCTGCCCACTCCAGGACTCAGGCTGTGCTCACTGTCCTGCTGCTCTGGGCTCCGGCAGCAACTCATCTCCCTTCCATTCTCCAGTTAGGGTAGTTTAAAACGTTGGGGAGTGGGGGAGCAAAACTGCTGCAAAGAGGGTAAAAAAATGAAAGGAAAGGGAAAAGGAACTGGTTGAGCAGAGGAGCTCTGACAGGAGTTGTCTCACTCTGCTGCTGGTTTGAACATTATTGGCCTTTGTTGCTCGGTTTTTGGAGTTTAAAAGTAGGGAAGTCTTGTTGCAACTACACAGAGTATTCGTGAGGCTGCATCTGGAATACTGTGTATGGTTTTGGTCCGTGTATTTAAGTAAAGACAGTAGCAATGGAGTTAGTTCAGAAGAGATTCATCAGGCTGATACATGGGAGAAAGAGGTTGATTTATTGAGAATGCTGAACAGGTTAAGGACATTCCTCATTACAATTTAGAAGAATTAAGGGTGATCTTATTTAAATATACAAGATTCAGAGAGAGTTTTGTTATATTGCAGTATGCTCTCAGACTTAAGCAAAGGACCTAGACCATGTGTACTACTGTTACTGCAACTACAACAACACCTCTACAACCGTAATTGCTAATGAGGCCAACAATGAGAACCTTAATACTGGAACACCACGTGTCGTTGTATTATTTGACTATCTTAAAGGTAAACTACCTGCCTGGTCTGAAACCAAGCATTAATACAACACATACATATTGCATCACTCTCGCAGACGCTTACTTTATGACTGCTTCTACCTTGTTTTCCAGTTTTCTTCTTTAAAAGCACAACGTTACTGTTCATTGTCAGACCATCTATCTCCATCCCCTGCTGAACAGAATTCAAAAACTTCACTTGATAATGATGCCTCCTAATGAGTAGAAATTTTGCAGCAGCAATGAGTGTGAATGATAACTGGAAAGTCAAACTTTCTTTTCATTGTCTCCAATGCGCTGGGTCAGGCAATTCCTCCGCAAATTGATGCACACCAGTCCAGCTGTCCTTAGAATGTAATGCTTCAGAGGCTAAGTTTGTTCCATAATGACACTTTTAAAGTGAATAACACCAAAGTAATTTATGGTAGTTAAAATATAACAATGTAGCGTATGAATTACTGAAAGACTAACAACAGTGTTTCCAAAATATTTTAGAATTATACTTTGGCATGGACCAGGGAATTTTAAAGTACAAGAAATCAGTTTTACCTTTTTGAGTCAACCACGTTTAATTGAGTAATGAGCCGTGTAATTAGCATGCTTCCATCAGCGTAAGATGGTGAAATGCAGCTACAGAACTTCAGTGAGATTAAATGATGTAATGTGCATATAGTTGAAGTTTCTTCTCCATTTGATTTTTCACTGCATAGCCCAGGCCTGACCTAGGGACTCAGCCTTGCCCAGTGTTTCATCACCTCTTGGCATTATAAACTAAATACCGAGGAAAAACTTGTGGAAAGCACTCAGATGCAACAGTAGCTGAATGACCCTTAAAGGGACCACCAACTATCAACATGACCTACCTCAGCGCATTTGACTGTCTTGAGACAGACACATAAAGCAGTGGGTAATAGTTGACCCATAGCTGGAATCTGGTTCGAGGACACCAGGCATGTCAGTAAAGTAGTAAGGCTATACTTTACATCTGTGAGGGGCAATGTTTCTTTGAAATAATCTTCAATGCCTCCATAAGGAGGAACTACAGGATGTCTTAGTTATGCAGAAGCTGGCTGGACAGCATTGATTGCCTATTCTTAGTTGCCGTTGGGAACGTTGTGGTGAGCTGCCTTGTTGAATTGCAGCATTTTCTGGTGACTGTTTACCATGATGCAGCTCGAAGTAAAGTCTATGATTATATGATAGCAAGCATTCGGACAATGTGCCTTCTCAATGCAATTGGTTGATCATAACCAGTGCCTTGATACTAGCAGAGTTGGCCTGAGAAAGTACACCGACTTTGTAGCATCTATCCTGCCAGTAGTTTTGGAGGATTTTGTAGAGGTGTCCCTGGTAATTTCTCCGTAGGAACTTGAGGTGTCTGCTATCCACTGTCCATGTTTCCAACACGTACAGGTGGACTGTTTGCCATGTAGTATAGTGTTGGATTTGAGGTCTCTTATCAAATATTCTATTCAAATGACTGAAGGCTGCAGGGGCACATAGGAGGCAATATTCAGTTTCATCAGAATATTTCCCCTGCTGAGAAGAGACTGGCCACTAAGGATAATGAAATAATTAATAGTGATCATCGAACTGGACTTCATTCCTGATGAAGAGCTAATGCTCGAGATGTCGACTCTCTTGTTCCTCAGATGCTGCCTGACCAGCTGTGCTTTTCCAGCACTACATTTTTTGACTCTGATCTCCAGCATCTGCAGTCCTCACTTTCCCCTTATTTAAAGGCATCAAGTCATTTCTTGCAGTCCTAAGCTCTGGTGGAAACAAGCCTGTCCAATTCTTCCTCATGAGAAAACCCGCTTATTCCAGCTTTCAACTGAATAAACCTTCTCTGAACTGCCTCAAATGCTTTTCACATCTATTCTTAAATAAGGAGCTGGATACAGTATTCGAGATACATTCTTGCAATTAAATATAGCCTGTTTTCTCAGCACAAGTGTTAAGTCTTGCAAAGTAATTCAATGAGATCAGAGAGAGAAACTCTCCACAGGAATTGAGAAATGTATGGACTAGAATTATGGGGGAGAAATACTGCACCACTTGAGGTCATAACAGCCCAGCCAGGCCCATAAGATCATGATTCAATGGACTTGCATCTCAATTATATTAAAATCACACACACAGCCTGTTGAATGCAGCTTTAAATGTGAATGCCATTTGCTGAGGTAGGGCCTCTTTCAGCTCTATGGACACAGAAAAAAGATGTTTATCTCTATTTTTCTTCCTATTCTTCACTAACATTATCGACACAACCCTTCTGGCTGTTGTAACTCAGCAGTCCCTCAGTGTGTTTTTTTTTTGTTATTTCTCTATTGTACCTCGGCCAATGGCCTGAGGGACATTGTCTTTTGTGTAGATTCTGCAGGTGTGACGTTTTTTGAAACCCATCCAATCAGGAATGAGCAGCCTGGATTTATGCCAGGAGTGTGTGTCCTCTGAAGGTATTGTAACGTACCAGCTGATATCATTTGCTGCTGAGTGTGGTAGTTGCTGCCTCATTAGCCCTCTGTCTGCTCATAGAGATCCAAGTAAACACCTTTTGCTAGAAACCATGCCATACACACCATCCGGGCATTTTTGTGACCGCCTAGTACGTGAAAGGCAGAGGCGGGAGGGGGAAGGGTCGATTCACAAACCCATCAAATTTAATGAGCAGAACTTTGTAACACTGAAACGGGACTGCCTGCAGAAAAATATTCTGTTTGAAGATGATACGTTTCCAGCCTCAGTGGAGTCCCTCGGGTATAAAGAACTGGGACAAAAGTCCACAAAAGTGAAGAACATACTGTGGAAACGACCAAAGGTAGGGATCCAAGCAAATGTACTTTCTCGTGTATGTAGCCTGCCTGATAGGATTTGTGAGGTGGAGTCCCTAAAGTTATTGTGAGAGTGCGTCGGTGCTCTGTGATGGGTGATTGGGTGTTACAGTATGTGAAGTCCAGCATGCACGATGATGGGTAAGTGAGGGTGAGAGAGCTTGCGTTTACTATAATTGAAGAGCAATCTATGTGGTCTGAGAATTCATGCAAGTGGGAGCACTCACACTGGAGGTAAAGGGAAATCTGTATTCTGTGATAGGAGGGTGAAAGCATGAGTACTATAAATATCCGTGCACCGTGATAGGGGAGTAAGGCTGGGAGTGCTAGAGATACTATAAGTGAATGGCGGGCAGTGCTGTGATGGGATGCAAATACTCACAGTTATTGTAAGTGAAAGACAGTCTGTATAATACAGTCTCACACTGTATACAAGTGGGACCACTCACTGTTACTCCTGTGTAATGTAATGGTTCTGAAGGGGTTATTGTTAGTATGGTGGTTGTACCCATGCCACGCAGATCACATATAAACTGTGGTTGGAGTCAAGGAGTTCCAGACTCATTTTCAGAGGAGACAGATGTATCTGTGACAGCACCCTAGCATCCTGTAATCATGCCAAACTAGATGGGGTTGTACTCATTGTGCAATACACCTTGTTATCTAAGAACAGTGTCTCTTCTGAATATATTTTATGGCGGTGTAATCGCCACCATTAACCACCATTAATCACTTCATAGGCTCGAAACTGCACAAACACAAACAGGGATTATTGGCAGCAAATGACCATTACCCAATATCACATACTAATAATGGTGGCAAATCTCACAAGATATCCGACACGATCATCTGGGAAGATATAATTTTTGGATAAAAGCAAAATGCTGCAGACGCTGAAGAAGAATCATTACTCTGAAAAGCTTTACTGTGTCTCTCTCCAAAGATGCTGCTGGATTTCCTGAGCATCTCTAGCACTTCATGTTTTAATACCACAACTTTTAAGAAAACTTAGTTCACTGAATGCGAATGCTTCTGTAAAGGCCAGCATCCTTAATTGGCTTAGGGAAGAGGCAATGAACTATCTTCTTGAACTGTTACGTTGGCTATAAGGGAGTTCTGAGTTTGGGTGCCACAATATGGATGGAATGGCAGTATTTTTCCAGGTCAGATGACTTGCAGGAACTTGGAGCTCATGGCTTAACTTGTTTAGCAAGCACTGAAAACAGCACCAATATGGTCATCAATGGACCAGAAAAGGAAGTGAGGGAGGTTGTCCATGTAGAACTGGAACAAGGAATGTTCAACATATCCTAAAAGGAGGTTGACATAGCTGCTTTAAACAATGTTCCCTAGTTCTAGTAACTCACCCCTTTTCATGTCCAGCCTGCCAAGACCATTCAGGATGTACACACTTCAAATCAATCCATCCCTCACTGTTCAAAACCTTGATGGAAATAAGCCCCTGACATGGCACACCTATGTGTAGCACTGTTTAGTGAAGGAAATGATTGTCAGGTTCATTTTAAATACAGCCGAGAGAAGATGGTGATGTTGGTCTCAAGGAAGAAAGACTGTGAATCCGTTAGCTGAACATTTGTAATACAGAAAATTTAGAACTTGTTATTATTAGCAGGGCACTTAAGAAAATTCAAGGTAATGATGCAGAGTGAAATGAAAGGGAAATCATGTTTAATCAATTTATTGGAGTTCTTTGAAGAAGGAACATGTGAATACAGGAAACAAATACTGCAGTTAGATTTCCAGAAGGCATTTGATAAGGCATCACACCAATTTTGTTACAAACTAAAGACTCATGAAGTAGAGGGGTAATATTTTGGCGTAGCTTGACTGAAGAAGACATGGATTTGGCTAATTAACAGGAAATTATATTTTTTTGTTTGGCAAGATGTAATGATTGGTGTGCCATGGGGATCAGTGCTGGGACCTCAACATTTTACAATTTATAAAAATTTCTTGGAGGAAGGGACTGAATGCATAGTTACTAAATTTGTTGATGATGCAAAGGTAAGTCAGTCATGAAGAAAATGAAAGGAGGCTACAAAGGTATGTAGCTAAATTGTGTGAGTGGGCAGCAATCTGGAATATGCAGTAAGAGTGTGAAAATGTGAAATTGTCTACTTTGGCAGGAAGAATAAAACAAGTATATTGTGAAAGATTGCAGAGCTCTAAGATACAGAGGGGTCTGGGTGTCAAAGTGAAAGAATCACTAAAGGATAGTGTACAAGTATAGTAAGAAATTAGGAAAGCTAATAGAATGCTGTTGTTTATTGCAAGGGCCATTGAATGTCTTTGTTCTGCTTCAGCCATATAAGATGAAACCACATACTGTGTGAATGGTATTGGTCTCCTTATTTAAGGAAGAATGCAAATCCATTGGAAGCAGCTCAGAGATGTTTCGCGAGACTAGTACCCTAAGTGGACGTTGGGGAAAACGTTGGACAGGCTAGCTTTGTGACCACTGGAGTTTAGAAGAGTGAGAGGAAACTTGATTGAAACTTGCAAAATCCTGAGGGGTCTGTGGAAAGGATATTTCCTAGAACTAGGGGACCACCAATTAAGAATAATGGTTCATTCATTTAGGATTGAGATGATAATTTATTTTCTTTTAGAGGGTCATGAGTTTTTGGAACTCTGTTTCTCAAAATATGGTGAAAGCAGAGTCTTTGCATAAATTTGTGGCAGAGGTAGAATCTACCATAAGCAAGGGGGTGAAAAATTATCGGAGATAGGCGAGAATATGGAGTTGAGGTTACAATCAGATCAACGCTAATGTTATTGAATGGTAGACTAGATTCAGGACCAAATGGCGTCCTTCACCTCCTTAATTCACCTGTTCATACATTTGATAAAAAGTATCTTTTCATTTTAACTAAAGTAATTGTGGTACCTGTTTCTACCATAATAAACTTGGAAATTAAATCAGCTAACCCTTCAGGTACTTTTTTCAAGCATACTCTAAACCATGGATAACATTTTTTGGGTCTAGCTTAAATTTATGTCCATTAAACTTATTGCTAAATTATTGACTATTGGCTGATTATAGCATTGGCCTTAATGGACACATATGTATTTTTTGACATGATGAATTTTTTTATGTGAACTGTTGAGTCCAAAAAAGCTGGTCCTTTTGGTCATTTCAATGATCTTTATTTACAAGGGGTCATAACATCTTTGGACTGATCATTGACATTGATGATATTGGTCCTCTTACTGACAGACTGAGTTTATTCTACAAATGTTAGTTGCATTCATCAAGAACACCAATCATGTTGATATACCTAGTGATTTTAGGGTATTTAAAAATGCCTTTAGACGCAACTCATGATATTTTTTAGTAACAATCTCAGTGCCAATTATGCTTAAATTTGTGTCTCAGTGAGAAACAAAGAACATATGACAGGAAATAAATATATTTGGTGGCCATGTTATTAATAAGCATGAAATTTTACCAAAGTGGAGAGTGAAGTATTTGAACTAAGAAACCATTTTCAGTTGTTGACCAGCTCAGCTAATTGTGTCGTGTCTTGTCTTGTCAGGAAATCTGTGAGAATCCAAAGTTCATCATTGGCGGAGCCTCAAGAACTGATATCTGTCAAGGAGATTTGGGTAAGCTCTTGCTTCAAGATTTCGAATACCTGAAATTACTTTGCGGATAGTATGAAACCAAAACACAATATCTTTTACAGCACCACTCATCTGCTGTTTCAAGTTAAACAGATGAAAAGCTTGGTTAGAAAAGTGAATGTAGGAATATTGCATGAATACTTTAACCCCTTCCCCGGCGACTTTTTTTGGAGAAAACGTTTCATTTTCAGACGAGTTTTTTTATTGCTTTTTTTATAGTATTTTTAATGCTGATTATGGAAATAACTTATCAGACAAGCTTGCACTCTCATCTGATGTATCCAGCTTCTAATAGAAGGTACATACTCATTGTCATCTTCTGATCTCGACATCTGGGCATAATTTGTAAAAAAGAAACAGAAAAAACCGAATGACAGTGTGTGCCCAAAAGGGGTGCATCGACGCTTCTTGCAATGCCTGAGGCAGAAGAGACACAGCTACCAGACTCTGGATTAGTGGTGCTAGAAGAGCACAGCAGTTCAGGTAGCTTTGAAATCGACGTGTCAGGCAAAAAACCTTCATCAGGAATAAATGCAGTGAGCCTGAAGCGAGAGAGATAAGCTAGAGGAGGGTGGGGGTAGGGAGAAAGTAGCATAGAGTACAATGAGTGAGTGGGGGAGGGGATGAAGGTGATAGGTCAGGGAGGAGAGGGTGGAGTGGATAGGTGGAAAAGGAGATAGGCAGGTAGGACAAGTCCGGACAAGTCATGGGGACAGTGCTGAGCTGGAAGTTTGGAACTAGGGTGAGGTGGGGGAAGGGGAAATGAGGAAACTGTTGAAGTCCACATTGATGCCCTGGGGTTGAAGGGTTCCGAGGAGGAAGATGAAGCGTTCTTCCTCCAGGCATCTGGTGGTGAGGGAGCGGCGGTGAAGGAGGCCCAGGACCTCCATGTCCTCGGCAGAGTGGGAGGGGGAGTTGAAATGTTGGGCCACGGGGCGGTGTGGTTGATTGGTGCAGGTGTCCCAGAGATGTTCCCTAAAGCGGTCTGCTAGGAGGCGCCCAGTCTCCCCAATGTAGAGGAGACCACATCGGGAGCAACGGATACAATAAATGATATTAGTGGATGTGTAGGTAAAACATTGATGGATGTGGAAGGCTCCTTTAGGGCCTTGGATAGAGGTGAGGGAGGAGGTGTGGGCACAGGTTTTACAGTTCCTGCGGTAGCAGGGGAAAGTGCCAGGATTGGAGGGTGGGTTGTAGGGGGGCGTGGACCTGACCAGGTAGTCACGGAGGGAACAGTCTTTGTGGAAGGCGGAAAGGGGTGGGGAGGGAAATATATCCCTGGTGGTGGGGTCCGTTTGGAGGTGGCGGAAATGTCGGCGGATGATTTGGTTTATGCGAAGATTGGTAGGGTGGAAGGTGAGCACCAGGGGCGTTCTGTCCTTGTTACGGTTAGAGGGGTGGGGTCTGAGGGCAGAGGTGCGGGATGTGGACGAGATGTGTTGGAGGGCATCTTTAACCACGTGGGATGGGAAATTGCGGTCTCTAAAGAAGGAGGCCATCTGGTGTGTTCTGTGATGGAACCGGTCCACCTGGGAGCAGATACGGCAGAGGCGGAGGAATTGGGAATATGGGATAGCATTTTTGCAAGAGGTAGGGTGGGAAGAGGTGTAATCCAGGTAGCTGTGGGAGTCGGTGAGTTTGTAAAAAATGTCACTGTCAAGTCGGTCGTCATTAATGGAGATGGAGAGGTCCAGGAAGGGGAGGGAGGTGTCAGAGATGGTCCAGGTAAATTTAAGGTCAGGGTGGAATGTGTTGGTGAAGTTGATGAATTGCTCAACCTCCTCGCGGGAGCACGAGGTGGCGCCAATGCAGTCATCAATGTAGCGGAGGAAGAGGTGGGGAGTGGTGCCGGTGTAATTATGGAAGATCAACTGCTCTACGTAGCCAACAAAGAGACAGGCATAGCTGGGGCCCATACGTGTGCCCATGGCTACCCCTTTGGTCTGGAGGAAGTGGGAGGATTCAAAGGAGAAATTGTTAAGGGTGAGGACCAGTTCGGCCAAACGAATGAGAGTGTCAGTGGAAGGGTACTGTTGGGGACGTCTGGAGAGGAAAAAACGGAGGGCTTGGAGGCCCTGGTCATGGTGGATGGAGGTGTAGAGGGATTGGATATCCATGGTGAGGATGAGGCGTTGAGGGCCAGGGAAGTGGAAGTCTTGGAGCAGGTGGAGGGCGTGGGTGGTGTCTCGAACGTATGTGGGGAGTTCCTGGACTAGGGGGGATAGGACAGTGTCGAGGTAGGTAGAGATGAGTTCAGTAGGGCAGGAGCATGCTGAGACAATGGGTCGGCCAGGGTGGTCAGCCTTGTGGATCTTGGGAAGGAGGTAGAACCGGGCAGTGCGGGGTTCCCGGACTATGAGGTTGGAAGCTGTGGGTGGGAGATCTCCTGAGGTGATGAGGTTCTGTATGGTCTGGGAGATGATGGTTTGGTGATGGGGGGTGGGGTCATGGTCGAGAGGGCAGTAGGAAGAGGTGTCCTCGAGTTGACGTTTGGCTTCAGTGATGTAGAGGTCAGTGCGCCGGACTACCACTGCGCTCCCTTTATCCGCTGGCTTGATGGTGAGGTTGAGATTGGAGCAGAGGGATTGGAGGGCTGTGTGTTGTGAGGGTGAGAGGTTGGAGTGGGGGAGGGGGGACGACAGGTTGAGGCGGTCAATGTCCCGGCGGCAGTTGGAAATGAAGAGGTCGAGGGCAGGTAATAGGCCAGCGCGGGGTGTCCAGGTGGATGCAGTGTGTTGGGAGGTGGGCGAAGGGGCCCTCGGAAGGTGGGCGGGAGTCCTGATTGTGAAAGTAAGCTTGGAGGCGGAGGCGACGGAAGAATTGTTCGATGCGTGGACGGTGGGGGATGAAGGTGAGTCCTTTGCTGAGGACTGATCATCAGTGAGGGGGAGGTCTGGGGGGATGGTGAAAACTCGGCAGGGCTGGGAGCTGGGATCTGGTGTGGGTGTAGAGCTGGGAGTGGGGGCGGAACCTGTAACTGGAGTGGTGTGATGGTGGGGGGAATGGGGGTGGAGTCATCAGCAGGGGTAGTGTTCCCCTTGGGGTTCTGGGGGGTGGGGATAGTGACAGCTACCAGACGTATGAGTCACCGAGTATACTCGTTTCTAGCTGAGAAGGGCCCAGAAATGCCAAGAATTGACATATAAACTCGTCTGTGGCTGTTTTTTGGAATTATATGTTTTGGACGAGCTTACTTGTCACACTCTGAAAAAGACAAATTGGGTGAAGACGAATTAACTCATCTTTGCCGGGTAAGGGGTTAAAACCAAAACAGCAGTGCATTCTATTCAGGGATCCAATGTGTCAAACAATTCAAAGGAAGGACTTTGACATGTGGGGAGCCAAGTACGCAGACCAAAGAGAATAGTAATGGCTAAAAAAAAAAGATACCCAGTCGATGGAAACATCTCTTCTGCCAATGTGGTACAATCAAAATGGCCAGAATGGAAAGTCCTCTCTCCAGCATCACCATGTTACCAAGAATCTCTGTAGAGACAACAAAGATACCAATGTTAGCTGTACATCACAAAGATAAGATGTCTGATAAAGTTGCACATTATTCATATGTTGCTACTGAAAGGCAGGTAATTAAATGAAGCTGGTGGTTATAGATTATTAAATTTTGTTACAAGATTTAGTTGAAAAGGAAGACATTTACCAATTTGTTGGCTGACGTGATCATTTTGGCTGCTGTTTCCACTCGGGTCCCTTCAGGTCTTTTTGTTCTTACACATAAGAGTGCATGGCTATGGCCCAATCAACTGAGGTCTGGCTCATGTCGTGGTGATGGAAGCTAAATTTTCACTGTGTGGCCATAGAGTCATAGAGATGTACAGCATGGAAACAGACCCTTCGGTCCAACCTGTCCATGCCGACCCAATCTAGTCCCACCTGCCAGCAACCGGCCCATATCCCTCCAAACCCTTCCTAATCATATACACATCCAAATGCCTCTTAAATGTTGCAATTGTACCAGCCTCCACCACATCCTCTGGCAGCTCATTCCATACACGTACTATCTTCTGCGTGAAAAAGTTGCCCCTTAAGTCTCTTTTATATCTTTCCCCTCTCACCCTAAACCTATGCCATCTAGTTCTGGATTCCCTGACCCCAGGGAAAATACTTTATTTATTTATCCTAGCCATGACCCTCATAATTTTGTAAACCTCTATAAGGTCACCCCTCAGCCTCCGACGCTCTAGGGAAAACAGCCCCAGCCTGTTCAGCCTGTCCGTGTAGCTCAGACCCTCCAACCCTGGCAATATCCTTGTAAATCTTTTCTGAACCCTTTTAAGTTTCACAACATCTTTCCGATAGGAAGGAGACCAGAATTCACGCAATATTCCAACAGTGGCCTAACCAATGTCCTGGGGGAAAGTGAGGACTGCAGATGCTGGAGATCAGAGCTGAAAAAGTGTTTTGCTGGAAAAGCGCAGCAGGTCAGGCAGCATCCATGGAGCAGGAGAATCGATGTTTCATGCAGGAACCCTTCTTCAGGAATGAGGAAAGTGTGTCCAGCAGGCTAAGATAAAAGGTAGGGAGGAAGGACTTGGGGGAAGGGTGTTGGAAATGCGATAGGTGGAAGGAGGTTAAGGTGAGGGTGATAGGCCAGAGTGGGGGTGGGGCGGAGAGGTCAGGAAGAAGATTGCAAGTTAGGAAGGTGGTGCTGAGTTTGAGGGTTGGGACTGAGACAAGGTGGGGGGAGGGGAAATGAGGAAACTGGAGAAATTTAAGTTCATCCCTTGTTGTTGGAGGGTTTCTAGGCGGAAGATGAGGCGCTCTTCCTCCAACTGTCGTGTAGCTATGGTCTGGCGATGGAGGAGTCCATGGACCTGCATGTCCTTGGTGAAGTGGGAGAGAGAGTTGAAGTGTTGAGCCACGGGGTGGTTGGGTTGGTTGGTCCGGGTGTCCCAGAGGTGTTCTCTGAAACGTTCTGAACGTTTTGAATGTTCTGAACGTTCTGCTCGCATCCAAATCATTTGTGTAAATGACAAAAAGTAGAGGGCCCAGTACCGATCCTTGTGGCACTGCACTGGTCACAGGCCTCCAGTCTGAAAAACAACCCTCCACCACCACCCTCTGTCTTCTAACTTTGAGCCAGTTCTGTATCCAAATGGCTAGTTCTCCCTGTATTCCATGAGATCTAACCTTGCTAATTAGTCTCCCGTGGGGAACCTTGTCGAATGCCTTACTGAAGTCCATATAGATCACATCTACTGCTCTGCGCTCATCAGTCTTCTTTGTTACTTCTTCAAAAAACTCAATCAAGGTTGTGAGACATGATTTCCCACTTTGTCACTTTGTGATAACAATTCTTCCCCTTCTTCTGGATTCCTTAGAAGATGGAGATACAGTTTGCTCTGCTGGTCTTCTCCCCATGTTCCTTGCTCCAAAAATCCACTTCTGACCAAGAACTGTCATATGATAAAATATATTACGTTTTCCATGAAATGATCCTTTATATTGGTAGCTGAGATCAAGTTTTGAATGGGTATAATCAGCTTACTGATTAGTTGTCTTATTATGCAATTCTTCTTTTACATTTCCAAGTAGCCCCTTGCAGGCTATTTTCTCGATATCCACTTGGAAGCCACTTACATGTGGTTACTAATTAGTTTTGATAAATTACTAGGAGCTGGTAGTTTGAGATCCTCTTTTCATGGAAATGTGTGTAATCAGCAGTTAGTTGATGAAATTGCAGGAATATGCGGATTTAAAACACATTTAGAAATTTACCCGAATCCAAAATGGCACAGATAGGCCAGGGACCACTTTATGTTAAACCTCAGGCCTCATTACAGTTTAACCAGTGAACTAATGACAGCTAAATTATATATTCTGGCAGCTCACAGAGGAACAACTTTGAAGATTGGGCAATTTCAATTGTAGCACTTGCCTTGAATGAGTCATCAAAAAGTACAGGGAGTCAGGAAGATTGAAAGAGGATGCAGGACCAAGAGGATGAATGGTGAGCATGGGGGGAATCAGAAGAGGAGTGACCGTAGTTGTACAGAATGACATGGGTTATTTGGATGATTTCAGGTAATGATGAGGGTAGATAGTGGAGAATAGCGGCTGGCAGCAGCCTGTCTGGTTTAATAGTCAGGAAGTTAACACTTAATAAAAACAGAAAGATCTGCGAATGTTGTTGATCAGAAACAAAAACAGAAATTGCTGGAAAAACTCGGCAGGTTTGGCAGTATCTGTGGAGCGAAATGAGAGTTAACATTAACCGTGATTTCTCTCCACTGATGTTTTAATACTTACCTTATTAGAACTTGATGCAGTGATATTAGTCTATAATTAGAGGTTTCATCTAGATTTTTAACTGGGTTCATTGGGTGACACATTTGTCTCTGAGTCAGAGATTCTGGTATCAGGCTTTTCTGTAAAATTTAAGTACAAAATCAAGGGTGACAATCCAGAGAATAACTTAAGGAGTACTGCATTATCAAAGATTTTGTCTTTCAGTTGAAACATTAAACCAAATCCCTGTCTGTCCTCTTAGATGATTGTAAAATATCCCCCAAGTACTGCTTCAAGGAAATGCAAGTATCCTAGTTTAAACTGCATACATTCATGTAGAACTCTGAGCTCAAAAACTGCATGAATTTATGTAAAACTCTGTTATCTCACTTTTTAGATTAGAATCAATCTAAACATCAGGTCATAGACAGAGAACACAGGGGGCTAACACCTTCAACATATTGTCTAGCTATCACCATTGTTAACAGCTAACCCGAGAATGCAACTTTAAAAAAAAGGGTTTTGTGATTTACACATGAAAGAAGTGAAACTATCACTGTATTCTAACAGATGAAAGGCTGAACAGACAATCAATTCTTCAATGTATAATTTCAGTTACATCACAGTGCAAATTTTTGCTATAAATTCTGTTACGATCGAGCCCTCCATAATCACCTGATGAAGGAACGTCGCTCCGAAAGCGAGTGTGCTTCCAATTAAACCTGTTGGACTATAACCTGGTGTTGTGTGATTTTTAATCTTGCAGAGATTGCTTGCAATTGCTTGTGCAAAGTCTACTCGAGGTCATTCCTTAACATGCTGTGTTAACAGAAGCAAAACTGGGATGAAGATTCACACTTCAACACTGGCCATTGATATCTGAGCAGCAGCCCCCCTGTAGAAGGTATCCTGGAGGAATCAATTAAGAAAAATAGGACAGTTTTTGAAGGGTTAATGTGTGATATAAGAGCAGAGGAGTTCTTTCATTCTCCATAGACTAATCCATAGAGCTGTTGAATGCTGACGAGCATAAAATAACATTGTGTGAGATAGGTGCTGAGCCGCGGGTCAGTGCTTTGGAACAATGCCCATTAGGAGCTGCATCCCAGCAAGCTGCCGACCTTTGTACAGGCTATTGTTTCAGCAGACCATGTCCTAACAATAAGATGTGCTGCCAGTTGGATTCTCTGTGTTCAGATTGAACATGCTCTGTCCATCAGCAGCAGAATATTTCTTTCTTGCAATCATTCTCATGATGGGGGTATCACTAGTTGGACGATCAATTTATTGCCCTTCTCTAATTGCCCTTGAGAACACGGCTGCGAGCTATCTTTCTAAACCATTGCAATCCATCTTTTTTTCAGAAAAAAATCATGGGATATATGCTTCACTAGCATGGGCAGCATTTACTACCAAATTATCCTTCTCGAGCTGCTACAGTCCTTGGAATGTAGGGACACCCACAGTGCTGTGAGGAAGGGAATTTCAGGATTTTGACCAATGTCAATAAAGGAACAGCAGTATTGTTCAGCAGGATGGGGTGTTGGTTAGAAGGAAAACGTGCAGGCAGTGATGTTCCTGTGTATCTGCTGCCCTTGTTCTTCAAAGTCATAGAGTTCATGAGTTTAGATTTGTTGAAGCGGCCTTGGTAAGATGCTACAACACATTTAGTAGATAGCATACTCTGTTGCCATTGTGAATTGGTGGTGAAGAGAACGAATGTTGGTTGCTGATCAAGTTGGCTGCTTTGCATGGTGACAAGCCTTGAACATGTTGGATAAGCTTTGGGTAGACAGGAACTGAATTAATTATCACAGAATTTGGTCGCTGACCTGCTCTTGTTACCGCAGTATTTATTTGACTGGTCCAGTTCAGTTTCTAGTTAATGGTAATTCCTGGAATGTTGATGGTGAGGGATTCGGCGATGGTAATGTCACTGGATATCATGGGGAAGTGTCACTTATCAGCCCAAGCCTGAATGTTGTTCAGGTGTTGCTGCCTGCAGTCACAGACAGGTTCAGTATCTGAGGAGTTGTGGTTGGGACTGAACATTGTGTAGTCACCAGCAAACATCTCAGTTCAGACCAAATATTGGAGGGAAGGTCATTAATGAAGTAGGTGAAGGGGATTCTCCCTCAAATATGACTCTGAGGAACTCCTGCAGTGATGTCCTGGGCTGAAATCATTGGCCACGATCAACTACACAACCTTTGTGTTGGGTGGGGAGTTTCCCCCTTACTTCCTATTGACTTCAGTCTCCTAAGGGATCTTTGATGTCATCTTCTCATGGACAATTCTCATTGACTAGTGACGCCTGTATACCTTCCAAGAACAGAAGTGGAAAAGTAGTCATAGATGGCAACACCAGTCACTATCACCTCCCCTCTGAATTTCAGCTCTTATTCTTCATGTTTTGACCAAAGCTACAACAGAGTTTTGAGCCGATTCTTCAAACCCCAGCTGTACATTGGTGAGCAGCTTGTTAATGAATATTTTTGGTTTTCAGCACTGTCACTTGTTGATAATTGAAAGTAGCCTGAATTAGCTGAAGAGCAGGGACTAGGAAAAACCTGGAAAATGTTCAGGCTTGTGCTGATTGTTTATACTACCCATCCCAAATCACCGTTGAACTGAATGACCTGTCGGAGTGCAGTTAAGCGTAATCACATTACTGTGGTTCAGACGTCACATATAGGCCAGATCGGGTAAGGACAACGTACTGCCTTCCCGAAAGGATGTTAGAGAACCAGATGGGTTTTTGAGACAGTTGATAATAATTTCATGATCAACTCCATATTTATTAATTAATCAATCTTAAATTTCACTAGGGGCTATGGAAACCAGGAATTTGAAACCATGATGGTAAGGTCAGTGGCAGGTACCCACAGAATCAGACCCCAATAAGAGTCAGTGCCTGTGGAAGAGATTTAAGGCAATGTGAGAGAGTTTTTTTTTGGTTTATGAATTTTATATAGGCCAGCATTTATTGTCCATTTCTAATTACCCTTTATAACTGGCTGGACCATTTCAGAGAGAAGTTAATGTTAACCACATCTGGAGTCACACATATGCCACACTATGGAAGAACAGCAGATTTCCTCCCTGAAGGACATTAGTTAACCAGCTGGGATTTTAATGACAATCCAGTTGTTCCATGTCAGTATTAATGAGGCTAACATTTTATTCCAGATTAATGAATTGAATGTGGGTTCGAACTCATAACTTCAGAGCATTGATTCAGACCTCTGGATTGCTAGTTCAATAACAATTTAATTGTAAATAATTTGTGTGTGTTCTACTGACCAAGTAGGGGAATAATTATGAATTGGCACTGAAACATACAGAATAGGAAAGTCCTGGTTCAATTTAGGTGATCATAAATGGGGTAGGAGGATAGATACAGTTAATTTGGATGCTTCTGGATTTGAGAATGAAGGAGCAGCCAGGGTTTCCACATTTGATAAGCTGTGACAATGGGTTAAACTGATTGTGCTTGACTCTTTTGCCTCAGTCACATAACCAGCCAGCGTTTACACAAGGCATCATGGGCAAGGTTTCTGGGAGAGCTTTACTATAGGTAAAGGAAAAGTTGTCATAGTCCTGCCAGACCATGGCTGGTGGTGGTTTAACCTGTGGGTCACATACTGTAATGCAAATGAGTGCCTGCAGGAGAGGAATAGGAAAGGGAAAAGACTGGGAGATATATAGGGTGTGAATTTTCACATGTGATCTGCTAAACAGGCTTGCTCATGCTTTTTCTCAAGTTTCTGCATTAATTTCAGAAACAAGGTGGATAATTAGAGCAAAACAGCATTGGTAGAGGGCTGGAATATTTAACTGAAGATACTTTAAAGATCTGGAGTAGGATTTCCAACACTAAGTGTAATCAGGACAGCCCTTGAAGGCATTCTGTCCCTCTACATTTTTTGAGGGAATAAGGGAGCCCTCCCTTTTGACTAGTCAATACAAATGAATCAGATTAATCAATTGTTCAATACTGTACTAGGCCAACTGGTTGTTGCACTTGTCTACATCAAAAAACAATGTGAAATGCTGGCACACATCCCTCTGGGATTTACTAAATCAAGAACTGAATTTAATCCACTTGACAGAGAGCCAGTATGAGCCTGATCTGCTTCCCTAGGACACAGATTGAGACAAATATTGACTGCGCCTGAAGGACCATCAACTTGATAAAAGATGCTCTTTGGTCGGCCTGAAACTTGTTGGTCTTCCAGAGCAAGGAGTTGACTTCGACCGAGTGTTGCAGACTGGCACATTCCAAGGTCCAGGACAACGTGCTAAGGGTCACACTAAAGCTTGGGGCAGCTGCCAAAAGGCGTAGTGGAGAGAGATCATCATCTAAGCTCTTTCTAGTGAAATACAATGAGGGTCCGTTCAGTTATCAGATTATCCCGGTGCTCAAATGTATGTAAATATAGTCTTACATAATTAAGAAATGCCTTGGGTTTGTTTATTGTTTGAATTAAGAGGGCTAAAGGGGGTCATAAAGTATCTTTAGCAAACAGGGTTAAGGAAAATCTCAAAGCCTTTTATTCATATGTAACGAGCACTTGGGTAACTAGAGAAAGGGTTGGCTCACTCAAGGACGAAGGAGGAAAGTTATGCATGGTATCAGAGAAAATGGGTGAGATTGTTAATGAGTACTTTGCATCGGTGTTCACCGAGGAGATGGACATGACGGATGCTGAGGTTAGGGATAGATGTTTGAATACTCTAGGTCAAGTCGGCATACGGAGCGAGAAAGTGTTGGATATTCTAAAAGGCATTAGGTTGGACAGGTCCCCAGGTCCTGATGAGATCTATGCCAGGTAACTGAGGAGAGAGGGGAAATAGCTGAGGCCTTAACAGATATCTCTGCAGCATCCTTGAACACAGATGAGGTGCTGGAGGACTGGGGAATTGCTAATGTTGTCCCCTTGTTTAAGAAGGGTAGCAGGAATAATCCAGGTAATTATATACCAGTGAGTCTGATGTCAGTGATAGGGAAGCTGCTGGGGAAGATACGGGAAATATGATCTATTTACGTTTGGAAGAAAATGGGCTTAGCAGTGATAGGCAACATGGTTTTGTGCAGGGAAGGTCATGTCTTACCAATTTAATATAATTCTTTGAAGAAGTGATGAAGTTGATTGATGAGGGAAGGGTAGATATCAGATACATGGACTTCAGTAAGGCATTTGATAAGGTTCCCCATGGTAGGCTGATGGAGAAAGTGAAGTTGCATGGGGTCCAGGGTGTACTAACTAGATGGATAGAGAACTGGCTGGACAACAGGAAACAGAGAGTAGTAGTGGAAGAGAGTTTCTCAAGATGGAGAACTGTGACCAGTGGTGTTCGACAGGGATCTGTGTTGGGAGCACTGTTGCTTGTAATACACATAAATGATCTGGAGGAAGGTATAGGTGGTCTGATTAGCAAGTTTGCAGAAGACACTAAGATTGGTGGAGTAGCAAATAGTGAAGGGGACTATCAGAGAGTGCAGCAGAATATAGATGGATTGGAGAGTTGGGCATAGAAATGGCAATGAAATTCATTAAGTGAAAGAGCCCAGTTGTCAGTACTTCAGAAGCAAAAGGGGGTTGGCTTCAGTATTATTCTGTATTTCGACGCAATTCCTTTAACTCAACAAGCATCACCCATCAGACATCGCTGCCAGTAAACCAAGTCTGCCTAGCGGATTGACATTTTAGACAATTATCCGATCAGACTACTGTGTGCTGAATTTAAGTTTAAAACATCAGGATCAAATTCATTGGTGTGAAAATGTAACAGGAACAAACATTCAAACGAATATTTTCAAATGTGAATGGAGACTAAAACTTCTGTCGTAGTTTTTCAGACTAGAAAATTGGATAATAGTGCTCTCCAAACGTTAGTGCTGGGAACACAGCGTGTTCAAAATATACATATAAGTGAGTTGGATACTGGAATATGGAGTGAAATGATGCAGTTTGGTAATGATGCCAAATTTGAAGGTGTTTCAGATCATGAGGATGACACCAGTCAACTGCAATAGAACAGGTAGGTTAGCAGAATTGACAGTCAAATGGTAATAGAATTTTATAAAGAGAAGTCTAAAAGGTGATGCACATTGACAGAAGACCAATTGGATGAGGCACTGGTGAGGAAGGACATACAAGGGAGGTAGGGAGAGGAGGAGTTCATGTGCATATATCTTTGAACGTTGCAGAAAGTATTGAGAGAGTTGTTAGCAAAGCAAATAGGATCTTTGGTTTCATAGCTGGATATATTGATCTGGAAAGTTATATTGAACCCTTTTTAAGGTCCTGATTAGGTCGCAACTAGAACATTTTATTCTTGGAATATGTGCTTGGGGGGAGTAAAGGTTGCAGGGTTGAGGGGATAGAACTGTGAAATGGATCTGATTGGATTGCTGTTCAGATAGCTGGTGTGCACTTTATTGACCTTCTTTTGTGCCCTAATGACTTTTTGACACAGTGGGCTAAACTTAAAACTGTTCCTCAAGACATGTTCAGAGCTATAGGGAATTTACTTTGGTTAAACGGTGAATGTTTGGGACCCTATTATCATGTGGCTTATGTCTTGATGAAGCCAGTGAGTGGCTTTCCTGTCTTCACCTTTCATTTTATTAAATATTACATTCTTTAAATCTCACACCTCACTCCCCATCACCTCCACCCACTGCCCATCTCATCCATGCTAACCCATGTCAAACCTTTCGACTCACCTACTCCCTTTGCCCACTCATAACCCTCTTCCAATTTAATGACAACAAACTTCCATCCAGCGATATGGTCTCTTTTAGCCCTTTGTGTTTTGGTGCCAACAAGTGTTAATCCATGCTGTTAAACACCACCCTTTGCACTTACACCCATGCCAATTTAGTATCCTTGGGAGGCATGCAAAGATGAAGTAAACTGAAGTTCTAAATAACTATTAACAGAAGTCACTATATAAAGAAAAGCTCACCTTCAATAAAAGGCCATTAAATGTTCTTAAACCTACTCAAATATTAAAGCCATTATAAAATAAAAAATTTATAATCAATATTTCACACCAAAGACAGCTAGCTAATCCTTTAGCATCTTTCAGCTGTCAATCAAACTGTGAACTTACAACCCCTCTCCATTAATTGAGGAAGACAATCAAGCAGTAATAAAGTTATAATTAGAGCAGTTGGGATTATATCAACAAACTGCGATTGAACCTGCTTGCACAGATTTTTTTTAAAAAACTCATTGACTTGGGCAGTCTACTTATTTTCAATTGTTAAAATACAGGAGTTTAAAACAAATTTGGAGTTTAGATAGTTTTGTTTACCTTAAGCACCATTCATGAGTATGTACATCTATTCTAAAAATCTGAAATTCCCACACTTTGAGATAAGGTCCTTGCTTGAATAAAACATGGGGTCTGTTTGAACTAAGCACTGAGTACAAATGAGGCTGATGAGTTCAGGTTTCCCACATCTGGCCCATATCCCTCCAAACCCTTCCTATTCATATACCCATTCAAATGCCTTTTAAATGTTGTAATTGTACCAGCCTCCACCACATCCTCTGGCAGCTCATTTCATACACGTACCACCCTCTGTGTGAAAAAGTTGCCCTTTAGGTCTCTTTTATATCTTTCCCCTCTCACTCTAAACCAATGCCATCTAGTTCTGGACTCCCCGATCCCAGGGAAAAGACTTTGTCTATTTACCCTATCCATGCCCCTCATAATTTTGTAAACCTCTATAAAGTCACCCCTCAGCTCCAGGGAAAACAGCACCAGTCTGTTCAGCCTCTCCCCATAGCTCAAATCCTCCAACCCTGGCAACATCCTTGTAAATCTTTTCTGAACCCTTTCAAGTTTCACAATTTGGAGATGCAGGTGTTGGACTGGGGTGTACAAAGTTAAAAATCACACAACACCAGGTTATAGTCCAACAGGCTTAATTGGAAGCACACTAGCTTTCGGAGCGACGTTCCTTCATCAGGTGGTAGTACTTTCACAACATTTTTCTGATAAGTAGGAGACCAGAATTGCACGCAATATTCCAACAGTGGCCTAACCAATGTCCAGTACAGCCACAACATGACCTCACAATTCCTGTACTCAATACTCTTGACTAATAAAGGAAAGCATACCAAAAGCCTTCTTCACTATCCTATCTACCTGCGACTCCACTTTCAAGGACCATTGAACCTGTACTCCAAGGTCTCTTTGTTCAGCAACACTCCCTAAGACCTTACCATTAAGTGTATAAGTCCTACTAAGATTGGCTTTCCCAAAATGCAGCACCTCGCATTTATCTGAATTAAACTCCATCTGCCGCTTCTCAGCCCATTGGCCCATCTGGTCAAGATCCTTTTGTAATCTGAGGTAACTTTCTTCGCTGGGAAAAGTGAGGATTGCAGATGCTGGAGACCAGAGCTGAAAATGTGTTGCTGGAAAAGCGCAGCAGGTCAGGCAGCATCCAAGGAACAGGAGAATTGACGTTTCGGGCATGAGCCCTTCTTCAGGTATGAGGAAAGTGTGTCCAGCAGGCTAAGATAAAAGGTAGGGAGGAGGGACTTGGGGGAAGGGTGTTGGAAATGCGATAGGTGGAAGGAGGTTATGGTGAGGGTGATAGGCCGGAGTGGGGGTGGGGGCGGGGGCGGAGAGGTCAGGAAGAAGATTGCAGGTTAGGAATGCGGTGCTAAGTTCGAGGGATTTGACTGAGACAAGGTGGGGGGAGGGGAAATGAGGAAACTGGAGAAATCCGAGTTCATCCCTTGTGGTTGGAAGGTTCCTAGGCGGAAAATGAGGCGCTCTTCCTCCAATCGTCGTGTTGCCATGGTCTGGCAATGGAGGAGTCCAAGGACCTGCATGTCCTTGGTGGAGTGGGAGGGGGAGTTGAAGTGTTGAGCCACGGGGTGGTTGGGTTGGTTGGTCCGGGTGTCCCAGAGGTGTTCTCTGAAACGTTCTTCAAGTAGGCGGCCTGACTCCCCAATATAGAGGAGGCCACATCGGGTACAGCGGATGCAATAGATGATGTGTGTGGAGGTGCAGGTGAATTTGTGACGGATATGGAAGGATCCCTTGGGGCCTTGGAGAGAAGTAAGGAGGGAGGTGTGGGCGCAGGTTTTGCATTTCTTGAGGTTGCAGGGGAAGGTGCCGGGAATGGAGGTTGGGTTGGTGGGGGGGTGTGGACCTGACGAGGGAGTCACGGAGGGAATGGTCTTTTCGGAACGCTGATAAGGGAGGGGAGGGGAATATATCCCTGGTGATGGGGTCCGTTTGCCGGTGGTGGAAATGACGACGGATGATCTGATGTATATGCAGGTTTGTCGGGTGGTAGGTGAGGACCAGTGGGGTTCTGTCCAGGTGGCGATTGGAGGGGCGTGGCTCAAGGGCGGAGGAGCAGGAAGTAGAGGAGGTGGAGGGCATCGTCGATCACGTCTGGGGGGAAATTGCGGTCTTTGAAAAAGGAGGCCATTTGGGTTGTATGGTGTTGGAACTGGTCCTCCTGGGATCAGATGCGGCGGAGACGAAGGAATTGGGAAGATGGGATGGCGTTTTTACAGGGGGCTGGGTGGGAGGAGGTGTAGTCTAGGTAGCTGTGGGAGTCGGTCGGTTTATAGTAAATGTCCGTGTTGATTTGGTCGTCTGAGATAGAAATGGAAAGGTCTAGGAAGGGGAGGGAGGAGTCTGAGACGGTCCAGGTGAATTTGAGGTGGGGTGGAAGGCGTTGGTAAAGTGGACGAACTGTTAAACCTCCTCGTGGGAGCACGAGGCAGTGACGATACAGTCATCGATGTAGTGGAGGAAAAGGTGGGGGTGGTGCCAGTGTAGCTGCGAAAGATGGACTATTCCACATATCCTACAGGTACATTCCCCTTCATTCCCCTACGCTCTCAGATTAACGAGAAAACACACGGCGAGACGTCAAACAATTCTTCCGCTACCTTCGCCTCCGCACCTACTTCTTCAGCCAGGATTCTCGCCCACCCTCTGATGACCCCTTCTCCCGCCTCCAACACACCCCATCCATCTGGACACCCTGTGCTGGCCTCTTACCCGCCCTCGATCTCTTCATAGCCAACTGCCGCCGCGACATTAACTGCCTCAACCTCTCCACCCCTCTCACCCACTCCAACCTCTCACCCTCGAAACGTGCAGCCCTCCACTCCCTCCGTTCCAACCCCAACCTCAGTATCAAACCAACAGACAAGGGAGGCGTGGTAGTAGTTTGGCATACCGACCTTTACACCGTTGAGGCTAAACGGCAGCTCGCGGACAACTCCTCCTACTGCCCCCTTGACCATGACCCCACCTCCCACCACCAAACCATCATCTCCCAGACCATCCATAACCTCATCACCTCAGGGGATCTCCCATCCACCGCCTCCAACCTCATGGTCCCACAACTTCACACCACCCGTTTCTACCTTCTGCCCAAAATCCACAAACCTGACTGCCCCGGCCAACCCACTGTCTCAGCCTGCTCCTGCCCCACCGAACCCATCTCTGCATATCTCAACACGGTCCTGTCCCCCTTAGTCCAAGAACACCCCACCTACATTCGGGACACCACCCACGCCCTCCACCTCCTCCATGATTTTCGTTTCCCCGGTCCCCAACGCCTTATCTTCACCATGGACATCCAGTCCCTGTACACCTCCATCCCCCATCACGAAGGACTCAAAGCCCTCCGCTTCTTCCTTTCCCGCCGTTCCAACCAGTACCCTTCCACTGACACCCTCCTTCGACTGACTGAACTGGTCCTCACCCTGAACAACTTCTCTTTCCAATCCTCCCACTTCCTCCAAACCAAACGATTAGCCATGGGCACCCGCATGGGCCCCAGCTATGCCTGCCTCTTCGTAGGATATGTGGAACAGTCCATCTTCCGCAGCTACACTGGCAACCACCCCCCACCTTTTCCTCCACTACATCGATGACTGTATCGCCGCTGCCTCGTGCTCCCACGAGGAGGTTGAACAGTTCATCCACTTTACCAACACCTTCCACCCTGACCTCAAACTCACCTGGACCGTCTCAGACTCCTCCCTCCCCTTCCTAGACCTTTCCATTTCTATCTCGGGCGACCGAATCAACACGGACATTTACAATTAACCGACCGACTCCCACAGCTACCTAGACTACACCTCCTCCCACCCTGCCCCCTGTAAAAATGCCATCCCATATTCCTAATTCCTTCGTCTCTGCTTCATCTGCTCCCAGGAGGACCAGTTCCAATACCGTACAACCCAGATGGCCTCCTTCTTCAAAGACCCCAATTTCCCTCCAGACGTGATTGATGATGCCCTCCACCGCTTCTCCTCCACTTCCCGCTCCTCCGCCCTTGAGCCACGCCCTTCCAATTGCCACCAGGACAGAACTCCACTGGCCCTCACCTACCACCCAACAAACCTTCATATATATCGTATCATCCGTCGTCATTTCCGCCACCTCCAAACGGACCCCACCACCAGGGATATATTTCCCTCCCCTCCCCTATCAGCGTTCTGAAAAGACCACTCCCTCCATGACTCCCTCGTCAGGTCCACACCCGCCACCAACCCAACCTCCCCTCCCGGCACCTTCCCCTGCAACCGCAAGAAAAGCAAAACTTGCGCCCACATTCCCCCCTTACTTCCGTCCAAGGCCCCATGGGATCCTTCCATATCTGCCACAAATTCACCTGCACCTGCACACACATCATTTACTGCATCCGCTGCACCCGATATGGCCGCCTCTATATTGGGGAGACTGGCCGCCTACTTGTGGAACGTTTCAGAGAACACCTCTGGGACACCTGGACTAACCAACCCAACCACCCCGTGGCTCAACACTTCAACCCCCCCTCCCACTCCACCAAGGACATGCAGGTCCTTGGACTCCTCCATCGCCAGACCATAGCAACACGACGATTGGAGGAAGAGCGCCTCATCTTCCGCCTAGGAACCTTCCAACCACAAGGGATGAACTCGGATTTCTCCAGTTTCCTCATTTCCCCTCCCCCCACCTTGTCTCAGTCAAATCCCTCGAACTCAGCACCGCCTTCCTAACCTGCAATCTTCTTCCTGACCTCTCCGCCCCCACCCCCACTCCGGCCTATCACCCTCACCTTGACCTCCTTCCACCTATCGCATTTCCAACGCCCCTCCCCCAAGTCCCTGTCCCTACCTTTTATCTTAGCCTGCTGGACACACCTTTCTCATTCCTGAAGAAGGGCTCATGCCCGAAACGTCGATTCTCCTGCTCCTTGGATGCTGCCTGACCTGCTGCGCTTTTCTAGCAACACATTTTCAGCTTTCTTCGCTGTCCACTACACTCCAATTTTGGTGTCATCTGCAAACTTACTAACTGTACCTCTTATGCTCACACCCAAATCATTTATATAAATTACAAAAAGGAGAGGGCCCAGCACCCATACTTGTGGCACTCCACTGGTCACAGGCCTCCAGTCTGAAAACCAACCCTCCACCACCACCCTCTGTCTTCTACCTTTGAGTCAGCTCTAAATCCAAATGGCTAGTTCTCGCTGTATTCCATGAGATCTAACCTTGCTAATCAGTCTCCCATGGGGAACCTTGTTGAGCGCTTTTCTGAAGTCCATATAGATTACATCTACTGCTCTACTCTCATCAATCCTCTTTGATACTTCCTCAAAAAAACTCAATCAAGTTTGTGAGACATGATTTCCCTTGCACAAAGCCATGTTGACTATTCCTAATCAGTCCTTGCCTTTCCAAATACATGTACATCCTGTCCCTCAGGTTTCCCTCCAACAACTTGCCCACCACCGACGTCAGGCTCACTGGTCTTTAGGTCCCTGGCTTGTCCTTACCACCCTTCTTAAACAGTGGCATCACGTTTGCCAACCTCCAGTCTTCCGGGACCTCACCTGTGACTATCGATGATACAAATATCTCAGCAAGAGGCCCAGCAATCACTTCTCTAGCTTCCCACAGAATTCTAGGATACACCTGATCAGGTACAGGGGATTTATCCACCTTTACCCGTTTCAAGACATCCAGCACTTCGTCCTCTGTAATATGGACATTTTTCAAGATGTCACATCTATTTCATGACAGTTTATATCTTCAATATCCTTTTCCACAATAAATACTCATGCAAAATACTCATTTAGTGTCTCCCAAATTTTCTGCTGCTCCACACAAAGGCCACCTTGCTGATCTTTGAGGGGCCCTATTCTCTCCCTTGTTACCCTTTTGTCCTTTAATGTATTTGTAAAAACTCTTTGGATTCTCCTTAATTCTATTTGCCAAAGCTATCTTGTGTCCCCTTTTTGCCCTCCTGGTTTCCCTCTTAAGTATACTCCTACTTCCTTTATACTCTTCTAAGGATTCACTCAATCTATCCTGTCTATACCTTACATATGCTTCCTTCTTTTTCTTAACCAAACCCTCAATATCTTTAGTCATCCAGCATTCCCTATACCTACCAGCCTTTCCTTTCACCCTGACAGGAATATACTTTCTCTGGATTCTCGTTACCTCACTTCTGAAGGCTTCCCATTTTTCAGCCGTCCCTTTACCTGTGAACGTCTGTCCCCAATCAACTTTTGAAAGTTCTTGCCTAATATCATCAAAATTGGCCTTTCTCCAATTTAAAACTTCAACTTTTAGATCTGATCTATCCTTTTCCATCCATACTCTGGTGCGGCCGCATCTGGAATATTGTGTGCAGTTTTGGTCGCCATACTATAGGAAGGATGTGGAGGCACTGGAACGGGTGCAGAGGAAGTTTACCAGGATGTTGCCTGGTATGGTAGGAAGATCCTATGAGGAAAGGCTGAGGCACTTGGGGTTGTTTTCATTGGAGAAAAGAAGGTTTAGGGGTGACTTGATAGAGGTGTACAAGATGATTAGGGGGTTAGATAGGGTTGACAGTGAGAACCTTTTCCCACGTATGGAGTCAGCTATTACAAGGGGGCATAGCTTTAAATTAAGGGGGGGTAGATATAGGACTGATGTTAGGGGTAGGTTCTTCACTCAGCGAGTCGTAAGTTCATGGAATGCCCTGCCAGTAGCAGTAGTGGACTCTCCCTCTTTCTGGGTATTTAAGCGGGCATTGGATAGGTATATGGAGGATAGTGGGTTAGTGTAGGTTAGGTGGGCTTTGATCGGCGCAACATCGAGGGCCGAAGGGCCTGTACTGCGCTGTATTCTTCTATGTTCTATGTTCTATTATTTTAAATCTAATAGAATTATGGTCTCTAATAGAATTAAAGTGCTCCCCCACTGACACCTCAGTCACCTGCCCTGCCTTATTTCTCAAGAGTAGGTCAAGTTTTGCACCTTCTCCAGTAGGTACATTGACATACTAAATCAGAAAAGTGTCATGTACACACTTGACAAATTTCTCTCCATCTAAACCCTTAACAATATGGCAGTCCCAGTCTATGTTTGGAAAGTTAAAATCCCCTATCATAACCACCTTATTATTCTTACAGATAGCTGAGATCTCTTTGCAAATTTGTTTCTCAATTTCCCTCTGACTATTAGGGGGTGTATAATACAATCCCAATAAGGTTTCATACCTTTCTTATTTCTCAGTTTCACCCAAATAACTTCCCTGGATGTATTTCTAGGAATATCCTCCCTCAGCACAGCTGTAATGCTATCCCTTATCAAAAATGCCACTCGCCCTCCTCTCTTGCCTCCCTTTCTATCCCTCCTGTAGCATTTGTATCCTGGAACATTAAGCTGCCAGTCCTGTCCATCCCTGAGCCATGTTTCTGTGATTGCTATGATATCCCAGTCCCATGTTCCTAACCATGCCCTGAGTTCATCTGCCTTCCCTGTTAGGCCCCTTGCATTGAAATAAATGCAGTTTAATTTATTAGCCCTACTTTGTCCCTGCCTGCCCTGACTGTTTGAGTCGCTTCTGTTCTCAACTGTACCAGTCTCAGATTGATCTCTTTCCTCACTATCTCCCTGGGTTCCACCCCCACCCCCACCTTACTAGTTTAAATCCTCCCAAGCAGCTCTCACAAATTTCCCTGCCATCATATTCGTCCCCTTCCAATTTAGGTGCAATCCGTCCTTATTGTACAGGTCACTTCTACCCTAAAAGAGATTCCAATGATCCAAAAATGTGAATCCTTCTTCCATACACCAGCTCCTCAGCCATGCATTCACCTGCTGTATCCTCCTATTCCTCCCCTCACTAGTTGGAGCACCAGGAGTAATCCAGATATTACTACTCTCGAGGACCTTTTTAAATTCCTGCCTAACTCTCTGTAATATCCCTTCAGAATCTCAACCTTTTCCCTTCCTATGTCATTGGTTCCAATGTGGACAATGACCTCTTGCTGGCCCCTCTCCCCCTTGAGAACATTCTGCATCCTCTCTGAGACATCCTTGATCCTGGCACCAGGGAAGCAACACACCATTCTGCTTTTTCGCTGCTGGTCACAGATACGTCTATCTGTACCTGGGTGTAGAGAATCCCCTAACACAATTGATCTCTTGGAACCCAACATACCCCTTGTTGCATTAGAGCCAGTCTCAATACCAGAAGCTTGGCTGTTCGTGCTACGTTCCCCTGAGAATCCATCACCCCCTACATTTTCCAAAACAGCATACTTGTTTGAAATGGGTATATCCACAAACATTCCTGCACTAGCTGCCTACCTCGATGTCCCTGATCCCATCATTTTTAAAATTCACAAAATCTTTACAACTCCACAAGAATCACTCATAACTCTCTTTTGCAACTATGTGTAACTCTTTTACACTTCTCAGATGTTATCTGACCCGTGGAAAGTTTCTGTCATTTCTGTTTTCATTTCCAGGTTTCATTGAATTGGGAAAAATTAATGGGCTTTCTGAACAATTTGATTACTGTTGAGAGAGTGTAGGTAGAAAAGGACTTATAGTTGTAATTATGGACAGAGTCAAGACCCACATGAATTATCATCCAACAGATCCATTTGAAACTGCAAGCTTTCAGAGCTCCACTCCTTCCTCAGGCAACTAGTGAGAGAGAATACATCAGACACAATTTATAGTAAAAGATCAAAGGGTCATACAACTCATGCTAATATATCGAAAATATCTAGATGGCTATTAAATCTCCATTCAGTAAGAATGGAGATGAGGTTTAGATTGATTAATATGTAAATCCCCGAATTTCTTCCAAGTCACTGTCCCAAGATAACTTAAGATTTTATCAGTGTAAAGGTGACATCTCAGGTTAGACAATGCATTTTAGGTGTTTGCGTCTCAACCTGGAGTCAGACTGGTTTTATTTCCAGAGTAGGAATTTATAAAATGCCACATTGACTGTCTACAGATCGTGTGCTTTTTCAACAAAATGGAATGCATCTGCAAATGCAAATTCAACCCATAAATTTATATATGTGTCTGTGCATGTGTGTTTGTATGCTTGAGAGGGAGTGGATGTGAGTATATGGGTATGTGTGTGTGTGTGTTTCTGTCTAACACACACAGACCTTCTCTCATACACCTACTCACAGATACTCACGCACACTTTGTCACAGGCATATACTCCCTCATACTAGTGTGCACTATCTCAAACACACACACGCTCACACACATATACTCCCTCACACTCTCTCACACACCACTTGCACCCACGCATTCTCTCTTCCTCACACACACACATATGTGCACAAACATATAAATCAATGGAGTGAATTTGCATTTACAGATTTGTATTTGCAGCTATATTCTATTTTGTTCAAAAAGCCCACGATCTGTAGACAGTCAGTCAATGTGGCATTTTATAAATTCCTGCTTTGGAAATAAAACCAGTCTGACTCCAGATTCAGACACAAACAGATTTGAAACAGAGCTTCACACCTAAAATGCATTGTCTGATCTGAGATATCCCCTTAATACTGATAAAATCTCAAGTTATCTTGGGGTAGTAACTTGAAAGAAATTCTGGGAATTACAGACGACTCAATTGAAACCTGCATTACCACTCTTACTGATTAGACACTTAATAGTTATCTAGCTTTGTTCAATACATTAGCATAAGTTGATTTTTCTATGTATAAATTCTGTGTGTGATGTATTCTCTTGCACTAGCTGCCTGAGGAAGGAGCAGGGCTCTGAAAGCTTGCGGTTTCAAATAAATCTGTTAGACTATAACCCAGTGTTGTGTGTTTTTTGACTTTGTCCACCCCAGTCCAACACCAGCACCTCCACATCATGTATTTATGGAGTGTAGGCCATAGAGCAAGGGACAGGATATATAAGACTAAATAAGAATTGTAAGGCAGAGAACAAGAGATTTTGTTATCAGCAGAGATTGTGAAAGTCTAAATGAACTAATAGTTAGTGATTGAAGAGACTATGTCGACATTTCAAAGGTTGTTGGGATGTTTTCTGCCTGTGAAACTTGAAGGAGTCCACACATTCATTTTATCCTTTTAGCTCCCTGTGTCAGCCTATTGCATGTTGCTGCTAATATTAGAAGAATGATTAGCTCTGGAAAATCCAACAGATGGTGCCTCTTACTGAGTTAAAATGTCACAGCAATTTGATGAGCAAGTGTCCTGTTTCACATCCTGCGAGAGTATGAGAGACAATAGTTTCCCATTGATTGTGGGATAAATCTGAAGATATGACTTACCCTCATTACCCACTTGCATTCCTTGACTTTGGTTTCACTCTTCCATTTCAGTGTTGAGCACCTTCACCAAGTTCAGAATTTCGCAAATTACATAGATTCCTTCTGGTATCTCTGACTTTATCTTATAGGTTTTTCACTTACTGGCGTATTATTCTTGAGTAATTAATGTCTTTCTAAATGTGGTGCAAGTGGCTATTCCTCATGTGTGAGGGCAGACAGTGAGCATTGGTGGATTATTTTACTTGAGCTCCATTTGACATCTGAGCTCCATTCTGTGCATACTTCATATCAGCACATTCAGGATTAGGACTGAAGCCAGAAAAGAGAAGCACTTGGCCAGAGACATCAGCAGGATCTTCAGCAAAAGCTACTACAGTCATAGAATGATACAACACATAAGGAGACCATTTCGCCAATTCTGCCAGTGCTGGTTTTCTAAATGAGGGGTATAATTACTCCATTTCTTTTTAAAATTTTATATGCGTCTGTTTTTAAAGTTATACTTAAATCTGCTTTCACACCCTCTCAAACTTTGCACTCCAGATCATGATGACTTGCTGAGTAAGAAAGAATTCCTCATCTTTCCAAAATTTTGTTGCCAAATACTGAAAATCTGCACCATGAGATTACTTGATCCTTTTGCCAATGAAAAGACTATTCCGATCTATCATATCAAAATGTCTCATAACTTTGAACAGCTTTTTAAACCTTCCTTTTCAGAAAAAGAAATAATATGAACTTCTCTCGTCTGTCCATATAACTGAAGTCTCTCATCACTGTTACAATGAGATAATGATCAGGTATTGGAATCCTGTGATGCTTTCTTTTCCGAATAGTAAGTGTATGAAATGCTTTGCCTGCAACGGTAGTAGATTCGCCAAGTTAAAGTGCATTTAAGTCGTCATTGGACAGGTATATGGACGTACGTGGAATAGTGTAGGTGGGATGGGCTTCACATTAGTATAACAGGGCGGCGCAACATTGAGGGCCAAAGGGCCTGTGCTGCATTGTAATGTTCTATGTTTATTTCTGCCTGAAATCAGCTGAAACATCAAAATTGAGAGCTTTCTTGTCGATTTAAAAACTCAAGTTATGTTGATGATTCAATCCATGCTGGTTCTTTAATAAAACAAATAAATGTTAAAGGAAGTATTGTTTTTCTAAGAAATGATCTTCATAACCTCTAACTTAATTGGCCAATCCTGCAAATCAATTTATAGCCAAATAAGGAGATTTCCTGCCACATTTCACATAACATACCGCAAAATGCCAAAATATTAAAAACAGAATAATACACTTTACATTGGCTTTTATTGACCTTTGTCAAAATTCAAAGGATGTTTCTACTGAAAAATTTACATTACCAAGCATTAGTTTTCCAGAACTAATTATGTAATTTGGCAACTTAGTGACCAGATATTCAGGGAAGTTTATTATCCACCTTCTTCTGTCCAAATGAATATGGAGTTGGTATCCCCAGAGAAATCATTGTTTGATCTGGAAGGAGAGTTTGGGGCCATTGACAATGACGAGTCAGGACATAAAGAAGTAAGGATTATATCTCATGTAATTGCTTAGGAAAGAGATAGAAGAGGGGGACAAAGTGCTGGGAAAGATGCAGGAGTGGCCCAGAATATCAATGGAGGAAATGCTGACAGGAAAGTTGGGGGGGGTGGCGGGGGGAGTTGTGTTTGGTGATGGCATCATACTGAAAGGGATGACCTTTTGAATGTGGAGGTGGAGAGTGAGGATGAGGGGAATTCTGTCATTGTTCTGGTAGGGAAAGCAAGGGATAATGGCAGAAGAGAATAGGTCGGACACATTTGAGCTCTGCCAAGCAGTGTGGGGTTGCAATCTGGGAGTAAGTTGTCAGTTGGGTTAATAACAAGGACATATAGCAAACACTGATGTGGCAGGTACAAATGCAACATAGAAACTTGGAGAATAAAATAGAACATTTATTGGAAGCAGAGTATAAGGAAGAGAGTAGAGATAGCTGCAAGAGTCAATAGGCTCAGAAGGAATATTAGTATCCCTGAAAATGGAGACAGAAAAGTCAAGGAAAAGCAAAGGGTCAGAAATGGATTATGTGAAAGTGAGAGAAAGATGGAAACTGGAAGAGAAAATTGACGTTTTTTTTAGTCCTGGACAAAATAAGACAGTGGCATGAAGACTGAAGTAAGGTATGTTTCACAAACTCCATAAAAAAGAGAAACATTTCTGAGGACCATGGAAATACTCATGACTGAACCTTTTATTTGGAGGAGGTAAGACAGATTAAAGAAAATTGCTTATTGAAAGAACAAAATCAACCAACTGGACTATTCTGACCTCAGTTCAAGAAGAAAGCAGAGAGCATCTCAAACTGTCCTGGTGTATGAGGGAGACCAATTGTAGATGAGGTGATAAAGTCGAATGCAGATAAGCAGGAAGAAGTTCACTGGGGCAGGCCCAGGCCAATATGATGGGTCTACTAGAGGATTCTGTTTGTGGAATTTGGGAAGAAGTTAAAAGTTGACTGTGTCATATTCGGACAACTCCAAGGTGATAATTTCCAAGATGAAGGATTTCCAGAAGGAGGTGAGGCCAATTACACTTCTGGAAACAATGTGTTGAAGTTCACTGATGGGGTCTAGGTCCATGGGAGACAGGAAGAAGTGTGAGAGAGTTTGCCCTCAGCCTCTGCAAGGTAGAGGTCAGTATTCCAGATGACAACAGTACCACCCTCATTAACAGGTTGAACTAAAGGCCAACCATATTAGAGATAGAATTGTGTGTTGTCAGTGCACACGTGGAATTGAATTGAATTCATTTGAATTTATTGTCACGTGTACCGAGGCACAGTGAAAAGCTTTGTCTTGCAAGCTTACACAGGCAGATCACAGAGTTAAGTCATGTAGATAGTAAATAATAGGCAAACAGCGGCAAAACAAAAACACAGGTTTATGAGTCCACTCAGTATTCTAACAACAGTAGGGTAGAAACGGTTTCAAAACTGGCTGGTGCATGTGTTCAGGCTTCTGTACCTCCTCCCTGATGGTAGAGGTTGTAGAAGAACATTGCCAGGGTGGGATGGATCTTTGAGAATGCTGGCAGCCTTTCCTTGACAGCGGGCCTGGTAGATAGATTCTGTAGATGGGAGGTTGGCCATTGTGATTGTTCAGGCCGAGTTCACCACTCTCTGTAACCATCTCCAATTTTGAATGGTACTGTTGCCTTACCAGGTAGTGATACATCCAGACAGAATGCTCTCGTTGGCAAGGGTATTCACCATCATGCCAAATTACCTCAGCTGCCTGAGGAAGAAGAGACGTCGTTGGGCCTTTGTAACCAGTGTGTCCACATGAAGAGTCCAAGAAAGCTTGTTGTGGATGACGACTCCTAGGAGCTTGACACTCCCCACTCTTTCCACCTCTGTGCTGTTAATGTGTAAGGGGACATGAGTAACATCTTGTCAAAAGTTAATAATGAGTTCCTTGCTTTTGCTGGCATTGAGAGCTAGTTTGTTCTCAGTGCAGCATTTTTCCAGGTCTTTCACCTTAAGTATGTAGTCTGTTTCATCGCTATCTGAGGTTTGACCGACTATGGTGGTGTCATCAGTGAACTTGTAAATGGCATTAGTCTGGTATTTGGCGACACAGTTGTGGGTACACAGTAAGTACAATAGGGGGCTGAGAATGCATCCCTGGGGGGTTCCAGTGTTGAGTGTTGGTGAGGATGAAATATTGTCCCCAATCTTCACTGATTGTGGCCTGTGGATCAGGAAACTGAAGATCCAGTTGCAGAGTGTAGGGCTTAGTCTGAGATCACTCGGTTTAGTAATTAGTCTTGATAGGATAATAGTGTTGAAGGCTGAACTGTAGTCAATGAGTAGGATTCTTACATAGCTGTACTTGGTGTCAATATATTCTAGGGAGGAGTGAAGGGCAAGTGATATGGAATCTGACATTGATCTGTTGGTCCAATAGGCAAATTGGAGTGGGTCAAGAGTAGTGGGGAGGCTAGAGTTAACTAATGCTATGACCCGCCTTTCAAAACGCTTCATGATCACCGAAGTTAGGGCCACTGGGCGGTAGTCATTGAGACACGCTGCATGAGCCTTCTTAGGCACAGGTATTATGTTGGATCTCTTGAAACAGGCAGGGAGAGGTTGTAAATGTCCGAGCAGACCTCTGCCAGTTGATCTACGCGTGCTCTGAGTGCACGGCCTGGTACTCCGTCTGGTCCCATCGCTTTCCTTGGATTCACTCAAAGGAAAACTGATCTGACCTCTGATGTAGTGACTGTTGGGATAGTTTGGTCGGGACTTGTCAGAATAGGTGTTACCTCTACACCGAAACTCTGCTCAAAGTGGGCGTAGAATGAGTTGAAGGCATTGGAAACATCCAATGCTGTGTTTTCAGATTATGTTACTGAGGAACAGGATGTAGGAGCAGGAAAAATAGGTTGGGGCCAAGGATAAATCTTCAGGACACACCAGAGGTAACTGTGGGAACAGGAGGAGAAGCCATTGAATTTCTGAGGAGATGGGTGATGATAACATTTTTAAATGAGAAAGGCTTGGTCCTGAATGGAGAAGTGCATTTACCTTATCAACTAACATGCATACAGGCAGGGAAGTTGCTTGATCTGCAGTTAGAGTCATAGAATTATTGAGATGGAGAGCACGGAAACAGACCCTTCGGTCCAACTCATCCATGCCATTTAGATATCCAAACCTAATCTAGTCCTATTTGCCAGCACTTGCTCCTCTAAACTCTTCCTATTCATATATCCATCCAGATGCCTTTTAAATGTTGTAATTGTACTAGCCTCCACCACTTTCTCTGGAAGCTCATTCCATATGCACACCATACTCTATGTGAAAAAGTTCCCCCTTAGATTCCTTTTAAATCTTTCCCTTCTTACCTTAAACGTGTGCCCTCTAGTTCTGGACTCCCCCAACCCGAAGACAAATAGACTTTGTCTATTTACTGTATTCCATACTCCTCATAATTTTATAAACATCTATAAGGTTACCCCTCAGCTTCCAACACTCCAGGGAAAATAGTCCCAGCCTATTCAGTCTCTCCCTGTAGTTCAAATCCTCCAATTCTTGCAAAATCCTTGTAAATCTTTTCTGAACCCTTTCAAGTTTCACAACATCCTTCCGATAGGAGGGAAACCAGAATTGCACACAATATTCCAAAAATGGCCTTACCAATGTCCTGTACAGCCACAGGATGACCTCCCAACTCCTATATACAATGCTGTGTCCAATAAAGGAAAGCATACCAGATGCCGCCTTCACTATCCTATCTACCTGTGGGATCAGAATCGAAGGAGCAGGATATGGATCTCCTGGACATACTGAGCATGTGAAGATCATAAGGAGAGCCACAGCAGGAACTAGTTGAAGATATGAATTCAAACTACTGCAGGTCAGAGCTTTAGAGGATATTTAGTCAGGTTGACTATTGGAAGGGAGGGATGGAGCAGAGGATGGTTTGAATCTTAGTGACAAACAAATTCATAAGCTCCTCACATTTAGATTTGAAAGTAAGAATGGAGGGGAAGGGATTTTGGTTTAAGGAGGATAGTTTGCACTAGTCAAACAAAGCTAGATAATTACCTTTGTATTTCAGAATGAGCCTGGAATAAAAGTCAGTTTTTGCAGATAAATCAAGTCCTGATACTGCTTTTGATAGATCTAGCATTGAAACTAGTTTTGAGCCTATCCTTCCAAGTGTATATCATTTGGACTTAAAGTACCAGAGGTAACAGTTGGTTTTATTTGCGACAAAGGCAATCAAAGTGGAGGGAGGGTGTAATTCAGCAAACAGTAACTTATTTGACAGCATTTGCAAACACAATCTCTGTCACTTGGAAAGACAAGGCTGTAGATGCATGCAATCACTTCTTGATCCATTCTAACTGATCCATCTTGGAAATATATCGTTGCTCCTTTATTGCCACTGGGTCAATACCCTGTAAGTCACTACTAACAGTCCTGAGGGAGTGCCTTCATTCAGGGACTGCAGCAATTCAAATTGGTGGCACACCACCACTGCCTCAAGAGTAGTCAGAGATTGACATTAAACGCTGGTGTTCAGTGATGTTCACGATCCACAAACAAACAAATAAAATATCTTGAGTGGTGTGCTACAACATATTCCAAAATATTTGCTAAATGTTCCACTGATGTCTACAAGGAAGAAAAAAGCTTTCCTTATATTAATGCGAATGAGAACTCAAAAGCCACACATTCTTGGAGACTGATCAGATGGTCTGCATTAAGCTACAATATTCCTTCAATATCGTTTTCAGTATTCATGTGTCAGGGTTTGTACAAGCTGTGCGAGCATTTTGCTCAGGTCTGTGTGTTCTTACCCTTGACTCCAGTGAGTAAGTGGTGCATTCTCACCTATTGGCAGTTTGCCATCAACATTGTGTTCTGTGAATTTCCCACCGTTCCTTTAGATGAAAGTATCACAGCTGATAAGTGTGGAAACAAATGACTTTTGGAGCAGAAAACAGAAGGCAGGAAAATGCTCCAGGGACTTCTGTCTTGTTTGATTCTCAGTATCCTGTTCATCCTGTTTCATCACTTGTCTTTGTTATTGTGCTGAGCTTGAATGAATGAATTGTATAAACTCAGAATGGGTGAACATGAACCCCTTGAGATTACATGATAAGAGAAAGGGTGTTGAAGATTATAGGCTGTGTGGTTCTTCACTAAGATTCAACAACTGTAAAGGTGTTCAGTTGCTAGCCTGGTGTTGCCCTCTACCTGCTGTCTCCCAATGCAATAACAACATGCCTTCCAATGATGTTGCCTCAATCATGAAGTGCCTCAGGTTAAAATGCGTCCTTGACAATGTAAAGTAAAATGTGGCTCCCCTTAACGTTAATGCTAAAGGTGAGCACCTCGGTCACTTATCTCGCCTTGACATCAGGGGAGGATCTTGTTATAGCCCTTTTGATTAGAGTGTGGGTCTGTGATAACAACTGGGATATCTTTACTGTCTCTAGAAACTCTGACCATAATACCACTGATTATCATAGTAATAAGTTTGTTTGAACTCCAGGTTGGATTGGAAGTTTGGAAAAAAGACTATTGTCATCTCACTCCTTGTCTCCCACCCTGGTCCTCACCTTTCACCCCACCAATCTCCGGATACAATGCACCATCCAATGCCATTTTTGCCACCTTCAGTCATATGGCACCAACAGAGATATATTTCCCCTCCCCACGCCATCAGCATTCCACAGAGATCATACCCTCCACGACTCTCTCATTAGGTCTATGCCCCCCACCAACCCACCTTTCACTCCCAGCACCTTCTCTTGCCTCCGCAAGAGGTGTAAAACCTGCTCTCACGTCTCCCCGCCCCCCCCCCCCCCCCCATCTCATCCAAGGCCCCAAAGGATCCTTTCATATCCAGCAGAGATTTTTCTGCACATCCAAAAAGCTCATCTACTGTACCTGATGCTCTTGATGTAGTCTCCTGTACACTGGCGAGACAGGACGCCAATCCACGGAATGTTTCAGAGAACAGTTCTGGGACACATGCTTCCTGTGGTTGACTACTTCAACTCTCACTCCCACTCCGACAAGGACATGCAAGTCCTGGGCCTCCTCTGCCGCCAAATACTTGCCACCTGGCACCTCGAGGAAGAAAGCCTCATTTTCCACCTTGGGAAGCACCAACCACATGGCATCAACATCGATTTCACCAGTATCCTCATTTCCCCTCCCCCCATCTCATAGCAGATCCAACCTTCCAACTCTGAACTGCATTCTTGAACTGTCCTGCCTGTCCATCTTCCTTCCCAACTATCTGCTCCGACCTGTCACTATCACCTCCACCTGCATCTACCTATCGCCTTGCAAGCTACCTACCCCCAGTCCCCTCCCCCACTATTTGTCCCTTAAAAACACCCCCCCCCCCCCCCCCACCACCCCCACCCCCCATTCCTGATGAAGGGCTTATGCCTGATTGACTCTCCAGCTCCTCAGATGCTGCCTGACCTGCTGTGCTTTTCCAGCGCCACACTTTTCGACTTCCATCCTTTTATAGAATGATCCATCCCTATTAAATAACCTTCAACACAGCCAGATATGATGTGAGAAAATCCCCAGTGACAGAGAATCTTGGAAACCAAAGGGCAAAAGTCACATGTTTGTCCCAATCATACTTCAGTTTCCATGTCAAGTCTCAACTTACTCTGATGCTTTAGCCCTAATTTTGGGTTTGGACAGATGGACAGTGATGATTTCTGTTTCTAACCAGGTGACTGCTGGTTCCTGGCTGCCATTGCATGTCTCACTCTTAATGAGAAGCTGCTGTACCGGGTCATCCCTCGCGATCAATACTTTACAGAGAACTATGCTGGGATCTTCCACTTTCAGGTATTGTTGTTTGCCATTAGGGTGACATTTATAGAAACAAGCAAGTTACTGTTAGATTCAGTGGAGCAGCATCGGCAGGCTCTGCCTCAGTCTTCAATTGTCAAGCACAACACTCTACCCTCTCTCCCAGCGTTTCCATGGGTCTCTCTCCCACAGGATGGCATTCTCTGACCTCTATTAGTGACGTCCCTGGTCCATGACAATCACATGTTGCGCCCAGACATGGAAGGCAGACACATCTCTCAATGTAAAACAAACAGACAGAGAGTACACACACATCCCTACCTGGCAACGGTGAATGCACAGAAAAATAACCCTCTAGACAGACAGAGAAGTAACCGACACATCATTCCAGAAAGATGGGTGTACACAGGCACAGCTCCTAGATAGACAGAAAGATATGGAATATCAGGCACATTATCCAGATGGTCAGGGAACATACAGGCCTGTTACAGAGTTACAGCCAGACAGTGATAAGCCAGGCATTTTTCCCCTAGACAGGTTATATTCCCTAGAGAAGGATGAGGTATCCAAAGATATTTGTGGGTGCTGTGTACTTATGGTAGTTGCATAGTTGTCTGGTCTGTTTTTCTCCAACTGTCATTATGGAAGTGACTTGTGCGACATGTTGAGAAAATCTGAAAGACTTTGTACCAAAAGGCTGTTAATGTCATGAGTCGATTGAAATTTCAGAACTAAGGATGATCGTATGAAATCAAAATGTTTAAATGGACATCAGATTTGTGATGATTTAGTTAAATTGCACAACTAATTCAATCGAGAAAGATGACCTTCTGCTAACTCTAAGTCACCCTGAATATCACTATAGCATGAATAGAACTGTGTGGATTAAACATTAACATCTTCCAGTACTCGGAGCTACTGCTGACACCTAAAAGGGCAAGGCCTGTGTCAGTGGGCAAATTATTTGTTTCATTGCTGTAAGAGGAATGTCCAGTCATTGAAATCATGCACTTATGATTTTCCGCATTTTGCAGTTCTAAATAGTCACACTGGTCCCCCACTTTTTCACTTTCCCCTTACACCTCCTATTCCTCACCTGGCAGATTCCTGTCCTGCCATGTGGCAATGGCTTTGCTGAAAATTTAAGTCTAGATCTTCTCAAGTTTCAGTTGACACCTGAGGTTTGAAGAAAATTGAATTAAAATTACCTAAAAGGTTTGGTTAAGTATCCTGGAATTTTCAGATAACTATAGGAACACTGCTAGCTCACTAGACATTTTGCAACAAACTGCAGCTCACCTCCTATAAAACTCAGACAGTTCCAGTAAGAACTTTCTCATGCAGTCAGCCTCCTGAGTTAGTTTCCATTCTGCTGCCCGAATGTAAAATTGCATTGTATCCCTTGTCAAAACTGTCTGTTTACCATTTTTGGAAGATGGGAAACTGGAGTCACTTCCTCACTTACTAGCCATGAATTGGAAATGAAAATGGATTGGCAACATTAAGCATGTGATGGAGTCTGGTGGAAAGGGGCAGCTGTTGGCCACTCAGATTATACAAAACCTGGGTTTAACTGACATAACTACAAAGATACTCGTGGAACTGCATCCCATCTGACAGTTGCTGAGGACAGGGGAAATGTGCCATTTTTTGAGTTCCAACTTAACCTCTCCCCCATTCCTTCTCATTTCCACATTCAATATACCTTCTTCTTTTCTCCCTCAAATGTTTACCTAGATCTCCTGAATTTCCCAGTGGGTTTATTAGTGACTGTTTTATATTTGTATCCATTGTAAAATAGTTGAGAGCGTAGTGCTGGAAAAGCACAGCAGGTCAGGCAGCATCTGAAGAGCAGGAGAATCAATATTTCGGGCATTAGCCCTTCATCAGAGAGATTCCTCCTGCTCCTTGGATGCTGCCCGGCCTGCTGTGCTTATCCAGTACCTCACTCTCGACTCTGCTCTCTAGCATCTGCAGTCCTCACTTTCTCCATTGCAACATAGTCTCAATAAGGTTGTTGGTGTTTTGAGCGAATTAGACTAAATGTCATATTTGATGATGCGAGGAGTAAAAGTTCTTTCCCATTTGGTGAAACTACTAAATCTTCCTCTTCTCCTTATTTCATTGTTCATTGCAGTTCTGGCGTTTTGGTGACTGGGTGGATGTCATTGTTGATGACCGAATTCCCACGTTCAATAACCAGTTGGTTTTTACCAAATCTGCTGAGCGAAATGAGTTCTGGAGTGCTCTGTTGGAGAAAGCATACGCTAAGTGAGTGCAAGTTGCTAGGGTGAACTTCACGCTCGTTCTCGGTCACAGTGAGCCACAATATCTGATGTTGGTGTTGCTGGTTAAAACTTGCTGATTGGTTGAGAGAAACTCGCACCTTATGGTTCAACTGTCTCAGAGTTATCATAATTGTTCAGGAATTTCCAGGAACATTGCTGGTTTTCACCCGGATTCTCCCTGATGTTGACCTTCAGTTAAAATGACTGTCCCCAATACCCTTGTCCCCACTTCATAAGAAAGCTGCCTGAGCTCAGACTCAAGTTTAATGTCTCCCAAACTCTCTGGTCTCAGAGGCTATGCTTGAAATAAAAAGGATTAATCAACTGTGCTATTTACTAACCTGCCAATGCTCATTTCGTGGGTGACTGGGTAGGTTTCTGTAGAGTGGAGGTTTTTCTTGGAACCCTACCTCTGCAAGGAATCAGTGTTATTAAGAGCAAAGGTCAGATAATTGGGATTTGACTTGGTAAGAAATACTAGGCTATGCTTTCACTCTAATTCTGTCCTATTCATCTATCACCCAGGCTGCATGGATCCTATGAAGCACTGAAAGGTGGCAATACTACAGAAGCCATGGAAGATTTCACTGGTGGTGTTACTGAATTCTTTGAGATAAAGGATGCCCCTAAGGATCTGTTCAAGATCCTAAAGAAGGCAACAGAGCGAGGCTCCCTTATGGGCTGTTCAATTGATGTAAGTGTGCTCTCTAATGGTAAAATATTGGCATGCCAGTTCTTGGTGCTGCTGTTTTCTCAATGATTCTGTCATTACATATATACACCAAATGATCATTCCAGCTGGAAGTGCCTACTTGGATGGTAAAGTGGCCAAAACAGACTGATTGAGAGATTTTTTATTACAGTACACCCGCTAATATTTCACTCTTTGGATCACAAGTCATCAGCTTTCAAACAGAGATATTAGAAACAATAAGCGAACAGATATTGTTGGTTAGTTACAGCGAGCGGTTTCCATAAATGTGAGACAATAATCCCCATGTGATATCAGAACCCCCATCCCGTGTGAGATTAGACCCCCCCCCTTCCCTATGAGATTTCTGACCCTCCTCTCCTCCCCTGTGATATAAGACTTCCCCATATGTGATATCACATATAATATCACATGTAATATTACATTCCCTCTTCTCTCCATGTTATTATCAGCCCCTCCCTCCATATGATATCTCAGACACTACGTCCTTTGCTGTGTGTTACTGTGATTTGTGATTTAAGGTAAATTGTGTTAAAGCACCCAAGTGTGAGTAAAATCTGGTGTATTACCATTGATAGCTGAAAACTTACTGATATCGTCTGGCAATTTTTGATGCACCATTTTAGAACAGGAGTTAACATGGTTTTGACTAGGCCATCCTCTCCTGAAAAGGTTGAATATGGAGTTGTGAAGTGAAGTTGGTAATTTATTTGATCATTGACTGGAATGTTTATTCAGACCAATATGAGGCAAGTTTTGGAAACAGTGAATTATGTGTTGGGGATTGAATATGCACAAGCTATTTGGGTGGACAAACAACACAATTCAGAAGCAGTGCATATCTACTTTAACACAGCTGAGGTGCCCAGTCTGGAAGTCAAGTTGAAAAACATTGCTATGTGTCTACAACGCTCATTCAGTTTCTGCTGATATCTACTCAAACAAATATATTTACAGTCATGTTGCACACATTTGGAATTTGTGCTGAAGAGGAAGTCATAATTAAAGAAATCCTGATATTCCTCTCCTTTATCACTATCCAGTCCTGTGTCCTGATTTCCCTGTCTTTTCCCTAGTATGCAAGAAACACCTGTTGTGGAGTGGACTGCTAGTATCTCTTTACCACTTTCTGGTGCTCCTGACAAATTACAGTCCTACAGCAGCATAAAATGATCGTAACCAGTTGATCTCACCAGGGTTACCACAGGGTTGTAGAAATTTTATCAATCCCTAAATATATCCAGCTATAAAGCTGGTTTGCCTGATTTTCTAACCTTTTTTATATTTCTCCACCTTCATCTTTTTGCAAGTTTAATTTGTGGTCCATCCAACCCCTGTCTCTTTGTTCCCTTTTCTCCCCCTGACTGTCTTCTTTTTTAATATCCTAATCGCACTCATGCTTTCTCTTGTGTCTTTTTCTTTGTCTCATTCTCTTTCACTGGCTGTAGCAGGTTGTACTTAGTCTTTTTTTTTAATATCTCCCACTCTATCACTACTGCTGATGTTATTTCTATCTCACAGTTTTGTTCACTCCTACTGTTTTCGTCAGCTATCACACTCACTCTCTTGGGTGTAGGTTTGCTCGCTGAGCTGTAGATTTGATATCCAGACATTTCATTACCTACCTAGGTAACATCATCAGTGGCGACCTCCAAGTGAAGCGAAGCTGTTGTCTCCTGCTTTCTATTTATATCTTTCTCCTGGATGGGGTTCCTGGAGTTTGTGGTGATGTCATTTCCTGTTTGTTTTCTGAGGGGTTGATAAATGGCATCTAGATCTATGTGTTTGTTTATGGCGTTGTGGTTTGAGGGCCAAGCCTCTAGGAATTCTCTGGCATGTCTTGGCTTAGCCTGTCCCAGGATAGATGTGTTGCCCCAGTCGAAATGGTGGTTTTTCTCACAGGTTTGTAGTTCTCCATTGTTCTTTCTTTTGACGAGTTAACCACCAGGATATACGAACACCAGCTAGCCACAAAAAGACACAACCCTCTCTCCCTCGTAGCCCTACACACGGATGAAAAAAACCACCATTTCGACTGGGACAACACATCTATTCTGGGACAGGCTAAGCCAAGACATGCCAGAGAATTCCTAGAGGCTTGGCACTCCAACCACAACGCCATAAACAAACACATAGATCTAGATGCCATTTATCAACCCCTCAGAAAACTAACAGGAAATGACATCACCACAAACCCCAGGAACCCAATCCAGGAGAAAGATATAAATAGAAAACAGGAGACAACAGCTTTGCTTCACTTGGAGGTCGCCACTGATGATGTTACCTAGCCAGGTAATGAAATGTCTGGATATCAAACCTACAGCTCAGCGAGCAAACCTACACCCTAAACCTCAACCTGAGCTACAAACCTTCACAAAACTTCCACACTCACTCTCATTTGTGCAATATCCTGAAACCTAGGAATGGGAATAGGACATTCAGCCTGTAAAACCTGCCCAGTCATTCAATAAGGTCATATCTAATTGAACACTTCAATGCTTTATACCTATTCTGTCCAAACTATGCCACTGGTAATCAGAAATCTGTTAATTATTATTTTAAACTTACTCAAAAACAGAGTTTTCACAACCCTCTGTGGTAGAGACTTCAAACGGCTCACAAACTTCTGTGTAAAACAATTCCTCCTCATCTTCAGTCTAAGTGTCATCTCCTTTTTTAAATTATATCTGCTGACCGCCTTTAAATTCCTGAACCAACAGACACATCTAACCTGGCTATCTCTTCCAGTATTTTGTAAATTTCAATATCACATATAATTTTTCAAAACTCCAGAGAATATAGTCTCAGTTTGCCCAATCTCTCTTTCGAGGGCTGTCCTAACATCCTGGGAGCAAGTCTGGCGAACTTTCATTGTACGCCTTCTATGGTAATAATATCTTTCCTGAGTTAAGGAAACCAAAACTGCACACACTAGTCCAAGTGTGGTCTAACTATGCATCTATGCAATTGAAGCAAGACTTCCCTGATCCTGTACTCAAATCCTCTCGCAACAAAAAGTGCTATTCCATTAGCCTTCCTAATAGCTTGCTGCACCTGCATGTTAGCCTTCATTGACTAACCAACAATGACACTATTACACTAATAGTCTCTTACCATTTAAGAAGTACTCTGTATATCTATTTCTTCTACCAATGGTTCATTAGTTTCCATTGACCAAGTTCGTATTCATTGACCAAGTATGTCCAAATCCTCTTGAAGCCACTTTACAGCTTTCTCAAAGCACACATTCACAACTAACTTAGTACCATTCACAAATTTAGGAATATTTTGTCCCCAGCTGCAAATCATATTGAAATATATTGGACAGAGGTCCAAGTATTGATCTTTGTTATACCACTTTCAGTAGTTATAGCCTGCCTACATGAGATTCCTATTCTTCGTTTTCTGTCTGTTAGCCAATCCTAGTTCACTATCTCCTATCCCTTTAACTTAACTTTTCTAAACAGCCTCCTCTGAAAGTCCAAGTATGCCACATCGATCAGCTCTCCCTTGTCAATTTTGTTTGTGACATTTTCAAAAACTTCTTAACAAATTCACCAAATACCATTCACAAATCTATGCTGACTATCCCCCATCAAGTTACTATCATCCAGGTTTCTATTTTGAACAATCCTTTCTGCAGATTCTAGTATTTTCTCTACTCCTTGATGTAAGGCTGGCAGTCTGCATTTTGCTGTTTTATTCTTTGCTCCTTACTTAAATAGTGAGGTGATATCTGCTATCTTGTAATCTACAGGAATAACTCAGAACCTCAACAATTTTAGAAGACAATCACTAATGCATCAATTATCTCTAGTTCAGCACTGTCCCCTTGACTTGTCCGGACTTGTCCGACCTGCCTAGCTCCTTTTCCACCTATCCACTCCACCCTCCCCTCCCTGACCTATCACCTTCATCTCCTCCCCCACTCACCCATTGTACTCTATGCTACTCTCTCCCCATCCACACCCTCCTCTAGCTTATCTCTCCACGCTTCAGGCTCACTGCCTTTATTCCTGATGAAGGGCTTTTGCCCAAAACGTTGATTTCGCTGCTCGTTGGATGCTGCCTGAACTGCTGTGCTCTTCCAGCACCACTAATCCAGAACTTGGTTTCCAGCATCTGCAGTTATTGTTTTTACCTCGTTGATTTTAACCCTACTGCGAATCCTCTTGCAAGGATGCCTGCCTTGAAGAAGTTTTCCTCCTCTCTCTACAAGAATCTCAGGGAGTCTCTCTCCCACTGCAACTCCCAGGGCATTTCCTCTGCCCTGAAGCTCTTCAACCATGTCGTGAAACAAACTCGCTACCACAGCCACATTTGCTTCCTCAGTGCATGCCTCTGTAACCAACTCATCCCACACGGACTCCGGACCACCTTCAAACCAGCAGAGTTCGGACCCGAACAGGACAAACAGTACAGACTGCAGATTCAAAAACACCAGCAACAGTTCTCCTTCAAGATCCTCCGCTCCACGCTTGCAGCAATGTGCCGGCACCTAACCTCTCTACAGTCAGCCCTGCCTCAGCTGAGGGCCACACTCTCTCAGAATTGCAAAGGACCCACTCTGTACTACATCCTCAGGAGAATTCATACTCTCAACAAACAGTATTTCAATTCCATCTCAAACATCAAAAACTGTAAGTACAGCAAACTTTTATCAACCCACCTCCATAACCAGCGCTCCTCAAACATTCCAGAAGCTTCCCCTGGCCTCGGAAACTCCATTAGCCATGCGGCTGATGCAGCTACCACCCCCACGCTGAGTGATGATGTCACTTCCGCCCCCATCATGGCCACTCCCACAGCCACTTCCGCCCCTCACATCATCTCTGATGCCACACGCTCAGTGACTCCCGCCACCCTTACTGCCATGATCACCACCACTTCCGCCCCCACCAGCGCCACTCACCTGCATTCTGCTAACACGCCCCTCCACAGACCCCACTGTTACTATCCCCACCCCCCAGAAGCCCGAGGGGAACACTACCCCTGCTCATGCCTCCACCCCCATTCCCCCCACCATCACACCCACTCCAGGCACTGGCTCCGACCCCACTCCCAGCTCCACACCCACACCAGATCCCAGCTCCCAGCCCTGCTGAGTTTTCACCATCCCTCCAGACCTTCCACTCACTGAGGATGAACGATCAGTCCTCAGCAAAGGACTCACCTTCATCCCCCTCCGTCCACGCATCAATGAATTTAATACACACCGTGACATCGAACAATTCTTCCGTTGCCTCCGCCTCCGAGCTTACTTTCACAATCAGGACTCCCGCCCACCTTCCGAGGACCTTACGCCCACCTCCAACACACTGCATCCACCTGGACACCCCACGCTGGCCTATTACCTGCCCTCGACCTCTTCATTTCCAACTGCCGCCGGGACATTAACCGCCTCAACCTGTCTACCTCCCTCCCCCACTCCAACCTCTCACCCTCACAACGCGCAGCCCTCCAATCCCTCTGCTCCAATCCCAACCTCACCTTCAAGCCAGCGGATAAAGGGGGCGCAGTGGTAGTCTGGTGCACTGACCTCTACACCGCTGAAGCCAAACGCCAACTCGAGGACACCTCTTCCTACTGCCCCCTCGACCATGACCCCACCCCCCCATCACCAAACCATCATCTCCCAGACCACACAGAACCTCATCACCTCAGGATATCTCCCACCCACAGCTTCCAACCTCATAGTCCGGGAACCCCGCACTGCCCGGTTCGACCTCCTTCCCAAGATCCACAAGCCTGACCACCCTGGCCGACCCATTGTCTCAGCATGCTCCTGCCCCACTGAACTCATCACTACCTACCTCAACACTGTCCTATCCCCCCCAGTCCAGAAATTCCTCACATATGTTCGAGACATCACCCACGCCCTCCACCTCCTCCAAGACTTACGTTTCCCCGGCCCCCAACGCCTCATCTTCACCATGGATATCCAATCCCTCTACACCTCCATCCGCCATGACCAGGGCCTCCAAACCCTCCGTTTTTTCCTCTCCAGACGTCCCCAACAGTACCCTTCCACTGACACTCTCATTTGTTTGGCCGAACTGGTCCTCACCCTTAACAATTTCTCCTTTGAATCCTCCCACTTCTTCCAGACCAAAGGGGTAGCCATGGGCAAAAGTATGGGCCCCAGCTATGCCTGTCTCTTTGTTGGCTATGTAGAACAGTTGATCTTCCATAATTACACCGGCACCACTCCCCACCTCTTCCTCCGCTACATTGATGACTGCATTGGCGCCACCTCATGCTCCCGCAAGGAGGTTGAGCAATTCATCAACTTCACCAACACATTCCACCCTGACCTTAAATTTACCTGGACCATCTCTGACACCTCCCTCCCCTTCCTGAACCTCTCCATCTCCATTAGTGATGACCGACTTGACACTGACATTTTTTACAAAGCCACCGACTCCCACAGCTACCTGGATTACACCTCTTCCCACCCTATCTCTTGCAAAAATGCTATCCCGTATTCCAAATTTCTCCGCCTCCGCTGTATCTGCTCCACCACAGAACACACCAGATGGCCTCCTTCTTTAGAGACCGCAATTTCCCTTCCCACGTGGTTAAAGATGCCCTCCAACACATCTTGTCCACATCCCACACCTCCGCCCTCAGACCCCACCCCTCCAACTGTAAAAAGGACAGAACGCCCCTGGTGCTCACCTTCCATCCAGAAACCTTCGCATAAACCAAATCATCCGCCGACATTTCTGCCTCCTCCAAAAAGACCCCACCACCAGCGATATATTTCCCTCCCCAACCCTTTCCGCCTTCCGCAAAGACCGTTCCCTCTGTGACTACCTGGTCAGGTCCACACCCCCCTATGACCCACCCTCCCATTCTGGCACTTTCCCCTGCCACCGCAGGAACTGTAAAACCTGTGCCCACACCTCCTCCCTCACCTCTATCCAAGGTCTAAAGGAGCCTTCCACATCCATCAAAGTTTTACCTGCACATCCACTAATATCATTTATTGTATCCGTTGCTCCTGATGTGGTCTCCTCTGCATTGGGGAGACTGGGTGCCTCCTAGCAGAGCACTTTAGGGAACATCTGCGAGACAACCGCACCAATCAACTAAACCGCCCTGTGACCCAAAATTTCAACTCCCCCTCCCACTCTGCCGAGGACATGGAGGTCCTGGGCCGCCTCCACCGCCGCTCCCTCACCACCAGACGCCTGGGGGAAGAACGCCTCATTTTCCGCCTCGGAACACTTCAACCCCAGGGCATCAATGTGGACTTCAACAGCTTCCTCATTTCCCCTTCCCCCACCTCATCCTAGTTTCAAACTTCCAGTTCAGCGCAGTCCCCTTAACTTGTCTGGACTTGTCCGACCTGCCTAGGTCCTTTTCCACTCATCCACTCCACCCTCTTCTCTTTGACCTATCACCTTCATCCCCTCCCCCATTCACCCATTGTACTCTATGCTACTCTCTCCCCACCCCCACCCTCCTCTTGCTTATCTCTCCACGCTTCAGGCCACTGCCTTTATTCTTGATGAAGGGCTTTTGCCCAAAACGTCGATTTCGCTGCTCGTTGGATGCTGCCTGAACTGCTGTGCTCTTCCAGCACCACTAATCCAGAATATCTCTATAACCACCTAGTTCAATACTTTGGTATGCAAACTATCGAGTCTTGGGGATTTATCAAATTTCAGTGCCATTAAGTTCTCCAGTACAATCGTCTTACTAATTTCCTTTAACTCCTCACACTTCCTAACTCTTGAATCTTTGGTTCCTCTATAAACAGCCTGAAAACAGACATGAAGCAATCATTTAGCGTTCTAAAGATGTACGGCATGGAAACAGACTCTTAGGTCCTACTCATCCATGCCAGTCAGATAACCTAAACTAATCTCGTCCCATTTGCCAGAATTTGGCCCATATCTTGCCAAACCCTTCCAATTCACATACCTATCCAGATGCCTTTCACATGTTGCAATTGTACCAGCCTCCCCCACTTCCTCTGGCAGTTCATTCCATACAACGCCAATCTTTGCATGAAAAAGTTGTCCCTTAGGTCCCTTTTAAATCTTTCCCCGCACCCCCCCCCCACCTTAAATCTGTGCCATCTAGTTTTGACTCCACCTACCATGGGGAAATGTTCTTGATTATTCAACCTATCCATGCCCTTTAGCTTCTTTGCCATTTTACTATTACCATTATAAGCTCTCCTGACTCTGCCTGTAAGTTTTTTTTGACAAAAGTTTCCTTTTATGAACCCATAGAAGTCTTTACAGTCCATTTTTTGTCTATTTGCTAGATTGCATTCACTCTCTATTCTCTCTTAATCAGTTTCCTTGCCCTCCTTTGCTGTATTCTAAAATCTCCCAATCCTCAGAATTACTGCTATATTTTGGAAACTATATCTTTTCTCTTCTTTTGGTCTTATGCAATGTTGAACTTACTCTGTTGATCCTTTGGAATTTTTGCACCTTGATGGAATTTATAGTTACTGTAAGTTATGTAATGGTTCTTTAAAGGTTATTCTGTTGCCTCAGGACAGTCATGCCTTCTAATATATTTTCCCAAACCATCCAACTCAATTTGTGCCTCATGCCTTCAAATTTCCCTTATTTAAATTTCACACCCCTGTTTCAGAATAAACTAGCTCATTTTGAAACATAATATAGAATTATATCATATTGTGATCACTCATCCCTAAAGGTTCTTTTACAACAAGATTGTTAATTAGCCCTTTTCTCATTCTGTTGTGTTTGATACAAAATACCAAGTCTACTAGTTGGCACCTCAATATATTGCTCCGGAAAGCCTCCAGACACCCATCTTCCACAACTTTAGTGCTCAGTTGGTTTACCCAGTCTATGTGCAAATTGAAATTACCCATGATAACAGTGCTGCCCATGCCAAGTGCTTCTCTTATCTCCTGAGTAATACCATGCCCCATATTACCACTACTATTTGGTGGCCTATGAATAACTCCAGTCAATGTGCTGTCCCTTCCTGCACCTTAATTCAGGTCAAACACATCGCACGCATTGTTCTTCTGACCTGAGATCATCCCTTCCTAATGTACCAATGTACTTATTATAATTTCAACTTCACCTTCTTTTCTTTCTTGCCCATCTTTCCTAAATGTGGAATATTTTTGAATATTCAGTTCAAAGTCCTGGTCACCATGCAGCCATATCTCAGTAATGGCAATTAGATTATAACCATATATTTCTAGATCATCTACCTTGTAGTGAATGTTGCGCGCATTTAGGTAGAGTGCCCTTAACTCTATCTTTTTGACATCATTCTGCCTTTGAAACGTACTCAATACTTAGCTTTCTTTTTTCTGTCTTCTGATCTCTGTTTTACAACTTCCTGTTGCCAACTTTACTTCGTTCCAATTTCATATTTCCTGACAAGGTATTTTAAACCCACCCCAACAGTACTAGCAAATCTCACTGCAAGTTTATTTGCCCCAGTCCTCTTAAGGTGTAACCCATCCAGCTTGTCCAGGTCCTACCTACCCAGAATTGGCCACAGTCTTCAGAAATCCAAGGCCTTCTCTCCTATATCAGTTCTCCCACCATGTATTCAATCAGACAATCCTCCTGTTCTTAAATTGACATGGAGGTGGCACTAGGAGCAATCCTGAGATAAATGCTCTGCAATACCTCATTTTACATTTCCTTCCTAACTCCCTGAAAAATGCCTTCAGGATCTCATCCTTTTTCATGCTTATGTCATTGGTACCAATGTGGACCATGACTTTTGGGTGATCTGCTTCCCCCAAAAGGATGTCTTACAATCCAGATATCCTTGAAATTGGCACCAGAAGGCAACACTCCATTCCGGAGTCACATTTTCTGCCACAGAAACATGTGTCTGATCCCCTGACTATGAAAATCCAAAAGTGTTTGCTCTTCCTTTCTGCTGTCTCCTCCCTTTTACAGCTGAGTTGCCCATGGTGCCATGGACTTAGATCTGGCTGCATTTCCCTGAGGAAATATCATTTAGCAAGCATGGTAAAGTCAAGGGAACACTGCACTACCTTGCCTGATTCTCTTAGACTGCCTAGTAATCACCCATTCCCCCTCTCCCCATACGCTTCTAATCTGCAATGTGATCACCTCCCTACAGGTACAAATGTCTCCAGCCATTGCTCAGATTCCAAAACTAGGAGTTCAAGCCTGTGCACCTGGTGACATTTCCTGTAGGTGTGTTTGTCTGGGACATATATGTCTTTGATTTCACACATCCCTTAGGATATATATTTCACTTAGTCCTCTGATATGCCATCCTGTAATTCTAAAATCTATTTGTTACCCATAGAATAAGTGTGAACTTACTATAAAAACCTGACAAAGTATTTCTCAGAGAAACTGAAAACATTTCTTGAGAATAATGACAAACTAAATGCTAACTTTCACTTTAAAGATCTGAAATACTGACTAATCAACCTACTACCAATCACCATCTTTCCCTGCACTTGTGACATCATGCTGTGATGACTTGCTGTGCCAGTCGTCCTCTTGATCCACTCCTCATTCTTCTACAGCTCACCTTTTACTCTGGAGCTTTATTACTTGCAGTATATCTTAATTAAAACATGTCTTACCCCCTCTGCTCCGAATTCCCTCATTGACCCAATTCCAAGTTACTCATTTGGTTTCTGTCTCACTGCAGTGAAGTCTTCTTTGCTATGACTATGTGGCTTGCCATCATCTTTCTCTTTGAATCTTATGCTTCAGACAGTGAAATATTCTGTGTTTATGTACAGGAGGACTTTGTCAAGATTCAGGCTTGGGCAGTTAAACATTTGTAATATTTGTGTCAGTCAATTTGCATTTCTATCATGAGAGAACCTAACCACCTGTTCTTAAATTCAAAGGCATTAACATCACTTAAACTCCTACTATCAACATTTTGGGGGTTACCATTGACCAGCGATATATACACTGTAAATGGGATGCATTTGGCAGGGATCTTTCCCTCCGGGACACTCTAGCCCATTCCACAGCCACCAACACCAACCCATAACCTCAATCCCACACTCCCTCCCCCCACAGCTCCACAGCACCTTCCCATGTAACACTTGCCTCTTCACTTTATCCCTGCTTACCGTTCAAGTGCCAAAACAGTCTTTCCAGATGAAACAACATTTCACCTGTAACCCCTCCAAACTGTGTATTGTGTTCGCTGCATCCAATGGAGCCTACTCTACATTGGAGAAACCAAAACAGGTGACTGCTTTGTGGAACACCTCCAGTCTGTGCACAAGCAGGACCCCAACCTTCCAGTAGCCGGTCATTTTAGCACAGTCTCCTGCTTGCATGCCCACATGACTGTCTTCGGCTTGCTGCAATGTACCAGTGAAACTGGAGGAACAACATCTCATCTTCAGGCTGGGAACTTTACAGACTTCCCCACTTAACACTGAGTTCAACATCTTTAAATTGTGAACCATTTCTTTTAGCTTGTTATCATGTGCTCCCCTCCCCCGCCCCACTTCCCATTCTTTGAAGCCTGGCAGGAGACATACCAATATTCTGCCATTCTCACATTCTGATCTCTTAATGTAAACTGCTAACATCTTTTCTCCACCAGCACCCTACACCCCTACTTGCCCCACCACCACTCCCCCAAACTATTGCATAAATGTTCCCCCTTCACACTTTGCTTCACCTCTGATGAAGAGTCATCTAGACTTAAAACATTAGCTTGCTCTCGCTCCATGGATGCTCCCTGACCTGCTGTGATTTCCAGCATTTGTTGTTTTCTGGACATCAGAATGTTGACTTTACCACTGATGTCCACATTCCATGAAAGAAAAGTAAATATTACTGCCCAGACATTCTGGGTTTGTTATAGTAACTAAAATAAATCCTATCTGTACTAGTTTATCCATTTCAAATCAGTTATCTCTCCATTGCATTCTTATTTTTATCTCTCATGCTCTTATGTGCTTTTCTTTCACATATTGTCTCACTCTCTCTATCATTCTTTTGCTTTTTGTATCTCTCTCTCCCATCTCTGTCTGTCTCCTGTTGTTTTTCCCGCTTTCTCCGTTCCTTACCACTCATTGTGGTGCTGTCTGATATTCCAGGAAAGTATATTTCATGGGACTGGTTTTATGCAAGAAGCACAGATCCAGAGGTTTCTGTCTCGCTGTTTATTCGCTGCAGATGGATCTAAGGCCAAAGTTGATGATCAGATCAAGAATTTTGATGACTTTCCTGTCAGGGTTTGTATGGCAAATGAGGCAATTGTGATTTGAAGCAATTAATTACTATCCGTACAATGCATTTGTTTAATTGGCATGACTAACATTGCTGTCAGGCTGTTGTGGCGCTGTGGTAAAGTCTGGGCCAGAAGGTCCAGGTTCGAGCCCTATATGCCCTCGATGTATGTCATAAGAGTCGAAGCAAGTTGATTAAAATAATTGACTAATTTTCCTGAATGACCAGGACAGTGAAACAGTGAGTAAATCTACACGATTGAATATGAAGTCATATAATAACATAGTTAATCTTACCCTAATGAATAAACAGGAACTTTACAGTTACACAGTGAGTTACCCTTACCCGAATAAACAAGAAATAAGTTTCTTCTAGAGTTGTCCAAATCTGGTGATATAATTTTTGTAGAAGTTTGGTGGAGAAGTGTTTCAATTATGTTTGGAACTTGGGGGAATCCTTGTGAATATTTTATTCCAAGAACCCCACGATGTTACAGAGCAAGCATCGTCACTACTGTTTACATCTCAACTGTGGTTATGCTTAAAATATTTGATTTACAAATTTGCGAAACTAAAATTCCTGACTAGGTCTTGATTGCATAGTTAGATGAAGGTAGTAGCATTTGAAATCACTGTGAATTTTATGAAAGGGAGCATTCTGAGTTGGAATGCTGAAATACTGTGCTGATGCTGATTGATGTACATTCGATTGGTGTCTGATGAATCCAAATTAAAAGTGTTTTCTAACTCGCACTGGACAATAGAACCCCTTTATTCCTGTCAGTCTAGCATTATTTTGCCCCCATTTTGAATGTGTGTTTCTCATGACTGGGCTTAGAGCAACTACAAGAAGCATGACAGCAGAGGCCTCCAACTCTGTCAGATGGCAGCTTGAGTTCTGTGCTGTCCTGAGCTAATCTGGCAGAATGCACATGCACATCACTATGCCCCACTGGCATAATACTGGGTAGTTTACCAGAAGTCAAGCCCCTTACAGTTGTCATAAAAGCTTAAGATTTTATAAAGTGTGCAGAACTCTCCAATTTACTCATGTTCTACATCCACATTGACAGAAAACATGGACCAGGTTTCTGCACTTAACAAGCATTACTATTTATTCTAATTACAGGTAAACAATTATGAACTGTTAACATATATCAAGTAATTAAAACTATAACTCCCTTATAAACGTCCCTTCTACACACATACAAACTGAAGAATGGGTGTTATGGGTGGAGGGAAAGCCTGGGAACACATTTCCATTGTCCCTGTCCACAGAGTCTGCTGAGATTATCCATTCTCAGGACTTTCTTTGCAGGAGACACAGAAGAGTTGGTTCACAGCTGTAAAGTCTCTGACTTACTGGCTAAAAGGTTTCCAGCAACTGCTGAGAGAAAATAAACTGGCTATCTTCAGGCTTCGTGATGTTTTTATTGCAGTGAAAAGGACAGCTCCTTCCGTTTAGAAAGGCTCCTTCTGATAGCCTCTCCCCAAACACTCACATCTCCAAGATGTTCTGCTACCTGGGAGCCAATCATATAACCGGTGGAAGGCAAAAGTTCTTTGTCGTTGATAACTGTTCACCAGTCCACAGACCAATGGGCTACTTGTTGGTGGCTGAAGCTTCATTTGTACACACCCCTTGGCTCTAGACTTTCCCACTATTTGAACAAGCAGCTGTACAACTAATGCTTACAATGCGTTTCAGGTTGCTTGCTTCAACAGTCCTTGCCTTCTAAAACAGTCATTTTCCCATTTCAGTCTACAATAAAAAATACAGAAAAATGAAAAGGTACAGTCCTTGCATAACCAAAATACAGCTAAAGATGCTAATGTGATGCTGTATTTGTATCTATCTGTACCTAGTTGCCATTTTACAGCTCATAGCTGTCCTGAAATATTTGTGGTAAGTTTAAACTCTATCAGCCATTCGATTAAAGTGCTTGTTATAAAATAGGAATTTGAGAGAGATGGTGTGGTGGATAGTAGGGTGATGAGCATGCATTCCCTGAATCTCCTGCTGAAGAATGGGAATACCTGCATGTCAGCACAAGGCTTGTTGCTTTTTGCATGCAGTCAGTTTGGCGCAAATCACTGAGCTTCTGTGAGGCTGTGTCTGAGTACTGTGTGCTCACACAGCAGTTCAGTGCAGACAAATGATTGGTTTGAGCTTGTTTCCTACAGCACAGGGTGTAGAGGTTTGGCAGTGGGTGGGGCATGGGGGTTGCGGAACTAGGTGGGGATAGAGAAAAATGTTTTCCCCTCCACTTTCCTTCTGCCTCCACATTGATTCACATTGCAATATAAGTCATTCGATGTTGGTAGCTGGGAGACAGGTCTAACAGTATTAACAGTTAGGGTATGGGTGTTTGAGCCTTGACTGCTGTCCAGGAATCTGCCTCAGTGATTGTTTTATATTTGAACCTAGACTGTGAACGATGACTAGTTGTTAAGCGGCTGGAATATTTCAAAACTGCTCATTCCTTTCCTGACCTAATACATATCGTCGTCAAGTCGCACTGTAAGTCAGGAAAACTGACTAACATTTCCTGTTATCAACTCGGGCTCAGAGAATAAAAGGGAGTAGCTTGATCTGTCACAGTTGACATTATCTCACAGTATCAGGGAAGGAGCAAAATACCAGCTCTCCTGGCATGGTACACTTAACAACTTATTGGATAAGCTCCTTGGGGAGTTGGGGTATTGGGGAGGAAGGAAACCCAATCTTGATAAGAATAGGCAGCTTTGACTGGATTTCTGTCATAACCTAGAAATGACGCAGGGGAGCAATGAGCTGTGTCGCAGTGCAGAAAGATTATATTGCCCTTTCTCTGAGGAAGCTAGGTGTCAGTGCCACACCATGAGCACAGTCTGACTGACTCTCCTGTTTTCACAGTCTTTTGTACCTCAGCAGTTTGAAACACGAACAGCCAGCGGTTTGGTCAGAGGACACGCCTATTCTGTAACCAATGTGGATGAAGTAAGTTTTCAAACTTTCAGTCATTTGACATGAAAATGAGCAGAATATATATCATAGGAAGGTTCACACAAGGGTAGTAGGAGAAGAAGACCATGGAATGATTTGTGAGGGAATTCCAGAGACACACAGGAAGTGACTGAAGGGAGTCACTGGGTACAGAGAGTGAAATGGGGGATACTCAAATAACAGGGAGTGATTATAGGGAATATTGTGGTGCAGGAATGGTTGAAGGATGCATTGAATTGTGAAAAGTGACATACAGGGATAGTGGGGTTACAGAGAGTGATTACAGGGAATATTGTGATACATGGAGTAATTGAGGGAAATCAATGTGATATTAGGAATAATATATTGGAACACATTCAGTGCTTACATCAGGATACCGGAGTGCAGAGATTAATGGTGAGGGAATGCTAGGATGCAGGAAAAAATAACAACGGAATATAGGGATATAGGAAAGGATTACTGGTGGTCCACTGGGTTAAAGAGATTGATTAGAGAGGAAATGGCTACAGTGTACAATGCAGGTTTGTATGTTTATATTTATTCATCTGTGTTTGTCTCTGGTCTTTCTTCCATAAACAACAATTTTGCCAAAAGGTCTCTTATAAGGGTCAGAATGTGAAGTTGCTGCGTTTGAGGAATCCATGGGGAGCTGTGGAGTGGAATGGATCCTGGAGTGATAAGTATATATTTTCTTTGAAGTCATTCAGAAAAATGCTACTTTGGACTTTTGCTTCGGATTGCCTCTATCTTCCTCCAGTTCCAGATATACTTTTGTCTCTCCACACCTTTTAGTCCCCATCCCCTTCATCTTCGGTGATTTGAGTTACCTTAGACCTTTCTGGATCTTCCTCCCTAAAGTCATGCATGTTACAACTTTACTCCATAATTGTAAATCATCCCTTAAAAAACACCATCTTTCCTCTTTTCCTATCACTCATTCAAGGGTTTAACAGCTCCTAGAAGTTGCAGTGGCTACTAAGCTTAATTGAATCAGAATTCTGCAACTTTTAATAGCTTTTTCAGAGGGTTTGATGTACAGGGGATTTGTGGAAGTTTCAATTTCCATGGCAATTCTCACAATGTCAACTGCTTCAGGGAGTCTACAGGGTTCTGACGCAAAATTCTAGTCTGCACAAATTATCTGACCATTGGAATATCTGGTAAAAATGGAAGGTCCTGCCCAAGTGCTGTACAACACATATGGTACTCCTGTTCTTCCAGTTTGGGATAGGTATAGAAGAGCTAAATTGAGAGCTGCAATTGATTCAGCAACACAACCTATTCAAAAGATCTATATAACATGCAGTTTTGAGTAATAATTAAACAGGACTTGATATTTTTATTGGATTTGAAATTAATATTGAACAAGATTTGAAAATATCCGTCAATTTAAAATAATCTGAAAGTATCTATTAGTATTAGCTAAAGAAATCCTACGAGTATATGTGAGTACAATGTACTGTATTTGGAGTATCTGTGATTAATACTCAAAACTAGATAATGCAGCGCGTGCTTTTTGACCTCAGATCATGTAAGAAAAAACAAATAACTCTTTTGAGTAGTATTGGTAACATAAGGTTACAAATCCTATTTGTCGGGCAGTCGTGATTAGTTTTTGCCACTATATTTGCCATTATATCCCTTGACTAGGGAAGGGAAAGGCTGTCAAGTGCCTATTACATATGTTGAAAAATCCAGGTGTATCCTATTTGGAGAAAGCCATGATCTGGCTCATCAATGATGCTCTTTCTTGGTTTTGAAGCAATCACCGTCAGTCCATGAATGATATTTGCCCAGAGTTAACATGGAACGTGCAACATTACATGGCAGCTCCTAGTTCCCATTTCAACAGCATGCGGTGGACACGGTGATTTCTTGAGTTTATGGCTTTTCCCGGCTTGATGATCGAATTTCTTTTCTGTTCCAGGGCCCGGGAGTGGTCTGAGATTGAGAAGACACAAAAGCAACGACTTCAGCATCAAATGAAAGAAGATGGAGAGTTCTGGTGAGGATAAAACCATTTAATTTAAAAGGCAGAGCTTTGCTCCTAACAGGACAAGAAGTGATTGCCATTTTTGTTTACATGTCAGGAACTGCCATGCACCCAATCACATTGCAAGCTACAAGTATGTGAGCTGAGCACAATTCCCACGTGCAATAATACAATAGACAGATTATTCTCAGCAGTTTGCCTCATCAGCTGCTGACGTCACACCAAGACATACAAAAAATTTGTATTATGGAACAAGTGCTGAGATCCTGTTAGGATATGTATATAATACGTACATACAATATATCACAATATATTTTGTTCATTAGACTATTTTATGCATTATGTGCATTTGTTGGGGCATCCACCTCAGCTTGTATATTGCACTGTTATGCATCATGTGTGGCAGATATTGCTAAACAAAGAGAACTGAGGGACAGCTTACCTGTGTAGGCAATAATGTGACATGTTGGAGGTCAGTCTTTAATAGATGTAGTATGTGGCACAATTTGTACTTTAAAGGCAGCACAGAATGGTTGAACATGCAGCATCTGAAGACCTCTCCATAAATGACACACTAAGGAGATTGGCCAAGGTCACTGATACAAGCAAGTAGTGAAATTATGACTTTGAAAATGTGAGTGTCATTGCCATCTCTTTATGTCCTGTGTGGCCAAGTCCACTCCACTTGGTCTTCTAGGGAGTAGAGGACATAGTGAATGATACAGCTCCAGAGGTCAAGACACAATCCGAGTAGGCAAAGGTTTGCAAACAAGGAAATGGTGGTCAGGTAGATGCTTGTGATCAAAACAATCTATTCATGGCCAACAAGAACTGTCATGAAATCTCTAATTTCCTCCTCATATTCCTCCCTATCATTCCCATCAGAGGCAAATTTTCTTCCATTTATAGTGCCATGTTATGCAAGTTATAGCTGACAATGTCAATCCTGAACATCTCTGTGGCACATATTGTAAATCTGTGCAGACTGCTAAAGGCATCAGACTCACATTTTGAGCAATATTATGTTCTGGTCTGTGATTTCCCTTGTCAATCCTTCTACTGTATTGTAATTCAACTTTGCAAGGCTATGGGGATAACCCATTGGTATCATGAGCCACTCTGAAGGAATAGCTTTTGTCAATAAGATCCAACCTTACACATGGACAGAGACCTTAATTAGATGTGACAGTTGGGATTTCCTTAAAATCATGAGAACACCTTGGGAAATAAACATACCTTGCATAATTCTTTTCTAGTGGCTACAGATAACTTGAACCATAAGGGAGTGATACCCATTCTGATTTACAATTACAGATGGCTGTTATCAATATAAACCATATAATAACCCTGAGGCTAACTGCTGTTATGGTCTGGCCCTCAGAGTGTTGTGAATCAAATTGTATTGATTAGTGCTGAAAATGTGTTGCTGGAAAAGCGCAGCAGGTCAGGCAGCATCCAAGGAGCAGGGGAATCGACGTTTCGGGCTTGCGCCCTTTTTCAGGGCTCATGCCCGAAACGTCGATTCTCCTGCTCCTTGGATGCTGCCTGACCTGCTGTGCTTTTCCAGCAACACATTTTCAGCTCTGATCTCCAGTATCTGCAGTCCTCACTTTCTCCTTGTATTGATTAGAACCAGGTTTGCCAGGGGATTTCATTGAGTATGAGTTCCCTGATTGAGGCTGTTAACCTGGGCCAGTAAGGGAGTCCTGGCTGCCAGATATAAACAGGAGTCTCTCCCTTCCCTCCCTTTCACTGTTTGATCACACAGCATTACCCTTTGATGTGAAGGGCACTGCTTGTCACTGGCCACTTGGGTGTTTCTTTTCTTCCTGGTGGTGGAAATCGAATAAAGGTTCGTGCACCTTGTGTCTTTCACCGTGTCTCACACCTGCACACACACACCATGGGTGCTGGGGGAAAAAAATAAGCACTACCACAGTTAAGTGGTAGTGTGGGGGTAAAAAAGAAAAAGAAAAGAGAAGAAAAAGAACAAAAAAAACAGGAGTCTCAGAGATTCTCCTCACTTGAGGGACTGGCTCCGAGCTTGCTGATCAGAGCCCACGTACTGTGCACGTGTAAGTTAAGGATGACTTGGTAATGGGATACCAGCTTCCGTGGAGTTATTTCACAAGTAAATTCATTGGCCCCTTGGAGATGTGTTGCAGCCTTGGAGATGTCACATATCCACTGTTGTCAAAGGTTAGAGGCACAGCTATCTCAGAGTGACTGGCATGGGGTTCCCTCCAAATCAGTGAGGTTAAAACTCTTCTCGTAGGAGTCCCAGGTCAGTCTCTGGCATTGGTCCTGAGATGTGCAGAGATGCAAGAGCTGAGCATACATTGACATGTTGATACTCTTCGTCAGTAGGATAGTTTGATTCTTCCTAGCCTCCACCTCTGTCAGCCTTGAGGTCCTTTGTTATGTGACCAAAGCCCTCCTCTGTTCTCCTCCATCATTGCAAATCCACAAGTGAACTGTGGAAAAAAGTGAGCAATGATATGAACACCTCTATTGAGTTGGCTTTCATTCATAGAGAAGCTGCAGTTGACCAAGGGAATACATGTTTCTCCCATGGACAAATCAAAAACTCCTCCGGTGACACAGTGACCTTATCTGTAACAACCTACTTGATACAGGTTAAAAATTTCTTGACAACACCTGATCTCTAGCAAGCTAACACTTTCTTAGCAATTATGTCAATGGACACTAATTCAGTGACACTGTAGCTGGAACTCATCCACCTCCACACCCCTGTCCCCGCTTACTCTCAAGCTTCCTCACATTGCCTTTGACCCTTAATATTAATTGCTGTTAACATTACCCAGTTCCTTCATCTAAACACCTTAGAATATCTGACTACCACCCTATCTAGAGTCTTTGATCTTTTGCCTTATTTCTTATTACCTTTAACCATTCTGTCCTCCTCCTGGACCTACCTGCTGAGCCTCCCTCCATCATGCTTCACCTGCCTTCATGTTAACCCTCCATTAGAGACCCTGGCCATGATCCCACTTTGGCTGGTCCTGTCTTGCTTTAAACTCAAGTTCTGTTCCCTGATTATTATTAATCAGGTATGTGTGATATAGCTACTTGGATATAGAAGAGAAGACTGATGTCAAAGGTGATGAATATAGATGAGTTCACCAAGAAGCTAAACTGGGCCTCCACCTCCTCTGATATATAATTTCCATTGGGGAATGTTTAGGGAGTCTTGAGTCTTGGGAAGTTCTGATCTGTTTAGTTGGAGACAGTAATGTTCTCTACTTCTCATGTTATCATTAAAACATTGTGAACTGTACATAGTAACTAAAAGATCAGAAACCATGTTTTTGTGATAGTTTCTTCATTATGCTATATGCAGGATGTCTTTTGATGATTTTAAGAGGAATTTCACAAAGCTGGAGATTTGTAACCTGACACCAGATACACTGGGTGATGACAAGCTCCATAAATGGACAGTATCTATCAATGAAGGACGATGGGTAAAAGGCTGTTCAGCTGGGGGCTGCCGTAATTATCCAGGTCGGTCTGAATGTTTTCTGTTATCAATAGTTGCCTCTTCTCTTCTTCCATCTATCTATCACTTCTTCCATTTCATTTTAAGATGTGGTGTGACCAAGAGAGCATTTATTGCCCAACCTTGGTTATCCTGATAAGATGCTGCAGCCATATTTAGAAGGCATTCATCTTGCTATTGAACTTCATAGCAATGATATACAATGATCATTCATCCGTTTATTTCAGACGCTAGTCAGAATCAAATATGTGCTGGAGGCACTTGTTACCCCCACCTGGGTGGCTGTAACCTGTTCCACTCCTGAAAATACTTGGTTTTATAGCAGTCTAAAGTGTTCATTGATTTGTTTTTGTGTCTGCTCATAAATTACCAGGTTTATTGCTTTTTACTTTTGGCGTCTTTCTCCCATACTCTTAGAGTTTGTTCTTTGTGTTTCTTCTTCTTTTGTTCTCTCAATATGTTTATGCCCTTTTTTCATTTATTTTCTTTTATCTTACTGTTTTCTTTTTCTTGGTCTTCTCTAGTTGTGTCGACTCTCCCCTTTCTTTCAGCTTACTATTGCTTCCTATCCCTTCGTTTCCTTTTTTCTCTTTAGTTTTAGACACTGCAAGTACAGATCAGCCATAGACCAATCTCTTTCCCGCCTGTTAGTGAGTTATGCAATCATACAGCACTGAAAGAGACGCTTCAGTTCGTGCCAACCAGACATCCTAAGCTGATCTAGTCCCATTTGCCAGCATTTGGCCCATATCCTTCTAAACCCTTCCTATTCATATACCCATCCAGATGCCATTTAAATGTTGTAATTATATCTGTTTCCACCATCTTCTCTGGCAGCTTGTTCTATGCACACACCACCCTCTGTGTGAAAAAGTTGCCTCTTGGGACCCTTATATACCTTTCCCCTCTCACCTTAAACCTGTGTCCTCTAGTTTTTGACACCTCCACTCTAGGAAAATGAAAATAGGCTAGTCGTCCTATCCATGCTGTTGATGATTTTATAAATGCACATACTGTTCTTTCTTTTAAGACACATTCTGGACGAATCCTCAGTACCGACTGAAACTCTGTGAGGAGGATGATGATCCTGAAGTTGCCGAGGTCCTCTGCACATTTGTTGTTGCTCTAATGCAAAAGAATCGGCGGAAGGAACGCAGGATGGGTGTCAACTTCCATACCATTGGATTTGCTATTTATGAGGTAGATACTGTTTGGGATATTCATAAAGTATTCAGAGGTAGGTTGACAGAGCAAAACTAGGATGACGAGATATTGAAGCTTTGACCGAAAAAAAAAGGAGGCATGGCTCAGGTACATGCAGCTGAGATCAAGGGAATCCTTGGAGGTAAATAAGGGATTCAGGAGTTTACTGAAGAAGGAAATTAGGAGAATGAAAAGGGGGCACTAGATAGCCTTGACTGAGAAGATTAGGGTGAATCCTAAGATGGTCTTTGAGTATATTTAAAGAAAAAGAATAACTAGAGAGAGAATGTGACCCCTCAAGGACCAAAGTGGACATATATGTGTAGAACTGCAGGAGGTGGACGAGGCCCTTAATGAATATTTCTACTGTGTTTACTGTTGAGAAAGATATGAAGACTTGGGAACTTGCTGATATCTTGGGAACACTCCATATCACAATAGGGGATGTGTTGGATGTATTTGAATGTATGACCAGATATATCCAAGATATAGCATGAGGCTAGAGAAGAAATTGCAGGGGTCCTGGCTGATATGTTTGCATTATCGTTAGTCACAGGTGAGGTCCCAGAAGACTGGAGGTTAGTGAATGTTATGCACTTATTCGAGAAAGGCTGCAAAGAAAAACATGGGAACTGTTGACCAGTAAGTCCTAACATGTGTGGTACGTATGTTATTTGAGAAGATTCTAAGAGATACGATATACATGCATTTGGAAAGACAGGGTTTGATTAGGAGTAGTCAGTATGGCTTTATGTGTGGGAGACCATACCTCACAAATTTATTATGAGTTCTTTGACGAAGTGACCAGGAAGGTTGATGAGAGCAGGGCAGTAGATGTCGTCTGTATGGATTTCTATAAGGTTTTTGATAAGGTTCCACATAGTGGGCTGCTCTAGAAGGTTCGATTGCATGGAATCCAGGGAGAAGTGGCAAATTGGATACACAATTGGCTTGATGGTAGGAAGCAGAGGGTAATAGGGGAAGGATGCTTATTGGACTGGAGGCCTATGACTAGTGGAGTGCCTCAGGGGTCAGTGTTGTACCAATTGTGTTTGTTATCTATATCAATGATTTGGATGAGAATATACAAGGCATGATTAGTAAGTTTGTAGATGACAATAAAGTAGGCGGTATCGTGGACAGTGAGGAAGGCTTCTGGCATCACTGGCTTTCATCAGTCAGGGCAATGAGTATAGAAGTTGAGAAGTTATGTTGCAGTTGTACAGGATGTTGGTGAGGCCACATTTGGAGTATTGTGTTCAATTTTGGTCACCTTTGTATAGGAAGGATGTTATTAAACTGGAAAGAGTGCAGAAGAAATTTACAAGGATGTTGCCAGGACTCAATGATCTGATTTATAGGGGAAGGTTGGATAAGCTAGGACTTTTTTCTTCAGAGCATAGGAGACTGCGGGGGGGACCTTATAGAGGTGTATAAGATGGTGAATGGATAGGATGAATGCAGTCAGTCTTTTTCCTAAGATTGGGGAATCAAGGACTAGAGGGCACCGGTTTAAGGTTAGAGGGGAAAGAATCAAAGGGAACCTGAGGGGCACTGTTTTATACAGAAGTTGGTACGCATATGGAATGAGTTGCCAGAGGAAGTGGTTGAGGCGGGTATGTTAACAACATTTGAATGTTTGGACAAATGCATGGATAGGAAAGGTTTAGAAGGATATGGACAAAGTACAGGGAAATGGGGTTAGCATGGATGGACATTATGGTCAGCATGGACTAGTTTGGGCCAACAGGCCTGTCTCTATGACTCTAGTATTATGCCACTGCATCAACCTGGTAAATATTTAACATTGTTCATTAAATTTCAGGCAGAATGAGGAAGGTAGTGGCTGTTCTCATAGATTAAAATGTGCTGTCATCAAAAGAATTGCATTTATATTTAATCTTTCATAACCTCAAAGAGTTGTGAATAACCACTGAAATATTTTTGAAGTGCAGTCTCTATTGTAATTTGAAAAACAGCAGCATATTTGCCAGACAGCAAGGTCCTACAAACTACAACATAAGGAAGATGGAATATAAAAGGAGGTCTCACTTCAGCTGTGCAACACCTTAGTGAGACCACACCTTGAGTATTGTTTACAACTTTGCTCCCCTTAAGACCACAGGTATAGGAGCAGAACCCAGACATTCGGACCATTGAGTCTGCTCTGCCATTTGATCATGGCTGATACGTTTCTCAACCCCATTCTCCTGCCTTGGTCCCTATGGTAATCAAGAACCTATCTCTCTCTGTATTAAATACACTCAATGACTTGGCCTCCACAGCCTTCAGCAATAATGAGTTCCACAGATTCACCATCCTCTGCCTGAAGAAATTCCTCCTCATCTCAGTTCTAAGGGGTCGTCCCTTCACTGTGAAGCTGTGCACATGTTCCTAATCTCTCCTACTAGTGGAAACATTCTTTCCACATCTGCTCGATCCTTATTTGAGGTGGGATATAATTGCATTGGAAGCAATTCAGAGAAGGTTCACTAGTTGATTCTTGGGATGAAGGGAATTTCTTATTACAAAAAGCAGAGCAGGCAGGGCTGTTACTTACTGGAGTGAGGAATTTTGAGTGGTTATCCTTTTGAATCATAACATTCTAAATGGGCTTAGCAGGTTAAACAGTGTGAGGGTGTTGCCACTCAAAAGGACACAGTTTGAAAATAAGGAGATAAGAGGGAGATGAGGCAGAATTTCTTCTCTCAGATCTTTTGAATTTTCTTCCACAGTGAGTAGTGAAGACTGGCTCATTGAATATATTCAAGGCTGAGGTAGAAATATTTTTGTTTTACTTAGGGACCAAGAGTTACGGAGACATGGGAAGGAAAATGAAGACATGAAATGCTAACTCTGCTTTCTTCCTACAAATGCTGCCAGACCTGCTGAGTTCTCCAGCAATTTCTGTTTTTGCATCTGTAGTTCTTTGTTTTTATGGTTGATTTTGTTCTTGCTGATCTGAAGGTTTCTTCCTGGCTTCCACCAAATATTTCCACTGGTTTGTAAGAGGCATGGGATGGCTGGTTCACTTGTAAACTGTCTTCGATTTATCAATTATAGCCTGCAGAAAACGTTGAAGGAAACATTAACTGGTTTTCTTCAGAAGTAAAGTGAGTTTTGACTGCAGAGAACAGAGAGACAGCTTCTGAGCTTGTGGAGTTCAAATCCCTTCTTTGTAACTTGCATCCAGCTTCAAGCAGTTTAGTTAGCTGAGAACCAATCATGTGGTTTTGGCAAGGAAAAAGCCCTTATCATTTGTAACTGGTCACCAGTCCATAGATCAATCAACTTCTATTGCCACCTAGTAGCATCCTCAGCTCTTGTTTGTCTACAACTACTTTAATTACTGTATGCTCTAAGAGTTATGTATGATATGTTTGCCATGGATGTCAAGTTACTTTCATTTCAAAGCTTGCAGCCATCCTTCTAAAACACAGTTCTTTCTCACTTCAGTCCACAACTTAAAAAAAAAACCATGGTCCTTAAACTATAAAGAAACCTAAACCAAAATATTCTGTTCACAAAATATAATTGGAAACATGCTTCAGATAAGAAAGCACTGATCTATAATACAGACTTAGGACCTCAGGAGGATCAGACTGGCCCAGGTTTATTGCAGGTTAGACGGAGGTTTTATTTCAGAGAGTCATCAAGGTCTATTGCATGGAAACAGGCTCTTTGGCCCAACTTGCCCTTGCTGCCCAGTTTTCAGAATTACACAAACCCCACTTGCTTGCATTTGGTCCATATCCCTCCAGGTCCATGTACCTGTCTAAATGCATCTTAAATGACAACATTGTACTTGCTTCCACCACTATTTCTGGCAGCCCATTCCAGACACTCTCCACCCTCTATGTGACCATTTCCTGATTATTCCCAACATAAACTGACAACCTCCTACCTTGACCTGACTACTTTCCAACATGACCACTCCCATTCTAAACCAACTACCCCAGAACTTCAACCTGATCTGATCAACCCCCTCTACTCTTAACGTGATAAGAGAGGCCAATTCACTTTGGGATGAGGAAATCACAGCTCAGTTGATTTTGTTCTCACTTGTCAGTCCATGCGTGTTTTTTGTAACTGAGTCACTGGGCGTTGATCAAGTGTAGAGACTCAGGGCAGTTTTTCCTTGCAACCACACATGTACAGATTCCCCCCCCCCCAACACACGCACGCACGCGCGCGCGCGCGCGCACACACACACACACATATGGATAATAACTTGTCAATTAACCTTAGTGTGTGCAAATTTTGACTTGTGTGGAGTTGATTCGTTTGACATTTTTTCTTTTCTTTGTAAAGGTGCCCAAAGAGGTAAATGAGCAATCAGATGATAGTCATGGATTGGGGTAACATGTTTTAATGCATTGTTTGCCATTTTATTTTAATGACACTCCCCTTGTTGTAACATTAGTTGTGAATATTTGCTTTAACATATTTTCTGTGACTTGTTTTCTCTTGTCTTGTTTGCAGTTCCTGGTTTGCTGTGCCTGGTTTGCTCTTTCTTGCTGTGTTGCCTTTTCTAAAATGGTTGTGCTTTTTGTCATTTGCAGCCTAGTTGACGTTAGCTAACCATCCTTGGAAATTATGTTTTAATTTTAGTGACTATTTTCTGTTAATTTCTTCATACAAGCGTCTGGAGAAATCCTGCTTTGTAATCTTATATCATGTGAAGCAATAATTTTATAAACACATCATTTGTACAAACAAATATAAAACGTACATTTGGATAGCTCTAGCATCAGAAGGTACAGCAAAAAATATGAAATAAGTTTTAGAGTACTAATATAATTGCTCAGATATGAACAAAATGAAATTAAGCTGTGATAAATGGACAATAATGTATATTGGATTGAGGAATGACTATCATAAACAGATAAATGGGCTCAATTCAGGATATTTAGAGAAGGCCTTATGAGTAGTGGTATATTTAACAATTTAAATGTCTGCACCAGAAATAGAGCAACCCGTGGGCTATTGAAATGCTGCCAGATATGATTTTAAGGAGATAAAACTAAGAAGAATCTTTAATAGAGATAAATACCGAAATGCATGTTTGATTGGCCAATTTCTTCAGGTATTTGCAATGTGTTTTTGGGTGGGATGGATTGAATGGGGATTGTATTGGAATCCTAACTATTCCTGCTAACCAAGGACACTGGACTTCTTATTCCTGCCAGAATTATTCACTTGTTTCTTTTTTCTAGATGCAAGGCAATAAACAACACCTTCCCAAAGATTTCTTCCTCTACCGGGCGTCTAAGTGCAGGTCTAAGTCATATATCAACCTGCGTGAGGTATCGCAACGTTTCAGCCTTCCCCCAGGGGAATATGTCATTGTCCCTTCAACATATGATCCTCACCAAGAAGGGGAATTCGTCCTGAGGGTCTTCTCAGAAAAACCAAACCTGTCAGAGTAAGTCAGCTCTCACTGGGCATGTGTCCAGACAGTTGGCCAAATGGCCTCTTCCTACACCATAGTTAGTCTGTGACTCTGTAAACAACACCTATTCCTGATGAAGGGCTTATGCTCAAAACGTCAATTCTCCTGCTCCTCGGATGCTGCCTGACCTGCTGTGCTTTTTCAGCGCCACACTCTCGACTCTGTAAACAGTGTGTTACAAAGAGAATGTCTTGTCAGCAGTTCACTCACCTGAATCATTGGCCTGCAATAGAAGAGTGATACTTGTCATGTTCAGAAAGAGAGCAAGGACTTTTCCCAATATCCCCTGGCAAACATTCCTTCACTGGTCAGCACCATCTGAAGAAAATTATCAACTAATGGTTCTCCTTTCTGTTACTTGAGCAGTTTTGTAATGTACAGATTAGGTGCAGTGTCTGCAATATAAAATCAGACTTTGTGCTTCACTATGTGAAAGGCAGTAGCCAAGTAGTATATTGTCACTAGGTTAGTAATCCAGAGGCTCAGGTTAATGCTCTGGGGACATGGATTTGAATTCAACCATATCAGACATTGAAATTTGAATTCAGTAAAAAGATGGAATTAAAAAGCTTGCCTAATGGTGGCAGCTGATGATTGTTGTTAAAAAGCCATCTAGTTCACTAATGTCTTCAGGGAAAGAAATCTGCCTTCCTTACGCGGTTGGAGTTAATGTGACCGTAAACCCATAGCCATGGGTGGTTGCCTCTTAACTGCCCTTTTGACATTAATAAATCAATAAATGGTGGCCTAGTCAGAGACACTCACAACTGAGTAATAAAAAGGTCTATCTTTTGTTAAGTGGATTAAAGAGTTTCTAAGAAATGTGATACAGTATTTCGTAATCACAAATTTAAATTGCCCTAAGTTTTGTCTTTGACACTATGTGCCCCCATGGTGAAAACTTAAGTTACATATCGCCAGAATTATTCTCAACTTGTCTCAAGATAGTCTCACCATTATTATTAAATTGTTAAGGGTGAGGACCAGTTCGACCAAACAAATGAGAGTATCGGTGGATATCCAATCCCTCTACACCTCCATCCACCATGACCAGGGCCTCCAAGCCCTCTGTGTTTTCCTTTCCAGACGTCCCCAACAGTACCCTTACACCGACACTCTCATTCGCTTGGCTGAACTGGTCCTCACCCTTAACAATTTCTCCTTTGAATCCTCCCACTTCCTCCAGACCAAAGGCGTAGCCATGGGCACACGTATGGGCCCCAGCTATGCCTGTCTCTTTGTTGGCTATGTAGAGCAGTTAATCTTCCGTAATTACACCGGCACCACTCCACACCTCTTCCTCCGCTACATTGATGACTGCATTGGTGCCACCTCGTGCTCCCGCGAGGAGGTTGAGCAATTCATCAACTTCACCAACACATTCCACCCTGACCTTAAATTTACCTGGACCATCTCTGACACCTCCCTCCCCCTCCTGGACCTCTCCATCTCCATTAATGACGACCGACTTGACACTGACATTTTTTACAAACTCACCGACTCCCACAGCTACCTGGATTACACCTCTTCCCACCCTACCTCTTGCAAAAATGCTATCCATATTCCCAATTCCTCCGCCTCCGCCATATCTGCTCCCAGGAGGACCAGTTCCACCACAGAACACACCAGATGGCCTCCTTCTTTAGAGACCGCAATTTCCCTTCCCACGTGGTTAAAGATGCCCTCCAACGCATCTCGTTCACATCCTGCACCTCCGCCCTCAGACCCCACCCCTCCAACCATAACAAGGACAGAATGCTCCCACCCTACCAACCTTCGCATAAACCAAATCATCCGCCGACATTTCCGCCACCTCCAAAAAGACCCCACTACCAGGGATATATTTCCTTCCCCACCCCTTTCCGCCTTCCGCAAAGACCGTTCCCTCCGTGACTACCTGGTCAGGTCCACGCCCCCCTACAACACACCCTCCCATCCTGGCACTTTCCCCTGCCACCACAGGAACTGTAAAACCTGCACCCACACCTCCTCCCTCACCTCTAGCCAAGGCCCTGAAGGAGCCTTCCACATCCATCAATGCTTTACTTGCACATCCACCAATATCATTTATTGTATCCGTTGCTCCCGATGCGGTCTCCTCTACATTGGGGAGACTGGGCGCCTCCTAGCAGAGTGCTTTAGGGAACATCTCCGGGACACCCGCACCAATCAACCACACCGCCCTGTAGCCCAACATTTCAACTCCCCCTCCCACTCTGCCGAGGACATGGAGGTCCTGGGCTTCCTTCACCGCCGCTCCCTCACCACCAGATGCCTGGAGGAAGAACGCCTCATCTTCCGCCTCGGAACATTTCAATCCCAGGGCATCAATGTGGACTTCAACTGTTTCCTCATTTCTCCTTCCCCCACCTCACCCTAGTTCCAAACTTCCAGCTCAGCACTGTCCCCATGACTTGTCCGGACTTGTCCTATCTGCCTATCTCCTTTTCCACCTATCCACTCCACCCTCTCCTCCATGACCTATCACCTTCATCCCCTGCCCCACTCAGTCATTGTACTCGATGCTACTTTCTCCCCACCCCCACCCTCCTCTAGCTTATCTCTCCACGTTCAGGCTCACTGCCTTTATTCCTGATGAAGGGCTTTTGCCCGAAACATCGATTTCGCTGCTTCTTGGATGCTGCCTGAACTGCTGTGCTCTTCCAGCACCACTAATCCAGAACCATCATGGGACATCCAGCCATTATGGTTTGGATGGAATGTTATGTGACTCATGACTCATCACCCCCCCCCCCATTTCACACCCTGAGCCTGTCAAGTTGTTATAGGCATGATCCAGTCCACTGTGGGCCACCTGTATTGCTGATTGTAAATCCCTATTGGCAGGAATGGAGGCCCACTGTTATCAATAATTGGCCTCTGCTGGCTGCCCACCATGACAATGAAAATTACTCAAGATTGGGACGATAGGTGAACTGACACAGATGTTGGCAGTGCACAATTATTTATCCATTCCTGCCAATCCAGATCCTGCATTTGTTTATAAATCCCAGCCAAACCCACCATGCATTCTTGGGACATTGAAGTTAACTGCAACTTATGGCTTGAAGAATTTAGATGTAAAGGTTTTATTTTTGACAATAACTGTATACGTAATTTATTAATTTCAGGGAAACTGAGAGCCACATCGTAGATGACAACCCTGAGGTTTGTACCATCTTTAATTGTGTTCATCTTTTTGCTTTAGCAGATATTTATTGTGACATTTTATGTATTCTGGTTTTCCAAGAACTCTTCGTTCCCAAAAGATCACATTTTTAAAAATTTTTTTAAAATTTGGTCCCAAAAGATCACATTTTTAAAACTTTTTTTAAAATTTGGTCTTGTAACCAGAAAATGCTGTGGGGGTGTTTCTTGCTCCACTGTTTATGAATGGCAATGTGGTTTCCACCAAACCTTTTCTGAAGTGACAGCAGTGAAGTTGAATGGGAGAAGCCTGAGGAATGTATCTTTGAATGGCTTATTTGCTTGCCAAGTATGTTATGTTCCTGAACAGCAACTCTCCTTTATTTCCTCTCTGTGCTACCATTTCTCGAATTTGGTTAGAATACAGCCCAAACTGATGGATCAAAATTCCCTCTGTTTACTGGCTGTGAGGATTCTTTGTCACATTTGTTTCTGCAACAATGGCTCAGGATAAGCCAATGGAACATCAACATGATTGCTCAGTCCCACTCGACAAAGCCATCGGAAAATGTAAATGTTGTACCTGGGGTTGAGAAACACAAAGTGGGTGAGGCTGAGTTATTCTAACAATCTGTAGCTTATGTGGAAGCTTGACTTGACATTGAATGCCAAAGACACGGTAGGGTGGCATGGTGGCTCAGTGGTTAGCACTGCTCCCTCACAGCGCCATGGTCCTGGGTTCAATTCCGCCTCGGGACACTGTCTGTGTGGATTCTCCCTGTGTCTGCATGGGTTTCCTCTGGGTGCTCTGGTTTCCTTCCACAATCCAAAGATGTGCAGGTCAGGTGAATTGGCCACACAAAATTGCCCATAGTGTGCGGTGCATTGGTCAGGGCTAAATATAGGGTTGGGGAATGGGTCTGGGTGGGTTACTCTTCAGAGAGTTGGTGTGGACTTGTTGGGCTGAAGGACCTGTTTCCATTCTGTAGGGATTCTAATCTGACACAAATAGCTCCTTTAGAACTAACTTGTTGAACACATGGTGGCAGTCAGTAAAATTATAAATCTCTATTTGTAGAATGGAGAAGTGAGCATTTAAATTGGATTGGTTCCATTTCCTACTTTGCTTCTACTCATTTAATGTGACTGTTATTGGTGACTGATGTGGTGCCCACTGCTCTCAATGGGGAACCTCATACAGAAGTGCTAATCTGGGTCCTGTAATGTCAATAACAGTATTTTAACCTCTTTCTGAAGTAGTGAAATGTTTCCAAAACTAGTAAGGTGCTTTTCTTAGTTGGGCCCAGTTTCGATTAGACAGATAATTTGTGGCCTATAAATCAAATCTTGGATTGAAAATACCGCAGGCTTGAAAATTCAAACAATACTGCCATACTCTCCATGAAATGTATTTCATCTGATAATGCACCTCAACAATTTTAAAAGTATTCAAGTTGCACAGGATTTGTGTCGATGCTGAATGTGTGAATGTAACTACAGTATCCTTTTCCTGTTCTTTTTCTCTCATGTTCTGAGTGAAAGAGTTTCAGACCAGGAGAGGGGAGGGAGGGGAAGACAGAGATATAGAGAGAGAGAAAGAGATAGTGAGTCAGACAGAAGGGAACGAAGGGAAGGAGGCAGGAAGACAGAGTCAGACAAAGGAGAGGAAGAGGGGATCGAGCAAGAGAGAGAAAGAGAGAATCAGACTGTTGGAGAGAGTTTCTGCCCAATCATCTTCTGTTGGCTCAGCTGCAGGTATGTGAGCTGTCCCATTCTTTGCTGTTGTATGTTTTGTTGGAATATGATGTCTGAAAGCTTTTAGAAGAGTGTGGTTCACTGAGGGCAATGCTGTCAGTTAATCATGAGGAGCACAGAAAGTTTTGTGGATGAGGTTGCTACTTTGCAACTGGGTAAGATACCTTTGCCTCATGAGCATAGGATACATTCAATACAGAAACAAATCTGCCTTCAGCATACTTGGGATCAAAGCATAGATTACAGCAAGACTGCCTGCATTTTCCTGTGCAAGAACCTGCAGCTACAAAAGACATTTTTGATTTTGTGATTTGAAGCAGCTTCCATTTTTGTCTGACTAGCTCAATCCCCTCTTCCTCACGCTCTGTCTGACTGTCTATTCCTCCTTCTTTCCCTTTATTCCCTTCTGTTTGATTCTCTCTTGCTTCCTCCCTCTCCTGGTCTGAATCTCTCTCCAGCTATCTCGCTCCCTCCCTCACTCCCTCTCACTCTGTCTGACTGTCTCTCTCGCTCCTTCCCTCTCTCTCCAACAGTCTGACTCTCTCTTTCTCTCTCTCGCTTGATCCCCTTTTCCTCTCCTTTGTCTAACTCTGTCTTCCTGTCTCCTTCCCTTCGTTCCCTTCTCTCTCTCTCTCTCTCTTTCTCCCTGTATCCCCCTCCCTCCCTCCCTCTCCTGATATGAAACTCTTTTCAACTATCTCACTCCCTCACTCACTGCATGACTCTCTTTCTGTCCTTGACTATAAACCCAAAGAGCCTTAACTCTAGAGACACCTCAACCCAAAACCCAAAATATGACTTTGTCCCTACCTCTCAAAATACTATGATTTTCTTCCTCAAATACCATTTTATGGCCTAGCTTAGAAATACTTGGCCCATGGATGGCTAACTTTGGACTTTCTGTTCGCTAGCAAACAGTAGAAATGAGTGCCACTGAGTGGTACATCCTTGCATGCTGCTAGGAAATTGAGTCCCAGCTGTATGCTTTCAAGCCTGGTTTCAAATTAGTTTTGGACAGGTTTCATTCTGGAGTTGGACTCATAGGATTCTTGTTAATAAATCATTTTCTGATACAATTCACCCCCCCCCCCCCCCCACCATTTTGTGCTGCTGCTACAATGTGTGTTAGTGCTGAACACCGATGTGATTCAGAGCGAACACTGTGTTTCCAGCTTGAGGAACTCTGGATCTGAGTTGAGGAGCTGGAATCTAAACTGCATATATTGTGCCAGATCAGGGAAGGGAAAAGTTACCTGCTCCAGAGGGCAATCACACCACTCAGACTAGGTAATGTGATCAGGGACAGGACTGTCAAGGAATTTCATTTCCTGAAGTTGTCCAACAGTTATGAGATTCTTGCAAACTGTGCAGACCAGAGTTGGGCCATTTGGGAGGATGAGCAAACTGACCACGGCACCTTCATGCAAGGAAGCATTGAAGTGATTGGAGGAAATAGGAATGTTGTTGTGATATGTAATAGTATAATGAGAAGAATAGATACTCTTCAGCAGTGAACGGGATTCCCAAATGATGTGTTGCCTTCTCAGTGTCAGGACTAAGGACATCTCCTTGAGGCCGAAGGAAAGAATCCAGTAGTCGTCATCCACGTGTGGAGAAAGTGAGCACTGCAGATGCTGGAGATCAGAGTTGAGAGTGTGGTGCTGGAAAAGCACAGCAGGTCAGACAGTATCCGACGAGTGGGAGAATCGACGTTTCGGGCATAAGCCCTTCTTTATTCCTGATGAAGGGCATATGCCTGAAATGTCAAAAGTTCCTGCTCCTTGGATGCTTCCTGACCTGCTGTGCTTTTCCAGCACCACACTCTCAACTCATCCATGTGTGTACCAATGACATTGGTAGGACTAGAATGAGGTATTGCTGAAAGATCTTAAACAGGAGGTAAATTTAAAAAACAGAACCTCCAAAGTAATAAACTCTGGATTACTATCTAAGCCATGGGCAAACTAGCAGAGGGTAAGTAAAGTCAAGGAGTTAAATATGTACCTCAAAGATTAGTGTGAGTGGAATGGCTTTTGGTTCATGGAGCCGTACTAGGGTAGAATGGAGCTGTTCTGGTCAGATGGGCTTTGCTTGAATTGTGCTGGAACCATGTCCTGGTGAATTGAATATCTCGGACTGTAGAGAGGGCTTTAAACTAGTTAGATAGGGGGGGAATGGTTTGAGAGAGGGGAAACATGGGCTTTCAAATCAAAAGGAACTGGCAGAATTACAGGGAAGCTATTTGGATAATAAAACCCAGAGTCGGGCAGCGAGACACTGAGTGCACATAAAGAAAACAGAAGTTAATAGAGTCCAAAGGGGGATAAATGTTAAAAAGACAAAATTACTGGCTGTTTACTTAAATGCACATGGTATTTGGGACAAAATTAATTAATTACCGGCAGAAATACAAGTTTACAGATATGATCTAATAGTCATTATGGAGTCGTGGTTACAAGGAGATCAGAACTAGGAAATAAATACTCAGTTTTATGTCAACTTCCATGTTAACTATGCTGGGGACCTAATAGCATATTTCAGAAAGTAGCTGAAGTTTCCAGATTGCAGTGCATGCTTGTAAATGTCTTTGTTTTATAACATGCACATCTTTATAAAACCTTATCTATAATGCCTCCCTCCTCATGGAACACACTTAATCTCTGATTTGGAGTCAAGTCTTGGTTTCTCTAAAGCAGCTTTCTATTGGTCCTATAAGTCTTGTGGCCTAAGCACACATGCAGTACTGTTAGAACATAGCTTCTTGCTTAGGAAGGAGAAGCATTGAGTCTCAATATTGAGAGGCAGGAGGAGAGAAAACTCTAAAGGTGTTCAACCACCTCAAAGAAATCGCTTGCTCACCTGAAATGTGGCTGTCTTTCTTAAATGGGTATGTTTATTTTCAGTTAATTTTTTTCTGACACTTCCCTTCAGTACTTGATCCTTTCTTCTGTGGGTCAGGTACTGCAGTGATCAGGTGCCTTTCACTACCTCACCAAAGTGAATTTGGATGATGAGGGTTGTCAGGGGTTCCCAATTTTCCCCAGTGCTAAGCTAGTGATAGTCAACTCCAGAACTGCCTGGTTAAGACCAGTCAGCTCAATGCATGTTGATCAATGAAGGCACTTTCCTGCTCTTATGGGTCATCTGCTCATTCTGCTAAATCAACTGAAGCAGAACTCGAGTCATTGTACTTCAAGGCACCTGTCAAAACAATACTGCATCTCTAGCAATCTCCATTTCATTATATGTAACGACTCCTTCTTTCCTCTAGCCAATCATCTTTGTTTCTGATAGAAGTAAGAACACTATAGACTCGAGGACGGCGAAGGAGAAAAAAGCAGAAGACATGAGAAAAGCCAAGGTTTTTCCATGTACTCGCATGGCTTGGACTGCAATAGCCTGAAATCAGTGAAATATGCTATGCACTGCTCTTTGTCGTTTACAATGGACTTTAAATAGTAGAGAGACTGAAAATCCTGACACACAAAGTGGTATATGATAGATTTCAAGAGCCTCAGGGTAAACTCATATCTTTGAATTATCTTTGAGGATAGAAATTGTGGTCCAAATAAATATGGGGATTTCGAAATGCATCTGTGAATGAACAAATGGGAAAGAATGAGAAGGTGCTTGATGTATGGGAAGAAAATGGGGCTGGGGGGAATTAATTCATCTCACCAGGTTAGTCTCTTAGAGAGGGACAGTTAAACCACTGAGACCTGACTTGGAGAGAGGTAGTCTCACCAGCAGGAACTCATTTCTAGATTCAGTCTCACCTTTTGATATATTACCTAGATAGAGACAGTCTCAGTAGCAGGAACCTATTCCTAGTTAGATAGTCTTACCAACAGGAACTCATTCCTAGATAGAGTGTCACCAACAGGGACTCATTCCTAGTTAGTGACAGCCTCACCAAGAGAACCTGATTCTTGGAGAGAGAGGAAATAACTAGTAGGACCTTACTCCTAGGGGAAGACTATCACATGAAAGGGCCTTTACCCCCTACAGCTCGACAGTCTCATCACAGGATCTGACTCCTACAGAGACAGTCACAGCAATAAAGCTGAATTCTAGGAAAAGAGGGACACACACACACACACACACACCATATTACCAACAGAACCTGACTTCTGATAGGATACATTCACATTTGACAGCAAATGTGGTTAGAGTTTAAACATAAGGGCTATTGCCAGAATGTTCCTTTATATGGTCCTGATTATGAGGCATGTTTGTTAAAGGGAATTTTTAATGAAAGATTTCCTTATTTAGAATTGACTGCACATCCTTCAATCCTTTCTTATGAATTTATCAGTCAGATGTGATAGAAATACAAATAGTAATCTTCTATTATGGCTGAAAAGCTGGATTTCAATGAATAAATAATATCTTTAAGGCAATGCAGTTAGAACAGTTCTGCTTGTGCATGCTGGGAAAGAGGTTACATGCTTATCTATACTTCGGCTTGAGGAAAGCAAACTATCAGTGAGCAGGCGCATGGTGATTTGAAGCTGATCTGCAGCATAGCCTGGATTTTTGTAGATGGCGCAGTTAAAAATGAGAAACATGAGCAGCTAAATTAACCCAGTGTTTTGATTGGTTTGGAATATTAACCTTACACTGCAAATAATGTTTTCTGTCAGATTATAAACGTGCTTCTGACTGCTTAAAACTAGTGCAATAAAAGAATTATTGAATAGAACTGTCAGTGGCCTTCTATGGGGTTACCTGTTGGTATGCTGACTATCAGCATTTGCCAGATCTGACCATCAGAGGCCTTTTGAGTAACCAGCCATTACAGGCTTGTCAACAGGGCACACTGCAGGCTTATAACAATATTAGAACTGCTCATACTAGTTGCTGTCTTTGATTATTTTTACACGTACTGCAATTGGCTTTTGATGCAAATGTCTTTTCTGAGATGCTAAGTGATTAAGTTTCTTTCCATTGTCAGCCTTTGTCGACAATAGCTCAGAAGGAGACTGAGGAAGACCTCCAGTTCCGCCGTATTTTTGAACAGATTTCAGGAGATGTAAGTTATAATGACTGCTATTAGCACTTCCTTCCAGTGAGGTTGGGGCCAGAACCTGGTTCTCAAAATGGAAGTGGCCCCAGAGGCCTGGGGACTGCAAATGTTACACCCATATTCAGAAAAGAGGAGCAGGTTAAAGTTGGCAAATATTGACAAATCAACCTAATTTCATTGGCGGGGCAATTTTAAAGTCAAAATTTCAAGATAAATTGATTATCACTTGGAAAATTTTGTGTTGACAAATAACATCTGGCTAAGAATTGTTAAAAAGACAATTGATGTTTCACCAACTTGATTGAGTTCTATGATATATATTAGTGATGCATGCATCTAAGTTTTCAAATGACAGACAGAAATGTTGTAAGTAGTGACAGAATTCAGGATGATATAGACTGGTGAAATAGGCAAATACATGCTTAATGAAATGTAATGTAATGAAATATGAGGTGTTAGACTTGATAGAAATAAAATGGAAAGGCAATCTTAACTAACAGCATAATCTTAATGGGGTTGCAGAAATCCGCAGTCACCCCTGCATCAGTTGATGATACTGATTGAGGTACTACTGCTGTCACTCGACTGATATTCTTGTCATTACCTCGATAGAATTATTGAATATTTCCCCCAAGTGGCAGATGTTGTCAAATTATTGTTTTTCATAACTAACAGGCCTAAAGGAAAGTTTATTATTGTTTCAAAGTAACAAGAAATGCTGCAGAGTTGTAGTGGAGGAAAGACAAACTCTGAACTTAAGTTTGTAACAAAATGTAAGTGTTTTATTTTGTTCGCCACAGGACATGCAGATCTCTGCATTGGAACTGAAGAATATCCTAAACCGTGTTGTTAAAAAACGTAAGTACCGATTAAACCAGAAACCTGATTGGTAGAATAAAGTTGTGTGCGATAATACCAAATGTATGCAACATTACCTCGGAAGTTGAACTATGTTTCATTTGCATGGTGGCTTTGGTGACATTCTAATTCACTTATTTCATCTATTATATCTGGTCAGCGCTGGCTGGAACTGGAGACATTGCCCATTGAAACTGTCCTTGTGAAAGGCTAGTGAGCCACCTCTTGAACCGATGCATTTAGGTAGTGCAGGTGATGGATCTGTAGGCTATCCCTCATTTCAACGATGACATCTATTCTGGGTTGTGAGTCTAGAGTCACATCATCATAGAGTCGTATAGCATGGAAACAGACCCTTTGGCCCAATTCATCCATGCCAACCAGGTTTCCTAAACTGAACTATTTCCATTTGCCTGTGTTTGGCCCAAATCCCTCTAAACCTTTCCTATCCACGTACTTGTTCAAATGTCTTTTAAATGTTGTAATTTTGCTCCTACCACTTTCTCTGGCAGCGCATTTCATATCGACACCACACTCTGTGTGAAAAGGTTGCCCCTCAGGTCCCTTTTAAATCTTTCTCCTCTCACCTTAAATCTATGCCTTTTAGTTTTGGACTGCCCTACCCTGGGGAAAAGACCTAGCTATTCACCTTACCTATGCCTTGTGATTTTATGCACCTCTGAAAGGCCACCCTTCAGCCTTTTATGCTCCAGGGAAAATAGTTCTAACCTATCCAACCTCTCCTATAACTCAAACCCTCCATTGTCGGCAACATCCATGCAAATCATTTTTGCACCCTTTCCAGTTTAATAACATCCTTCCTATAGCAGGGCAACCAAAATTGTATGTCTCATACTGCTGTTATGGGTTTCTATGGGGTTTTAGGCACATAGGGTGGAACATTTTGCCCATAGTGTTAGGTGCATTAGTCAGAAGGAAATGGGTGAAGGAAATGGGTCTTCAGAGGGTCGGTGGAAACTGGTTGGGCCGAAAGGCCTGTTTCCACACTTGTAGGGAATCTAATCTAATCTCGTGATGCAGTGGGATTTAGAGGGTGGGATTTGTTTCCGTTTGTTTTGTATTGTCATTCTGCCTCATCATTCAGATATTTGGACTGAAAGCTTGATAAAAAAGATATCAATATTTTGAACATTTGGGAGCAAGTCAGTCAGTCAGTCACAGGGTACTAGCATGGACAGAGGATTGACTGACTGGCAGAAGGCAGAGAGTGAGGACAAAGGGATTTTTTTTCAGTTTGGCAGTGAACAACTAGTGGAGTTCAGCAGGGGTCCATGTTGAGACCACAATTATTCATGTAATACATTAACGATCTAAATGAAAAAAAACAGAGGGCATTGTTACTAGGGATAGGTGGGTGGACAGGTGGTGTTGAGGAAGTGGGCAGACTGAAGAAAGACTTGGACAGGCGAGAAGAGAGGGCAAAGAAGTTGATCAGTGGAAAAAAAATGAACAATTAAGGTTCCCCCAAAGAGTCCGTGGAACATTGGTAGTGCCCTACCTCTGAGCCAATAGGTCTGGATTCAGTTCCTGACTGCCTAAGAGATGTGTCATTTTGTGACTGAAAAGGGGCCTCTTAATGTATTATTGGTTCAAGGTGCACTGTTCAAAGAACCTGCAAACTGTATAGGAATGTCACTATAATACATATAGGCAGTGGGATACTCCAGACTTTATGAGAGGAGGTTTGCACTCCTACTGTTCTCTGTTCCTTTCCCCTTTCATTCCTTTCCATAATATTAAATTTTTTTTTTGATGCATAATTCACTGATTGTGAGTAATAGATGTTCTTTGTCCTCAGACAAAATGAAAACCGAAGGGTTCAGTCTTGAGTCTTGTCGTAGTATGGTTGCCCTCATGGATGTATCCTTTCTTCTTCTCTGTTACATTCATTTTTTTTCTAGGTGATTGTCTAAGGCATGTTTACCTTCACTTCAAATTCAACAAAATGTCTTGAGGATTCAATGATGTAAGTTGGTTAGAGGTGTGTCTTTAACTCCTTTGAAGACTTAAGGGAACAGTGCATGATCAGTCTGAAATGCAAAGGTTCTGTGTTAGGTTGTTGGCCAATATTGAGACAGTTATTTTCCAGGCTGGATAACCATAGGTGCTATACAATTGTTCTCAGTACCATTTTATTGGAGAAGGGATCAGCTGACCTCAGTTTTGCATGTAAATCAAAATTTTGGAGTTAGCTTATGTATCAACGCAATTTTCTTTTTGGTTTGCCTTTGTTTGTCTTGTTTTCTCCTCTTTCACTCTGATGGAGCTGACTTGCATTGGTTCAATAGGCACTGACGAGTCTTCAGTGTCTTGCCAAATGGCTGCTATTCATATGTGAGTCTTGTATAATTGGTGAACTGTAGGGCATATCACAGCAGGACACAAAGCAAGATTTCAGTGAATCCCTCTCTCACAGCACACCCCAGGTCATCTCCTCTGCCCAGAAGCTCTTCAGCCACGTTCCTCCATCGCCAGGCCATAGCAACACGACGGCTGGAGGAAGAGCGCCTCATCTTCTGCCTAGGAACTCTCCAACCACAAGGGATGAACTCAGATTTCTCCAGTTTCCTCATTTCCCCTCCCCCCAACCTTATCTCAGTTCCAACCCTCAAACTCAGCATCACCTTCCTAATCTGCAATCTTCTTCCTGACCTCTCCGTGCTCATCCCCACTCCGGCCTATCACCCTCACCTTAACCTCCTTCCACCTATCGCATTTCCAACCCCCCTCCTCCCTACCTTTTATCTTAGCCTGCTTGGCACACTTTCTTCATTCCTGAAGAAGGGCTTATGCCCGAAACGTCGATTCTCCTGCTCCTTGGATGCTGCCTGACCTGCTGCGTTTTTCCAGCAACACATTTTCAGCTCTGATCTCCAGCATCTGCAGTCCTCACTTTCTCCACGATGCAGTCCTCACCTGATTTCCATATTCATTCAATTACTGCAGAAACTACTGGGTGACAATTGAAAGAAAGAGAAACCAGTCCCATTTCCACGACTGAGGACTGATGCTGATTGTAGCTAATTGCACTGCTTATTTGTGATCAACTAACTCAGCACTGAGTCAAGGCTAAGTTAAATTTATATTCATATCAAAAATTTAACCAAGTTCTCTGATCCCTTGCCTTTAACTTTGTTTCTGTTTGTTGTGTTTTCACTAAAACAGTTTTTGCCTTAAAATTTGCTAAGATATAACTTTACTGAAGAGCACCAGCAGTTATTGGAAATGTACTCATGAGATACAGCTTTTAATGATAATGCAGTCACCTGAAATAGTAGAGTTAATCTGCAAATGTTTGTTAAACCTTTTGGGAACAAGAGCAGGCAGAATATCACAATTCCCCTAAAATAATTCAGTTTTATTGATCTACCTTTGCCATTGTTTTTCTTTCTAGTAGGCAGCATGGTGGCTCAGTGGTTAACACTGCTGCCTCACAGCACCAGGATCCCAGGTTCAATTCCAGCCTTGGGCAACTGTCTGTGTGGAGTTTGCATGTTCTCCCTGTGTCTGCGTGGGTTTCCTCCCACAGTCCAAAGATGTGCAGGGCAGGTGAATTGGCCATGCTAAATTGCCCATGGTGTTAGGTGCATTAGTCAGAGGGGAAATGGGTCTGGGTGGGTTACTTTTTGGAGGGTCACTGTGGACTGGTTGGGCCGAAGAGCCTGTTTGCACACTGTGGGTAAGCTAATCTAATCTAAACATTGTCCTTTAAACCTACTTTTAACAATTGGCTTCAATGATCTTGCCTGGTTACTTATTTCACAACTCCTTTGTCTTTTTAAAGTACTGAGCATTTTCTTGAGGCATCTCTCACTGTAACTTTGCTGAGATTCAGGGAGCCTGAATGATTTTCTTGACCATGTTACAGTATTAGACCTGAAAAAGCCACAATTAAATTTGCAGCAAAGATATTTCTTCTTCCTGAAAACTTATTTTGACTTGCATCATCCACTGAAATGCAAAGTTATTACCATTGAAAACAAAGTCAGCTTTGTCAGTTCTGTCAATAATCCTGAAAACGTCAATCAGTTCACCATGTGGCTTCCTCTTTTCTACTGAAACCAAAGCCAAATTTTTCAGTTTCCTTGCATGATAAATTCCTGATCTCTTCAATATCTTCATTGCTCCCCTATACCTCTTGTCAAGGACAATAATAGCTTCCTTATAATGAGGTAATCAGGTAAAGGTCTGATTAATTTATTATTTTGGAATAAGGCTAACACTTTCAATTTGTTACAGACATGAGGAATAAACTGATGATGCACCAATCTAATACCGACTGCTATTATTTAATTATGTTCATTTGTTTTCATACTTACAAATTAAGTCTAGCAGTAAATGTAATAGGCCGCAGAGTCAATTTTCTGAAGAACAATATGTACTGATTTGGAGGTAATATTGACACTGTTCCATCAGAAGTCAAATGTGAATGATCTCATTACCATTGCTGGACAACCACTATTTTGTATTATCTTTCATTGTCTTCCTTAACATTACCGATGGCAGACAGATGGATCTGGAAAGCTTAATTTGATGGAGTTTAAGCAGCTCTGGAATAAGATTAAGAAATGGCAGGTATGAAGCGCTGGAGGGTTTATGGTATTTATATCATGGTGTATCATGTCTGAATTAAAATGGGTTCAACATCTTTAAAATTAGTATTTGCAAAGCATAATGCCGTCAGGTATTGCCCACTTAGGCTAACAGGACTTGTAGAAATGTTAAGCAAAAATTTGACAAGCTTCTGTCTATAATTGTAGAACTATATGGAGTCATAATTCATTGCCACCCATTTCTAATGATTTATCGCATTACCCAGGCAACTCAGCAGTGGAGGAAGTAGTCCAGATTTACGAGTCTTCCCCTGCCAAGACCCTTGCCCCTTCTTCACTGTCACTGAGGTCAAACAACATTGTGCGCCAGTTCTTGATCAAAGCCAATTGCAAATAATTTACCTAGCTTTTAGATTTCCAGTGGAGTTAGATTTAATGTCTGCAGCATGTAACCAGGGCTGTCCTCAGGCTCTTCTTTTTTCTGCCTGATGTTTGTTTATCCCTCCATAATACGAGCATACTATTTCACAGACATCAGCAATTCAAATACCACCATCACACATGTCTCTACTGTTGTCTCCATTATCACAGCCAAGCCTGAATCTGTAGTCATGCCTACAGCACAGATCAGGGATTGAACCTACAACCTTCTAAGTTTAAATGGGGCAATATGACACTTTGTAGCGCGATCACACACTCAGCTGTTGAATGGGTTGTCCACCTGAGATAACACTTTCTCTAATAGTGTGAACAGTTTAAAACATAAAGCATGAGAGAATTAACACCTTGATGCCTCATCCATGTATGAAACAATCTGACCAGATATACCAAAAAAAAGTCTGATTTGCACTCCACTTCCTTTAAAGCATGCACTGTCAGCCAGATCAGCTGGTGATTCAAGGTACAGCATCATTACAAATTAGCATCACTTAGAACTGTTAGTTGGTGCGATTGCAATTTAAAACCACGAATAAATTAAAAATGGATTGTGGTCATTCAATATGGAGCAAAGGGGCTAATCCTTGGCGCTGAACTGTGACAGTCCCAATATGATAGTGAATATTCATGACCTCAATCTCATCACATATTCTGCCTCCAGTTCCTCAGACATAATTAAGAAACTGTATTCTGTCGTCAGTCTCTCAGTTATGATTCTGTGACGATATTCTGGCTTCAGTTCCTGAGATATAATCCAGTAACTATTCTAGCCTTGGTTCATCATGAACATATGAATTAGGAGCTTGAGTATTTCCAGGCTTTCAACTCTACCACTCGATAAGATTGAGTGATCTGTTTGTGGCTTCAACTTCATTTTCCTGTCTTACTCCTATATCCTTTTACTCCCTGATCAGGCAGGAATCTGTCAAACGCAGCTTTTAATATTTTCAATGAACCAGCCCTTGCTCTCTGGGGAAGAGAATATCACAGATCAATGAATCTCTGAGAAAGAAAACAAATCACCTTGTCATCATGTTAAATAGGACACTCCCTAGTTTTTGAGCTCTGTCTCCCAGTTCTAGTCTTGTAATCACTTACTGTACCTGAATGCTAATTTATTGTGATTCATGTACCAGGACACCTTTGTCCCTCCTGGTCTTGCAGTCTATCTCTATTTAAATAATATGCTGCTTTTCTTCTTGTCAAATAGCACTACTTCACATCTTTTGCATTACACTCTATCAAACAATTTTTAGCCCACTCACTTAACCTATTTAAATCCCTTTGCACACTTCTTGTGCATACATCAGTTTATTTCTATATTTATTTTTGTGTCATCAGCAATTTTAGTATCCACATATTTAATCTTTTCCCATCCAAGTAATTTCTGTATGTTGTATCTTGTTAAGGCCCCAACACTTGCTCTTGTGCTTTCTATAATAGTTTGCCAATCTGAGTTCCCCATTTATCCCTACTGTCAGTTGACATGATACAATAGCTGTTTTGTTTCCCCTGTGCCAGATGTGCAGAAGCAAGAGATATCCTAGCTCTGCAAAGCCAGATTTCTGAAATGGCTGCCTGCTGTTCCCACATTTGGTCCCACAACGATGTTGGATAATGCGTTGAACTGGGTGACAAGGAGAAACCCGAAGAGGCTGCTCAGTTCCCTAGTTCAGCTGGGCAGAAAGCCTGCTTTGGGGCTTCAGTTTTGTGTTCATTGTTTAATAAAACATAAAATATCCCGCTGGCTCTCGCACACTCACTCCATGCCCCATCAATACCACCTTATACCCTGTGGTCTAGACACCAAGGACTCCCAAATCCTAATTAAATGGCCAGTTGCCCCTAGGAACTGGGAATGCATGTACTACCTCCAATCCCAGTCCCAATACCAGCTTTACAAATATAAGAAAGGCCAGATTTTGGAGCTAGACTTGGGATTTTGATTCCTTCTGGCATTTATTGCTGCAGGAAGGTTGCTTTCTGTCATGGTGAAAATCAGAGCCAGTAACTGTGCCACAACCTCATTTATCAGCTATGATCGAGTAACTGTATTTCTGGCCTCATGCTCACAAAGATATGTTTTCATTATGATTTCTGATTCTTTGCAGGAAATATTTAAGGAATATGACAAGGATAATTCTGGCGTAATTGACAGCTATGAAATGCGCACAGCTGTGAATGATGCAGGTGAGTGGGAGTCAATCAGGCTTATTTATCGATGGGAGTTTGACTAATGAACGGGTTTTTTTTGTTCATTCATAGGCCGTGAGCTTTGCTGTCTGAGCCACCATTGAATGCCTATCACTAGTTGCCTTAAAAAGGTGGTGGTGAGCTGCCTTTTTGAACTGCTACAGTCCATATGCTGTAGATTGAAAACAATTCCCTTAGGGAGGGAATTCCAAGATTTTAACTCAACAACAGTGAAGGAACAGTGATGTATTTCCAAGTCAGGATGTTGAGTGGCTCAGAGGGGATCTTCCAGGTGATAGTATTCTCATGTATCTGATACCCTTGTCATTTTAGATGGAAGTGGGCCATGGATTTGGAAGGTACTGTCTACGTATTACACCTATAGTAAGGGTGTTGCAGAGTTTTGATCCTGTAACAGTGAAGGAACAGTGACAGATATGCAAATAAGGTCAGTGTGTGGCTTAGAGGCCATCTGGTGGTGTTTCCTTGCATCTGCTGTCCTTGACCTTCTGGATGATGAAGATCACACATTTAGAATGTCCTATTAAAGGAGGCTTGAGGAGTTGCTGCAGTGGATTTTGCATGTGGTATACATTGCTGCCACTGTGTACTGGAGGTGGTGGGCATAAATATTTCCGATGTTGGTGCTGATCAAGAAATTATTTTATCTTGGATGCTGTCAAGGTTATTGAGTACTATTAGAGCTGAACTCATCAAGTGATGAGTATTCCATCACTGGATTCCTTGCTGCTTTGTAGATGTGGAAAGGCTGTCTGCATTCTCAGTCTCTGACCGACTCTTGTCACAGTGTTTACATGGCTGGTCCAGTTTTCTGGAACTGGAGGGAAGTGTTTGGTAAGACCTACCTGAGAATTTAGTACTTTTTTTTCTGTCTTGTTCTTCAGGTTTCCACCTGAACAACCAACTTTACGAGATCATTTCCATGCGCTATGCCAATGAAGATATGAATCTGGACTTTGACAGCTTTATCTGTTGTCTTGTGAGACTGGAGGGAATGTTCAGTAAGTGCAACACTATCCGGAATGAATTTTCCTCTGTTATAAGGAATCTTTGCAGTCTATATGGTGCACTGGGTTGAACACTTTTATGATCTGGATTTATAATCAGCACCACATAGATAGACTGAAGCCCTTTCTCTCAAGATCCAGAAAATATAGCAAACTGGAATTTTTATTTATAATTATGGTTGCATTATTCAGTGATCCCCAATTTAGCTCCACTTTGTTCTGTGAGTTCCCCTAATATTCCTAAGGATATCCCATCATTTGTTATCGATTATATCCACCTTTCCTGGAGACCTCCTCATATTGTTCCTGGTGTTGAGGTTGCTGTCATTCCTAATCATGCCCCCATCACCCCGCCGCCTCCCCCAGATATTCATGGTGACATTCCTCCACCATTCAAGGCCAACAAACTACCCAGGCAGCCACACCTTCATGATCTGTGTGCTTCTCTCCACCCAACATTTCATATTCCTATTACTTGTCCCATCCTCAACCACCTGCACCACTCAACCATCATTGCTCTCTCTCCTGCTTCAATCCAAATCCCCCGACCAGCAGTTGTATCTCCCTGACTACCAATCAACCCAACTCCGGCCTTACCATATCTAGCAATTAGAATAGCCCTGTCTTCAGTATTCCCTGCTCCTCTATGATTTCTTGTATTGTCCCCCTGCTGGACACATTGGACTCTTTGTTTGCTTTTTTGCTGCAGATGATCTTTTTTCTTATAGGCCTTTATCCCATCAATCAGGCTGCCTGTGAACAGGATACAAAAGAATACTGTGGCCTGCTCCAGAATTTGATCTTCTAGTTTTCCCGCTTCTAAACAGCTCCTCACATGGAACATCCTTCTGGGTTATATTTCAGGCTTCAGGTTTAGTCATGAACCATGTACACATTACAAAGCCACCAGAGAATAATTTCTCACATTGGTTACATATTTTTGGGTAACGATGAGTAGAGACGTAGAAAGGTCAGTCCTTGGGCAGTCACATTTTTCATGATTCTGAATGATGCCAGCAAGACCTCAGAGTCAACACGTTTGACCTTCTCAGCTAGGGGTCGGCATATGACCCAGAGAGCAATGGGTACAAAGTGGTGAGGTGGTGATGAACAATGTGACATTTGAAACTACCCTGCATTAACTAATTCTATAGTCCTCATTAAACTGATACATGTGGAACTGAGCCATAAAATGAATGAGGCATAATGTTGATTCTTGATCTCTACTGAGTTAGCAGATTCCAATTCGAAAACTGTAGGATTAAATAAATTACAACACCCGAAGCAGGCAGTTTGACCAATTAGTCCATGTTTGTGTTTATCCTCCAAACAGTTTGCCCACCATGACCCCAAGTTCCCATTATCATGTTTCCTGGATGAGGACAGATTAGGATTTGGTTGTGATGACTTCTTTCAGTGCTCAATAAAGGAACAGCTTTCAAAGCACAACTGGTTAGGCTTATACATAGGTAGTTGTAACTTGCAGTTATAGGACCGTATTCCATTAGGAGTCAGAGGAGCAAATTAGACAAGGAACAGAAGTTATATCTGTTATACATTCAAAGAGAAGATCTTTTTACATCTTTTAAATATTTGAATGATGTCTATATGGGTCTGGTTCTAAAACATAAAGGCCAAGATTGGTTCCCTTTTTAGCGTCTGGATTATTACTTTGTGATATTATCAAATAGGGTCTGTAAGAGATGCCTGAGGCTAAGTGGAAGTAGAGAATATCTGATAGTTACATGTTACTTAAAGGTAAATTGGTGAGAACTTGACCATAGGGGAACCAATAGTGTTGGAGGTGCGTGAGCTAAATAAATCTGACCAGAAAAGCATATGACTGAACTCTGACTAATCAATATTTTAAACTTTGATGTTTAACACTGCTTTCTCAAAATTATTGGGCTTAGCCAATGTTAAAATCAGTTTATGCCTGATGTTGTTTCTTAAGAAAAGCACTGTCTTTATTTATGATTTGAATGAAGGGATCAAAAGTATGTCAACTAAATCGGTAGCTGAGTTTTGAAGATAATATAAGGAGTCTACAAAAGGGATGTAGATTGGTTAAGTGAGTGGGCAAAGATTTAGCAAATGGAGTACAATGTTGGAAAGTGTGAAATTATTCATTTTGACAGAAAAATTAAAAAAACACAATATAATCTAAATGGTGGGAATTTGCAGAGTTCTGAGATGCAGAAATGATTTGGAAACGCCGGTGTTGGACTGGGGTGTACAAAGTTAAAAATCACACAACACCAGGTTATAGTCCAACAGGTTTATTTGGAAGCACTAGCTTTCGGAGCACTGCTCCTTCATCAGTTGGTTGTGGAGAATAAGATTGTAAGACACAGAATTTATAGCAGAAGTTTACAGTGTGATGTAACTGAAATTATATATTGCAAAAGATCTGAATTGTTTGTTAAGTCTCTCATCTTTTAGTTGGTTTCAGTTCTTTCATATGTATAAGATGAGAGATTTAACAAACAATCCAGGTCTTTTTCAATATATAATTTCAGTTACATCACACTGTAAACTTCTGCTATAAATTCTGTGTCTTACAATCTTATTCTCCACAACCACCTGATGAAGGAGCAGCGCTTTGAAAGCTAGTGCTTCTAAATAAACCTGTTGGACTATAACCTGGTGTTGTGTGAGATGCAGAAAGATCTGGATTCATTAGTATATGAATCACTAATAGAATGTTATGGTTTATTGCGAGGGGAATTGGATGCAAGAGTATGAAGGTTATGCTTTATTTATAGAGGTCATTGGTGAAACCGCAACTAGAGTACTGTGCCATCATACTTACAGAAGGACATTAATGCATTCAAAGACGTTCAGAGAATGTTACTAGACTAATACCTGGAATGAGTGGATTACCTTGTGAGAAAAAGCTAGTCGGTCTACGCCTGTATCCTCTGGAATTTACAAGAGTCAGAAGTGACTGAATTGAAACATATAAGATTCTGAGGGGATATAACTGGGTGGATATTGAAAGGATGTTTCCTCTTGTGGGAGGATCTAGAGCTAAATGTCATAGTATAAAAATAAGGGGTTGACCATTTAAATCAGAAATGAGGAAGCATTTTTTCTCGTGAAAGGTTTCTCTGGATACAGAATCTTTAAATATTTTGAGGACAGAGGTAGATAGAATCTTGATTGCTAATAGGATGACAGATTATCAAGGGATGTACAGAAATGTAGAGTTGAGGTTAAAACCATAATCTTATCAAATGGTGAAACCAGCAAGAAGGGCCAAGTTGCCAACGGTTCTTCCTCATTTATATGTTTGTATGTATTCATTGACTCCTTTTTGTTCTTCAGGAGCCTTTCATGCCTTTGATAAAGATGGAGATGGAATCATTAAACTCAGTGTCCTGGAGGTAGGTGCAACTCGGATGACAAGTATATTTCTCTATCAAGTCACCAAAGACACAAAGATACTGTGGCTTTCTAGGGCATTTTAAATCCTGACCTATGCATCCTTGGATATACATTTTTCAAGATTTTTAAGGTATTATGCACTGCCTTCATTTCCCTTTCATAATTATCACAGAATATGGTGTGTGGATGACACCTGCAAGTTGTTTGCAAACTGACCATGGCTGATACTTGATTATTTAAGAGAATTTGACATTTTGGAAGGACAGAAAAGATTGATGCTATGGACCAGGCCAGAACCCCCTCAAAATATTTTTGAGCATACACTTTATTTTTATCTTATTTTAAAGACAGACGTGAAGTGGTGTTTTAGGTGTGATGCAACTGGTCAAACCACTGACTAAGCAAAACAGAATTTATTTAAACACTACCATTGAAACAGGAACAAAATAAAGCAGAATTTAGAGCAACTTAACTAATTAACTATTCCAATATAGTAACATCCCATAAACACACCCCTTGCCAAAAATTTAAATTCAAACACTTAGATTCTTACAGGCAGAAGGGAACAACATCTAGAGAGAGATTTTAGAGGAATCATGTACAAAGCTTGCAACATTTCTGGACTCTAATATCTTGTGACTGCTGCAGCTAAAAAAAATCTAGAGAGAAACTGAAGTGGGAGAACTGGCCACTCTCCTTCCATTGTTAAACTGTTAAACTCCCGAGACTCCTTGGCACCTCTGTCTTTATGACCTCTTCAAAAAAAAGGACAAAATAATTTTTTTAAAGTGACAGCATCATCATGGTGGAGTAAGCCTATTAACGAGTACAGCAGAGAGCAATGACTTTGGTTTGGAGTACAGGTTGTCCGCTATAACATGCATTTCATTAACTCAAATTCGCTGTATTGTGATTGATGAATTGGGGACACTGTTTTAAAGTGCAAACTTTTAAAACATGTGTTGGCTGTAGCACGATTACATTGTCAACACTTTAAGTGCTCTTTCTAAAGCAAGACTTTTCTGTTATGCAGGATTGCACAACAACGCAATCATCGTGTTACAGAAGAACTGTCTCTATCACAATGTAGAATCAGTTTTAGTGGATAGAAGAAATAGTGAAGGACAAAAGTAATGGATGCAAGTAGCTTATAGGTCTCCTGACAACAATTATACTCTAGGGCAAAGTATGATTCAAAAAATAACAGGGCTTGGAAGAAGGAATTGTCATGCTGATGGGCAATTTTACTTTTCATGATTGGATAAATCAATTTGGGAAAAAGTGCCTGAAGGAGCACCGCATTTGGGACAGTTCTTAGCACAAAATCTTGTGAAACTTGAAAGAAATATTTGTATCTGGCTTCGTGGTAGAAGATATGCGAAGCATTCTAAGATTAGTAGAAAATAAAGTGGGAAAAGGGAAATAAACACAATTACTAGAGCAAATCTGATTGGCTAACTAATGGGATTAAAGGCTGACAAAGCCCTTGGACCTGATGATTTGCATTTTAGTGTTTGTAACTACATGGCTGCAGAGACAGTAGCTGCATTTTTTATAATCATTCAAAACTCCCCATGTTCTGGAAAAGTCCTAGCTGGTTGGAACACTATTTCAGAAAGGAGGGAAATAGTAAACAACAAACTAAAGCTCGTTAGCCTAATATCTATCATTGGCAAAATGCTAGCATTCATTAATAAGGGTGGAACAGCAGGACAATTAGAATATCATAATACAATCAGGCTGCATCAGTATGGTTTTGTGAGAGGGACATTATAAGGTGGATAAAGGGGAAACCAGTGTATGGAGTATATTTGGGTTTCCCAAAGGCATTCAGTAAGGGGTCACACAAGAGGTTACTGCAGAAGCTGGAGGCTCACAGTATTGGGTGATATATCAGTATGGATGAAGGATAACCAATAGGAAATGGGCATTCAAGACAAGTGGATCATTTTCAGGTGCAAAAAATATAATGATTACTTACAGTTTATATGAATGTCATGAATGAAGGCTTGAATCTTATCACAATAACATTTGTTGACAATGCAAAGACAAGTAGGAGAATTGTGAGGAGGATATAAAGTGATTGTAAAGGGATATAGATAAATGTGAAGTTTTCTACTTTGGCAGGAGGATTAGAAAACAGATTTTTTTTAAAATGGGAAGAGAATGCAAAATGATATATACTGAAGGATTCGTATATTTGCATACATGAATCACAAAATGCCAATATGCAGACACAGCAAGTAATTAGGAAATGCAGTTTTGGCCTTCATTATAAGGAGGATAGAATATAAAAGTAAGGAAGCCTTCCTACAGTTGCACAGCACAGCGAGACCACACCTATAGTGCTATGTGCCATTTTGGTGTGCTTAGTTGAGGAGCAATGTCGTTGCATTCGAAGCAGTTCAGAGAGGGTTCCTTGCATCCCCCAAATAAAAGGGCTGTTTTGTGATGAAAAGGTTAAGGTTAGTAGGTTGGATCCATATACATTGGCATTAAGAAGAATGAGAGCTAATCTTATTAAAATATATACAATTCTGAGAGGGGTTGGCTGGGTAAGTCCTGGGACAATGTTTCTCTACAAGGGGAAATGTAGAGTTATGAATGCAGTTTAAAAATAAGACATTTCCCATTTAAGATGATGAGAATAAATTTCTTCTGTCAGAGGATGGTTGGCATTTGGACTTCTGTTCCTCAAAGAGCAGGGAGATTGGATCATTTATGCTATTCAGTGCTGAGCTAGACAGATTATTGGTCAACCATGGATTCCAGTGTTATTGGGGACTTGCAGGAAAAAGCAGTTATGGTGATAATCAAACCCATCATGTATTTTTGAATGGCAGTGCAGGCCCAAAGGGCTAAATAACTAATAGCTGCTCCTATTTATCATTAACTTGTGATCACAGCAGCACTGAAGCCCATTGCACATACAATCCATGTCTGGGAACAGCATGAATTTGGCAGATCTCTTTCACCAGTTCCCCTTATCTATTAGAATCATGGAATCATAGAACCCTACTGTGAGGAAGGAGGTTGTTCAGCCCATCAAGTCTGCACGAACCCTCTGAAGAGCCAGATTCCTACCGTATCCCATAACCCCACATTTACTACAGCTGATCCATCTAGCCTATAAATCTCTGAACACTACAGACAATGTCAGTATAGCCAATCCACCTAATCTGCACATCTTTGGACTGTGGGAGGAAACTGGAGCACCTGGAGGAAACCCATCCAGACATTGGAGAATGCGCAAACTCCACACAGTTGCCCAAGGCTGGAATCGAACCTAGGCCCCTGCCGCTATGAGGTAGCAGTACTAATCACTGAGCCACCGTGTCGCCATTAGTACTGTTATTCTGGCATGTCAGTTTTTACATGTTGAGTTGTGTTTTCTAATTAGGGAGGTGGTGACTCAGCCTCCGTCTGCAGGTGCCATTCTGTAGTGAAATCAATGTAGTGGGTGGGAATCCAACTGAAAGTGTGGGTTGTTAAAATTTCTCTCCTTAGTGTGTCAAATAGTTCACACTGCTGCTGGTGCCAGGGTTGTGAAATGTGACTGGCTACTTAACGGGGTTGATTTAAATGGATTAGGATAAGGGGTACTGATTCTTTGAATGTTAAGAAGAAACTCCATTAAAAATGTTTTGGTGAATCTTTCTGATGGATTAACTGATTAGTTAGCTCCTTTGATTTATTATTTTACCATGAGATACATTTTAGAGCGTCTTAGAAAGCTTTAGAAACATAGAAACATAGAAAAAATACAGCGCAGTACAGGCCCTTTGGCCCTCGATGTTGCGCCGATCCAAGCCCACCTAACCTACACTAGCCCACTATCCTCCATATGCCTATCCAATGCCCGTTTAAATGCCCATAAAGAGGGAGAGTCCACCACTGCTACTGGCAGGGCATTCCATGAACTCACGACTCGCTGAGTAAAGAATCTACCCCTAACATCTGTCCTATACCTACCACCCCTTAATTTAAAGCTATGCTCCCTTGTAATAGCTGACTCCATACGTGGAAAAAGGTTCTCATAGTCAACCCTATCTAAACCCCTAATCATCTTGTACACCTCTATCAAGTCACCCCTAAACCTTCTTTTCTCCAATGAAAACAGCCCCCGTGCCTCAGCCTTTCCTCATGGGATCTTCCTACCATACCAGGCAATATCCTGGTAAACGTCTTCTGCACCCGTTCCAGTGCCTCCACATCCTCCCTATCGTATGGCGACCAAAATTGCGGCTGCACTAGAGTCTTACTTGATGGTTTTGGTATATTGAGTATTTTTCATTGCAGGGTGAAGGTTGGATGGTGCAAATGAAGTGTTCTTCTCTGCCTTTCCTCATATTCTTATTGTATGTTATTTTCAGTTGAGCACTCTGCGTTCCATACAGCTGGGATTAATGTTTACTCTGTCCTTATTTCCACAGTGGCTGCAACTCACCTTATATGCTTAAACGTCTCAGGACGTCTGGTGGCTTACATGCCTGGCTATTACCTCAAGCTCAACACCGAAACCTCAACAGCAGAATATGCAAAGCCAGTTTCTTCTATACCTGATGACATTCAATGGTGCTTCAGGAATCTGGGTGGAAACTAGCCTGTTATTTATTGTTAGATCAGCATGTCTTACTGCAACTTTGTGAATCTTTGCTAGGATGAGAATACAAGTTTTCTTTATCCCTCTTGTATGATTTTACAATAAAACCCCCACTATAGCCTATTTTTCCAGTGATCTGGTAGGTAGACACATTGCCTGGGTTAACATTGAGTAAAAGATTCCATCTTCACTGTTTGGTTTGTGACTGTCACTGGTTTCAGTATTCCAGAGAAGGGAAATGACGTCCACAGTTTCATTCAGTTGGCACTGCTTCATCAATAATAATTGAAAGATAAACATGGAAAGAAGGTTATCCAGTTTTATCAATTGGATCAATGGACTGAAGAGTGGCAGATGGAGTTTAATTTGGATAAATGTGATGCATTGCATTTTGGTAATAAAAATAAGCCTAGAGCTTATACAATTTATGATGGGGCCCTGGGTAGTGTTGTAGAAGCAGAGTGTCATGGGTTTCAGGTACGTAATTCTTTGAAATTCACATCACAGGTACACAGGAGAAAGTGAGGATTGCAGATGCTGGAGATCAGAGCTGAAAATGTGTTGCTGGAAAAGCGCAGCAGGTCAGGCAGCATCCAAGGAGCAGGAGAATCGACGTTTCGGGCATGAGCTCTTCTTCAGGAAACCTCCTTCCTGAAGAAGGGCTCATTCCCGAAACGTCAATTCTCCAGCTCCTTGGATGTTGCCTGACCTGCTGTGCTTTTCCAGCAACACATTTTCAGCTTCATCACAGGTAGATAGAATGGTTAAAAAGGCATGCTTGCTGTGATTGCTCAGAGTAAAGGTGTTAGGACTTTGGTGAGGCCTCTCCTAGACTATTGGGTACCATTCTATCACCCTGTTACAGGAAGATATTAAACCAGAGAGGGTTCAGTAAATATTTACCAGGATGTTGCCCGGAATGGAGGGTTTGAGATATAAAAATAGACAGGAAAGGCTGGGACCATCTTTCATTGGAGCGTAGGAGATTGAGGGGTAACCTTATTGAGGTTTATAAAATCATGAGAGGCATAGATAAGGTGAATGATGAAGGTCTTTTCTCTAGGATGGGAAGTTCAATACTAGGGGGCATGTTTTAAGATGAGAGAAGAGAAACTTGAAAAGGAGCAACTTTTTGACACAGAGAGTATTTTGAAATGAACTGCCAGATAAGGTAGTGGGTGCAGGTAGAGTTACAAAATTTAAAAGGTATTTGGATAAGTACATGAATAGAAAAATCTTGGATGGATATGGGCCAAATGAAGGCAAGTGGCACTAGTTTAGTTTGGGAACATGGTCGGCATGGACTGGTTGGACCGGAAGGTCTGTTTCTGTGTTTTATGACTCTGCAGCTGATTAACTAGTGTCAAGCCATTAGATACTCTAGAATGCTTGAGAGAGCATTAACTAAATTATTTGCAAGCTTCAATGTACATTTATTATCCAGCAGACAAATGATCAATAATTTCGCCCTTCCACTTTATCCCCAGTATGTGCCTATTACAGGATCAGGTTCAGCGAGGTTAGTACTGACAGTAGATCGCAAATAATGATAGCCCCACACCAAACTATTCTCTGAACTGATACAGTGAGTGGCTCAACTTTATACACCTGCTTAGTAGTTCAAGAAGAAGGCCCACTACCTTTTCAGGGTAACTTATTCTTTTACAGGAACAGCTTCTCTCTTTCCATCTATCCAACCCAATCGCGATTTTGAAAATTTAGATTGTCATTTTTTAGCCTATTTCTGTCCAAGGAGAACAGTCCCAACTTCTTCAATCAATTCTCATAACAGAAATTTCTCAATCCTGGAACCATTCTTATAAATTACTTCTATATTCTTTCCAGTGCATTCTCATCTTTCCCATAATGTGGTGGCCAGAACTGTACACCCTCTGATGTCTAACAACTACCTTGCACAAGTCAGCATCATCTCCTTGCTCTTGTATTCTATGCCCCTATTAATAAAATTGAGACCTCTGTATACTTTATGAAGTGCTCTCTACCTGTCCTGCCATCTTCAATGATCTGTGTACATATATACCTCAGTCCCTTGGTCCGTCACCCCCTTTAGAATTGTATTTTATTTTGTCTTTTAATGTTCTTCTCACCAAAGTGCATCATATGATATTTCTCTACATTGAACCTCATCTGCCACCTATCTGCCCACTCCATAATTTCGTCAATTTTTTGGGGAGTTCCATACATTGTTCTCCTCACAATTTACAATTCGTCCAAATGCCATATACAAACTTGGCACATGTCCTATGTACACCATGATTCAGATCATACATATGGCAATACAAGGTACTGAGGAACTCTACTATAAACATTCCCCCAATTTGAAAAATAACCATTGACTGTTACTCTCTGTTTCCTATCAATCACCCAATTTTGTATCCATTTTGCCACTGTCTGTTTTATACTATGACCTACAATGTTCCTCACAAGCCTGTTGTGTGACACCATATCAGAACTTCTGGAAGTCTATAAATGTCACATCAACAGCGTTACTCTCATTGATCCTTTATGTTACCTCTTCAAAAAATTCCAGCAAGTTAATAAACACAATTTCCCCTTTAGAAACCTGTACTGACTTTTCCTATTCAACCCACCTTTTTCTATGTGATTACTGAATAATTATTTCTGGAGGTTTTCCCTACCACTTTAGTTAAACTAACCGGTCTGTAATTGCTGTAATTGTAATTGTTACAGTTTTTCTTGAACAAGGCTGTAATGTTTGCAATCATCTAGTCTTTCGGCACCTTCCCTGAGCCAAGGAAAGCTGAAAGGTTATGGTCAGTGTCCCCACAATTTCTACTCTCACTTCCTTCTAAATCCTTAGATATATCTCATCTGGTCCCATTGCCTTGTCAACTTTAAGTACCTTTCTTTATTAATTTTATCTCTTCTAGTAAGAGTTTCTTCTTCTGTCATCATGGCCTGGGCAGCATCCTCTTCTGTGAAGATAGGCACAAAGTATTCATTTAACACTTGAGATACAGCCTCTACTTCCATGTGAAAATCCCATTTCTTCTGATTGGCTGTAGTCCTACTTTAACCAGTCTGTAACTGTTCGTATGACTATAGAAGACTTCAGGATTTACCTTTTTTTTTTCAGTTGCTAGTCTGTTCTTATACATTATCTCTGTTTCTCTTATTTGCTTTTTCATCTTCCCTCATACCTTCAGAATTCCTGTTGGCTCTCAATTGAATTTCCTGTCTTACGCCTGTCATATGCACGCTACTTCTTTCTAGTGTTAATTTCTGCTTCCTTTGTCATCCAGTGAGCTCTGGATCTTTTCCATTAAATGGAATATATCTCAACTATACCTAAAACATATGGTATGTGAAGGTGTTCATTTGCTGTTTTTCCTGCCTACCTCTTATTCCAATCGATCCTGCTCAACTTTATTCTTATTCCATTAATGTCAGCTCTCCGCCAATTGATTGTTTCTCACTCCAGATTGTTGCATATCATTCTCCACCATTATCCTGAACCTATAATACAATGATCACTTAATTTCCAAGGATCAGATCCAATAACACATCCTTTCTTGTTGGACTGGACACATACTGTGCTAGGAAACGCTCCTGAACACAACCTAGAAACACTTGCCCATTTCTGCCATTTGCACTATCAGCACCTCAGTCCATATTTGGGTACTTGAAGCCCTCCATTATAGCTACTCTCTAATGTTGGCATTTCTCTGTAATGACCCTGCAGATTTGTTCCTCTACATCCTTTCCATAGTTAGTGCTGTATAGACCACACTAAGCAATGTAATTGTACCTGTTTTATTCCATAGCTCTGGACAAATTAACTTCATCCCTCTGAAGCATCTTTCTTCTCCAGCAATGCAATGTTCTCCTGAACCATTACTGCTGTTCCTCTTCCTTCCCTATTTTTCCTGATTCTCTTTAATGCCCAGTCTTGTCCTTCCTTGAGCCAGGTCACCATAACTGACGCAGTATCAGCATTTCACATTGCAATCTGTATCTGTAACTCCCTGACCTTACTTACTATGCTCAATGCATTTACATGAATACACATTTATTCTGTTTTGGACTTCCTTTCTGTCTCCTGTACTCCAACTTCACCTATTATCTCACTATTCTCTATGCCATTCCACTAAATATTAAGGTAAGATATCCCTAAGATAATCTGTTAGCCTTCATCCACCAATTCAATGTAAACAGGAATGTTGATGAAGGGCCAGAAATTGTTGCAGTGATGGGTTTGGCAGCAAGAAACAGTACTTAGATTTTTCTGCTCCCCAGTTATATTGTGCTACACTTACATTGCAAAATGCTGGAATATTGATCTGAAAACAAGTGCAGTGATATCAATGATAAAGTTAAAAATCACACAACAGCAGGTTATAGTCCAGGTTATTTGGAAGCACTAGCTTTCAAAGTGCAGCTTCGAATAAACCTGTTGGACTTTAACTTTGTATACCCCAGTCCAACACCAGCATCTCCAAGTTATATCAATGATATAATGCCTCACGAGCATCATGCTCAGTGGTCTTATTGCTTTAATCAGTGAAAAAAAAACCTCAATGTTTCAGGAATTCCTCAGTGCAGCATTTTATGATCTTATTTCTTTCCCTGGTCAAGGAGATAAGACTGAGCAAAGTGAACCACTGGTCTTAGCCAGTTAAAGAGAGACAGAGCGAATGATGAAAGAATAAGTAGGTTGAATTAGAGTCAAACAAAATTCAGAAACATAAAATGTAAAACATGAGATAGTATAAAAGTGTGGATTGAGAAGATACAAAACAAGACAAAAGAAAAAAAATTAAATAGCAAGCAGACAAAATTGTAAGCCAATTGTAATTATGAATTTCTATGTTGGTCCTTGAGCAGTTATTGAGGGAGTGGCAGGGCAGATGGGCAAAATGCACAAACTCTTTCACCTTGAAATGTTGAGCCAACAAACTCAACCTCTTACTAAGAACAGTGGAACATGCAACGGGTCGTGCATTTTCTTAAATTCTGTCATGGGACATGGGAATCGTTGGTATTATTGCCTGTCCCTAGTTATACTTGAGAAGGTGGTGGTGAGCTGCTTTCTTCAACTGTTGCCCTTCATGTTTTATAAGTAGACCCACACTCAAATTAGAGAGGGATTTGTTATCGTAGAAATATAAGAAATTGTACCATTTAGTTCATCTTCTACCACCCTGATACTCACATAGTTATAGAGCTGATGACTAACCTGAAAAGATCAATCTTAATCAATAATTCGACAACAAACCAGAAATGCCTGTAGCCTTGGAGACTATAGGTCCAGAATCATTTGTTGCTCTCTGGCCTGCTTTACGTACAACTTGCACGTACAACTTGTTAAGTCTTAAACTTATAACTATTGTGTCTTTCAGGATGTTATTAACTGAAAGAAACCTATCTAATTACCTCTTCTGTGTAAAAACATTTTGAATCTTCATTTTTATTGCCTTCTCAATCTGGCAGGAGTTTGAATGGCAAGCAGAGCACAATAGACTGCTAAGACGTATGAGAAGGATTAAGAAATACTCTCACAACAATTCCTTACCTGCTGGAATAAGACCCCAGAGCTTCTTTTGGTCATGCTATAGATTTCCAAAGTTCAGTGCTATTTCAGGATCATAAATTGCATCATCATTAAAGTCCATACAACATTGCTTTCAAGCAATTATCACCACAGAGTTATAGAGATGTACAGCGCTGAAACAGAGCCTTTGGTCAAATCGTCCATGCCGACCAGATATCCCAAGCCAATCTAGTCCCACCTGCTAGCACATGGCCCATACATCCCTCCAAAACCTTCCTATTCATATACCCATCCAGATACCTTTTAAATGTTGCAATTATACTAGCCTCCACCACTTCCTGTGGCAGCCCATTCCACACATGCACCACACTCTTGGGAAAAAAATTGCCCCTTAGGTCTCTTTTATATCTTTCCTCTGTCACACCTAAACCTATGTCCTCCAGTTCTGGACTCCTCCACCCCAGGGAAAAGACCTTGTCTGTTTACCCTATCCATGCCCCTCATGGTTTTATAAACCCCTATAAGGTCACCCGTCAGCCTCGGTGCTCCAGGGAAAAGAGCCCTAATATACAACCTCTCCCTATAGCTCAAATTCTCCAACCCTGGCAACATCCTTGTAAATCTTTTCTGAACCTTTTCAAGTTTCACAACATTCTTCCAATAGGAAGGAGACCAGAATTGCATGCAATATTCTAACAGTGGCCTAACCAATGTCCTGTACAGCCACAACGTGACCTCCCAACTCCTGTACTTAATACTCTGACCAATAAAGGAAACCATACCAAATGCCTTCTTCACTATCCTATCTACCTGTGACTTCACTTTCAAGGAGCTATGAACCTGCACTCCAAGGTCTCTGTTCAGCAACACTCCCTAGGACCTTACCATTACGTTTATAAGTCTTGCTCAGATTTGTTTTTCCAAAATGCAGCACCTTGTATTTATCTAGATTAAACTCCATCTGCCACTCCTCAGCCCATTTGCTCATCTGATCAAGATCCCGTTGTAATCTGAGGTAACCTTCTTCGCTGTCCACTACACCTCCAATTTTGGTGTAATCTGCAAACTTACTAACTATACCCCTTATGCTCACATCCAAATCATTTATATAAATGATGAAAAGTAGTGGACCCAGCATCGATCCTTATGGCACTCCACTGGTCACAGGCCTCCAGCCTAAAAAACCACGCTCCACCACCACCCTCTGTCTTCTACCATTGAGCCAGTTCTGTATTCAAATGGTTAGTTCTGCCTGTATTCCATGAGATATAACCTTTCTAATCAGTCTCCCTTGGGGAACCCTGTTGAACACCTTACTGAAGTCCATATAGATCACATCTACTGCTCAGCCCTCGTCAACCCTCTTTGTTACTTCTTCAAAAAAACTCAATCAAGTTTGTGAGACATGATTTCCCATTGACTATCCCTAATCAGTCCTTGCCTTTCCAAATACACGTACATTCTGTCCCTCAAGATTCCCTCAAACAACCTGCCCACCACCGATGTCAAGCTCACTGGTCTATAGTTCCCTGGCTTGTCCTTACCACCTTTCATAAACAGTGGCATCACATTAGCCAACCTCCAGTCTTCTAGCACCTCACCTGTGACTATCAATGATACAAATATCTCGCCAAGAGGCCCAGCAATCACGTCTATAGCTTCCCACAGAGTTGTAGGGTACACCTGATCAACTCCGGGGGCTTTATCCACCTATATGTGTTTCAAGACATCCAGCACTTCCTCCTCTGTAATATGGACATTTTTCAAGATGTCACCATCTATTACCCTACATTCTATATCTTCCATGTCCTTTTCCACAGTAAATATTGATTCTAAATACTCGTTTAGTGTCTCCCTCATCTCCTGCGGTTCCACACAAAGACTGCCTTGCTGATCTTTGAGGGACCCTATTCTCTCCCTAGTTACCCTTTTGTCATTAATGTATTTGTAAAAACCAAGACAGTAATAATTCATATTTACATGGTAATTCATAATTGTCATTTGACTTCCGTGAAGCTAATAGCAAAGCACTGCTAAATGTCCAGAAAATTACTTTTTCCTGAAGATCTTCCACAATCTAATACGTGCAAAGGTTAATGTAACATTATAACTCCAGCAATTTCTGGTTCAGAATTTCTGTCCAACACTCTAATCTTGGAATATGAATTCACAGCATCCTAACTCTTTATATGGAGAAATGTTTCCTGTCGGTTCTAAATCACCACGTTTAGCAACTGCAACTCTGGCAGCACCTTTTCCTAACACAAGGAGCTCAAAGGAATCACTTATCAAATTTGAGGAATGTTTCAAACCATGTTAGACATATTACGGTGCTGTTACTGCAAAACATATAAAGTTCATAGCCAGAAAGTGACCGCAGTATGAACTTGGGCTGATCAGAACATGTCAACAGCGCAGCTTCCAAGATAGTTGAAGAAGGTGCAGCAGCAAAATTAAAGATAAGCTGTGGTGGAGTCTCATCATTGAATGGTTGCGCAGTCATGTTGCATCTGATATATTTAGATTTCCTAATACACATCTGCTTGTGCTATATTAAATTTCTGCTTGAGGACAATACATTTATTTATGTGCAGGAGAAAAGAAAAACAAAGTAACCTGCTCACCAATGTTGATTTTGGATTATATCAGAATCACTTGACTCCAGACCTCAGGTCAACATTGGTCCAAGTGTGCACCTAAATGCTGAATTACAGAGGTCAGAGTGACAGACCTTCATATCAATGAAACATGTAGAATCAAAGAGACCTCGCAAAATTGAAGTCACCAGCAGTAACGGGGAAACCCTCCACTGCCTGAAGTCATACCTAGCACAAAGCAATTTGCTTTTTGCAATTATTAGAGGCCAACAATTATATTGCTGACGGAGTTCCTTCGTGCAGAATTTTCGGCTCAAACGTCTACATCAGCTTCATCACCAACCCCAATGCCCTTCCTAAAGTTGGGTACGGGTGTGTTTGCTGAAAACTATAAAAATTAAGAAGGACGATTTGAAGGAAATCAGTAAGAAGGTTGTGCTGGAGAAATTAATGGGGCTAAAAGCTGATAAGTGCTCAGGATCTGATAGTGTACAATAGGTGAAGGAAGATGGCTGTAGCAACAAACAATCCATTAGTAATCATGTTTCAAAATATCAGTGATCTTGCAATGATTCCTGCAGATTGGTAACTTGCAAATGTCACCTGACTATTTAGGAAAGAAGTGAGGAAAAAGGCAAAGCACTACAGACATGTCAACTTCGCATTAATAGTGGGGAAAATGCTAAGGGCTATCATAAAGTAATAAATGAACACTTGGTGGTGGGGGGGGGGGGGGGGGGGAGCTGATTCAGCATTACCAGCATGTTTTTGGAAAGGAAGAATTGAGTTTGACAAATGTATCTAAGGTTGTTATTTTCAAGATATCACTAACAAAATTGATAAAGAGGAGTTGATTGATGTTGTCTATTAAGATTTTCAAAAGGCTTTTGATAATATCTCCCTCAGATTAAAGTATTACTCCAAATTAGTATTGGAGGAACTGTAACTGTCTGAATTAAGAATTAACTAACAAACTGAAAGTGAAAGCTAGGAATAAATGGATTATTCTTATGTTGGTGGACTGTGACTAGTGGAATATATGGACCCCACTAGTGGAGTATTTGGATGTGGGGACCAAATGTACTATTTGAAGATTTGAAATGACACCAGGTTAAGCAGGAAGGTGTGTTGTGAGGAAGATGTAAAATGTTTTCAGGAAGATTCAGACAGGAACGTGGCAGATGCAATAAGTTGTGGAAAAACATGACATCATTCATGTTGGTAATAGGAACAGATGTGCAGGGTACTTCTAATATGATGAGAAGTTGAAAAGTGGAGATTTGCAAAGGGACCCTGGTGTTCTTGTCAATGAGTCAGTGAAGGCTAACCTGCAAGGGCAGCAAGTTATTAAGGAGACTAATGCAATGTTAACATTTATTGCAAAAGGATTTGAGCACGGGAGTAATGAAGTCTTGTTTAAATTGTATAGGAACTTGGTTTGACCGCACCTGAGTATTTTGTGTAGTTTTGGTCTTCTTATCACAGGAAAGATATTGCTGTTGAGTGAGTGCAATAGAGATTCACCTGATTTGTTCCCAGGATGGTAGGTCTGTCCTATGAAAGGAAATTAGGGAAACTGAGCCTATACTCTAAAGTTTTGAGGAATGAGAGGTGATCTTATTAACTCTATATTTATGTGATTATCAGGGCAGACCTTAGTCTTTCTTATGTTTCTATGATAACAATTCTCTCCCTAACACTCTCCATTAATAGCTATTCATCCTCCTAGTTAGATTGTTATCCACTCCTGTGTCTGTCTAACTGTTCTTCTCTCTCTTTTGGCTCTATCCACACCTATCATTTACTTCTTACCCCCCTCCCCCAACCTAACTTCTGCATAAAAAACTGACATTTTCTTAGCTACATTCAGTTCTGAGGAAGGGTCACTCAACCTAAAATGTTAACTCTGATTTTTCTCCATAGATGCTGCAGACCATTGAGCTTTTCCAGCAATATCTGTTTTTGTTTCTGATCTTATTAAAATTTACAGAATACTTAAAGGAGTAGAGTAGACGCAGACAAGATGTTTCCCCTGAATGGGGTGTCCAGAACCAGGAGCACAATTTAAAACTATAGAGGATACCATTTTGGATCAAAATGAGAATTGTATTTGACTCGGAGCTTAGTGAATCATAGGAATTCTCTACTGCAGGGGACTGTGGAAGCTCAGTGTTTGAGTATGTTTCAAGTAGAGAGTGATAATTATTTGATTATCAATGTCATGAACAGTAAAGGGAAAAGTGTGAGCAAAAGACATCAAAATGTTCAATTGGACATGATCATATTAAATGGCAGACCAGCCTTGATGGCTAAATGGTCCACTGTTGTTAGTACGTTTCTAATGTTTGTGGAGGGGTCTTGAGATACAGTGTTTATGACTGTCTCTGAGCTAGAAGGTCAGCGTTCAAGTTCTACTTACCTGTGAATTGTATCATATCATATCCACACAAAGTGTTCAGGATTATTTGCTCAGATATTGAGGTAGTTTGTGCCTGCCTATCTAAAGACTTAGAGAAACAGTTCATGGACTGATAAATGATAGGTACCATTTTATCTACACAAGTGCAAGGCTGTGACCATCTCCAACAATCAAGAGTCTAATCACCTCCCTTCCCTTCACATTTAATGGATTATCATTACTGAATCCCTCATTATCAACATCCTGGAGGTTACCATTGGTCACCAACGGAACCAGACCAGCCATTTAAATACTGGCTACAAAGGACATTCTTAATTTCTGACTCCTCAATACCCATATGAATGGCACATGCTAGGATGTGATGAAATAATCTTTATTTGCATGGATGAGTGCAACTCCAATAACAATCAAGAAGCTTGACACTGTCCAGGTCAAAGCAGCCTGCTTGCTTGGCATCTAGTCACCCTGAAAAATTCACACCCTCTCTCACTAGGTTGCAGTGGCAGTAGTATGTACCACCTGTAAGATGCAATACTCCCATCTTGCAAGCAATTTTATTTTTAAATGATAAAACTCAGGATAGTATGTTAGAGAATGAGAACTGTCTGTTAATGAGATGTGATTAATTATATGAATCAGGGCCATGTGAATGACTGAAGGTTTTTTTTGTGAGTGTGTGTGTGACAGAGAGAGAGAGAGAACAACAATTTATGAGGGTGGGGTGAGTTCAAATGAAAGTTATGATGATATTGAGGTCAAGTGTGTGAGAAGTGAGGGACTCCCTGAGGCTAATAATTTCAGCTTCATTGTATTGTGAATCAAGAGATTGAGTATAAAAGTCCATTCTATGGTCTTTAACTATATCCTATTCTCCCTTCACAATTATTCCTTAGACAAGTAAAGTAAATTGAGCTTCTCCTTTATCCATTTATGAAGGTATTTGCCTGCTGCTCTGGATCTGAGCCCATCACTCTATCTTTTTAATTTTTAATTTAAAAAAAAATCTTTTTACCGGAGCTATCAACTACCATTTACAAGTCACTGAACTGGGTCAGAAATCTTTGTTTAAAGTTATGGCAGTAATCCTGAAAATCACGAATTTAAGTCAGTCATAAATTCCCACAGGAACCAATATTAAAGTCAGAGGTGAGTGCCTTTCAACATTTTTCATCTGGGAAAATTCAAACACTCTACCATATATCTACAACACCATGCATTCTGAACTGAAATACTTTTCATGGCAAAATAAATCCCTAACCATCATAAAATTCAGTTTCCCCTCTTTGCAATATGGTATTTTAAATACCTGTACATATTTTTAGATTGACAAGGCCCCATCTAGTGGCAGATATTTGTCAATGTGTGGAGCTGCACGAGAGCAACTGAAGCTACCACTCAATAGAACACTTCAGAATGAAGAGGTGGCCTAAGTACAGAGGGCAGGAGGCAAGGCAGAGGGAAGAAAAAACAGAGGATGATGCAAGGACAGTGGGGAGGCATGGCTGGGGTTAGGTATGGGATAGCAAGGCAGGGATGAGTTAACAACATTACACTGGAAATCAAATACAAAGAAGCAAGACTTAAAAATAAGCAAGGGTGAATTGATATTAAGTGGGGCACATAAGTTGTGGACCTAATGTACTCTGACTGCAAATACAAATTAGAGGCTGGGAATTCTGTGGCAAGCGGGATATCTCATGTCTCCCAGTGCTAGTCCACCATTTACAAGGCATAATTCAGGAGTTTGATAGATACTGTCTATTTGCCTGGATAACTACAGCTCCAATAACACTTAACAGCTCCACATATGGAGGACAAAGCATCCTACTTGGTTGGCATCCCATCTACCAACTTAACCATTCACTTCCTATGTCAGTGATGGACAATGGCAGCAGATTGCACCATCCTGAAGATCCACCACAACAACTCACTGTCTCATTCAAGAGCATTTTCCTAACCAAGCTAGCATAAAAGTATGGTTGATTTATATAAAAATTTCCAATACCGTACAACCCAGATGGCCTCCTTCTTCAAAGACCGCAATTTCCCCCCAGATGTGATCGACGATGTCCTCCACCGCATCTCCTCCACTTCCTGCTCCTCCGCCCTTGAGCCCCGCCCCTCCTATCGCCACCAGGACAGAACTCCACTGGTCCTCACCTACCACCCAAACCTCCATATACAGCGTATCATCTGCCGTCATTTCCGCCACCTCCAAACGGACCCCACCACCAGGGATATATTTCCCTCCCCTCCCCTATCAACATTCTGAAAAGACCACTCCCTCCATGACTCCCTCATCAGGTCCACACCCACCACCAACCCAACCTCCACTCCCGGCACCTTCCCCTGCAACTGCAAGAAATGCAAAACTTGCACCCACACCTCCCCCCTTACTTCCCTCCAAGGCCCCAAGGGATCCTTCCATATCTGCCACAAATTCACCTGCACCTCCACACTCATCATTTATTGCATCCGCTGCATCTGATGTGGCCTCCTCTCTATTGGGGAGACAGGCCGCCTACTTGCGGAATGTTTTAGAGAACACCTCTGGGACACCCGGACCAACCAACCCAACCACCCCGTGGCTCAACACTTCAACTCGCCCTCCCACTCCACCAAGGACATGCAGGTCCTTGGACTCCTCCATCGCCAGACCATAGCAACACGACAGTTGGAGGAAGAGCGCCTCATCTTCCGCCTAGGAACCCTCCAACCACAAGGGATGAACTCAGATTTCTCCAGTTTCTTCATTTCCCCTCCCCCCACCTTGTCTCAGTCAAATCCCTCGAACTCAGCACCGCCTTCCTAACCTGCAATATTCTTCCTGACCTCTCCGCCCCCACCTCCACTCCGGCCTATCACCCTCACCTTGACCTCCTTCCACCGATCGCATTTCCAACACCCCTCCCCAAGTCCCTCCTCCCTACCTTTTATCTTAGCCTGCTGGACACACTTTCCTCATTCCTGAAGAAGGGCTGATTGCCGAAACGTCGATTCTCCTGCTCCTTGGATGCTGCCTGAACTGCTGCACTTTTCCAGCAACACATTTTCAGCTTATATAAAAATCCATCTGGTTCACCTTAAGCCCTTTAGTGAAGGATATCTCCCGTCAGTATCTTGCCTGCATGTAACTTCAGATCCACAGTAGTGTGGTTGACTCTTAACCACCCTCTGAAATGGCAGTCCCATGAACGAATGAAGAAAACACTCTGCCTAGAAGGACAAGGGCATCTAATGCATGGGAACGTCATTGCCTGCAAGTTCTCCTTCAAATCACTCACCACCTTGACTTGTAACTCTATCCCATTCCTTTACTGTCACTGGGTCCAAATGCTGGAACTTCTGCCTTAACAGCATTGTACAGCATTTAAATGGACACCCACAGCTCAGGAAGGCAACTCGTCACTACTTCTCAAGGGCAACAGATGGGCAACAAAATTGAGCCTATTCAACAATGCCTACATCCTGTGAAACAATTTTAAAAAGGCAATTTTGAGAGAGACATCTCTCTCTCATCATGTCTCCTTTCAGTTTAATCCTTGAGCATCTTGCTCTCTTGCCACAGTTCCAACCAATGCATCCATGGAGGATGTGGTGATGGACAGTCTCCTTCTAGTCCAGTTCATCTCTCCCAATGGATTGGGCCAGCAGATCAACTAAAGAATGTGTATTCATTTATGAACAAACATTGTTGTGGATGATCGCATCATGGTTATGACTGAAGGGTTATGACTAGTTTCCTTTTAATGAAAGTTCCCTTCCTTGTTTCATCTGTCAGCGCTTTCCCCATCAAGATCATTGCATTGATAGTGTACTTGTCATCAGATCATATCTTGTCCCAATGCCCTGCTTATCAGTTCTCCTCCTATGCATCTCACTTTGGATACCAAACTTACTTTTCACTCAAAATCATAGTTGTCTCTCAACCATAAAATATTCTTACTAGGAAGTTTTCACTGCTTTTCTCCTACACCCCTTGCACTGATTAACTTCATTCTGATTTCAGCCTCTATTCTGTCTCATAATGCTTTTTGTCCTTTGAATTCATTGCCCTCTTATTCTCCCTAAATACCTCCTTCCATGTAATCTTCCCAACCCATGTTCACAGTGACCTTGCAATCTCGCCATTGTGACCTGTCTGAAAGAACAATTTTCCTACTCCCAGTACCCTGAATTCTCTTCCAATTGCGCTCTAATTATTTTGTCTTTGGATAATTATCGAACTCTCGTTCAAAGACCTCAATTATGTCTGCCTCCATCACATGCCCAGATGGTGCTTTCCAGGTCCAAATAATGCTCATGCTGATATTATCATTTTGCCAATCAACTGAAAATAGCTCTTTCTGTCAAATGGAACAGTTTATTTCTCTCTCCACAGTTGAGGGCCCACATGATTTGAATCTTTGTATTAAATATCTTTAGAAGAATAAAATCTTGTTTGCTCCAAATAAAGCAGCTTCAACTTCTTTAAACTAGCAATGCAAGTGAAATTCCTCATCTCTGAAAGCATTTTCTGTGAATCGGTATGATTCCTTTCTAATGTCAATGTCATGCCCAGAAGGCATGAAAATTTACCTAAAATTGCTTTTCTTTAAAACCATACTCTTGTTTATGCTTCTCCCAAATGAAGACTTGATGATCTTGAAATGGCTGCTATTGCCTATACAAATTGTTTTTCAGATATTTCCAGCTGACAAAAGTTAACTCATTAACCTACTGGCATTTCACATTCTGACATTGTGAAGAGATTCTGGTAAAGCCAATGCAAAGGAACAGCAGATGAAATGACTACCTCAGCCAGTTCTGCACAAAGGGAGGACTATTGAAATTACTTGTGGCTGAAGTGGTGCTAATAGCCCCACAATTACATTCTACAGCACGCTATAGTTATTGATGTAAGGTAGCAAAACAACCTTCGGTCATATACTAAACTAAAACAAAGAATTGCAGATAATGGAAATCTGAAATAAAAGTAGAAATTGCTGGAGAACTCAGTAGATCTGGGCAGCATCTACAGACAGAAAGCAGAATAAATGTTTCAAGTCCAACCCTTTTATCAGAAAGAGAATTGGCCTTTCTAGAAATTTGAGCATGTGATTGAGGCGTCTTTTTTTTAAAATAGGTATAATTATACAACTTTATGTTCTTTCCTGAGAAAATGTTAATGTCAACAAACAGCTCTAAGTGAGCTAAATTCTAACTTTACTTTAGACTTCTCTCTTGACCTGATTTCTGGGAATAATCCTATATTTTTCAAAAATAGTTGATTAATTCTCAATCCACAAGACATGTAGATACTTTTCTAATTAACCCATTCAGAGCTGTTATTACACATTTACTGGAATAAGTGGGACTTGAATCTAGGCCTCTTAGTTTAAAGGTAAGGACACTACTACTGTGCCACAAGAGCCCTCCAAAAGGAATTGTATTGCCATGCCTTCAACTACATCCTTGTGCTTCTACAGCAGGCAACTTCAAGAACCTCCCATGGATATTGACTTACTGGACTCTAAAAAAGCTCTTTGTAACTGTAACTTATTACCCTGGTTCTTTGTATACTTGTGTGCATGTATGTGTTCCAGTTATTGCCAGGCCAAAACCTTGAATACACTCATCTTTTTGATTTAGTGTGAAAAAGAGTTCGCTGCCGGTCATTTAACATTGGATTCCACAAATCAAGGAACATACCACGGTCGATTTTGGAAGGGAAAATAATTAAAAACAATGAATAGATTGAAAATCACCTCTTGTTATAGACGGAATAGTAGGATTATTAAACAATTCAATTCATCTTTCCCACGTTAGATCTTCCCAAATGAGCAGTGCCCAGAGCTGGACAAAGTGCATTAGTTAAGGCTGATCCAGTTTCTTCACTATGTTTGTCATAACTTCATTTTGTTAAAACTCACTTCCCTACTTATGGAGCCCATGATCCTGCATGCTTTAGTATTTACTTTCTTAACACATTTTCAATAAAATCAAAAGATCATAATTCAATGATTTGTGCTCACATAACCCCAGGTCCATAGAGGCTCTTGTGTTGCAGTGGTACTGTCCCTGTCTCTGGGCCAAGAGGCCTACATCCTGATGAAGGGCTTTTGCCCGAGACATCAATTTTCCTGCTCCTCGGATGCTGCCTGACCTGCTGTGCATTTCCAGCACCACACTTGCTCCAGAGGTGTATCATAACATCTCTGAAGAAGTTAATTAAAAATATTTAATCCTGGGTCCCTCTGTTCCTGGACCTCTTGAGAATTATATTTATTATTTTACATTGTCTCTCCTCATTCTTTCCACCAAAATGAATGACTACACACTTTTCTTCATTAAACATTCTTTACCAGTCATCTATGCACTCCACCAAGCTGTGCATTTCCTTTAAAGTTTAGCTGTATCCTCCTCATAGTTTAAATTTATATTTGTGTCATTTACAAATTTTGGAACTGTGCCCCCCGGTAATCTATATCAATTAAGTCCACAACGTTAACACTGTATCCAGACCAATCAGGGCCGATCTGAGATAGTGGAAGGAAAGTATGCCTGGAGTTGGAGGAGGCAGGGGAGGTCCTTAACAAATATTTTGCTTCAGTATTCACTACTGAGAGGGACCTTGATGTTTCTGAGGACAGTGTAAAACAAAGTGAAATGCTCGAACGGGTTGATTTGAAGGAGGATGCGGTGAAAATTGTTTGAAAACATAAGGATAGATAAATCCCCTGGGCCAGACAGGATATACCCTAGGTTACTACAGGAAGCAAGGGAAGAGATTGCTATGCATTTGGTAATGATCTTTGCATCCTCACTATCCACTGGAGTAGTGCCAGATGATTGGAGTGTGGCAAATATTATTCCCTTGTTCAAGAAAGGGAATGGGGATAATCCTGGAATTACAGACCAATCGGTCTTACGTCTGTGATGAGCAAAGTACTGGAGAGGATTGTGAGAGACAGGATTTATGATTACTTGGAAAACTATAGTTTGATTAGAGGCAGCCAGCATGGTGTTGTGAGGGGCAGGTTATGCCTCAAAAACCTTACTGAATTCATTGAGGATGGACAAAACACGTTGATGAAGGTAGAGCAGAGGATATGATGTACATAGATTTTAGCAAGGCGTTTGACAAGGTTCCCCATGGTTGGCTCATCAGAAGGTAAAGAGGCATGGAATACAGGGAAATCTGGATACAGAATTGGCCATTATAGAAGAAAAAAGGTGGTGATAGATGGAAAGTATCCAGGTTGGAGCTCGATGACCAGTGGTATTCCACAGGGATCCGTTCTGGGATCTTTGCTCTTTGTGACTTTATAAATGATTTGGATGAGAAAGTGGAAGGCTGGGTTAGTAAGTTGCTGATGACACAAAGTTTGGTGGAGTTGTGGATATTGTGGAGGGCTGTTGAAGGTGGCAACCAGACACTGACAGGATGCAGAACTGGGCTGATAAGTGGCAGATGGAGTTCAACCTGGAAAGGTGTGAAGTGATTCACTTCAGAAGGTTGAACTTGAATGTAGAATAAAAGTTTAAAGGCAGGATTCTTGGCAGGGTTTAAAGATGCGACCAGAACTTTCTGTTTTCTCTCACTTCATCAATTTCCTATCTGTGCTACTACTGGCCCCTTCAGTTGATGAGCTTTAATTTTGCTGATAACCCTATTATGGGCATTTTATGAACTGGACTTTGGAAGTTGATATACACCACATCAATGGTATTACCTTCATTAACCTTCTCGACTAACTCTTGAAAAGTCTATGGTAAATTAACTAAACCCTGAACAAATCCAAGCTGCTTTGTAACCTGTACTTGTCCTATAGACGGTAAAATTTGACTTGAAATATAATTTCTAGAAGCTGTCATGTCACTCATCTCTTATTGCTGGATTTATCCTCATAATCCCGGCAGCATCCTGTGTGGAAGGATATCATAAGATTGCAATAAATTAGTTCAGAAGAAGGCCATTCAGCTTATTGAGTCTATTGTGCCAATCAATAAGACCATGAGTTATATAATTGTGGCCACTTTTCTGCCTGCCTCCCATTAACCCTTGTCATCCAAAAATCTGTCTAGATCAGCCTTAAATATATTCAATTACCCATCTTCCACTGCTCTTTGTGGAAAAGAATTCAAAACTCTTAGAGAAAAAGGTTTCTCCTCATCTCCACCGTAAATTGTAGTTGCCACATTAATGAACAGCGTTTTCTAGTTCTCAAATCTCCCAGGAAGAAATCTACATTATCAGAATTTTATATGCTTCAATTTCATTAGCTTCACTTTTTCTTAAGTCCAAAGATTATAGATATAACCTTTGCAAACTTACACCATAGGACAACCCCTTCAGCCCAGGAATCAGCCTAGTAAACCTGCTCTGCAAATACATTTCTCCTTAAGTAAGACCAGAATGGCATGCAGTACGGTAGGTATTGACTCACTTATGTGCAATACAGTACAATGTGCCTCGATCCTCTACAATTTGCCTACCCATGCAACAGGTCCACAACATTTCCCTAGCCCTGCACTCATCCTTGGAACATCTGGACAAGAACACCCGTAGAACTCAGTATGTCATCAAAAGAATTGTTGTGGCTAATGCAATTTCAATTACCTTGCACAACATCCTCCTCCCACTTGCTTTTCAACTCAATCAAGTAGTTAGTTTACAGATAGAGCCAGCGAGCAGAAAAACAAATGGAACACCAGTCTTTACCATCAGTCTCCTCATTAACTGCAGCTCTGCCTTCGACACCATTATCCCCTCCAGACAATCTCAAAACTCTGAGACCGTGGTCTCGACTTTAGCCTCTACAACTGGGTCCTCAGCTTTCTCACCCACAGAGCACAGACACCTGCACCTCCGCCATGATAACATTCAACATAGGAGCCTCCCACGGATGCGTCCTCAGCCCCCTACTGTACTGCCTGTACACTTAAAATGTGTTGCCAAATTCAGTATCAATGCCATCTACAAGTTTTCTGATGTCACCACCATGAATATCCAATAGTCAAAAAACGGAAAGGAGATAGAAGGCTTGATCTTGTGGTGCAATGAGAACAATCTCTCTCAACATTGGCAAAACTAAAGAACTGATAATTGACTTCAGAAAGACAGTTGGAGAACATACCCCCATCTACATCAGTGGTACTGAGGTTGAGAGAGTGGACAATGTCATGCTTCTAGGAATGACAGAAATCAACAACCTGTCCTGAACTTCACACACGGATGCAATGGTCAAGAAGGCACAACAATACCTCTTCTTCCTTTGGCTACTCAGGAAACTTCACATGTCCATGAGGACCCTCACCAACTTTTACAGATGCACCATTGAAAACATACTAGATGGGTGCATAACGGCTTGGTATGGCAACTGCTTTACCCAGGACTGTAACAAACTTCAGAAGGTTGTGTGCACAGCCCAGAACATCATGGAAGCCGATCTTCCATCCATGGACTCCATTTACATGGCTCATTGCCACAGAAAGGCTGCCAATACCATCAAAGACTCATCGAAAACTGGTAATACTCTCCTACAACCTCTTCCATCAGTCAGAAGATACAGAAGCTTGAATGCATGCACCAGCAGATTCAGAATCATCTTTTTCCCAGTATTAGACTGCTGAATGGACCATCTACCTTCAAATAATACTGATCATGCTAATGTTGATCTTGTCTAGTGCACACACTGTGCTATGTAACCTGTATGCCTCTGGCAAAGTTTTTTTCACCCTATGATCTGTATGTCCTGTACTGCTCAAAAACAAAGCTTTTCACTGTACTTAGGCACACTTCACAATAAATAAATCAAATCAAATACAGTTGTAGCAAGACCTCCCTACTTAATTATTTCATCTCTCTGACGGTAAAGACTAGTGTTCCATTTGTTTTTCTGCTTGCTGGCTCTATCTGTAAATTAACTACTTGATTGAGTCAGTAAGCAAGTTGGGAGGAGAATGTTGTGCAAGGTAATTGTTCTGAAAAAGTTACTATTGAAATTGCATTGGCCACAACAATTCTGTTGATGACATACTGAGTTCTATACTCACCTTTGAAGGTGCATGACACCCAGATCACTCTCTACTCTTGGCCATTTAAAGATATTATGCTCTGCAGAATGGAACCTCACACTTCCCACATTTTACTATAGTTGCTAATCTTTTGCAGACTCATTGAACCTATCTATATCCTTTTGTACACTCTTTGTATACTTTATGATAGTCCCTTGATTGTAGAGTGTATACAGAAGAGGCATTGCTTTTAATAAAATGTTTGATTGCATGTTAGCAATAAATACAAGTACCTTACAATTCAATTTCTAAATACAAGGACTTTAGGGAACTGTACAGAATACATCTGCTCCCTGCAAAGATTGTGTTGGAATCAAGAGAGGAATTCTGTACTGGTTTGGATCATACCTTTCTCACAGGAAGATGGTTCTGATAGTTGGCAACCAGTAACCTCAGTGTGAGGACATCTCTTCAGAAGTTTCTTAGAGTCGTGTCCTACACACAGCCATATTCAGTTGCTTCTCCAATGACTTCCCTTCCACCATGCAAGGAGATTACAGCAAGATGCAGAAAGTTAGAAGAGTTAAAATGGGAGCTAAAATATTTCACAGAGGCTGGTGTCCCATCACCAAGTCACCCTTTATTTCCACATGGAGAGTCCTTGACACTAATTTAGCTTTCTTAGAGCCAGCTCTCAAATTGAACAGAATGTCTGCCACTCCTGTTTATATCCAGATTAACAGCCCCAATTAGGGAACTCATATTCTATGAGGTCAACACGGCTGATGCTTAAAATATCTGAATATAGCCTGGGGTGCTAGTAGTGTAAAAGGCAATGTGGAGTAATAGTTCCTCGAGTGTTTTCAGGAAAGAAATTCTGCAGCAGTATGTCTCCAATCCAATGAGAAATGAAGGACTGAAGAACCTGGTTCTTGGAAGGGTCAGCTATGTCATTGCACAACTAGCTAGCAGGTATACAATACAACCGAGAACAGGCTGCATATTGTGGGTTCAGAGTGGAGGTGAAAAAGCAAATAAGGAGACAGAGTGTGTAAGAAAGAGACTGGCAGCTAATATAGAAGAGAACACAAAAGTCTTGAATGGTATGACAATACTGTCACTTTAAGATGCTATTTTGTCCTTTTTTCTTGAAGAGAGATTGTAAGACAAAGGTGCCAAAGTGGTTACTGAAGACCACTTCCAGAGGTCTTCGATTTTTTTTAATGTAGCCTGAATGAGTGTGATAGCTCTCACAGATCAGGACTTCTGAGTAACATTAGAAGTTACTGGGGTCTCAAAAGAGTTGTAAGCTTCGGTGAATCTTTCCTTTCTGCTACTCTCTCTGAATTTTCTCTTGATATATTCCTTTAGAATTGTGAACTGCGTGTGAGAATCCATGAATCTCAATTTTCCATTTTTTTGCCAAGGGGTGAGTTTATGAGATGTTACTATATTAGAACAATTAATTAGTAAAAGTTACTGTGTCTACTATTCTGTTAAGTTTCCAGTAGAGTTAAGGTATTGTAAATTCCTCTTTCTTTGGTTGTAATTTAACTACAGTGTTGAAATAAATTGTGTTTTGCTTAACATCAAATAGTTTGACCAGTCACATTGTATCGGGAACAGACATTTTACATTTACCTTTAAAATAAGAAAATGTTAGGGTCTGGATTACCTTCTTAAAATATTTTGAGGCAATCTGGTGTGGTCCATAACAATGGGCATATAAATAGTGGAGTAGTGATTTTAAAATGATACACACCAGTCAGGGACAAGAAGGATGATTTACAAATGGAGACATGGGGCATATTGAAATGTTAAATGAATAGTTTCTTCTGTCTCCACAAGATGAAGATGCTAGACTAACCATGGGAAAACAGAAGTTAATTCAGTGACAATCGTTATGAAGAGACATTGGATGGGTTATCTGATGTAAAGTTGATAAGGCACTGGGACTGGATGAGATGCATTCAAGAATACAAGAAGTCAGAGCAGAAATTACAAAGGCACAGACCATAATTTTCTGTCTTCTTTTGACTTGATAGGTGCCGGCGAAGTAGAGAATTGCAGAGTTTTATGCATTTATTCTAAGAAAGGGTGGAAAGATAAGCTCAATATTTTAGGAAAGTCAATTTAGATTAAGCAAAATTAGAAATCAATCTTTTAACCCATATGTTAGTAGAAATCCTCATCACAATAAATCCAAGACTGAGTTAGATAATGATTGTCAGTGAAAGTATGAAGGCATTTGGAGAAAACATGACAAAGTAGTATTGAGGTAAGGTCAACTGTGATCAAGTTGAGAATTCACATGACATCAGGGTTACAGCCCAACAGGTCTATTTGAAATCACAAGCTTTCGGAGCGCTGCTCCTTTGTCAGGTGAACTTCAGTGAAGAAACTGTGATACAGTTTCAAGACAAGATGGTACTTAGCTTGCAGGAAAACTTGCTGATGCCCCGCATATCTGCTGTGCCTGTAAGAAACAGGTTTTTTTTGTAGGGATGAAATAGTTTAGAAAGGGTTATGGGTGAGACAGTCATTTGGTGTAGAGTGGGGTCTACATCGTTGGAGACCACAGAGATAGTGAGTGTAAGAGAGATTGCAGTGCCATGGTGTAACCATGAAGCGTAATAGTGTTTAAGTGACAACAGGCGGACATTAAAATTAAGAGAGGCAGGATAAAGGAAGCTAAATTAGAGATTGAAATGATGGAGACTAAGGAATGACTGAGCGCAGAGACTGAATGAATAAAGCTTTGGGTTTATTTGGTGACATGATATACAACAGAGATCCAGAAGTTTAATTGTGAGAATACAACAATGAGCTGCTCTATGTCAGAATGGGATGTCTAATGTTATAATGGGTCGCTGTAATGTCACAGTGTGTCCTTTGATGTCATGATGGACCCCTCTGTTGTCACCGTGCACCTTTCTGATGTCATAACAGGCCCATCTGATATCAGAATGGGCCACTCTGAGGTCATAGAAATTGTCTAATTACAGCACTAAGCTTTTTTGGCTCTCACATTCAAACCAAGGAAGATGGTATCCCTTCAAATTCCAACATTTCTCCATTCCCTCACCATTTAAACAATTCTTGCTTTTCTATTTTTCCTGCTGAGGTGCTTAACTTCATATTTTCCTCATGTTATATTCCATCTGTTATAATCTTATCCACTTGTTTAAATGTGTTGTATTCACTTACAGCTTTTAGTATGCTCCTTGCAGCTTATTTTCTCTTAACTTTGCATGGTCATCAAATTTGGATATGTTACTTTTGGTTCCCTCACCGAATCACTGCCACAAGCTTTAAACAACCGATGTCCATGTGCTGATATCCCACTAAATGCAACCTGCCGACCGAGTGATTCATTTAATCTTACTTTCCACTTCAATGACTAGACCTCAGTCCAGAATGTAAATTGTTGTTAATCACATATACTCTAATTTTGAGTAATAATCTGGATGTAAGTTTGCTTGCTGAGCTGGAAGGTTCATTTTCAGACGTTTCATCACAACACTCGGTAACATCATCAGTGAGCCTCTAGTGAAGCACTGGTGGTATAGCCTGCTTTTTAGTTATGTATTTAGGTTTCCTTGGGTTGGTGATGTCATTTCCTGTGGTGATGCAATTTCCTGTCGTTTTTCTCAGGGGTGGTAAATGGGATCCAAGTCAATATGTTTGTTGATAGAGTTCCAGTTGGAATGCCATGCTTCTAGGAATTCTCACATGTCTCTATTTGGCTTGTCCTAGGATGAATGTGTTGCCCCAGTTGAAGTGGTGTCCTTCCTCATCTTTATGTAAAGATACTAGTGAGAGTGGGTCATGCTTTTTTGTGGCTAGTTGATGTTCATGATCCTGGTGGCTAGTTTTCCACCTGTTTGTCCAATGAAGTAAAAAACACTACATAAAAACACTACGGAAAAAGTTAGAATAAGTATGTGGAACAGAGTAGAATGTCAGGGGAAGGCTAGATGTTAAGGGAAATTAGAGATCACAGGTGTGTCAGAATATAAGGCATGGGGCATATTAATAGCTGTGGAGAATAGATATAGATCCAGAGTGGGTGTTAATACTGCAATATAGATCAGGGTAGATAATAAATCCCATGTCCTCACTTTCCACTCCACCTGCATCATTATTCAAGGGATGATACTCCTCCAGTTTCACCACCATCATCATGATGCAATCACTAACTGGAAGCCTGACCTCCCGCGTTAACATTCTGAATGGATAATCACTCCTACGACATTGTTGTCCACACCTCAATCACACTCAACACATCACTCCTCCTTCCCATGCAATCTCAGAAAATACAAGACTTATCTTTTCACCTCCTCCATGCCCAAGCACTTCTTCCGGGTGAAGCAGTGATGTATTTGTGTTTGTTTCATCTAGTCTACTTGCTGCACCTGCTGGTAGTGGGGGTTTAAAATCATTACATCATGGAAAGAGGCCATTTGGCCCATCTAGTCTGCACCAACCCTGTGAAGAGTATCCCACTCAAAACCAGCACTTAGCCTATCCCCATAACCCCACCTTTACCATGGTTAATCCACTTACCTGGCACATCCATAGACACTACAGGCAATTTATCATGGCCAATCTACCTGTCTCAGATCTTTGGACTGTGGAGGGAACCGCAGCACGCAGCAGAAATCCACGCAGACACGATAGAACTTGCAAATTCTACACAGATAGTCACCCAAGGCTGGAGTCAAACCTAGGTCCCAGGGTTAACCACTATGCCACGTGCCACCCACTTGCTGCAAGTTGCATTTGTCACTGTTTGAGACCATAGACGTAATGAGTTTTCACTTCTCTTCTTCAATTCTGAAGAAGAATCATTTTAATTGCTTCTTTCTCTGTATACTTGCTAGGTTTTCCCAGCATTTTTTGTTTAAATTTCAGCATCCTGCAGTAATTTACACATGTATATAGAACATATGACAGTGTGCCCAAATTTTTTAAAAAGCTCAAAAATTCCAAAAAAACCAAATGATTACCTCTATGCCTGAAAGTCTGATCACAATGTTTAACGACTCCAATATCAATCCCATCAGCCTAACAAAAAAAGATTGGCGATGCTTACATTTGAGAATCGGACATGTGAACAATTTTGAGCGCAGAGGGATGATGGAGGGATCCAAAAGATTGTGGAGCCTTGATTGTCTGTTGTTAGACTCAAGACACACTTGGGCCCAAAATTAAACAATCTTTTAAGCTACACTTAAACTACTTGGGTCTCTGGGCATAAAATGCAAATACAATCTGGGCCTACCACCACAACCTGAACAAATGCTGAAACCCAAATTCCATACAGAAATGAGGATTCCCCCTCCAGGCCCCGAGTGATAATGTGAACTATGTACCATGAAATTGTGTTGGTTTATAACTCAAGGCTGGAATTACTTTAAATAGTAACCAGAATATTGGTGCAAAGAACATGCTGTTAATAATGTTTCGTTTTGTCCTGATCCTTTGTTTATGCCATAGCTTTTATCGATTAAAAGTGTTATGAAAAATATTCTTAAATAGTAATATCTGTTGGAGAAGTTCTGAACTCACTGAACCCATTGTTTGGGTTGCAAAGTCCTAAGCTGGTGTTGCTATATCCAAATTACAACATAAAACAGGAGTACCAATGAAACATGTAGCAATGGCAAGGCTGCTCCCAATCTGTGTGCACTTTCCAGCCACTGCTAAATGCAGTGTTGGCAACATCCTGATAACGTCACAGGACCCATTTTAACATTGAAATACTGTTGCCCTGCATCCAATTCTGAAACTATTCACAAAGTTAATTAAAAATAGCCAGAGCTTGCATTTCATATGCTCCAATTATTTATATAAGTTTGAACCATTTGGCCTTAAAAAGAATGCAGCTATGGTTCTTTCTTTGGCCCTATGCTATGACTGCCCAGATTAATCAGGACCCTGAATGACATGTTTCAACAGGCCAGTTAACTGGCTCCTTGAGCTTTGAATACTTTGACTATCGGGTCCAAGACCTAGTTCAGGATAGTCCCCCATCTTTTTCATTGAAGTCTAACCTTGCTATACAATGCACTAATTGTACCCAGTTTTGGTGTTATTGAATTTAGGCTTCCTTATATCTCAGCTTCCTTATAAAGGTATAGCTTTGGTTGATATTGTTTTCAGAAGAACATAAGAACTAGGAGCAGGAGTAGGCCGTCCGGCCTTTCGAGCCTGCTCCGCCATTCAGTAAGATCATGGCTAATCATTTTGTGGACTCAGATTCACTTACCTGCGCTCTCATCATACCTCTTAATTCCTTTATTGTTCAAAAAATATCTAGGTTAGATTTAAAAACATTTCCTGAAGTAGCGTCAACTATTTCACTGGGCAAAGAATTCCTTAGATTAACAACCATCTGGGTGAAGAAGTTCCTTCTCAATTCAGACCTAAATCTACTCTCTCTAATCTTGAGGCCACGCCCTCTTGTCCTAGTTTCACCTGCCATTGGAGCAACCTCTCTACTTCGATTTTATCTATTCCCTTCATAACTTTTTATGTTTCTATAAATTCCTCCTCAATCTTCTGAATTCCAATTAATATAATCCAATTCTAATCAGTCTCTCCTCATGAGCCAAATTCCTCAACTCTTGAATCAACCTAGTGAACCTCCTCTGCACCATCTCCAGTGACAGTCCATCCTTTCTCAAGTAAGGAGACCAAATCTGCACACAGTACTCCAAGTGTGGCCTCACCAGCACCTTGTACAGCTTTAACATAACCTCTCTGCTTTTAAATTCAATCCCTTTAGCAATGAAGGACAAAATTCCATTTGCCTACCTAATTACTTATCATACCTGCAGACCAACCTTCTGTGATTCATGCACAAGGACATCCAAGTCCCTCTGCATTGCAGCACGCTGCAATTTTTTACCATTCAAGTAATAATCCTTTTTACTATTACTCATACCAAAATGTATTACTGCACATTTATTTACATTATATTCCATCTGCCAGACCTTTACCCACCCCCTCAATGTATCAATGTTCTCTCTGCAAAGTCCCCTGCACACTTTGCCCTGCCACACATCTTAGTGTCATCTGCAAACTTTGACACCCTACGTTTCGTTCCCAACTTCAAATCATCTATGTAAATTGTAAATAATTGTGTTTCCAACACTGAGGCACACCACTAGTCACTGTTAACCAGTCAGAATAGCACTCATTTATCCCCACTCTTTGCTTTCTGTTAGTCAACCAATCCTCTATCCATGCTAATACTCGACCCCTAACACTATGCATCCTTCTCTTATGCAGCAGCCTCTTGTGTGGCACCTTGTTGAAGGCCTTTTGGAAATCTAGGTACACCACATCTACTGGGTCCCCAATGTCCACCTTGCTTATAATGTTTTCGTAGAATTCCAAAAGATTTATTAGAATCTCTACAGTGTGGAAACAGGCCCTTTGGCCCAACAGGTCCACACTGACCCTCTGAAGAGTAACCCACCGAGACCCATCCCCATCACCCTACCCTAAATTTACCCCAGACTGACAACCTGCACTATGGGCAATTTAGCATGGCCAATTTACTTAACTTGCAAATCTTTGCACTGTGGGAGAAAACTGGAGCTCCTGGAGGAAACCTACGCAGACACGGGGAGAATGTGCAACCTCCACACAGACAGTTGCACGAGGCTGGAATCAAACCTGGGTCCCTGGTGCTGTAAAGCAGCGGTCTAACAACTGAGTCATCATGCCACCCCTGCCTTTCATGAACCCATGCTACGTGTTCCCAACAGGACAATTTCTATTGATATGCCTTGCTATTTCTTCCTTAATACTAGACTCAAGCATCTTGCCCACTACAGAGGTTAAGCTAACTGGTCTATAATTCCCCATCTTTTGTCTACCTCCCTTTTTAAATAGTGGTGTCACATTTGCTGTTTTCCAACCTGCTGGGAGTGCTCCAGAGTCCAGCGAATTTTGAAAAATTACCGCCAATGCACCTGCTATTTCTCCCACCATCTCTTTTAGTACCCTGAGATGCATGTCGTCAGGGCTAGAAGACTTATCAATCCTTAGTTCCATTAGCTTGCCCAACACCATCTCTTCCATAGTAATGATTTTTTCCAGGTCCTCACCTACCTTTGTCTCTTTGTCAATTACTGGCATGTTATTAGTGTCCTCCACTGTGAAGACTGATACAAAATACCTGCTCAATGCCTCAGCCATTTCTTCAAATCCCATAACTAAATACCCCTTCTCATCCTCGAAAGGACCAACGTTTACTTTAGCCACTCTTTTTCATTTTATATATTTATAGAAACTTATGTTATCTGTCTTTCTATTCTGTGCTAGTTTTGTCTCTCATGCTCGATCTTACTTTTCTTTGTAGCTTTTTCTTTTTGTGGATTTCTGTTGTCCTTTAACGTTTTTCCAATCCTCTGGTTTCATGCTGTTTTTGGCCACTTTGTCTGCCTTCTCTTTCAATTTGATAGCCTTCCTTATTTCCTTAGAAACCCATGGCGGACTAACCCTTTTCTTACAATTGTTTCTTTTCACTGCAATATACTTTTGCTGAGCACTTTGAAAAATTTCTTTGAAAGCCCTTCACTGCTCAGCAACTGTCCCACCATAAAATCTTTGTTTCCAGTCTACTTCAGCCAAGTCCTCCCTCATTCTATTGTAGTCCCCTTTGTTCAAGCACAGAACCCTGGTATTCGATTTTATCTTCACACTCTCCATCTGTATTCGAAATTCAACTATACTGTGATCACTCCTTCCAAAAGGATCCCTATCTATGAGGCCATTAATTATTTCTGTCTCACTACACAGGACCAGATCTAGGATAGCTTGCACCCTCGTCAGTTCCATTATATACTGTTCAGTAAAACTATCACAGGTACACTCAACAAACTCCTCCACAAGACTACCCTGACCAAGCTGATTCGACCAATCGACATGTAAAATCTCCCATGATAATTGCCATATGATTTTTGCAGGCATTAATTATTTGTTTATTGCCTGCCCAATGTGATGTTATCATTTGGTGGCCTATAAACTACGCCTATCAGTGACTTTCTCTTCTTAGAATTTCTAATTTCCACCCAAATGGATTCAAATCATTCTCCATGGAAGCTATATCATCTCTCAGCATCGCCCTGATGTCATCATTGAACATCAGAGCTACACCACCTCCCTCACTTTCCTGTCTGTCCTTCGAATAGTCCGGTACTCCTGGATATTTAACTCCCAATCGTGACCATCCTGTAACCATGTCTCCGTAATGGCTACCAAATCACATTCATTCACTATGATTTGTGCCGTTAACTCATCAACCTTGTTACAAATGCTATTAGCATTCAGGTAAAGTGCCTTTATGCTAGCTTTCTTGCCCTTATGATTTCCAACATCTCTAATAACATCTCCTGAGTTATCCTTCCTTTTTGCTTCTTTCATAGTCTGCCTTGAACTTAAGCCCTCCCGCACACATGCTAACCTGCTGCTTACCTTTTCATTTACCATAATACTCCCTGTCGTTTTCTCTTTCCCTTCCCCCCGACTTGCTTGTTTAAAGTCCTAGTGACCACCCTATTTATCCTTTTCGCTTGAACACTAGTTCCAGATCGGTTCAGGTGGAGACCGTCTAATTGGTACACATCCCCCTTGTTCCAAAATTGATGCCAATACACCATGATATGGAACCTCTCTTTTCCACACCACTCCCTGAGCCACATGTTCACTTCCCTAATTTTCTTATCCCTAAGCAATTTGCATGTGGCGCAGGCAGTAATCCGGAGGTTATGACTCTCAAGGATCTGTCCTTAATTTTGTTCATAGTGCTTGATAATCCCCAAACAGGTCCTCCATCCTAGTCTTGCCTATGTTGTTGGTCCCAATGTGGACCATAACAAATGGGTCCTCCCCCTTCCATTCCAACATCCTTTCAACCAGGGTGCCAGGGTGCAGAGATGTCCTGCACCCTGGCACCGAGCATGCGGTTGGCTTGCAAAGGATACCTAATTATTGTGGGCATTGCATCACTAGCATGAACCCAAATGGCTGCAGTTTACATAGAAGTAAAGGTGGACCATGTGTGCTGTTTGCACAATGTTTGTAAGGTTAATGCTAATACTTGCCTGAAGGATTCTTCCAAGCAGGTATAGTAACTTTGGCCAAAGCATGAAATGCATCGCATAACAGGGAATGCTGCTGTTCTCCCACTGAAGTCACGCTGATTGGAGTTTCCTGAAGCAATTTTTTCATAACTCCAGATTTGGGTGGTTCAGGCGACAATGGATATGGAGACGTGCTAGAATTAATATTATGATTCTACGAGACTGACAAACTATTGAACAACTTCAGGAAACCATCAGAAAGGACTTTTTTTTGTAACTGTTACTTTAAAAATTGAACTGAAATCAACATCATTAAATCATTAACACGGTTGATGCAAACAATTGTTGACATATTTAAATCGCAGATCTCATGGATTAACTGGGTAGTCTACTCAGTCTATTTCAAACCAATTTAATTTACAAAGGTCTTCAAACCTCGGAACTTGCTCAAGTTGTCCCTTTTCTTCAAGAGTTTAGCCATCAATTCTGATAGCACATCAATGTGAGTTCACGTGTGCATTGTTTGACAAATTGGTGCACTTCTCAAAAATTATACATAGACTTTAGTAAAAGGCATTTGATAAGGTTCCCCATTGTAGACTAATGGAGAAAGTGAAGTCACATAGTGTGCAGGGTGTTCTAGCTAGGTGGATAAAGAACTGGTTGAGCAACAGGAGACAGAGAGTAGGAGTTGAAGGGAGTTTCTCGAAATGGAGAAAGGTGACCAGTTCCACAGGGGTCAGTGTTGGGGCCACTGTTGTTTGTAATATACATAAATGATCTAGAAGAGGGCACTGTTGGTATGATCAGCAAGTTTGCAGATGACACAAAGATTGGTGGAGTAGCAGAAAGCTTAATGGACTGTCAGAGAATACAGGAGGATATAGATAGGTGGAGAGTTGGGCGGAAAAGTGGCAAATGGCTTTCAATCCAGACAAATGTGAGGTGATGCATTTAGGCAAGTCTAATTCGAGAGCAAATTATACAATGAATGGAAGAGCCTTGGGAAAAGTTGATGGGCACAGAGATCTGGGAGTGCAGATCCATTGTACTCTGAAGGTGGATAGAGTGGTCAAGAAGGCATATAGTATGCTTGCCTTCATTGGGCGGGGTATTGAGTAAAAAGCTGGCAAGTCATGTTAAAATTGTACAAGAAATTGGTTCGGCCGCTTTTAGAATACTGTGTACAGTTCTGGTCGCCACATTACCAAAAGTGGACGCTTTGGAGAGGGTGCAGATAAGGTTTATGAGGATGTTGCCTGGTATAGAAGGTGCTAGCTATGAAGAGAGGTTGAGTAGGTTAAGTTTATTTTCACTAGAAAAAAGGAGATTGAGGGGGGACCTGATTGAGGTTTACAAAATCATGAAGGGTATAGACAGGGTGGATAGAGACAAGCTTTTTCCCAGGGTGAAGGATTCAATAACCAGTGAGAGGTGGAAAGTTTAAGGGGAATACACGCGGCAAGTACTTCACACAGTGGGTGGTGGGTGTTTGGAACACATTGCCAGCAGTGGTGGTAGAGGCAGGCACGGTAGATTCATTTAAGATGCATCTGAACAGATGCATAAGTAGGTGGGGAGCAGAGGGTTACAAATGCTTAGGAATTGACCGACAGGTTTAGACAGTACATTTGGATCGGCTCAGGCTTGAAGGGCCGAAGGGCCTGTTCCTGGGCTGTAAATTTTCTTTGTTCTTTGTTCTAATTCTCTCAGCTCTGCTGAAATTGGTTTTGATGACATGGATTTACTACTATCACATATCTCCAGATTGTCAGTGATGGCTCAGTTGAATGGATGCCTGGTCTGGGGGTACTTCTGTGTGGCTACATAAGTAGTAAGAATCTTTTTTTACTTCGATACACAAGCATGCGTGTATACACACACACAGACACACACACCTTCTTATAATAACCTATTATCACCATCGTTTGTCTCTCAAATCTGACCACATGGGCCCATTCTCACCACAGTCAGGCTTGTGAGGAAAGAAGTGTCCCACATTTTGTTCTGGCAGACACTAAGTGTTACAGTGCACACGCTCAGCAGCCTGAAGTCATCTTTCTGTTACTGCTTCTGTCTCCATATCTGACTTGAGTCCTCTATTTAACCTCATGCTCAAGATTCCACCCCCTCAACCCCCCCCACCTCGGGAGCCCCTGACCTGGTCCTGTTCTATCTGGACTCTATCCTTAAGTTGATCCCCACAGCTTGCTGTGCTCTCAAAAGCCAGCTGTAGCACCTCTGCTGCACCCTGACTGCTGCTTTCCAATCAGTGCTGCTCACTCAGACCCAACAAATTTTAAATTCTGTCACATTCAGAAAAACAAAATCAGCATCTGTAAGCAGCTGAACTTGCTGCAATGCAATCAATCTAAAAGAAAGAAAAGGAAAGAGAAGGTAATCTACCTCCCTATGTCTGTCCCTCCCAGTTTGATGGTACCATTGATGGACCTGCGAAAGGCATTGCTCCCGAAATACCCCAAAGCATTAAGCTCATAACTCCCATCACAGTGTGCCTGTAGATTTCAAAGACGTTATTGCAGGATGTTTAGTGTGTTTCTGCATCCTGTACATGGAACACTGCTGCTGGTGGTGCCATATCCACGGTGGAGAGACTGAATATTTAAGGTGGTGGATTGGATGCCGATCAAGTGAGCTACTTTGGATGATGTTGAGCTTTTTTGAGTATTTTTTGGGCCCGCACGTATCCAGGCGAGTGGAGTGTATTTTCTCACCCTTCTTACTTATCCATTGTAGATGGTGGACGGGGCTTGGGAGTCAGGAAATGAGTTACTCACTGTAGAATTTATAGCCATGATCTGCCCTCATGGCCATTCTATTTAAATGGCTGAACCGGCAGAGTTTCTCATCCATTCATCCTGTCAAAATGGATAATCCCATTGTCTCCTATACTATGCAATATTTGGCATCATCTTTCACACTTAGCCCATCCATATCCTTTTGCAGCCTCCTTGAATGCTTGTCACAGCTTACTTTCCCAAACGGACAGTTGGTTAGCTCACTGTACTGCTGGGTTATCATGCAGATGTTTCATTACCATACTGGGTAACATCATCAGTGCAACTTCCGTGAAGCGCTGTTATTCTGTCATGCTTGGTCTTTTACATGGTCTGGTCTGTTGAGATAAGCATCACTTCCAGGCCTTCTCTGCAGCGGTTTGTACAATGGGTCTATCTCTATGTGTCTGTTAATGGCCTTTTTAGTTGAAAACCCAACTACCTCATCCACAACCCAAGTTACAGATCTTCACAAAAACCTTAAATTTCCCAAACAGGGTTGTATCACGAGTAATATGCAAACTCTGAACTCAGTTCCTTCATTTCAGGCATTGATAAAATCCTAAATATCTGAGACCTTAGCTCTTATCTTAGTCAAAACCTTGAAGTGCAATTGCCCCTGTACACCCTTCACAAAATACAGGTTGAATAAAACTGAACAAGTTGCTGCCCTTTCTACCTACCATCTACCTACCAAGCAGTGCATTGTCACCAGTAAGGAGGAGTAGTGCAATAATTATGTTACTCAAGCAGTCCGTAGCCAAATCCAGAAAGACCTGGACAATATCGAGGGTTGGACTGACCAATGGTAAATAACATTTGGATGACACAAATGCCAGACAATGGCAGTCTCGAACAACAGAAAATCTAACCAATGCCTTTTGACATTCAATGGCATTATGGTCACGGATCTCCCACAGCATCCGGATTACCATTGACTACAGACTTGGATTAGCCATATGAATACAATGACTACAAGGTCAGGTCAAAGACTTGGAATCCTGCAGAAGTTATTCACTTCCTGACTCTCCAGAACCTGTCCACCACCTACAATGCACAAGTATGGGAGTGTGATGGAATGCACTTGCCTTATCTGCTGGTTCGCTGTTAGGTTTATTTAACCACATCAAAGCACGTCCTTAATGTAAAGCTGGCTGTGGGGTGATGACATGTTTCCCCTGGATATGTTGAAGTGATGTGACACAACACTAGATTACAGCTTAGGCCTTAATCCTCTGGAACTTTTCCCTCCTTTTAGCAACTCACTGGCTCACCCCTCACCTCTCATTCGGAAGCATTATTCTCTATCTCCTCTCAAGTATGAGAACAATAATCTCACTGATAAATCTTTGCTGCTTTTCACCCTCAGCCTCTGCTGAACATCACTGCAGTCATTTCAACCTTCAGGCAGGCTAGTGGAGTTCAGATCATAACCAGAATACTGTAACCATCGTTTTATTGAATAGATTGATCTCAATGTGGATATACTCCTATCACCTCCAGCCTCTCATGCCATGACCATAACAAAAGTTGCTGAAAGAAACTGTGTCAGTGTCATTCAGGCACAGTAGCAGAAACATTATTTAAATGTTGGTCTTGTTCAGCAACAATGCCCTGGCTTCTAAATCTGCCATTACAACACTTGCACACTCTATTCCCAAAATTGCAGAGGAGACTCACAAGTACGTTGCCTGGGATGGAACATCTTAGCTATGAAGAGAACCTGGACAAGAGAAGGTTGAGGGGTGACATGATAGAGGTGTATAAGATTATGAGGCATGTAGACTGAAAACAGCTGTTCCCCTTAGTTGAAGGCTTAATAACAAGGATGTGAAAGGTAGGAGGTTTAGAGAGGACTTGAGGAAGTTTTCTTCCCCCCAGTGGAATGTGGGAGTCTGGAATGCACTGTGGGGAGAGTAGTTGAAGCAGGAAACTTCACAATCTTTAGAAAATACACAGATTTGCACTTGAAGTGTCATAATATTCAAGGCTAAGCATATGAAAGTGGGATTAGTGTAGATTTAATATATTTTTGGCAGTACAATCGTGATAAAACAAAGGCCTTCTTCTGTACTGTGTGATTCTATGTTAGCTGAGTCTAGTTAAACCTCAGTACTAAATGGCATCGCGCTTATTTTTAAATAGTGCCCTCTGGTTCTAGATTTGCCAACCAGAGACACATCTTACCTCCAACAATCATGTCCATCCCTTTTCATATTTTGTAAGTTTCAATGAGACCACATCTCATTCTTAGAAAGTTTAGAGAATGCAGTGTCAAATTTCTCTACTTGTCTTTGTAAGACGGGTTCCACTTTCTGGGGCCAAGTATGGTGAACCTTTTATGTTTCACTTCCTCTCTGACTTTAATATCTTTCCTAGAGTAAGGGTACAAAAGCTGGGTTGAGTGCTCCAAATGCCATCTCACCAAGCTTCTGTGCAATTGACACAAGACTTCAGTATTCCTGTATATTCCTGTATATTCTTGCATAAATGCTAATCTTCCATTAGCCTTCCCAATACCTTTGCACCTGCATATTCGCCTTTGGAGACGTATCAACAAGTTCCCTTTTGTACATCCATATTATCCAACCTATTACGAATTAGGAAATATCCCTATACAACAGTTTCTCATGCCAAAGGTAGTGGAACTGGCACAATTTGCCATGTTCTTTGCCCAGTCACTAAGCTTGCCCAAAACTTGCTGAAGCTACACCACACATATTCACATTTAACTTTGTAACATCTGCAAATTTGGAAATACTATATTTAGTCCCCACTTACAAATTATTAAGATACATTAATTTATATGTGCTGATCCTTGTGGCATCTCATTGATTACAGTCTGCCTATGCAAGATGACCTAATTATTCCCACTTACCGTTTTCAGCTTATTAGCCAATCCTTAATCCGTGCCAGTACAATACATCCTATCCCATGCGCTTTACTTTGCTTTCTAACCAGCTCCTGTATGGTGGTGTGGTGGTTGTGGGGAGGTGGGCAGGATTTTATCAAGAGCCTTCTGTAAATCTAAGAATATCAAGACCAATGACCTTTCTTTATTAGTCAAAAAAGGGACAGTATGAAATGATGCAATTTTATCAACTTTCTACCAGACTGATTGAAAATAAAAGTTTTGCAAATGGTGCAAATCTGAAAACAGGATAAAAATATTGATTTCATTTTCTTTCAGTGTTGCTCATAACTGGTTGTTGTACTCTTGGCAGGCAATTGGTGGAAATTCATTTCTACTTGTGCATTTGATATTCATGCCACTGTTTGAGTTGGGTGTTCTTACATTTGGAAGGTCTGAGCGAGGAAGTTTTGGAAATGCATTCTGCTCGATCACAGAGTGTGACAAGGCTGGGAAGAAGCAAAGTTACTCATGTTCAGTAACACAAAACAGGTAGTATCTGCTTTGGAAATGAGAACCGAAGCTTCCAGCTCCTACATTCTTTAACATTGCAATCATTCCTACTTTCAACTGGGAAAAGAAATGAACTAATCTGTTTACAGCTGATGCACAACAAATATTGTGAACTGCAAATCTGAACTACTTAAACAAAATGGGGAAACATTGGGAATATGCAATAGGTTCACCAGCATCTGTGGAGAGACAAACAGAGATAATGTTCAGGTCAATGAACTTTTATCAGGTCTGATATAATAATTGCTGATTTGAATGTTTGCACAGGGTTCTCTTGCAAGCTTCAGGGCCTCAACTAGGCACAACAGGAGGATCCCAAAAGTGCACTTGCTGGGACACAGACCCAGGGGAGTGGGGGACTATATTCCTGTGGGTACCAGGCTGCCTTCCTTCTCACCATCCAATCATAAGGTAACATTTTACCGTAACTACTTCTCATGATCTACCCACTGAACTCCCAGCATCTGTTCTGCCACATCAATGCCTGTCCTTTGGTTCATGATCTACATCAATCTTCAGTTGTCAAATCTCAATCTCACAACCTCACATAAGCATGTATTTAATTGTAGCTGCCATTTCTCAACTCACTGATAGAGTTTCTGTAAACCTGTTTGAATACATATGCATTAAAATTCAACTTATACCACTGCTCCCAAGATGGTATTATCTGCAATTATTAAGAAATAATTATTAATTAAATCATTTATAAAAGACAATGTACGACTGCTGCTTCAACAGGGTAGCATGTAATATGTGTTTCATAACTAGTTACCAATGAAAGTCTATTCACTGGAGCTTAATAGAATGTGAGAAGATCTCATTGAAATGTGTGGGATTCTTAAGGAACTTGTCAGGGTAAATGCTGAGAGAATGTTTCTCCTCATGGGAGTATCTAGGACCAGAGAATATAGTCGCAAAATTAAGAGGGGCCATTTAAGGTAAGGAGGAAATCCTTCTTTCAAAGAGTTTTAGAGAGATGTGCTTTAGATTACTTACAGTGTGGAAACAGGCCCTTCAGCCCAGCAAGTCCACACTGACCCTTCAAAGAGCAACCCACCCAGACTCATTCCCCTACAGGCAATTTAGCATGGCCAATTCACCTAACCTGCACATCTTTGGACTGTGGGAGGAAACCCACGCAGACACAGGGAGAATGTGCAAACTCCACACAGACAGTTACCTGAGGCAGGAATTGAACCCGGGTCTCTGGCGCTGTGAGGCAGCAATACTAACCACCGTGCCACCCACAAATACTTGTGATGGCCGGGCCTTTGAAACTCTTTGCAACAGAAGGGTCAAAGTCATTTTGATAACTTAAGGCTGAGATAGATTCTCGATCAGTCTGGAAATCAACGGTTACTGGCAAAGAACAGACAAGTAGATATGAGGAAAGTTGGATTCGCCATGATCCTATTGAAGGGTGGAGCAGTTTCAAGAAGCCAAACTGCCTATTCCTGTTCCTATTTCTTATGATCTTATGGCTTGACAGCTAAACACTATACATTGGACACAAAGAAGTTTAGTAATTGAGTTGTGAAGAGGATATAAGGACCCTATAAAAAACTAAGGAAAAATCAAATGTGTGGGTAAAGATGAGGCAAATGGAGTATAATGTGAGAAAGTGTGAAATTGTCCATTTGGCAGTAAAAATAAAAGCAAGTATTTTATCTAAATAGCATGAGATTGTAGAGTGCTGAGTTGCCGAGTTTGGGTGTCCTAGTTCATGAATCCCAAAAGATTAATATGTAAGTACTGCAAGTATTCAGGAAAGCTAATGGAATATTATAAGTTGCCACAAGAGAATTAAATACAAATGTAGGGATGCTTCAAAGCTCTGGTGCAACCATTGTACATAGAATCCCTACAGTATGGAAGTAGGCCATTCAGTGCATCAAGTCCACAACAACACTCTGACGGGCATCCCGTCCAGATTCACCACCCCTCATCTCTGTAGTCACACATTTCCCATGGCTAACCCACCTTGCTTGCACATCCCTGGGTACTATAGACAATTTAGGATGGCCAATCCACATAACCTGCATATCTTTAGACTGTAGGAGGAGAATGGAGCGCCCAGAGGAAACCCATGCAGATACAGGGAGAAACCCACAGAGGGTTGCCTGAGGCTGGAATTGAACCCAGGTCCCTGCCACTGTGAGGCAGCAGTGCTAATCACTGAGCCACTGTTCTCTGCAGTATTGCATACAGTATCGGTCACCTAATTTAAGGAAGGATGTAAACAATTCAGTGAAGGTTAAATAGACTAAACCCTGGAATAAGTGAGTTTCATGTAAGGAAATATTGGACAGGCTTCCCTTGTACCATTGAGGTTTAGAAGCATAGAAAGTAATTTAATTGAAACATAGAAGATCCTGAGGGGTCTTCACAAGGCAGATATGAATAGGATGTGTCCTCTTGTGGGACAATCTGTAATTAGAGGTCACTGCCAGGGATTGCCCATTTAACACTGAAATTAGGCAAACTGTTTTCTCCCAGAGTCTTTGGAACTTCCTCCCTGAACAGGGGAAAGAAATAACGTCTCTGAATATTTTAAGATAGAAGTGGATGGATTCTTGTTAAGCAAAGAAGTGGAGAATAATCTGGGCTAGGTAGGAGTGCAGTTTTGAGGTGACCAGCAAATAACCCATGATCTTATTTAATGGTAGAGCAGGCTCAAGGGGGCGAATGGCCTACTGCTGTTTGTTTATCATTGTTTGTGTTTTAATACATTGTGATCTAATCATTGAGACAATTATTCCATTGATTTGCAATGAGAGACAGTGTCAAAGGCCTTCCAAAGTCCAAATAAATAAATATTTTTTTCCCCTATAATTACTAGCCCTGCCATAGAAAAATAGAAGAATTATGGAGCAGTAAATAAGACCATTCAGCTCATTATTGCCTCTGCCAGCTCTTTGGAGTTGTTTTACAATGAGTCCCACTCTCCTGCTCTCTCCCTGTCACCCCACAATAGTGTTCTTTCCAGGTATATGCCTAGATTCCTTTAAAAGCTCCTATTGAATCTATTGCCAGCACACCATTAGGCAGCACATTCCAAATTGCAGCAAATGTGCCTCATTTGTCTCCTCCTTCTCTCCCCACTTACTTTAAAACTCTGACCTTTTGGCTATTAATCTCAAACTCCAACCCCCCAATCACTGAAAATCTGAATTAACTCTGTGAAAACCCTTTATAATTTTAATCCCCTATTTCCACCCCACCTTAACCTCCTCTGATCTGGGAGTAGTCCCATTTCACTAGTGTCTCCACACAACCATTCCAAGTGTAATTCCAACAAATTTCCCTATACATCACCCAGGCTCCCCCAATATCCTTGACATTCTCCCTAAGTTGTGGTGATCAGAAGTTCAGAATTTTTAAAATTCATTTGTGGGATGTGGGCATTGCTGGCTGGCCAGTATTTATTGTCTGCCCCTAGTTGCCCATGGTGGTGAGCTGCCTATTTGAACTGCTGCAGTGAGTTGCTGTGGGTTGACCTACAATGCCATTAGAGAGGGAACTCCAAAATTTTGACCCAGCAATAGTGTAGGAACAATGATATATTTCCAAGTTAGGGTAGTGAATGGCTTTGGAGGGGAACGTGAAGGTGGTGGTGCTCCCATGTAAGTGCTACCTTTGTCCTTCTAGATTGAAGTGGTCATGGGTTGGAGAGTGTAGTCTGAGGATCTTTGATGAATTTCTACAGTACATCTTGTAGATAGCACACACAGCTACTACTGAGTATCAGTTGTGGAGGGATTGGATGCTTGCGAATGTAATGCAAATCAAGTGGACTGCTTTATCCTGGATGGTTTCAAGCTTCTTTAGTGTTGTTGGAACTGCACTCTTTCAGGCAGGTGGAGAATATTTTATCACACTCCTGAATTGTACCTTGTATATGGTAGACAGGCTGTGAGGAGTCAGGAGGTGCAGTAATCATTGCAGTATTTCTAGCCTCTGAGCTACCTTGTAGCCACTAGTGTATGTTTATATGGCAAGTCCAATTGATAACCCCAGGATGTTGATAGTGGGAAATTCAGTGGTGGTAATACACTGAATGCCAAGGGATGATGGTTAGATTGTCTCTTAATGGAGATGGTCATTGCTTGGCATTTGTGTGGCACAAATATGTTGATTGGTTGCTATTGTTCTGATCATATTGTCAAACACTTTTCTCGCATTAGAATTAAGTGTTAGGAGATGTATGTTAATAGCTTATCTCACTCCCCTTTTACAAAGAACTTTGAGATCTCAAAGTTATCCATTTTCCGGGACACAGCAGCCGGCAGTGCCCATTCAGATCTGTCTCATGCAGTGAATTTTCCCTGACTTCACCCAATATTCAACAAATCTCAGACCAAACACCACTGAGGGACTGTTTACTTCCAATTACTTCAGGACACACATATTGTCATTTCAAAATATGGTCATGGACATGACGACCATCGTTCATGACTGTGCTGTGCTGTCACATAGAACAAATGGGTTGACCTTTGCTATGGGGAGGCAAAAGTGAGGACTGTAGATGCTGGCTGTAGGAGGTAAAGTTTCAAATTAATAGTAAGAACTTCATTGACCAAGAACAAATTGCACACACGCCCTGTGTAACTTTAGAGCACAGAACGCCGAGTGCTGAAACATTGTACATTTACTGAATGGACCAGCACTTAAGAGATCTCAGCGTCAAAAAAAATGCTGTTGCTTTGGCCTCACTCTCAAGGTAATCCTACTACCCAACAATAGGGGAAGGCCTGCTGTCAATATAGAACTGGACTTTATCGCCACTATCCCAGCTAAGATAGTCATTTGATGGAGAAACTGAGTATACTTCTCAATTAGAAGTAGCACGGGTCTTAAGTCAATGTGAAAGATGATGTATTTTGTCCCTCTTGGCTCAGTCATCTGCTTTAGAATTCTAGATTCAGGTACATAAAAATCCTGGGTGTGTGTCTGTTTAGGATGGATGGTTTTGGGGTGACAATTCCAAGGTTCCATTTTCTGCAGTATATATTATTCTGATTGCTTTCAGACACAATGACGATACCCATTACACAGTTTTGCAGTTCCTTGGTCCAAGCTTGTTGTTCAAACAGTAGCTTGGAGAATCTGCGTAGGTCAATGATAATACGCTCACCCCTTTAAATCAGAGGGCCGTGTTCAATTTCCACTCCAGGAATTTGTGCACAGCATGAGGCAAGTCTAAGCATTCTTGCAATGAGATGTTAAACACAAGCATCTTCCCTGCTGTTTCCCAAACATTCTCACCTTGCAAGTGGGTGTTAAAATTCAATTGATACTCCTGGAAGCAGGGCAGTTCTCCTCAGAGTGCCAGTCAATCTACTTCACATAGGACTGACTTCATTGTTGCATTTGGGAATATTGTTGTTCAGTTCTTATCCTACAATTGAATTACATGTCAAAAAATAAAACATTACTAGAAATTGGGCAGTATTGGGATGTATAGGGATATAGGAGATAGTATAGTAAAGTACAAACACAATGCCCTTTATTTCATGTACGAAGCATTTGTTCACACAGAAAGGATTGGTCGAAGAGTTGCTTTGATGTATTGTAGTTTAAGGTATGGTGAATCCATGAGTGTTTGTGTGCAACACATAGTTAAGATCACAAATGAAGCATATTCTCATATTCTCATATGATGTAAATGCCACTTTTCGAGTTCAGCCCCACCCAGCATTCTCTGAATATTACATGCTCATTGGCTGTGTTCAAAGAATGTGAACAGTTCGGCCCAGCCCAGAGAAAGAGGGAAAGTAAGAAAGAGAGTTTCAAAGAATGTTTTACAAGCATGGTGAGGTCCAATGAGGACTGCAGGAAAAATTACTCCAAAGGATAATTAGAAATTTTTTTGTTTATCAAAACTACTGACTCATAAAGAGAAGAGTGAGCTGATAAAATAAACAAACCTGATCAGAATTGATGAACTTGGGCAGTAAAGGAGCCTAAGAAAGTGCACATCTTCCTTTAGCAAGTGATTTCTCACCCCCCTTCCCTCCTTTAAAGGAACATTGGCACCAAAGAGTCCAGGTTACATTGCAGAGCCACTGAAGTGGAGGAAACAAATGTCTTCCAGCTCCTTCTGGACTGTGCCTTTGGGAGAGGAGGTCTGGGAATGGGTTCTGTTGATGTTCATCCTGTGAAGCTCTGTAATGCATGATTATGTACCCTCCCCGCTATGCCCAGGAAACACCAGGCAACAACTGACGCCAGAGAACAATCACCTCGGTATAGGCCATGATGTGTGTCAAATAACTGGCGGTAGAGAGGCTTCCACTGAAATGAAGTTCCAGGAAATTTGGGCAATTTGGTTGCAAATTTGGGCAGCCACTTCAGAGGCTCAATGGGTAATGCAGAAGGCTGTAATTCGTGCAAACCTCCTTGATTGTATGCCTCAGACAACCTTTGACATGATATGTACATTGTCTATATAACATGTAATCCTGAGAGTAGTGACAGCTCAGACTGCCAACAACTGCATTGAAAGAAATTGTGCTGTGGGTGTCACCAGCAATGCCAGCATTTGTTGGTCCAACTTTATTTGCCCTTGAAGTGAATGGCTTTCATGGCCATCTCAGAAGGCAGCTAAAGTCAACCACATTTCTGTGGATCTGAATTTACAGTTAGGCAGGACTGGGTAAGCACAACAGATTTCCTTCAATACAAGATGTTGGTGAACTAAATAGGTTTTTATGACAATCCGCGATCATTATTATAAACACTTGTTTTCAATTCTGGATTTAGTAATTCAATTTAAATTTTACCAGCTGCCTCATGGGATAAATAGACAAGGTCCTTTCCCTGGGGTGGGGGAGTCCAGGACTAGAAGGCAGAGGTTTAGGGTGAGAGGAGAAAGATTTAAAAGGGACCTAAGGGGCAACTTTTTCACTCAGAGGGTAATGCGTGTATGGTTTGAGCTGCCAGAGAAAGTGGTGGAAGCTGGTACATTTGCAACATTTAAAAAGCATCTGGATGGGTATGTGATTAGGAAGGAGAAAGTGAGGACTGCAGATGCTGGAGATCAGTGTTCCAGGGTGTGGTGCTGGAAAAGCACAGCAGGTCAGGCAGCATTGGAGGAGCAGGAAAATCGACCCTTCGGGCAAAGGTCTTTCATCAGGAATGAGGCTTGTGAGCCAAGGGAGTGGAGCCATTGGAAGTGTTTAGAGGGATATGGGCCAAATGCTGGCAAATGGGACCAGATTAGGTGAGGATATGTGGTCGGCATGGACAAGTTGGACCGAAGGGTCTGTTTCTGTGCTATACATCTATATGACTCTATTAACCCAGCCTTTACTAGCCCAGTTACATTATCATGGCACCGTTACCTCCCCGAAGTATATCGCGCTGAAACAGTGGCTCAGTGGTTAGCACTGCTGCCTCACAACACCTCACAACCCAGGGACCTGGGTTCAGTTCCAGCTTCGGGCAACTGTCTGGAGTTTGCACATTTTCCCTGTGGTAAAAACAATGACTGCAGATGCTGAAAACCTGTGCCTGTTTGGGTTTCCTCCAGGTACTCTGGTTTCCTCCCACAGTCCAAAGATGTGCAGGCCAGATGAATTGACCATGTTAAGTTGCCAATAGTGGTAGGTGCATTAGTTAGGGTTAAATATAGGGTCGGGGAAAGGGTCTGGGTGGGCTACTCTTCAGAGGGTCGGTGTGCACTTGTTGGGCTGAAGGGCCTGTTTCCATACTGTAGGGAACCTAATCTAAATGTGAACTGCTTTGTAATGTACCTTAGCAAAATTTTATGAACAAACATGCTTTGAGATAAAACATCAGTGTGGAGTTGTGTACCTCAGGGCGAATCCGACAAGACGTGTAAATATCATTGTAAACCCAACGTGTAAGTAACAAAAACAGAAATTGCTGAAAAAACTAGCAGGTCTGGCAGCATCCGTGAAGAGAAAGCAGAGTTAACGCTTTGGGGGTCCGGTGACCCTTCTTCAGAACTGGATTTTTGTAATTGTTATTTTAAGTATTGCAAGCTCGTGTGAACTGGAGTCTAATGCAGCTTGCTGGTGTCAAATTTCAATGGTAATTCAACTTAATGTACTTAACAGGCGTTAAGAATACAATACGTTTTTGAAGGGAAAATCATCGATTGTACGCAGCCAGGGATGTGCAATTGCTGTTGTATATCAGTAGGGACTCAATATGTTGAAACGACTTACAGGAACCAGCAACATCATTGATTTCAAGAGGGTGTCGAAATGAATAACCAGACTTGAGACAGTTGTATACCATGTGGATCTGAAATGAACAGAGGTTAAATTGGATCTTGGGACATCTATATACAAGGCAAAACTACTTCTTCAACTGGGTCCACAGATAAGGGATCTCCCCACCTTTATTCAAAACCAATGCCAGGATATCGCACCACGTGGAACGCATAATCCGCTGCATCAGATGTCCTGTGCCAGCGATGAAGAGTGCAGTGCCACACAGGGCAATGGATCTCCCATTTAAACGGTACATCATTTTCAAACACGCCTCAAATCAGCTCAGTGCTAAAAGGCACAGGAACTCTAAATCACCTTCCCAAAATATCAGCAAGGCCGGTACAACATGCACACTTAAAATAATTTTAAAGCATATCTAAAGTTTATTTCTATGCGTTTGCAAATTTTTCCTTTGTGCAACTGATGACAACAATGGTTTTAAGACGAGTCTAGGTGAAGTTTTGGGGGGTAGTGACTGCAAAGGAAATATTTTGAGGTTCTTACAGATGTATGGAATGTCGGTTGACCAATGACCCTCATGACTAGGCAGGAGGACGAGCTCGAGATATCTCTAAACGGGGAGACGGAAAAGCAGGCCGCGAATGAGCTCAGTTCAGCTGCGGGTAGGACCTGACCGCTCCGCCAGTGAGTGATTTTAAATTGATCCAACCCCCCGTCCTCCAAAATAAAGTTTAATTATTCTGTCGGCAATTCCGGTTCGCGCCTTCTCCCCCCCCCCCCCCGCATTGGTCAACAGTTGTCATCGTGCGATAATAACCTGATCGCCATTATTTCTGGCGAGATTTTGACAGCTTAAAAGTGGAGCGCAGGTTTAGTGCAACAGTGCACTTCCGTTCAGTGTTTGAGACGCGTGGGCTGGAACAACAGATCCCCGACCGAACAGCGGCTTGAAGTGAGTTCTATTCCTTCCTTTTTGTTATTTCATTCCGTATAATCGGCTCCTCTCTCTCCACCTCAGACACTGCCGTGTCTCCCGTGCTGAACAAACTCATCCTATCACGCTGAGGTGGAAGCCTAGAGAGCCCAGAGCCTCAATGGTTAACAGTACAAAGAAATAATTTGTGCTTTAATGACAGGACTGATAACGGACAATCTTCATGTTGTAAAGAGCATTGGAAATGGTTTAAAAAAATACTTATTAACTATCAACAGCATTTCTAAATTACTATTTAAACTAATACGAAATGCAATATACTTATCAAAATCATTGAGCGATATCGATATAGCAGTATAAAAATAGACAGAAAAGTAATGGTCATGTTCTTATTGGAAACAATAGCTGTTATTATCATCTGTGAGAACAGTCTTCAATGCCAGTAGATACGTATAATAACTGATCTATTGTTAGCGAACTCTGATTTATGAAGAAAGAAAACAGAGATTTTAAGGTAGAGGAGAGAATGGAATTCACCACTTTCCAGTCACGGATTGAGGAACTTGTTAGGATTGTATTGAAAGTTTAGCCTCTGTTATCAGAACGGGGCTAATGACGGAAACGTGCGCACTTTCTGTTTCCCGCCCAACCTGTTCAAAGACATTATTGCACACCTCTGGAGCAGGGGAGGACTCCTAGCCAAGACTCACGGACACCACCACTGGCACCACAGGAATCTTTGAAAACGCGTGGGTTTAAACGAATACAAATTACTGAGTATAGTGAGATCAATTATTCCAGGACTGGGATTTGCACATTCTCCCCGTGTCTGCGTGGGTTTTCTCCGGGTGCTCCGGTTTCCTCCCACAGTCCAAAGATGTGCAGGTCGGGTGAATTGGTCATACTAAATTGCCCATAGTGGAAGGTGCATTACTCAGGGGTAAATGCAGGGTAGGGGTATGTGCAAACTCCAGGACTGAACCTCGATTACCCAACTGGAACTGATGGATTTCTTCTACATTTTGAATTCAATCCAGTGCCTGATCTTTTGGTTGGGATCATGGCTCAATCATCCGTTACTTCCTGTCTTTAAGATATTGAGCCTTATATTTTCCACCTATATAGTTCGACCATTTGACGCTGCCTCTGTCGATCCTGAGGCAACATTTTGCAGGGATTGTGCCAGTGTTTATAACTTCCCCGTTAGAGGCGGAGGACGCATTCATAGATACCTGACTCTGCAAAAAGGACATCATTTTGCGGTGGGACAGGGCATCGATGAGGCCACGGTTGGAATATTGCGTTTAATTCTGGTCTCCCTGCTTTAGCAAAGATGTTGCGAAGCGAAACGTGAAATTGCTCAGAAAAGATTTACAAGGCTGTCGCCAGGATTGCACGGTTTGAGCTACAGGGAGAGGGTGAATAGGTTGGGGCTGTTTTCCCTGGAGCGTCAGAGGCTGAAGGGCAACATTATAGAAGTTTATAAAATCATGAGGGTCAAGGGTAGGATTAGTAACCAAAGTCATTTTCCTAGATGAGGGGTGTCCAAAACTGCACGGCATAGGTTTAAGGTGAGAGGGGAAAGATGTAAAAGGGATTTAAGGGGCGACCTTTTCATGCAGAGGGTGGTGCGTGTGTGGAATGAACTGCCAGCGGAAGTGGTAGAGGCTGGCAAAATTACAGCAGTTAAAACACATCCAAATATGTACATAAATAGGAACGGTTATGGGCCAAATGCTAGCAAATGGGACTAGATTTATTTGGGATATGTGGTCAGCATGGACGAGTTGGACGGAAGGATGCCTTCCCATTTGTATGTCTCTGAGTCTATAACAAGATATCGCCAATCTCTTTTAAGGACATTTGAATTCATGATAAAATGACAATGACAACAACTAATGCAGTTCCTTAAGAAACTAAGAGAGCTGTTTTAAACTCCCCACTCTATCTCAAAATGGTGGATCTGAGTCAGATGTGAAGTTAACATTTAAGCAAAAAAAAAGAGACCATCGCCTTCAACCCGCCCACATCCACTTTTAGAGCGGGTGGCTGTCAAACCCGGGCCGTAAAACGTAAATTATGTCGGGGACTGATGACATCTTTTTAAAAAGAAAACCCAGGACGTTGTGTTTTTTTTAAGCAATTCTTATTGTACTTCCTGACCCCTTCAAAATCAAGGAGCTAAGAGGAGATGAGTAAATGGAAGAAAATGGGCTTATTGGTGAGAGGCAGCATGGTTTTGTACAGGGAAGGTCATGTCTTACAAACCTAACAGAATTCTTTGAAGGAGGTGACAAGGTTGATTGAGGAGGGAAGGGATGTAGATGTCACATGCATGGTATTTAGTCAGGTGCTTGATAAGATTCCCCATGGTAGGCTGATGGAAAAGGTGAAGTCGCATGGGGTCCAGGGTGTTCTAGCTGGATGGATAGAGAACTGGTTGGGCAACAGGAGACAGAGTAGTGGAAGGGAGCTTCTCAAAATGGAAACTTGTGACCATTGGTGTTGCACAGGGATCAGTGTCGGGACCACTAGTGTTTGTGACATACATAAATGATTTGGAGGAGAAAGTGAGGACTGTAGATGCTGGAGATCAGAGCTGAAAATGTGTTGCTGGAAAAGTGCAGCAGGTCAGGCAGCATCCAAGGAGCAGGAAAATCGATGTTTCGGGAAGGGCTCATGCCCGAAACGTCGATTCTCCTGCTACTTGGATGCTGCCTGACCTGCTGCACTTTTCCATGAATGATTTGGAGGAAGGTGTACGTTGCCTCATTAGTAAGTTTGCAGATGACACTAAGATTGGTGGAGTAGCAGATAGTCAGAATCATAGAGATGTACAGCATGGAAACAGACCCTCCAGTCCAACCTGTCCATGCCGACTGTGAGAGAATACAGCAGAATATAGATAGATTGGAGAGTTGGGCAGAGAAATGGTAGATGGAGTTTAATCCGGACAAATGCGAGGTGATGCATTTTGGAAAGTCCAATACAAAAGCAAACTATACAGCACGGTGGCTCGGTGTTTAGCACTGCTGCCTCACAGCGCCAGGCGATGGGTGTGGGGTTTGCACATTCTCCCTGTGTCTGCGTGGATTTCCTCTGGGTGCTCCGGTTTCCTCCCACAATCCAAAAGTTGTGTAGATCAGGTGAAATGGCCATGCTAAATTGCCCATAGTCATAGGTGCATTAGTCAGGGGTAAATGCAGCGTAGGGGAATGGGTCTGGGTGGGTTACTCTTTGGAGGGTCGGTGTGGACCTGTTGGGTCGAAGGGCCTGTTTCCCTACTGTAGGGAATCTAAGCTTTCAAAAAATGTACAAAGTAACGTTTTCCCAGAGTGGAGGACTCAATTACTAGGGATCACGAGTTCAAAGTGAGAGGGAAAGCTTTAGGGGAGACGTACATGGCAAGTTCTTCACGCAGAGGGTGGTGGGTGCCTGGAACGCGTTGCCAGGGGAGCTGGTAGGGGCGGGAGCGATAGCGTCATTTAGGATGTATCCAGACAGAAACCTGAATGGGCAGGGAGCAAAGGGATACAGATCCTTGGGAAATAGGCGACAGGTTTAAATACAGGATCTAGATGGGCGCAGGCTTGGAAGGCAGAAGGTTGCTGTAACTTTCTGTGTTCTTTGAGTAACACAAATGGTTGCGATGATGTCCGCCCTGTCTGTGCCATCCCTCTGCGAAAACAATTCACTCTTACCGCCTCAATGTTTTGTTTTTTTTTCAGACGTGGATCCATTATCTATAGGAAGTGGGTGGGTGGGAGTGCATTCTAGCTCCTGACCGGGGGAAGGCCAAATTCATTAAGCAAGCTCCTGCGCAGCACGACTTATGGGCCAAACGGAACAGGGGTGTTCCTTTCTCGTCCACTCGGTCTAACGAGCGAACATGCTTCCAGCTCCCGAACTTGCAAATGATACATCGCTATCTGACTTGCGAAGCTCAATGCTGGAGAACGTCCCAGCGTGAAGTTGCTCCTAATGTTCTTTTCGATTTAAAATTTTGACTTTTTTTTTGCTGCTGTATCAGTAAAATGTATCTCCGGTTAAACTGCGTTGTTCATAGAATCTTCGAGCAATCTGGGGTTCGTGTCTGTACAAAGAAGTCCACAGCACAGAAACAAAAAGCCCTTCGGCCCACTGAGTCTCTGAGATAGAAACAATGACTGCAGATGCTGGAAAGCAAATACTGGATTAGTGGTGCTGGAAGAGCACAGCAGTTCAGGCAGCATCCAACGAGCAGCGAAATCGACGTTTCGGGCAAAAGCCCTTCATCAGGAATAAAGGCAGTGAGCCTGAAGCGTGGAGAGATAAGCTAGAGGAGGGTGGGGGTGGGAGAAAGTAGCATAGAGTACAATAGGTGAATGGGGGAGGGGATGAAGGTGATAGGCTCCCCCACTCACCCATTGTATGCTACTCTCTCCCCACCCCCACCCTCCTCTAGCTTATCTCTCCACGCTTCAGGCTCACTGCCTTTATTCCTGATGAAGGGCTTTTGCCCGAAACGTCGATTTCGCTGCTCGTTGGATGCTGCCTGAACTGCTGTGCTCTTCCAGCACCACTCATCCACTGAGTCTCTGTCCGACCACCTGATTATTCCAATCCCATTTCCTCATTTAGTAAATACCCCTACTCCCCTGTTGCATCCATTTCAAACCGAAGATAGTCCTCCTGTGTTCTAATGTGGGTCCTCCTGTTATATGCAGAGATGTAAAGCTCAGCTACAATGGTGTTGCTTTTCTTTTCTATACTAGTTTTCAGTAAATTCTGTTGTTACTTCTAGGTAAAGAAAGCAACAACAACTTGGAGTGGATCCGTGGAGGCGAGAACTGGTTAGGGCTGTGTCTCGGACTGGGCGACGTCTGTTTGGCGATCGGCGAGAAACCCTTTTGACAGGACAGAGGATGAACAGCATTGAGGAAAACTATCCCCTCTTGGAGTTGGAGGAGAAGGACTATGAATTCAGCGGTCACCCTCTAAAGATCACGATGTTCAAAGGAGCTTCCTTGGGCGTATCTGCTTATGTCTGGGGACCTGTAAGTCTGGTGGACTGTTACAAAAAGTTCTCTTCGGAATTATAAACGAACTCCGACCCTCACTGCGACGCCTTTGTCAATTTGGCTACACTGGGGCAGATAAGAAGCTGATTTGAGTCATCTACAGCACAGAAACCGACTCTTCGGTCCAACTCATCCGTGCCGACCAGATATCCTAAATTAATCTAATCCTGATTTGGAGGTGCCGGTGTTGGACTGGGTGGAATAAGTTTAAAAAATCACACAACACCAGGTTTTGGTCCAACAAGTTTATTCGGAAGCAATAGCTTTCGGAGCTTCATCGGAGGGTGAAGGAGCAGAGCTCCCAAAGCTCGTGCTTCCGAATACACTTGTTGGACTATAACCTGGTGTGTGATTTTTAACTTCACCTAACTCCATTTTGCCAGCTTTTGGCCCATATCCCTCGAAACTCTTCCTATTCATCTACCCATCCGGATGTTTTTTTTCTACGTTGTAATTGCACCAGCCTCCAAACCCTGGACTGGCTTCCTTTTCATCCCAGCCCCACCGCATATGTGGTGCAACACTGGAGCCTTGTTAAAGCGATGTTTTGTTAGACATTGATCACTGCTGTAATTGAGAAAACATGTAATACACTGAACCTATGGCATTCTGACTCAGAATAGGCGCTGCTGAGCACACGCGTATCAGACAGTATTTATATTTGTACGTGGGAAATGGACGTCACCAGCTGGGCAAACATTTATTTCCCATTTCTAATTGGCCGGGAGTGAATCATCTTATTGAAGTCCTTGGGGTGTATGAACATACACAGACCTTCACAAACCTTGCATACACAGTGCTGTTAGGGAGTAAAGTTCCAGATTTCGACCCACTGAAATAACAGGGACGTTTAAGGCCCATTAAAAGGAAATAGCGCAATGAACACGCACCTCTGCAGGAAGTAACCCCTTGTTGTTCAGTGACACCTTTAACTCAACAAGTTCCATTAAGTGTGATTCAGGTCATAAGGCATTTTTCTCTGCGCAAAGTCTGCAGTCATCACCTCAGACTTGCAATGCAGTAAAATTGTACTCTAACTTTTAGGAAGAAAAAACCTCTGATGTCTACCCCTAGGCATCCACAATGCTTACACAGCCAATTGTTTGCAAGGGGACGCAGAGGTTAGTGGGCCTTGAAAACCCTACTACTTATTAAGTTACCAGTCCTCTCCTAAATGAAGCCAAGAGTCTGGAGTTTGTTCAAAGGGTTTCTCTAATCTCTCCATTACAGGGTGTTTGAGTGAACCTTAACAAACCTGCCCATTTTTCAGAATTATCCTTAAACGTGTGCCCTTTACAAATAAATATCTTGATCAGAGTGTGGGTGTTTTCTTATTCCCTCAGGGGATTGTCCTTTGTCGCTATTTTGAGTCTGAGAAGATTGATTTTACCGGCAAGAAGGTGCTTGAACTGGGCTCTGGCACCGGAATTGTGGGCATATTGGCGGTGTTATTGGGTAAGTGAATCCAGCAGGAGCTCCTCATAACGCCACAGAGTGGATAGCGCCCAATCAGAGGCTTTTACGAGATCTGGTCCCTGCAGTGACTTTCTCGCCAAAGTCCACTGCCAAGCTCACAAGCCTCGATTTTAGTAGGAAGGGGCAATCAGACAGTGGTCGAAAAGTGTGGCGTTGGAATGGCACAGCCGGTCAGGCAGCATCCGAGGGGCAGGAGAGTCGACGTTTCGAGCATAAGCTCTTTTTTTTATCTTTACTCTCCTGCTCCTCGGATGCTGCCTGATCGTCTGCGCTTTTCCAGCGCCACACTTTTCGACGCTGATCTCCAGCATCTGCAATCCTCAGTTTCTCCGAGCAATCCCCGACAGTTGTGGGTCACGAACCTTCAAGTCGACGAAACCCACGTAGCTTCACCAACAAGAACACGACCCGTGATGACTGTAACTGTGGTTTCTCTGTGCATTATCTGAGGCGTTTGTGCACTTGCCTTATTATCGACGTCGTAAAGGAAAATCCAAATGCTGTTCATATGAAAACAACAACATGCAACAAACACTAAATATAACTATCAGGACAACGTGTCATGAACAAACTGCAAAACTATGTCCGCTTCTCAAAATCTCTGCGGGACTGAGGACTTTGTCTTTTGTCGCTTGGTTCTCGAACCAACTTTGTCCTCGTTAATGAAAATGCCATTTCAATATAGCCTCCAGGGGTTTGAAAGGGACACCTGCTTTTGAACGTGGTACAGAGTTGGAGGTGCAGGGCACTTCTTTGCTGATCATTAACTTTACACTGCTGATAAGGGGTAAAGGCATTTGCCCCTTTGGCTGTCTTGTGGCTGAGTGACCTGCCTGATCATTCGAGGACCGAGTCAGAGCTAAGTGCTCTCTCCTTCGAAGTTCCTCGGGGTTAAAAGTCACAGCCAACATGTGATGCTGTTCCCACTTAGGCCTATCGCTGCATGTCGTGGCTCAGCGTGATGTAGAATTTCCACAGTTCCAAAAACCAGCCCATATAACATAGTTATAATTTTTCCCGGTATTGTGCTGACAGCACTGGGCTAGCTCCAATTAAAATGCTATAGTTCTCCATGTGGTGCAGTCACAGAACTGTAGAATGTTCAGAGCGCAGAGCATAAGGGCACAGCGCGAGGGACACGGGTTCGGTTCTAGTCTCGGGCGACTGTCTGTGTGGAGTTTGCACATTGCCCCGTGTCTGCGTGGGTTTCCTCTGAATGCTCCGGTTTCCTCCCACAATCCAAAGATGTGCAGGTCAGGTGGATTGGCCATGCTAAATTGTCCATAGTGTTATGTGCATTAGTCCGAGGGGGCGGTGTGTGTGTGTGGGTTGATCTTCGGGGGGTTCGTGTGGACTTTTGGGCCGAATGGCCTGTTTCCACACTGCAGGGAATCTTAAAAAAAAATCATTCGGCCAATAGTAGCTATGCCTCCTATTTATATGAGCAGCCTTGCTGATCCTACTCCCCTTCATTTCCCCATAGCCTTACAACTTCTATTGATGGAAGCAAGCTCTCTGTATTTCATCTCTCTCGACACTTCATCAGTTTATCGAATCTGTTCTCTGAAGAGAGCAGCTCCGCCTTTCCTCATTTATCCATGTGAGTGAAGTCACTCGTTCTTGGGGACATACTGGTCGACCCTTGTTTGCACCTTCACTGACGCCTTCACATCTTTCTAAGATTGTGTCCTCCAGAATTGGACACTGTTTCAGAAAGATACGCCATAACTTCCTGGAGTTTGTAGACCATGCTTCGTTTTATAGAGATCAGGATGCTGTCTGTCTTATCAACCAATTTCTCAACCTGTACTAGAGCTGAGGCATCTATTCCAGATCCCTCAGCTCCAGGACCTCTTTTAGAATTCTAGCGCCATCGTATACAGCCTCACCTCGATTTTCCTGATATTAAATTTTATGTTTGGGTCCTTTACTACAATAGTTCTCCCGCTCACAATGCCTCCATTCACATATCCTGTTAAGGGCATGTGTTCCCTACTCCGTGTGCTATTCCATTGATGCCTAACTCAATATCACACAGCAACAACTTGCCCAGGTAATTGTTACTTGACAGAATTCTACTCTTCCATCACTTCGCTAGAACCGCAGACCCGACTGGATGGGCAGTGGATGATTCAGAACCTGGAGAGGGGGAGGGGGGTGGAGAGGAATGGGGGATGGAGAGGAGAGGAGGGTTGGGAGGGATGGGGCGCGCTCTGGTCAGCATTCGTTTCTATTGGTAAAAACAATGACTGCAGATGCTGGAAACCAGATTCTGGATTAGCGGTGCTGGAAGAGCACAACAGTTCAGGCAGCATCCAAGTAGCTTCTTCGTTTCTATTGCGCATTCCGTCTTAAAAAAAAAGACAGAACAGCCCCATTAAATATCATCGAGTTGCGAGGGAAAATATTAAGCTAATCCAAGTAACTATTGAGTATTCGGAATGTGAGGCCAGTGAGTGGGGTAGATGGTGGTGGAGTAATGTGTGTGCGTTCTGTTTTGAGGAAATTAAATAATGCATACGCATCAACTCATGCTGAGGGGATCCGGTGGATTCAAACGACGTTTTATTTTTTGCCAGGCGGAGATGTCACCATGACGGATAGACCGTACGTTTTGAAACAAATCGAATATAACATACTGGCTAACATTCCAGTCAGCTCCCGGCACCGTTCGAGGATCCGCGCCCTGGCTTGGGGTAGCGACCAGAACAGTTTCCCAACCGACTTTGATATCATTCTGGGTTCGGACATCGTGTACAGCCCGTCGCAATTTCCGAATCTTATACAGACATTGCTGTATTTCTGCAAAGACAAGACCGTAATTTTTCTGTGTTCGGATGTGAAGTATCGGGAGGGATCGGCTGAATTCCACGAGGAGCTCTTGCCGGTGCAATTTCACAGCCAGCTCATTCATACCAGCGGGAGCTGTTGCATTTACAAAGTGACCAGAAAAGTCTCAGACGACGAAGACTAGTTTCCGATGCAGGATCGGAAGACAGACAACCATCTACTTTTGACTTCTCACCGTTCAGGTGAATGAACGAGCATTACTAACATTTTCATTGGAAAAATATCGCGTGCTGTTCCTTCGCTTTTCTGCCCCCTTCACTTTCCCGGATCTCGCAAATGTTGGTGATACATACCGTCATGTCCCATTAAAATGCTAAACGTACATGTGTCCCCTTACTGGAGATTGCGAGCTAATGATTTATCTGGAGCATCACATATCAGCAACAGTCTGTAAAGGGACTGAATACGGGACACTACTGTTCCTAACGTCGCGTAGACCACCCCGGACAGGCGCATAGTTTACATGTAATTCCAGGAGCAGAGTAAGATGTCAGGATAGAAATCATTCGGTTTGGTATCAGTGATGAACCTACAATGGCACTGCTATGACTATCAGTCAGCCCCTTACAATTAAGAATGTTTAAAGTAAATTGGCTAAGTCCCTTAATGAATACAAAAAAAAATTCACAGAGGGCGCAATTTAATTGGTGGCATTTTATTGAAACAAGAGTTACCTGCTCTTTATAGATTCAGTTCCTGGCCAGTCACAGAGTACGCATGTTCCCACTGATCGAAATAAATCTGGCTTCAATTTCCAATTCTGGAATGCTATGAAATTATCCTTAAACTTCACCACCCTCTCTAGCATAACACCAACACCAATACTAACCCAGTCCTAATGTCCAGTCTGCTTTTGTTTTATCTTAAATGCGACCATCTCATTTCTTCCATTCAGAACTATAAGATCAGCAACCTTTAAAACTGTAATGCGTTCTTCTAGGTTGAAGTATAGACTACTGTTGAATGCAAAGCCACAAGTTAAATTCTGCTGCTATATTTGCTTACATTTCTGGAAATTTGAATGTCATCTGTAATTGTTAGTTTATTTTTATTGGAGCATTAAAACGGTGATAAAGCTTAAAATTGTTCCAGCAACTGAATAATCTGGTCCTGCAAAATTAATGGCGATTTATTTGCCTTAGTTTTCCCAAAATCTGTGGTTTGAAACAATACTATTGCGCAAACAGAAACTTGAATAATAAAAATTACAATAATATGTATTAGTTTGCAGATTGATATCGCTTACTGTGGAGTTACTGTACTTGTCCTTTACATTGACCTGATTCAAAAACTATAAAATGAAGGCATATGATCGCCAGTGAAATCCTGCTTCAGATATAGAACTACACATCACCATACACACATAATCAGCAAGTGAAACGATGATAAATGGAGTTCAACGTGGAGCAACGTGAGTTCATCCACGTTGAACAGAGAAAAATAGAACAGAGAATCTTCAAGAAGGTGGCAAATTAGCATCAATGATGGTGAAGAAATATTTAAAATCTTCAAATACGGAAATCGTTTAAATCTGTTGGGGAAGTGGTGACATGCTCATGCAATCCGATGGAATACTACTTTGCATCTCAATACATTGGTAAACCCAAGAGGTGGGCGTCATGCAAGTCGGTTGGATTACACCTGGACTAATGCATCCAGGCCCTGCTTTTCTGAAAGGAAATGCTGACTTTGGAGTCGGTGTAAAAGATTAAAATACAACTTTAATTGAGTTGTTTAAGATGATTCAGAATGTGAATGGGTGGGGCGTATATTACCAAAAATTGACATCTCCAAGCCAGATAATTAAGGGTGAATTGGACATAGGAGCCCAAAAGTAGAGGGCATAAGATCAAGGTGAGAGGGGAAAGATTTTAAAAGGGACCTAAGGAGCTGCTTTCTCACGCGGAGGGTAGCGTGTACAGTATATGAATGAGTTGTCAGAGGACGTGGTGGAGACTGGTACGATTACAAAAATTACAATGGGTATATGAATAGGAAGGGTTTAGAGGAATATAGGCCAAATGCTGACAAATGGGACTAGACTAAGTTAGGATATATGGTCGACAATTTGGACGAAGGATCTGTCTCCATGTTGTGCAACTTTATGATTCTATGACCCTATAATTGCTGGAGATCGAAAAGAATGCGAAAACAGACTGCTTAGCAAGGAGGTGGCATTGGCTTGAAAACAGACTGTTTTGCAGCGAAATCTGGACCTTGGCTTCATGTCACATTACAGGTGATCACAGACACACACAGATATTCCTACACGCACACACTCTCACATACGCACAGACGCGCACACAGACACTCACACACACCCTTATAGACACACACACTCCCACACATGCACCCCCTCACAGACTTAAGACACTCTGCACTCACTACACACACACACACACGTTCTCATACCCACAACCCCCACCCCAGACAGACACACACACAGACAAAGACCCACATGCGCACATATATTTTATGTGGTGAATTTGTACTTGCAGAGTTACATTGCACTTTGCTCAAAAACTGCATACATTCATGTAGAACTCTGAGCTCAAAACCTGCATGAATTTATGTAAAACTCTGTTATCTCACTTTTTAGATTAGAATCAATCTAAACATCAGGTCATAGACAGAGAACACGGGAGCTAACACCTTCAACATATTGTCTAGCTATCATCATTGTTAACAGTTAACCCGAGAATGCAACTTTTAAAAAAAGGGTTTTGTGATTTACACATGAAAGAAGTGATACTATCACTGTATTCTAACAGATGAAAGGCCTAACAGACAATCAATTCTTCAATGTATAATTTCAGTTACATCACACTGCAAATTTTTGCTATAAATTCTGTGTTACGATCGAGCCCTCCACAATCACCTGATGAAGGAGCGTCGCTCCGAAAGCTCGTGTGCTTCCAATTAAACCTGGTGTTGTGTGATTTTTAACTTTGTACACCCCAGTCCAACACCGGCATCTCCAAATCAAATCTGGACTTGCTTTTGTCCAGGCACAGAGGAGCAGAGGGCGGTACTGAGGCACAGTGGCGGCACTGCCTCACAGCACCAGCGACCCGGAATCGATTCCACCCTCGATTAGGTTAGGTGATTGGCGATGCAAATTTGCCCCTAAGTATTCAGGGTGTGCAGGTTAGCCATGTAAAAGCAGCTTTACAGGGATAGGGATAAGATTAAATCTGGATGGGAAGCTCTTCGGAGGGTCGGTGCCGACCCAATTGGCCGAATGGTCTCTTTCTGCATAGAAAGGATTCCGTGAATGGTTGGAAAAATTACAATTTCAGTACGCAGCATCAACTCCGATGTACTACTAATCTCGGCGATTTACCATGATGTGTTCGACTTAACCATTGGGTGCAATCGGTGCCTTGGAAATTAACAGGTCAATATCAAGCTCCAAATATTAGCCATCAGCAGGGGGTTCCCAACGTGAAATTCCCAACGTGAAATTTAAATGAATCACTTTATGAACCTGACAATAACGTTTAATAGGCATTCACTAATTATAGCTAATGAAAAAATAAATCTACTTAAATCGGAGCACACGCGATTTCTTGTATTTAGTTTGATCAGAGCTTAAACAATCAGTTAACGCACTTTGGCCTAACGTTGCATGATAGCAGATATATGGAGAAATTGTTTCTTCTAGTGTAAGAGTTCAGTGCAAGAGGACGTAGCATTAACATTGGAGCTAAACTGCTCAGGATTGGTGTTAAGAAGTATTTCTTCTACAGAAACGCTAGTGGGGAAGTGAAATTCTCTTTTTCCAAGCAAAATCTTTTGCGGCTACTCTTCAGTGATGAGCATGAGTCTTATTGGACTCATAACGTTTACCCCGTTTCTATGTCTACAGATACTGTTAAGTTTCTCTGAGAAAAGTCAAGAGGAGGAACAAAACCTTCTAGATTAGGAATATTTGAAATATGTTATCTGTAAGTTTGGTTGGGGCAGATTCGATCAGAGCTTTCAAAAGATATTTGGACAATAATATAAAACGAGTTAATGTGGAACCATGCAGGAAAAAAATGTCTGGAGTGTGACAAGCTGAGTTGCTTTTTCAGGGAGACCTAAGGATGAACAGCGAATATTTATTCTATGGAACCGTTCCACGGTAGGAATTTATTCCCATTTGGGGGTGTGCAATGACAGAAACTTCAATATAGAATCGAATTTTCAGATAGCTAATTATATTTGTTAAGCAGTAGTTTAGGTATGATGCATTAATTAGACAGGAAAACACAATTGTGGATGGTTCACTGATGCAGACTGTTGGTAGTGAATATGTTGAGCTCATTGCACATGTCAAGGCTGCTCCTTGCTCTCCAAACGATGCGTTAGGGAATTGTTCCCGTGTCCTCCGCCCCCTTTCTGATGGTTCTTGCTTCTGAACAAGATGGGTCCCAGATGAGGAATGCTCCCTGACCTTGATTATTTGTTGATGTATCATATGTCGAAGGGCTGGTTTAGGCTGGGTCAAATACCCACTTGATTCGTTTCAACTGATGAATATCGGACAGGGTGTCTCTTTGTTAGATTGCCATTCTCTTTGAGACCAAAACATCCCATTTTGCCAAGACACTGCCTGATAACAAACTACCTAGAGCGCCAGGAATTACGTCAGTTTAATGGAAGATTTCTTATGACCTTTCTTGTCATTATTTACGAAGAATCTGGAAAACTGGTAATTTAACAACACCAGTCAAATGACATCTCATGCTACGCAGAAGGTACTTAGTACAATCCAGATCTTCCCGATTTCTAACATTCTATCATTATTCCGTGCACGGGAGAATTGGACTTCACAACCCAGTTACACCAATCAGTAACTTTGAGCATGTTTTTTTAAAAACATATTTTCCCTTTTTATATAGCCAGTGATCCGTGTATATATTTTATTTGAATGGCATTCTTAATTTGCCTTGCATCTTACGAAGATTTGTATACATCACGGATTTGTCTGTTACTGCACAACATTAACCTGTACCAGATGGTTTATATTAAATTCACACATTCTACTCTGCAAAATACATTTCTTCCCACTTCTCTTGGAACTGACTGTCCTGATCAGAAAGGAGTTAAAAATCACCCGTTTTGCTGTGGGCTTGGAGTCACATGTCGACTAGATCAGGTAAGAACAGCTGATTTCTTCCATAAAAGGAATGTGTGAACCAGATTATTTTAAAAATAGCAATCAGATTTATCTACTGAATTTAAATGCCACTAGCTGAGACGGTGGACCTTTGAACCCTCGTCCCAGACATTAGCCTGGGTTTCTGGATTGCTAGCCTATGGTATTACCCCCTCCAGGTGCAAAAATGCATATGCTACAAACATTTTGTAACATTTTTTTCCTCCATCTACAATTAACGGGTTCGAATCTCAACACGGCAGATGGTGAAATTTGAAATCAGTAAAGACGTCTGGAATTACGAATCTAATGATGACCATGGATCCATTGTTGATTGTCGGGAAAAGCCATCGGGTTCACTAATGTCTTAGTGAAGGAAACTGCAAACCTTACCTGGTCTGGTCTACATGTGACTCCAGGCCTACAACAATGCGGTGGAATGCCCTCTGGGCAATTAGGGATGGGCAATAAATGCTGACTGAATGATGACGCCCTCATTCCGTGACTGAACTTTAAAAAAAAACTGGCCGAAGGAAAAGACTGCAATGCTCATTTATCACTATCTGTTCTGGGGACAACGAAAAATGTGAGGGGGACCCGCAGCTAAAACATAACGAAATTACAGTCTGATGTAGATTATGTTCTTGTGAGAAAAATACTGTCAACTTGTATGTGTCCTCACGTAAACCCCGTTTAAGGCATTATCGCAGAAATGATATTTTCCAAATTAAAGTATTTGATTGCTGATATCGTCGTAATTCCAACAATAGAAAACCCGTCTACGCTGTCCCCCGCAGCATGGCAGCCGCTTAAACTGTCTCGAAGTAAGCTTGGTTCAAAGTACACTACGAAAGAAAAGTAGACTTGGATTTTTTTTAAAAGGGAAATTTAATTTGTTCCCGACATAGGGACTAAGATCTAAATATTCACAGGTGGCTCGGGAAACGGTCGAAAAAAGTAAAAAAAAACACACAACACCAGGTCATAGAGCACAGGTTTATTTACACGCGCGCACATATACGTTTATGGGGTGAATTTGTTTTTGCAGAATTGCATTTTATTTGCTCAAAAACTGCACGATTCCATGTAAAACTGTAAAACGATGCAGAGGGTTTGTCAGTCTGACATAACATTGGGACACAAACAGACTTCACAACTATTGTGAGAAAAGCTGAGCTATCTTGCGAATGTAATTTAAAAGAATCTGAGATTTACATATCAAAGAACAGAGTCCAGCATCACCATTTTGAAAGATGAAAGATTTAATCTAAAATTGTTTAATGTATCACATCTCCGTGACACTGGACTCCTTTGGCTAGCAATTCTGTGATCATGATCTTATCCTCCACAACCACCTGATGAAGGAGCAGCGCTCCGAAAGCTGGTGCTTCTAAATAAACCTGTTGGACTATAACTTGGTATGATTTTAACTTTGTCCACCCAGTCCAACATTGGCACCTCCAAGTCGTGAAAAAAAACGTGCTATTTCAATGTTACTCAACACTTATTGTTCGTGCAACTTAAGGAAACATGTAGAGATGCGGACATAATTAGCTCTGCTACATTCTGCTACTTTAATTATTCTGTCACTGATAAATATAACTGTTAGAAGGAGAAAATTCGAGTTTGCAATTGACATTAGTAGCAACTGACTCATTGTTCAAGGCTCCAAGTCACTGTGAATTCCCTGGCTTAAATAAGACGGTACCGTGGGCGGCACGGTGGCACAGTGGTTAGCACTGCTGCCTCGCAGCGCCGGAGACCCGGGTTCAATTCCCGCCTCAGGCGACTGACTGTGTGGAGTTTGCACATTCTCCCCGTGTCTGCGTGGGTTTCCTCCGGGTGCTCCGGTTTCCTCCCACAGTCCAAAGATGTGCAGGTCAGGTGAATTGCCCGTAGTGTTAGGTATGGGGTAGATATAGATGTAGGGGTATGGGTGGGTTACGCTTCGGCGTGGCGGTGTGGACTTGTTGGGCCGAAGGGCCTGTTTCCACACTGTAAGTAATCTAATCTAATTTTACATGTTATAATGATGGAGCTAATTAAGCGGGGTTAGTTGGTTTCAAACTCGCAGAACTGTGATAATTTTGCTTATTTAAACATTTTGCACTTACACTTGAATATATAAATGGAGACAAGAGGTGTATCATTTGGCTGCTATTTAAGGAAGTCCGTTGATAAGGCGGGATATCAACCGTTTATCAATCACTCAGCTCGGCCATATAATGTCAGTTTTTCAGCAGTTTTCGTCAGAAATCACCGATGTATGAGCGGAAACGGTTTAAACTGTGCGTATAATTTCATTAAAACCGCCTGGAAGGCACTTTAATACATTAAGTATTTATGATTAGTTAATTACTAGTTAAGCAACATACACCAGTTTTCGGTGAGATTAAACGGAAGCACTGGTATATGTAAAAAAATAACTGCTTTTCGTCTATCGAAATAAAATCCCGCACTAAAGAAAGTGCATTTGCGTCTCTCTCTCTCTCAATGACGATGTGCATATTGTTATACTAGTCAGTGACTCAATTGGCCACATCTCAATTCTGAATTAGATTCATGTGGTTACTGTACCAGACCCGCTGACGTACGGTTTCCCCCCGATTTATGCGGGGTTTCAACAGCGATTATGTCCGTATTTGTTACAGATCCCGCAAGAAGTGGTGCATTCGGGTGTGTTTTCGCAGTGCGCGTGATGCTGGCAGCTCGAACTATGGACAATGGAGGTGGAGGCTGCAACCTTCTTTCCAGCACGTGGCCAAACCCTTACCATCTGCTGATTGCCGGGTTGTATCCTTAGTATTCCAATCCCAAATTGGGATTGAACCATTGAACTTTAGGCTCAGAGGCAGGGACACTATTCTTTAGCAGCAAAATCCAGTTACCCTAACGGACACATTTAAAGTAAACAGGACAAGCTCTCAGATTCAAGTACTTTAATTTGCCAAAGCTAATGTCCCGGACAGGGGATTCCGTTTCCAGAGTAATGGGTTTAACTAATGCAATGAATTCAGGACCGAAAAGGTTAGTCATCCAGCTATACTAATCTCAACACACGGTTTCATACTTACCTTGAAAATCAATTTATGTATAATTATTAATAGAGTTATTTTAAACAATCTGAGTTTAAAAGTAATTTCTTTGCGCAGAAAGTAATCAGCAGAGGACTGATGACCATAGGGATAATGGAGGATCCTAAACTTGCTTTTCGATAGTTACTAGTTCAGCCGACACTGTAGGATGTAGCTCACAACCCACACAGTCAGATATAGTTTACAACAACACTATAGGATGTAGATCACAACCCATGCCATAGGATGTAGCTCATAACTCACACTGTAGATTATGGTTTAACCACACTACAGCACGTAGCACAAGTCACACTATGGGAGACAGCTCACAACTCATAATATAAGATGCAGTTCATAACCCACACAACAGGATACAGTTCACTTTAATTGTAGGATCTACACAACTACGCTATAGGATGTTTCTTAGCTCACTCGGTAGGATTGACCTCAAACCAGACGTTTATAGCCGCAGTATTTAATTGTGATGCCTATGATGCTGGCAGGGCCAAAGCTTGAATCACTTGAACGAGTGTTACTGGTGACCAAAGGAGATAGTGGTGCAATTTGGAGCGAGAGTTGATTGTAGTAGTATTAGCGATGTTGATGAAACCGTCAACTTGTCTGCTCTTTTAGCAGTACAAGCTCATAAAATAACAGATTCATTGAAATGAATGCTATAATGTACCATTTCAAAGTATCCATCGGAAGCTACACGTGGGGGTAATCTGTGGCCATTACTGCTTTCCCTGGGTAATATGAGAACGTTCACCAACTTGATCCCTTTATCATCATGGTTTGGCCAAGATTTTAGAAAACTATTGAATCCCGACAAATGATGTCAGCTGGTAGATGGTAGATACGGAGGAATAGGAATGAATTTAAAATATTGAGGGGATGTTAAATGTTTCTTTTGGATTTTAGTTATTGAGTGATAGGGAGGTTGGCTGAACCCCAGTGTCGGGTTCAGTCAAAAGCAGATTTCTATCATCACTTGGGAGGTCTTGCTCAGAACTTTTATCGATTTTAGTCATTTTGTATAGAATAATATGTTTGTTCTCTAACCTGTCAACAATCTGGCAGTTAAAATACTGGGGCAAACTCTCGTCATGGAAGGAAGGCGATCCGTTCCTCTTTCGTAATTCTGAAGAGAGATAGATTGTAGCCCCTTGACTGGTGAAATAACGAAAGGTCTCCATTAGAGCCGGGTAGGTAACCGAACTGTATACAATATCTGAACCCAAGACGAAATCATAGTCAGCAGGAAAGTTCGTGTGGTCTTCACCCCATGTCAACGGACGGATTTGCAAGCGATGTCTGCAGGCACTGGGAACATTTACTTGGACATTTGTTTCGATTTGCTTCAGGACTTCCGGTTTATCCGTTATGGTTACATCGCCACCTAACGAGGGGAGAAGAGCCACATTAGTTTTACTTTGCCCTCGTGAACTGATTGGACACTGTGATCACATAATCAAAAAGAAACAACGCGAGGGGAGAACTCTGGCGAGGCATTAACCCACATAGTGCTGGACCGTGCTAGGTTTAAAGCATTCCTTTAAAAAAAAGAGGTCGAAGCTTTTTCTCTATGCATCAGGATTAAGATGCAAGAAAACCACCCTTGGAAAGAAAATGACAATTTATACAGCAGTGTACTGAATTTCTGTCAGGAGGAGTCACTGAATAGCAATGTTTGTGCACTTTCATGGTGCAGCAGCTCAGAAGCTCCATCCGGAGTATCATCTGGACCGACAAAACTTAAAACTTACTTAATTTTCAATGAACATCTTGGGCAAATTGATGCACTGATTGACATTGTGAAAACGTTCAATACAACTCAGTCTTTGCATTATTCTGTGTCAAAAAGCAGTTTTCACACACCCATCGAAACACACACACATACACACACACAGGTTGATTCCCTGGATTCAAGTTTTAGAGCGTCCTCGACTTACCCAGTTATTCTTAACAATCCTACAACAGCTCGTTCCACAATTTTCATTCTCGCGCGTTAACCTTCCGCGCGCTGCTGTGTATTATCCCCACATCCTTCTCTTACAATGCCGCATGGAATTCTACATCGTTCAGCCCTGTTATGTTCTGTCACCCTCACCTCCTGTCTATCACACTAGCGGCCGTGTCTTTAACCTATTGGACCTCAGCTTTGTCTTCCTTCTACACCTCTGCATCTTCCCTCCCTCTCTCTGCCGTCGAGGTGTTCCTTTTCGTCACATATCCTTGTACTCCTGCTGGAACTGTACTATTGCTCGGTCTGATCGTCCGGGGTTTGATATCTTAAATGCCTAATATGTTTACATTTATGCTTTCATTTTGCAAAGTGAGCATTGACGTCAAAAATCCCAAAACACAATTATTCTTCTCTTTACTTAATTTTGCTTTCTATCGTGCCATTTACACGCTCAACAGTTATTGTTACTAAGTCATATTGCTGTAATTGTAATAGCCGCGAAATGACACAGAACAAAGTAATGCGTTGTTTATTTAAGCCGGCAAAGGTAGCATTTCCTGCACACCCCCAGCTCCTCTTGAAAAGGTAGTGGTCAGCTGTCTTCTTGAACTGTTGCAGTTTATTTGATGTACATGCAACCCAAGGCGGTTGGAAAGAGAGTTTCTGGATTTTGTCTCACTGACAGTGAAGGAACAATGGCATTCTTTCAACTCAGGATGCGCTATGTGGGAAACTTAGAGGTGGTGGTGTTCCCACACGTTTCTTCGTCTGTCTAGGTATTAGAGGCCATACGTTTGGAAGGTGCTGTGTAATAGGGTTTAGGCGAGTTGGCAATGCATCTGGAGATATGCATTGCTGCCACTGTACTTGAGTGATGGACGGAGTGGGTATCTAGGCTGGTGGATGTCGAATTCCTCGCGTATTGCTGGAGCTAGACTCAGCCAGATAAGCGGGGAATATGCTCTCATACTCCTGACTCATGCCTTCTAGGGGTTCGACAGGTTTGGAGAGTAAGTAGGAGCTTGACCTCCTGCAGAATTCCAAATTTCTGTCTTGGACGTTTTGTCACAGCATTCAAATGCTGGTCCCGTTCAGCTTCTGGTCAGCGGTAAATTCAGGATGTTCATAGTGAGACATTCAGCGACAGCAATGCAATCGATTACCAAGGGGAGGTTGTCTCTTGTTAGAGATGGTCATTAGTCCAATCCTGAATCTTTTTGAAGTCTTGCTTTATGGGGACACGGCCTGCTCCATTTAATAATGCTGTTTCAATTTGTTCAGGGACTCTGTTTAACCTCTGATTAGAAGATGAAACGATTGTTGTCTGGATTTGGCGAAAATTCAAATGTGTTAAAAGCAGTCTGCTTGGAGGGTCAGGTGTTATGGCAGTTCATAGCCTCATTTCTTCCCAACCATGTCCAATGCAGTAAGTCAGGATTAACTAGCCAGACAATACGCCTTTGTTTCGATAATATTGATTGAGGGAATGAATTCTGGTCAGGGCTCGATTTTTTTTTCTCTAGAATATTCTTCGCCTAACTAATTGAATCAGTTAACAATAACGAGTCTCTGGTGCGGACCTGATTTACATTCTTGTTGACCATGATACGAAAAATGAAAGGTTATACCAAGAAAACAAATGCTCCGAATGCAAACTAGTCCAACATAAGGAAGGTCCAAGCTGCCGCCGGCAAGTTAGGCAGTGTTCGGGATCTCCGGAGCCCACCCACTCCATAAGAAGATGAAGTCTTATTCGAGCAATTTCTTTTTATCCTTATTATAACTCAAAATGATGCCGTATTGCGGTGACAAAACACATTCCATTGTATCTTCAAGATACATGTGACAATAAATTCATTCATTCATTCATTCATTCGTTCAAGCTTGTCTGGAGCCCTAACAACCCCCGATCTGGAGATCCCCAGGGCCTTTATCGCCCATATTCCTGTTTGGCGTCAACAAAGTGACAGCATTCCCTGCTACCCTCCACTCACCCAGTAGCGTCGCTAAAATCCCGACGATTCCGGTGCCCGATCCCAATTCAATCACTTTCTTCCCGCTGAAGTTGATGTTTTTCTTTTCAAAATACCGGCAAAGGGCCAGCCCCTGTCAAAGAGATTAGAATGAAGTTATTTAAAATGTTTGGACCTGACACTGCATACCAAAGAGCCGGCGAGCTCTACTCTCAGATAATTGCTTGCAAAGAGTAAGGAAGGCTCCTGGGACGATTGTCAGCCGGACATTACCGCCCAACTAGGAAGGCCTCAGCTCAGCACTCGAGGCCCAATCTCAGACCCCGTGCTCCTGGCGGAATCTCCCTGCGTGGTGTGCGCTCTGTGGACAAACAGGTTCCCGCCTCCTGACGGTCTTACTAGACCAATGAAAGTGGGAATAGGGCGAGGAACGGAATGAGGAGTGCCTGGATAGGGAGCCAATGACCATAGACCTCAGTCTGAAAGCGAAATCGATTGAAAAAGAAACGAGACTGAAGTCAGTAGCTGAAATAGCAAGGAAACAAAATGAGGCGTAAGTTATTGGGGAGAATCGCATCATCACGATGTTTCCTATCTCCAGCCCACCAACTCTATCACCGGCCTTCTTTCTGGTTCGATTCTCCACCTTACTCCTTTTCCTTGCTGGAAACCTGGCACCTCTCTCACTCCTAACAGCTCCACCCCACTTTCTTTGATGAAAATTCATTGACCCTCTTCTCCCACCAAAGATGCTATCTAACCTGATGATTACTGCGCACAACTCTGGTCGCCCTCCTATAGGAAGGATGCTCATAAATGTGGTAGGGTGCAGAAAAGATTTTTTTTAGATTAGATTCCCTACAGTGTGGAAACAGATCCTTCGGCCCAACAAGTCAATACCGACCCTCTGAAGAGCAACCCACCCAGACCCATTCCCCTACATTCACCCCTGACTAATGCACCTAACATTATGGGCAATTTAGCGTGGCCAATTCACCTAACCTGCACATCTTTTGACTGTGGGAGGAAACCGGAGCACTCGGAGGAAGCCCACGCAGACACGGGGAGAATGTGCAAACTCCACACTGACAGTTGCCCGAGGCGGGAATTGAACCCGGGTCCCTGGCGCTGTGTGGCAGCAGTGCTAACCACTGAGCGACTGTGCCGCCCCACTTACAAGGACAATGCCGGAACTCGAGGTTTTGTGTTAAAGGGAGAGGCTGGATTGGCTGGGGCATTTTCCCCTGGAGCATGGGAGACTGAGGGGTGACTTTATAAAGTTTTCTAAAATCATGAGGCGCATTGATAGTGTGAATAGCCAAGTCCCTTTTCCTAGGGTCGGGGGGTCCAAAACTAGAGGGCATAAGTTTAAAGCGAGAGGTGAGATCTGAAAAGGACTTGCGTGTGTGGAAGGATCTACCTGAGTAAAATGGTGTAAGGATACAATTACAACATTTAAAATGCACCTGGATGGGTACATAAATGGAAGGATTTGGGCCAAATACAGGCAAATAAAACTAGGTCAGGTTGAGATGTCTGGTGGGCGTGAATGGGTTGGACAGAAGGGTGTGTTTCCATGTTGTATAACTCTATGACCTGCAGGTCCTCTCTGAATGGAAGCTGAATTGAAACTGCACAATCTGGGACAAAGAAGGAGCCGAGCTTGCCGCGCCGCCCAACGCTTAAGGATTGGGAGTCCTACCAAGTGCCTCATCCAACTCACTATTGGGAGCAAGCGGCATCTCTGGCTCAAACTGCAGCACACACTCTTATTTGGAGAAGGTGATCACTGCAGAGGCTGGAGATCAGAGTCGGGAGTGTGGTGCTGGAAAAGCATGGCAGGTCAGGCAGCATCCGAGGAGCAGGAGAATCGATGTTTCGGGCATAAGCGTAACGTCAATTCTCCTGCTCCTCGGATGCTGCCTGACATGCTGTGCTTTTCTAGCACCACACACCGTTATCACCGAGTTTGGGGGAGAATTGTAAAACAAAACACCGGCTTTCAAAGAGATGTCATTCAAAGACATTCGCCTAATGCTTTTACACTGTGAGAACAGCACCATCTCCACCCATCCCTCCCTCCATCCCCCTCTCCCCCTTGCTATGGTGAACCCCTGAGCCAGCAGTTGGTAAAACAGCATTCCGGACGAAGGCGCAGGCAGCATGGATCAGTAAGTCCAAGAGGAGAGGGCTACGGCAGGAAAGTCATATCGAGCACTCCGCATGCAACGGGTCAGATGGCCTCGTTAGTTTCACCACTTTTCTAACTCGCGTGGAAGCCACCCGGGAGGAAGAAAGCGCGTGGAAGCGAAATTGCTCGTATTCAAACGCGTATGCTCGAAATATATCCCAAGCAGACCCTCCAGGGTCTGGGGACTGTCGGGAGATGTTTACTCTCTGAAGGGAGGGAGGAGGATTATTAGAAATCTGAGAACAAAGACAGAGTGGGGACGTTACTTTTGATTTCATGTGAGATACAAGGCGCTGCCGCTCTTCCGAGCGGCCGATGCTGCAAACTTACAGCGTCCCAGACATACGCCGACACGCCCAGATTAACGCCCAGAATTTGGGCGATCTTCAGATTATACCCGCAGAACTCAAAGTTATTATGTGTGATGTAGCAGCTCGGAGAGTAACTCTCGTCGTATGGAGCGTCGTTTCTGGAAGGTTCGGAGGACTGCATCGCCGTAGTTGTCATCCTGTCCAATGTTTGTCGTGGGGCCGGGCCGCCCGAAAGTAGTGTCCACTTGCATTGGGAAAGCGCCCAGCGTGCCCTCCGGACGTCCCAGAGCTCCCCAGAGCCAATCACACGTGCTGTCTATTGTTGTGCAATAAACAAGGCCGTCATTGCCGCAGCCCGCCAGGTAGTAGCAACAGTGATGAGGCGAAGGATCTCATATAGACGGGGCAGCCGGGCGGCCCGCCAAGCTCCTGTTCCACCGCTAGCTGTTCCTTTACGATTGCTCGAGAACACCCTTTGTGATCCGCCAGCCACAAAGCACGCCCCCTTTAAGCGCGCAGAGGTCGGACCGCGCCGTCACTGTCTTTACTAATCGGTAGAGACGGTACGGAATTGAACATTATATGGATCGCTTTAATGATGCTCATAAAATAATCCTTTCAGATCTGGTTCCAAAGACTCGGAATGAGTTCCACATTCATTGGACGAAATCATTTACTAGGGATATGTACTAAGAAATAGCAAGAGTCGTTATTTTGACCAGCTCCTGTGTGCCCAGTATTATGCTCCACAACGCATCCTGATGCCATTTCAAAATTTTGTTCATGTATTACTCTATTACATTTTGTGAGCCAATCAATCTCACTGCCTACTTTGGTAGACCATTGAATTCATTCATTACACTCTGCACTAAGTAATTCAGACACCCACTTACAACTTTCTATTCTCGTGTCCTGTGAACTGTGAGATGGTCTGTAACATGCTGGCATTCGTCGTGATCGTGAATATCACCATCCCCCCTTAGACTTCTCGTCCATAAATTCAGTTTATCTTGGTCAAAATGCTTGCAACGGCGAAAACCCACAAATCTTTGGACAAGAAGTCAACGTTCGCGTCCACTAACCGTTGGAGACAGTGTTCGTCATTATTTTCCACATAAGGGGGTAGGGGGAGAATAGGGTGAATTTCCAGTTCTGTCCTTGATCTCACTTGTATTAGGGAGACGGAGGGGTTGGTAGTGACAGACAAAAGTGGCTTTGAAGACAACAGCTGAACCAAATGTAAAACAAGAAAGTCACATTTGGAAAGCTACCTCCAATCTAAATGCAGGAATGTATGCCATGCCATTGATGCAGTTTCTTAGCAATTCAATAAGAAATGTATTCAGGCCAACAGGTTCCTTTCCTCCACTATAAATCTCTAATCAATAGACAATAGACAATAGACAATAGACAATAGATGCAGGAGTAGGCCATTCTGCCCTTCGAGCCTGCACCGCCATTCAATATGATCATGGCTGATCATTCCTAATCAGTATCCTGTTCCAGCCTTATCTCCATAACCCTTGACTCCACTATCTTTAAGAGCTCTATCCAATTCTTTCTTAAATGAATCCAGAGACTGGGCCTCCACTGCCCTCTGGGGCAGAGCATTCCACACAGCCACCACTCTCTGGGTGAAGTAGTTTCTCCTCATCTCTGTCCTAAATGGTCTACCCCGTATTTTTAAGTTGTGTCCTCTGGTTCGGCACTCCCCCATCAACGGAAATATGTTCCCTCCTGCCAGAGTGTCCAGTCCTTTCATAATCCTATACGTTTCAATCAGATCCCCTCTCGGTCTTCTAAACTCAAGGGTATACAAGCCCAGTCGCTTCAGTCTTTCCGTGTAAGGCAATCCTGCCATTCCAGGAATTGACCTCGTGAACCTACGCTGCACTCCCTCAATAGCCAGAATGTCTTTCCTCAAATTTGGAGACCAGAACTGTACACAGTACTCCAGGTGTGGTCTCACCAGGGCCCTGTACAGCTGCAGAAGCACCTCTTTGCTTCTATACTCAATCCCTCTTGTTATGAAGGCCAGCATGCTATTAGCCTTCTTCACGACCTGCTGTACCTGCATGCTTGCCTTCATTGACTGGTGGACAAGAACACCCAGATCTCTCTGTACTGCCCCTTTACCTAATTTGATACCAATCGTCAGTACTTGGACGTTCAGAGAAGTCACCGTCATTGAAACAGGTGTAAAGTAGTGCAGCATATTATCTTTATATCTGAGAAAAGCCAGTCCAATCACCTCCCTTTGTAGGGAAGGAAAACTATGGGCAGTTACTGCAACCAAAGCTCATTTACTCCAGCTTCCCCCACGTCTCCGTCCAATAACGGCTCTTTCACAAAGTAAGGAGCACCATATTTATACACAGAGTCAGACAAACGTGCGATCACTCCTATCCAGAAAGTAAACATCCGTGCTAAAGATAGATATTATAGATATCCTTGTTGCAGGTGAGTTTTCTGTCGTCGAAAAACGGGGAATTTCTTCACTTGAGACCGAATTTTGAGACCGAATCAATATATTGTTCAGCTCAGGCTCATTTGAGTTAGCATGGTACGGGGAGAGTGCAATATTATAATTAATGCCAAGGTCTTTAAAACATTGTGCTTACTTTGAGCAATGTTACCAGATTTCTAACTGTGGCTCTCTGGATCTGGATGCAATTCTTATCAAAATTGATGATGTTGAGTTATATCTAACTAACAAATGAATTCATTGAACAATAAACGATATGAATTGGAAGAAATGAACTATTTGCCCTCCTTCGGCCTGCTGCTCCACTCAATGGCTGATCTGATTGTGTTTTGAATTCAACGTTCTTGTCTCCTCCTGCTAACCTTTGATCCTCTTTCAATACACAGTCTTTTTGAAAGTATGAAGAAGCTACAGAATTGAGATGGTTAATCACACGATCTTCCTTCAATGTCTTCTCTGTTTTCCAGCTGGCAGACAGCCGCACCATGCTCCATCCCTGCATATCCAGCGACAGTCAGGGAATGACCTACACTGCTTCTCTTCCCTCTACTGTACCAATACTGCTCGAGTATTCCAAGAATCAAGCTATCACTCCTCCCCACCTTCTGCCACTGTATGACATTTTCCAAAAATACAACGGATATTTTACCTGACCAGTGTTGAAAACAGCTCTTTATATCACGCCTTTGAGTTGTCACACTGCTTTTTCCACAAGCACGCACTGGATGAAAACAAACTTCATCAAAGTAAATATTAAGAAATATTAAGGCTTCAGTTTCCTTAACTATTTGTTCTCTAGTCATCAACTCCACTCCTCTCTTTGCCAGCAAGTCTGAGGCTGAAGAGTACAACTTGGAATCATGGCTTTCTGTTCGATACAGAGGTGCATTACCAACTTACATTGACCTCATCAATAATACTGCTTTCTTCCATCTTTGACAACTTGTGCCCACCATTGACTTAGCTTGACTGTTGCCTTTTTTGGAACAATACTATTGTAATGCTGTTCTAGTAAGCTTCCTACCTTCGATTTGAGCATATCCGCAACTTCTCTGTCAAGACCTAAACTTGCAACAAATCTCAACTGTTCGCCTCAAAACACGGCCGGCATTAAACTTGCTATTAATTTATTTTGTAGTTTATTGAGTTCAAACGCTAGCACCTATCTTGGGCAGCTGTAACCCATCTCCACAGAGAATTAGTTTGCGGTTCTGAATTACCAGTTTAACCACATTGTCGCTGCCCAGAGTTCCCAAGGCATCGTCAAAAATAAAGTTGGATTTTTACTGCGTTTGGAAGATTTAACTTAGCTTGAAATAACGGGTAGATTGTTAAGACATGGACTGGATGTTTAAAAAAAAACCCCGGAGACTTGAGGACGATATCTCGAATGCATTTACGTGAAGAAATAGAATTGACGTCAGTTTTGATTGTGGAGTTCTGCCAGCGTTCGGGTGTACTTAAATGGTAGTCTTGGTGCCCAGGCTGAGGACAACTGCAAGTATAGAAAACCCACATTAATTCTGCCTTAGCTCTGATTCTTTCTGTGAAATTGGAAAATAGTGCCACTAGGTCTTAATTCTGATTACAAATAGCAAATTATCACTCCCCTCACCCCACGCCTTTCCAATCTGTGAGGGCCGTTACATCTCAGATTTACTCATCTCGCCCAGTGGACTAAGCGCCAGATAGTGACCAATTTGCTGAGACATTATGAAATGAGTTTCCGAAGCAATTACGGGGCAAAACACTGCAGAAAAGCACATCAATATCCTTGGAGCACCCGCACCCCCACCCCCGTCAAGCCATCTGTCGGAGTCAACACTCCTCTGAAGCAGCTTACTGTTCATAACTTCATTGCCATTGTTACATTGTCCGGATGAAACCTTAGTCATTTAGGAACATTTCGGAACACTGCACCAAATTTCACAACCACTGATAACAGCTGAGATGTGCAGTGGAACAAGACAAAATGATCACAGATGTTGCTTATATGACAGGAGACACGGTGGTAAATGAAAAGTGAAAACTTCACAAACCCGAAACAAGGTGAACGCATGCACTTTGGAAATGCCAGAACCTCGAACAACTAGTACTAAGAGCACAGAACATTTCCCGAGAACAGTGCTAAGTGACCTCGGCATGAAAAAAAAACATGTTCAATGGCTGTGCGTCATTCAAAAAATGACAATCATTCAAAGAAACAATTATGTTTTCAACATGCAAGAAAACACCAGTTTCATTTTTTTTTCAGATAAGGCGCTTCATTTGATAAGAAAACTGACGCTGTATAACCCAGATGGGATTATTACTTAGGATCAGCTTGAAACCTTGAGTTGTAAACAAGTAGTTGGTTATTTCACTCTGTATCATTATCCACTATCTTGGAAATCTACTTGCTGGCATTAAATCTGTAGCCCAGTCTCTCTCTCTCAGATGAGTAATGAAAGCTGTAACCCATATGTGCTGCCAGGGGCATTTCCTTTTGAATAACAAGACTTTCCAGTGTTCAGAATGTGTTAAGATAACAAAAATAATTGATAAATATCTTAGGTCAGGTCCCTTCGGTGTCCTAGTCCCTTCCTCAAATACTGTGGCAAGTGAACCTCAGGACAAATCAAATCCCCGAAACTCCCATTTTATAGCCCCCTCCCGACTCTGACAGAAGAAATAAGAAATAGCAACTATTCCATGCGTCGACTGTTCTCTTTACAACTGGACCTTGATTGATCTTTTACCTCAACTCCACTTGTTTGCTCATTCCTTTCCCCAAGAGCTTAAAAATGCATTCAACCCAACCGTGAAATACTCGATTGTGGAACATGCACAATCTTCTGAGGTGGACAACTATAAAATTTCATAACTCTCTGTGTGAAGGAGTTCCTCCTAATTTCACGCCTAAATCATTGAGCGCTTTGTCCTGAGGTTGCGTAACGCACATTCTTTTCACTCAGCATGGCTACCGTACAAAAGGAAGCCATTTTGGGCTATCAAGCAATATCAGCCATCCTAAACAATGTGGTTATTATCCATGGAATTAATCTTACTCGCTCTGAGGTATTGCCTCTTTTACGATTTTTTGAATTCATCTAATTCCACCACTAATCAAATTGTAAATGTAACCTGTATGCTAATACTGAATGAAAACTCATATTTTAGATAAAACCAACTCCCAATTTAGGAACATCGAAACAAGGCTAAGCCATTTTGCCCTCAGGGGAAAAAGGGGAGTGGAAGTAAGTGTCACTAGGACTATAGAAGATGGACTAGGGAAATTAATGGAGTTAATGTTCCTGGTGGGTTGCATCCCAGAAAAACAAAGTAAGTAGCTACAGAGAAAATGTGTGCTTTGGTAGTAATGATCTAAGAGTCGTTAGATATTGAAACAGTCCCAGAGAATTGGAAAACTACGAATGTAGGACTCTTATTTTAAAGAAAGGACGATGAACGCAAGAATCCACAGGCCAGTTGTCTTAAAACCTGACGTTAGGGAAAATGTTAGAGTCTGTGAAGTATGTAATAACAGAACATTTAGAATCGCATAATATGGTAAAATGGGTTCAGCATAGCTACATGAAGGGAAAATCATGCCTGAAAAAATGTATTAACATTTTCTGAACAGGTAACAAGCAGGATACATAAAGGGGAACCTGTAGATGGAATGGATTACATTTCCAAAAATAATTTTATAATGTACTGCACATGAGATTAGCTTATTTGAGACGAGTCCATGATGGTGGGGTAATATATTAAACACGGTTAGAGAATTGGCTAACTAATACAAGACAAAGGGATAGGATACAGGGGGAAATTTCAGGATGGAAAACTGTAGTTAGTTGAGTGTCACAAGTATCAGTGTTGGAGTCAGAATTTTTTGCATGTATATGTACGACTTCGATGAAGTAAGTGAATGTACTATCACTAAGTTTATGAATGCCACAAACAATAAGTGGGAAGGCAAGTGGTGAGGATGATGCAGAAAGTCTACAGAGGGATGCAGCCTGGCTATGTGAGTGAGGAAAAACATGGTAATTTTGTCAAATATACCACTGCTCTATCTATGTCTCATTGCTTTATTCAACCCATGGAGCCTGTTCTGTCATTCTGGAGGAATGATCATTTACCTCAGCACCATTTTCCCGCTATCCCCATATCCTTTGCTGGCCTTACTAACTAGAAATGTATCAGTTGATCCCACGGAATGAGTGAGTTTACACAGCTCTCTGGAGTAGCGAATTCCAGATTTATTACCCTTTGAGTGAAGTGAAGAAATTCCTCCTCATTTCAGTCCTAAACAGCTGACACACATTGACACATACGTAGAAACACGTACACACAAACACGCAAATAAAGACACAGATAGGCAGTCACGTATGCGTACACTCACTCATACACATATACTCACTGACATAAATACAAACTCAAGCACACACAGACTCACTCACATATATATTCTCTCGCTCACATGCACATTGACAGAGACACACTGACAAACACATTCTCAGGCACAAACGCGCACACAGACACACACATGGTATACACATACAGGTGCACACACACGCGCACAGGCAGACAGGCAGACAGACAGACACACATACTTAAATAAATTATTCGGAAAGAGTTCAGTTTCACCTTGCACTTTAAACAGTCTGCATTTAAATGGTTTATTTTAACGCAGAGTCTCGGGGTGACAAAAATGCGAATACTCTACAGACTATAAACAATGTGAATCCCTAGAGATTGCTCATGTCTGTTGAGAAGTCGCGGATTCCTTTCTACCGCTCGAGAATGAAATAATACCACAGTAAAGCAGACAGCTTAAGTGTTAAAGGATGCGATGTGGTAGAACAGATGAGCACGTAAAACTAGAGCCAGATCTAGAGCAAATACTTCAAGCAAAAGCCAATTTCTAAAAACCTTTGGAAAAAAAAGAGTAAATATATGAGTGATTGTAATGAAATCAAAATGAGACGACCCAAGGGTACGGGGAAGCCCGTGCTTTCATTACTCTGTATTGTGGCACAAGTACCACATGAATGATTTCTAATTAACCTGTTAATATTATTACACACCTCTGGAGCAGGTGGGACTTGAACTCGAGCCACCTGGCTCAGAGGCAGGGTCGCTACCACTTCGTTTCAAGACCTCTCACAGCAGTGCCGTATTCAATTGCTACACATCCGTGCAGTACTCTCTTACACGAATCTATTGAACATTAAGGCCCAACTTAGGATGCCGAGTCTGTTTGTAGGAGCTTTTTGAACTGCAAAAATAGCATAAACGGGAGATGCAATGATAGCACTCTCCGCTGATCTAAGCTGGGGAGTTAATTTACACCTGAACTCATTTAAAGTCTTGTAAAATAGACTGGGGCATCCCTTGGTAAGCTGAAGTGTCAAAATATTCACATTGTTTTATTTAGAGCATATGGCCTGAAAGGTAACAATTATGATCAAAACAGTTACGAAACAGATAAGTAAATGCATAGGCTGACTCAGTACATATGGTACCTATTATGGCGAATAGAGAGCGACTCGGCTCAGCGTATGTTCCATTCATCCAAATGTTCTTTAGTTTGCTGTGTTGCAAAATAGCGTAGTTTGGTGGAGCAGTGCGCTGACTATTTCTAACTGATGCCACTAAACGGTCAGTATGTGTGTTTAAAAGAAACTAAAAACAAATGAATCGTTCATGATTTATAATTTCAATTTTTTCTTTCATCGAATGAGGGTATTAAAGGCAACAGGAGTTTTCTTAATATAGAAAACAGTCAGAAAACAAATACCGAGATCATTCAGCCCTTCCTGCTTGGTAGAGCCTCTCAATTGATCCCACTGCCACTTCTCTTCCTATCTCAATGGTCTTTTCCTCTGTTAAAATATTTATCCAATTATCTAATAACTTATTAAAAAATCTGCTGCCTTTCAGCTAGAACCATCCTAATCAGCATAGCTCGCAGTGTTAATAAGGAACATGTCTACTCTAATTTTTCTGATCATCACCCTAAATCTGTATCTTCTGGTTACGGGGTCTTCTGCCAGTCTCGGAGGAACAGTGGTTGAGATCCCCTCCATCAATTGTCTTCTGGAATTTCTCTCCTTTAAAACGGGAGAAAACAATGAACTGGCGACAAAGGTAACATAAGAAGGGTATAAGTAGGAGTCTTCAGGTTGAGATGAGTGCCGGGGCAGCAACTACAATTATTTTGCTTTTATGAAAGAGTTTATGTAACTCGGGACAACTTTTCTGAAATCTTGGAAGCCAGAGGACGGATGAACTCTAGTTAGAGGTTCTACTTTATTACAATTAGAATGAACTAATCACTTGCTCACTTAATTGTACATTGCTTCGCGGGATTTAGTTGAGCAATAGAAATTCAGCCCCGCCCACTGAAAAAGAAAACATGCCAAACCGTTCCACCAGCTTCACGCTTTTTTCCCCCTTCATTGGCCAGCAATTGACAATTTGCGATAAAACCTGGCCATTTTAAGCCTATAAATAGCGACGGGCTCCATGATGTGCATCGCTGCCAGACGAAAAGGAAAGGCAAGCGCACGGTGCGGTAGTTGCGGTGCTACCGCCCTCCAATAGTGTCATTTAGTGAAGGACAAGAGGCTGCAATAAAGAGAGGCGAAACGACCACTGAGGTGCGGTTAGGCATCTTGAAGTGAGTTTGATGCGTTGCTGTTTCTGACTTAACTTAAACAATCCTTGTATCATTTTATTAAGCTAACCATTTATCATGACCAGTGCTATTATTATTTCAGTTCGTTGCACTACCGCTCTTATTGTTAGAATAATCATCAGCACGGATTTCCCGTCTTCGAGAAAAGGAATTGTTACAGCTGGGGAATCAACCACCTAAATGATTTTTGTGTTTGGGGCCGGTTAATAAGAAGTCACCTTATCAACGCTAGAGAGAACTGAAAGTTGTTTTACGATGAACATACTTCTACATCCCGCTCGGTCTATTCGAAGCAGACGACCGTGTCGTCGAGGACATTGCCAATCAGCACATCTAGTTGCTGCTTGGAGCTCTTGTAGCCCAGTGGTAGTGCCCCGATCCCTGAACCAGAGGTTTGGGACTATGCCGCGTTTGCTCCTGAGATGTGCAATAACATCTCTGAACAGGTTGATTAGGAAATATATATCTGAACTGTTGGTGTATAAGGGTATATTGAGTTTGTTATAGATTAGATCCATGAGTAAGGTCCTTAAAATTCTGCACTTATAAAATTGTCAAAACACTTTAAGTAGCGGCAGTTCAATGAGTTCCCAAATGTAACTATGAGTTCAGAGTTAAGGGTGTGAAGACCATAAAATGGCAGTTTCCCTTCACTTAACCGTGGAGTGGCAGAGAATAATGGGAATTGTCCTATCTTCACTAGATACTTCAATTATTCAGGCCGATGTCAGGGCTAGGATCCCTGGTTTTGTCTATTTCGTGGACAGCTCAAAACACGCTTGTTGAAAGCTTTCAATGGTTCAGAGCGAGGCTTTGTTTGGAAGTCGGGCAAGATGTTTGCCTTTTTTTAAATAAGGGTGTCGGAGTTGGATCTAAAAACATCGGTGGGTGCCAACCAAGAGTTCAGACGACATAGAAAAAGAGACAGAGAAATGGAAATTGTGGTTGACCAGAAGCAAAGGGGGGTGTAAGAAAACAGTAGAATTTCTAACTACAGCGCATTTAGTCAGAGTGTAATGTAGTCCATGCTCGAACTGAGACGTTTATAATCAAGTGCCGAACCGTAAGTGGAGGGAAGATGAAGGGGATGCTGGTGGAAAGACCACAGGAAAACTCCTGCTTCGGGGGAAAGCAGGAACTGCGCGGGGACATCAAGTTGATCTCCGAGCGTGTCAGCACTTCTGTTTTTATCCAGGAAGTGACGGAATCTTTGGGAGATAGAAAAATGGCAAGAAACTTTCGGAGGGAAAGTTAATGTCAAAAGAAACTCTTTAGTTGACGCGTTCAGTTTTAAAGTAAACGATCATGTTTGTTGCTTCTCTCTGAGTGTAATACATGACTGATAACCTGAGGTGGTGTCTCGTTAATAGCATTTACGCTGCTTAGCTCATTTATTTTTTTACAAGTGGAAACTTGTGGCTTTATCAGTTGATTAGATAAAGGGCAGATCGTGAAACATTGACATTCTCCGCTACTCTCGTAACATTACGCATAAAGAACAGGATACAATCCGCAACTTTTCACCGGCGGCAGTAAAAGCTTAAAATATTAACAGACTTCAAGGTTCGACCTCTCAGCGCCAGGGTATGGGTTATAACGGAAGAATAATATTGTCAAATTATGATAATGACTGTGACTAGGACTTCTATTGTGGGCAAGTCGAGAGCTAACTACTGTCAAATGACTGACCCTTTCTGTGTTCTGTAACTGATCCCAGTGTTAATAAATGGATGAGTCCGAAACAAGGCATTTGTTATAAACCAAGTTCATTCTAAATAGTCAATCCCGAGTTGTAGTATGTTACAGGGACTGGAAAACTTCATATTTATACTTACCTCTTTATTGATAAGAACAGTAAAGTGTGTGTCATCGCTGTCTATCATCATAGTTTATCTGCACCTAGTTTCCGCGTTTAGCCGACCTGTTTAGATTCATCTACCCTTTTGTTTTCCAGAGAAATAATTAAGACGTTGCATCTGGTTTGTGCTGCATTTGGGCAAGTTTCGGTAAGAGAGATGCTTGTGTGGCGAATTGCTACAGCTAATAAATTACAAGTTTGGAAATGTTCTGGTAGTCAGGTGGGCTAGGGGTACGAGGATTAGATGCTTGGTAGATGTATATAGGCAAAACAAGTGCATCTCCCTAAACGGAAAGAAGTTTGAATTTACTACCAAAGAATTTATGAATACCTCGAAACAATTGTGAGCATTAGGGAAGGAAAGCGTTTTTGAATGGTCAAATTGATTTTAAGAGCTCCTTCCAGTGTTAGTAAGCATATCACACGTTGAATTATGATTACCTTTCTTTGCGTGGGAATTATTCTTTTGTGACACCTAATGACACTTGTAGCTTCCCCTCTCTGCCGCAAGGCAGAATTTCCACGCATTTGAAAATACGTCTGGCGCATTACTCGCCATTGCCACATCTATTTTCCTCGTTCTGGATTTTTCTAGGCGTTATTTATGTGAAAATTGAGTCCATGGAACTTTTGCACGCAAGATAAATAGTTTTCACCACTCTTTAAAATAACATTTAAATTCGCCAGAAACAGAAAACAAAAGCAACTAAGAAAAAAAATTATTAAATCTTCTTAAAGGAAACCAAGTTCTCTTGAGACATTATATTGGCTTTCCATGTTCCAAAGACTCGCTGGTTAATTAATATTTTTGGGATAGGAAGTCGCAAAATCTGTTCAACCCGTCTTCCAGCAACGCAAGCGTCTAACTTGGCAGGGTCCTACCGCTTAAAGAGGGGCGTCAGGCCTGCTTTATGTATCAACACTGTCAGCTGCGAATCCTGCGCTTATTCAGCGCCCCTGCTGCCCCCAGTGTTAATCTGTGAGGCCCCAATCCTACGCATTTCCGATAAATCTCAGCCTTTAGATTTCTAAAGAGCAATGCCACCTGGGAGTCGCTGCTTCACTGTAGTAGAACACTGACCCATCCCATTTTTTGTTCCTTCCTCGAAGAATTCAATGGCAGAAACAACATTTGTAGCAGGCTCTGGGGAGGTGTACATAACAACAGAAAGTCAGTTGATATTCTGACTCCACTTTCTGCCGTCATTTTAATATGTTGATGTCTCTTTGAATATTCCAATGGCCTTCGCTTGCTTGAAAGTCATACTTTCGTTCTCTCGCTGCTCCTTTTTTTCGGTGATTCCATCGGCTGTTTGGCACTCAGATTACTTCCCCTTTAGCCATTTGCAAGTCGGCTTATTGACCGTCAATCAAACAAACTGCATTTCGTACGAAGTGCCCCGTGAATATTGAGGTCTGCCCGGGCATTGAATTGTGCCATCGATTTTAATTAACCCTGCTCATTGTTATGACCCGAGGCCAATGGTGAGTTCATCATGAATCTGGTGGCTTGCACGGTAGCCATCTCCATGTTCAGTTTGAGAGGTCTTGGTACGAATCTCTTGTTTTCTTCTGTGATTTAAAACTATGGTGTGCTGTTTCCACATGCAAGTTTTGTTTATCTTTCTTTTCCTTTGAAACAGACATAATACTTGGAGTGAGCAGGGAGACCTGAAACAGTCAGGATCGGAAGGAAACTGCGTGGGAATCGCAGAAGATCCGTTGAGAATCGGAAAGAATGAGTAGCTTGGCGGAAAGCAACCCCCCTTTGGAATTGGAGGAGAAGAACTATGACTTTGGTGAACACAGTTTGAAGATCTCCACCTTCAAAGGAGCGTACCTAGGCGTTTCGGCTTTTGTCTGGGAACCTGTAAGTGTAGCAGCCGATTGCAACACAATGTTTGGATTTGAAAGCATACTTCCAAACCAGTGTGCAACTAATTTGCTGGATGATTTGACGTGGATGTGCATGGCATTTGGAGGACCATTCACTGGTTCTGCCTATATTGCTCGCAAGACAAAGCTTTTCCCTGTGGCTCGGTACACGTGACAATAAATTCAATTCATTTCCATTGTTTATGGTCCAGACCAGAAGTCATTCATTCGTCCTCACCCACTGAACACATCGGCTCTTCTTTTCTTCCTCGCGGGTTTACCTGCTTTCTCTTGAATGCTCTGGTCGTGTAAATAATACATTTCAAGTAAGAACATCCTGACGAAGCCTACCGTAGTGAACTGTTTGAGCAGATTCCGTTCCCACTCACTTCGCTCTTTTCCGGCTAGATCTTTTTTTTTGACAGTTTGGACCTCTTCATTCTGATATAATCCCTGAAAATCCTTTTTAAAACCTACTCCTTTATTAACGTAGAATTAAATTCATGGAGGCCTAACACGTGGTCTCGAAAGTTCTGTGCATGTTTTACCCTGACCTCTGTCCTTCGCAATTCTATCCTCCTCCAAGAATGAACATTAGAGTCCTGTGCATTTTTCTGTTACAGTGCTGTATCGATATTTTGAATCACTTGTTCATCTGCACCCTTACACCTCTCAATTTATCCACCTTGCTTTAAGGAGTACACAGTTTCCTTATTTGTATTCTTCCAAGATGCATGATCGGGCGCTCATCTACATTATTTGACAGTTGCATTCCTATTGTATGAAATTTATTTACGTCACCCTGTACTGTCTCAAAATTCTCCTTTCTTTACAATGCAACCCACAATTTGACATATCCCACAAATTTTTAACCATACATTCTGATCCTCGATTCCAAACCATTTAGAGTATGTAAGCAATAGACACTTCAGGCTACTGTGTTACCTTAGTTCCTTTTCTCTCTTTCAGGAAGATGGATTTATGGACTCTGCTACATTTTGACTTTTTAAAGCTGTTTTAATATCATACCTGATTGGCGGGGGCCAGATTAGTTTTCTAACCACATATCCGATGTTAAGCAACAGCTTCTGCATATGTTCCCGTTCCTTCTTTGGAAAATAACTCACATTAATCAAATGCCAATTTGTTAACCAGTTTACGCTACTCATCTTCTGGTTAAACATTCCGCTTGTAATAATGCTTTGCCCTGTCTTCCCTACCTTTCTTTGAGATATGGAGAGGCAATCTATTCAGCTTTTTGTGCTCGATTCCTTGATGGGTAACCTTTGCCCTTTTAAAGGACAGAACAAGTTACATTTAAATAGCGGCTTCTATGCAGAAAAGTGACCAAATATGGTTAAAACCTTTTCATCAATAGAAAAGAGATCAAGGCACTCAGCAGGTATCAGAACGGATGACTGAAAACAGCAATGGTCAATGAGGTGGGCTCAGTGCCTTGATCCATGTTCAATTCCAATCGCGGACGATTGTCTGTGTGGGTTTCCTGCCGCAGGCTAGCTGGATTAGCCATGGCCAATGCGCGGTTACAGGGAATGGGGGACTGGTCTGGATGGGATGCGTTTCTGAGGGTCGGTACGGGCTGAATGGCCTGCTTCCATGTTGTAGAGATCTAAAGGTAGTTTCTTTAGAACCTTCACAAAGTGGGTGCTAGCGAAGGCGTGTGCCCTAATGAAGGGCTTATATCCGAAACTTTGATTCTCCTGCTCCTCGGATGCTGCCTGACCGGCTGTGCTTTTCCAGCGCCACATATTTTTGACCCTGATATCCAGCATCCGCAGTCCTCACTTTCTCTCCTTATTTCCGCGAAGAGCTCCCGAGTTCAGCATGGATCTGGGTCAGAGTTAAGGAAGGGGGATTAAGGTGTGCGCGCGCTTGTTTGTGTGTGTGCTTGTGTGTGTGTGTGTACGTGTGTGGGTCTGTGTGTGGGTCTGTGTATGTCTGTGTGTGTGTGAGTGCGCGCGCGCGCGTATCTGTGTGTGTGGATCTGTGTGTGCGCGCGCGTGTATCTGTGTGTGGGCGCGCACGCGTGTATCTCTGTGTGTGGATCTGTGTGTGTGTGTGCGCGTGCATCTGTGTGTGTGTGTCCGTGTGTGTGAGAGTGCGCGCGCGCATCTCTGTGTGTGGATCTGTGTGTGTGTGCGCGCGTGTATCTGCGTGTGTGGATCACGTGTGTGTGCGCACGCGCCTATCTCTGTGTGCGTGTGCGCGTGTATCTCTGTGTGTGGATCTGTGTGTGTGTGCGCGCGTGTATCTGCGTGTATCTCTGTGTGTGGATCTGTGTGTGTGTATGTGCGCTTGTATCTGTGTGTGTGGGGGTCTGTGTATGTGTGTGTGTGCGTGCGCGAGCGGAAGAAAGAGTGCAGGACAGAGAGTCAGTGCGAGGGTGGAGTGAGTGAAAGACAATGGAATGAGTAAACAGGGGTGAAAAGTGAGGACTGAGTGAGTGAGAGGGATGTGAGTGAATGAGTAGGTCGCGTAGAGTGAGTGGATTGTAGAATGAGTGTGGATGAAGTGAGAAGGAATACGTGAATGAGTGGTGCAAGCGAATGAGCACGGAATATGCAATGAGTGATTGAGGTTAAGGTGAGTAAAGGTGCATGCGAGCGATGTGCATGTGCATCAGGGATGACTGAGTTAATCAGATGGAGTGGGGATTTATATGGGAAGGAGAAATACATGAGAGTGCTTGGGTGGGGGGAAGATAATGAGGGAGTGGGAGTGTGAATGCATGAGGGAGAACTAGTGTGGGCGAATGGGGAGTGATAGTCGGGTGTGAGACTATCTGTAGAGAAAGGACTGGAAAAGGAGTGAGCTGGGGCGTGTGTATGTTAGAGAAGGTAAATGAAGGATTGTGAGTGTTTTTACGTTTGAAGGATGGATTGGGGGCGGGGGTGTGGAGTGTGTTTGGAAACTTTGCACTGAGTGAACAAAATAAACACCTGAACTGAAAGCCCGCTTGTTTGCAATTTCCACTTTTATATGAATTCCAGAGAGACAGTCTTGGAGTGTGTGTCACTAGAGGTGAAAGCAAGGCCAGTGTTAATTAAATTCAACTCACAACTTAGGCGCAGCTTCCTCCCACTCCCCTTCCTGATAATCAGGACTCTAGTCTATCTCCTCACAATCCTGTTTGTTTCCTAAAAAGGCCAGTTTTAATTAACTGTTTCTGCTTCTTGGCATTTTAATAGTTATTTTCATTAATTACTCAGTTATTTACATTGTCAATTTATTGTTTTGCAATTATCTAATTTAAGTTAATTTTCAATGTTCTGTCAAACTTTGTCATTATGAAACTTTGTCTCTGCTTCCTCTCACCCTCAAAAAGAGAAAATTTGAAATGTAGTCTTCCATGCAAAATGTTTGGCAAGTTCGCCCTGTGTTCAAACAACATTCTGAGTGTTAATGAAGCCATGCGCTCCAGAACATCCGTCTCCTAGCCAACGTGTTTCAGTACAGCCACAATACAGCAATCTACCAGGCATTGCAGAAAATTTCCAAGGCAATTTCTGGCCACAAAGAAAGGGCCTGATTCAACCTGGCCAATTACTGTCCCATCAGTCAACTCTTGATTATCAACAGTGTGATAGAAAGGACCATAATTAGTGCTATCAAGAGCTTCGCATCAAACAATAATTTGCCAGTGCCACTCAGCTCCTGATCAAGTTATAGTCTTGTGCAAATATCACAAAGGGAGAACAAACTATGTGGCGATGTGACACTGACCAACTCCAACAGCCAGGTAGCATTTGACCGAATATGAGGTCAAGGAGGTAGAGAAAGTCTGCAGTCAATGAGAATGATGTCCCACTGGTAAGCATAATTACTAACATGAAGGACGGTGATTGCAGTTTGTTGAAAACGAAGTCAGCTCAGTCCTAGGACAAGGCACCAGGAGTTCTTCAGAACAATGTCCTCTGCCCAAATATATTCAGTGGGGTTGTCATGGGGCGTGCCTCCGTCATAAGGGCAGGAGAAGAATTGTTCATTCGTGATGCGATAGTATTCCAAAGTCTTCGTGACTCCTCAAGTCTATGGAACAAAACCTGGATAATTTTCAGACTTGTGCTGGTAAGTAACAGGTAACATGTACACTAAATAAGTACCAGGCAATGACCAGCTCCAAGAAAAGTGAATCAAATAATTTTCCCTTTACAATTAATGGCATTAATATAATTGAATTTTCCACTATCAACATCATTGAAGTTATTATGGCTGAAATAGGTCAGAAACTTGAACTTCGCTCTTTGAACCCTTCTCATCATTTACAAACCAAAAATGGTATGGGTAACTTTCCAGTTGCCTGGATGAACGCAGTTCCAGCAGCACTCTAAAAGTTCAACATCATCCAGAACAAAGCAGAAACTTTTATTGCCACCTCATCCATTATCTTAAACATTACTCTTTCCACCACTAGCCAACAATGAAACACTGTACCACCAACACAATGCACTGCAGCAACTCACCAAGGTTCCTTTGACACCACCTTCCAAACCCACGACTGCTTCCACCTAGAAATACAAGGGCAGCATGGAGCTAAACACATCTCAAGTTCTCCTACAAGCCTCATCCGAACATTTATCACTGTTTCTTCCGTATCAGTTTCAAATTCCTGGAACGTTTTTCCGACTAGAACTATGGGTTCACCTGCACAACCAGGACTGCAACGGTCCTAGAAGGCAGCTTTTCGAAGGCAAGTGGGATGGGCAAAAAATGCTAGCAGCCGCTGACACCTAAGTTCCGTGGAAAAACTTTTTTTAAGGAAGTAAGATACCTTTAACTCTTTTATTGTCATCGATAGTGATTCTGCTTCTGACCCTCAATTTGCTGTGTCATTTCTTTAGTCATGCTAGCTTTAATTAGTGGTGCGCTACACTTCTTCCACTCCTGTCTTTGTGGTTACATCACCACCTTCCATAGAATTATTGCTGCCACATATAGTTAGTCACTATAGCTTATTACGTCAGGTTCCTCGATTGTGCTTTGAATACTGCGTGCAGTGCCGTACAGGCAGTTTAATCTTATCTTTATAGTTGTTCCTGCACTCTCATTTTTAACACCCTATTCCTCTATGAGATAAGTTAATATTCCATGTACATTTACCGCATCCTTGCCCCTTACCTTGACCTGATTTTTATCTCATTTCCTAATTCTTTCCTCTCCAGACTATTCAATCTGCACACGACCATTCTCCTTTCTAGTTTAACTTTCTATTAACCCCCATAATTATCCCAGTTCATTGAATGTAGAAATATGGATAGGAAATTGATTGAGTGATAGGAAATCAGCTAAAAAATGGTTAGTGGCTATCTTAGACTCGAGGAAGGTGTGAATTGGAATTTCCAAGGGGTTGGTATTGGGAATTTTGCATCAGCTTTCGATCTGCTACCTATGTAACGATTAACACTTGCTTCATGTAATCTGTCATACTGTCTTTTTACTTTGTTCCATACTTCTGGAATTTCTGTAACAGGAATAACCCCTACCCCACCCCGTAAAATCCATTATCGCCCATATCATGTGCTCCAACATTGATGACTGCAAATAGACTTCCCATTTCTTCTGCAGCTCGTCTTCAATTTTCCTTCCCTTTTTTGCCTTTTCGATCTGTTCCAATTTGAAGACAGAGCAGGGGCTGAACCGAAACAGAACGCCCTACTTCTGAAAGAATTGTGCACGTTACGCTTGGATATTGACAATCTCTGCTTTGTTTGGTATCACGAATCTCCTGGGCCATATGCCATTCGGATGTTTTTAGACTTTGAGGTCTCACGGGATTATGAGGTTCCGAACTCAGCTGAATCTCTTTGGTAGCAATAAAAGTGATGGCAGCTTGACTGAGACATCAGAACCGTGAGTTAACGTGGTATGTTTTCACGGTCAAAACTGCGCCATGTTTTGGAAAGGATTTCCATATCTCTAATCTACAAAGCCAGGAGTGCCACTGTTTTTACTTGCGCTGTGATGATATTCCCACATTATTGTACTGATTTGCAAAGATTGTCAACCCATTGGCATCAATGTGTTTTGATCATTGCAACTCTATTAATATCCATGTGTAAATCCGTTTGCGCTAATGCGTTTTGTTTCTCGTTCAGGGTCTTGTCCTTTGTCGCTACTTTGAGAGCGAGAAAATTGATTTCACTGGGAAGAAAGTGCTTGAACTGGGTTCTGGCACTGGAATCGTCGGCATTTTAGCAGTGCTGCTGGGTAAGGCGTCCCTTCTCGCTGTTTAAATATCAGGAACAAAATAAAACTGGCGATGTTTCTTTCGTTATTCATGCAAATATTGGTAAAAGGCTCTGGCAAAAGCCTCAGGTTTTGAAATTTTGCCATTTCTTTCGCCACAGTTGGCGCCATGACCTGTTGAGTCTTCAACAATTTCTGTATTAATTTCGATAGGGAAAGCTAATTTGTTATCCAATTTCAAGGCTTTGGAGCAATTTTACAATTGATACTAGTGCGGCTAGTGGATGTTCTAATAGTCGTGTTCCTGCGCCCTGTAATGTTCTTCGTCCGTTTTATTCTTTAGGGTCGATAGGGCTGAGCAGCCTACAATGGCAGACCGCTGTAGTCTAATATTTTGACACACGCTATGAAATACTCACACGATGAGCGTATTATAAAATGCTGGGATAAGTCAAACAAACGGATGAGTTATCCAACGCGCTGATACTCGCATGTAAGGCGAGTGGACAGTGCTTTCGAGAAGAATTGATTCTTCTTGTTAGGGATATGATTTTGGAAAGATCTGATTACACTTGATCTTCCTCTGAAGCTTAATTTGCAGCTATGACACACAGAGTAGGTGCATGCAGCTTCTGTCTGGCTTTTTGGTTCGAAGTTATTAGGAGCCCATAGCCAACAGTGTTACAATCCATTGAGTGAGAAATCTGCATTACAATACCTTTTAATACGAGGCAGTGCTCAGATAATGATGTGACATTATTGTTTTTACCAGGTGGAGATGTCACGTTAACGGACAGATCCTATGTTTTGAACCAAATAGAATACAACGTGCAAGCTAACATTCCAGCCAGCAGCAGACACCGTTCATCAATCCGGGCCCTGGCTTGGGGTGACGACCAGTGCAACTTTCCAAACGACTTTGATTATATTCTGGGTTCAGATATTGTGTACAACCCCTCGCAATTTCCTGGTCTTTTGCAGACACTGTTGTACCTCTCCACGGACAAAACTATTGTTTATATGTCTTCTAACATGGCGGCCAGAGAAGGCGCCATCAATTTTCACGAGGACCTCTTACTCAAGCAGTTTAACAGCGAAATACTTCATACAAGTGGAAGTAATTGCATTTACAAAGTGACTAGAAAACACCCGCGCCATGGGCACTAGTTTCTGATGCATATTTATTTCCTCACTTTGCAACCCACAAGCTGTGCACTCTACTCACTTAGCTTTGTGAGAATTTAATTATCTGAGTGAAGGTGAAATTGAAGTTCTATCCGGTTCTGGAATGAAGTTTCCTAATTTAATCTGCTAAGGATGTGAAAAAAGATGTTTTTCAGTAAGCAAAATCCTTGGTGTCGTTTTTTCTTTTTGCATCGCTGAACCTGAGAAATTTTGCAAAGGCAATTTTTTTACTGAAATAATTTTGTTTTGGGCTTTATGTTGCGGCCGTGCTAATTTTTGCTGCATCAAATAAGTACCATTAACTGAGATACAAACAAAGTAAAACTGCAGGAGCTTATTTTTCGTTGACAGAAATAAATTACAAGATGAGCAGGCATCATACGTGAGCAGTGCACATGTTTAGACTTTGATAGAAACACTCAATAGTAGTTTAGAGATGGGAAAATAGTTGACATATTCTGGTCTTCAACTCATCCACGTGTTAATTATACTGACAGTCATCAACAAAGATAATAACCTTTGAATGTGTTCCAGAGCTTAATTGGAGTAGGTGGAGTAGGTGGTGCAGATTAAATAATGGCAGCTTTACATTTGTTGCAATAAAAACAAAGGTTCGAATCGATTAACTATAAACAGAACAATAATAATGACTAAATTTGCAAATTAACGCTTGATTTTGCAATATGTGGACCATTTCCTGCACTTTCTAATACTAAACCTAAACAGGTGCAAGTTCATTAAAACACGACCCTATTTACACAGTTTTTTAAAAGTGCGTTTGATGATTCTTAACAGCGGGCCACCACTGGACAACTCAGTTGCACGCTTGTGCCATTGCACTGAAACGGGGAAGCGATGTTCAATTCGTAAAGCATTGTTAGCAGTAACATAGAATTAGCGGAGTCGATGCTGCACGTCAGAGGTTAGAGTAGAAATGCATATTTTGAATTACTACTTTACGATTTTTATTCAGAGAAGACATACAGCTACTCCTCACTGGCGTGGAATCCATTTGATACAATTAACATTCTTCGCCTGAAGACCATATTCCGTGTTTGATCTCTGCCTTAGGTCCAAAGGATCATGCTGTCATTGTACATGAGCCAAAGAGCAAACAGGCATGATGATGAAATAGGTTGATAACTAGGATATGGCCTTTATTGCAAAGGGAATGTAAACGATTTTCGTGAGACCTCATCGATTATACATCCCAACTTTACAATATCTTTTAAAGGAACAATACACTGGCATTGGATAGAGTTAAGAGAAAACTAGCTAGGTTGATTCCTGAGATGATTGAGTTATATCATGAGAAAATGAGCATGCTGGTGGATTTTAGAAAAATTTGAAGTGAATTTGTTAAACTGGAGAATTCTAAGTGGAGTTGTTTGAGGGAATGTTGAGAGAATGTTTCAAATTGTGTGGAACCAAGAGCTGTTTAGCAATAAAGTGTCTTTAATTTACGATGGAGATGAGAAGTAATTTCTTTTCTCAGATGATTATTAATGTTTGGAATTTTTTTCATGCCCACGAGCAATGGAAAGCCGGATCATAGAGTCTTGGAGTCATAGAGTTGTACAGCATGGAAGCAGACCGTTCGGTCCAACCCGTCCATCTCGACCAGATATCCCAACCCATTTAGTCCCACCTGCCAGCACCCGGTCCATATCCCTCCAAACCCTTCCTATTCATATACCCATCCAAATGCCTCTTAAATGTTGCAATTGTACCAGCCTCCACCACATCCTCTGGCTGTTCATTCCATACACACACCACCCTCTTCGTGAAAAAGTTGCCACTTAGGTCCCCTCTCACCATAAATCTATATCTTCTAGTTTTGGACTCCCCACCCCAGGGAGAAGACCTTGTCTATTTACCCTATCCAAGCCACTCATGATTTTATAAACCTCCATAAGGTCACCCCTCAGCATTCGAGGGTCCAGGAAAACAGCCTCAGCCTTTCAGCCTCTTCCGATACATCAAATCCTCCAATCCTGGCAAGTTAGACAAGCCATCTAGGGTTATGGGAAGGGTAAGATTGGTTGCAGGTGTTGCAGACAAGAAAGTGAGGTCGAAGCTAATTTACAAGAACAGAGGCCGAAATGTTAAACCGCAAGTGCTTTATTAAGGAGTTGTTTATTCTACAGGCAGCAAAGTTCGACGAAGCAGTTTCTCGGCCCAAAAGTGTCCCAGCGACGTCACCATTGCGTAATCGGGCGCTTAAATTTCCAGTTCACCATATCTATACAAATACACAACAGAAGCGGCAATCAAATCAATCATATTCTTTGTGAATCGTGGACTGGGAACTAGGGGGCTGAAGACGATTTTCTGCTTCCACTTATATATTATATAAAGTTCGCTAATATATTTGAATTGTGAGTTTAGTCTCAGTAACTTTGAATCACTGAACTGCTGGATTATCATAAAAATCTAATTATTCCACTGACTGTCTATTTGGAACAAGTGCTGAGAGAGCCAACAAGAGGCAAATACTGATTTTATCTCGCCCTATCATTCTGTAAGGCTAAGAATCCCTAACGTGTGGAAACAGGCCCTTCAGCCCTACAAGTACACACCGACCTTCCGAAAGGCAACCCACTCCCAATTCCTGATGAAGGTCTTATGCCCGAAACGTCGATTCTCCTGCTCCTCGGATGCAGTCTGACCTGCTGTGCTTTTCCAGCACCACACTACCGTGTCCTACAGTTTACTCCTGACTAATGCACCTAAACTACACATCCCTGAACACTATGGGCAATTTAGCCTAACCAGTTTGCCTGACCTGCATATCTTTGGATTGTGGGAGGAAACCGGAGCGCGCGGAGTAAACCCCTGCAGACACGGGGAGAATGTGCAAGCTCCACACAAACTCCGTCACCTGAGGCTGGAATCAAACCTGGTCCCCAGCGCTGTAGGGCAGCAGTGCTAACCACTGAGCCACCGTGCCGCCCCCACTGAGCCACCGTGTCCCGTACTCAGCTACATGCTCTGACCGTTAGTAGAAGAGTATCATGAGCTGTGGACGTCTTCTATATGAGAGTGAGAATAGCAATAAGTGGTGAGAACCATCACCAATTTCCCCCAATGCTACGGAGGAGTGAACGGATCTGCAGTAAAACTCACGTAAAATCACAGTCTGTAGGGTAAATATTGAGGTAAAATAATTATTGGATAAGATATGATCCCTCGATACTTACAAGTAGACCAGGATTGCTTCATTGTCTCTGTACTAACAAATCCTGGAACTCACAGACGACAGCATGTTAGGAGATGCATTGGCTCACCGCCACATTCCCACGCTAGCTTCATTGGTTCACCACAACATTGCCAATGACAGTTATGGACGGGCCGTGCTCAGGATTCCATTCATCTCATGAAGGTGATGCTGCAAATGGCAAGTAGAGCAATGTAGAAAAGCAGACCGATCCACTCAGTGAACTGGGCCTTATCTTCCCTCATACCGCCATTGTGATGTTGCTACATTAGTTAAAGTTTTGATGAAATAGCAGGCCTGTCGCAATAGTATATGTTAAAACAAAGTTGGCTGGCCCCTACCCCACATCCGTTTCAAATTAGCTTTTGCGTAAACAGTAGGGAATTATTATGATTGTCGCTTGTCGAGGCTGTCAGATGCTGGTTCATGAGGAGACCCATTTTCTGTTGCTAGGGACAATCTACCATAACTAAATGATTTCTCTTACATCAAGACCTTCCAACGAAATCGTTGCCTTGAGGTGGGTGTGCCGAATGGAACAACGTTTAAGTTACTGTATTAACGGCGTTAAAACTGACTGGCGTACTCCCACATTCGAACAAAAAAAACACTTCACGAAAAAATTACATTACAGTGTGGAAACAGGCCCTTCGGCCCAACAAGTCCACACCGACCCATACCCATACATTTACCCCTTACCTAACACTACGAGCAATTTAGCATGACCAATTCACCTGAACTGCACATCTTTGGACTGTGGGAGGAAACCGGAGCACCCGGAGGAAACCCACGCAGACACGGGGAGAACGTGCAAACTCCACACAGTCAGTCGCCCGAGGTGGGAATTGAACCCAGGTCTCTGGAGCTGTGAGGCAGCAGTGCTAACCACTGTGCCACCGTGCCGCCCACTATAGTGTGTTTGCACACGCTTGCGAATATTGGAGTATTGGACTCGCACAATTAATGACGATGTGCTTTACTGTTTGTCATTGAGAAAACCGAAATTCAATTTTCTGCAACTCCATCCATAATTACTCGAAAATATATGATGGACACCGAATTCGTTTTCTGTTAGTTGTTGGGTCTTAAACCTCTGGGCTCCCTGTCAACCTTTCCCCTTACTCTCACTCCTAAAGGAGAATGCAATGTCGAAAGTGAATGACTCAGTTAATAATTTAATTTCGTCAGCGCTCGGTGGACTTCAAATGCCAAAGGTTGCGTTCTACCTCCTACCGCTCACGCGGACCGCCCATGTTAATGTTCAACACTCACACAAGACGAAGCGTTCAGACATCATTAAAGAGACAAGCGGGTAGGTAGGGCGCAAGACATTGCAAAAGAGTTGAACATTTCAACACAATCATCGACTCATCATCCGCTGGTTATTTTGTTCAAGTCAGCTCAGTAATTATATATTTATTGTAAAGAATACCCTAATGTATAATGTTGGGAGGAAACTTGAAGATCGGTGTGTGGGTCCTGCTGTGATTACCAGATTCCCAGCGAATTGTGATAGTTGGACCTTGTCATTCTCGATAGCAGAGAAATAACCGGCGAGAGAGAAATCATGTGACATATTAGGAAGCAATAAATTAAGCTTAATTTAAGAAAGCGAATCTTAGTTATCATGTATAACTTCAATGTAAAGCCAACAACGGAGAAGCTCAGAAACCATAATACCAAATTTAGAGGTAGGGAATTGCGTTCTTTACGTTAGAAGGCCAACCCACGTTTGGCCATTTTGAATACATGGATTTCCTTGTCCTCCATGCTGTCAACAACGCTGCAATCAAAATATACGGATTTTGGTCGAAAAGATCGCTTTGATCCGAAAGTTTCAATTCATCCGCAAAATAAATTGCCTTGGTTTGAGTGGTCGCACATTGTCTGCAATAACTTGGTGTGGGATTGAAAGGAAGACGCACCGTTCGAAGCAAGGATGAAGTCATGATCCCGAAGAAAGTTAGTGTGACCCTTGCCCAGTGTCAAACGGCGGATTTGTGCATGTGGTCTACACACCCGGGAATGTTAATTATGGCATTGTTTTGTACTTGTTCCAGGACACTTAGCTGATTTGTCGTGGCAACATTTCCATCTGATAAGAGAGAGAAAACAATTATGTTTTGGTTTGCCTTTATTGAGATCATGGTAGCAAAAGAGCCTTAAATTCAAAGGTGACCCATCTGCCAACTTTTCTCTACACAGTCTTGAGCATTGTACGGAATTGTTGTATCCTAAACTGCTCCCTTGGTGAGTGCTGTTTAAGCGGGGCTTATGCAAGAGAATTCTGAACTTGTTGCGTCCTTCACAATAGGCGTGTTCCACCCCTTCCCCACTGCCAGAGCTCTGCTTTCTTAAGAATCTGTAGTGATTCCATATCTCTACCTGTATAGGAACGACAAGGATTCGTTCAGGCCTCCGAACTAGATTTCCGACCTTCAACCTTTCTATCTGGTTACTGTCCCTTTCAAAGTCTGTCTACCTTTCAGTTCCCCTCAGTGTTAGCGCTGCCTGATCACATCACCTTGAAACGCCATGAGATTATTAATGATGTTACATTTTTTAATGTCAGTTGTAGTGATTTACACACCTGATGCCAATTTTTTGAGCTTGTGCATTGGATTTATAGATAAGAAGATTCTAATCCCCTTCCACTTGTGCGGATATGTGCGCCAGATACTGCTTTAGATTCTCAGCATGCCCTGAAATTTCTAATTGCCATCCAGAAGGATGCACCTTTGATATACTTCGTTAGGTCCCGTTTACTTTCACTTCAGTGACAACTAAAACGTTGCAACTGACGAACTCGCAATGTATGTTTACCAAGGACAAGAGAACGTGGCGAAACCATATTTTCTGCTGGATTAATAATCCTCTACCCTAAAACGGACAGGGCTGCTCATTGTCATCCATATTCCTTTTTGATGTGGCAGGATGGTGCGGCTTGTGCGTTTCCAACCTCTCACTCACCAAGTAGGGTGGCTAAAACCCCCGTCACTGCAGTGCCGATTTCAACTGAATCACCGTCTTCCTGGAAAGCCGGATGTTCTCCTTCTCAATGAACTTGCAAAGAACAATTTCCTGTAAAGATAAGATATATGACTGTTAAGATAAAATAGCCGGATAGAAATAAAATTAGACGGACTGTAATGAGTGCAGTGAATGAAGAATAGGACCTGTGCGGAAGAGTTAATGGCCACCACTGAGAATTTGGTTTAAACCGTCTCATGAGCCTCCAAAAAGCTGCTAAATGAAGTTGGCGTAGCTGATCATAACCTTGAAAGCAATACAAGTGCAGCAAAAATATTTAAACCTTCGGGGTTTCATCAACGCCTTATATAATTGTAGCAAGCCATCCCTACTGCTGTACACAAATCTTCCTGTTTTAAAGCTAACCTATCATTTCCCTTCTTCACCGCCTGCTGCACATTCATGCTTACCTTCAGCTATTACTGTATAAGGACACCCAAGTCGCGTTGCACCCTCCCCTTTGCCTAACCTATGGCAATTCAGATAATAATCTGTCTTCCTGTTTTTGTTACTGAAGTGGATACCCTCACAATTATTCAAATTATACTTCATCTAACATGCATTTGCCCACTCACTCAACTTGTTCAAATCACACTGAAACATCTCTGCCTCCGCCTCACTGTTCACGTCCTACCCAGCTTTGTGTCGTCTGTAAATTTGGAGATGTTATATTTAGTTCTATCATCTAAATCGTTCATATATCTTATGAACAGCTAAGGTCCAAGCACTCGAGAATCCCACTCGAAAAAAAAGACTCGTTTATTCGTACTCTTTGTTTCTTTTTGTCAACTGGTTCTCCATCCATGTTCGGGAAGGAATTTCGTTTAAATCTTCAAATCTGCACAAAGAACTAAACGTTGGTGTGGCACCAAATGTCAACTAACTGGAAGGTCCCTTTATAAAAATTTTGACATGCCGCATAATATTATGTGACCCAACTTGAGTCGAGTTAAAACTACAATGTTCTGATTTCATTGTGCGTGAGAACTAAGCACTGGAACCAGTCACAGAAACAGTTACGGGCGAGATGAGTTACAGAGGTGATCAGTTTTCAATGTTTCAATGTTGCAAAACAAAATCAATGAGAACAGAGAAATAACTTGCATGCTATCCCAAAAACGTATAAAAATCGAGGGACCGGATTTCCTTTAACTGACGAATGCAGTTTCTATGACGTATGCGGATGCACCGAGGCAACCACCGACCATCACGGGCTACTGGTGATCTTTCATTTGAATTTGCAGAATTGGAAGTGGTTGCGGATAATATCGAAGCATGGGTGGAATTCTCCAAATTTATACTAGATTCGTAACCCTCGAAGCTCAGCGCTTTAATCATAGTCGCTCATCCACTTCTAGAAATCCGCCAATGATTCCTCAGCGATGTGCGATGGGCTCCAGACTTCAGATTGAGGCTGAATGTCATATTTAGGCAACACTTCTCGAGCCCACTAGAGGTCCTTAGTCTTCGTCGAGCCAATCATGGCATTGTTGTCTAACCATTACCATCATCGTCTTTCCATCCTCATATCCCACCAATATCCAGGAAATTAAACAGTGGAGGCAACAGGAAAGACCTTAGCGGCCCAGTATTAAGTAACGCGATTGGATCCATTAACACCTAAAAGAGACTTATGATGAAGAAGGCAATTCCTTCAAATACCCCTTCTCCTCTGCAATATTGCCTTGTTCTAGCCTCTGTTCTGCTATAGTTTGAGCCTGCAATGATTTGCTGAAAAAGCAGAGCTTTTCTCCTGAGCCGAAAGGTCACTTAAATTGGAAGCGAAATTGATTGTATTCCACCTTCAATTACCTGCTTCAGGACTATTTTGAGCTTTACTAATGGTTTCCTTAAAATGCAATCCATCTCGATTCACCTACATCCAATACCATTAGCCGGCCAAATTTCGAAATCTGGTGCGGCAGTTTGACCGCTACATATGCTGGGATATAAGAACAATCGATCGCTCATAGCAAGTTTGGCCATTCTTCCGACACATTACGTCCCACCAGCTCAATCTGCGCCGTCAACATTTCACCTAACAACGTTTCCATGTTTTGATTTTTTGATGAGACCTCCGTGTGCTCCCTGACAGACTCTTCCATCCACGCAACTTCAGGACACAAACACAATATTTTCTCAGTCTCATTCTCCCCACGTATAAGTCCCGATCGCTTGTGGAATTCACTATAGTAGGAAATGTTTTGGCTATCGTGTTGGCTATTAAAATCTTGGTTACTCCCGAAGGGAATCCTATTGAGCCATCCTTTCACTAAATAACACATCATATAAACCTTGGCAGAATAGTTTTTTCTAAGAATTAGGGCGATTTCATTGGTTTGAGGGTGATTTAGCTGTTTGGATCGGAAACTGGCTAGGTGAAAGAAGCCTGAGGGTGGTGGTTGATGGGAAATGTTCATCCTGGAGTTCAGTTACTAATGGTGTACGCAAGGATCTGTTTTGGGGTCACTGCTGTGTGCCATGAAGGCGTAGAAGGATGGGTTAGTAAATTTGGGAATGACACGAAGGTCGGTGGAGTTGTGGATAGTGCTGAAGGATGTTGCAGGTTACAGAGGGATATAGATAAACTGCAGAGCTGGGCTGAGAAGTGGCAAATGGAGTTTAATGTGGAAACGTGTGAAGTTATTCCCATTGGAAGTAGCAATAGGAGTAAAGAGTACTGGGCTAATGGTAACATTCTTGGTTGTCTAGATGAGCAGAGAAACCTCGGTGTCTATGTAATAGGTCCTTGATGAAATAAGAATCTAACAACTGCTCTAAAGTTCTCTTTACTATAAGGGCCTATTGTGGGGTTCCGTTGAAACCAAGGTTCATGCCTCCATTGAGAGCAATGGTTCAGTTCCTGAATGCAGATGAAGACTCTGCTGTCTACAACCGCAGTGCGCGTGATGAGATCGATGCGTCGTTCAGTCACGTGAGCATGAAACAGGCTACTCCTGGTTGGACATCCAAGCTCCAGGTGCTCATTGCAACAAGTCTGTGAGCCAACGTTTTGCGAAGTTGCAATGCGTTTGTGAACTGCTAACTTCCGATTTATGCAGCAATGCCGGAAATGCCTGTTGAAACAGCTTTTTCACGAAGACCCCAAAGTGGGAATGGCCGCTCCACGCGCTCGTCAAGCAAACTGTTGATATAGTCTCAGCTTCATACAATTCAGTCAGGCAACCCCAGTGGTTCAGCTGGGAGCGATTATGCGTTCGAGCTGGAAGGTCTCAGATGTAGGTTCCACCTCCGAATTGTTGACCGTGGAAGCAGCATCCATGCCTGCAAAATCTTTTGAGCACCATCCTCCGAGAGAGATGAACATGAAGATATTTAAAGCGGGCAAACATTTCAGCCGATGTCTCTATCAGCATGCCTGGTTTTGTTCTGTGTCACTGTCAGTATGTGGAGCCCGTGAAATATCACATAATCAACTAACATGCCCATAGAAAGAACTGCGCTTGCTAGTTCCATGGTTGACCGATTTTGACAAGTCCTGAAATACATACTGCAGCAGTTGGTGTGAAAACATGACGGCAGAGGGTTCTACCCCTGTGCCATTGTCAACATATGTAACTGAGTTGGTATGCAAGAGCAGCAGAAGTGCAATCAAATAATCTGCAATCACATGGTCAAACTATTCCTCACCCCTTCATTACTATGACCCGGGAGATCAACACTGTTATTAATGAGGAAAACGTATGAGCAAGAGTACTAAGAGTGCTCAAGCATTATTTGGTGAAATTACAACATGGCGTTATCTGTATGCTCAACAATGGAGACCGCCCACTGTTGATATTCTAGTTCAGATTCAGGTAATTGCCCAAGATGCAGATGAAATTAATCGTGATTTCGTGGAGTTTACAAAGCGAGATAAAGGCAACGGGTTTTCCCTTTTCACTGTAATTCCTTTTGCCTTGCTCAAGACAATTCGAGCATAATTGTCTCGGACGGCATTTTATTGTCCATCCCTAACTGCTGGACCTACACACATCTAGGCGAGTGGAGAGCATTCTATCGAACTCCTGGACAGGTATTAATACAAATCGAAAGAACTGTGGATGCTGTAAATCAGAAAGAAAAACAGAAGTTGCTGGAAAGTGAAGTCAACCTTTACATTTCGGGTCCGGTGACCCTTCCTGACATGTCTACCTAGATAGTGGGTAGAAATTGGGAAGATAGGCGGCGAACTACACGTAATTAATTGCCTTGGTCTCTGATTTGTTCTTGTAACTGCAATTTACATATGGCTGGTCCAGTTCACTTTACAGTCAATGTTGATTTCCAGGTTGACAATGGAGAATTCACCGTTGGTAATGCCATTGAATGTCAAAGGGCAATGGTTACATTCTCTTTCATTGGAGATTGTCATTGCCTCACATTTGGGTAACACAAAATGGGGCTTGTTGCATATGAGTGCGGGCTGCTTCAACATCTATGGAAGTGCAAATGATATTGCATATTGTGCAATCATCAGCCAACACCCCGCTTTTGACTTCGGATGGAGGAGAGCACAAAACGAAACAGCTGAAGATGGTTGGACTCAGGACACGACATTGAGGACCTTTTAACGTCATATCCTCATTTTTGAAGACTTCCTATTTGCCAGCCAGTCCTTTACCTGCAAACATCTGCCCCCAATCAACTTTTAAACCTTTTGCCCAATTCTGTCAAAATTGACCTTCCTCCAGTTTGGAACTTTAAGTTTTAGATCCTCTTTATCCTTTTCTATCACTATTTTAAAACTAATGGGATTATGGTCGCTCGCCCCAAAGTGCTCCCCCACTGACACCTCAGTCACTTGCCCTGCCTTATTTCCCAAAAGTAGGTCAGGCTTTGCACCTTCTCTAGTGGGTACATCTACACATTGAATCAGAAAATTTTCTTGTACACACTTAACAAATTCCTCTCAACCTAAACCTTTAACATTATGACAGTTCAAGTGTCAAAGTTAAAATGCCTTACCATAACCACCCTATTATTCTTACAGATAACTGAGATCTCCTGAGACATTTTTTTCTCAATTTCCCTCTGACAATTTGGGGGTCTATAGTACAATCCCTGTAAAGTGATCGTCCCTTTTTTATTTCTCAATTCCACCCAAATAACTTCCCTGGATGTATTCCCAGGAATATCCTTCCTAAGTTCAGCTGTAATGTTGTCCCTTATCAAAAACACCACCTTCCAAGCCCCAGAACCTCACCTCTCTTTCTCCCCTTTCTATGCTTCCTATAGCATTTTTATTCTGGAACATTAAGCTGCCATTCCTGTCCATATCTCTGCAATTGTTCTTATATCCAAATTCCATGTTCGTAAGCATGCCCTGAGTTCAGTTGCCTTCACTATTCGGCCTCTTGCATTGAAATAAATGCAGTTTCATTTATCAGTCCTACCTTGTTCCTGCCTGCCCTCAGTGTTTGAGTTGCACCTTTTTTCAACTGTACTAGTCTCAGTCCGATTGCTTTGCTCACTGTCTCTCTAGGTCCCACCCCATCTCCCCGCCTCCCACACCTTACTAGTTTAAATCCTCCTGAGCAGCTCCAGCAAATCTCCCTGCCAGCGTATGAGCCCACTTCCAATTCAGGTGTAATCCATCCTTCTTATAAAGGTTACCTCTACCCCAGAAGAGATTCCAATGATCCAAAAATGCGAACCTTTCTCCCCTGCACCAGCTCCTCAGCCACACATTCATCTGCTCTTGCCTCCTATCCCTACCCTGACTAGCTCGTAGCACTGGGATTAATCTAAATATTAATATCCTCGAAGACCTCCTTTTAAAATTTCGCCCTGAATTCCTATAATCTTTCTTCAGAATCTTACCCTTTTCCCTTCCTATGCCATAAGTTCCAATGTGTGCAATCTGCTGGCCCTTAGCCCTTTTGAGAACATACTGCACCCTCTCTGAGATACCCTTGATCCTGGCACCACGGAGGCAACACACCTTTGTGATTTCTCGCTGTTGGCTGCAGAAAATCTGTCTGTGCCTCTGACTAGAGAGTCCCCTTATCACAATCGATTGCTTAAAACCTGACGTACCCTTGACTACATTAGAGCCAGTCTTGGTACCAAGACCTGGCTGTTTGTGCTACATTCCCCTGACAGTCCATCACCCCCTACACTGTCCAAAACAGAATGCTTTTTTGAGATGAGGATAGCCATTACCTATCTCTCTCTCTCCTACATTTCCTGGAGGTAACCCACCTGACTGTATCTGTGGTTTTTCAACCTTCATATAACTGCCATTCATCACATCCTGTCCTGTCCTGATTTTCTCGAACTGCTGCTCCAAACAAGCCATGGGATTTGATAGGATTCGCAACCAAACACACTTTCTGCAGACATAATCATCAGCAACATGGAAACTCTCCATAATCTCCCATATCTGACAGGATGAGCACAACACTCTACGAAAGGCCATCTTTGCACCTCAACAATCTACAGACTCAGAAAATAGCACCACCTTACTGTTCAAATACACTTGTTCCAGACTGATTTAGTATCCATGCTTTTTATTTTTTAAATTTAATCACAAGACAGATTTCAATAAAATATATAATCAAAAAAGAACCCACTCGACTCACAATTGTAGATTTGCAGTAAGGTGACACGTAAAAGGTATGCACTTAGCTTCTCCAGAGCTATGAGCTCTCCCACACAAGTTCCTCCAAGGTCACCTGTCAATTTCACTGTTGGTTAATTTTTCTTAGATGCACTCTGATGTCCAGAGATACTTGAACTCAAGCAGCAAAGGCTGTAGCTGTGAAGATTCACTGCTGTGTCAGACATAATTCTTAGACATTATTATCATCATTGGAATTTCGTTTTCAGAACAGAGGCAATTTCTGTTAATGTTTATCTTCAAACAAAAACATTTGAAAGTCCTTCTGGATCAGAGGCTTAAATCCAAGATTTATCAGAAAACAAGTGACTACAGAGAATTATGGTTTTATGGAAATATGTTTATGTGCTGAGTTTATGATATGTATGTGAAAATTTTAAGGCTTTTAATAAACGTGATCTCTCAAGCCAATTTTTATTCTGGGATCTGATCTTGAACAATGTCATCAACTGACATCATAACACTTGCAGTAGGGAACGATAGGAGAAATCCCGATAAGTTGTTGAAGACGGATGAGGGCTAACCTCATAAGGTTGAGAGCAAATCTGAGCATATTTTAATAGATTCAAAGATAAAGAATAAAATCCTGTTTGATTTCCTGGTTACTTCCTGCACTTGAGTTCTTATCTTTTGGATTCATTAAGTAGGACAGCCAGTCTAGAGCACCATTCCTAGAGCTCTGCAATTTATCCCCATAAAAAAAATATTTGTACCAAAATGGGCAATTTGTTTTTTTTCTGCACTTTGCATTTCCAAATTTTAATTCACTCACTGAATCTACTAACATCATTTATAGACTTGTTGAAGATTGGTATCCTTTCAAAACTGACTTCTTTATCACATTTCCTGTGCAGTAGAGATCTTAATTAACTGTTGTTATGCAAGAACTAGACGTCCCAAAACATTAATGAACTTCTAATAGATAGGCACTAAAGGAGCACAAGAAAGGTCACAAGAATCTTTGGGTTCACCGAGGTCACAATGTTACATTTCACTGATGTCAGAGATTTATCTGACTCCACATGCATCCTGATAGCATGGGAAATAAGAAGTTTTGTTCTGAGGAACAAATGACAAATAGCCTTCACGTGAACATGGCAAACGGGACAATGGTTATTCTGGGGAGATCTAATAGAAACTTACAAGATAATGCATGGCTTAGAAAGGGTGGACGCTGGGAAGTTGTTTCGGTTAGGTATGGACATTAGGACCCGTGGGCCTAGCCTTAAAATTAGTGGGGGTCAATTTAGAAAGGTAACGAGAAGACATTTCTTCAGCCAGAGAGTGGTGGGCCTGTGGAATTCATTGCCATGGAGCGCAGAGGAGGCCGGGATGTTCGATGTCTTCAAGGCAGAGATTGATAAATTATTGCTCTCCCAAGGAATTAAGGGCTACGGGGAGAGTGCGGGTAAGTGGAATTGAAACACCCATCGGCCATGATTAAATGGCGGAGTAGACTTGATGGGCCGAATGGCCTTGCTTCCACTCCTATGTCTTCTGATCTTATGAAGTTGTCCTTGACTGATTCGACCATTAAATGCCCGCTAAAATGCTCAAGGAACAACTCCATTGTATGAAAAAGAACATAAATGTGAGCAAGAAATAAAGTTGGATAGCACACTCCATTTATTAGATTAAGCAAAGTACTGCTTACGAACTTCACTGAATATTGTGCCAACACTGGGTTGGCTGTCGCACAGTGTAGCAAAACAAACCATAACTTATAGCCAATGTTTCAGGCATTTCCAGCAACATGTCTTACTGTACTCTGAAACACCAGTAGGCTACGTCACCAGAGGTCGCAGCATAATTCAACACAATCGTGATGGAGACATCCACGTTGATTCTAGATCTTAATCTAGGCTCTAGATCTTCATGGCATCAGATCTCAGCTAACTGCCTCTGTCCTTTCTCAGGCGAGGAATCAGTGCTCTTCAATTCTAGACACTGCTTTGAATGGGTATTACTTTGGATAAGAGATTAAAATGCTGGTCAAATCTTAAGGACGTATCTCCCAATTGTGCCTGTGCTGGGTGGTTAGGAAACCCTATTTATCCTCACCCTCACCAATCAATTGCAAAGTTACCTCTCTGGAGCAGGCTACAATGGCCACATGAACCACTTTTCATCCGAATTTATGTTCAAAGATATTTGACCTGTCGTTTCTTGCAGGCCGTACTTCAATCCTCCACACCAAAATGTGGTACAATTGTCAAGTTCGTCAATTGAGTGCTGAAGTGTCGAGTTGTTAGAGGTTTACATAGACGAAAGCCTCAGCCAAATAATGTAACCAAATTTAAACTTTGTTCAAGGTCTGAGAGTTGCTTACTTTGTTCTGTTCTTACCCAGAAAGAAATGTATTGCAACATTAACTTTAATTAAACGACTTTTGTTCTGCCATGTATAATGTTGCAATTTATGATGTCCTATGACTTGTGTATGAAATATATTGCAGTAACAAACTGATACTTGTTACGAGCTGATCTCTTCGATTTTGTTCATCCCTGCTCCCGTTTTAATTATGTTCGTGCAATGTTGATGTGACGCTTTACCATTATCTAGTGCTGACGCTTATATTGAAGCATCTTAGAATTTATTATTTTTAACATTTACTAAAATTACTAATATCTAGGCTCAAATCTATGTCATTCCGGGCATCTGATCTATTGTTTCAGGTATCCAAGCAATCTATATGATCTACTCCTATACTGTACGCATAATTTTATGGGAAGGGTACAGCAGGATTACTTACAGTCCTTAGCATCAACTTTTCAAAAATGACCGATCGTCCGAGCAGCCAATGTAAAATTGGCAACTATAGCTGAGCGGCACGGTGTCACAGTGGTTAGCACTGCTGCCTCACAGCGCCAGAGACCCGGAAAGAAGAATAATAGTTTTAGGAAAGTCTGAGACTAGTAAAGTTTGGTGTTAACAGGGATTTGGTTACTGGTGTACCCAGAGCACAGATTATTCTTTATGACGAAAATGTAATAATTAGGGAGAAAAATTATATTTAGAACTTTATTGTAGGAGTGCACGAATGTTGAAATCTAATGTCAATTATGTAGGATTTTAAAGATACCGCAGCCCAAGTACACAGTCCGTTTGCAGTCTCCTGAAATAAGGAAGAAGGTGCTTCTTCAGAAGAATTGTGTGAAGTTTGCACATTCTCCCCGTGTCTGCATGGGTTTTCTCCGGGTGGTCCGGTTTCCTCCCACAGTCCAAATGTGTGCAGGTTAGGTGAATTGGCCATGCTAAATTGCCCACAGTGTTAGGTGCAAGGGTAAATGTAGGGGAATGGGTCTTGGTGGGTTGCTCTTCGGAGGGTCGGTGTGGACTTGTTGGGCCGAAGGGCCTGTTTTCGCTCTTTAAGTAATCTAATTGCAATGGAGATTAACTATCTTGAATCCTGGGATGAAAAGTCTGCTTTATGAGTTGAGTAGAAATATTCTTTGGAGGTTGGAAACGGGAAATGGGACCGGTCGTAACATGCGATTGACAGAGGAATTGACAAGAAAAGTGCTGATTAATGGCAGCAGAGACTCAATCTAAGGATCACCATCTCAGGTAAAGAGCGGACCATGTAGGACGACATGAAATTTGATCAGAATCAGAGTATCATGAATCATTGGAACTCTTTGTTCAAAGGAGCTATGTCAATGCTATATAGAAGTGTGTGGTCGATACACTTCGGAATAACAAGGGGATATGCAGATAAATGGGGTGAGAATTTTAATGTAAGAGTTCAGCCTTGATCTTACCGAATGCCAGAGCATGGTGGCTAGTAAAGTATGCTCAATTCCTCTTCCTATTTATTGGAATAATGCTCACATTAAAGTCAATTTGCGGTTGTTTAACTTCCAAATCGAGAACTATTGATAGAGCTCTTCGGCCATGAGTCGACACGATAACGCCTAAATCATTTTATAGGAGTCATTCCATACCAGAAGGCAGAAGATATCGATATAAGTACGGCTGCCAAAGAAACCTTCTTAAACTCTCTTAGTGTTTTCATAACGAGTGTCCAAACAATTGTTTCATAGGGGCAATGGAGGTCCTCATTTAAAATGCTTGATACTTGAAGCAGTCTGACAAAGATGCAGTAAGACATAACGAACAGCCGTACAGATAGTCAGGGACGCAAAATTGAATTTCAAGACCGATATGATTCATCGAGTCATGGAATCCATAATAGCTACATACACAAAATGTTTGTGGGGTTGAAATAGGGGAGGGAGAGCATGATGATATAGCTTTAAAAAGTTTAAAATAGAATGTATCTAGTGCAAGAGATTGTTTCTCGAGGGAGGCAGTGAGTGTAGAATTTACAGAGAGCTGTGAATGACCATCTCGATAAGATATTAAGAGATGGGTGCAAAGGTTATGGTGCAATGTGGCCACTACAAATAAGTGGCGACCACATGTATCACAAAGATCTAGTTGCATCCCATGTGTTTTTAATAAACATACTATCCTCCACACTCCACTCCCAAAGGTTCAATGTTAAAGTACTCTTGCGGCTTTCTAATTGGCTATAAGTCGAACTCATTTGAATGTTACGAATACCATTATATTAGTTCTTTGCGAGTTATTGAAAAATTGGAACTGATATGAAGTATTGGCTCGGTCAAGTTGACGTGACGTTTCGGCTGAGTCGGGGTAATCCAACTTCCGACCAACTTCGGTGATGGGTTCCGATTCAGGCAGAGCCTGAGATACACAGCCTAGGCACAGAATCCACCTCCGTGCACAATGAATACTCTGTCGATTATGACATTCTTAAATGTTGAACAGAAAGTTTTTTTTCGAAGCGCAAAGTAGTATATTATCTTTATACCAAACTTAGCAGCACCGTTCTCCCTCAAACCCCGACAATGCTTATTATCGGATTAATTAATTCTCGACTCTTTTGCGGTGTACAAAATATACGGGATGTTTCATTGACTGGCAACTGCAATTGCGCAGGATTGTCTATGAGGACATTGGGAACATCTCAAGGACGGGGCGGATTTGCAGTGGGTGGGGCGTGATATAAATGCTCGTTCCCTGTGTTAGTCAGACGTTTGAAGAGAATCTCCAGCATCGGCTGGGAAATGTCTGGAAGTAGATTGGAAGCCATGACCACCGCTAGTTCCTCGCAGAATTCCAACAACGACGACGACGACGCCATGGACAAGATTCAGCCCTCGACCTATTACATGAATCAGAACAATTTCGCGTTCTGCGGCTACTGCTTAAAGATCGCTCGGAACACGAGCGCAAACCTGGGGGTGTCTGCTTATGTCTGGGACGCGGTGAGTTCATTAACTGGTCAGATCCAAGAAAGGCCGGTCTGTCACCCTTATGTGCGAGTTAATTTTAAGACTTTGCCACCTACTTTTCAATTGCTCAGAAACTTTCGATTTACAAAGAGTTCAGCAATTTGTAATGTCTGCTGGAATCCAGCGCCCTGGCGTGTTGAATTTGGGTGGGTGCAGGCTCCGAGGGAGGTATGGTCGGTCTCCTATCTCCGCCCCGGTACATACGGATCGGGAAGAGGCGTTCACGGCAATTGAGGACCTTAGGTGTGGGGACCATAGCCAGCAAACATTACCACGTGTCCTTGCGGGGTTTCCCGGGCACCCTCCCTAAGGCCATGGCTGAAATAGCAAAGGGAAGGAGATCTATAGGATGGAGAGTTGGGGGCAGGGGAGGTAGGGCCGGTGGGGCGTTTGGGAATAATTGAAACGCCACCGTGCTTTTGATCTCCCTCTCCAGCCACGTTCTCTTCATCATTCCCATTTGGATTCTCCTTTTGATTCTACCTGCATCAGCTCAGCTTCTTAATGAGGCCAAAGGGCCTGCCATCCTCGCGATGGCTGACAGCGGCAGATCGTGGGATTTTCACCCCAGGTGCCCTTGACCCCAACTGGACTGTGAACCGTCTGTGTGGCGCAAAATGGGGAGGAGTAATGGATTTTGCTGTCCCGCCAACCTGCTGTCTAACGCCCGTAGCTCCGGTAAAAGCCAACCCCAAATGCATTGTCTCTGCTGTGCATGAATTCCTCACAGACATTTGACAAGTCTTGCTCATAGCAAAGGTTAGACTTTTCGAACTGGTTAAATAACTTGAGCTCAGAAGTGTCGGCTTTTTTTTCTTGCAACCTGTCTGACAGTCAGTCTCTGGTGACATGCCCTGAGCAGCTATTTAAAAAGGAAACCCCGGTTCCAAACACCTACGGAATCCAAGGATACCGATGACAAATCCGCTTTTATCTTCACCACGGCATCATTTTGTGTCATGACGTCCAGCTAGCGTTCACGGGGTTGGGTTAAACAGCACAAATACAAGTGTCTTCTTCGGTACAGTGGTAGTGTCCCTACCGCTGGACCGGTAGGCCCGGGTGCATGTCCCACCTGCTCCAGAGTTGTGTAAACACAACTTGATTGGAAAGTTGATTGGAAAAAAAACTTAATTTTAAAAAGACACAATTAATGGAAAATATGTACTTCCGGACTCAGCGCTGCAGCAAGCGACACATCAAGTCAAGCGGGTTAGACCTGATTCGATGAAAGTTGCCAGGTGATAACATTTGTTCCCAGTGTCCCCCTATCTCCAGAGGAAGTCGCTCGCATCCATGACCCATATTGATTTGGGGTAAGCAGTGAATCACAAATGAGTGAAATGGGTTAATTCTGAAAAGTGTGTTCTCTGTTCAATATTTTCAGGGTGTTGCTCTTTGCCGCTACTTTGAGAAGGAGAACATTAGTTTCACTGGGAAGAAAGTGATTGAGCTGGGATCGGGCACTGGAATAGTGGGAATGCTAGCAACATTGCTAGGTGAGTAACAGATGGCTTGTAAACGACCTTTACCATTTTGTTGAATGCTGGCCATATAAAATTAGTTTTGTGAAGGAGGGAAAGCGTGTTAGGAGGATTGTACGGGCGCACTTGTGTGTGTTGGAGGGTGACAATGAAAAAGAATAGAACACTGCAGTTGATCGTTCAAAAGCGGAAAACCTCCTAGCCCGCCCCCCTCCTCTACTCTATGGCAAGCTTCAGAGTGACAGTAAATCCACAGTACATTCTAACAACCTGCCCACTCGCTTCTATACATTTAACATTGACCATTTCAAAGATGAAACTCCTGCCTTTGTAGTATACTGCATGTGACACCAGAGGAATAATGTTGATGTCGAATACAAAACAATATCCAAATACCAGTGATATGATGTCGTGGTTTGGGGCCATCGAACGCGTTGAGCTTGTAAATTGGAGTTAAGAAAAGTAGTAAAGCAGAGCGATGTTCAGTCTCAGTGCAGATGATAACCAAATATTTTAATGTACATGTTGGATATTGCATTGTGGGATATTCAGAGATGGCAAACTTCAGAAAGATGAGATGAACAGCCACCGTTTTTCTTACAGCTGTGAACTTCACTCGATCCAATAATATCTTTAAAATCATGCACGTGTCTTGACAGAGTAAAATGGGGAGAGCTGATTCTTCTGAATGGTTGTTATCGAAAACGCGCATGTTTAGGATAATTGACAAAAATCACGAGAGATATTAGGAACATTTACCTCACTTCCTTTCCACAATATATCACATGAAAAGCTGGTAGAAACAGTGTCAATGATGACTTTCAGGAACCCACATCCTCCAACCTCATAGTCTGGGAACCCCACCACACCTGATTCTACCTCCTACCCAACATCCACAAACATGACTGCCCCAATCGACCCATTGTCTCAGCCTGATCCTCCTCCACCGAACTTATCTCTGCATACCTTGACACCATCCTGTCCCCTTTAGTACAGCAACTCCCAAACTATGTTCAGGACACCAGCCACGCCCTCCCCCTCCACTTCCTCCATGACCTTCCTTTCCGCAGCCCCCAATACCTTATCTTCACCATGAACATCCAATAACTGTACACATCTATCCACCATGACAAAGGCCTCTGTACCCTAAATTTCTTCCTCTCACGCTGACCCAGCCAGTATCCTTTCACTGACACTCTCATTCGATTGGCTGGACTGGTCCTCACTCCCAACAACGTCTCCTTCCAGTCCTCCCCCATCCTCCAAACTAAAGGGATAGCCATGTGCACTCGCATGGGTCCCATCTATGCCTGCCTCTTCATCAGGTATGTGGAATGGGTCCATCTTCTGTAGCTTCATTGGCATCATTCCCCACCTTTTATTCCATTACATCAATGACTGTATTGACGCTACCTCATGTTCCCGCAAGGAAGTTGAACAGTTCATCAACTTCACAAATACTTTTCACCCCAACTTCAAGTTCACCTGGACCATCTCAGCCACCTCCTTCCCCTTTGTAGACCTCTCTATCTCAATTTCCGGCAACTGACTCAACATGGACAACCACTACAAACCCACAGACTCCCACAGCTATCTAGTCAACACCTCCCCCACCACGCTGCCTCCTGTAAAACCACTATCTCTTATTCCCAACTCCTCTAACTCCACCGTATCTGCTCCCAGGAGGACCAATTCCACCGTAGAATATCCCAGATGGCTTCCTTCTTACCATCCCACGTGGTCGACAATGCCCTCCAGTGCATCTTTTCCACTTCCTGCACCTCTACCCCTAAACACCACCCCTCTAACTGTAAGAAGGACAGAACCTCCCCCCCGCCCCCCCCCCCCCATACTCACCTTCTACCCCACTAACCTCTGGAGACATGACATGATTGTCCACATTTCTGCCACCTACAAACATGCCCTACTACCAGAGATATATTTCCTTCCCACCCGTATCTGCGTTTCAGAGGGACCATTCTCTCCTTGGCACACTTGTGAGGTCCACACCACCCACCAACTCACCCTCTCCTCCATGCCATTGGAAGAAGTGCAAAACCTGGGTTCACCCCTCAGGTCTGTCCAAGGCCCCAAAGGATCCTTCCACATCCATCAGAAATTTATCTGTACTTCCACACACATCACCTACTGCATCCTTTGCATCCGATGTGGTCTCCTCTACATTGGAGGGACGAGATTAACTTCCTTCCCCGCGCACTTTAAAATAAATTAGACTTCCTTATTTAAACGACAGGAATTTACGTTCCGGTGAAGTGTTCCTTGTTTAGATCAATGTCTGAGCATTTGCGTTAGGGCCACTCGGTGCACAATTACTCAATGTGAGTGAATCCCGGAATTCACCAGGACATCACTGAGTACTGTGATCAAATAGCATAGTAGCGTGCTGTCAGGGCCAACCTTCAACGTGGATGAATAACTTCTCTCTTCGTCTTGTCAGGTGGAAATGTTACCTTTACAGATCAGCCGAACGCACTGCAGCAGATAGAACACAACATCACCATCAACATCCCTGCTGCCTGTAGACACCGTATAAATGTCCGCCCCCTGATTTGGGGTGAAGACCACATTAGATTTACCAACGAGTATGATTTCATTCTGGGTTCGGATCTTGTTTACAGCTCAGCTTCGTACTCCTCACTGATCAGAACATTGCATTATCTCGCTCATCCAGATACCATCATCTACCTGGCTTCCGCCTTCCGAAAAGGAAATGGCTCCCTATCTTTTCACGACGTGCTTTTACCCGTGTACTTTAAATGCTTGGTTGTTGACAAGTTAGCGGACAAGGATATTACTGTGTACAAAATGACCAAAATTGGAAGAGGTCCTGAGGACTGGTTCCTAATGTAAATGTGGAAACTTTAGCTTAAAGACACTGACGCTGGGGGTCGTGATAAGGGGCTCATTTTCCCTGTTCGTTCTATATAATTCAGAATCTAGATTCTTCAAGGCTATGTTATGGATTGTCTTCTTCTATCATGTGGGTCATAATCTTCCAGGCATTCAATTTTTCCTAAATAGCTCAGTTTGTCATGATGAGTATCCAAATAACTAAATCAACATAGTGAGCCAATAATTAAATTGCATGTCATGCGCGCTCCCCAGTGGTTAGCACTGCTGCCCCACAGCGCAAGAGCCCCGAGTTCGATTTCGCCAGAGACCCAGGCGATCGTGTGGAGTTTGCTCATCCTCCCCGTCTCTGCGTGTCTGAGTAGGTTTCCTCCGGGTGCTCCGGTTTCTTCTCACAGTCCAAAGATGTGCAGATTAAATGAATTGGCCATGCTAAATTTCCCAGTCTGTCCAGGCATGTGCAGGCTAGGTGGATGAGCCGTGGGGAAATGCACGGTTAAGGGAATAGGGAAGGGTGCTCTTAGGAAGGTCGGTGTGGGTTCGATGGCCCTTCTTCCACACAACGACGTGTGACCTCTATTTGAAACATATTTCAAACAATATTTAGTAATATAACATATACAGATAAATATGTGTCATGATAAAAGCTGTCGGTGTAAAACTTAGAGACAAGTTTACAGGTAACCTGCTGCTTCCCCACGTGAAAGCCACTGCACTCTGTCATTGTCGGTCGATTGACGTTAATGGATATATTCGCACTGCTTTACTGGGAACCATCGACGTAATTGGCCCATTTGTGCACTTTGTAGTACATTTATGTTTAGGTTGGCGAAATTTACTGTAAAGTACCGTTCGTATGTAAGAATGTCACTGTATACTCCCACCCAGAGATCGGTTATAGTCATCATAGATGTTCGACGCAACAATTACGTCTGCCAACCTTGCCCACAGAGTTGTCAGTTAACACAGGATCGATGGCAAAAGAGCCAGTGACGTCATTTGTCGATGTTAATTAATGTCCGCCATCTTCGATAAATAACAACCAAGTTATCAATTGCAGGCGTTTTGACAAGCATGAAGTTGGAAACAATGAGCACCCTTCTCATATATTCTACTGCAAAGCGTCGAATACATAGAACACCTACGTCTGACGCAGAACGGTTTTAGTGTTGAATTGAATTTGGGAATGGTTAAGTTGAACCCTGTCAATATGTTTCATTGTGACTGTGAAAAATGCAGTCGTGCTACTTCTGAGTGACAACTTAATGCACAGATGGAATGAAATAAATGTATTGTATGCCACGGGCTAAACTGTCTTCTGGCGAAGGCATATTACTTTCAACGCAGGCTAGTGGATAATAACTGGAAGAATTAAAATTGCAACGTTGTAATTTGTTCGCCCGTGCATCTAATTTTTCCACCCTTGTGGCAGCCGCTGATGCGCGTGAGAAACGGGGGAATTTCCAAAGGTATTTTCAGTGCAAAATAAAACACAATGATTTTTGCTCGCTGTCGCGAAAAATGTCAATGTGTCAGCGAATCCTGCAACGCAGAAAGAGGTCAGTCGTACTATCATGTTTATGGCCGTTCTTTACTTAAATTGTCCGACTTCATGGCTCAGCGGTTAGCACTGCTGCCTCACAGCACCAGGGACCTGGGCTCGTCTCCCGCCTCGGGCGACTGACAGTGTGGAGTTTGCACATTCTCCCTGTGTCTGCGTGGGTTTCCTCCGGGTGCTCCGGTTCCTCCCACAATCCAAGGGCGTGCAGTTTAGGTGAATTGGTCATGCTAAATTGCCCATAGTGATAGGTGCTTTAGTCGGGGTAAGTGTCGGGTAGGGGAATTGATTTGGGTGGGTTACGCTTCGGAGGGTCGGTGTGGACAGGTTGGGCTGAAGGGCCTGTTTCTACGTTGTAGGGAATCGAATCTAATCATCTCAGAACTCAATTTTATGTTGCCCTGCAAACTGGTCCCAGTCACATAAGCGTCTAGATGACTGTTGCACGTTTACAAGGAATCGTCTTCTTCCAATCTTAAATAAATTGCAGTCTAGGTCTTAAATATCTCCGGATGAAAAATGCACCCTTATTTTCATCTGTTGGAGAAATTAGTCCAGAGATACACATTTGCTGTCCCCCATCCCCCCCCAACACACACATGCCCTACACTCCTGGGTGCACAAACAAATGATGCCTAGATTTTAAACATCTATTTCTCATGCCTCCCCGAATGCTGACATCGACCAAAATCACTCCATCAATGCTCCCTTCCAGTCTCCGTTTCTCAATTTCGACCCACCAACTCAGCACAATCTTAGCAGGAGACACTTGTGGCTCCATATTTTCATCACCCGAGGTTGTCAGGCAGTGTCTTGATGACCCACAGTCACATAGCATTAGTTTCTCCTGAGCTGTAGAGTTCCCTCGTTCAGGGTAGTGAAATTCAATGGCCAAGTTTTGAGATGCTCCTCCAGGCCTTGCTCTGTCCATAGGCTTTTTGACCTCGTTTCCCCTCCTAAGGGAAAGCAGCAATGCAATGAAATTTTAGGGGAAACCAGTTCACGCTGGCAGCCAACATATCCATTCTTACTGCAACCATTTCCTAACGGCATTTAAAATGAACAGATCTTGCGTTTCTGGGAGCTCTATCTCAGAATTCCTCAGTGCCATTCAACATGGTGTGTCTATTTTAGCATTTGGTCCTGGTGTAACTATTTTCCACACTTTTCACATCCACACACCATGATTGGAATTACATCTACAGAATTGCTCCATACTTACGCTTTCCTGTCGCAAGAGACCACTCAGCCTTGTAATACACTGCTTTCAGCTACTTTGGAAGGTCCCAAGGGTACTGATTTCTTCTGTGATGTCCATCCAACCTTCTTTGACCTAGTCATCTGGCATCACCTTCTTACCCACTTGGCCGCAAAGACCTCTTACCAACTAACTACAGCATGGAGGATGATACATGAGAAGGGGCCGTCAACATTGAATTCCAGGGAAGCCGAATTCAAGTCGGTGCGAATTAATCTATTTTGCAGTAACACACGGATACACAATTTTTTTATACAAACAAAAAGAGCTGAGTCATAGAATCATAGAAATGTACAGCACAGATACAGACACTTTTAACTCATCCATGCCTACCAGATATCCTAACCCAATCTAGTCTCGTTGGTCAGCACTTGGCCCATATCCCTCCAAACCCTTCCTATTCATATAACCATATTGATGCCTTTTAAATGCTGCATTGTATCAGCCTCCACCACTTCCTCTGGCAGCTCATTCCATACACACATCAAAACCCGTGTGAAAATGTTGACCCTTAGGTCCCTTTTATATCTTTCCCTTCTCACCCTAAACCTATGCACTCTAGTTCTGGACTTCCCCATCCCAGGGAAAGTACCTTGTCTATTTATTCTATCCACGCCCCTCATGATTTTGTAAACCTCTGTAAAGCCACCCCTCAGCCTCCGAAGCTCCAGGGAAAACAGCCACAGCCTATCTAACCTCCCCATATAACTCAAATCCTCCAACCTGGAATCATGTACACCAATGCCTAAAACAGTATGGCCGGTTGAGTCAAAATCCTGGAATTCCTCCCTACAGGCATTGTGGGTCAACCGACACAAGGCGACTGAAGCGATGCAAGAAAGCAGCTCACCACTATCTTCTCAAGGGAAATAGCGATGGGCTATCAATACTGGCCAACCAGCGAGTTATAAGTCGTACAAATGCATTTAAAAAATCTTTGATCCCCTTGGCTATCAAAAACTTATCTATCTCTGTTTTAAATAATCTCAATGACCTGGTTTCCCAGCCTTCTGTGGCAATGAATTCCACAGATTCGCCGCTCTATAGCTAAAGACGTTTCTCCTTATCTCTAAAGGCCTAAAAAGTTGTGACATCAGGCGAGAGTGTGGTGCTGGAAAAGCACAGCAGGTCAGGTAGCATCCAAGGAGCAGGAAAATCGACGCTTCGGGCAAAAGCCCTTTATCAAGAATGAGGCAGGGAGCCTCCAGGGTGGAGAGACCTCAGATGCTCATCTCTCCTGCCAATAGAAACATCTTTCCAACATCCACTCTGTCCAGACTATTCAGTATTCTGCAAGTTTCAATCAGATCATCCCTCATCCTTCTAAACTCCATCGAGTTCAGTCCCAGAGTCCTCAGACGTTTCTCATGTCATTTCTCACACTGCCCCCAAATCCTTGGATTTTCTTGGCATTCTAAGATTTGTTGATTTCTGACCTGATACTGAACAACAGGTCGCCCACAGTTATCTAGACAAGAAAATTACAGATTCACAACTGTTTGAACGTAGGAATTCTTCTATTCTTTGATTTAAATAGCAGTTGCTTCTTTCAATATTGAAATCCCTGGTCCTAAACACCCACCACACAGAAAATATCTTCCCAGTATCCGATTAAACGATAAGGAGATTTGATGTGTCCGGATTCTTTGGAGGTCTCTACTCAGGAGGGTAGAGGAGGCTCAATGGATTCTACTATTCAAGACTGAAACTGACTGCATTTTGGGCACTAAGCAAATAAAGCGATTTGTGGAATTAGCAGGGAATAAGGTTAGTTATTACCTCATTGTATAGTATAGCAGCCTGGAACATGATATCATGCACCCCTGCCCTTGTTTCTTCTGTTGTTAGTGCTATTGCTATACTGATTATGTTTCTTAGCAATAATTATCAGCCTCCATCAGCATTAGGGATGTCTACTTAAACTCGTTTTTAAGAACAGCTCTGGGAATGTACGTTGATATCTCCGGATTTTGTTTATTTTGCCGATAAAGGTTTGATATTCCCATATTTGCTAAGAGGACCATAACATTGAAATGTAATAAGCAGCATAAGAAGTGAAAGAGCAAGGATGATTTCTTACATTAGACAAATAACTGGTGCTGAGAAGTTGCCGTTCTGCAACATTGCTGAAGTGCACATGCCAGGTGATATTATGCAAGGTAAACTGCGTTCTCTGGTGATTGCAATGATGAGACTGAGACAGTCGCAAGTGCTTCAAATGTTCTGGCCATTAGAAGGCCTTCATTTATGGCTGTTGGGTGACTTTGGGGTTGACACGCAGGAAATAAGAGAGGATCAGGGGCGCTGGAATACTAAATGCCTCTTATGGTCTCCAATCAAACTGGCACTGTGCATCCGAAGTTCACAGTCTAGTGCTTTGAAAGCTCTGGTACAATCCACCAGTACGAAATTGGAATTGCGCGGGTGCACTGGATGTTGCACAACTTGCCAACAACTGAGCTGTGTGTTAGGATGAGTTTGCCCAACTCCTTGGTGGAGGAGGAAGTAGAAGAGTGAGTCTCACTAATGTCCTTCTGAAGGTCTGTCTTTACCTGATCTGGCCAACATACGATTTCAGATATATGTGGTTGAGTCCTCCGAAATGTTACAGAAAGCCATTCCATTGGTCTGCAATTACAAACACAAAGTGGAAGGGCCACCCGGCATTGACCTACACACTGAGAGGAACATTTGCACACAGAGAGCAATCGACCCTGCAAAGTGATTCTTAGTAAAATCCAGGGTCTAATGCCAAAATTGGGAGAGAGATCCTGCAGACTAATAAAGCAGCAACCTGATAGAAATGCTCACAGAATTTAAGCTTACAACTAATGTTCCCAAGACCACCGTCAAAAGCCTCGGTATGTCCTGGCATATAATCAGTATGGACTTGCTTTGGTGGTTCTCAACATTGACTCGGAGCCCATGGAAGTCTAGTGTTATCATTTCAAACATGGGTAAGGGAACCAGTTGCTGTCTACAAACTACCACCTGCACCCCTGTCTCCGCAACTGTCCCTGCCTCGCGATAAATTAGATAGTCCACCAAATTCAAGAAACTTTGAGGGTGGTTACAACACAGAATGTACTCGAGATGGGGGACGGCAGGTTCAATTGATATTACCAAGACGCTACCTTGTCATGGGAGCACCATTGCTGATCGACTGGACCAAGTCTGAAAGGACATTTCTCATTGGATCTAAAAAAAATTAAGTTATTTTTTCGTCACTGGATTAATAAAGTGAGGAGCAGTTAAATTAACCTAGATGCAAAAACTTCGGGAAACAATGTAATGAAATGTAATAATTTATTCAAGGGCGCATATTTTGATGTTTTGTTATGTCGTCACTGAAAGAAATGTAGCTCAAAATTAACTCTAAAGGAATTTTGAGCTGCAAAGCACCGTGTTTCAATGTATTCAATATCCTTTCAATTGCGTATGAAACGTTTTCCATCAATATGAAAATGCAATAGTTGCCACGTTGTGGCACTTTGTCTCTCTCCCCCTCTCCCCTCCGCCCCCGCCCACCCACCCTCTCCATGCCCTTACACATCCCAGTGTTTCGTCATCTAACATTCTGAAGTCGACTTGTTACTGTTGCCTATTGGCTCGGCGTTACCGCTTATCCCCTAGGTCCCCTCTGAAACACGGATGCTTATCTCTACTGTGCTGTAAACTTCGTTCACGGCGATTGGGATAACTGAACATCTGTTTTATGCCCCTCAAGTTATTAGTTAGTTATTAATCACATACGATCGCAGGATGGTGAAGTGAATACTTCACAGAGGGCAAGGTTGTCTCAACAAGAACAATACTAGTTGTGGTTCATAATATTCAATGAGTAGGATGTATTGAGCTCCTGTCCTGATCAGAGCCATTCATTTCAGTTCAGGTATAGCCGCGCTGCTGTTCGGAAGTTAGTTCAGGGTTTTTGGCCCAATGACAATGGATGATTATATAGCAGTAAGCCGGGAGGATATGTGCCTTATTGACTTGGTGCTGCCCTTAGTGCTTTGCCCTCCAAAATGGTAAAGGGACACCATTTGAAAGATTGGAGATTTGCTTATCATTCCGAATATCTAAGGGAGAATTTTTCATTGGGAATTTCTTAAGTAAATAACGATGTCGGTAACCATTTAAAATGCCCCCAGGTTTCCCGGGAGACTTTCTCATCAGGAAAAGAGATAGCTCCGTCCTGCGTTTGGAACTACTACTGAAGTTTTCACGATCAAAGAAAGAGAATAGACAAGACACCATGGACAGTACCATGGATGCAGCTTCTGCAACAAGAGAATTAAAAAAAACGGATGAAACCAGATTAGCGCTGATGTTGGAGATCTGCGGTTAAAAATAAAGCTGGAAAACTGTCATTCTGGCAGCGTCTATGGAGAGAGAAAGGGAGTTAACGTTCCTAGTTCGATATGATTCTTCTCAGGAATTTCAGAGTCGATCATTTGATTTTCAGAAGAGGTTGTTTGAAAATTGCTTTTGGATTCACCTACGTTTGGAAGAGCAGATAGATCCTTAGCCATTACTGAACGTTGAAGTATTTTCAAATGAATTATTTTGAAGAACAATATTTGTTAGTATACAGGAGACGACTGACTAATTCGCTCGGAGCAAACGAGCAAGAGGCACGCGCCAGATCTTCTGATTTCGGTGGTAATTGAGTGGTGGCGATTGGCCACACCACAAGGCTAGGTCCCAACTTCAAAATGGCCGTGAATGTCCACATGCGACAAGAGACCTTTCCACTTGGCCATCACGTGACAGCATTATGGGCACAACAGTATTCCCTCAGTACTGCGTTAAGAATAGACTTTGTGCTCCAGGAATTAGAACCAGACGTCAACCGTTTCTGGGGTATCTTGCGGAGTCGGATAATTCACTAATGGAAACATTGGGGCCTAGTTGTTTTGATAATTCAACGCAAACGCAAGAAAGTTCGACATTTGATCCTCTGTCCTTTAAGATAGTCCTTTGTTGTTGGGGCCACCATTACTAATACTCAAATCCTTGTTGGCAAAAGTAACTGCTATGTACGAATACTTGAGAAATGATGACACATCATTGGCTGTGACGCAATCTGAGGCGCCATGACGCCTCATAACTCGATATATAATTCCAGTTCCAACAATTGCTGCCAATCTGTAGCCGGCGTCAACCTCATTGCAAACCATTGTGTACGGGTTCAAATCGAAAAAAAAACATGGCGGCGACCCAAAGTCGAGAGCAATGTAGCTCCAAAGCTCGCGAGAGTGAGAATCGAACCCCGACTGCTGCAATTCGCAGGAGCAACTTCGAATTTTGCGGATTTAATCTAAAGATCGTTCGATTCATGGATGCTGAATTGGGCGTCTCCTCGTATGTCTGGGAGGCTGTGAGTGAACTGCGTTAGTAGAATGGAGTAGAAGAGAAACTGCATTTTACTAACTTCGAAAAAACCCACTCTTAGTTGCATATTATTTGAAATCTTAGGAAGATGAGTTTTGAGCATTTTTCAGGTGTCAAGCATAATTTACATGTAGTTCATTCTATAAATGTGAATTGTTTCTTTCACATATTTTAATGCATTAATGTAACCGATGCCTCTTAGATACTAGCATGTCCGTTTTTCAAAACTAAAATGGGATTCAGAGGTTTAAATGATAGAATAAGTACGAGTTGCATGTTCCAATTGTATGCCTTACCTTGAAGATGCGATTTACAGAGAGTGTTATATTTTCGAATTGAGTTCACCCCGCAGTTTTAAATACACGTAGCAGGACTGAAAATTATTTGTTTGGTGAATGCACGGCGGAATTTCTGATACTTTTCATTTATTGCAGTGTCAGGCCATAGCTGGATGATAGAACCGTGACTGCTCTGTCAGCGGCTAGTGGAGTTAATCTCTGCCGGAGACTATAGTCATACAATCTAGAGTAACAGCGCGGAGGAACGCTGCATTGTGATCGACACTGATCACGATAAACGTTCAAGTCAGGTTGGGTTCTGCCATCCAGTGAGAACGTAAGACCCCACAACTCTATGCGCTTCACTCTGTCTGCCGACCCCTTCAATGGAGAGGACTCAAATAGGTGTCTGTTGTCGCTCTAAAACATTTTGCCCTGCGCGAATTGACATGAACAGTAACTCAAATGAACTCAAACGCTTTGGGCAGTCTTAAGGTGCTACTCAGAGATAATCGAAATGCTATTGTAACCAATGAACGATTCATGAAATGCGCATAGAACCTTCCCTTATCCTACTTGTCGAGACTAATCCACTCTGCAAACTTGCTTGCAACGGCACGTCCGCTTCCAAGCAAACATTTCTTAGACAGAAGCTTGTCAGCAACATTTTTTCCCTCTTATTTTCAGGGGGTTGCGCTTTGCCGGTACTTCGAAAAGGAAAACGTCAGTTTTACTGGGAAGAAAGTGATTGAATTGGGATCAGGCACTGGAATCGTGGGGATCCTAGCAACCTTGCTCGGTGAGTTATATCATGGAATTGAAGCAAAAATAGGCCATTTTACTGGCGAGTGGAGAAACAGTAAGGCGCATCAATATCAATCACAAAGTGGTCTGGGTGCAAGAGATTTACACTACTGTGCGACGAACGTAAGAATATAAGAAATGGGAAGCATGCAGTCAATTGGCTCTTCGAGAGTACTACGTCAGTGAACATAATCACGGATGGCATTGTACATCAACTCCCTTTTCCTCACTAACCCCATATCTCTTACTGACCGTACTATGCAATCATTTGTCTAACCCAGATCTTTCTTGAATAAACTCAATGACTGAAAGACTACAACTTTTTAGAATACATAATTTCAAAGTTCAGCATGCAATGAACTGCGTAATCCTGCCTAAATGATCAGCCCTTACTTCTGAGATTGTGAATCGTCTTCTACATTCCCCATACAGGAGGTTTCTCCACACCTACTTGCTCAAACCATTGCAATTTGATATGTTTCATGAAGTCAGTCCTTATTCTTCTAACATCCAATGATTTAACCTATCTTCCTTTACCATCTGCATCATGTTCCCTGCCCTGTCTCTTTCATTTTCATTTATATCAAGTTGTGACAGGAATGAGGTCTACATTTTCCACAAAGGTCAATTCCATCCAATAAGTGGTCTCTGCCATGTCCTTTTTGTCCACAGACCTACCAGGTCAAGCGTCCTATAAGGATGCCCCTTCCCTAGAATTGTGATCTTTAGTTCCTCCATATTCACCCTAATTTCATCTCCCATTTCGCTTGTCATTAGACCCACCACCTGCTTCCTTGACCATAATTCCCACTAAACTGCACATCACCAAAACTCACTCAGCACTTCCCATGTTAGATTCTGGATTAGTGGTACTGGAAGAGCACAGCAGTTCAGGCAGCATCCAAGTAGCTTCGAAATCAATGTTTCAGGCAAAAGCCCTTCATCAGGAATAAAGGCAGTGAGCCTGAAGTGTGGAGAGCTAAGCTAGAGGAGGGTGGGGGTGGGGAGAAAGTAGCATAGAGTACAATGGGTGAGTGGGGCAGGGGATGAAGGTGATAGGTCAAGGAGGAGAGGGTGGAGTAGATAGGTGGAAAAGAAGATAGGCAGGTAGGACAAGTCTGGACAAGTCATGGGCTGGAAGTTTAGAACTAGCATGAGGTGGGGAAGGGGATATGAGGAAACTGTTGAAGTCCACATTGATGCCTTGGGGTTGAAGTGTTCTGAGGCGGAAGATGAGGCGTTCTTCTTCCTCTTCCACCTCTGAACACTTCAACCCCAAGACATCAATGTGGACTTCAACAGTTTCCATCTTGGTCTTACCTGGTTTGATTCTTAACAATCCAGTGGTAGGCAGAATACATATTACAATAATACAACAGTAACATTCCAAAAGTCTCAGCTGTTTTTTGGAACTGGAGACAGATGTTATTGTCACTTACTATGGATCTAATCCTTGTTTTCTCTCTAACGATTACCACTCCTTTTATCCTACAATTGTAATCTCTAAACGTCCCTTATCATTTCACAAACCCTATGTTCCATTTGTCTCTGCCATCTTTCAGCAGCTCAATATTCCTGATTGTCCCATCTTGCTTCAGCTTCAAAGAAAAATCATGCTGGAGTCAAAACATTAACTCTGTTTCTCTCTCCACAGATGCTGCCAGATCTGTTGGGTTTCTCAAGCAAGCCTCTTTTGATTTCAGATTTGCAGCATACACAGTATTTTATTTTCATTAATCATTTAGAAAGATTTTTCTTCCAGTTCCTGCAGCATAAACCTGGGTGTCCCTTGAGGGTCTATTCTTAGTTCCTTCTGTTTTCTATTGACATACAGCCTCACTAGCACTGTCCAAAATATGGCATTAATTTGTATATCATGCTGATGACACCCAACTGCACCTTACCACCACCTCACTTGGCTCCTTAACCACTGCAGAATTACCAGGCCGTTTTTGTAAAAATAAATTGAGCATTGCATGAGTGGAGAGTTCATCCAATTAAATATTTGGGAATTGCTGACGAAAATACACATTTTGTTCAAAATTTTGTTTTGCATACATCTAGACATTATGTCAGAATGCAAATTCATGTTGGAACCAACATTTATACTGCTTGAAAGGAGAGTGCTGACTGGTTGGCAAGCTAACTCTATTTGGCAGAATCTTTGTGATAGAGAATATCCCCAATAATGTAGGTCATACATCTCAAAGACTGGTTGATCATATCAATCATCATGTCAATTCAACTGTTTACTGCTAGCAAGATATTGAGATTTATCAATGAGCTCGTGCATACAAAGCACACAATGCGAGATGAGATTCTACAATTGGACAACAGTATCCTGATAATCCTGAATATAATGATGCTAATTCCAGGGAAGATTTACACTGGCAATTTAATTGTCACTTGGGCATTCTGAATGTGATCGTGCCTGTGTGTATTTTTTTTTGTCTATTCATTCATGGGTTGCAGCCATCCCTGGCTGGGCCTTTATTTATTGCCATGGAGAGAGTGGTGGTAAGCTCCCTTCTTGATTCACTATAGACTATTTGTTTTAGGTGGAGCCAGAATGATACAAGGGAGGGAGTTCCTGGATTTTGACCTAGCAACACTGAAGGAATGACGATATATTTTAAATGGGATGGTTAGGAGTGTGGAGGAGTCTTGTAAGTGGTAATGCTTCCATGTATTTAATGCCAGAAGTAGCGGTGGGTATCTATGATTAAGTTTAAAAGGTTTTGATGAATTTCTGTGGTTCATCTTATGGTTGGTACCCACTAATTAGATTAGATTAGATTACTTACAGTGTGGAAACAGGCCCTTCGGCCCAACAAGTCCACACCGCCCCGCCGAAGCGCAACCCACCCATACCCCTACATTTACCGCTTACCTAACACTACGGGCAATTTAGCATGGCCAATTCACCTGACCTGCACATCTTTGGACTGTGGGAGGAAACCGGAGCACCCGGAGGAAACCCACGCAGACACAGGGAGAACGTGCAAACTCCACACAGTTAGTCACCCGAGGCGGGAATTGAACCCGGATCTCTGGTGCTGTGAGGCAGTAGTGCTAACCACTGTGCCACTGTGCCGCCCACTAATGCTACTGAATAATGTAGGGATTGGATATCAGGTGCCAATTGTGCAGCCTTTTTCATGCTGGATGGTGTCAAACTTCTTGAGTTTTGTTGGAACTATACTTCAGATTCAATTCCAGGCTCATACTTATCCAAGCAGTTGGGAGTATACCATTACACTCCAATCTTGTGTCTCATAGGTAGACCACAGGCTCTTTTGATAAGGTTAGTTGCTCACTGCAAGATACATGCTCTTGTACCCACAGTATCTATATGGCTAATCCAATGCATTTTCTGGTCAAAGGCATCCTTCAGGATGTTGATGGTAGAGGATTCAGATTTGGCAATGTCATTGACTGTCAATGGGCGATGGTTAGATTCTTTCTTGTTGGAAATTGTTATTGCCTGACACTTCTGTGGTTTAAATGTTGTTTGCCACTGGTCAGTCCAAGCCAGGATATTGTCCAGATTTTGCAAGATTTTGGATATGAACTCCTTCAGTCTTTGCAGAGTCAGGCAGTATTGCAGATGCTCAATACTGTGCAATCATCAGTGGCCATCTCCAGTTCTGACCTTATGATAGAGGGAATGTCATTATTCCATCAACCATAGATGGTTAAACCTAGGACATAATCTTGAAGAACATCTGACAGATATCCTTGAACTGAGATGGTGGTTCTTCAACAAAAAGAATCAACTTCCGTTACACCAGGTATTACTCAAAACAGGAGAAAAGCTTTCCCCTGGATTCTTATTGATTCCAGCTTTTCCAGGGTTACTTGATGCCACATTCCATCATGTGTGGCCTTAATATCAAGTGCAATTATGTGCAAATCACTTCTGGAATTCAGCAGTTTGGTCCAATTGAATGAAGGATGTAAAGAGGTTAGGAACTAAGTAGCCTTAACAGAACCCACGTTTAGCATCAGTAAGCAGATTATTGCTTTACTGATGATTGAAAGTGGACCAATGGAGTGGCTATTATTGGTAGGACACAGGTTTTGTTTTGTGCAGAAGATATTACTGGGCATGCTTGCATATTGTCAAGCTAATAACAGCTTGGCTCGGTGTGTGTGTGGGGTTGTGGGGGGTGGGGGGGGGGGGGGAGGTGGGGAGTGTGTGGATCTGTTGGTGGGCTGGTGGTGATAGGTTCTGCAACACAAGTCTTTAGCAAAATTATAGGAATTTTTCAAATACTGAGTCAATACTGTACCTCCATTTCTACTATTGCTTTCATTCCACAGCTCTAATTCTGCTCATTGGTCTCACAATGTGTACTGCACTGCATCAAATTATTTTTACAGTCAGTGCACACACAATTGCCAGTATGACCCTCATCAGCCCTCCCTATTCCCTCCTCAAAAAAAGTCAAACAATTTAATTAATCACACTTTCCCTTAATACATCCATTCTCTCCCTCCTTCATTAATCTGGATTTACCTATATGAATGTTACGTGGACTAGCTGGTGGGAGTATTTGCTAACATCTTTAAATGCTCCTTACTATGAGCTGAAGTCCCTACCTGCTTTAAGAAGACCACCATCATCCCAGTGCCAAAGAAAATTCATGCAACATACCCCAATGACTACTGCCCAGTGTTACTGAACTCCATAGTTCTGAAGTGCTTTGAGAGATTAGTCATGGCTCACATCAACTCTAGCCTCCTATGTTGCCTTGATCTTTTGTAATTTGTCTAACGTTGCAACAGGTCAATGGCAGATGCCATCTCTCTGGTCCTACACTCATCTATGGAACACTTAGACAACAATGACATCTATGTCAGGTCTTACTTTTTGACTACAGATATACCTTCAACACTATAATTTCAATCAAACTCGTCTCCGAACTGTGAGGCCTCAGTCTCAGCTCCCCCTTCTGTAACTGGATCCTTGACCTCCTGACCCATACATTGCAATCAGTAAGAAGACATAACAACACCTCCTCCATGATAATCCTCAGCACTACTGCTCTGCAAGACTTCATACTCAGCCTCTTATTATACTACTTAAACATTCACGAGTGTGTGACCAAAGTCTGCCTGAACTCCCTTTACACGTTTGTTGATGACACCATTATAGGTCACAACAATGATGAGACAGTCAAGAGTGTAGTGCTGGAAAAGCAAAGCAGGTCAGGCAGCATCTGAGGATCTGGAGAATTGTCATTTTGGGCATCAGCTGTTCATCAGGAATGAGGCATGTGGGCCAAGAGGGCTGAGAGATAAATGAGAGAGGCGTAAAGCTGGGGAAACGTAGCTGAGGATGCAATAGGTAGATGAACTTGGGGGAGAAGGTGATAGGTCAAAGATGAGGGTGAAATGGATAGTTGGGACAGATGATGGGCAGGTCAAGAGGGTGGTGCCAAGTTGGAGGCTTGGGTCTGGGATAAGGTGGGGGGAGGGGAAATGAGGAAACTGGTGAAATCCACATTAATCTTGTGTGATGCAGGGTTCCAAGGTGGAAGAAGAGGTGTTCTTCCTCTAGTTGTTGGGTGGTTAGGATTTGGCGATGGAGGAGATCCAGGACCTGCATGTCCTTTATGGAGTGGGAGGGGGTCTTATGTGTTCATCCATGGGGTGGTGGGGTTGGTTGGTGCAGGTGTCTCGGAGGTATTCTCTGAAACCATCCACAAGTTGGCGTCCTGTCTCCCCGATGTAGAGGAGACCACAATCAGGTGCAACGGATACAGTCGATGACATTTGTGGAAGTGCAGGTGAATCTCTGATGGATGTGCTGGGAGTGCGGTGTGGCCTGGTGGGGTTTGTGGATCTGGCAAGGGAGTCACGGAAGGAATGGTCTCTCTGCGATGCTGATAGGGGTGGAAGAGAATTATATCCCTATTGGTGGGGTCTGTTTATAGCTGGCGGAAGTGGCGGATGATGATGCAATATTGGAAGTTGGTGGGATGGAAGGTAAGGACGTTGAGGGGGGGGGGATGTTGGGTTCTGTCCATGTTGCAGTTGAAGGGGTGATATTCAAGGGCAGAGGTGCAGGAAGTGGAGGAAATGCACTGGAGGGCATCATCGACCACTTGGGAGGGGAAATTTCAGTCTTTGAAGAAGGAGGCCATTTGCAATTTTCTATGGTGGAATTGGTCATCCTGGGAACAGATGCAGAGGAAGCGGAGGTATTGGGATTAAGGGATGACATTTTTACAAGAGGCAGGTGGGAGGAAGTGTGGTGCAGGTAGTTGCGGGAGTCGGTGGGTTTGTAGTAGATGTCCATGGTTAGTCGGTCACTTGAGGTGGAGATGGAGTGGTCCAGGAATGGGAGGGACATGTCTGAGATGGCCCAGGTGAATTTGAGGTCGGGTGAAAGATGTTAGTGAAGTTGATGAACTGTTCAACCTGCCTGCTGGAGCACATGGTAGCACCAATTGATGTAGCAGAGGAACAGGTGGGGGGTGGAGCCAGTGTAACTATGGAAGATGGACTGTTCCATCTACCTGAAAAAGAGGCAGGCATAGCTGGGGACGATGCCTGTTTGGTTTGGAGGAAATAGGAAGATTTGAAGAAGTTGTTAAAGGTGAGGACCAGTTCAGACATGCAGATGAGGGTGTCAGTGGAAAGGTACTGATTGTGATCGTGCAAGAGGTTGAAATGCAAGGCTTGGAGGCCTTCATCATAGTGGATAGATGTGTGTAGAGACTGGATATACATGGTGAAGATACGGTGTAGGGAGCTGAGGAAACAAAAGTCTTGGATGAAGTGAAGGGTGGTGTCCTGAACATAGGTGGGTATTTGCTACACTAAGTGGTGGGGGGGGGGGGGGGGCGCTGGATGGTGTCAAGGTATGCAGAAATGGGTTCAGTAGGACAGGAGGAGGCTGAGACAATGGGTTGACTGGGGAAGTCAGGTTTGTGAACCTTCAGTAGGAGATAGAATCAAGCAGTGCAAGGTTCTCTGACTATGAGGTTGGAGGTTGGAGGTTGGGACTGTTAAGTTTGGAACTGAATGTTGAGATAGAGTACAGTAAAGAGATTGAATGATTAGCAGCATAGATTTAAAAACATCAGCAAAATGATGGATTTGGACATTGACTTCAGGAAGCAAAGTGGAGTGCATGCCCCTGTCTGCATCAATGATGAGTGGCACTGTGACTCAGTGGTTAGCACTGCTGCCTCACAGCGCCAGGGACCCAGGTTCGATTCCAGCCTTTGGCAACAGTCTGTGTGGAGTTTGCATGTTCTCCCTGTGTCTGCACGGGTTTCCTCTGGGTGCCCTGGTTTTTTTCCCACAATCTAAAGATGTGCAGTTTAGGTGAGTTGGCCATGTTAAATTGTCAATAGTGTTCAGGGATGTGTAGATTAGGTGCATTAGTCAGTGGTAAATGTGGAGAAATAGGTCAGGGGAATGGGTCTAGGCAGGTTACTGTTTGGAGGGTCGGTGTGGACATGTTGGGCCGAATGGTCTGTTTCCACACTGAAGGGATTCTATGATGCTGAAGAAGAGATGGTCAAGGGTATCAAGTTTTGGGAGTGATGACCGCCAATAATCTGTCCTGGTCCACCTGGCCCATCTTCTTATACTGCACTAGTAGATACTCTGAGGCTACATCAATTTGTATGATGGTCAAGAAAGCAGAACAATGCATCTACTTCCTCAGGAAGCTAAGAAATTTGGCATATCCACAAAGACTCTTGCTAGTTTTTATAGACGCACAATGGAGAGCATCCTATCTGGATGCGTCACAGTGTGATATGGCAACTGCACTTCCTAAGAGTGCATGAAACTACAGACAGTTGTGAATACAGCCCAGTTCATCACTTAAGCCAATCTTCCATCTATTGACTCCATCTATACTTGCCTGTTGTCTTGGAAAACAACCAATATAAAACCACTCCAGTTATACTTTCTTCCACCCTCTTCCATTGGGCAGAAGATATAAAAGTTTGACCAGTGCTTCTTCCCCACCGTTGTCAGATGTTTGAATGGGCTGCTTAAATTTTAGTGTTGATCTCTCTCTCTCTCTGCACCTTATCTGTGTTTGTAATATTGCATTCTATTCTCTCTTCTACTAGCCTGATACATTTTGTACATTACAATCTGCTTGTATAGCATGCAAAATAACACTTTTCACTGTACTTTGGCATGGGATAACAATAAATCAAACTCGAATTGAACTCAAAGTCTTTAATTCTATCTCAATTTATTATTTCTAATCATTTTCTCAGTTTAGAAATTAAACTTACTGACCTGTAGTTGCTTGGCGTATTCTTGCCCTCTCTTTCTTACTTGCAATTATCCAGAGTGAATGGCACTGCCCATGAATTTCAGGAAGACTCAGCAATTTGCACTCTCACTTTTTTCAGTATCCTTCAATGTATCTCATCCAGTTCCAGCTCCGTGTCAACTTATGGATTGATTAGGGATAGTCAACATAGCTTTGTGCATGGGGAGTCATGTCTCACAAACTTGATTGAGTTTTTTGAAGTAATGAAGAGGATTAATAATGGCAGAGTAGTGGATGTGATCCATATGGATGTCAGTAAGGCATTCAACAAGGTTCCTTGTAGTTAGCAAGGTTAGGTCACATGCAATACAGGGTCAACTCACCATTTGAATACATAACTTGCTGGAAGATAGAAACAGAGGTGAGAAGTGAAGGGTTGCTTTTCAGACTGTGACCAGTGGTGTGCCACAAGGATTGGCGCTGGGTCCACTGCTTTTTGTTATTTATGTAAATGATTTGGATGTGAACATGGGAGGTATAGCTAGTAGGTTTGCAGATGACACCAAAATTAGGGGTGTAGTGAACAGCAACCTCAGAGTACAATGGGATTGTGATCAGCTGGGTTAATGGGCTCAGGAGTGGCAGATGGATGTTAACTTAGTTAAATGTGAGGCAAATCAGACCAGGACTTTTAAACTTAATTATAAGGTCCTGGAGAGTGTTGCTGAACAAAGCGACCTTGGAGTGCAGGTTCATAGTTCCATGAAAAATGAATCAGAGGTAGATAGGATAGTAAAGAAGGCATTTGGTGTGGTTTCCTTTATTGGTCAGAGCATTGAGTATAAGAGTTGTGTGGTCATATTATGGCTGTTCAGGACATTTGTTAGGCCATTTTTGTAATATTATGTGCAATTCTCATCTCCCTTCTATTGGAAGGATGTTGTGAAACTTGAAAAGATGCAGAAAAGGAGGTTGCCAAGTTTGGAGGGTTTGAGCTATAGATAGAGGCTGAATAGGCTGGGGCTGTTTTCCCTGGAGCATCGAAAGCTGAGGGGCGACCTTATAGAGGTTTATAATATCATGAGAGGAATAGGGTAAATCATCAAGGTTCCCCCCCCCCTCCCCAGGATGGGGAAGTCCAGAACTAGAGGGCATAGGTTTAAGGTGAGAGGCACGCAGCGGGTGGTGTGTGTATGGAATGAATTGTCAAGGGAGATGGTGGAGGTGGGTATAATTGCAATTTAAAAGGCATCTGGATAGTTATTTGAATCAGAAAAGTTTAGAGAGATATGGGCCAAGTGCTGACAAATGGGACTAGGTTAATTTAGGATACCTGGTCAGCCTGGATGAGTTGGACCTAAGGGTCTGTTTCCATGCTGTACGTCTCTATGACTCTAAGTACCGACACCTTATTGAAGACCTCATGTTATTAAGTTTGAAACATTCGAGTGCTGGAATTTCCTCATCTATCAACATGTACTAAAATACTTTAAAGCAAATGTGGCCTTAAAATCTTCGTTTTAAATCAATCTCATTCCTGGGTACCCGATAGCACAATATACTTTGTGTCGATTGCTTTCACATTACTGTTGTCAGTAACTTCTGGAGAGGTGGTCTGAGTATCAGTTTAATAGTGGGTCAGAAAGCTTGCTCTTCCTAACTTCTTATGGACGTACATTGTTCCTTGAAGGCGGTTATATTTTGTTTCGATGAACCTAATGCGAGATCAAAATGGAATCAAGAGCATATTATGAATAAACCCTCCTTGTATGTTCTTGTTCTCAGGTGGAAATGTTACCATGACAGACCAACCAGCAATTCTGAGGCAAATAAACAACAACATCTCCATTAACGTCCCTTTTGCCTGCAGGCACCGTTTAAAAGTGTGTGCCCTGACCTGGGGTGAAGATCTAAATAACTTTAATACCGACTATGATGTCGTCCTGGGATCGGATATTGTCTATTCTTCATCTTCTTATACTGCACTTGTAGATACTCTGAGGCATCTCTGCAGCCAACGAACAACGATTTACCTGGCTTCCGAATTTCGAAGTGGGAATGGATCTCTTTCCTTCCATGAAGTGACTCTCCCTGGCTATTTTAACTGCCAGGTTGTGGACAGATTAGAGACTAAATACATAGCTGTCTACAAAATGACCAAACTTGGTTCTCTAGACTGTAAGCAATAGGACAAGCCCGCACATTGCTGCCGTTACCATCATCAATAGCCTGGAATAAATCAAGCACGTCACAGCTACAGGTTTTTAAACACAAATTAGTCATTCAAAGGAAGGTTTGAATTTTAAATGCTGTCTAGAGACAGTCATGAATAAAACCAGGCAGGATCGGCCTTCCACCATTTCTGTTCCTGCCTTAGAAAAATCTCGGTAATTAACGTTGAGAATGTTTTCTTTAGCATAGCATGGATTTTGTTTACGTGACAAACAGATAAAAAGGATCGTGAAGCATATTAACTTTGTTGTATATGTGAATTCAATTAATATATGTACATTGCTTTAGACTGACAAATCAAATTAGCAAAGTGTTTAAGAAATTGCTGAGCTTTGTCAATTTTATCTCTAGATCTCGGAGTTAAACTGCGGGTGAAATAGATGTTGTTACTTGCGCAATTTTCACTCCAAATCATCGTAGAAAGAAATGTACAAAATCAAGTGAAATGAACTGTAGAGGGAGCATATTACTTCATCTTTTTTTTGGAGGTGGGGGGGGGGGGGGGGGGAGCACGCTGCTAATCTTGATCATCCTTTGAGGCGGCGATGACCATGTTTACCTCTCTGGGGTGTTTGGCAGGGTTCCAGTGGTAAATAAGTGACTGCTAAGGTCGGTTTGCAACTGCAATTTCTTCTCCTTTCATTCCTCTCTGCTCCTCTCTGCACTTACTTTCTAAAGAGGCTGCACCCCTTTCAGTTTAGTTAGGTCAGCGATCTTCTCCCAGGATTCAAAGTTAGTATCTCGGATAAGCTTTCACCTCACGCTTCCTTCGAGAGGCGTGAGAGCGCACCTCAGACTCCAGCTGTCCGCAAAAGATTATGTTTTCTACACAAGTGCAAGGTTTTCGAGCTAACTAACTAACTCAATTATATAAATAGGGCAACATATATTTATCATATTGCCAACTGTGCACACTAGTCTAGTTACATTCTATGTAAACTCTGCAATTGTGTACTAATTATGCATTAAATTCTACAGTTACTTAATTGGTGTTCCAACCTGTGAAAGCTAATTTCCCAAAGAGTTTACTGTTCTAGGAAGTTAAAATCAGCATCATTTATTTTCTGTACCATCGCACAGAAAGCACTGCATAAATCTGATTCAATTTGACAAGGTATTGCAATGTTGAAGTCCCCTTTGGTAACATTACGTTGCAATGTTATACCGTTGTCATTCAAAAAGTGCAATTTACTTTTCTGTTGCTGACGATTGAGTTGACAAATGGATGCACAGATACAATTAAAACAGTGAATTGGCTCTCTGCAGTACGTGTTTCAATTAAGTTGAGCAAATCGCTGATGACAGCTAAATAATAAATTCATTGCAATGTTGCTGTTCGTTGGACAGAATATCTATGCGCCTCTAGGAATCAACTATCGCGGTATCAAATTACTTAACATAAGGAGTGAAAATAGGCACCCACTAACTTTCAATCGAGTTATATTGCAAATGTCAACAAGTAGGAATAGCATGATAGAGTAACGCCTGGTGGACAAGAGGAGTGTTTTACTCTTAAGCAAAACACATGCCCACCACAAGGATTCCTTATTTTTATGAGAATAAGCGTAACTCACAAGACAGACTATTAACCAAGCGGATTTTAGGGGACTACAACCGAATTCCTGAACAATCTGGGGGCTCCGCAACACGACTTCGAGCTGTAGTGGACACTGTCCATCTGACATTTGGTGAAAAAGAAACATAAAACTGAATGAACGTGAAGAGTGTGAAGAGCAGAGGCAGACCGGTAGGCCGAAATTATGCTCGAGCAGAGATAAGAGCTATTTTACAAACTTGGATCCAGACATACCACCCTGCAAACGGAACTGAGAAAGAGGTAAATGAGAAAGAGGTAAACTGAGAAAGAGCTATGGCTGGTACAATATCGCAAGCTCTGTATAATACTCGCCCACCATGTGTGCTCCGGATTGAAGTTCGATGTGTTACTTGTAGATGGTATACACTGAGCTTGGTATTTATTTCTAGGCGAAGTACAATAGTATCATTCACATAGGGTGAAGGTGCAAAACACTGTAACCTGGCCTTCAGTTGACTGAATATCCAAGTCCTGCAGAACAACCCCAATTTCACTGAACACAAATCACGATCTTTCACAAAGTTTAACAAACTCTGTATCAAAGTTTTTGCTGCCTTTTTCTGAAATGTAAAGATTCTGACAGCTGTTTTGTCAGTAGCTGTAAGTAGGTATGGTAAGAGTGATGTTAGGGCGCTGAGAGGCTTGAGGGTAGGATGCCAGGCAAGTAAGGTGGGTGGGATAAATGTTGGGGGCCATAGAATGCCCAATCTATAGGGTGCCTGATGAGGTGGCAGCTGGATATGGTACCAGTAGGGTGTGGGTAGTGTGCCAGGTGAGGGTCACATGCCAAGTGGGAAGAAATTACTTGTCAAGTGGGTATGGTACAAAGGTGATAAGTTAATAAGGTAAGCAATATAGCCTTTTGGAAGTTTTGAATAAGTAGGAAAAATTGGCTTTGATGGCAGGAGGTTAGGTAGATGGTGGGGAGTGTAGGTGTCATAGAGCTAGAGTTTTGGAATTTTTACAACCCTTCAGTTCATCATGTCTGCACGGTGGCTCAGTGGTTAGCACTGCTGCCTCACAGCGTCAGGCACCCAGTTTCGACTCCCACCTTGGGCGACTGTCTGTGTGGAGTTTGCACATTCTCCCCGTGTCTGTGTGGGTTTCCTCCGGGTGCTCTGGTTTCCTCCCACAGTCCAAAGAATTGACCATGCTAAGTTGCCTGTAGTGTTAGGTGCATTAGTCGGGGTACATATAGGATAGGATGGGTTACTCTTCCGAGGGTCGGTGTGGACTTGTTGGGCTGAAGGGCTTGTTTCCATACTGCACAGAATCTAATCTAAACAAAAACTTGCTTACCACTGATGTCAGGCCCACTGGTCTATAGTTCCCTGGCTTTTCCTTACCACCTTTCTTAAAGTGGCACCACGTTAGCCGACCTCCAGTCTTCTGGCACCTCATCTGTGACTATCAATGATACAATTATCTCAGCAAGGGGCCCAGCAATCACTTTCCTATCTTCCCACAGAGTTCAAGGCTACACCTGATCAGGTCCTGGGATTTATCCACTTTTATGAATTTCAAGATATCCAGCACTTCCTCCTCCATAATATGGGCATTTTTCAAGATGTCACCATCTGTATCTTAAACACTTTGTGGATTCCTGCCACTACTACATTTTCAAGCAGTAGGTTCCAGATACTGACAACTCTCTGAAGCAAAAGCAAACGTTCACTCAAATCAGAAAAATAATCAAATTCAAATCTTCTGCTTCCTGCCTTAAAACAGTGTTCCCAATTATTGATTCCTCTGCTAAGGGGGAAAAGTTTCTGCCTTGTCTATACCACTCAGAACTATGTGCATCTCATTCTGATCCTCCCCAGCCTTCTCTTCTCTTAGGAAAAAAGCAACACCAACCTATGTAGTCTCTCTTCGTGGGTGCATTGCTCTGATCCAGATAACTTCATAATGAATCTCTTCTGGGGGTATGTGATGACTCAGTGATATCATTGCATTATTAACCGAGAAACTTTGCTAATATTCCTACATCCCATTTTCCACTGTCCTGCCCATCAGACCAGCCTATCTGTAATGTACTAGTCCTAGGATTTCCTTTCAGTATTTAAAACATCACCAATTTTGATGTCATCTGTGAATGTACTGATAAAACTATTTACATTCATGTCTAGATCATTACTGTACTGAAAAAAAAACAATCACCCGATGCACTGGCTTCTTCCTCTGGATGCTCTTGTTTCTTCCCACAATCCAAAGATGTGTGGGTTAGCTGAATTGGTTATGCTAACTTGCCCATAGTGTTCAGGGATGTGTAAGCTAGGTGCATTAGTTAGGGGTAAATGTAGTGGAAATGGTGTGAATGGGTTACTCTTCAGAGGGTTGGTGTGGACTTGTTGGGCCGAATGGCCTGTTTCCACACTGTAGGGCTTCTATAATTCTATGACCCAGCTCTGACCCAGTAGTACACCACTGGACACAGGCTTCCAGTCACATATAAACAAATCAAGTAGGCACAAGAATAGGCTAATTGCCCCTTCAAGCCTGTTCTGCCATTCAACAACATTCAAGAAGGGTAATACCTGAAATGTCAACTTGTCCACCTCCTGATGCTGCCTGGTTTGCTTTGTCCTTCCAGCCCCCTGCTTGTCTACATTCAATTGTATCATGGCTGACTTGACTTTAATTTGAACTCTACATTACCATGCAATAGCTGAAAGAACAGCGAATGCTGTGAATAAGAAAAAAACAGAAATTGCTGAAAAAATTCAGCAGGTCTGGCAGCATCTTTGAAGAGAAATCAAAGTTAACATTTTGGGTCTGGTGACCTCTCCTCAGAACTGATGGCAGCTAGGAAAATGTTGGTTTATATGCAGAAGATAGGGTGGGGGAGGAGGTAAGAAATAAATGATAGGTGGAGATACAGCCCAAAGAGAAAGAAGAACATTAGACAGACAAAGAAGTGGATAGCGATCTGGCTGAGAGAGTGAGTAGCTGTTAATAGAGACTGTTAGTGGCTAAAAATAGGTAGTGTGTGATGGCAGACTATGTGGGAACAAGGCCTGGTGTGTGGGATTGGGAGCTAGGACATGGGGGAGTTCAGGCCCTAAAATTATTGAACTCAATGTTGAGTCCAGAGGGCTGTAAAGTCCCCAAGCAGAAAGTGAGGTGTTGTTCTTCCAGCTTTACTGAGTTTCACTGGAGCCCTGCAGCAAGCCGGAGAAAGAAATGTTGGCCAGGGAGCAGGGTGTTGTGTTAAAGTGGCAGGTAACTTGAAGTTCAAGTTCATTTTTGGGGTGTTTTGTTAAATGGTCACACGGTCCACACTTCATTTCCCCAATGTAGAGGAGACCACATTTATGAGCAGTGAATGCCAAAAACTAGATTGTGAGGAGCGCAGGCAAAATGCTGCTTCAACTGGAACTTATGTTCGGGGACCTTGGATAGTAAGGAGAGTGGAGGTAAATGGGCAGGTGTTACACCTTCAGCGGTTGCAGAGGAAGGTGCCACGGGATTGTGGTGGCTTGATGACACCTTCCATTATTTTATTGATGATCAACAGTAGACTGATGGGGTGGTAGTTGGCTGGTTTGCACCTGTTCTGCTTTTGGTGTGCAAGAAATACCCAGGTAACTTTCCATATTGTTAGTGCTTTACTGTACTTGACTAGGGACATGGCAAGTTCTGAAGCACAAGTCTTCAATAATGCTGCCAAAACATTGTCAGTGTCCATATACTTTGTAATATCCACTGTTTCCATCTGTTCCTTGATCTCATGTAGAATGAACCATTCCCTCTAAACCCTTCTTATTCATATGTCCAGAGGAACCCGGAGCAACCCACGCATACACGGGAAGAACATGCAAACTCCACACAGACAGTCACCTGAGGCTGGAATCAAACCTGGGTCCCTGGTGCTGTGAGGCAGCAATGCTAACCACTGAGTCACCATGTAACGTTGGGACCCTGTAATGTTGGGAGCCTCTGGAGGAGGCGAAGATGGATCATCCGCTCGACAATTCTGAATGAAGGTTATTGCACATTCTTCATTGCCCTGCTGTGCTAGGCACCCCTTGAGAAATGGTATGTTAGATGACACTCCTCCTCCAGTGTGTGTTCAATTGTCCACCACTATTCATGAGTGGATGTGGCAGGACTGCAGAGATTAAATGTGGTCCTTTGGCTAGGTGGAGGGCAAGTAAGAAAGGAGAGTGTGTACAACAGGTTATAGGCAGTGGATTAATGGAATGCAGACAATGGTGTGAGAACAGTGAGATGATGACAGAACTTGTGGGTGATGAGGTTTTTTATCACTATGTAACTGACAAACTGTGTCGAAAGCCTTTGTCAGTCATGGCCTTGCACAAAACACTGCTTCTCTGATGAGTTGACTTGGCAATGATGTTGAAAATATGAACCTGTGGTGATGCATTCATGCCATGAGTCGCTCATCTCGAATTCAGTTTGATTTTATTCAACCTCCAGGTTCTCTTTTTTCCGACATTCCATACCCTTTAACAGACTCATCTAAAAAATCAAAAATGAAAATGTATTGTTTGGCAACTGCATCAACGTCGAAACCATAAATGGATATAACATTTAATCAAGCATCCAGATAAAAATGTACAAATAATTTGAAAAAAAAATCAATAAAAGAAAAATATCTTACAGTCAATGAAATATTATTGTCATTGCAAACCAAGACATGCTTGCAACATCATATAAGGTGAATGCAAAGACTGTTCTGTCGACAACGTCTCTTGACTCCAGTTCTGGGGCAGGAATTTCTGCAATTTGCAGTGATCAGCAACAAGCAATTCCCAACTCAACATTCGCATTCCATGGGTTCATTGGGATCAGCAAATCTTTGCATAGTGGAAGTTAACATCACTAATGCATGTGTTGCTAATCAGCAACAGCATTCTACTTGTATGTTGCTCCATTAATATAAGTTCATCTCATGTGATTCACCACACTTTGACTCTGAGCCATATAATGAGTCATTTGAAAAAGCAACAGCATGACGCATCAAATAAAGTGATATTAAATTGGATCTTAAACCAAGAAAGGGAGGTAGAGACAGAATGATACAGAGTTGCACAGACATCGAATTCCACAGCATTGAAGGAGTCTATTAGTTCGATTGAGTTTATGCCAGTACCCTGTGGTTCAATCCAGTCAGTCCTATCTCTCTCTCTCTAAACCCCTTGCCATGTAGTTTTAACTTCCACAAATGCCTTTCCAAATTCCTTTCATAACTAGGTATCAGCTTTTCTTCAACCACTCTCATACGCACTGAGTTCCTGGTTATACCTGTCTGAAAGTGTACCATTTATCGTGACATGATATTTTCAGTCTTGAAGTGTATTTCTTTGGATCCAAGTTGATACTGCCTGATTACTCCACAAACCTCAACTTACATTATCAGTCTTTGAAGGGCTACTTTGTCAAATAGTTAAAAAGAAATCCATGTGGAAAATATGCACTAAACCTATCAGCAAATTTTCCTTTTACTTATCTAGTGAACTTTGCATCTTTCAGGTCCCTTGTGCATTCCGTGACCAACATTTTACATATGTGTCTCACAGGCTTTTCACCAGTAGATAATTGGCACAGCTTTTCCTTGCCTACGTCATCCAATCTGTCATGTATCTGCCCTGGATCTTTATTTCTCCCAAGGACGGTAACCTAAGCATCTCTAATCTGAATACTTACCAAAAACTCCATTCCTGGAACCATTCTGGTCAATCTACTCTGCACTGTCTCAAACAAAATTACATCCAGTGCAGAGATCCCCTGTGGACATTCCCCTCAGCAATAGGTATACCATTTTGGATTCTGCTGGGGGGATGACCTACCAGAGGAAAGCCATAGTAGTCAGTTCTCTGGCACTGAGCCTGATACTGTGGCAAAGAAGGGAAGGGGGCAGAATAGAAAAATACTCGTGGTAGGAGACCGATAGTTAGGGGAATCGACAGGAGATTTTGTTGTCAGGATCGGGATTCCCGGAAGGTATGTTGCCTCCCTGGTGCCAGGGTCCGGGACGTCTCCGATCGGGTGTATAAGGTTCTAAAAGGGGAGGACAAACAGCCAGAAATCGTGTTACATATTGGCACTAATGATATAGCTAGAAAAAGGATTGAGGATATAAAAAGTGATTTCAGGGAGTTAGGATGGAAGTTGCAAAGCAGGATGAACAGAGTAGTGTTCTCTAGTTTACTACTGGTGCCACGAGATAGCGAGGTGAGGAACAGGGAGCGGGCGCAGCTTAACATGTGGCTGCGCAGCTGGTGTAGGAGGGAGGGCTTCAGATATGTAGATAAATGGGATGCCTTCTGGGGAAGGTGGGACCTGTACAAGAAGGACGGGTTGCACCTGAACTGGAAGGGGACCAATGTCCTGGGTGGAAGGTTTGCTCGAGTAGTTCAAGAGGATTTAAACTAGTATGGCAGGGGGGTGGGAACCTGAGCTGTATACCGGAGGTGAGAGTTGATGCAGATGAGGCAATAGCAAGAGGTAGACCAGCTACTGGGAAGGATTTTCCTGGAAGGAACCAAGGGAATCAGTTAAAGTGTGTTTGCTTTAACGCAAGGAGTATCAGGAATAAAAGTGATGAACTTAGAGCATGGATCAGTACCTGGTGCTATGATGTTTTGGCCATAAGAGAGACATGGGTTTCTCAGGGGCAGGAATGGTTGCTGGATGTTCCAGGGTTTAGAACATTTAAAAAGAATAGAGAGGGGGGAAAAAGAGGAGGGAGTGTAGCACTACTAATCAGAGAGGGTATCACAGCTACAGAAGCTTCCATTGTCAAGGAAGATCTGCCTACCGAGTCAGTATGGGTGGAAATTAGGAACAGCAAGGGAGCAGTCATCTCGTTAGGGGTTTACTACAGGCTCCCCCAATAGCAGCAGGGAGATTGAAGAAAGCATAGGTCGGCAGATTTTGGAAAAGTGTGGATGTAGTAGGGTGACTTTAACTTTTCCAATATTGATTGGAACCTCCTTCAAGCAGAAGATTTGAATGGAGCTGTTTTTGTAAGGTGTGGTCAGGAGGGTTTCCTAACTCAGTACGTTGACAGGCCGATGAGGGGAGAGACCATTCTAGACTTGGTGCTCGGAAACGAGCCGGGGCAGGTATCAGATCTTGTGGTTGGGGTCAGAATCTCAACTCAGTTGCAAAGCAGCAAGATTTCCTCATCAATTCTCAGGCACTAGCCATACTTCATCTGGGTCTTATATTTTTTCATCTTATTTCAGATCTTGTGGTGGGAGAGCATTTTGGTGATAGTGACCACAACTGCCTCACATTCTACACAGCTATGGAGAAGGAGAGGATTAGGCAAAATGAGAGGATATTTAATTGGGGAAGAGGAAACTATGATGCGATTAGTCATAAGTTAGGAAGCATGGACTGGGAGCAATTGTTCCATGGTAAAGGCACTATAGACATGTGGAGACTATTTAAGGAACAGTTGTTGCGAGTGATGAATAATATGTCCCTCTGAGACAGGCGAGAAGGGGTAGGATAAAGGAATCTTGGATGACGAGAGCGGTGGAGCTTCTCATCAAAAGGAAGAAGCTAGCTTACATAAGGTGGAGGAAGCTAGGGTCAAGCTCAGCTCTAGAAGATTACAGGCAGACGAGGAAGGACCTCAAAAATGATCTGAGGAGAGCCAGGAGGGGGCACAAGAAAGGCTTGGCAGAACGGATTAGGGAGAACACAAAGGCACTTTACACTTATGTGAGGAATAAGAGAATGGTCAAAGAAAGAGTAGGGCCAATCAGGGATAACTTGTGTGTGGAGTCTGAGGAGGTAGGGGAAGCCCTAAATGAGTTTTTTGTTTCTGTCTTTATGAATGAAACGAACCTTGTAGTGAATGAAACCTTTGAAGAGCAGGTGTGCATGCTGGAATGGATAGAGATAGAGGAAGTTGATGTGCTGAAAATTTTGTCAAATATTAAGATTGACAAGTCGCTAGGCCCGGACCAGATTTGTCCTCGGCTGCTTTGGGAAATGAGAAATGCAATTGCTTCGGCACTTGCAAAGATCTTCACATCCTCGCTCTCCACTGGAGTCGTACCTGAGGACTGGAGAGAGGTAAATATAATTCCTCCCTTCAAGAAAGGAAATAGGGAAATCCCCAGCAATTACAGACCAGTAAGTCTCACATCTGTTGTCTCCAAGGTGTTAGAAAGGATTCTGAGGGATAGGATTTATGACCATCTGATTAAATGCAGTCAACACAGCTTTGTGAGGGGCAGGTCATGCCTCACAAACCTTATTGAGTTCTTTGAGGATGTGACTAGAAAAGGTGATGAGGGTTGAGCTGTGGATGTGGTGTATATGGACTTCAGCAAGGTATTTGATAAGGTTCCCCATGGTAGGCTCATTCAGAAGGTCAGGAGGAATGGGATATAGGGGAACGTAGCTGTCTGGATACAGAATTGGCTGGCCAACAGAAGACAGCGAGTGGTAGTAGAAAGAAAATATTCTGCCTGGAAGTCAGTGGTGAGTGGTGTTCCACAGGGATCTGTCCTTGGACCTCTACTGTTTGTAATTTTTATTAATGACTTGGATGAGGGGATTGAAGGATGGGTTAGCAAGTTTGCAGCTGACACAAAGGTTGGAGGTGTCATTGACAGTATAGAGGGCGGTTGTAGGCTGCAGCGGGACATTGACAGGATGCAGAGATGGGCTGAGAGATGGCAGATGGAGTTCAACCTGGATAAATGCGAGGTGATGCATTTTGGAAGATCAAATTTGAAAGCTGAATACAGGATTAAGGATAGGTTTCTTGGCAGTGTGAAAGAACAGATTGTGCAGGTACATAGATCCCTTAAAATGGCCACCCAAGTGGACAGGGTTGTTAAGAAAGCATATGGTGTTTTGGCTTTCATTAACAGGGGGATTGAGTTTAAGAGTTGTGAGATCTTGTTGCAGCTCTATAAAACTTTGGTTAGACTGCACTTGGAATACTGCATCCAGTTCTGGTCGCCCTATTATAGGAAAGATGTGGATGCTTTGGAGAGGGTTCAGAGGAGGTTTACCAGGATGCTGCCTGGACTGGGGGGTTATCTTATGAAGAGAGGTTGACTGAGCTTGGACTTTTTTCATTGGAGAAAAGGAGGAGGAGAGGGGATCTAATTGAATTATACAAGGTAATGAGAGGCATAGATAGAGTCGATAGCCAGAGACTATTTCCCAGGGCAGAAATGGCTAACACGAGGGGTCACAGTTTTAAGCTGGTTGGAGGAAAGTATAGAGGGGATATCAGAGGTGGGCTTTTTACACAGAGAGTTGTGAGAGCATGGAATGCATTGCCAGCAGCAGTTGTGGAAGCAAGGTCATTGGGGACATTTAAGAGACTGCTGTACATGCATATGGTCACAGAAATTTGAGGGTGCATACATGAGGATCAATGGTCAGCACAACATCATGGGCTGAAGGGCCTGTTCTGTGCGGTACTGTTCTATGTTCTATGTTCTATGCTCTAAGGTGTGCGGGTTACAATTGGGTAGTGCTCTTTCATCTAAGGTCCGCAAAAACCTCTCTGCTTTCCTCTACGTATGAAGCTGACAACCTACTTACATCACCTCACTTTCAGCAGGTCCTGCCAATTTCAAAAGCAATGCACATGTGCCCTTTGTCTTTGCACACCATTTAGGACACCACACTTAAGTCTATGTTGCCTGTCCTAACTCTTTTGTTAAAACAATTCACGGCATGGGTATTGAATTCCACGTGCCATTTGTCTTTCCATTCTCCAAACCAATCAATAGGCTGTCACAGTTGTTCACCATTCCTTCAAATTTAGTATGATTAGCAACATTTTAGATGATACACTTTATTCCAATGTAATATTATTACAAAGAATGAGCGAAAGAGAACAATATTGCCACATGTCTGGAAAAATGCCAATCATCGCACCTTGCTATTTTCAAGTGCTTGCCTGCAAAAACCCTCTTTCTTTTAGTTTCTCACATTCTCTACCTTCTTTGTCATTTTGGAGCACTGCTTTTTGATTTCGTATGTGCTGCCCCTGCTGTTAATGATCCAAACCTCTCCCTGAAGCATGTCTTCCCCAATGAACCCCAATTATTCAATTAAAATTTCTCCTGATTTGATTCCATCTTCCCAAAACTGGGTTACTTCTCATCCAATAAAATTAACCCCTCTTGATTTAGACCTTTTGTTTAGATCATTCGTTTGCATTCCAGTCTTAACTTTTTGATTTGATGGTCACCCTGAGCCAAGAATCCCGTTCCCCAACAACACTTACTTCACTTGGCTCACTTGATTTTGTAGCAACAGATCCAGAAATACCTACTCTCTAATTGGACTGCAGACATGGATACTGGAATTTCTGATGAATACCTAACAGAAATTCTTTCCCCTCTATGTCTTTACATTAACAATATACATATTTGGCTGTCATAGTGCTTGTTCGGTAGCTTCCAATAGTCCTCCAACATCATAACTACAACTTTGCATGGCTCAGTAATGTCCCTGCAGTTTTGCCTCTCAACCTTCCTTTTGCCATTCGAGGCATATTAAGCACCCCAAGTAGAGCGCTTCTCTTTTAAACTTCTCAAATGTGACCAAGGAGATTCGGTTTTTGCCTGCTTAACGAAATCCCCTCTTTTTAACACTGAATGACTTGCTCATCACTACCTCTACTCCATCATCTGTTCTGTTTTGCTTTTCAATTTTTTCTGAACAGTTTATATATATCCTTGTATATGAAAATTCCAGTACCACAATCCATTACTCCCATTTCATCATGTTCCCTTGCTTGTGGCTCACCCATATTGTTTGCCAGATTTTAAATATTTGCATATATGCACTGCAATCTTTCTGCCTTCCATACCTTCTTGTTCTTCGTCTATGTACCATGTGACACTTCATTCTGATGTCCACCATGCTCAATTATCTTATCCCTTTTGAATTGAAACTTCTTGCTCCAGAATTATTTTGTATGCCCCAAGATGAGCTGAAGGGCCTTTTTCCATGCTGTTACCTCTATGACTTTAATCTGATATCATCCCTCTTTCACCACATGTTAGAGTACAATTTGTGCCTCTGCATCTTGTTAGCAAAATGTTGTGGAAATGACTTAGTGATTACAATCTTCCAATTACAACTTTTCACTATCTCATAGGTCCTGAAAAGACTTGACTAGGATCACCATGTTATCCTCTCTTTGTCATAGTGTACCATGACTTCTGGCTCGCTGCCTTCTCCTGCAAAATATTCTGCAATAAGTTCCTTACATCTGTTACCCTTGTACCAGGAAAGCAGCCCCTATGCAGGACTCACAATGACATTTACATCCATGTCTGGTGCTCTCTTAATTGTCGGTTGCCAATTAGTAACTGCACCACTCAGTTTTTTGTTCCTTATTAAGCAGACCTTTGTCCATTAGTACCATGCTCTGGCGTGTACTTCTTCAACTTGTTGTCACTTCCACCAGTCTCCAATCTGAATATCTGTTTCAAAGTAGTCCACACTTTAGCAATCCTTGTACTTCCAGTCTCTTCTTATACTTCCTGATGTATAGACATCGATGACCCTGAACCCTTACTGCCTAATGGGGTTTCAGCCTCCTCCAACATGTGATCCAGGAAGCAGACATCCTCCAACATCATTCACAAAGACATCAGAGCATAGGAAGGTTGAGGGGTGACCTTATAGAGGTTTATAATATCATGAGGAAGAATGAAAATGTGAATTGCAAGGGTCTTTTCTCTAGGGTACAGGGGTTCAAAACTAGGGGGCACATATTTAACGTGAGAGCAGAAAATTTTAAAAAGGACATGATGGACAACTCTTTTACAAAGAGAGAGGCTCATATGTGGCATGAACTGCAAGAGGAAGTGATAGATGCAGGTACAATTACAATATTTAAAAATATTTGGATAAGCACATGAATGGGAAAGGTTTGGAGGGGTGTGGGTCAAATGCAGGCAAGTGGGACTAGTTTAGTTTGGCAACATGATCAGCATGGACTAGTTGGACTGTAGGGTCTACTTCCATGCTGTATGACTCTTTGACTCTAAATGCTGAAATCAACTTGAAGCAGCTGGTGACACTTGCGGAATACACAGTCCCTCACAATAAGTGAAGTGTCCTGGCATTCCAATGTGTTGCAGAAATTGCAAGCAAATATATTTTATAGATTAGTGAGTGAGTGTTCAGGAAATACTGGTCTTATGGTGGCAGTCATAGCTTGAACTTTGTTTTACAAAAATTAAGAACAAAGGAACAAGAGCTTGACTGATGCTATATATCCAAGTCTGGTAATGAATGACTAAATCCATAGTATGTCATATGTGTTCATGTCTATGCATCAGAGATATAAGGGAAGAATATTGTGCCTTTGCCAAGTCTCTGATATGACCTGTGAGTCAAAGGAATTTGCTGTGGATCAAGGCAACTATATCTTTTTAGATGTGATTAGGTAGATAAATAACTGCATAAGCACTTCACTAAAGGAGGAGACAGTTTTCACACTGGTTGAGAAAATTTAGGCATTCTGAGCTAAAACTGTCATAAAACAACCTTCAAAGTTAACGAACTGACTTTGAGGTGGATGCCATTCGCCATTTCTCTTGGTTTGGGATAGAATCTCTCAAGATCCCATTCAAGAAGTAGAAATGGCATTCTGGCTCATTGAATAACCTAATCACTCACCCAGCTAATTATCCTGTTGCTATGATAGATAACCATGGCTAGCTTCATTGGTCAGTAATTAGAATGCCTCCACCTTCTCATGAGACACCCATACAAATTCAGAGTTGTTCAAAGCCCTTCTCTTGTCACAACAAATACTGGACTCAATATTAGTCACTTGCTGTTTCTGATACATATCGATGCTTGAGACATAAATGTGGAGGAGGAGAGTAGGACATTTACAGGTGATATGAAAATCGGCTTTTTGGGGGATAATAAGAAAATACTTTATAGACTAAAGAGACATATCAATGGAATGGTTAGTTTAACAAAAGTGTGTCAAATGGAGTTCATCCCAAAAATATTTTTGATAAGGCACTTAGGGAGACAAATAAGACTGCTAAGACAGAAAAATGAGTTGGATTATGAGAAATTAGAGAGACAGGGGAACCTTGGAGTTTGTCAATAGATTCTTGAAGTTAAAGGTCAGATAAAGCAGGTGATTAGGAAGCAGTATAGTAGACTTTGCTGAGAGCATACAAGCAGAGAGGTTATGCTCGAATCATGTTAAATACTAGTTAGACTGCAGCTAAGGTAATGTGCATATATGTGGTTAGCTCATTATTCGAAGATATGATATCACTAAAGAGAGCACAGAGGAAATTTGCAATGATGTTGTTAGGAATGGTGAATGTCAGTTTTGAAGAAACATTGTCTCGGCTGAACCTTTTTTGGGAATACAGGAGGCTTGGGGAGTATAATTGAGATGCAGATTCAATAAGAGGGACCTGTTTCCCTTAGCTTAAGAGCTGAATTAACAGAGGCAATAGACTGATATTGATTAAGAGAAAGATTAGAGAACAGTTCCCTTGGAGTGGAGTGGGAGGTGTGAATTCAGTGTCAGAGACATTGATGGAGGCAGAAACGCTTATCATGTTAGAAAATAAGGTCTTAGATTCATGACTAGTGTACCGTAGTCTATAGGCTATGACCCAAAAGCTGGAAGGTGGGATAAATTGGAGAAATCTTTCATTGGTACAGACACAATGAGATGGATTGACCCCTTCAGCGGGTCACCTTTACTATATTTTAATTTAACATTGATTCAATTGGTACACATTTTAGTACAAGAGACAGCATAACTGGAATCAAATTTCGATTCTGTAAATTATCCATATTTATTTAAACGAGCAAATTAAACCAATGGGTCAATCATCTTACAATATATCTCTGCTAGGATTAAATTGCAAACTACATACTTACAAGAGGTTGATATATAGTTTGGAACTTGACTAACAAGTTCACCTTCAAACAACTTAGCTATCTATCAGTGCCTGAAATAATCCTTGTGCGGCTCCTCAATAACTTCAACACCATATGCAGCGGACATTCATGAAGAGTTGTAAATTATGTCGCTTTGATTACAGGACAGAAAGCTTGCCTACCTTGTGCCTGCCACTCGTCAAACGTCTGGATAATTTTCTTTACATGACGTTGGATAAACCCATTCAGAAGAGCGCAGATAGCATGCACTCAGAAACAATAAACATCCAGCAAATTACCTGTTCACAGCCATATACAACAGTGAAAAGCAGAATTATTCATTTTAATTCCTCTTGGTACTTGCAATATTATTGCCTTAAGGCAGAAATCACTTTGGAGTGTGTGTTGTCTCCTTGCGTGCACTGTGATACCTAATTTGGCCTTGAGGTAGCCATAAATAAACTGCCTAAAAAAAACCTGTACAAGCTCAGATGTCCATGTGAGTAAACTGCAGCGCTGCAATAACATTATCTATTTTTTGACTCTAACGAGAATACATACTGGATAAGACACTAGTACTGTGTTACATAGAGTCACTTTGTTTCAATTCTTCTTCTCATCTGTTTCGGCATAACAATGACAATGACAATGAGGTCAGTTTAAAGATTTAGCAAAACTCAATTTCATGCAATCTGGTGTATTAGGGTTTTTTAATCTATATCTGATCGGTCATAGTATTAAGCATATAAGCCATTAACAGAAGACAAATGAGGTTTTTTGCATGGAAATCCTATAAATAGCTATATGCAGATCCATTCTCAATGAAACATTATATCCTATCATTCTATATCCACTGACCCCTGTTAGTTCAATGTTACCTTCTGAAATATATTTAGCAAAGGTGGATACACTGTTCTTTTGTAGCTGAAATGATACCCTCAGAATGTTACATTTTACTCAACTTCTCAACTCTACACAAAAAAAATTTCTGTAAATAACGAAAAGAAAATTTGACAAGCTGGTTGACCGATCTGAGCTCCTGCCGAAGTGTAATATTACCCATAGCTGTTCAGAAGGTGGGAACCACTGCTGGCCCCAACGCAGAGGAAGTTTCCAAGAAAGAACCAGGTAAAAGGATTACTTGTTTGTATGTTCGATTTACTCAGACATAATCAGAAATTGTTTTATGCCATGTAAGGCAAGATATCCCCCAAACTCCCACTCTCCAGTGAAATACAGGTAGTCATTGTGATCATCAAAGCTGTCATTAGAATGGTCAAAAGATCAATGGAAAGAAAGTTATCGACAATTGTAGTCGCATTAGCCAAAGTTTGAAATTAGTTTATTTTTTTCAAAGTGTCATTGCTAATAAAAACATGAGGTAGGCCATCAAAGTATCCCTCAAGATAGATAGGCTGGATTCCCAGGACAGGCATGCTGTCAAAATGATATCTGGCACCAAAACCGTGCTCAATACTCATTTTGTGTTCAATGGTTTGATAATGTTGAAGATGTCAGCTTCAAAGAACAAAGGTCAGCTGAGTTGCAGTTCATTCAGACTACCTAATGAAATTAGATCTGTGCTAAGACAGAAAGCTGTTTATATATAGAAATAGAAATAGAGCAATGAAGTCTGAGATTATTCTGTTGATTGGAGGAAAGCTTGTAGTTCACCAGTATTCACAATTAATTGTGAAATGATCCCCTATTTACTTGATGTAAGCAGTAGGCAAGTGGTGATGTAGAGTATAGCTCCTGCAAATAACTCCTGTCACATCAATTTGTTTCATTTCACCAAAGAGTAGGTAGTTTGATGAACAAAGTTCATGTTGAAAAGGTGGCACATATATGGTCCTTGCAAAGCATTGAGAAGTTACCTTAAAAGAAAGCAGTTTTCCAGGAAGATATGTTAGGAATGGTGCATGTCACCATAGATGTTAATGGTATGTTGAAAGCACCTCGCATGTCCAATCCCCTCCATTTTGTGATGGGACAGAGACTTGCGTATGATGAAAAAAAGAAGACATCAAGCATATGCAAAGGATGAAAAGGCCTGTTGACCTACAATGTTGCTTTGTACAATTTATGCATGAGGAGAGAGATAATTTCAAGCCTCAATGTTCAATGAAAGTTTACTGAGTGGCAGACACCCGACCGCAGTTCTGCCCATGATTGCCTAAAAATTCGTGGCAATTGCTGAAAGGCAATAGAAAATGGAATGGAAAAGCTGTGAGGTCTATTCAAAAACAAAATCTGAAAGAAATGTGGATGTTGGAAATCAGAACCTAAAACAGAAATTGCTGTAAAGTCTCAGCAGGTCTGACCCTTCTTCAGGACTGGTGGTAGCTATGAAAAATCTGGTTTTTATGCAGGAGATAGGATGTGGGCAGGAAGAAAGAGTAAATGATAGGTAGAGATAGACCCTATTCAAAACATCATCTTTGTCCCTTTGCACAACCTCGTTGCCAAGATGTCTTCTATGCTACATTGTTCAATTATGAATTCCAATGCATTAAAACAAGGAGCAGGAGTTTTAGAGGGAATTTGAGAGAGAAACATGCCACCCCCCCCCCTCCCCTGCAGAGTTGTGGGCATCTGAAATGATGAAAGGGTGGGTAGAAGCAGAAACCCTCAATATATTTAAGAATATGTAGATGAACACTTGAAATGCCATAGCACACAAGGCTACAGTCCAAGTGCTCAAAGTGTTTGAGGACTGACATAGGCACAATGGGCCAAAGGGCCTTGTTCCATGTTAAGTGGCCTGATATTAGCCCTGTAAATTAGAACAAAGAACAAAGAACATTACAGCACAGGAACAGGCCCTTCAGCCATCCAAGCCTGTGCTGATCCAGATCCTCTATCTAAATCTGCCACCTATTTTCAAAGGATCTGTATTCCTTTGCTCCTTGCCCATTCATGTATCTGTCCAGATACATCTTAAATGACGCTATCATTCCTGCTCCTACCAGCTCTGCTGGCAATGCATTCCAAGCACCTTCTGCATGAAGAACTTTCCACATATATCTCCCCTAAACTTTTCTCCTCTCTCTTTGAACTTATGACCCCGAGTAATTGAGTCCTCCATTCTGAGAAAAAGGTTTCTCGCTATCCACCCTGTCTACACCACTCATAAATTTGTAGGCCTCAATCAGGTCCCCTCCCCAACCTCCTTCTTTCCAATGAAAATAATCCTAATCTACTCAATCTCTCCTCATAGCTAGCACCTCCAAATCAGGCAACATCCTGGTAAACACCTTCTGCACCCTCTCCAAAGCATCCACATCCTTTTGGTCATGTGATGACCAGGACTGCACGCTGTATTCCAAATGTGGTCAAACCAAAGTCTTATACAAGTGTAACATGACCTTCCAACTCTTGTACTCAATACCCTGTCCAATGAAGGAAAGCATGTGCTATGCCTTCTTGACCACTCTACTGACCTGTGTTGCCACCTTCAGGAAAAAGTGGACCTGAACATCCAGATTGCTCTGTGCACCAATTTTCCCCAGGACTTTTCCATTTACTGTACAGTTCACTCAGGAATTGCATCTTCCAAAAGGCATCACCTCACATTTGTCTGGTCGAACTCCATCTGCCATTTCTCTGCCTAAGTGTCCAATCTATCTATATTCTGCTGTATTCTCTGACAGACCCTTTCACTATCTGCTACTCCACCAATCTTAGTGTATTCTGCAAACTTGCTAATGAGGCAACCTACACTTTCCTCCAAATCATTTATGCATATCACAAACAACAGTGGTTCCAGCACGGATCCCTGCGGGACACCACTGGTCACAGATCTCGATTTTGAGAAGCACCCTTCCACTACTACTCTCTGTCTCCTGTTGCCCAACCAGTTCTCTATCCATCTAGCGAGAATACCCTGGACCCCATGTGACTTCACCTTCTTCATCAGCCTACCAGGGGGAACCTTATCAAATGCCTTACTAAAGTCCATGTATATGACATCTACATCCCTTCCCCCATCAATTAACTTTGTCACCTCTTCAAAGAATTTTACGAGGTTTGTAAGTCGTACCTTTCCTGTACAAAACCATGCTGCCTATCGCTGATAAACCCATTAGACGGTCTTTCAGCACTTCCAAACACATCATATCTATTACTACAATTTACCAAAAGGGTTATCCATAGGAATTCTACCTATCATCAGTGGAGCTATTGGTGGCTTTGAACAACTAGATCCAAAACGCTAGACCGTATATCCCTATTAGCTACTTTGGTGCAACTCCCTTCAAGATGGCTGAATTAATTTTGTAACGATATTTGGTTTCATTGTGATGGTTAAGAATGGAGGAATGTGACTTGGTACAAAATAAAGGCAGAGTGGGAACTATAGGGAATGGACCACCTTTTTGCACTCAAAAACTAACTGTCAAGCCAATGAGTGCACTCCCTCTCAGTTACTTTCATGTTCATTTTCAATTCAAGAGTCACATGGATTGCACGCGTATATAAATAAATAAACACTGCATGATCTACCAGCCAGGTATGTAACCATTGTGAAATTTGTCGAAAGAAGCCAATCAATTTGGGACTGTTTGAAGGCATCTATAGCATAACAAGAAATTTGTGATTGTTAGAGGTCAATAGTCTCAGCCCATGGGCATGGCTGGACTCAACCTTCCTCAACTCTTCCATCAATGGCTTTCTCTCCCTATTTCTGATAGAGAAAGGCTCATTGGTGAATACTGAAGCACTCCACATACAGCAAGACCTGAACAATACAGAGGCTTGGGCTGATGAATGGGAGGTAGCATTCACACCAAATATGTGGCAGGCAACACTCATCTCCAACAAGACAGAATCTAACCATCACCCCTTCTCATTCAGTGGTATTACCATTGCTGAATCCCCAGCGTCAACATTCCATTGACCAGAAATGGAACTTTACTAATGATAAATAATAATAAATAAATAGCAAATAATTTAGGAAATATGTAAACAATATAAGTATTGAATATATATGAATACTGAACACTGTGCTGTATACATAAATACTGCCATTACAAGAACAGGTCAGAGGTTAGGAATCCTGCAACTAGCAACTTAACAACTCATCCTGAAAAGCTGTGCACCATTTACTAGGTGGGCATGTGATGAAATATTTCCCACTTGCAGGAATAAACATGACTCCAAAAGGACTCGAGAGAATGCATATAATCTAGAACCAGTCACCACATCCACAATCTTTCACTTTCGCTCTACTACCAAAGCACAACTGCAGAAAAGTGTGCCATCAACAAAATGGGCTGCAGAAATTCACCAAGCCTCTGAGATAGTATGCCACACCCAATTATCCCAAACTTCAAGAAGGACAAGGCAGTAGAAACATGGAGCATCACCAACTGCAGGTTACTCACCAAGCCAGTCAATATACTCACATGGAAATATATCACCTCATCTTCAACATAACTAAGTCAAAATCATGGACTACCCACCTATGTACATTTTGGGTGTTCCTGCAGCATACTGATTCAAGGAGACATCTGATTAACACAATCACAAGGGGCAACTAGGGATGAACAATAAATGCCAGTTGAACCAATAACATTCACATTACATGACTGAATAAAACAAAGGCATGTAGTTGTGTTAGGGGAGAGTATATATACAAAAGGAAAGATACAATTCCCCACATCTAAGAGTGAGGAACAAGAAGGTGATAGTGCCTGTCCAGTGTCAGGGTTTGGGACATTGCTCTGGGTTAGAGAGAAATTTGCAGTGGGTGGAGGCGTCGGTACAACTGACAAAACAGGACTAGACACGATGGCTCAGTGATTAGAACTTCTGTCTCTTAGTGCCAAGGACCCAGGTTAGATTCCAACCTCAGGCAACTGGCTGTGTGGAGTTTGTACATTCTCTCTGTGTTTGTATGGATTTCCTCCGAAGGTCCAAAAATGTACAGGTCAGGTGGATTGGCCATGCTAAGTTGCCCATTTTGTTTGTGGGTGGCACAGTGGCTCAGTGGTTAGCACTGCTGCCTCACAGCACCAGGGACCTGGGTTCAATTCCAGCCTTGGGTGACTGTCTGTGTGGAGTTTGCACATCCTCCCCGTGTCTGCCTGCTCTGGTTTCTTCCCACAATCCAAAGATGTGCAGGTGAGGTGAATTGGCCATGCTAAATTGCCCATAGTGTTAGGTGCATTAGTCAGAGGGAAATGGGTCTGGATGTGTTACTCGTCGGAGGGTCAGTGTGGACTGGTTGGGCCAAAGGGCCTGTTTCCACACTGTAGGGAATCCAAAACAAAAGAAGTTATGTTTAGAGAGTATGAGCAACTAGGTAGTAAATTAAAACCTCAAATGTAATATTCACTGGATTATTGCCTGACCACAAGAAAACTGGCACTAAGTAAGTAAGATTAGAGAGTTGAATGCATGACGCAAAGAACTGAATGTTCAACTATATTAAACATTTAGGAAGGGTAGGCAAAAAGCAAAAAGAGACAACACCAATAATAGATAATGAGATCAGTACACTACAGTAAATTGTACAAAGGAACATTATGATGTGGAATTAATAAAGAAAATAAAAGTAAGATATCCAGAAAAAAAGGTTGTGTAGACATATAAAAAGATAACGATAAGTAAAAGTAAATACAGATACAGGCAGAGGTAGGAAAAGTTTTAACAGAATAAAGAAATTGAAGAAAAACTAAACAAGTTCTGTGTGTTTTCATGGAGGGAGATACAAAATACAATAGGAATTCTAGAGGGTCAAGAGACTAGTGAGGGATGAGAAACTGAAAGAAGTTAATGTAAATTTATACAAAGAAAACATATTGGAAGATTGAATGAGATAAAAATTGGTAAATCCACTTCCCAGACTGTTGCCATAGGTAGCCGTAGGGAAAGTTGACAAGGCGATGCTTACCTTCCCAAAGTCAAAAGACTTTGGAGCAGTTCTTTCAGTTTGGGAAGACAATAAATATAACTCCAGTGTTTAAGAAAGGATTGATAACAAATCTGAGGAACAACAGACCCACTAACTTGACATCAGCAAGAGGGAACATGATAGAATTTGTTATTAAGCATGTAACAGTTGTATACTTAGACAACAATGGTATTCTATTCAGAGTCATCATAAATCAAAGGAAAACATTATTTGACAAACGTTTTGGGAGTGTTTGAAGATAGGATTAGCTGAATAGATAATAAGGGACTAGTGGATGTGATGCATTTTGGTTATTCAGAAAGATTTTAATAATTTCATAAACAGTAGATTAGAAAGCATAATTAGAGTACATGGGCTAAGGATAATATGCTGGTATGGATTGAGAATTGATAAACAGATAGAAAGCAGAGCTTGAATAAACCGATCAATTTGAGGTTGGCAGCATAGTACTAGCAGTGTGTCACAATAAAAGCAGTTATTGGCTCCTGCTAGTCATGACTTATATCAATGATTTGGATATGGAGACCAAATGCAATATTTTAAATTCTACTGGTACACAAAGCTGGGTGGGAATGTCAGTTGTGAGAAGGACATGAAGAGATTGCAAATGGATTTCAAGAAGCAATGCGAATGGAAAAAAGTAGAACATGATTAGATTAGATTCCCTACATTATGGAAACCGGCCCTTCGGCCCAACAATTCCACACCAACCCTCCAAAGAGTAACCCACACACTGACTAATGCACTTAACACTATGGACGATTTAGCATGGCCAATTCACCTAACCTGCACATCTTTGGACTGTGGGCGGAAACCAGACCATCCAGAGTAAACCCACACAGACATGGGGAGAATGTGGAAATTTCACACAGACAGTTGCCCAAGGTGGGAACTGAACTCAGGTCCTTGGTGCTGTGAGGCAGCAGTGCCGCCCACTGAGCCACCATGCTGCCCCAACACATGGCACATGTTGTGTATAATGCAAATTTCCTCACTTGCGTATGAAAAAACTTACTTTCAAAGAGTTCAAAATGTTCAAAGGGACCTGGGAGTCTATGTTAATAAATCACCGTAAGCTATAATGTAGGTGAAAAATTAGGATGGCAAATGGCAGGTTGACAATAATTAGGAGGATTTGAGTGCAGATGTTAAGATTTCTTGCTTCCAGTTGAAATTCTCTGGTTGTATCCCTCCCTAAGAAAGGATGTCCATCCCATAAAGGAGGTCCAGCATTGGATCTCTAGATTAATATCTGGGATGCTGGATTAATGCAGGAGAACAAACTGAAGAGACTGAGCCTATAATCTTTAGAGTTTAAAATATGAGAGGTGATCTCATTGAAGCATAAACATTTTTATAATGCTCAAAGGGATAGATGCAGGATGCTTCCTTGCTTAGGGGAGAAGGACACAGTCTCAGAATCATTGGTGGATTATAGCTGAGATGAGAAGGAAGCTTTTCATCCATGAGTTATAAATCTTTAGATCATTGCATGTCCAGTTATTTGGTATACTGAAGACAAAGATCAATAAATATTTGGAATTAAAATAGCAAGAGAAATGGGGTTAATGCATTGAAATATGTAGGAAGAAGGTCACCATGATCTAGTTAAATAACCAAGAAGACTTGAGGGGTAACTGACCTACTTGTTTTCCTACCTCCTATGTTCAGAAGAATGAGTTGTTATCAGTGCAGTGTGAATAGTGGAATATAGACAGTTGAGTGTGATTGTTAAGTTGTAGACAATGGTCTGTTAACACTGTAGTGTAGTAAGTGAGGTGGAATGACCTGTGGACTTTGCTTTTTGGACAGTGGGTGTGTGCAGTGAATATGGATAATGAACCATGAACATTGAGGTGTGAGCAGGCAGCTGTGACCAGTATGGTAAAGACAGCATGATGTGCACTGCTAGTGGCTCACTGTTCATTCATATGAATGTAAAAACAAGGAAAGGGAAGGAAAGGAGTTAGCTACTTGACCCCTCAAGCCTCCTTTGCTATTTAACTAAACCATGGCTGATCTTTTACCTCACATTATCATCATTTCCTTTTATATTTTATAGGTTTATCAATTTCTGCCTTAAATATACCAAACATGAATAGTGGATGTTCATCAGTGAGTGTAACCTAGGCCTCTCTTACCACAGTCTGCTGAAGGACAACATTTCTGAATAATGCAGCGAGTGACATGTCTCTCGATTTACCCGATACTGGTGCCTGGTTCCAATTGAGTCTGATGTTTTTGCTCAAACCCTGTTCTCTCTTCAACTTTCTTCATTCCCTCATTAATTCTCAGTCAGACAAAATGAAGAAAGTACGATGTTAAATGATTAAAACACATGGAAATGAAGAGATGGCCCAGCTGCAGAGGGAAATATATTTCTGAGATTAGAGAGAAATAAACAAGGCAGCAGCTCGGGTTGCAATAAATAAAACAACCTAATTATACAAAGACCAAAGGTCAAGGCTGCTTGGCCTTGTAATTTTAGTTGGTTGTAAAGTCAACTCTGCTGACACATTCTGCTGTGTGGAAGTCGTGAACTTATCTCTGCTTGGTATTTTCACCATGCTCAACGATCATTAACAAGCAACTCCCAGTTCAGCTGCTGTTACACACGTCCCGAGGGCCCACTGGACTCAGCAATTCTTTGCATGCCATAACTTCACAGCTTGCATTAACTTGTCATTGCCAAAGTGGTATTTAATGGCTACACTGAGTAGGCCTGAGGAAGCAGCAGTTTCTGAACGGCACCTACCCCTTATCCCCAACATCCACCATCCATCGGCTGAATGATTGAGGCATTCAGGTGCTCAGCTATAATGTTGTAAATTGGTCCTGCTGAAGAAAATGAACACAGGATGCATTTAACACTTTATGGTGTCTGATAGAAGAGGGTGATTGGAAGTGGTTACGCCATCACCAACACGCTACTCTGTACCCCTCATCCCCTGGATCCCGGAACCCCTTCACCTGCTTCTAGTGTTTACTAGGTCCTGGTCAAGGAGTACTAGTGCGATGCATGTTTAGCTATAATGGGAATTCTGCACTGCAATTATTCCCAGGGATTACTACAGGACAATCTTTACATTTGTGACACGAGTGTTGAGTTTGAAGCTGCTCAGATTAACTAATCACTGAGGAATGTATTCAATCCAGGTGAGGGCAGCAAAGCTAGGAAGTGTCCCATCACAGTGAAAAATTGTTGCATACTGCAGGGAAGTGCAGCACAGATCAATTTAGGGGCATTCATGCGTGAATCACAAAAAGCTGACATCCAAGTGTAGTGGGTAAAAAGGGAGGCAAATGGACTGTTGGTGGTTATTTCAAAAGGCACAGTAGGCTACTCTGAAAGCTTAGCTTACATGGAATCCAGTAGGAGCTGGCAATTAGATGCACAATTGGCTTGAAGGTAGGAAGCAATGGAGGCCTGTGACTAGTGGTACACCTCAGGGATCAGTGCTGGGCCCATTGTTGTTTGTTATCTATATCAATAACTTGGATGAGAAAGTACAAGACATGTTAGTAAGTTTGCAGATGACACTAAAATAGATGGTATCGTGGACAGTGAGGAAGGTTACCAGAAATTGCAGTAGAATCTTGATCAGCTAGGGAGGTGGGCCCAGAAATGGCAAATGGAGTTTAATTTAGATAAGTGTGAGGTCTTGCATTTTGGAAAGTCAAATCAAGGTAGGAATTTCATGATGAATGGTAGGGCCTTAAGGTGTGTAGTGGAACAGAGGGACCTTGGAGTTCAGGTGTATGGTTCTGTGAAAGTGGAGTCACAATAGGTAGGACAGTGAAGAAGTTAGGAAGTTATTGTTGTAGTTATACATGACATTGGTGAGGCCGCACTTGGAGTGTTCGGTTTTGGTCAAGGATGTTATTAAACTGGAAAGAGTGCAGAAGAAATTTGCAAAGATGTTGCCAGGACTCAAGTGTCTGAGTTGTAGGGAGAGGTTGGACACGCGAGGACTTTTTTCTTTAGAGTGTGGGAGACTGAGGGGGGATCATACAGAAGTGTATAAGATCATGAGAGGCATAGATAGGGTGAATGCAGTCAGTCTTTTTCCCAGGGTTAGGGTATTGATGATTAGAAGACATCAGTTTAAGGTTAGAAGGGAAAGACCAAAAGGGAATGTGAGGGGCACATTTTTACACAGAGGGTAGTACGCATATGGAATGAGCTGCAAGAGGAAGTGGTTGAAGCAGATACGTTAACAACATTTAAAAGGCCATTTGGCTAAATACATGGATAGTGCAGGTAAATGGGGTTAGCATGGATGGAAATTTTGGTCAGCATAGACCAGCTTGGGCTGAAGGGGCTGTCTCTGTGCTGTAGGACTCTATGACTCTATAAGTATAAGAAGGTTTGCTGAAACTATGAAAGGCAGTGCTTGGATCACACATGGAATACTGTGAACAGTTAAGGTTCCTTCATCTAAGGAAAAATATACTGGCATTAGAGGCAGTCAGAAGAAAGTTCACTAGGCTGACAGCACAGATTTTCTTATGAGGAGAGGTTGTGAATGTTAAGTTTATTCCCATTGGTGTTTAACAGAATACGAGTAAACCTTCTTGGGGGGTTGACAAAGTAGATGGAGAAAGTTTGTTTCTCCTTGTCTAGGACCATAGTGCACAATCTCAGAATAAACAATTTCAATCAGTAATAATGAAGATTTTTGTTTTCTCTTATAGGGTAGTGAGTACGAAGAATTGTTTACCACAGAAGACTATCTAGACTGAGGGATAAAGTATGTTCATGACTTATGGGGGTAAGGTAAGGGTGTTGAGTTGGGGGTTATCAGGTCTCCCTTGATCTCATCAAATAGCAGAGCAGACTCAATGGATTGAATAGTCAAGTTCTGCTCCTATGTCTTATGCTATAAAACACCCCACCAAGTTTAACATGCAGTTGGCATGATCCTTCAGTATTTGATTTCTGGATTGGGAAATAGCACATAACACTTTGCAGGCTACAGCAGTCTACTCCCTGACCATGCTTATACCCTGACATTTCCCTGGAAACTTCCATCAGAACAGACATATTCAAACACCCCAGCATATTTGACCACGAAAATGTCCCTTGGGTAGAATATCATGTTTTGCTGACGAAAGCGAAAACATTTGTAACAAAGCAGTTGAAAAGCTCAGAATGTAATGCCTTCCTGATGAATAAGTCAGCTTATCCTTAAGCAGCTTACATACAAGAACAGAAGTGCCCAGGATGTGGAAAGAATGAACTGATAGAAAGTACTGGGACTGAGTGATCGATAAGAGCTTTCATGAAGATGTCAGCAAATGAGGAGGAAGAAGCTTTCACAAATTTAGATGCTCACACCAGCACAGAAAGTTGAAAGCAGAAAGCTATTTCAGGTACAGGAGTATTGATTTTATTAAGTGTAGTCATAATTAAAATAATAAAAGAGAATGCTCTGCTGGAAGGGTGTAGGAAAAGTGTATGAATACATTTGGACTAATTATTTTGCTGATCAATAATTGCATGTCATATGTAGACATTGTCAACACAATAAGCAAATTTCATTATTCTTAAATAAATATGAGCCAATAACAAGTGTACACTTGTTTGATGTGTACTTTACTTTTACTTTAACACCAATTGAATGGGGAATTGAAGTGTCTTTGGGAAATGGTATGCTGAACTAGAGGATCAGCCACAGGACATGTGCTCCATCATTTTCATGAAAAAATGATATTTTTTGGAGTACCACAAACAAATACTTAAGCAACACAGATCCATTATTGCAATTAATGCAGAAATTCACCATCAATTTTGCCCCCAGAAAGCTAGCAGACATTCAGTGACATTTTGAGAGAAGTACCCCTTTCATTAAATCGAACAGTGATCTGTTCTTTCTGATATATGAGAAGAATGTATGGGGTTAAAAAAAACACTTAACTCTTAACCAAAATTAGGGAATAGATTATCAGATCATTTGCCCCAAATGCCAATCTTCGCTGTTTGCAAAATATCTGTCGTGTTTCCTACATGAGGTTTTTCGAAGGTAATTATTTGACTGCCAAGAATGTTGTGATATTCTGCAATAATGAAAACATAATGAAAAAATAATGAAAGCATAAATGCAAGTCTTTATTTTTCAGCAGTTGAAAAAGGAGAAATGCTGCCAAAATGTTTCTTCACATATTTATTAGGACAAATGCAAGAATATCAAAATTCAGAGGTAATAATAATTTGTAAAGCATACCAAAAAGCTGCTTGATTCATTGGAAAATTTACTGTGATTGGTTCAGTCATACCATGGTAAAAACAATGACTGCAGATGCTGAAAATCAAATACTGGATTAGTGGTGCTGGAAGAGCACAGCAGTTCAGGCAGCATCCAACGAGCAGCGAAATCAACGTTTGCTTTTGCCCGAAACGTTGATTTCGCTGCTCGTTGGATGCTGCCTGAACTGCTGTGCTCTTCCAGCACCACTAATCCAGTATCAGTACCATGATCAATTCACCAGCGAAGAATTGCCCCAAGATACTTCCAAAATGTTTAGTTGGCTTCAATTTTTTAAAGTTGTTTTATCGGGGAACACACCAGGGAACAGCTTATCATGACATTTTTGTTCAGTTGAGGAAGGCACAATGCCTGACATGTTCTGCTTGCTTGCAGAGGACACACAGAACATATAACATTACAGTGCAGTACAGGCCCTTCAGCCTTCAATGTTGCACTGACCTGTGGAACCAATCTATCCAACACTATTCCATTATCATCCATATGTTTATCCAACTACCATTTAAATGCCCTTAAGGTTGGCGCATCTACTGCTGTTGCAGGCAGTGCGCTCCATGCCCCTACTATTCTTCGAGTAAAGAAACTACCTCTGACATCTGTCCTATATCTATCACTCTTCAACTTAAAGTCCTTGTCCCCTTGTGCTAACCATCACCATCCAAGGAAAAAGGCTCTCACTTTCCACCCCATCTAACCTTCTGATTATCTTATATGTCTCAATTAAGTCACCTCTCAACCTTCTTCTCTCTAATGAAAACAGCCTCAAGACCCTCAGCCTTTCCTCATATGACCTCCCCTCCATATCAGGCAACATATCCTCTGCACCCTTTCCAAAGCTTTCATATCCTTCCTGCAATGCAGTGACCAAAACTATACACAGTACCCCAAATGCGGCCACACCAGAGTTTTGTGCAGCTGCAGCATGACCTCAAGACTCCGAAACTCAATCCCTCTACCAATAAAAGCAAAAACATGGTATGTCTTCTTAACAACCCTATCAACCTGCATGGCAACATTCAGGAATAGATGCACATGGACACTGAGATCTCTCTGCTCATCTCGACTACAAGGAATCTTACCAGTCACCCAGTACTCTTTATTCCTGTTGCTTCTTCCAAAGTCAATCAGCTCCCATTTTTCCACATTAAACTCCATTTGCCACCTCTCAGGCCAGCTCTGCAGCTTATGCATGTCCCTTTGTAACCTGCAACACCCTTCAGCACTATCCACAACTTCACTGACCTTACAGTCATCCACAAATTTACTAACCCATCCTTCTGTGCCCTCATCCAGGTTATTTACAAAAATGACAAACAGCAGTGGCCCCAAAACAGATCCTTGCGGTACACCACTAGTAACTGAACTCCAGGATGAACATTTCCCATCAACCACCACTCTCTGTCTTCTTACAGCTAGCCAATTTCTGATCCAAACCACTAAATCACCCACAACCCCATGCCTCCATATTTTGTGCAATAGCTTACTGTGGGGAACCTTATCAAAGGCCTTACTGAAATCCAGATACATGACATCAACTGCTTTGCCTTCATCCACCTGTTTGGTCACCTTCTCAAAGAACTTGGCTCAAGCACCACCGCCCCCTCACAAAACCGTGTTGACTATCTCTAATCAACTTATTCCTCTCGAGATGATTATAAATCCTATTTCTTAGTAAGTAAGGCTCACTTGTCTATAATTACCAGGATCGTCTCTATTACCCTTCTTGAACAACGGAACAACATTTGCTATTCTCCAGTCTTTTGGCACTACTCCTGTTGACAATGATGGCATAAAGATTCCAGCCAAACTTTCTGCAACCTCCTCCCTGGCTTCCCAGAGAATCCTAGGATAAGTCATATCTGGCCCACAAGACTTATCTATTTTCCCACTTCGCAGAATTGCTAACACCTCCTCCTTGCTTATGTCAATCCCATCTAGTTTAGTAACCAGTATCTCAGTATTCTTCTCGACAACATTGTCTTTTTCCAGTGTGAATACTGACATAAAATATTCATTTAGTGCTTCCTGTATCTCCTCAGACTCCATGCACAACTTTCCACTACTATCCTTGTTGGCCCTAATCTTTCTCTAGTCATTCTTTTATGCCTGATATTCCTGATATAGGAAGCTTTAGGGTTTTTTTTGACCCTATCTGCCAACAATTTCTCATGTCCTCTCTGGCTCTTCTTTAAGTCCTTCCTGGCTAACCTGTAACTCTCAAGCGCCTGAACTGAGCCTTTAGTCTCATCTTAGCATAAGCCTTCTTCTTCTCCTTGATAAGAGTTTCAACCGCTTTAGGTAACCACAGCTCCCTCACTCAACCACTTCCTCCCTGCCTGACAGGTACATACTTATCAAGGACACACAGTCGCTGTTCCTTAAATAAGCTCCACAGTTCAATTGCGCCCATCCCCTGCAGTTTCCTTCCCCATCCTATGTATTTGAAATCTTGCCTAATTGCAGCATAATTGCCTTTCCCCCATCAATACCTGTTGCCGTATAGTATATACCTACCCCTTTCTATCACTAAAGTAAACATAACCGAATTGTGGTCACTATCACCAAAGTACTCACCCACCTCCAAATTTAACACCTAGCCAGGTTCATTAGCCAGTACCAATTCCAATGTGGCCTCGCCCTTGTTGGCTTGTCTGCATAGTGTATCAGGAAACCATCCTGCACACATTGGACAAAAACTGACCCATCCAAAATACTCAAACTATAGTATTTCCAGTCAATAGTTGGAAAGTTAAAGTCCCCCATAACAATTATCCTGTTACTCTCAATCCTATCCAGAATTATCTTTGCTATCCTTTCCTCTACATGTCTGGAACTATTCGGAGGCCTTTAGAAAACTCCAACAGGGTGTCATCTCCTTTTCTGTTTCTAACCTCAGCCCACACCACCTCAGTAGATGAGTCCATAAACATTCTTTGTGCTATCATAATACTATGATAACAATACAATATAATATAATACAATACAATATTGACTAACAATACTATACCTCAACCACTTTACAATCTTCTCTGTTCTTACTGAAACATCTAAATCCCAGAAGCTGCAACAACCATTCCTGTCCCTGCTCTATCCACGTCTCTGAAATGACCACAACATTCAATTCTCAGGTACCAACCCATGCTGCAAGTTCACCCACCTTATTCCAGATGCTCCTGGCATTGAAATGGATACACTTCAAACCACCTTCCTGCTTGCTGGCGAACTCTTAAGACCTTGATACCACCCTTATGTAGATTACTGTGTGCATCATCTATCAAAAGTCTGTCTGAATTTCAAATTGGTAATGAAAATCATAGCATATTTGGAGCTGTTCAGTAAGTACTATACAATCACAAAATCACATTCAATACTATAGAGTAGTAGAGTCTTGGAGTCAAAAAGGACAGAAACAGAGCCTTTGGCACAACTGACCAAGTTCCCCAAACTAACCAAGTCCTATTTTCCGCATTTAGCCACTATGCCTTTAAAGTTTTTCTATCCATGTACCTGTCAAAATGTCTTTAAAATGCTGTAATTGTACTCTTCTCTACCACTTCTTCTGGCAGCTTGTTTCTTATAGGCGTTACTGTATCTGAAAAAGTTGACCCTCAGGTTCCTTTCAAATTCTTACACTGTCACTTTAAATGTATAGCCTCTAGAAAAAGACATTTGCTATTCATTTTACCTATGTCCTCGTGATTCTATAAAACTCTGTAAGGTCACACCTCAGCCTCCTAAGCTCATGTTGAATGCTTCTGTCTGAGTTTTGTAAACATGTGCCAGTTAAATGCAGTGAGTGGCCTGTTTGTTGTGAAGGACATGCTGTTTTTTTTTACGATCTACCTATGGTATGAGGATGTATAGTCTTCATAAATAACATCACACTGGCAAAGATTACTCATTTCTGTGGTAGACTGAAAGGCCTGGTGGCTTGATGTATGCATCATGTTGGTTAAAAATAATTACTCATTATTTCTAAATAGGGGCAGTGTGAAACAATTTGTTTAACCTCCTGCTCAAATTGACAAAGGTGCTTCATTCTTCTATTGCTATTTGAGGTAAACTAAGCACTTTTCTCATGATGTATAAATTGTTGTTCCCTTTGAAACATGGCATTCTTGCATTTGTCCTGATCAATGCAAAATTTAAAAATAATTCTTGATATCAAGTGTCTTTTCCTGGTAAATAGTCATTTATTTACCCACCTCTTTCATTCTTTTATAATCCTGTTTTCTTGCATTCAAACATACACCAATGCAATTTGAAACACACCAGAAATATCAGAAATATAAGAAATGTGTTGGTATGAAACTAGTTTTAACCCAGTAGCAAGAGTTGCCCATAAATGCATTTTTACACTGATTTAACATTGAGTACTGTTGCTTCTCCATTTGATGTTCTAAATATTAGATTTAAATTAAATTAACCTATGTGAAGTCAATAACACATAGGACCGACCAAATCTATGTATAATATAGGAGAAAAAAAATCCCTATTTTATCTCTGTATTGTTACTTAAAATGGAGACAACTTAGGTAGCAGTATGAGATCAGCTTTAATTGTTGCTACAATAGTCGATATTCAACTTTAATTAGATATTTTTGTAGCTTAATACAGCGGTAGGAAATGTTGCAATTGCTCTATTTTGTTATAATGATGCGTTTACCTGCTCGTGGTATCACCAGAAATTGAATGCAAAGCATGATTGCAGAATCTCTCTGCACCAACTCGACTGAATATACTCAGCTCAAAATTGTTTCAATGTTATGAGTGCTAAATGCTAAAATCATGTGAATGTACTCAATTTTGTGTAATAGGATATATTGGGGCAACATTCACTTCTTTCAATCTTACATAACAGAAGTTTTGCCAAGCTACACTCTATCTACTGTATATCCAAATATTTGGAGCATTAGTCTGGAAGAACATAGGAAACAGGAGCTGAAGTGGACATTTAGCTTTTCAAACCTGGTCCACCATTTAAGCAGATAAAGCCCGAGCTACTGCTTGTACTCCATTTCCAGCGCTCTCCCACCTCCCTTCATTCTTTCGCGTCCACAAATCTATTGACCACTGTTTTGAATGCATTCAACGTCAGAACATCCACGGCTCTCTGGATTGACAGTTCCAGAGTTTCCCTAATTTTTGAGTGAAGAACCTTCTCCTAATCTCAGCCCTAAATGGACTCAATTCTTTGTTATGTGATTGCGATCAGATTGTCCCGCCAAGAGAAATATTCGCTTACTATCCTTCAATTGGCTTCAACTAGGTCAACTCACAGTCTTCTAAGTTCTTGGAAATAAATGTTTAATATATAAAACTTAAATATTATTCATAGAAGCCCAATGGGAGCTGGCGGAATGGGCGGCTGGTAAACTGCAGTGTACAGACCATTCACTTTACAGTTCACTATAATCGTTGGCTAAGAAGTGTAGCTGCTACTGCAGTGATCGAACAACATGTTCGAGTAAATTGTCTTTCTATTTTGTAAATGCACACATGTGCTCATTTACTTCATAAGCATATACAGCACCATCATTCAAGAACCAAAGAAGTTCAGTACATAAAATTACCAACAATTTGTTTGATTATGAGTTTTGCCTTATGTAGTCACTCAGTAATACAGAAAAATATTGAAGTATAAGTGTACATGTATACGAATGCCAACATTGAGATCATGTGCCTGAGGATGCGTCTAGTCCTTATTTTAGTTGGCGAACAGCATTGGGACAGGCTACATCTGGAGTCATAATTAAGCACACGTGACTAATGTGTCATATATTGGATGACAGGAGCTTAGCTCCTCATTCTTCTCTTTGCCGGGTTGGTGAAAGGTCTTTGCTTCAAATAACTTTATGAACATCTATGTCTTGCTAAAATGCAAGGCATCCAATGCAGACGTTTGACTTCTCGGACTAATTTAATCTATGGAAGGGATTTGATGCAGGCATTTATTGAAGGAAATTTTCATGGAACCGCTAATTAACCAGTCTCCGGAAATTAAGGGCACTGTACCCACGTTCACTGGTCGTGACTGGAAATTGCATGTAACTGTATTTTCGACACGAATCCAGGGATACGTGTATGCAAAACGTTCGGGTGCGACTGATGTCAGGCGCGGAATATTTTCACACCATTGTTCATTGCCATAGTCCAGACTGCATACAGTTTTGCCATAACTGCTGAAAGTGTAAAACGCTTCTCGGCAATGCCATCCATCTAACCGTCAATCACTTCCCCCGCCCCTAAAACCCTCCACACACCAGCACCTTCCGGCCCCCAGTCCATAGTGGAGTTTATTCATCCTTCCCACAAGCCTTCCTCCTGTGCAGAGAGAAAAAAAATAACCGGGTGCGCCACGAAGGTGGATGGACAGATTTTGAATTGAGAAGCTGTAAATTCCTCTTTAATCCTTAGAGCGGCACTAGCTAACATCCATTTGGTAACGCAATATCGGAGTCTCCTCGCAACATCTGAAGCGCCAATTGTGGCACAACAAGAGTTGGCAGCTGAGAGGGGATAGAGTGGTTATACTGGCAATGGAGTAAATAAAGCAGAAGCCCAGACTAGTATACTGGGAACATGGCTTCAAATTGCACCACTGCAGATGGTGAAGTAAATCTGAAATTGAAAGCAATTCCAATGTTGACACGAGACTTGCTGTAAAAATCCGTCTGGTGCACTAATGCCCTCCAGGAAAGGAAATCTGTTGTCCTCATCTGGTATTGCCCACATGTGACTCCATAGCAATTGGGTTGATTCTGAAATGGCCTAACAGATCAGTTGCATTTAATTGCTACATAGCCTGATCAAATGAACGAAACCAGCTGAAGTAGCATTGTCTAGGAAACACTCATGATACTGGCGTACACCTCTGTGACATCTTGCAGAGTCCTCCTTCCTAACATCTTGAGGATTGCAACAAAATTAGAAGAACTCTCCCACATTCTAGTCAACGAGCTACTGAATATACTGATTCTCATTGAGTCATACCTGACAGACAATACCCCATCAGTACAGTAATGGAAATGATAGAAAGTGCTTTCAAGCATCACTTACTCACTAACAACCTGCTAGGTTCCACTAAATTCTGGTTGCACAAGGTCCACTCAGCTTCTAACTTCAGTACAGCCATGGCCGAACCTTGGACAAAAGAGATGAGCTCAAGAGAGGAACTGAGGGTGACCATCACTAAGGATGCCCAATCAAGGCAAGATGTCCTTGAGTGTGGCAACAAGACAGCCCAGCAAAACCCGAGTCAATGAGATAACAGCAAAAATAAACATAAACATAGCAAGACCGGCAGCATCTGCAGAGAGAGAGAGAAACAATGTTAACATTTTGAGTCCAATATGATTCTTCTTCAAATGGGAATCATGAGGGAGTCTTTCCACTTGTTACAGCCATAGCCAATGTGGTTATGTTAGGACAGTTGTTCAAGGTTAGGACAATTGTGCATGGCATAGGGCATGGCTGCTGGATTTTTTTTTCTCACGAAACTGTCCGAGATTCAAACGCCTTCAGCTACTTTATCAATCATTTTTCCTACATCATAAGATCAGAGATGGAGTAGTTTGCTTACGATTGCAGTTTCAACAGCTTTCCAGGTCAAAATCTCGGACAGTAGTGTACGTTGCAAGGACTGCAATTATTCAATGACACAGCTCGCCTTCTGCAGGGACATTAGGGATGGCCAATAAATGTGGGCCTAGTAAGTGAGAGCGACATCCCTAGAATGGATACTTTATTTTAAATCAGAGCAAGGAAAGAACTGGGCAGTGAACTGATTTCATATTAGTCACCCTTCAGTATCCCGAGAAATTTGAAAATGTTTTCTCAAAAAAAAGCTGCGTAAAAATTAGTATGCGAGTTAAAGATAAATCAGTTGACAATGTGCTGTTGGGCGAATTCTGAAGCAACTGATCGATTACATTGCATGGTAATGCATTGTTCCTTGGTTATTAATAAAGAATATTTAAATTGACCAATGCCCACAACAGCAACAACACCAAAAAAAAATTCAGTTGATTTGCTAGCCGCAGTTCACCCTTCTATCTTTCTCATTGGCCACCTCGGGGGACATTGCGATTGTGAACACAAAACTTGCCCTTTTAAATTCTGGTGCGATTTGGTGAGGTGAATTCCGGTTGAGGTCCAAAGAATTGCCCTTAATGCCCAGCGATGGCTTTGCTATGTCGATTAGCCATGGGAAATGCGGGAATACCGGAACAGTGTTGGGGGTGGGCCTGGTTGGGAAGGTCTTAGGAGGGTCGGCGTGACTCGATGGGCTGAATGGCCTGCTTCCACACTGTAGGGGATTCTATGATTATGTAATATGGACTTGTTGCAAACTGGTGCGAATGTCTACGACTGTACTTGTTCTTGTGATCCCCTGGTCAGTGTGTTCCGGATATTCGATCGGAGACAAAGACAGTTAAAGACCGGTGGCGTCCCTTTACGTGCGTGGTACGAATTGTTGCAAAGTTCGCCATGTGCTGTTTTGTTCATTTTGCCCCAGAGACGCCGTGGCTCAAACGATAGGGGCTGGTCAACTAAGAACAATCGTATGTGAGAGACCTGAGGCTCTTGATACTCCACAATCTCCATGGCATATAAACCATAAGAGAAACCGTGAATTGAAAACCTAACATCGATCAATTGAACAGCTGTACACCTGATATTTAAAAGTAAGCAAGTCCGATCGTGAAATACAATTACATCATGCCGAAATCATGGATGGAACAACAGGCCGTTGTATCGTCGAGATTACCAGGTGACAAACAAAATGCATATTCAAAGCGACATATTTGTCTGCTGACTGCCAGCTGGAAGAACAATGTTGCTCAGGTCCAGGTTAATGAATTTACTTGAATAGTTGAGCTACACTCGAACAAATCTGCAGGGGAAGCAAAAAAACAATGTTCCAAAGAGCAAGTAGTGTTCGAAGGAAAGGTATGGGGGTGGGGAGCAAAAAACATATCAATGAATGATTGAGCAGCAACACGTTTGAAATGAGGGAATATGGATTCAAACGCAATGCACCTCCAATTGATTAAAGATTCTAAAACCCGAGTTTGTGCTCCATTTTACGTCTCCCGTTCTGCTGGGACCTAAATGGGGTAATGGGGAATACACACTTTCGGTGTGTACGAAATCTGGGGCGGGGGAGGTGGAGACTGTATTAAAAGGTGATGCGCCCAGTGAGCTCCAGTTTCCGAGTACTGCCGCAGTTGAAAACAACGATCAGTCGAGCAAATGGGTTAGGATTCGGTTCGGATCAAGATGGGGAGCGGTTGGCGAAGCTGTTCGCTTTAATTTCCGACAGAGGTCTGTACGGCCACACGGACATGTGTTGAACTCATTAGAGTCTGTACAGAGCCAATTTGGATACATATAGCCATTCAAATCTAGTGGTTGAGGGAGGCCTGGCTCGAAGTCCCGCCTGCTGCCGTGGTGTGTAATAACATCGCTGAAATGGGTTGGTTAGAAAATATCTACAAACCCTGTCGAGGTCAATAGCAGCGACTTGCACATTCAAAACGCGTTTACCTTTCCGCTATTAACTTGTTGAAATTTGCCAATGGCACGCATATTTTACATGTAGCTTTCTTCACTTTAAACATTGGACCCATAACTTTCAGATTCACATATGGTTGATGGCACGGGAGTGTTAATTATAGCAATGAAATGCTGCCCTGCTCTGGGATCGACGGCTAACGTTGGAGTTGTCTGGATTGTCTGATTTGACAGTTCATGCATTCCCTTTGATTTGCTGTGGTTTTCTTGCTGTATTCTCCTTCAAGCCCCATTCAACAGTGCATTCGAATCTACCTCACATCTTTCTTTACTCCTAGATAAACGCTTGGAGTCGAAACCGGTTAATCTTTGGGACGAAAAGGGAGCTGCTAGGCAATTTGACAAGAATCTCTTTCAAATCAGAGACCATGAGCAACGCCGAAGACAACAACACGGGGGCGGAGGAGAAGGTGTACCGTTATTGCGGGCACACATTAAAGATCACGATGTTTAAAGGATCTTCCTTGGGCCTTTCTGCTTACGTCTGGGGACCCGTAAGTCTAGTGGCCTCGCGCAAATTGATTGTTTAATTTGAAACATAACTTCTGGACCTATTGCAACCCCTCTGCAAACGATCGCTGTAATGCTGCCTGGAGCTAGCAGCTGGTTTGGATTCGTGCTAACCTCCAGAGTCAGTGCCCGGTCTGATTCTGAGTCAAAAATGGCACTAAACCCTAAACGGAGCGGATTGTTCCGCCACTTGAGTGTTTAACGCGGCTTTGCTGAGCACTGCTTGTTAAAATTAGATGAGACTCCCGACAGTGTGGAAACAGGCCCTTCGGCCCAACAGGTCCACGCCGACCCTCCGAAGAGCAACCCACCCAGGCCCATTCCCCTACATTTACCCCTGACTAATGCACCTATCACGACGGGCAATTTAGCATGGCCAAGTCACCTAACCTGCACATCTTTGGACTGTGGGAGGAAACCGACGCAGACACGGGGAGAATGTGCAGACTCTACACAGACAGTTGCCCGAGACGGCAATTGAACGCGGGTTCCTGGCGCTGTGAGGCAGCAATGCTAACCACAACACATGGCACAAACAGTCGACAACATTTCTGTACTCATTTGAGGTGCAGCCGACCCTAGCATAAATGTTGTTCAGGATAGATTCCGTTGTGCACAGTTGAATAGCTTCCTGGGACCATTTGCACCAACCCTAAAGTGACAAAAATATCTCCTTCTGTACTCCTCATCGTTGTGTTCGAGCCCCAGCACAGCCTTGCCTATCTTTCTGTCTCCCCAAGCCCTCAGCCACACGTCCCCAATTGAGCCTGTTGCGCGTACATGATTTTTGAAGTCTTCCAGAGTGATGGCGGTGAGTTCAGCCACCAAAGCCCCAGGGTCTACAATTAGAGTCAAGAGTGTGGTGCTGGAAAAAGCACAAAAGCATCCAAGGAGCATGAGAATCGACGTTTCGGACAAAAACCCATCATCATTTTCCTGTCTACTCCACTGCCCGTCCTCCTTTGCAATCTTTAAAATATACCCGAAACCCTATCTCTTGTCCCACATGTGTCTGTTTCTCCTTGGCAATTTGAAAACGCTCCCGTGAATTCCGGTTTGTTACAGCGATGGCTCTGTTGATGCTGTTGGATGCATGAGACCCCTGATACCCCTGAAGTGGATCTTGCAGTTTACTAGTTAGGTTGCAAAAACTACAGGAAGAATTCTCAAAATAACATGTTCGCAGCAAATCGAAAAGATGTGAGAAAATATAATCAGTTTTGATTGAATAATCTTGAGGGGGGGAAGAATGATTCCACTTGTGCGACCATCTGACTTATATGTGAGTGCTCCCGAAGCAATTCGATGAATTTTTAATTGTTCTCTGACGTCAACCCGGAAAAGCCAGTTTTGCAACTAAATGGAATGGCATTTTTGCTGCTGAGCGTGTGGTCTCCTAGAATCTGTTTTTGTATTGTAGGAAGAAAACCTTTGATTTTTCGATCGCGCTGGTAGCTCAATATCCTGCTAACATAAGAGACCTTGGAGTGGAGGTTTATAGCTCCTTGAAAGTGGAGTCGCAGGTAGATAGGATAGTGAAGGTGTTTGGTATGCTTTCTTTTATTGGTCAGAGCATTGCGTAAAGGAGTTGGGAGGTCATGTTGCAGCTGTACAGGACATTGGTTAGGCAACTCTTAGAAGATTGTGTGCAGTTCTGGTCTCCCTCCTATCGGAAGGATCTTGTGAAACTTAAAAAGGATCAGAAAAGGTTTACAAGGATATTGCCAGGGTTGGAGGATTTGATCTACAGGGAGAGATTGAATAGGCTCGGCCTGTTTTCCCTGGAGTGTGGAGGCTGAGGGGTGACCTTATAGAGGTTTGCAAAATTATGAGGGGCATGGATAGGATAAATAGACAAAGTCTTTTCTCTGGGGTCGGGGAATCCAGAACTAGAGGGCATAGGTTTAGGGTGAGAGGGGAAAGATATAAAAGGGAAGTAAGGGGCATCTTTTCCATGCAAAGGGGGTGGTGTATGGACTGAGCTGACAGAGGAAGTGGGGGAGGCTGGCACAATTACAACATTTAAAAGGCATCTGGATGGGTACATGAATAGGTAGGATTTGGAGGGATATGGGCCGGGTGCTGGCAGGTGGGACTAGATTGAGTTGGGATAGCTGGTCGGCATGGACGGGTTGGACCAATGTGTCTGTTAGGTGGATGGAGGTGGAATAAAGGTGATAGTCAGAGAAGAGGGTAGAGTGGATAGGTGGGAAGGAAGATTGGCAGGTAGGGCCGGTCATGAGGATGGTGCTGAGCTGGCATTTTGGAACTAGGGTAAGGTGGGGGGAGGGTGAATGAGGAAACTGGTGAAGTCCACAATAATGCCCTGGGGTTGAAGGGTCCCAAAGCAGAAGATGAGGCATTCTTCCTCCAGGCATTGTGCAGTGAAAGAGGCCCAGGGACCTGCATGTCCTTAGCAGAGTAGGAAGGGGCATTGAAATGTTGGGCCATGGGGTGATGGGATTTATTAATGTGGGTGTCCTGGAGATGTTCCATGAAGTGCTCTGCGAGATGGCATCCAGTCTCCCCAATGTAAAGAAGACCACATCAGGAGCAACAGATACAGTAAATGACATTGGTGGATGTGCAGGTTAAACTTTGATGGATGTGGAAGGCTCCTTTGGGGCATTGGATGGAGGTGAGGGGGCAGGTGTGGGTGCAGGTTTTGCAATTCCTGTGGTGGCAGGGGAGGGTGCCAGGATGGGAAGGGTGGGTTGTTGGGAGGTGTGGATCTGACCAGGTAGTCATGGCCACCGCTAGAATAACTTGCCATAGGAGCAATAGTCTTTGCACTTCTTTCCTGAATCTCCACCCTATTAAAGTTTGTGAGCTATAAACTCACTGGAAAACTTTGCTTGCACAATTGAGAGAATTCCAAAAATGAGAATGTAAAAGCTATGCTGCTGTCTTTAGAAAAACAACATTAACTAGTCATAACAGATCCAACACATTATCCTGACATGAATAGTTTGTGTGCTAAGTGACCATACCTACTGTCAATCTGTGATACATTCTATTTTGCTGAATGTAACTAGCCAAAGCATTTTTAAGGTAGCACTTCACTGTGTTTTGTATATTTCCTACATTTGCATGTTATTCGCATTGTCTACCCAAAGTGAATAACAGTTAACTCTCAATGAGAAGCAAGGAACATTGTAGAAGCACTACACTGCAGTCAGGCAAGTTCCTTTCAAAGGAAGCCACTAAGTGAAAGCAAATTACATCATTTACGATCATAGAGTCATAGAGGTGTATATCATGGAAACAGACACTTTGGCAAAAGTGAGGACTGCAGATGCTGGAGAGCAGAGTCAAGATTAGAGTGGTGCTGGAAAAGCACAGCAGGTCAGGTAGCATCCAAGGAGCAGGAAAATCGATGTTTAAGGCAAGAGCCTTTAATCAAGAATGAGGCTGGGAGCCTTCGGGGTGGAGAGATAAATGGGACGGGGTTGGGGCTGGGGCGAAGGTGGCCAAGAGTTCAATAGGTGGATGGAAGTGGGGATGAAGGTGATAGTTGGAGAGGAGGGTGGAGCAGATAGGTAGGAAGGAAGATTGGCAGGTAGGATATGTCATGACAGTGGTGCTGACCTGGCAAGTCGGGATTGAGGTAAGGTAGGGGGAGGGGAAATGAGGAAACTGGTGAAGCCCACATTGATGCCCTGGGATTGAAGTGTCCCAAGGCAGAAGGTGAAGTGTTCTTCCTCCAGGTGTTGGGCGGTGAGGGAGTGGTGGTGGAAGAGGCCCAGGACCTGCATGTCCTCAGCAGAGTGGGAGGGGGAGTTGATATTTTGGCCACAAATCCAATATCTTTTTTTTATCTGTAAACTGGGTCATATATCATCTATCTGAAAATGCAGGCAGCCTGTTCCTTTTGAATGCAATGTTGCTTCTGCTGTAATCAGTGTCGTTTGCTTTGTAAAGTGTTCATTAAAAAAGTTCAAGGTATATGCACAGTACATACATCCAGTCAATGCTAAAAATTATCATCTTGGATAACACATCTTCATGACAACCACTATCCTGCTGTTACATTGAAACTGGCTGTGAAAAATAAATAATTGTGGAAATGCAATAAGGACGGCTGTGATACAAAACTGATGGGCACGCTATCCTTTCTTTTACTGATTTTTTTTCTAAAGCCCACACTCTCTTCTGAAGTAATATTGCATCTTCCTGCATGACACTGTCAATCCTGCTTGAACTACCACATGAACTTGCCTCAATATCCTTTTAACAGTATGTCTATCCCACCAGCTAATTTTGTCTCCCTGTTCCCATGCTATCCTTATGATTTGCACACTTGTGTTTCTTTTGTCAGGCACTTGTACTTTGTCAATACTTTCAGGATAAGAAGCTTGATTTTAAAGGGAAGAAGGTGCTTGAACTGGGTTCTGGTACTGGAATTGTGGGAATTTTGGCAGCACTTCTGGGTAAGTTAGCTCATTTACACCTTTGATGTGAACAACATCTGCAACAGCAATATAAAATGCAAAAAATGAGGACTGATATGCTCTTGATAGAGGCTTTTCTTTGTGATTAGCCTTGGACATGGTTTCATGCTGCCCCTCCCCCCACCTCCATCCCCACCCCTCCAACCCCACCCCCACACAGTTACCATTCAGTGCAAAAATTCCGATGGATAGTTATACTAATGCATATTCCTAAAACATTATTAATATTACAGTCCTTGTTGTCATAGTATATATGACAAATACAACTATTCAAACTTATGTCTCTTTTATTCTTTCTTGCAATCTACTGGTAATAGTTATGCATCAATTCTATTCTTCAGTTGCTTTGCATTTCAGTTGAGCTGTTATAACTATTTGGTCTTCTATATCAAAGTTACTATTTATAATAAATACAGCTACGCTTATAATCAATTTTATTTACCACAAAGTTGACACCTTATATATCTTAGATGCCATTTTATGATTCAAGCGGGTAAGTCTCTGACATGCTAGCAAGCTTCTATAATGCACTTTCAGAGCCAGTTACAACCACAGGATAGAACTATAACATTTAAAAAGAACATATATCTCTGATGGTGAGGTCTGATTATTGGTGACAGAAATGGCAGAGGATAATATGTTGTATCCAGTGGGGTGGAAGGTGAGCACCATGGGGTTTCTGTCCTTGTTGCAGTTAGAGGGGTGGAGTTCAAGGGTGAAGGTGCCAGAGGTGGAGGAGATGCACTGGAGGGCATTGTTGATCACATGGGTGGGGAAATTGTGGTCCTTGAAATTGAAGGCAATCTGAGATGTCCTGGAGTGGAATTGCTCCTCCTGGGATCAGATATGTTGGAGGTTGAAGAATTGGGAGTAACGGATTATATTTTTACAGGAGGGTGGATGGGCAGATGTGTAGTCCAGGTAGGTATGGGAGTCATGTGGTCTGAAGTATGTGTCCATGTTGAGTCAGTCACCAGAGATAGAGACAGAGAGGTCCAGGAAGGGGATTGAGGTGTCTGATTTGGTCCAGGTGAACTTGAGGTCAGCTTGCAAGATGTTTGTGAAATTGATGAACTGTTCAACCTCCTCGTGGGAGAACGAGGTGGTGCCAATACAGGCATCTATGTAGCAGAGGAAAAGGTGGGGAAAAGTGACAGTTTCATTGTGGAAGTTGGACTGTTTCACATATCTGATGAAGAGACTGGCATAGCTGGGGCCCATGCAGGTGCCCATGGCGATCCTTTTGGTCTGAAGGAACTGGGAAGATTCAAAGGAGAAGTTGTTGAGGGTGAGGTCCAGTTCTGCTAATCAAATGAGTGTGTCAATGGAGGGGAACTGGTTGGGTCAGTGGGAGAGGAAGAAACAGAGGGCTTGGAGATCTTCACCATGGCAGATGAACATGTAAAGGGACTGAATCTCATGGCGAAGATGAGGCCTTTGGGACCCGGGAAAACAAAAGTCATGGAGGAAATGGAGGGCATGGGTGGTGGCCTGAATGTTTGTGGGGAGCTCCTGGGACAATGGGGAGGGGGCAGGACGGTATCAAGATATGAGGAAATAAGTTCGGTGGGGCTGGTGCAGGCAGAGACAATGGTTCGACCGGGGCAATCAAGTTTGTGGATTTTGGGTAAGAGGTCGAACTGGGTGGTGTGAGGTTCCGGGACTTTGAGGTTGGAGGCTGTGGATCGGGGATCCCCTGAAGTGATGAGGTTTTGCATGACCTGGAAGCTGGTAGTTTGGTGATGGGAAGTGAGGTCGTGGTCAAGGAGGCAGGAAGAGGTAAACTCATGTCTGTGAGTTTCAATGGACTTGCCTACTATTCCTGAAGATGGCAACTCTGTATATCCTGTTAGGTTATTTCTTAATACAAAGTTATTTTGTACCCACTGCAAATGCACTAGTTTGTAGAAGTTTGCCACCAGCTGCACCTTTTATTGTATCATCCTCTGAGGAAGCACTCGTCACACCCATGAAAGCATCAGTCTTTGATTTCATTTTCCAGCAGTAGGCATTCACATGCCCATTTTATGGCTAAAATAATACGCTGGCCTCGGAATTAGTTTCATTTTTCACACTGTCTCTGCCCTTATGCTGAGAAGATTCTGTCTTTTGACTTTTGTGTCAACGCAACGCTTTGATTCTGTAACCCTTATGACGAATTGATATTTCTCATGAGTGTATTTGTCTTCTATCTTAAATCACGAGACAGACTTGCAGACAGATCCACGGCTCAGACTGAAGTTTTCCATTACATGTTAGACAGGGTAAATGCTGGTCTAACACCATATAGTTCTATAAATGACTTCTCCATCTGATAAACAGTGCACTTGGCTACTCATAAACAATTTATTCTACATATACTTTAGACAAGTCAGATTGCTAAAGGTAGCCTGCAAGGAATAAATCGATAGAATGCATTGAGGACAATTTCGAGGAGGAGTAGGCTCCAGAGTTTAGCTGAGAGCTGGCTGTTCCAGATTTGCTAATGATTAATGAAAAATGATTACCTAATGACTTCAAAACTAAAGGAACCTCTGGGTGCCAATGCTTACAACAAGATCGAATTTCATATTCTGTTTGGGTGTATATGTTTTAAACTTGAATAAAGACAATTACAAGGGCATGAAGCCAGAGCTGCTTAAAGTGGAAAATCAGGTCAAGATAGACCACAGTCGAAATGCAGTGACGCATATTTGAAGAGGTAGCACTTAACAAATATGCATTCCAGCGAGGAAAAAAAGAAGGATGCGCTATCTGCCCAGAACTGAAAAAGTTAAGGATATCACCAAATTGAAGGCAAAAAAAAGTCTATCATGATGGGTTGATTTCAAATGAGCAGATAGAACTTAGAATCAGCAATGACAACTCAAAAAAGGGAGAACCAAAGTGAAATAGACATTTAAAAATGATAGACTTTGTATAAATACTTAAAATGGAAAAGAACAACTAATTTTACCGTTGATCCTATGGGGAGTGATAATGGAGAATTATTAATGCAAAATGCGAAATGGAGAAAGTGCTGAACAGATATTTTATAAACATTTCATTCACCTATTTCGCTCTTTGTATTTTTTTCGTTTAATGTGATAAGAATTGATAAGTTACCACCTCTTAATCTCCCCCCACCCCCACTAATCCTCAAGGGGTTGACATTGACCAGAAATTAAATTGGAACCACCGGATAAAAACCTAGCTGCAAGAGCAGATCGGAAGCTCTGAAATCTCGAGCGAGTAATTCATCTCCTGACCCCTCTTACCCAAAGATTCTCCACTTTTTACAAAGCACCGGATGGCGAAAAATGCTCTGCATTTTCCAAGATGAATGAGTATCCGAGAAAATTCAAGATGCTATTCACATCCACCAGCACTGAGTCAGCTAAGTTTACCAGCTGCAAGAGATGCACAGCAGGAACTGAACAAGATTCCTCTGACAGCATCTTCCAACACTAGATCCTCTACTACATACAAGGAGAAGGGCAGCAGATGCATGGAGACATATGCGCCAACATATTATTTTCTAATAATTACACCATCCTGACTTGGGAATTCTGTTGCACTCCAGTCAGCATCACTGCTCCCAAATGTCCTTCCACTCTGGGGGTTGCCTTCACCCCTGGAATGCAGGTTTAGGAAGGTGGATCACCAAGAGCTTCTTGACAGCCATTTTGGGGATGACCGCCCTCACATCCTAAGAATTAATGTAAAAGATGGTCTGCAGCATTCTCAGCTCTTTGTTTTATGCAAAAAATGCTGCCCTGCCATGTAACAGGCCACTTCATGCCCTTCTCGATGAATCCAGATGGGATAAGCTCCTATTGATTTGTTTCCAAGTTCACATTCATGTCCAGAAATGAGACATTTATGCCAGAGTAACCAAAAATAGGTCAATGTGATCCAGCTCAATAGCCAGTGCAGTCACAGTCATAGAGATGTATGGCATGGAAATACACCCTGTGTGAAAAAGTTGCCCCTTAGGTCTCTTTTACATCTTTCCCCTCTCACCCTAAACCTATGCCCTCTAGGCGGCACAGTGGCTCAGTGGTTAGCACTGCTGCCTCACAGCGCCAGGGACCCGGGTTCAATTCCCACCTTGGGAAACTGTCTGTGTGGAGTTTGCACATTCTCCCTGTGTCTGCGTGGGTTTCCTCCGGGTGCTCCGGTTTCCTCCCACAGTCCAAAGATGTGTAGGTTAGGTGAATTGGCCATGCTAAATTGCCTATAGCGTTAGGTGAATTAGTCAGGGTAAATGTAGGGGAACGGGTCTGGGTGGGTTGCTCTTCGGAGGGTCGTTGTGGACTTGTTGGGCCGAAGGGCCTGTTTCCACACTGTAGGGAATCTAATCTAATCTAGTTCTGAACTCTCTGACCACAGAGAAAAGACTTTGTCTATTTACCCTATCCATGCCCCTCATAATTTTGTCAGCCTCTATAATGTCAGCCCTCAGCCTCTGACGCTCCAGGGAAAACAGCCCCAGCCTGTTCAGCCTCTACCACACCAGCTTAGATTCTCCAACCCTGGCAACATTCTTGTAAATCTTTTCTGAATCCTTTCAAGTTTCACAACATCTTTCCGATAGGAAGGAGACCAGAATTGCATGCAATATTCTGACAGTGGCCTAACCAATGTCCTGTACAGCCGCAACATGACCTCCCAATCCCTGTACTCAATACTCTGACCAATAAAGGAAAGCATACCAAACGTCTTCTTCACTATCCTATCTACCTGCAACTCCACTTTCAAGGAGCTATGAACCTGCACTCAGCAACACTCCGAGGACTTTACCATTAAGTGTAAACGACCTGTTAAGATTTGCTTTCCCGAAATACAGCAACTCACATTTATCTGAATTAAACTCCATCTGCCACTTTGCAGCCCATTGGCCCACCTGGTCAAGATCCTTTTATAATCTGAGGTAATCCTCTTCGCTGTACGCTATACCTCCAATTTTGGTGTCACCTGCAAACTTACTAACTCTACCTCTTATGCTCGCATCCAAATCATTTATGTAAATGACAAAAAGTAGTGGACCCAGCACTGATCCTTGTGGCACTCCACTGGTCACAGTCCTCCAGTCTGAAAAACAACCCTCCACCACTACCCTCTGTTTTCTACCTTTGAGCCAGTTCTGTATCCAAATGGCTAGTTCTCCCTGCATTCCGTGAGATATAACCTTGTTAATCAGTCTCCCATGGGGAACCTTGTCAAACACCTTACTGAAGTCCATATAGATCACATCAACCACTCTCCCCTCATCAATCCTCTTTGTTACTTCTTCGAAACACTCAATCAAGTTTGTGAGACATGATTTCCCATGCACAAAGCCATGTTGACTATCTCTAATCAGTCCTTGCCTTTCCAAATACATGTACATCCTGTCCCTCAGAATTCTCTCCAACAACTTGCTGAGCACTGATGTCAGGCTCACTGGTCTGTAGTTCCCTGGCTTCTCCTTACAAGCAGTGGCACCACGTTAGCCAACCTCCAGTCTTCCAGCACCTCACCTGTGACTATTGATTATACAAATATCTCAGCAAGAGGCCCAGCAATCACTTCTCTAACTTACCACAGAGTTCTAGGGTACACCTGGGGTCCTGGGGATTTATCCACCTTTGTCCATTTCAAGACATCCAGCACTTCTTCCTCTGTAATTTGGACATTTTGCAAGGTGTCACCCTCTAATTCTCTACAGTCTATATCTTCCATATCCTTTTCCCAGTAAATACTGATGCAAAATATTCATATAGTATCTCCCCGATTTTCTGCAGCTCCACACAAAGGCCCCCTTGCTGATCTTTGAGGGACCCTATTTTCTCCCTACTTACCCTTTTGTCCTTAACGTATTTGTAAAAACCCTCTGGATTCTCCTTAATTCTATTTGCCAAAGCTATCTCATGTCCCCTTTTTGCCCTCCTGATTTCCCTCTTAAGTATACTCGTACTGCCTTTATACTCTTCTAAGGATTCACTAGATCTATCCTGTTTATACCTTACATATGCTTTGTTCTTTTTCTTAACCAAACCCCCAATTTCTTTAGTCATCCAGCATTCCCTATACCTACCAGCCTTTCCTTTCACCCTAACAGTAATATACTTTCTCTGGATTCTCCATATCTCATTTCGGAAGGCTTCCCTTTTTCCAGCTGTCCCTTGACCTGCGAACATCAGTCCCCAATCAGCTTTCGAAAGTTCTTGCCTAATACCGTCAAAATTGGCCTTTCTCCAATTTAGAACTTCAACTTTTAGATCTGGTCTATCCTTCAGTCGCCAGGCAAGGAATTAGTAGCCTGCATACAAGCTTGGAAGAATCTCCCTTCATTAGGCCTTCAATTCATGCACTGGCAGAGATTACCACGAAGGACTGTCTTTTTCAACCTCCTCGCTTAAGGGCGAGGTTAACCTCAGGTTAAACCATCAACAGTCGTCTCACTCTAAGCTCTCTCTCTAACTGGTCAGACTCTGGCGACTTTTATCACGACACATGCGCATGGGAGTTGTATCCAGCAGTGCTTACTTAGTTAGCAGTGCTAACTTTGAAGAACAACTTTAGCGTCAATCTGTTCCAAATGGTCGGCAACATACTTCTGCCAGTATGATGTTAAAGTCTTTTTTTTACAGTGCCAACAAGCCTGAATATACCAGCCACAAGCTGGCACGATGGCTCAGTGGTTAGCACTGCTACCTTACCGTACCAGTGACCCGGGTTCAATTCCAGCCTGGGGCGACTGTGCGGGTGGACTTCGCACATTTTGCATAACTGTGAGGGTTTCCACCAAGTGCCCCGGTTTCCTCCCACAGCCCAAAGATGCGCCGCCAGGTGAATTGGCCTTATTAAATTGGCCATAGTGTTAGGTGCATTCATCAGGGTTAAATATAGGGTAGGGGAATGGGTCTAGCTGGGTTACTTTTCGGAGGGTCGGTGTGGACTTGTTGGGCCGACGGGCCTGTTCCCACACTGTAGGGATTCTAATCAAGTCATATCCATTTGGTCAGTTTAAAGTAAGGACAATAAGTACTCAAACACCCAGGCCTAAGAGGAAGCAGATCGAATCAGAGAAATGATGTCGCTTCCTTTCATCATATTTGTGCATGGAATGATTCCATTTTATGACGCGTATGTCAATTCTTATTGAATATTGCAGCCCATCTATATAGAACATAGAACATAGAACATAGAACAATACAGCACAGAACAGACCCTTCGGCCCACGATGTTGTGCCGAACTTCTAACCTAGATTAAGCACCCATCCATGTCCCTATCCAAATGCCGCTTAAAGGTCGCCAATGATTCTGACTCTACCACTCCCACGGGCAGCGCATTCCATGCCCCCACCACTCTCTGGGTAAAGAACCCACCCCTGACATCTCCCCTATACCTTCCACCCTTCACCTTAAATTTATGCCCCCTTGTAACACTCTGTAGGACAGGAATGTAGAGGTTACCAGAACCCCTTTGCGCCACAGTATACAAACAGGATATCACCACCCACCTCCCCTTTAGGGCAAGCCCACACCATACTCGAATGTCTAGTCCAATGCTATTATAGTCACTCCCGCTAATCACAATGTATTTTGCACCCTGTACTCAGTACGATCAGATGGTACTGCTGATCTTGCTTTCTTTGTTTTCTTTTCTCCAGGTGGACACGTTACCATTACGGATGTACCAGAGGTTTTGAAGCAAATACAGTACAATGTCAATGCTAACATCCCAGACGCCTCCAAACATCATCCAAACGTCTGTGCCCTTCATTGGGGCACCGATCAGGATGACTTCCCTTCCGACTACGATTTCATTCTCGGGTCGGATATTGTGTACAGCCCCTCGCTCTTCCCAGGTCTTATACAGACGCTTGTGCATTGCAGCAATGAAAACACGACCATTTACTTGTCAACGAACATGCCCGCCAGAATGGGGACCGAGACTTTCCACAGGGAGCTTGTAACAAGGAAATTCAACAGTGAGCTCGTGCATACCAACGGGATGATCTGTATTTACAAAGTGACCAAAAAACACACAAGATAAGCAAGAGTTCCTGACGCCGGACCGAAGAGTGACCATCGATTTGTTCAATTTGCATCACTCTGGAGATTGACAATATTCCGAATGTCGGTGTGAAGAAACTTACTTTATTGCTTTCCCCCATCCTTCTTTGGTCCCTGTCTAATTTGCTCTCTCAAATATTGGTGATTCATTCAGGTAAAATAATAAATATCCAGCTCTCTCCCGAATAAAACCCCACAAATGATCGCGCTATTAAATCACAGCAAAGACATCCGACCCAAACTTTTCAGTTATTCGACCCCATTGCACCGATGAGCAGATAGCCATACTGGATTTCCTTTTGATTATTTAATTGATGGATTAAGTGATTGGTTAACACTTTCAGCACCTTGTGCGTAAGAGGAAATTATGTCGGTTGTGAATTCATTTGCGCTTTGCAGCAGAAACGGATATAAATATCTGTTCACGTTACAATTTTCGCTTCGCTTTTCTCTCAACAGAAATTCAACTCTCCCATCTCCCACCTGTTGATCTTAAAGCAACCAAGCCCTCCCCTATTTTCCACACCTCTTAATGGTGGAACCTGATCTCTGTGCTAAACTAGGGTCGCTCACTATCGAGTCCACTAGAGGGGAACTTATCAATTATAACGTGTTCTTTATTCTCATTTGACCTTAAGGATATTGAATGCACAGCATAGTCCCGCTGCTCTCGACACGAACGCTTTCCCGGTAAATTGCGAACTCAACGGTTAAACGAGTGCTTCTCTTTGGTATTTGAAGGCGACCCATCTGACTACTTAAACTAGGCCATTGGGAAGAGTGTTAAAACGACATTGGTTAGGCCACTGTTGGAATATTGCGTGCAATTCTGGTCTCCTTCCTATCGGAAAGATGTTGTGAAACTGGAAAGGGTTCAGAAAAGATTTACAAGGATATTGCCAGGGTTGGAGGGTCTGAGCTACACGGAGAGGCTGTACATGCTGGGGCTGTTTTCCCTAGAGCGTCAGAGGCTGAGGGGTGACCTTATAGAGGTTTATAAAATTATGAGGGGCATGGATAGGATAAATAGGCAAAGATTTTTTCCCTGGGGTGGGGGAATCCAGAACTAGAGGGCATAGTTTATGGTGAGAGGGGAAAGATATAAAAGAGACCTAAGGGACAACTTTTTCACACAGAAGGTGGTACGTGTATGGAATGAGCTGCCAGAGGATGTGGTGGAGGCTGGTACAATTGCAACATTTAAGAGGCTTTTGGATGGGTATATGAATAGGAAGGGTTTGGAGGGATATGGGCCGAGTGCTGGCAGGTGGGACGAGATTGGGTGTGGGATATCTGGTCCGCATGGACAGGTTGGACCGAAGGGTCTGTTTCCATGCTGTACATCTCTATGACTCTATTATTCGAATGCATAAATCTACCAGCAGCAGATACATTTGATGACTAACTGCTTCTACTCGTTTAAGTTGCAAGGAACAAGGCTTGATGCCTAGTTAGTCGGTGACACACTCTATAAATCAACTATTTCTCAATGATGGGAAGGTCCGAACATTACAGGTATTTTCTATCATCACGACGTCTTAAAACAAGGCAGCTTTGAATTGCAATCATTAAGAAAGACAGCAAATGCAGCTTCAAACAGAACTATTGTGTAATGACCTACGAGTAAAGGCAATAAAAGTAAAATCATTTTACAGCATTCTGGCATCGCAAAGTGAGGTGTGCATATATTTTGCAGATAATGTGGATTCATCCACTTCCAATAAAATGCCATCAATACTGCACTGTTTGTGTTTAAGAAATGAAACTAAATGCCGCTCTATACAAATATATTTAAGACATCTTGGCAGAGGGGTACCAGTAAAGTAAAATACCACTTTTATTCATTCTTACTTGGGCAGTTCAGAAAATTCAAACAGGTTCTCACAAGTATGGTTGAGATTTCTCTATCAGAGACACAGCTTACTTCAAGAAGTTTTTCTTTATGTGAGGAACCCTGAGCATGACAATACATATGGAAATGTTGAGGAAGTACTTTCTTTGTAGCCTTCATAGTTTTGATTATTCCTCTGCTCTTTTTGTCTCAATTTCCTTATGTTTCCATGTCTGCATCTGTTTCACCACCGCCCCTACCCCCGCCATCTCAATTACCGCCTCCCTTCTCCAAAGCCTCGACCACTTCCTAGGAAGTGGGATGGTTTCAGCACATTGTTTTGAAGATAACAGCGACATAAAAGATGAATTTCTATTGTGGTTATGAAAAAAATATATTCTTGACTTTCTTGTAAGCCCATCTCCAATCATTTAATTTTAACCAAATGTCCATTGTCTAACCCTAGCGACCCAATTATTCCCTTTATACTGAATAATTCAGCTCAACCTCTTCCACTCAGGACATTGCAATCATGATCCATTCTTCAAACAATCCCCATTCTCCAAGAAACAAGGCGACAATAAAATTAAACATTTCAGATCCCCCCACAATTATGTAAGCATAAGTTTTATTTAGGTTAGAATACGTTACAAGTAATAAGTAAATCATGTACATTGCTGACTGTATATAACACTTACAACTACTGACCCATCCATCTACTTTGTGTACAGTATCTATCTATCTATCTATCTATCTATCTATCTATCTATCTATCTATCTATCTATCTATCTATCTATCTATCTATCTATCTATCTCTACCTGTGTGGTATCCAATCATATCCTTCAGTTTTGTTCTGTCCTTCCTCACTGTCTAGTTCTCTACCTGGCTATTAGAAAGTAGAGCTCGTGGATCATGTGTCTAAAACTCTAATCACAAAAAAATTATTTCAAGTTAATTGAGTAGGATGACTTTGGTGGGGTAGGAGCAGAGTTTACAGAGGGACTGAGGAAAATACCTTTCTTCTTCCTTCCAATAATTAATTAGGAGAATTTATATATGATTTGAGTTTTGATGACAGGTAGATCGACAGACAACTCAGAGGTAGGCAGAGTGATGGTGGTGATTAGAGCTGGATAACATTGTGTAACATTAACATTCAAGTGGAACTTGACATTTTGTCAATGTGATAATTCTTTGGATTAGATAAGAAACAGGAGTGGTCAAAGGATAAATTCATATGACTCCAGAGAAAGTCATGCAAGGATGAGGAAGGATTACACCAAATTCTCTGGCTGTAAATTGGTGATCAAGCATCTCATGATGCAAGGGCTTTAGCACACACACAAGGGAAAACGATCAAACACCATAGAGGTGCCTGGAAGATAATAATTGATAAAATCATTCAATTACGGTTACACTCAGCATCTTTGTGGGTGTGATTAAGATCATTTTTTATGCTGAGATAGAGGCAAAAAACTTCATTGGAATGCTCAAAGATTGATTCATAGCAAAGATTGATCTAGGTTTCGGAGAGAAGGAGATTTGGTGAGATGGCAGAATTATGCCAAAATAGAGGGATGCAAGCTGGCATTTTTGAGGAGAGCAGAATGACAACACATTGGAAAGGAAAGAGGAAAAGCCTACAGTAGATGGCTTACATTTGAGTATTAGCCAGCAAGTGGGTGATACTTAAAGTAGGGGTGGTTTGTAGTTTACAGTGGGATTATGACTGAAAAAAATTGGATGCTGGTCTCATGCACAAAGTAAGTTGGAAGAAGGGGGAAAAGGAGGTAATTAAACAATTGACTAATGTGCCTTTAATGATAAAGCTCAAGAGAACTTGAAGGATCATAGATTTTGTTCACAAAACTAAGAGGATGGTGATGTCAATAATCAAATGTTTGGCATAGTAACAAAATATTCATTAAAGCATTGCAACTGGTCTTGCAGAAATATAGAAACATGGAAAACAATAACAGGAGGAGGTTATTTGGCCTTTTGAGCCTACTCTTCCATTCAATATAATCATGGCTGATCAGTACCTTTTTCCTTCTTTCACTTTATACCCTTTGAGTGTTTTATCCCTAAGGTTTCTTCTTCAAACAATTCAATGTTTTGGCCACAATCAATTTCTGTAATAGAGAATTCCACAACTCACCATTGCCTGGTGAAGACAGTTCTCCTCCTCCTGGAACTGGACTCTAAGTACATTGGTGGGATCCCTTTCTGCACTTACCCTGACTAGTCCAGTTAGAAATGCATAAGTTTCTCCAAGGTACCCTGTCATTCTTCTAAATTCCAGTGAATATTGCTTTAACTGATCCAGTCTCTCTGCATACGCCAATACTGACATCCCAAAAATCAATCTGGTAAACCTTCATTGCACATCTTCCAGAGCCAGAACATCCTTCCTCAGATAATGATCAAGAAGGCTAATGGAATGCTGGCCTTTATATCTGGCAGACACGACACAATGATGCAGAAATTATGCTGCAGTTATATGGAACCTTGGTTTGTCCCAACTTGGAGTATTGTGAGCAGACCTGGCCACCACATCTTAGGAAGGATATCTTTGCCTGGGAGGGAATACATTAGTTTACAAGAATGATACCTGAATTTCAGGGGTTGAGTTAGGAGGAGAGATTATAGAAATTAGGCCTGTTCTACCTAGAATCTAGAAGAGCAAGTAGTAATCTGATTGAAGTCTTCAAGATATTAATAAGAAAAGGCAAGGTAGATAAAGATAAATTATTTCCATTAATTGGGGGATTCGATAACCAGGAGGCAGTGTCTGAGAGGAAGGGCCAGACCATTCAGGAGAGATGCACATCTACACGCGAAGGGTCGATCGACATTTGGAACTCTTTTCCACAAATGGCAATTGATACTAGCTTGGCTGTTAACTTTAAATTCAAGACAAATGCATTTTTGCTCAGCAAAGTGTGTTCTTATGGGTAACTGGCCCCATAGCTAATAATTGATGCTTAAGATGCATGATGGGAACTAATGCTAACTTCACAAAGATAGGTTAATCCGCTTGCTCTAAAAGGGACTGTGAAACTAGATTGCTGACTGAGGAAAATGGCTAATGCTAAAGTTTCTTCAAATTCTGTGATATAAAATTGATAAGACGAACCACGGAAACAAATGTCTCCGCATATATGAGCCTGGGACAAATGAGCTCAGAACTATGAAGGGCTTGTGCTAGGGAGGTGTGACATCAATAGTTGGGAGCAGTGGGTGAGAATATATAAAAGAAGGTACATTGTAGATATCAAAGGTGACAACTCAAGACCTATCACCATGATTTCAGAACTCAGAGAAGACTATGACTTATCGGAGTGAACCTGACCATGCACAGTTAGCATTTAGATTCTGGTCAAACAGTTAGATGATGTGTTAGATTAGATTAGATAACGAACAGTGTGGGAACAGGCCCTTTGGCCCAACAAGTCCACACTGACCCACAACCCACCCAAACTCATTCTCCTACCTTTACCCCTTTACCTAACACTACGGGCAATTTAGTATGGCCAATTCACCTAACCTGCACATTTTTGGATTGTGGGAGGAAACCGGGGCACCTGGAGGAAACCCATGCAGACACAGAGAGTCACCTGAGATGGGAATTGAACCCGGATCTCTTGGCGCTGCGAGGCAGCAGAGCTAACCACTGTGCCATCATGCCGCCCGTTCCTTATCCTAAGAACTAAAGAATTGCCACTAAAAGAGAAGTTTCATTATATTCTAATTTGACTATCACAAAATTGAGACCCCGATGGATCACAAGCAGGGTCAATAAAAGTTATTAAACCAGTTATATGGAGTTAGGCCACAGATCAGTCATTATCACATTGAATGGTGGAATAGGTTTGAGCAGATGAATAGTCTAGTTCTGTTCCTATAAGGAGACTAAAACTGCACATAATACTTCAGATGTGGTCACTGAGACTTGGCACAACTGCAGCAAGACATCCCTGCTCCTGTATTCAAATTCTCTCTCTATAAATGCTAAAATGCAAATTGCCTTCTTTACTGCTTGCTGAACCTGCACGCTTCCTTCCAGTGACTCGTATACAAGGAAAACCAAGTTTCATTTCACCTCCCCCTTTGCTGATGTATCACTATTCAGGTAATAATCTGCCTTTTTCATACCAACATGGATGCCTTCACATTCTACCATGTATTTGCCCAGAGACTCAGTTTGTCCAAGTCACACTGAAGCATCTCTGCATTCTCTTCATGGTTTGTCTTTGCACCCAGGTTTGTGTCATCACCAAATGTGAAGACATTATATTTCATTCCCTCATCAAAATCATTAATATATGTTGTGAATGAGGTGAGGGTTGAGCGTGAAGAAATATGAATTAAGAAGTTGGGGCATGAGGGGTGGTGGTTGAATGCGGACCATTAACTTTTTATTGTTTTTGTCATTGGCATGATAAAAGTGGGAAAAGCTAAATTTTCACTGGGGAAGAGAATGCCAGCTGTGATGCTGAGAGAATAATGGAACAAATTCACAACTATAGATGATATCTTAATTGAGACTTCCATTCACATCCTGGTTCAGCAAAAGTTGAATTATATGAAGTAGGTGGTTCTCATAATCATGATTATCAAGTAGTCTGTTTGGTACCGTGCAAATCTCCGCATTCACTGACTTGGACATGAAATTTTCACAGGCAGGTTTAGAAAGCAAAAGTTAAAAACTAACCCATTTAACTACACAATCTCTTAGCTTAATTAATATTGCTTTTGACATTCTCTGCACTCTTTCTTTCATAGGAAATTTCATAAGAGCCTGCTTCAACTCCAATCGCAGTACATATACTATGTGCGTGGTACCACTAATCTATTGTTCTTTTCAGCTCAAAGTTTTGCAAGTGTGTTTGTTATATTTGGTTTCCCATAAACCAACATTGTTGGAAGAGAAAGAAAGAAAGAAGAAAATGGTTTTTCTTGTGAATTGAGCTAAAAAATTCTGCAATGGATCCTGATATCAAATTTTGTTTTCTTCTGCAAATATTCATCATTACATAAAATATATTCCCTGATATATTTGCATAAGTAGAAACTCAGTAATCATTTTGGAACCGTGTAACAATTAAAGTAGGCATTTGGATCATTCTGTTCTTTGAAATCTGTAATGGTTTTGGTGGCCTACTTTCACTAATCCAGATGAATGGTGTTCTTATGTGGACATGAGTGAGTGATAAAAATACAGAACAATAAAGATCTCCCCAGACCTGTGAATGCCAATGGAGAGTCTGGTATTACTCTTCAAGTCAGAAATAATCTCTGAGGAAAGAGATGTCATAGTGAAAGTGTATTTTCTTAAACAATTTATCCAACACTAGTTGGAAGGTAGAAAGTCATCAAGGTGAAAAAACCAAAAAGGTGAAAACAGAAATCCTTTTGGGGAGAATAACAAAACTTATTCAAGGTGGGCATACCTGGAAGAGAAGTAGCAATGAATTAAACAGAAGGGATAGTTGTGATTTGAATATGAAGGAGTACAGCCTGAAACAAAATGCAACTTTTGATATGTAGGTAAATCTACAAGGCAACAGGACTGCAAGACACACATTCAAATGAAATTGTGTTCTTCACTTGGGACATATTGAACTGTTACTATTGACTCAATGTGATGCACTGACCTTTCAAAAAACTTGCGTTGAACAAGTTTCTGAAGGGTTTTGTTTTGGGTCCCTTCAAAGCAATCCATTCTACAGAATGAATCAATTAAGGCATCTAATTAAAGGAAAGGATTACATGTTGTTACTTTATATCAATGCAAGGCCCTGCACTAATGATCCTTGAGCTATGAGGTCAAATCATAAAGCACCTGGGGAAATTGTGTTCAGTTAGTGAGAGTCGTGCTAAGCCATATAACTATCTGATTACTGTGAAAATGTATTTTGTTAACTTATACTATTAAGTAAGCATGTCTTGCTTAGTTACTCCAAACAATACAGTTGCCTTTTAATTCACTGGCAAACCACACAGTTACACTAACCTGCTATACAAAGCTGGATAAGAAAACAACTAGACTGATCATAATATAAATCCAAGCATCAAATGTGGACATTCCAAATTCTGCAACCAATTCAGAACAGATAGGTAAGTATTCAGTGCAAGGCCTTCCAACTTACTGTGCCACTTGATAAGATCAAGCCTGGTCTGATTATGTTTCAAAATCCAAGTTTCTATCTACCTCAAAAATGTCTGATTGCATTGAAAGCAGCAATTAATCTATGTTTAGCCTAAAGATATTTAATACAGTCCCTCCATGACTTCTGAAGCAAAGTTCCAAAGCCACACAAGCCTTTGAGAGAAAAATAATATCTGCATCTCTATCCTAAAATAATGACATCTACTTTGAAATTAGTCCCCCTCAGTTTTAGACTCACTCACAAGACGAAACATCTATTTCATGTCCACCTGGTCTAGACCATTCAGAATTTTATACACATCAATTAAGTCACTTCTCACCCAGCTAAATTCCAGTGAAAGCAACAAAGGCTGTGCAATCCTTCCTCCTAAAACAACAAATCATTCTAGATATCATGGTATTAAACCTCTACTGCACCACTTTGGCATCTCTATTTAAGTTCAATACTTTTTTTGACAAAGTATAGCAGCCATCAAGTCTTCTTGATTATATGGTGTGCCTGAATATTAACATTTTGTGAACTATACACTGGAACATTCAAATTCCTATTTTCCTTAAAATTCTGAGGTAATTTTCTACTTTAAGTAATATTCTTCTTTTCCAATATAACCTCACAGTTTCCTGCATTATGTTCCATTGTGTAAATTTCTGCCAAATCATTTGAACTCACTATATCTGACAGCAAACTCTTTATGTTTTTTTATTGCATACTTTCCTACTTATCTTTGTGTTGATAATGCAAAGTCATCAAAATGGGTAGTATTCATCTGAGGGCATGAGGGAGAGGGTGTTATGGCCTAGGCTGGATCTCTCAAAATATCTTGAGAAGGTAGCTTAACTTTTACTTATTTTAAAGGTAGATGTGAAATGGGTGTTCCAGGTGCAAGATACAATTTGTTTAAACACTACAGTTAAAACATGAACGAAGGAAAGTGCAAGTTAGAGTAATTTACTTTTGGAAAACATAACCAAATACTTAACTAATTAACTGTTTAAGTATAGTAACATCCCATAACATACCCCTTGGCAAAAAGATAAACTCAAACACAGATTCTTAGAGGCAGAAGGAAAAAACATCCAAAGAGATTTCAGATAACGTCAGTTAGGAATCCTTTACTGCAACTTGCAACCCATCTGGTACTCAAAAGATCTTGTGCCTGCTACAGGTAGAAAAACTAGAATAACCTGAACTAAGAGAATTGGCCATACCCCTTCCTTTATTAAACTTTTAAAAAAAGCTGTCACCCTAGACTCTTCAATGTCTCTGCCTTTACAATCTCTCTTCAAAAAACACCCAGGATAAAATAACCTTTTAAAAGTGACAGAGGACAGAACAGATTCAGCAGAATCACCCTGGATCTTCTATTACAGCTATAGTTTTATGATGTTGAGACTGTTCTCCTTGGAACAGAGGAGTATAAGTGGAAAGGTATCCAAAATTAAAGGACATTTGAACAGAAACATGCCTATGAACTGTTCCCATTAATGTAAGGATCGGGAACCAGAGGGTACAGATTAAATGTAATTGGCACTGCAAGGAAATATGTTTTCACATGAGTATTTGGATTGTTAAAACTGAAAGTGCCTAATGGGTTCTTTACAGTCTGATCAAAATGAATACAAAAAGATACCTGTGTTTTGATATAAAGCAAATTTATTTGTTTAATCGACTTGAGATGTATGCAAACTATTGAATGAATCAATTGGCTTAAACTACTTTAGATATATTCAAATGAGTATCACTGCTTCCTGTCCATTGGGAGACTCCTGGTTGATGGCTGGCCCTGGGAGCTTTATCTCAGTTTCCATGGCCCTGACCTCATGAACCCCAGTCCAATGATCTTGATACCTTCAACACAGATGATTTAGACCATACGTAAGCACATACACATTCTTCTAAAGTCTGATTAAACATGTGATGAAGTTTAAGATTATCTCATGCTGAACTGGTGGTCGGTTATGCATGGACTTAAAAGCTTCTACAGCTCTCCCTTTACCTTTATCCATTTTGTGGATACTTCTTTAGCATCTCCAATTGTAATTTTTACCTCCTTCTCACCAATACCACTTTCATTGTTTTAAAGGAAGTTTCTCTATGGATTATATGTCAGTACCTTATCATTTAAACTATGCTTCTTGTGCAATCTTCCTTGGTCAACACAAAGAATTCCAAGCTATTAGTGCCTCGTAACCACTTAATGTTAAATATCATTAATCCCTGAAAGTGAAACATCATGAGGTCCTTAAAGCAAAAGAACATTTGATGTGACACAATTTTAATTAATATCATCCATATAATCATTTGGTAGAATAGAGATTGATTGTACTGTGTGAGAAAAGAGTGCTGATTGGTTGACAAGTGGACTTTGACTGGTAGAGGTATTTGCTATGGAGAGCGCACCAGTTAGATAATAGTGACAGTTAACTATCAGATTTTGTTTAAATTATAAGCAAGGCAGATTGGTGCTATTGATCATGGCATTTCCTGATGTGAAGCAGAGTACTGGAGTCACTTATTATTGTGAGATTGTTTTCCAGAAAATGATTCACATATTTTAATCCTACTGCTTGGTAAATACAATAAAATTAAAAAGCAATTGATACAACAACTTTTTATCAATTGTGAGACTTCAAGAGAAATTTTGCATTATAATACAGTATCCACATTTACACAGATTTCTTTTAGAATGGAACATTTGAAAAATTTGCCCCATTTGTTCAGAACAAGCACCAAAATTGTACAAGTAGAATTTCACAACACAAGGTGTGACTATTTAAAACAGAATCTCAGGGGTGCAATAGCAGTAATTGTTAGTTACTCTTAACTGCTAATTGTACTGTGTAGGTAACACTCATTAAATAATGAGGTGAAATATATGTGCATTCTCCTTCTAGCTGCAAGGAACAGCCCTCGTGTGTTTCTTCACCACAGTGTGGGCCTGACATTCTGAAATTGGCTGTTAACATGACTTCTTACACCTTTCAATACTATTTAGCAATTTATTATTAATGGTAGATTGACGTTTAACATTGGGCACCGTGTTTTACTTTTGCATGCTGGAGGCATGTGGCATACAAACCTGGCATGATACTGGCACTGAAATTCATATACTGTATTACTCATTTTTGTGAAATGCAAGACATCCCTTTGGCTACATTGCACCTATATTACTGCATGAAATCAAAATTTCTCACAGATTCTTGATACAGTGGCCTGGAAGGACTGGGTCTTTCAAGACTGTTGCATCACTGTAGGAGATTTCTGTATGATCCACTGCTGCTAGAGGGTGTAATGGCAAAGGGGCTCGGAGTTCCTGATCGTACTTAGGGTGCCTTGAGAAAGCTCAAACATGCCAAGTTGCAGCTCCAACAGCCTTTCTGTGCATCATGGCTCGCTGTGCTTCTCACTCATTGGAGAGCTTTGCTCCTGCTGGTCCACTGTTACTGTCAAATGAGGGCACCAGCGCTGTTCCACAGGGCTATGATGACACCAGGTGGCCACTGTGTGATCTTTGGGGCTAGCACCTTCATGACAATCACACTGTCTCCATCATTATTAAGTGATGCAATCCATTACTTGAGACACATCATTCAATGGATGTCTTCTGTTCATGGCTGCTTGAGTAGTTCCTCTTCTGTTTGGCAGGTTTTTACATCAGGGCAAACTCAGTCATAGTCATAGAGACATAGAGGTGTACAGCATGGAAACAGACTCTTCAATCCAACTCATCCACGCCAACCAGATATCCCAAACCAATCTAGTTCCACCGCCAGCACCCACTCCACATCCTTCTAAACCCTTCCTATTCATATACCCATCGAGGTGCCATTTAAATGTTGCAATCATACTAGCCTCCACCAGTTCCTCTGGCAGCTCATTCCATACACATACCATCCTCTGCGTGAAAAAAATTGCCCCTCACATCTCTTGCATAGCTTTCCCCTAAACCTATGCCCTCTAGTTCTGGACTCCCTCACCCCAAGGAAAAGACTTTGTCTAGTTACTCTTTCCATGTCCCTCATGATTCTATAAACCTCTATAAGGTCACCCCTCACAGCCTCTGATGCTCCAGGGAAAAACAGCCCCAGCTCCCTATAGCTCAAATCCTCCAACACTGGCAACATCCTTGTAAATCTTTTCTGAACCCTTTCAAGTTTCACATCATCTTTCCGATAGGAAGGAGACCAGTGGTCAGCACTGCTGCCTCACAGCACCAGGGGACCTGGTTTTGATTGCAGCTTTTGGTGACTGTCTGTGTGGAGTTTGTGCATTCTGCCCTTCCTGTCTGCAGTTTGGAAGGATGCTCTTTATAGGGCTGGTGAAGACTGAATGACCTCTTTCCACACAACAGGGATTCTATGATTCTATGAAGTTGGGTACAACACAGTAGGCAGATGCCCACTAGCAGTTCTCTGACTGCCCACAGCCTCACCTGCCACTGACTCTCTCATCTACATCAGCATGACTGTAAGGTACCCACAGATTTTTTATCTCTGGCAAGCACGTGATTAAACTCTCAATGCAGTGAGTGTAACAGTGCTGGTGTAGCGTGCTGGTGTAGGACAAGAGTGCCACAATGAACTGAGGTGGTCCAATGAGGAGATAGTGAAGACTGCAGATGCTGTAAATCAGAGTTAAAAAGTGTGGTGCTGGTAAAGCACAGCTGGTCAAGCAGCATCCAAGGAGCAGTAAAGTCAATGCTTTGAGCGTAAGCTCATCACCAGGAATGTCAATCTACCTTATGCTCAAAAAGCTGACTCTCCTGCTCCTCGGATGCTGCCTGACCAGCTGTGCTTTTCCAGCACCACGCTTTTTGACTCTGATGAGGCGATGTTGGCTGAAACATATGGAGTGTGCTCACGATTCTCTGAGGCAGTCTACCTTTCAAATGAAGATTAATAAAAAATTCCCACAGTGATGATTTTCAATGTATAGCAGGCTACCATGGCAGCCAGAAATGCCAGCATGGGTGAAATTCCTCTGCACCTTCCATGCCCAGCCATCTAGACTCTGCATCAGAAATGCACCCCAGCTGGCCCACCCCTGTCCCAGCTCCTGGGTTGCCAGCTCTGCCTTCATCAGCAGAGGAATCTCAAGCACTCCATTCTCAGTCATGGCTATCTTGTAAGCTCCTTTGTCCATCAGGCATAATGTGACTGAAACTGAGGCTTTCCATGGTGATGAAGAGACTCGCACAATCCAGGCTGTCCCTGTCTCATGAGTTGTCAGCGGCGACTAATTCCTCATTTTCCCATGGATTCTGCAAGAGGAATAAATGCAGATTCTGATGACATGTGCAGCCTGAGATCTATGTAAGAGAGAGAGAGAGAAGCATTTTGCCCTTCAACTTCCTTTTGGGGCCTTAACCACTCTACTTTCCCATCTGCACTTTGATAGTATAAAACACACATTCAGCCTTGCAGGATGATGAGTGCTATTAATCCTTTATGTCATTGAGTCCAGTCTCGCAGATGGAGTCTGTAGCCTTTCACTTCCACAGCCACCATCATTGATGCTGCTTTGTTGGTGCATTCTGGCCTTTGTCAGCCATCAGCAGGAAACAGAATCGCTCTGTAATCCCAGGCAATCTGCAGGAGGTTGTAAGTGTGCCTTTTTTGACTCATGAGGCATTGAATTAATTGAACTGTCACATGTGCAAACACAGCAGAATTCTTAGAAGACACTTTTGATGACAATGGAGAGTTCTTCTGCATGGAACTCAATGGTTTTCTACCAATGCTGAGCATTTCTGTTATAGTGCTTTGTCAGAAAAAGGCTGCCTTAAAAATTTCAACTTTTCAACTGAGTTGTCTGACCTTGAAATGCATGACTTTGCTTGTATTGGGTCTGGTTAAGCAGGTCACCTAACAGCTGAGCAGCTTCAACCACATGTCACAGAATCAGTTTTCTTAAAGCACAGAACAATGCCACTTGGGCCTTTGTACATCTGCCAGCTCTCCGAATGAATAATACCTGGTGTCATTCTCTCCCATCTTTACTGTAATGCTCTTTACTGTAATCCAAAGTCAAAATGCTTGCTGCCTAGAAATAGTTTTCATACTTTCAGCATTGCTTCTTCCAACAGTTACCTTATGGTGGCTCAGTGGTTAGCACTGCTGCCTCACAGCGTCAGGGACCCAGATTCAATTCCAGCCTGTGGGCGACTGTCTGTGTGGAGTTTGCACATTCTCCCTTTGTCTGCGTGGGTTTCCTCTGGTGCTCTGGTTTCCTCCCACAGTCCAAAGATGTGCAGGCCACATGAATCAGCCATTCTAAATTGCCCATAGTCAGAGGGAAATGGGTCTGGGTGGGTTACTCTATGGAGGGTCGGTGTGGACGTGTTGGGCCAAAGGGCCTGTTTACACACTGTAGGGAATCTAATCTAAACCTGTGTTCTTTGCTTCCATATCCTCCCACCATAAGAAGCAGTTTGCCCCTATTTGGTCTATTTAGACAACTCATCATTTTGAATACATCTATCCAATTTCTTCTCAACTGTTTCTTATCCAGGGAGAATAGTTTCAACCTTTACAATCAATGCATGTAACTAAAGTTCTTCAACTCTGGAATGTTTCCTGCAGCTCTAAGCAAAACCTTCACATATTTCCCTAAATGTGGCATCCAGAACTGGATGTAGCATCTCCAGTTGAGAGTGAACAACTTTTAATATAATTTAGCATTCCTTTATTACTCTTGTTCTCTTATGTCCCTATTAATGAGCATGCTTTGCTAACAGCTCTTTTAACCTGCCCTGACACCTTCAATAGCTAAAATAAATATACAGCGTTTACTTCTGGTCCTGCATCCCTTTCAGTAATGTAACCCACTATTTGTATTCTTTCTTCATCTCTTTCTGATAAAAGTAAATCATTTCAGACTGCATTCTGTGACATGAGCCTCCTGCCACATGAATTGGGTCAAATATTAAGTGTAGATATGAAATAGAATTTTTTTTATTAACAGGCAATTATTAGATTATCTGGGTATTTAATGTATATGATGCAGCCCAACAATAGCCAAATTGAAAATAACCCCAGCAGTTACCATATTATAAGTTGGTTTGAAAAAGACAATGTACTACTACATAGTAATACTATGTTATTGCTATTTTACATCACAACCAGGACAAGAGTCACTGACACAATTCCTCTGACCATCTTAAAAAGTAAATAGAGACATAGAGACATAGAGATGTACAGCACGGTAACAGATCCTTCGGTCCAACTTGTCCATGCTGACCAGATATCCCAACCCAATCTAGTCCCAGTTGCCAGCACCCAGCCCATATCCCTCCAAACCCTTCCTATTCATATACCCATCCAGATCTCTTTTAAATGTTGCAATTGTACCAGCCTCCACCACTTCCTCTGGCAGCTCATTTCATACACGTGCCAGCCTCTGTGTGAAAATGTTGCCCCTTAGGTTTCTTTTATGTATTTCTCCTCTCACCCTAAACCTATGCCCTCTAGTTCTGGACTCACCCACCCCAGGGGAAAGACCTTGTCTATTTACCCTATCCATGCCACTCATAATTTTATAAACCTCTATAAGGTCACCCCTCAGCCTCCGACATTCCAGCGAAAACAGCTCCAGCCTATTCAGCCTCTCCCTATAGCTCAAATCCTCCAACCCTGGCAACATGCTTGTAATTTTTTTCTGAACCCTTTCAAGGTTCACAATATCTTTCCAGTAGGAAGGAGACCAAAATTGCATGCACTATTCCAAAAGTGGCATAACCAATGTCCTGTACAGCTGCAATATGACCTCCCAACACCTGTGCTCAATAGTCTGACCAATAAAGGAAAACATAGCAAACAACTTCTTCACTATCCTATCTACCTGCGACTCCACTTTCAAGGAGCTATGAACCTGTACTCCAAGGTCTTTTTGTTCAGCAACACTCCCCAGAACCTTACCATTAAGTGTATAAGTCCTGTTAAGATTTGCTTTCCCAAAATGCAGCACCTCGCATTTATCTAGATTAAACTCCATCTGCCACTCCACAGTCCATTGGCTCATCTGATCAAGATACTGTTGTAATCTGAGGTAATCTTCTTGGTTCCACTACACCACCAATTTTGATGTCATCTTCAAACTTACTAACTATACCTCTTATGCTCACATCCAAATCATTTATATAAATTATGGAAAGTAGTGGACCCACAGGTGGCACTCCACTGGTCACAGGCCTCCAGTCTGAAAAAGAACCCTTCACCACCACCCTCTGTCTTCTACCTTTAAGCCAGTTCTCTATTCAAATGGCTAATTATCCCTGCATTCCATGCAATATAACTTTGCTAACCAGTCTCCCTTGGGGAACCTTGTCCAACACATGACTGAAGTCCAAATAGATAACATCTACCACTCTTCACTCATCGATCCTCTTTGTTACTTCTTCAAAAAACTCAATCAAGTTTGTGAGACAGGGTTTCCCAAGTACAAATGCATATGGTTGATATATCTGAAAAGATTTGCTACCAGGGAAGTCAGGATACATGGCAGAAAGGGGCACAATGGTTTGGGCATAATCTCAAACTGAGTATTGACTATTTTTGCAGACTTTTCAAAAGGCAGTGGTAGGTGGATGGAAAAGAAGTGGCGCATTAATGAAGAAATTGACATGTCAATTACACTAATAAAGATGAATTTATGCATCATTTGTATCACTGCTAAGAAGCATGTCCACACTGACACATATCAAGATTAATGAAAAGGCTGGGTTCTAGATGAATTTTCTTTGAAGATTGAGACAAATAAATTCCATGCTAGGAAGAAATAATACTGGATTGTATTTATAGTTATCATTACATGCATTTGAATATCCACTTGTTTTTTAAATGGGGATTTAAAAGTTGCATATAGTTTTAAGGTGGAATTGAAATAGTACAACTTTTTTATTTACCATATATGGTACAGTATAATACACATTATTAAATTAGTCAAGAATTGTTACAAAAATATTTATAAGCAAGCGTTAAAAGTTAAGTGGTGGAGCAATAAAGACTGGAGAACATTGACGGGGGTCCTTTCAAACTGGGCAGTATGCTCTGCACCCAGTGGTTTTCAGTCTTTGGGAATCAATCCTCAGGAGGTGTACTAAGTTTGCTCAGTTTGCACACAATGACGCTTTTCGTCTGTAAACTTTCAACCACCTGGCAGTTAAAATATTGAGGCAGGAGTTTTTCGTGGAAGTAAGTAGAATCGTTACTCTTTCGTATTTCAGTAGCGAGGTAAATCGTGGCCCCTTGCCTAGCGAGATAGCGAAATGTTTCTAATAATGCCGGGTAGGAAACTGAGCTGTAAACAATATCCGAACCGAGTATGATGTCGTAGGCAGTCGGAAATTTAGTTTGGTCTTCACCCCATGTCAGGGCACGAACTTTCACACGATGTTGGCAGGCAGTGGGAATATTGATAGAAACATTGTTTTCAATTTGCTTCAGGATGTTTGGTTTATCTGTCATGGTTACATCTCCACCTGAAAAGAAAAAAAATAGATTCCCTTAAATGGTTTGCCATCGATTACTGCTTCTACGTTGTGATAAGGAGGCAAAAGGCGACACTCTAAAAGGAATTATCACTAAATAATGCCCACCTGCAGTGCCAGGTAGCTTTATGCCTTGTTATTTTACCTGGTGCTGATAGCCTGTATTTACCGGGCAAACTCTCATTTTGCATCCTATCCCTCATGAAGACAACAACCGTTATGTAGTTCTACTAAAGCCCCACCGCTGTTTGCAGATTTCTCTTTATTAGTCTATGCTTGCTCATCAACAAAGTGATAGAAGGAGTCATTAAACTAGAATTACAGAGGAATCAGCAGGTCGTTGACAAACAAGTTCTGGTTCTGCCAAGGACACTCAACTCCTGCCATCATTGCAGCGTTGGTCCAAACAAGGGCAACAGAACTGAATTCCAGAGGAACAGTGATGGTGACTGCCTTTGACATCAAGGCAGCATTACGTTGGCATTAAAGAACTCAAACAAAAACTGAGTCAACGGGAATGGGGGGAAAACCTTCTATTGCATGAAGTCACACCTGGCTCAAAGTTGGAGTTATTAGAGTTCAATTATCTCAGTTCAAGGACATCACTGGAGAAGCTCCTTACAGCAATGTCGTCAACCCAATATCTTCAGCTGGTTCATCAACGACTGAAACTTCATGGGCTTGAAAGTTGAAATGGTTCCCTGTGCAAGTTTGCTGTTAGACCTGATGGAAATTTTCGGCGCCTCCTATCATTATTGCAGCGCCTGCGGTCTTTTATGCATTTACCTTAATATTTACCTCAATTTACCTGAAGTGCATGCAAATGTTTTACCAGTGAAAGCCACATTTAATTCCAAGCTTGAGTGACACTATCTATTCATAGGCCTAAGTGGAAACATGTCTCTTGCGTTGACAGTCTCAAAGACAGACAGGTGCAGCATCTCACAACTTCACTCACATGAAACAGGCGAATAACTACCAATAAGAAATTAGCCGGGTCATGTGACATAAAGATCTAACAGCATGATACATAGATGCGACCAGCACGACCACTTCAGGTGAATGTAGAATCATCCAGGCTGCTATCTGTGGTCAAACATCACTGAACCATCAACTACGCTCTTCCCTCAGCCAACACCAGTGAGTTCGCGATAAATTAGCGATAAGTGCAGGAGACCTGTCCGCAAAAGTGGGACAAAACCCGCAGATGTGTCTGTAGAGATGCTTAGGGAGTCCCCAAGGACTGCAGCAAGGCGAGATAAATGCAAAACGCCCCTGCTTCCAGAAATCTTCACACCGGCAGGCAGTGAAAGGGTCTGCTTGCCGTCTACTTGAAGCGATATGTGGTCACGCTGGTACTCTGATTTGGGTGGTGGGATTAATGTGAGGTTAGATTGCTTTGTGCAGAGTCAGCAGATCATTTCCAGCGGTGAAAAATTCCCTATGGGCATGTCATACAGGAAAGGTTTCAGGGCTGAAAATCCGACTTTAAATTCTAAGATTTTCAGCAGAGGCAAAACAGGCCTCTCAATCCATAGAACATAAAACATAGAACAATACAGCACAGAACAGGCCCTTCGGCCCACGATGTTGTGCTGAACATTTGTCCTAGCTTAAGCACCTATCCATGTACCTATCCGATTGCCACTTAAAGGTCGCCAATGATTCTGACTCTGCCCCTCACACAGACAGTGCATTGCATGCCCCCACCACACTCTGGGTAGAGAACCTACCCCTGATATCCCCCCTATACCTTCCATATACATGTTTACCAATGGCAAGGGAGTTTAACCGGTATCATATCTCAGTCATCTATGAGTGTTAGAATGGTCACACTGCCCAGCAGATACAACAGTGTCATTATGGTCCCGATTAGCGTCTTTTATTAACAAGGCTTTTGCCCGAAACGTCGATTTTCCTGCTCCTCGGATGCTGCCTGGCCCACTGTGCTTTTCCAGCACCACTCTAATCTTGAGTTTGATATTAACAGTCGTGCGGTTTCTGCCACTTACCGAGTAAAGTCGCTAAAATCCCTACGATTCCGGTCCCCGATCCCAGCTCAATCACCTTCTTGCTAGTGAAGTTGATCTTCTCCTTCTGAAAGTACTGGCACAGGGCAACACCCTGAAAATGTGGAACACGTGCCTTAGAAGCGAAACACACGGATCGCAAAGCCAGTTGTTGATCGTCACTTAAACAACACCAGCCTCCCTTCCATCGCCAACCGAGGAGGGGAAGGAAGACTCATAGGGTCACACCTCGAATGTACGCGTGCCCCAGGATTGCTGATTCAGCACCTTCCAGGAGCAAGGGTGGATCTCCACCCGCTCCGGCCCCGTCCCTTCCCCCGCATCACCATCCCCTGCCACCACTCCCAAAGCCCCAAAGTAACAAATGGGGTTGTGGCACCGAGCGTCAAAAAAGTGAAAGACGCCGGCCCTCGGTGGTCCTTGCAGCTTGAAATCCTTCTTTAAATATCAACCAATGAATCTTCCCCTGATGTGAACCCCTCCAGAAGGATGGGGTCCACTTCGTGGGAGGGGAGTGGGGTTTGGGGCGGGGAATTGCAAGACCAAAGTGCAAAACACACCCCTTTGATAGGAACAAGGGCAGATTATTTACCGCGTTTCACACAGCTCCTGAGTGAACCCGGGATTCCTGTCAGATACACACTGGGCTGCCTGGATAGGACGTGGAAACGCATGACCCAGTTAAACTATCGTCGTACATTACGGTTACGGACCCTTCGGCCCAACTGGTCCATGCCAGCCTAGTTTCCTAAATTAAACTAGTCTCATTTTGCTGCATTTTCCCCATATCTCTGCACCTTTACGGATGTATGCACCTGTCTAAGTGCCCTTTAAACATTGCTATTGTACTCGCCTCTATGAGTTCCTCTAGGGACTCTTTCCACTTAACGCAAGAAAAACGTTGCCCTCTCAGGACCCTTTCAAATTTTCCCCCTCTCATTTTAAACTTATGCCCTCTAGATTCCCGTAGCCTGGGCAAAAGGACTTGGCCCATCACCTTATCCATATCCCACCTCATGATTTTATAAACCTCGGTAAGGTCATCCCTCAGCATCCAACGCTCCAGGGGTAAAAAGAAAGAGTTCCAGCCCATGCAGACTCTGCTTATTACTCAAACCCTCCAGTCCCGGTAACGACCGTGGTGTGGACAAAAATGGGACAGATTGCTGATGTATCCCCCAAATCCGGGCGGTTATTTCAGACAAGGAAGAGCGGCTGAACGCCTCCACAAACTGCCCCAGCAACATTGTAATAGATGTTGACACTCAAGACGTGACACAGAGGCGGCTCTGCCTGCATTTTAATCTTCCCTTTGACTTACAGCTTCCCAGACATAAGCAGAAAAGCCGAGGTTAGCATTGATGAATCGAGAGATTCTGAGGCTGTATCCGCAGAACTCGTATTTATTCTCATATACGATGGAAATTGAGGCGCCAGCTTCGTCTCTCGCCACATCGTCCACTCTCCAGGCGTAAGTCATGTTCTTTTTTTTTCCCCAAAGAAATTCCTCTGGAATTCTTTTGCCCCTTCGGGAACGGCGGCGGGATTCTGTCCGGCAGCAGGAGTGGAGATTTCTGGTCGCGGATGAGTTTGCATTTATATAGCCCCACTGTAGTTCCCCAGAAGTCTTCACAGCCAATGAAACGCAGTCACTCCCGCTGTCCGGGCAATTGTTGCAGACAAGCTTCCTCGAGCAACATGGCTAACTTAACATGAGTCACGGTGAGGATGGAGGGAAGAGCATTGGGATGGCTCAGCGACGTTTCACAATCAAAAGTGTCCCGGATCGGTTTTACAGTCACCGGGAAGCGGTGGCGGCAGTCAGCAGAATTTTTTTTTTTGGGGGGGGGGGTTCATAGATTAGAGTGGTGCTGGAAAAGCACAGCAGGTCTGGCAGCATCCAAGGAGCAGGAAATATTTTTGGAGCCCGTTTTAACTTAGCAGAATTTTATTGGTCAGTCTGTTGAATCTTTTGGAGATGCCGGTGTTGGACTGGGATGGACAAAGTTAAAAATCATACAACACCAGGTTATAGTCCAACAGGTTTAATTGGAAGCACACTAGCTTTCGGAGCGACGCTTCTTCATCTAGTGCTTCCAATTAAACCTGTTGGACTATAACCTGGTGTTGTGTGATTTTTAACTTTGTAGAATCTTTGTGCAGGTTCAACTGGATTCTTTGTTGTTAACGATTATCTCAACACTCTGATCACAATTAAAAACGCAAGAAAGGGACGTCATATGAAACATGAAGAGAGTCCAGTTGTTAGGAAAAGATGGGAGAGCAATGCGCGGTCGCAACTATCCATTATAAAGATAAGCTCACAGCATGTGGGGACTAATGCACGCAGCTCTCCTGCAATGTTCTTCAATGTTTATTGGAGCTCTGATGGTCAGATACAGTCAGCCCTCAACCAGGAAGCAGTGCCAATGACTTCCTTTTCAGGCCAGATGACGGGGAAGGGCCCCGGAAGAAGTGTGGGGAAACGGACGATGAAGCCATGTATCTTTCAATCAAAAAAGAAAGCTCAAGCACAGCGCAGATGGGAGCGACTGAAGCTTGAAGGCCAACGAAAGCAACAATTTGTCCTTTATTTTTGGAGCCCGTTTGTTAGTTTCCTGTCTGAAGCGGGGAGAACAGAACGCTTTTATTCTGGCACGCTCGGAGTTCTACTGAGAAGGTAAAACGTATGATTGGACGGTCTGGAGATTGGAACCAGGGATGGCCATGAAAGGCATTAAAATATAGAATACTAGAATGGAAGTGGTGCGGGTGAAGGGACGTACCGAACACAGTGTCCTGACAATAAACGCTAGCGTTATACTGCGACTTTCCGTGTACTTTGCGATATGTGCCGCATGATTGAGTCACAAAAGGCAATGTGCAGAAGTGGTGAACATTGAGTTTCGGTACTGCAGGGACACACGCATTTTTATTCAGAGGGTTTGGGAACAGGAACAATACATTTCTTGATTAGAGTCAAGTCTGTATATAACACTGACTTAGATTGGCCGCTCCAAGGCGCAATTACAAATTTTGCAGATGATTAAAAAAAAGAAACCATGGGAGCATTGAGAACTATGACGAGGTGGTAGTAGATTTGAAGGCGACAGAGAGAAGAAAAGGGGAAGGTGATACATTTTGGGAAGAGTGGGGAAACACGATGGGAAATAACAAGTATGAGGGACATGGATAGGATAAATAGACAGAATTTTTTCCCTGGCGTCGGGGAGTCCAAACGAAAGGGCATAGGTTTAAGGTGAGAGGGGAAAGATATAAAATAGACTTAAGGGGCATCGTTTTCACACAGAAGGTGATACGTGTATGGAATGAGCTGCCAGAGGAAGTGGTTGAGGCTGGCACAATTGCACCATTTGAAAGCCATTTGGATGGGTATATGAATAGGAAGAGTTTGGAGGGATATGGGCTGGGTGCTGGCAGGTGGGACTAGATTGGGTTGGGATATCTGGTCAGCATGGACGGGTTGGACCGAAGGGTCTGTTTCCATGTTGCACATCTCTATGACTAAGTGCCATTCTGAACTGGGCGAGCAAACAAGGAGCCGAGGGTATATGTGCACCCTGCATTAAAGCTGAAAGGGCAAGTTCAGAAAGCGGTTGACACCACATGCCAGATACTCAGCATTATAAATAGAGACATCGATTTTGAAAGATGCAGCTCAGTATTGAGTCACCTGTACTGGATCACGTGCACTTCAGTACTGCAATCTGCTTTTCCTTTCCTCAGTACTGGGTGCTCAGTTATAGAGTCATAGAGATGTACAGCATAGAAACAGACCCTTCAGTCCAACCCATCCATGCCAACCAGATATCTCAACCACTCCACTGGTCGCAGGCCTCCAGTCTGAAAAACAACCCTCCACCGTCTTCCTTCTACCTTTGAGCCAGTTCTGTATCCAAATGACTAGTTCTCCCTTTATTCATTGAAATCTAACCTTGCTAATCAGTCTCCCATAACGAACCTTGTCGAACACCTTACTGAAGTCCACATAGATCACATCTACCACTCTGCCCTCATCAATCCTCTTTGTTACTTTTTCAAAAAGCTCAATCATATTTGTGACATGATTTCCCATGCACAAAGCCATAGTGACTATTCCTATTCCGTCCTTGCCTTTCCAAATACATGTACATCCTATCCCTCAGGATTCCCTCCAAAAACTTGTCCACCACTAACGTCAGGCTCACTGGTCTGTAGTTCCCTGGCTTGTCCTTACCACCTTTCTTAAGCAGTGGTGCCATGTTTGCCAAACTCCAGTCTTCCGGCACCTCACCTGTGACTATTGATGATACAAATATCTCAGTAAGAGGCCCAGCAATCACTTCTCTAGCTTCCCACAGAGTTCTCGGGTACACCTGATCAGGTCCTGGGGATTTATCCACCTTTGCCCGTTTCAAGACATCCAGTACTTCCTCCTCTGTAATATGGACATTTTGCAAAGTGTCACCATCTATTTCACTACTTTCTATATCTTCCATATCCTTTTCCACAGTAAATATTGATGCAAAATACTCGTTTAGTATCTCCCCCATTTTCTGCGGCTCCACACAAAGGCCACCTTGCTGATCTTCGAGGGGCTCTATTCTCTCCCTAGTTATCCTTTTGTCCTTAAAGTATTTGTAAAAATCCTTTGTTTTCTCCTTAACTCTATTTGCCAAAGCTATCTCATGTCCCTTTTTTGCCCTCCTGATTTCCCTCTTAAGTATACTCGTACTGCCTTTATACTCTTCTAAGGATTCACTCAATCTATCCTGTCTATTCCTTACATATGCTTCCTTCTGTTTCTTAACGAAACCCTCAATTTCTTTAGTCATCCAGCATTCGCAATGCCTAACAGCCTTTCCTTTCTCCCTAACAGGAATATACTTCCTTTGGATTCCCGTTATCTCATTTCTGAAGGCTTCCCATTTTCCAGCCATCCCTTTACCTGTGAACATCTGCCCCCAATCAGCTTTTGAAAGTTCTTGCCTAATACCATCAAAATTGGCCTTTCTCTAATTTAGAACTTCAATTTTTAGATCTGGTCTATCTTTTTCCATCATTATTTTAAATCTAATAGAATTATGTTTGCTGGTCTCAAAGTGCTCCCCACTGACACCTCAGTCACCTGCCCTGCCTTAGTGCCCAAGAGTAGGTCAAGTTTTGCACCTTCTCTAGTAGGAACATCCACATACTGAAGCAGAAAATTGTCTTGTACAAACTTAACAAATTCCCAAACTCCCACATCTGACAAGAAGCACATATCACTCTACCAAATGCCATTTCTGCTCCTTCACAATCTCCAGACCCAGAAAATAACACCATCTTATTCCTCTACAAAGCACTGCCCCACGTTAAATTAATAGTTATGGCTCGTATTTTAAGTTTAATCAAGAGATATATCTCAAAAAACATAATCATGAAAGAACCCACTCTACTCACTACTGCAGACCTTCTGTAGGTCCCACTTAAAAAGAATACACTTCTCTGCTTCTGTGCTGTGAACTTCACCCAAACAGTTGTGAATTTCACTGTTTGTTAATTTTCCCAGATGCATTCCGATGTCCAGAGATACAGGAATTCAAACAGCAAAGGCAGTAATTCTTCCTAGCTGCAAGATTTCTGTTGATATGTTTGATGAAGACATTTATCACACAAAAGGGACACAACTAAAGGTTTTGGCGGTGTTAAGTGAAGAAATATGTCCATGAACCATCCTGAAATTCCCTCAAACCAGATATGAGATATCAAGAGGCTAAATAATTCCCAGCGCTACTGACTGCAATACTTAATTAGATTAGATTCCCCTATAGTGTGGAAACAGGCCCTTCAGCCCAACAAGTCCACACCAACCCTCCAAAGATTAACCCACCCAGACTCCTTTCCTTCTGACTTAACACTGTGGGCAATTTAGCATGGCCAATTCACCTGACCTGCACATCTTTGGACTGTGGGAGGAAACCGGAGCACCCGGAGGAAACCCAGCAGACATGGGGAGAATGTGCAAACTCCACACAGACAGTTGCCTGAGGCTGGAATCGAACCTGGGTCCCTGGCGCTGTGCTAACTACTGAGCCACCGTGCTGCCCCTAAATGTTATCATGGAAGGGTTTTAATATCTGTTACCATAATTGATAGCTGGTTTAATGTGGATAATTGGGGTTTGCACGTCCTTGTTTTGACAGCAGACACTCGCTTTGTTTGGATGTCACTATTATCTCTCTCACTGTTGACACTTTGTTCATTGTCTTTTCAGTTCACACACGTTAGCTTGGGATCAGCGGTAGATTCAGGTGTTGCTCTTCATATCTATCGCGAACTATAAAAAATTTCTAACCAACCTGTTCAGAGATGCTGTCAAAAAATGTGGCCCTGGAAAAACAACAGCAGGTCAGGCAGCATCCGAGCAGCAGGAGAGTCGATGTTTTGAGCATATGGTCTTCATCAGGAATGTGGGGGTTGGGGGACATGGGGGAGTGGATGGTGGTGCCCAAGGGAGCTGAGAGATAAATGGGAGTGGGGGGGGATGCAGGGCTGGGGGAAGGGAGCTGGGAATGAGATAGATAGAAGGTCAGGGTGATGGTGATAAGTTGGAATGGATAGATGGGAAGGAAAATGGACAGGTAGGACCTTTCAAGAATGCGATGCTGACTTGGGGCTGTTGGATCTGGGATGAGGTGGGGGCAGGGGAGATGAGGAAACTGGTGAAATCGACTGTGATCTCGTGTGGTTGGAGGATCCCAAGGTGGAAGATAAGATGTTCTTCCTCCAGGCTAGAATTTGGCAGTGGAGGAGGCACAGGACATGCATGTCTTTGGTGGAGTGGGAGGGGGAGTTGAAGTTTTCGGCCGCAGGGCGGTGAGGCTGATTGGTGCGTGTGTCCCAGAGATTTTCTCTGAAACATTCCGCATGCTAGCAGAACTGTTCAGATGTTCAGAGATGCTGTAATGCAGGTCAGAGGTAGGGGCACGTAAGGTATAACTTTTGTTTCGTAACTTAACCGATGTTTCTAATCAACCTGTCCAGAGATGCTATTACACACCTCTGGAGCAGGTGGGACTTGAACACAGACCTCCCAGTCCATGGATAGGGACAATATCACTGCACCATAAGAAACCTTATTGTGAATTATAATCACTCTTTACAAATGATCAACAGTCCCAGCCTCGGTACCAGTGGGCCAGTAGGGAGTGCTTATTGACTGGGCTCCTACAGCTCAACATTTCCAACTTTGATTTGGAAGGTGAGACTCATCATAAGTCCATTTTCATAAATTCTCAATTTTAAAAAAAGTGCTAATTTATTGAAGTCGCTACTTATTGACGTAACAAAAACACAGGTGATCTATGAGTTAATCAAATATGGATGGAGGATTACCAGATTTGAAACACTAGCTCCATCTTTTTTTCCACAGATGTTGTCAGGCATGCTGACTTTCTCCAGCAATTTATGTTTTGTTGGTTTCAGATCTCTAGCAGCTGCGCTTCTTTATTTTACAAAAATTAAGAGTGCATCATGCAAAAACTGTTGGATAGCAGGAAAAGCCTGGTAACTCAATCGACCATTGAATAAGCTATTATGCACTTAATGGGAAGGTCCTAGGGAGTGTTGCTGAACAAAGTGACCTTGGAGTGCAGGTTCATAGCTCCTTGAAAGTGGAGTTACAGGTAGATATGATAGTGAAGAAGGCGTTTGGTATGCTCTCCTTTATTGGTCAGAGTATTGATAAAGGAGTTGGGAGGTCATGTTGTGGCTGTACAGGGCATTGGTCAGGCTACTGTTGGAATATTGCGTGCAATTCTGGTCTCCTTCCTATTGGAAAGATGTTGTGAAACTTGAAAGGGTTCAGAAAAGATTTACAAGGATGTTGCCAGGGTTGGAGGTTCTGAGCTACAGGGAGAGGCTGAACAAGCTGGGGCTATTTTCCCTGGAGCGTCAGAGGCTGAGGGGTGACGTTATGGAGGTCTACAAAATTGTGAGGGGCATGGATAGGATAAATAGACAAAGTCTTTTCCCTGGGATCGGGGAGTCAGACCGGGAGGGCACAGGTTTAGGGTGAGAGGGGAAAGATATAAAAGAGACCTAAGAGGCAACTTTTTCACACAGAGGGTGGTACGTGTATGGAATGAACTGCCCGAGGATGTGGTGGAGGCTGGTACAATTGCAACATTTAAGAGGCATTTGGATGGGTATATGAATAGGAAGGGTTTGGAGGGATATGGGCCAGGTGCTGGCAGATGGGACTAGATTGGGTTGGGATATCTAGTCGGCATGGACCGAAGGGTCTGTTTGCATGCTGTACATCTCTATGACTCTATGAGCATCCGGAATATCATCAGCCGTCATTTTTGTCACCTCCAACGAGATGCCGCCATCAGACATACATTCCCCTCCCCTCCCTTGTCCTTCCGCAGCGACTGTTCTCTCTAGGGCACTCTGGCCCATTCTTCCTTCACTCCCAATACACCTCCACAGCCCCACGGCACCTTTCCCTGCAACCGCCGAAGGTGCAACACCTACCCATTTACTTCCTCCCACCTCAGTATCCAAGGGCCCAAACGTGCCTTCCAAGTGAAGCAGCACTTTAGCTACTTTTCTCAGAATCCAGTCTCCTGCATTCGCTGCTCACGATATGGTCTCCTCCGCATTGGGGAAACAAAGCGATGACTGGGTGATCGTGTCACAGGAACATCTAGGTTCAGCCTGGAAAAAGAAAATCCCGCCAACTTCCAGCTGCTTGCCACTTTAAACACACCACCCTACTTCCTGACCAACACCTCTGTCTCATCCTTCATGCAGTGCTCCAGCTACAGCCCTCTGGACTCAATATCGAGTTCAATAATTTTTACCCCTGTCCTCACCTCTAACCCCACACACCAAGCCTTGTTATCACGTAGTCTGCCATTGCACACTATCCATTGTTAGCCACTAACAGTCTCCATTAACAACTATTCACCCTCTCAGCCAGATCATTATCGACTTGTTTGTCTGTCCAAGTATCCTTCTCTCTCTTTCGTCTCTATCCCCACGTATCGTTTCCTGCTTGCCCCTCCCCACATCTTATCTTCAGCATGAAAACCTGAGGAAGGGTCACCGGACCCGAAATGTTAACTTTGATGTCTCTGCACAGATCCTGCCAGATCTGCTGAGCTTTGTTTCTGATTTACAGCATCCGCAGTTTTTTTTTCGGTGTTCATTGAGAAATGAAAGTTGGGATACACCAGCGATCAGAAATGGAAGCGCCTAGATAAGTTATCTGTAAATAACTTATCGATATATCTAACTTGTCTTTATAATGGATTTAAAGATGAAGGAGGTTCCAGAGATAGGGAAGGGCACGACGATAGGAAATTTGATAACATGTACACGGTTCATGTAACTTAAGTATCATTTTATTTACTGTAGCAATACTCAGCTGGAAAGCAATACAGGTCATCAGGTACAGGGGTGACACGTTAAATGAGCCTTGTTCAGAGTTAACAAATGGGCAGCAGGGTTTAGGATACGTTCCGATGTTTGAAGATGGGAGGCCGGTCAGACATCTGTAGATATAGTGAAGACAAAAGGCAACAGCAGTGTAGATACGATTAACTGAGGCATGGTGAAACGAAGCAGTGTCTAGATAAGAGTGGTGTTGGAAAAACACAGCAGTTCAGGCAGCATCCGAGGAGCAGTAAAATCGACATTTCGGGCAAAAGTCCTTCATCAGGAATGCCTAAGAAGTGTGCTGGCTGTGGAGGTGGTGTGGCTTTGATGCCAATGTTCAGGACTGGGAGGTTAAATCCAACAGGAAGCATTGATCAGACTAGCACTCTTTTCTCAAGTCATCCATAAAACCTCCTTACATTTCTGGAAGTCTAATCTTGGAGCCGATGACTGGACGGAGTGACCATAAATGGATTGCATAAAAAAGGGATCAGTACATGGTGGGATTGTTTGTGATGATTGATATTGTCTGGTAATTAGTATGTGAGTACTTTCTACTTGAGTAATTTCTACTTGGTGAGACTGGAAATTCAGTTTCGAAACAGAGAGAGGTTTTGCTTTTGAAACATCCAAAAACTGCAATGGTCATAATCCAAGTAAATCTTGAATGTTGCCTTGCTATAACATAAACTGGATGAAGCGAATTTCCTTTAAAAAGAAAACAAAACTCTGTAAGATAATCAATCAATCATATACAGCTTAATTTCTCAAACAAACAAAGCAAGGAGGCGCATGCGTGAAAATGCAGGGGGCTTGACAACTGGAGCATGTAATGAGAATTTGTGCACACCACTCCAATACTGAACACCCCCCTCTGGAATTAATGTCTGCGTACTGGGGATAATTCAGCATAGAGCTGAGGTCTGACATTGTGGACTATCAGGGAGATGGAGAGCTACTTAATCCAGAAGGTGATTGCACGCTCCAGCTTTGACAAAGGGTCAGTTAGACTCGAAACGTCAGCTCTTTTCTCTCCTTACAGGTGCTGCCAGACTTGCTGAGATTTTCCAGCATTTTCTCTTTTGATTGCACGATTCAGGTTAGGTTTATTTAATCAAGAAGAAGTCCGCGTGACTGTCAGTCAGGTAGGTCATGAGCTTGAGATGTAAACATGAAGGTGTTCTTGGCCTTTGCCCAAATCCAACGGGTGCATGGTTCTTGCTGTGTGCGGATGAGTGCACAGACCCAAGGTTAGGTAAGCAAAGTGGCCACGTGAACGGGGCAAAAGAGGACCATTCAAATAACCTGCGCAGAGAAATGTGGTGGGGATAATAGATATTGCTTTCTCAGTCTGATGCCAGGGTCAGGAGTATCTCCTTACTGCAACTTGGAGCAAGAACTGGGAGCATGGTTGGTGTTTCTGGCATGAGGACAGAGAGTCCACGATCGACGGGGATTTGGTGAAACGCTGATTTTTTTTTAAACAGCGGATGTAATATTGAAATATGGCAGGCAAAAAGGGATTACTGATATTCCCGCTGTGTGCTTACCTTAGAACCACAATCCCACCATTCACAAATGAACACCACATTGATACGAGCTTGAGATGAGCGAAACCTGCTTGGTTGCTAGGAATACGAGCAGGGAGAAAGTGAGGACGGCAGACGCTGGAGGTCAGAGTCGAAGAATGCGATGCTGGAAAAACACAGCCGGTCAGACAGCATCCGAGGAGCAGGAGAGTCCACACTTCGGGCACACGTCCTTCATCAGGCGTGAGGCTTGTGGGCCAAGGGGTGGAGAGATGAAAGGGAGGGGAATGGGGCCGGGGAGAAGCTCGCTGAGAGTGCGACAGGTGGATGGAGATGGGGGTGAAAGTGATAGGTCGGAGAGTGGAGAGGTGGGAAGGAAGATGGCCACAGAACCACAAGACCCAGCTGGTTATGTACTTCGTTCCCGCATGAATTCACTGGTGGTGGTTTCGTTGATATCCGTTCTTCAATTCATGCAAGTAAGCGTTGTCATATCCTGTTTTGGGTTTGAGTCTGACAGCAAACTTACCTGTTGATGGTCCCTGCTTCAAGCGCCGGGATTATGCTCTCTTTGCGTACAGGGTTGGAACCAGATTTAAACTTGAAAGTAGACCGAACATTAAGACATAGCGCAAAGAGCGAATCGAATACCGTTACACCAGGAAGCAGATACAACTTTCCCTTTTCTGGAAATAAAACCTGATTGGAGCATTTGCTTCACACAAGCATAAGAAACATAGAATCCCTACAGTGAAAAAGCAAGCCATTCGGCCCATCGAGGCCGCACCGACCTTCCGAAAAGCATCCCACCCAAACCCAACCCGGTCTCCCAAATCTGTTCCCATAACCCAGCATCCCCCATGGTTAATTCACCCAACCTGCACATCCCTGAGCACGATGGGCAGTTTAGCGCAGCCAATTCACCTAACCTTCACGCGTTTGGACTCTAGGGATTCGGGGTTTGTCACATATCCTTTCACCTATTTTCTTTGAAATATACATTGGAAAATTGTTAAAGATCACACAACACTCGGTTATAGTCCAACAGGTTCATTAGGAAGCGCTAGCTTTCGGAGCGTTGCTCCTTCATCGGGTTGTCAGGAAGGAGCAGCGCTCCAAAAGCTAGCGCTTCCCAATGAACCTGTTAGACTATGACCTGGTGATTTTTAACTTCGAGATTTTTAACCTCGTCCAACACCGGCGTCTCCAAATCATTGAAAATTTGAAATTCGGACTTTCAGAGAACCAACCAGTTTTCTGTTTTTACGAGAAGCAAAAGTGAAACTGTGTGCTGCTCGTTCAATTGGTACAGGAAAGCACGTAATTGTACAAACTGGAGTTGATACTTTTGTGAGACTTGGTTGTTCCAGGTGCTGGAAAGAAAAACAAACTGCCCTATCAAGCTTGTGGCACTACAAGGAGAGGGTGTGAAAATGCAGGCGGTGCTCCGAGAAACAAACCACAGCCTTGTAATAACAGCTATTAGCCCAGTGCTTCAATCAACATTGTCTCTTTAGCGGAACAGGAACTGCACATGACATATCTTATTGCATTATATAGACGGTTTTAGTTTTTCCATATCCGCACTCATTTCAATCTTACACCGACAATGAGTCAGTTGGGTATCATCTGAAAACGGTAAATACTTCACAACGCTTATTGCTGCTTTCAAATGCTTATTTTTTTTCAGAGTTAGCTTTTGCAGTACGTGCTGCAAAGACGGCGCATTGAGTGGATAACAGTTAAACTGCGGCGCACAGGCCATTCACCATCGGGCCATCACGTTGGTTAATTCTCTTTCACTACCTCTTTCGGTTAGCACGTACTGGAGAAGAGTACAACTTTCAGCGTGATTTAACCAAAGGATTTGCCATGATGACAGGACTTAGTAGCTCAAATCTGGACAGATTATTGGAATTCGTGTGAAAGAAGATAAAGGTTGGACATTGGACGCAAGCACAACTCTGGTTGAGTTACCAAGAGATTGGCCTGACTCACAGAACTCTAGAGTAGTACAGCTAAACAACGTGTAGTTTGAATGCAAGCTTTCAAAAGTTTTTTTCTGCAAATTATAATGTGAACGCTAACTCGATTGAAAGGGCCAGAGACACTGAACGAGACAGCTTCTCTGTTTATCTTTTGTGTGTTCCAGTTTGGACGCATGGAAGCTGCTCCAGTCGACATGTTTCCATCCAGCTGACCGTTAGAAGCAACGATAAGAGAATCAAAGAGACAGAAAGCAGCTTAAGATTTGAGACAATATTGGTATTGTCTCTCTTCAGACACTCTCTATCACAGAGTTCGGGGGTAAGGGGTTAAGGTGGGGGTGGGTAGGATGAGGCTCACAGTTGGCCACACAGATCAGGACCAGCTGCAGGGGTTGAATTCAGCTCCAGTAATGCTTCTGAACCATGCAGATCACAATATATGGCTGTAAACTCTTTCGAACGGTTCTTCACGGCGTTTCAAAAGGATTCCTTGGCAGTTAAATAAAATCATTCATTGGAAACACAAAATGTCTCAGTTCTGTTACATTGTAGACCCTTTGATTTGAATAGAATGGTTTGTTTAATTAGTTATCCAGCACACTACGTATGGATAGAAAGACGTGGACATTATGGCGTGGACGGAAAGGATGTAGACATTAGGGCGTATATAGTGGGGATTAGGAGAATACATGTGGGCAGTTCAATGGATATAATGTAATCTGCATCATTCCATGTGTAGAACCAAGAGTGAAGAAAACATCACAGAAGGAAGTTCGTGGACATTCTTGTGCAGACGGATGCATGTCATAGCGTCAGTCGTTAATTATGAAAATTAGGGCCTAGGGAGCAGGGTGCAGACAATAAACAATAGCCTCGGGGTGGGGTGGGGGTAGGTGGCCTGTCAACGCATAGAATGTGGGCAGTTTGGACAGCGCTTAAGGACAGTGAAATGTGTACATTATATTGTGTGTACTGGGGTGGAGATAGGGGACTTTGAACGTATGGAGAGCTGTGTACGGATTGTAAAGTGTTATGATTGCAAGATTTACACGGTGGGACAATGACAGCGTAACCTGCGACAGTAATGCCTGGTCATTGGGCATGGTGATTAAACTGTGGTTAGCAGTGTGGAAACGGGGAGGCGAGGTCAGGGTGTGGGTATTGACAGTGCAGGATGGAGAGCGAGTTGTGAGCTAGGGAAAAAAGAAAGTGAGCATGATGGTGTATGGTGGATATGGGATAAAAAGGTGCGAGCGGTGCAAGCGGTTGGAGGAATATCGGCAGCAATACACATGGGGGAGGAAAACACGGTCTGATCAGTGAGGTGTGGACAGTGGTGAGCAGTGGACAATGGAATATCACATGGATATGTATATCGAACAGTGTGAGGTGCAGAGCGGTCAGCGCTATGTTGCTGGAGTGTGAACAGTGTGTTATATACACTACAGTGCAAACAGGGGACTGAGAAGAGTGGAGAGTGTGTGCTGGCATATGAATTTGGAGGTGTTAAAAGGGAGGCGCACTCTACTGTGGTCGTTGTGTTGTCAACTGTAAATAATAGGCAATGAGATGGAGAGCGTGAAAAGTGGTCACTGGAGTTTTACGAAGTAATTTGGAAACGTTTGAAAATTGACCGAACAGCGAAGACTTTCCTCTGGGAAATGGGGTAGGACGGTCCACTCGACAACATGATCACGTGATGTGGTCAGTGCACCATATGCGTTTGGATCATAGCAGACAGTCTGAGTAAAAGATTTTGACGATGAGGTCTTCTTTAGGATTTTCATACAATAAATTTTATGTTTTCATATAATAAATGTACAATAAATACAAAATGACTGACGTCTAAATCAAAGACATTCATCTCAAATTGTTAAAGCATGTTGTTTAAAATATGGGTCAAGCATCAGATCCCTATCAAGTCGAAGATTTTAATTCAAACAAAGCAGAACAGTTCAAATCCAGAACAGTTGACAATTTGGCTAATTTCATACTTGCAATGAATCTACAGGATTCCTAAAGGGGGGTGGCGGAGGGGAGAGGGGGGGGGTGAGGGGGAGAGCAGCCAGAAGGCTGGTACACATCGATACCAATGACAAAGCTAGGAAAAGGGACGAGGATCTGAAAAGAAAATATAGGGAGTGAGTTTGAAAGCTAAAAAGGCAGGACAAGCAGGGAAGTAATCTCAGGATTGCTAACAGTGTCACGGGCTAGTCAGGCGAAGAACACAGAACGAGTGCAGCTGAAGATGTAGCTGCAAGGCTGGGGTAGGAGGGAGGGTTTCAGATGTGTGGATCATTGGGGTATCCTTCTGGGGAAAGTGGGATCTGTACCAAGAAGGATGGGTTGCACCTGAACTGGAGGGGTCCCAATATTCTGGGTAGGAGGTTTGCTTAAACTAGTTTGGCAGGGTAGGGGGCAGGGGAACCGGAGCTACAGACCTGGGATGTTGTAGCTAGTAAACAGCCAGATACAGCATGCAGAGAATCTGTGAGGGGGGGGGGGGGATAGACAGTTGATGGGGCAAAATTGCAGTCACTATGATGGGTTGAAATGTGTCTATTTTAACGCAAGAAGTATCAGGAACAAGGGTGGTGAACTTAGAGAATGAAGCAGTACTTGAAACTATGATGTTGTGGCCATTACGGAGACTTGGAAAGATCACAGGGGCAGGAATGATTGTTGGACGTTCCTGGGTTTAGATGTTTCAAAAGGAATTGGGGGTAGGATTGGGGTAAAAGAGGTGGGGGAGTGGCGTTGCTAATGAGGGATAGTACCCACAGCTGCAAAAAGGGAGTTCTTTGAGAAGGGTGGTCTACAGAGTCAGTATGGGTAGAAGTCAGAAACAGAAAAGGAGCAGTCACTTTATTGGGAGTGTTCTACAGAGCCCCCCCCCCCCCCCCCCCGACCCCCAGCATAGCAACATAGACACAGAGGAGCAGACTGGGAAGCAGATTTTCGAAAGGTGCCGAAATAACTGGTTTGTTGTCATGGATGACTTTAACTTATCTGATATTGATTGGAGTCTCCTTAGTTCATGTAGCTTGGATGGAACAGAGTTTGTCAGGTGTGTCCAGGAAAGATTCCTGACTCAACATGTAGGTGGGCTGACTGCAGAGGAGGCGATATTGGATTTGGTGCTTGGCAACGACCCAGGTCACATGTCAGATCTATCAGTGGCAGAACATTTCAGTGATAGCGATCACAACTTCCTGTTTACTATAGTCATGGAGAGGGATAGGAGCAGACGGTATGGGAAGATAATTAATTGTGAGAGGAGGAATTACAATACTATTAGGCTGTAACTGGGGCTCCTAAATTGGGAACAAATGTTCTCAGGGAAATGCAAGACAGAAATGCAGAGGTTGTTTAGGGAGTACTTGTTGATAGTGTTGGGTACGTTTGTCCCACTGAGGCAAGGAAGAGATGGTAGGGTGATAGAATCTTGGGTGACAAGGCACATCTAGTCAAGAGGAAGAAGGAGGTTGAGGAAGCAAGACCAGGCAGGGCTTTACAGAGTTACAGGAATGAACTGAAAAATGGACTTAGAAGAACTAGAAGGGGACATGAAAACTCTTTAGTGGATAGGATTAAGGAAAACCCTAAGGCATTCTACACTTATGTGAGGAACAAGAGGATGGGTCAGAGTGAGGGTAGGACCAATCAATGGTTGTGGAGGGAACTTGTGCCTGGAGTCAGAGGATGTAGGAGTGGTCCTTAATGAATACTTTGCTTCAGTAAACATTCTGGAGAGGAACTTGACGTTTATGAGGACAACGTGAAACAGACTGATATGCTTGAACAGGTTTATGTCAAGAAGGAGGAGGTGCTGATAATTTTGAACAAAATAAGGATGGTAAATCCCTTGAGCCAGACTAGATACACTCAAGGTTACTACAGGAAGCAAGGGAAGAGATTTCTGCACTTTGGCCATGATCTTTGTGCCCTCACTGTCTACTGGTGTAGTGCCAGATGATTGGAGGATGGCAAATATTATTCTCTTGTTCAAGAAAGGGAAATAGGGATAACCCTGGGAATTACAGACCAGTCAGTCCCATATCTGTGCAAAGTATTGGAGTGGATTCTGAGAAACAGGATTTATGATTACTTGGAAAATCAAACTTTGATTAGAGGTAGTCAACATGGCTTTGTGAGGGGCAGATCATGCCTCACAAGTCTTATTAAGTTATTTGAGAATGTGGCAAAACAAATTGATGAAGGTAGAGCAGTGGATGTAGTGTATATGGAGTTGAACAAGGCGTTTAATGAGGTTCCCCAGAAAGGCCCATTCAAAAAGCTCATTCAGAAAACAAGGATGCAGGGGTTGCAGGGAAACCTATCTGTCTGGATAGGGAAATTGCTAGAAGACAGAGGGTGGTGGTAGATGGAAAATATTGAGCCTGGAGTTTGGTGACTAGTGGTGCTCTGCAGCGACCTGTTCTGGGACCTTCGCTCTTTCTGATTTTTATAAATGACCTGGATGAGGAAGTGGAACGGTAGGTTAGTAAGTTTGCTAATGACACAGAAGGTTGAAGGAGTGGCGAATAGCGTGGAGGGCTACTGTAGGTTGCAACGGGACATTGGTAGGATGCAGAACTGGGTTGATCAGTGGCAGCTGGCGTTCAACCTGGAAAAGTGTGAAGTGATTCATTTTGGAAAATCAAATTTGAATGCAGAATACAGGGTTAAAGGCAGGATTCTTGGTAGTGTGGGAGAACAGAGGGATCTTGGGGTCCATGTTCATAGCGCCCTCAAAGTTGCCAACCAAGTTGATAGCATTGCTAAGAAGGTATACGGTGTGTTGGCTTTTATTAGCGGGGGATTGCGTTTAAGAGCCATGAGATTATGCTGCAGCTCTATAGAGCCCTGGTTAGACCACACTTGGAATATTGCGTTCAGTTCTGGTCGCTTCATCATAGGAAGGACGTGGAAGCTTTAGAGAGGGTGCAAAGGAGATTTATCAGAATGCTGCCTGGACTGGAAGGCATGTTTTATTGAGATAAGTTGAGGGAGTTAGGGTCTTTCTCATTGCAGTGAAGAAGGTTGAGAGGCGACTTGATAGAGGTGTTTAAGATGATGAAGGCGTAGGGTGAAGTCAGAGACTTTTTCCCAGGGCAGAAATAGCTATCAAAATGGGGCATAATTTTAAGGTAATTGAAGTAAGGTTTAGGGGACATGTCAGAGGTTGGTTCTTTGGTCAGAGTGGTGGTTGCGTGGAATACGTTAGGGACATTTAAGTGACTCTTGGACAGGCACATGGATAATACTAAAATAAAGGGTATAAAGGTTAGTTTGATCTTAGAGTCGGATGAAAAATCGGCACAACATCGAGAGCTGAAGGGCCTGTACTGTGTTGTACTGTTCTATATTCTAATGAATGCATGGTGCAAGTAAATTATATGAACTAGCAACAAGGATATTTTAACGAACGACACCGTGAGTTCATGACATGATTTGATGGTAAGAGGGAATGCTAACCAATGTTTTTGACACGTAGTATCATAGCGTCAAGTGCATTTGGAACATAAAATCGTCGTATATACAGTATCAACATGATATACTTCTAGATTTATGGAACGAGTGCTGGTCCTTCGAGTGGGCAAACTCCTTTATTGGTTCCCGATCTTTCGAACAGAAGGCTGCTATATAAACGGAGATGGGTGCATTCATGTCGACTTCTTAAAAAATGAGCTGCCTTGTAAGGAGCTGGAAGGCTTCAAACTAATTGACAGCATTACGTCGCGATGAATATTTCTAACAAGGTAGTATTCCTTTCGATCACGAGGGTTATCGGTTAACTGTCGGGAGCAATCGCAGCGTACGGAAGTCATGCGTTGCTTACGAGAGAATGCAGTGAGTTCTGGACTGACGGCCTCCTGTTCAATGCAGGGATATTACTGTCAGATCAATTCTGGAATATTTTTAGCGATGTGTACAGTATCGATAAGGAACAAGCTAATGGCAAGGTGTCTCATGACATTGTGATGATGTGGATAGGTCTGTCATTTCGTGAGGAATGGGGGTGGGCGTGGGGGAGGGGGACGTGGGAAGGGGGAGGCAGTTGGAGCCCCCTGAAGTATTAATGAACGTTTGGCTGCAGCCATTGGCTTACGGGATAATTATCCTTTTTGGAATTCGAACGTTTCCTTCTGTTTTGCGATCCCTGTATAAAGATTGTCATTGGAATCGGAAAGGGCGGCGTATTGTCAATTTCATTTCCGATTGAGCTGCCCATAATACAGTAGCCAGCGCTACCCCCTCTTCTCACACAGGGAAACGAGCTGTAGTCACTATATCTGAAGACACGCAATAATTGGGACATTTATTTCGTTTCATAGGAAGGCAGAATAGAGACAGAACATGATTGTAAAATAGCGTAGTGAATATTTCTTGATTATAAGGCGGACTAGATGGTGATGGAGTGTCGTGTAATGCCAGCCTTGTAGAGGCGCGTTCATCCCCAGTCATGGAGAAATCATTTGTCTCCAGTTACGACCCGATCTCCGGGGCTTGAACCACCAATTCTGGTAAATTTGTGCAGAATTATATCTTTGCTCTCTGACGTGGCAAGGACCTGGCAGTTAAAATACTGAGGTAGGAATTCGTTCTGGAAAGAGAGGCTGCCATTCTTGGTTCGTATTTCGGAACAGAGGTAAATTGTGGTTCCTTTCCGGGAGAGATAACACAGTGTTTCTAGTAGAGCCGGGTGGGCCATGGAACTGTACGTAATATCCGAGCCCAGGATGAAGTCATAGCCAGTGGGGAAGTTAGTGTGGTCTTCCCCCCAAATCAGGGGACGGGCCTTGATACGGTGTCTACATGCAGCTGGGACGTTGATGGCGATGTTGTTATCGATTTGCTTCATGACAATCGATTTATCTGTTATAGTGACATCTCCACCTGAGTGGGACAGAAAGAAAGTAATGAAATCAACCAAGGTTCATTTCGAAATGCATTCAACTACAGGGCACATTGGATTCCAATGAAGACCTGCTCATGCAGAGCCAGGTTCAGTTGCTCTTCCGGGGGTGCTCTGTACTGGGGCTTGGCCTAAGCCAAATCCTTTGAAATCACCAAAACCCCAGCACAGCAGCTCGATTGCTTATCTGCGCGACAGGAGGGAACGCTTGGTTTAATGTGAATTTACAGTCCTGACAATAATGCCTAGCGTCACATAAAACAAAACCCTTATTAGGCTCTTTGCAATACTTACATCACAACATCTTCAATTTTTTTGTGAAATATTCTACATTCTTTGATTCCTCTGCACGGATGCTGCCAGACTTGGTGAGTGTCTTCCCCCAACCCCCGGCGATTTCTATTTGCGGTGCTGAGTCTTTTGGGCCTCCATGTTCGTGTACAATTGATGAACCCGTGTTTTAAAATGAATTTCTTCACAGGACGAGAGTGTGGTTGCCAATGTCATTCCTAATTGCGTTTGAGAAGGTAGTGGTGGCAGTCCACGTGATGAAGGTGCTTATGGTGTCCTAGGCAGCAAGCTTTCCTGGATTTGAGACAGCCAGTCCTGAAGGAATGGCGAGATGGTTTCAAAGTCGAGATAACACTTGCCTTGCAGGAGTGCTGAATGGTGGCGATCTCATCCTTCTGCTGCCCTTGTTCTTCCGGCTCGCAAAGATCAAGTCCTGGAAAGTGTTGTCGAAGAGATAATTGGTCATTTTCCGTCACGTGCTTTGCACAGCAACCGTTCAGCTGGAGGCTGTGGATGCTCACAGTTGTGGATGAGGCAACATTAGAGCTGGTTGGTTTGACTTAGATGGTGTTGAGTTTCCTTAGCGTGTTGGTGGAACTATACTCATGGAAAATGTAAATGGATCAATCAAACGCAATTAATTTCTGGTTGGTAGACTAGCTCTGAGGAGTCTGGCTCACCCACATCCTTGTTTTTTCTTTGTTAATGTCGTCACATCTAATGCAATGTTAAAAGAACTTTCATTGATAAAGCTGCAGAACATTGTTGGGTCGAAGTGCTTGCTCTGTTAGGTTGAGATGATTGACTTCCAACAACCACTTCCACCTTACTCCGTGCTAGGCATGAATCTGACCATTGGAGGGTCTTCATTCTGATTCATACTGACAACAATTTCGGCAAATCTCCTTCTAATCGCATTTACTGAAATGTTGACTTGATATTAAGAGCAGTCGCACTCACCTTAACTTTATAATTCAGTACATTTGCCCAAGTTTAAACCAAGGCAGCAATGAGCCTTGGGTACGTTAGTTCCTGACTTATTTAGCAGGGGTAAACAGGTTATTGGAGAAAATTACACCTTAACTTCGCGGTTGACACTAGTTGGCTGGATTGGACCAACCATGGTATGTACTGTATAGACAAGATGTGGCTGGAAACTTTCCACGTAGTGGGCGTCAACGCGCTAATCTTTCAGTATCTCTCCCTAAATAGTTCACATTCTCGTTCTTAGAATTTCAAATGTCTTTCCAAATCTATATCTGAGAAAGTTCTTAGTCGCCCATTTGTATATCTAGCTCTCAGCGCTTGAAAGGTTTGGTGTGTTCTGCTCCGCTGAAATGCCGGTGACTTCTCCTTAGTTATTATTGCGGTTTGCATTCCATGTGCAATTACCAGAACCTAGCATTGAAATCACAAATTCAAAAGCATATCACGTTTTACCCTCTGTTATATTTGTCATACTGTTTTATGTGGATACCTGCACCAAATGCTACCAACTCATTACTGCGTATGGCTTCATTGTTGTACTCTGCCACATATTTGGCTTCGCGGGCTTGGTTACTTTCTTGTTTGCATAATTGCGTAATCTCAGCCGGGAATATCGATCTTTCAAATGCCATCGCACCAAAAACTTGCATTTATATAATGCCATTAACAAAGGCGCCGGCAAATGTCGCAGGCGTATCACCAGTCAAAATCTGACACCGGGCTGCGTTGTGGGACATGTGTTCCAGACGAACTAAGGATGCCTGATGAGGAAGGTTTGTAGGAGCAATTTTCAAGCGCAAAGAGAGATGGGTAGACAGAAAGGATGGGGTTAGGATTTCTCAACATCCAGTAGAAATAACTCTGTAAGTTAGCTCGCTCAGCTTGAAGGTTTGTTTGCAGACGTTTCGTCACCAGACTGAGTGACATCGTCAGCGAGAGTCTCTGGTGAAGCGCTGGTGCTATGTCCCGCCTCTCTATTGTTAGGTCTTGGTTTCTTAAGGTGGGTTCCGGGTTTTTTCAAGGAAAGGTAGATAGGGCCGAAATCGATGGAGGATCTTTCAGACACTGAAAGATGTAAATCGATTTACAAGATACATGCAAATACTGAAAAGAAAACTACATCGGACAAATTAGCAGGAGACTTGCCACCAGGATACATGAACACCAACTGGCCACCAAAAGACACAAACCTCTATCACTCGTTTCTACACATACAGACAAAGAAGGACACTACTTTGACTGGGACAACACACACATCCTGGAACGGGCGAAATAAAGACACGCACGGGAATTCTTCGAGGCATGATATTCTAACCAGAAGACCGTTAATATACACATTTAAACCCTATGTATCTTCCCTCGAAAAAAAAAGAGCCGGAATTGACACATTCACCTTAAGAAACCAAGTCCTGTAAACAGAGAGGCGGGGCATACCACCAGCGCGTCACCAGAGGCTCTCACTGATGAAGTTACCCAGTATGGTGACGAAACGTCTGAAAACAAATCTTCGCGCTCAGGAGCTAATTTATATACTTATCATTAACCAGAGCTACAAATCTTCTCAAAACCGCTAATCCAGTAGAAATATTAATTCCATATTCTCAAGCTGAGTCAGTGTCAAATAATAACTGGTTCACGTCCAATTTGCACACATAAATCTATTATAACACTAATAGTAAAATGATCAGGTGACCTGTTTTAATGACACTGGTTGAATGATAAATATTGGCCAGGCGATAAGAAGAGAATAGTATGCTATTCCCCCTCGGAATAGCATAATGAGATCATTTCCATTCAGGACTGGAGCCATATGACGTGGTCATGGAGTATCGATGACTAAATGTTTGCCTAAAGAAGTGGGCTTTCCAGAGACACTCTTGCCTAATAAGGAACGTCCAGAGTTTACGGCGTGGCAGCTGTAGGCGGCCACTAACATTAGAGTGATTCACATTGAAGCTAGGAAAGTTCGAGAGGCCAGATGTAGAGTAGTCTGAAGTTTCGTAGGAATTGGGTGATTACAGAAGAGCCCAGAGGGTAGTCCATAAAGGGATTTGAAAATAAGGAAGACAAGTTTAAATGGAAGCATAATTTATCCGAGAGCCAATGTGGGCGTGGGTTGATCCACTGTTGATAAACTGTGGAAATATTTCTAACTCGTTGATTGGACTGAATCCTTTAGATGTACTTCTACCAGCTCGGCTTGGGGGAGTAGTGGGGCTATTAGCCAATATACCCCAAGCATCCCAGACTGGTCACACGCACTTCCCCGATATCGGGACCCCTGGCAATTATTGTCCGTGCTACTTACTAACATTACCAAGGTGATACTGTACATGCAGCTCTTCAACTTACCAAGTAGCGTTGTTAAAATTCCCACGATTCCGGTGCCCGATCCCAGCTCAATCACCTTCTTCCCAATAAAATTGATATTCTCTTTCTCAAAGTACTGGCAAAGAAAAATGCCCTGAAATGATAGAACGTCCGGATTAAAATGGACCCATTCAGCAAGTTATGCAAATCGCTTGTGTACCCGACGCCACCCGTGAATGAACTCGAAGAACCAAGGCGAAAAAAAGTCTACTGAGGTGAAAGCTAACCAAACAACTTTGCTAAATTTAACAGAATTGCCTCTAACAGAATGATCGCTTCTACTTACTGCATCCCAAACATAGGCAGAATAGCCAAGATTCGCGTTGATGAATCGATTAATCTTCAGATTGAATCCGCAGAACTGATATGCATTCTCCAAAATCACCATACTGTTATCAGTGTCCCCCTCCTTCGTGGCGTGGTCATTGGACTCTCCCTGGCTCTTTGTCGCCATCTTCTAAGCTGAAACTGCTCTAATTGTGATGGATTTTTAGTTCCGGCTCCAAGTCTTCAGCTCTGGGGAGCTTCCTGTAAACTTGTGAACTTGCATTTATACATCAGCGCTAGAGATCTTGGGGCAGCCCAGACTTCCTCACAGCCAATGACATGCAACCACACATGTAGGCACACACAACTACTAACTTTGTGAACGGCATGCCCTTCCAAGCAACAATCAGACAGATACCCAGCTGGCATGTTAGGGTTGGGCTAGATGGGGCTGGGGTCAGGGTTTGGGGGTGTGAGTGGGGAGGTGAGGAGGGTCTGATAGCCAGGATTCCTCCATTAATCTGCTACTAGTAGTAGCGTGATGTTAAAAGCTTAAGGTTGAGTGCCTCCGTATTTGCCCTGCATTGTGTCGCCATTGTCTTACCAGAACATCGGGCTGCTCTCTTATTTGAGAGAGACAGTTGGTGGTGATTTAAACCACCATACCTCAGGCCAGGGGAGAGTTTGAGAAGTAGACTCCTTCATGGTAACCTCAGCTATTGATGGGAAATTGAACGCTGTTTGCATCACACTGCTTCACAAACCAACTGTCCAGCTAGCTGAGCTAAACCGCAGTATGAGACCAACTTCTTCCCTTGCAATACTCCCTTGCGGCAGCAGAACTGTGATTCCGCCCTCTCCCCTGTTCAGGATGAAGTCCAGGATGTCACTACGGAGCCAAGCTAGCACTGTAATTTAAATCACTTTTTTTGTTACACCCATACTGCATCATTTCCAAGCCTCTTGCTGTTAAGTTGCAACGTTTAGTTGCTAGCGCTTTCCATTAAGCGGAAAGGGCTGGAGGTTTTATTGGATACAGAAAGATTACTATGTCAAATCCACACCACAGGAAGAACTGCTCACACTGCAGAAGGCAAGAGGGTAATTTACAAGGCTGCTAGCAGACATGGACAATTTCCGCCACAGGCGAGGTGGAAGTATCTGGGGTTATTTTCTTTGAAATTTGGAAGGCTCAAAGGAGATTTACTTGAGTTTTACCAATTTATGAATTGCCTTGAAAGGAACTTATTTCCATTGATAGGCTGCCCGTAGTCAGTAGATGTAGACAGGAGTTTTGAGCTTCATTTTCGCTCAGAAGACACGGCTGTCAATTGCATTACTGCCTGAAAGGGTTGGCAAGTGCCTCAAACGTCATTGCATTGTAAACTCATGAAATGCTGCCACCTACAGCCCAGGAGCCGACATGAACAGTAGGGTCTTCCTGCGTTGTAAATTTTCTGTGCTTCCAATCTTTTCGCTTTAGTTCCTTTGGATGGTCAATCCGCCGATTCTTCACATTCGCCGAAACAATTAGAAATGAACTCTGCTTTCATCTGCGCATTGACATTATTTAACACCTAAGAATATTGCTGGCATTTGTCCTCCCTGTGCTTGGTAGGCCTTGAAACATGCAATTTAGAACGCCTGCCTGCCCTTCCCCAATCCCCGTGATGGTCACTTTTAGTCTAAGATAACAGACCAATCCCCCCGATTGTCACTTCTTGACCCTGCACAGATTTTAACTGGCACCTCCTTTGAACGTCGGAACTGTCCAAATACTGACCTGTATGGAAAACAGGTAAACAGGAAACGAACCTGTTGCAATAGTCCCGGATTCTTCCTACCATTATGGAATTAAATTGCCTCTGCTCAGAACTGTTCCAAGCTTTGCTAGGGGTTTCTATAAAACAACGACGACTTCAAATTATTCCCAATGTAGAAAGGTATATGTGTAATTCAGTTACCTGTGCAACTATAGTAACACGTGTTGAAACTTCGACATCTATACAGAAAGGATAGAAAGATGTTTAATGGGAACAGCAGAACTTTGCTGGCCACTTAGCTGGTTTCAGACGATAGGAAACTTTTAATCCCTTGACACTTCGTATACTGCTGTATTGAATTATTTCTCTTTAACTTCCCGACACAGTTGCGCCCCAATACATACAATGGAAGGCCAGTCAATTTGCACATTCACTTCATCTAAAGTACTTGGACTTCATCCATTTTTTATATAAAAACGTCCACTTTCCAACTATGCAATTTTTTCATCGTAGATCTGTAATATTGATATTGATATTGACCGTCTTGCATTCTGTATACCTTTTGGGTTGTCATAAATTCCAGGGGGAGCACCCCTCCTCCCACCACATGCTCTTCAAGGGTCACCGTTTAATGTAATTTCTATCAATGAATTTCACATTGGACCACTCCCACATTTCAAAAGGTATCTACTTTTAGTTTGGTCAATGATTGACATTTTTAAAATATTAAGTTCCAAACAAAACAAAAAAGGCGATTCGTGGGAGAGAGGTTACCTCAAATGTGTCAACAATTAAATCAGAGCAGTGCAATGACGAGTTTGAAGGGATTGACGTGAGCTGGTGCTTTGCACTGACGATAATATTTTATTGTAGTTACTGAACAAGGAAGATGTATCAAGCTCAGAATTCCCAGGAATTTGCATGATGCGTATTTTCTTCTCTGCAAACGCCAATTACAGACGTGAATCCATAATTATGGGAGATATGTTTGACAACACAGCGATTGAGAGACAGAGGGTTTTAATGTGTCCTTGATAATCGAACGGCTAGAGAACAACATTTTCTGCCTAGCGCGAATTGTAACGATTGACCTGTCCATGAAATCGTCTTTTGTGCTGCACTTGTACTTAATGTTGCTACAACCTCAGACTTATTATGTGGTGAAGAAAAGTACAAGATATAGTGTTCTCAAGTTAACAGCTACACTTGACGTCAATACAATATTTCCGGAACCTCTTTGTATTGACAATTACCTCATTACCGTGCCCTCTCCATCAAACCCCACCACAGTTTGCGAAGATGCATCTTTTTCCAGTGTCTCTCCATTCCAGGATATTAATGCTATAGGAAGAACAGAAAGGGAGGCAAGAGATTAGCATTGTTTTTGATTATAATAAAATTAGGGCTGTATTTAGGGACGATATTCCTGCGAATACGTCCAGGGAGGTTATTTAGGTAGATCGTAGAAGTATTGAAAATTGGAAAATAACTTTGTAAGGAGATCTCAGTTATCCATAAGAATAATAGGATGATTATGGTAGGGAATTTTAATTTTGTAAACATAGACAGGGACTGCCATAGTGCTAAGTGCTTGGATGGAGAGGAATTTGTTAAGTGTGTACAAGAAAATTCTATAATTCGATATGTAGATGTATCTAGTAGGCAAGGTGCAAAACTTAATCGACTGGTAGGAAATAAGGCAGGGCATGTGAGTGAGGTGTCAGTGGGGGAACACTCTGGGGCCAGCAACCATAATTCTACTAATTTTAAAAAAGTGATGGAAAAGGATAGACTGGATCTTTTAACGTTTAAGTTCTAAATTGGAGGAAGGCCGGTTTTGACGGTATTAGGCAAGTACTTTCAATAGTTGATTGGGAGCGGATGTTCGCAGGAAAAGGGACGGTTGGAAAATGGGAAGCCTTCAAAAATGAGATACCTAGAGTCCAGAGACAGTATGCTCCTGTTCGGGTGAAAGGCAAGGCTGGTAGATGTAGGGAATGCTGGATGACTATAGAAATTGAGGGTTTGGTGAAGAAAAAGAAGGAAGCATATGTCAGGTGTAGACAGCAGAGATCGAGTTAATCCTTAGAAGAGTATAAAGGAGTACACTTCAGAGAGGAATCAGGGGTTAAAAAGAAGACATGAGCTAGCTAAGGCAAATAGGTTTAAGGAAAATCCAAAGGAATTTTACAAATGCATTAAGGACAAAAGAGTAACAAGGGAGAGAATGAAGCCCCTTAAAAATCAGCAAAGCCGCCTATGCACGGAATTGCAGGAGATACTAAACAAGTATTTCGCATTGGTATTTGCTGTGGAGAAGGATATGGAAGATAGCGCATGTGTGGAAATAGATAGTGACATCTCGAAAAATGTCCACATTACAGGGTGCTGTAATATGGAGGTGCTGGATGTCTTAAAACACGTAAAGATTGATACTTCCGTGGAACCTGATTAGGTTTTTCCTAGAACACCATGGGAAGCATAGGAAATGATTGTTGGGTCTCTTGCTGAGATATTTGTATCATCGATAACCTTAGGTGAGGTGCCAGAAGACTGAAGGTTGGCTTATGTGGTGCAACTATTGAAGAAAGGTGGTCAGGAAACAACAGAGAACAATAGACCAGTGACCCTGACATCAGTAATTTCTGACATTAGTCAGGCTCACTGGTCTATTGTTGGAGGAAGTCCTGAAGGACAGGACTTACATGTATTTGGAAAGGCAAGGGCTGATTACGGATAGTCAACATGGCTTTGTGCTTGGGAAATCGTGTCTCACTATCTGAGGTTATTTTCCTGGAGTTTTTTGAAGAAGTAATGATGAGGATTGATGAGGGCAGAGCAGTGTATGCGATCTACATGGACTTCTGTAAGGCTTTCAACCAAGTTCCTCATGGTAGACTGGTTAGCAAAGTTAGTTACATGGAATGGAGGGGGAACTAGCCATCTGGGTACAGAACTAGCTTGAAGGTAGAAGACAAAACGTGGTGGACGGGGATTGCTTTTCAGACTGGAGGCCTGTGACCATTAGTGTGCCACAAGGATCGGTGCTGGGTCCATTTCTTTTTGTCATTCATATAAACGATTTGCATGTGGACGTAGGAGTTATAGTTAGTAAGTTTGCAGATGATACCAAAATTGGAGATGTAGTGGACAGCAAAGGACGTTATCTCAGAATACAATGTGACTTTGATCAGATCGTCCAATAGGCCAGGGAGTGGCAAATGGAGTTTAATTTAGATAAATGTGAGGTGCTTCATTTTGGAAAGGCAAATCAGGTTCTTCTAAGGTCCTGGGGAGTGTTGCTGAACAAAGAGACCTTTGAATGCAGGTTCATAGTTCCTTGACAGGTAGACAGGATCCTGAAAAAGGTGTTTTCTCTGCTTGCCTTTATTGATCAGTGCATTGAGTATAGGAGTTGAGAGGTCACATTGCAGCTCTACAGGACATTGGTCAGGCCACTTTTGGAATACTGCATGAAATTCTAATCTCCCTGCTATAGGAAGGATTTTGTGAAACTTGAAAGGGTTCAGAAAAGATTTACAAGGATGTTGCCAATACTGGAGGATTTGTGCAAAAGGGAGACACTGAATGGGCTGAGGTTATTTTCCCAGAGTGTCAGAGCCTGACGGGTGACCTTTTAGAGGTTTATAAAATAATCAGGGTCATGGGTAGGGTGAATAGGCAAGGTCTTTACCCCAGGGTTGGGGAAATAAAACTAGAGGGTACAGGTTTAAGGGGAGAAGGGTAAGATTTAAAACAGACCTAAGGGCCAATATTTTCATGCAGAGGGTGGTGCGTGCATGAAACAAGCTGTAAGAGGAAATGGTGGAGGCTGGTGCAATTACAACATTTAAAAGACATCTGGATGGGTATATGAATAGGAAGGGTTTAGAGGGATATGTGCCAAATGCTGGAAAATAGGACAAGATTCATTTAGGGTATCTCATCAGCATGGACGAATTGGACCACAGGGGCTGTTTCCTTGATGTACAGCTCTATGACTATGACTGCATTTTGAAACATTGGTTGGGTTTATTTTCTGGTTCAAAGGCTTGCATCAGGCCTCTAGAAAATCCAGCCTCCCCATCTCCATTGGCAACAACATTTCAGATGCTAGCAACTGTTGTTAATGTTGCTTCTGGCTGTAATCACCATGGGAATGCAGCATTTTAACATCTATTCCAAGATTTGAATATATTGTGGAGAGAATTCAAGCTTGGGACATCGAGAGGAAGGATTTGCAATTAGACATGAAGCAGAATGAGCAAATAGATGAAGGCAAAATAGTTGAATTATAACAAAAAGAAGCACATTCAAGAGCATATTAAAGACACATTGTCTTGGATACCAAGCCTGTGCAACAATGACAGCCATCAAAACCTTTCTATAAAAGTAAAGTGAAGGAAATTAACTGTATTTCAATAGCAATGCTAACTAACCACTAGATGTCACAGCCTCCTTTTCAACAGATAGCATACATTTCAAGCATTGAATGTCAGTGTCATGATGAATTGTGAACAGTAATATCTCATAAACACAACAATGAGACAATCTGTTGATTTTTTTTTGTTATAGAGTCATAGAGCCATACAACACGGAAACAGACACTTTCATCCAACCAGTCCATGATGATCATAATCCCAAATGAAACTAATCCCATCTGCCTGCTCCTGGTTCATAACCCTCCAAACCTTTCCTATTCATGCGTCTATCCAAATGATTTTTAAATGTTGCAATTGTACTTTCATCCATCACTCCCTCAGGAAGTTCATTCCAGATGTGAACCACTCTCTGTGTAAAAAAATTGCCCCTTATGTCTTTTTTAAATCTCTCTCCTCTCACCTTAAAAATGTGCCCTAAGGTTTTGAAATTCCCCTTCTTTGGGAAAAGACAACTGCCATCAACTCTATCCATACCTCTAATTATTTTACATCTTCTATCAGGTCACCTCTCAACCTCCTACCCTTCAGTGAAAAAGGTCCCATCCTATTCAGCCTTTCTTTATAACTGAAACCTTCCATACTCAGCAAGATCCTGGTAAATCTCTTCTGAACCCTCTGAAACTTGATAATATCCTTCCTCTCACTTGGCAACCAGAATTGGACACAGTATTCCAGAAGAGGCCTCACCAATGTCCTGTACAACCTCAAGACATAAAAGATGTGGCCTCCTATACATTGGGGAGACAGGCCGCCTACTTGTGGAACGTTTCAGAGAACACGCCTGGGATACCTGCACCAACCAACCCAACCGCCACGTGGCTGAACACTTTAATTCCCCCTCCCATTCCACCAAGGACATGCAGGTCCTTGGCCTCCTCCATCGCCAGACCATGGCAACATGACGCCTGGAGGAAGAGTGCCTCATCTTCTGCCTAGGAACCCTCCAACCACAAGGGATGAATGCAGATTTCTCCAGCTTTCTTATTTCCCCTCCCCCCACCTTATCTCAGTCACAACCCTCAGACTCAGCACCGCCTTCTTGACCTGCAATATTCTTCCCGACCTCTACGCCCCCACCCCCTCTCCGGCCTATCACCCTCACCTTAACCTCCTTCCACCCTTCGTATTCCCAATGCCCCTCCCCCAAGTCCCTCCTCCTTACCTTTTATCTTAGCCTGCTTGGCACACCCTCCTCATTCTTGAGGAAGGGCTTATGCCTAAAATGCCGATTCTCCTGCTCCTTTGATGCTGCCCGAACTGCTGCGCTTTTCCAGCAACACATTTTTAAACTCTGATCTCCCGCATCTGCAGTCCTCACTTTCTCCTATAAAATAATTTGGCAAAGTACCAGAAAACTTACCCTTCCCTTCATTAACAAGCACAATTTTGCATTCACCTGAGAGTGCTGTCTTCTCTGCTTAACATCTGCTGCCTTGGGCACAATGCCAAGCTGTTGGATCAACCTTTACAAAATGCTGTTTGCCCTGCACTAGATCTTGAACACATGACCTGTTAACACAGAAATAAAAGTGCTATTTTTCAGCCAAGGATAACCCCTATGTAATCAGTAAAGATGTGGTGATGGACACAAGAATTCAAAGTATTCCAGCTGGCAGGTACTTGCCTAACAGCAGGAGAGAGCATTACTTAAGAGTTTGGGGATATATTTGAAATTTCACAGTTCAGATGAGAAACCCATTCAAACAGAGAGGAATTGACTGGCAGGAGGAGAAGGATGATTTGTGAACTAAAAGGGACCAACAAACAAACGCAGGATATAACACAACTGCATCAGCCATAGAGACATAGAGATCGACAGCACAGGAAAAGGCCATTGGGCCCATCACACCTGTGCCAGTAAATAAAAACACCTACCTATTCCAATGCCATTTTCCAGTGCTTGACTTGTAGCCTCGTGTTGTTAACATGTGGAAAAAACACAGCAGGTCAAGCAGTATCAGAGAGTTGAGAGGATCAACATTTCAGGTGGAATACTTTGTCAGGACTGGGGAGGGAGAAGGGAGCTGAGAAATAAATAGAGGGAAGGGGTGGAGCTGGGGAAAGATAGGTGGGATAGCAATAGATGGATGCAGGTAGAAGGTGAATGGAATAGGTCAGTGGGGAGGAAGATTGACAGGTTAGTTCAGGCCAAGGGGTGGGTGGAGAGGGAGGGCAGATCTCAGATGAGGTGGGTTTGGGGAGATTTGGAAGCTGGTGAATTCTATGTTGAGCCATGAGGTTGTAAGCTGCTGAGGTGGAAGATGAGGTGTTCTTCCTCCAGTTTATGTGTGGCCTTATTTTGATGGTGGAGGAGACCAAAGATGGACATGTCATTGGGGGAGTGAGAAGGGGAGTTGAAATGGCTGGCAACTGGGAGATGGGGTTGATTGGAGCGTGTGGACCATGAACCTGAACCTATCCCTACAGTTTGCTTGGTTGCTCCGATGTAGACAAGACCACATTGGGAGCAAAGGATGCAGTAAATCAGATTAGAGGGAATGCAGGTAAATCTCTGCTGGACTGGGAAAGATTCTTTGGGGCTTTGGATGAAGGTGGGAGGGAGGTGTAGTTAAAGTGTTGCACCTTCAGCAACGTGTCAAGTGTTGATGCGTGACCTAACAAGGGAGTCACGGAGGGAACAGTCCCTACAGAAAGCAGACAGGGGTGGGGAATGAAATATATTTTTGGTGATGAGGTCAGACTTCAGGTGTTGAAAATGGTGGAAGATAATGCATTGGATTTGGAGATTTGTGGGATGGATTGTAAGGAATTATGTACACATATCAATACCACTTCAATGTTATGAGGGTTCCTGTCTCTAACACACTTACAGATAGTAAAAACCGGATTCCCACCACCTTCTGAGTGAAAACATTTTTCCTTACATCTCCTCTAAACCTTCTGCCTTAAATCTATGCCCCGGTCATTGATCCCTCCATCAAGGGGAAATGTTTCTTCCTATCTACTCAATCTGTACTCTCATAATTTGATACATTTCAATCATGTCCCACTTCAGTCTCCTTTGCTCCAAGGAAAATGAACCTAATCCATCCAACCTCTCTTCATATAACTGAAAATCAAAACAAATTAAACTAGTTCCAAATGTTAGAGCAAGATTTAATTTTGTAAGTTTCTTCTGAGCATATGCAATTGTGACGCAGTCACTAAAGTGAAGCAAATGCTTTATCGACTTTATTGACCATTCTACTCAGTGTTAGATTTGGCAATCCCATTGTTACTCCATGGCACATGGACCGCCAGTTTTGGCTCGAGTAGTTGATTGCTCATTTAGGGTAGATGGATATTAATGTACTTATGTAAGATAATAATGCCTGAGGCAATTTTAGGTAGTGTTTGTCAGGCTACTGTAAGCAACATAAAGATGTTCCAGTTAGCACAAAGTAGCATAATAAATCATTACAGGAGGTTCACCATGCAAAGATGCTTGTCCCTTGCAAGCTGAGGAGGACTGCAAATCGTGCATCTGGTCACGTGTTCCAACAGATTAGAAAGACATGAACATTGCTGAAAAATGATACAGTTTGCAGAAAGTATTTCTGTTGCACTCATCAGGGCAATTGGTAAACATGCCAGTGTCAGGGAAACCAACATTTATATTCTATGAGACAAATGACTTGTTGGCAAGTTGATTCTGATTGGTAGAGGAGCTGCCACTGACAATGAATCAGCCAATGATGACTGACAATCAACTGCCAGGTTTTGCTTAAATTTTAAACCAAGGAGGTTTCCAATGATTAGTCAAAGCATTGCCTTGAGATGTGAACCAGTGAATGGCTATCATCTATTCTGTTTAGTTGAAACAAGCACAGTGCATGTGCTTTCTGTTTGCAGAGAATAGGGTCGTGGGCATGAATATATTTATCTTCCATCACAGACAAATGAACCACATAGTAAGATCAATTGTCCATTGTAAAAGTGATCATTAGATTAGATTAGATTAGATTACTTACAGTATGGAAACAGGCCCTTCGGCCCAACAAGTCCACACCGCCCCGCCGAAGCGTAACCCACCCATACCCCTACATCTACACCTACCCCTTACCTAACACTACGGGCAATTTAGCATGGCCAATTCACCTGACCTGCACATCTTTGGACTGTGGGAGGAAACCGGAGCACCCGGAGGAAACCCATGCAGGCACAGGGAGAACGTGCAAACCAGGAAAGGCAAGGGAAAGGTTTCATTACCTACATCTTACACTGAATTAAAACAGGTGCAATTTTCCGTGGTAGTGAAATTAGTTTCAACATTGAAAAATGAGAAAAATCAGTTCAGCACAATGTCGGTGCCGAATGAAACAACTTGGTGATTGTTTATTTCCTTAGGTGGAGATGTGAAGGGTCTTTAATGTACCTTCAAGCTAGTTGTGGAGTGAATTATTTATTTCCAATGAATGACAATGGCATGCAGAAGCCACCAGTGACACAGAGCTACAATCTAGAAATGAAGCCCCACCCCATATACAAGAGTTGGTAAAAAGGAGTGGACACAAGGCAAAGAATGGGCACTTATCTGGGTTTCAATATGCCAGCATGATGTGCATTCATGGTGCGTTAGTTAGCGATTGGGAACAGATTTGTAAGAAGTCCGTCAATCTTGAAACTGGGTTAAATATGACACAACAACAGGTTAGAGTCCAATAGGTTTGTTTTGAAGCACAAGCTTTCAGAGACCTACTCCGTTGTCAGGTGGCTAGTGGGGCAGGATCATAGGACACAGAATTTACAGCAAATCTAGTTTATAGCCGATCTTGGATCTGCAACTGAAAGCAAAATGCAAGCAACTGATTACAAAGTAAAGATATCGTGCCAATTGATTGTTGCTCGCAAATTATTTATAGATTTCAAAGCAGGGAATCTTCCCTGGTAAATTCATGCCAAACCTTCAATTCATGATTTAAAGCATGTTTTGGTCAATCAATAACTTGGACAGCAGCAAGGAACCATGCACCACATGTTCCATCTCATACAGCACAGAAGAGGCTCTTCAGCCCACCAAGTCTACACTGACCTATCTCTATTAGTCCCAATTTCTAAAACTTGGCCCATAACTTTGAATGTTATAACATTTCAATGCTTACCTATGTACTTTGTTTTAAAAATTGTGCAGTTTCCAGCCTCAACTACTTTTCCAGGCAGGGCATTCCAGATTTCCACCACCCTCTGGGTGAAAAATTCCTCAGAACCCCTCGAAACATCCTACCATTCAATTTGAAATTATGCGCCCCTTTGTTATTGATTTTTCAACTCATGATTCATATCTACTTTGCCCATGTCCTTCGTAATTGGATAATTGTACACACCTCAGTCAACACCCCCTTGGCCTTCTCTGCTGTGAAGAAAACAATCTGAGACTACCTAGCCTCACTGCATAGCTAAAGTCTTCCATCCTAGTCAACATTCTGGTGAATCCCTGCACCTCTCTCCTGTGCAATCACATCCTTTCTATAGTGTGGTGACCAGAACTGCACAGAGTACTCTATCTATGGCTTAACTAACGTCATGTGCAGCTCCAACATAATCTGCTGCTCTTAAAATCTATATCATGACTGCTAAAGCCAAATGTCTCATACCCCTTCTTAACTGCCCGATTAACCTGTCCTGCTGCCTTCATCAATCTGTGGGTAAGCATCCCAAGATCACTCCGTTCCTCTGAGCTTCTTAGTGTCTTGAAATTCATTGAATTCCCCTTGGCTCATCACTTAAAGTGTCATAGAGAATGGATGTAGGCCCTTTCCATGTAAACTGGTCCATGCTGACCATGATGCCCACTCAGCTGGTTCCAGTTGTCTGCATAGTTCTCTAAACCCTTCCCATCCATATACTGATTTAAATGACTTTTTAAAAATATTGCTATTGCACCTGCCTCAACCACTTTCTCTGGCAGCCCACTTCTACCAAAGTGCCTCACATTTTTCAGGGTTACATTTCATCTGCCACTGATCTGCTCATTTGTCTATATCGTCCTGTCACCTAAAACCTTCTTCTTCACTCTTAACTACCTCGCCAATCTTTGTGTCATCCGCAAAATTATTTATCATCACTGTACCCATCCCTGTGCCCAGCCCACGCAAGCGTGCGCGCGCACACACACACACACACACACACACACACACACACACACACACACACACACACACACACACACACACACACACATTTATAATGTTTATGCATATGGTAAACACCAATGAACCAATACTGATCCCTGTGGCAATGCTGTTGATCATAATGATAGCCTGAATAGACCATCTTCAGTCTCTGACACAAGGGCTGTAGTCCTGTAGCCACTTCTACATTCTTCTTGGACACAGTTTCAAGTTGAAACCCACTGTTAGCAGCTGAGCTGTTCTATTTCACACCGAGTCAATGTCTACTCAGTGTGCAGAGAACACCATCTTCCATTTCCACAATGGTACTGATCTTCATCACTGCCTCAGTCCATCCCAGCTGAATCACCAGCCCTGTCTTATCACTTATCACTTGACTGTCCCAAGATAAAAGCAGAACACTGAAGAGATGTTGGAGATCTGAAAAAATACCAAGCAAATGCTAGAAATTCTCAGCAGGTCGGACAGCATCTGTGGAGACATGAGACAAACATCATTTGAGTTTATTTGACTCTGGTACTTTGCGCATCTTCCAGTCTTACTGACTGGAGGGAGTATCATCAGGGATGCAGGTCATGAACTTGCCTGTGAAGATTTCTTCATCTATGTCCCCTGATAAACCTCGATAAAGCCCATATCTGACCAATTGTTTTAATCAGCCTTGTTAATATTTATGTTTTGATGTTAATATATATTATAAGAGAGCTTAAGCTTTTCGAACAAAGAAAGAACAAAGAAAGTTTACAGCCCCGGAACATGCCCTTCGGCCCTCCAAGCCTGAGCCAATCCAAATTCTGTCTAAACCTGTCGCCCAATTCCTAAACATCTGTATCCCTCTGCTGCCCATCTACTCATGCATCTGTCCAGACGTATATAAATGAATCTACCGTGTCTGTCTCTACTACCTCTGCTAGCATCACATTCCAGGCACCTACCACCTTCTGTGTAAAGTACTTGCCGCATGTACTTTTCACCTCTCACCTTGAAAGCGTGACCTCTCCTTATTGAATCCCTCACTCTGGGAAAAAGCTTATCTCTATCTACCCTGTCTATACCCTTCATGAGTTTGTAGACTTCAAACAGGTCCCCCCTCAATCTCCTTTTTTCTAATGAAAACAATCCTAACCCACTCAACTTCTCTTCATAGCTAGCACCTTCCATACCAGGCAACATCCTCATTAACCTTCTCTGCACCCTCTTTTATTGAGCTTCTCAGCTCGTCGTCCTCTCCCATTCATTGTGTCTTATAGATGCGTGTACCTGTTACTGTGACAGAGGCACTTGCCTTATCGAATGGGATGAGGTGACTTTCTGGATGTAGAGCGGGAGATGTTTTGCGGAGTTGATAGACGCTCCAGGCTTTATTAAGAACAGAGGTTTGCATACCTTGGCTTTGTTGAGGCTTCACTTAAATAATGGTGGATGTCTAGGACTACCCATATTAATGCAGGTGATGGGTGAATTCAGATTCTCTAGAGTGAAATGGACAGTTTTTAGATGCTTGGTGATCAAAGGACATGATGTAAACACGAGCAAACTGAGTTAATGTACAGACTATCAGTGTGAGTGAATGAATATGGGCTAAATGACCTTTTTAATTCCATTATGTTCCCTTCAGATTGATGTGGACGCTGAAGTACCATTACATTATGGATCGCCTTAGTTTTCAGCAACAATAAAACAGAAAGAACCGCGGACAGTGGGACGGAAGGGTCTGAGGAAGGGTCACTGCATCCAAAACATTGACTCTGATTTCTCTCCATAGATGCTGCCAGACATGCTGAGCTTTCCCAGCAATTTCTTTTTTTCTGCAGCAATGTTTTGTTGGAAAGTTAATTGATATCAGTCAGTACATATTCACGCTAACAATTACAATAACCAGTACATTAACCCGGTTCACAATTTCTCAAATTCAGCAGGATGATTTCGCATGAAGTGATATTTATCTTTCTTTCTTGCCCTCACTCCTCACTGGCAGAGCAAGTCAAAGGGCAAATGAAGTGAAAGGGCTTGAAAATAGCAAGGGAACCTCACAGCACCGGCGGTATGTTCAGAGTTTAATATCCGAAAATGCAAGAAGAGGCAAATATAAACAATACTCACTCTACTTGTTAAAGTAATCCGATGATCAGATTAAAGTTTTACTTTTTTTTCCACAAATTGGTTTTACAGATGTTAGAACAGAGCAGTATGACATGCAGATATGTTTGCAACCTAGTTAATACAGCAATAGGAAGCACAAAATAATCATTTTCTCCTGCATTAAGGTAATTCTCCTTTCGCCCATCAATTTGATGTTCTTCTGAGCTGCATATCGCATGTCGAGTCCAGAATTCCTTATGATGTGGAGATGCTGGTGTTGGACTGGGGTGTACAAAGTTAAAAATCACAAAACCACCAGGTTATAGTCCAAGCACTGCTCCTTCATCAGGTGGTTGTGGAGTATAAGATTGTAAGACAGAATTTATAGCAAAAGTTTACAGTATGATGTAACTGAAGTCACATATTGAAAAAGACCTGGATTGTTTGTTATGTCTCTCATCTTTTAGAATGAACATGTTGGTTTCAGTTCTTTCATATGTTAATCACAGAACTTTTTAAAAAGTTACATTCTCAAATGAACTTTAACAATTGGTGTCATGTCGGCCCAGATAATGCATTTAAGATGTGAGGTGCCCTGTGTGAGACTGTCTGTGCCACAATGGCCTGACTGATTCTAATCTAAAAAATGGATTTACAGAATCTTACATGGATTCATGCAGTTTTTGAGCAAAATAAAATGTAATTCTGCAAGTACAAATTCACCCATAAACTTAGATGTGTATGTGGGGTGGGGGTGGGTGGGGGGTGGGGGGGGGGGGGGGAGGGGGTGGCGTCGACACTCTGACATGTCTTGCAGCATCTACTGTGACAAGGTTGTGTGGTGTTGTCCTGAAAGCCAGGCAGTTTGCTACAGACAATGATCTGTTTAAGGTTTGGTGGTTGTTTAAAAGCGAGAAGTGGAGGTGTGGGTAAGGTCTTGGTGAGGTCAGAGTGTTGACACGGATACCACCATTACACTTGGGGGCACCTCCCAACATGTACGTGGCAAGTACTTATGCAACTCAGCCAATGTTGTCTATCTCATATGCTGCAGGCAAGGATGCCCTGATGCTGGTACATTGGTGAGACCAAGCAGAGGCTACAGAAATGGATCAATGGACGCTGCACAACAATTAACAGGCAGGGGTGTTCCCTCCCAGTCAGAGAACACCTCAGTGGTCTGGCACTTTTGACCTCAGACCTTCGGGTGACCGTCCTCCAAGATGGACTTTGGGACAGGCAACAATGCAAAGTGGCCGAGTAGAGGCTGATAGCCAAGTTTGATACCCATAAGGATGGCCTCAACCGGGACCTTGGATTTATGTCACATTACAGGTGACCCCATTGCACTACACACACTCACACACATATGAAAGAACTAAAACCAACATGGTCATTCTGAAAGATGAGAGACTTAACAAACAATTCAGGTCTTTTTCAAAATATGTTTTCAGTTACATCGCACTGTAAACTTTTGCTATAAATTCTGTGTCTTACGATCTTATATTCCACAACCACGCGATGAAGGAGCAGCGCTCTGAAAGCTAGTGCTTCCAAATAAACCTGTTGGACCTGCCTGAATTGCTGTGCTTTTCCAGCACCACCCTGATACTGCAAAAATGCCATCCTGTATTCCCAATTCCTCGGCCTCCGCCGTATCTGCTCCCAGCAGGACCATTTCCACCACAGAACACACCAGATGGCCTCCTTCTTTAGACATTGCAATTTTCCTTCTCACATGGTTGAAGATGCCCTCCAAAACATCTCATAAACATCCCGCACCTCTGCCCTCAAACCCCACCCCTCCAACCGTAACAAGGACAAAACCCCCGGTCCTCACTTTCCACCCTACCAACCTTCGCATTAACTGCATCATCCGCCGACATTTCCGCCACCTCCAAACAGCCCCCACCACCAGAGATATATTTCCCTCCCCACCCCTTTCCGCTTTCTGCAAAGATCATTCCCTCTGTGACTACCTGGTCAGGTTCATGCCCCCCAACAAACCACCCTCCCATCCTGGCACCCTCCCCTGCCACTGCAGGAATTGCAAAACCTGCACCCACACCTCCTCCCTCACCTCCATCCAAGGCCCCAGAGGAGCCTTCCTCATCCATCAAAGTTTCATGTGCACATCCAACAATATCATTTATTGTATCTGTTGCTCCCAATGCAGTCTCGTCTACATTTAGGAGACTGGACACCTCCTAGCAGAGTGCTTTAGGGAACATCTCAGGGACACTTGCACCAATCAACCCCACTGCCCCGTGACCCAACATTTCAACTCCCCCTCCCACTCAACCGAGGACATGCAGGTCCTGGGCCTCCTCCATCACCTCTCCCTCACCACCCAATGCCTGGAGGAAGAAAGCCTCATCTTCCGCCTTGGAACACTTCAACCCCAGGACATCAATGTGGACTTCACCAGTTTCCTCATTTCCCCTCCCCCCACCTTACCTCAGTTCCAACCTTCCAACTCAGCACTGTCCTCATGACCTGTCCTACCTGCCAATCTCCTTTCCCACCTCTTTCTCCTATCCGCTCCCCCCTCCCCTCTGACCTATCACCTCCATCCCCACCCCCATTCACCTATTGTACTCTTGGCTACCTTCTTCTCAGCCCCACCCCTCCCACACCCCCCCTCCCTCCCATTTATCTCTCCACCCTGGAGGCTTCCTGCCTCTATTCCTGATGAAGGGCGTTTGCCTGAAACATCAATTTTCCTACTCCTCGGATGCTGCCTGACCTGCTGTGCTTTTCCAGCACCACTGATCTAAAAACCGTTGGGCTATAACCTGGTGTTCTGTGATTTTTAACAAAATCCCTTATAAATTCTGTGTCTAAGGTCTTCCTCTCTCACTAACACCTGATGAAGGACAAAGTTAAAAATTAGATAACACCAGGTTGTTGTCCAACAGGTTTATTTGGAAGTACAGTACTAGCTTTCAGCACGCTGCTCCCTCATCAGGTAACTAATGAGGCAGGATCATAAGACACAGAATTTGTAGCAATAGATCACAGTGTCATCACAGATCACAATTAAAATGATGTATTGAACAAACCTAGATTGCTGTTTAGTCTTTCATTTTTTAGGGTGGGTTACAGGTTTTGGTTCATTAATATGTAAATCCCAGAATTTCTTTTAAATCACATTCTCGAAATAACTTAAGGTTTTCTTAAAGAAAGGAGACATTTTAGTTCAGATAATGCATTAAAGGTGTGAGGTTAGAGTCTGTCTGTATCCCAATCTTGAGTCAGACTGGTTCTATTTCCAAAGTAGGATTTTATAAAATGTGATATGGTTTGACTGCCTGCAGGTTGCGTGTTTTTTGAGCAAAACAGAATGTATCTGCAAATACAATTCTGCAAATGCAAATTCACCCCATAGACTTATATGTATATGTGATGGAGGGAGAGAGTTGTGTAAGTGTGTGCGTGTGAGTGTGACTTCGCGTGAGAAAGTGTGTGCTTGCATGTCTGCCTGCTTGGTACAGTGAGTGCGTGAGTGTGACGGAGTATAAGTCTGTGAGTGTGTGTGTGCGTGCATGAGTCTTTTTTTACAAAATGAGACGTCACTTTTTTTCATAAAACCATGAGTTATTTGGAGAATGTGACTTAAAAGAAGTTCTGGGATTTACATATTAATGAACTGAAACGTGCAACCCATTCTAAAAGATGAAAGACTAAACAGCAATCTAGGTTTGTTCAATATAGGGTTTTAATTGCATGACACTGTGATCTTCTGCTGTAAATTCTGTGTCTTATGATCCTGCCCCACGAGTTACCTTGATCAGGGACCAGTGTTCTGAAAGCTAGTGGTTCCAAATGTTGGACTATAACCTGGCGTTGTGTGACTTTTTTTTAACTTTGTCCACCCCAGTCCAACGCCAGCACCTCACTAACCTGATGAAGGTGCAGCGCTCCGAAAGCTAGAGTTTACAGATGAACCCGTTGGGCTATCACCTGGTGCCGCGTGAGTTTTGACCTTGTCGAGTCAAAATGAACAGAATGACTACTTGTAGCCTCCTTCTTCCTGGTTCCAAAGGAAGGTGCTGATGGTTTTGAACTCGCTCTGTTGCACTTTACGTTTTAAAGAAGGCGCTGCAGCAAAACAGAGCCTGCGCACGGATTTCCAAAGCCGTTTCCAAAAGAACGCGGCTTTTAAACAAGAATTATGAGGCAGCCGCGTTAGGAGAGCAATCCTTCTGCTTTGTAGGGACACTCAACAACAAATGCATCCCTGTCTGCGCATTCTACTCCCAGAGATTCACACCGCGGGGTCTTGTCTGGGAATCCCCACTGTGTGCAGTGATCATTAACCAAACCATTGACAGCTCAGCTATGGTTACACACACGATCCGCGGGACTGATTGAGATCAGCAATTCCTCACATGGTGTAAATTCACAGCAAGAGGCCCGGGCGGAAGCCGCTCCTATCAACTCACAGGCCAGTAATCCCGTCTGAATAACGCACATATTTCCATTAATTCAGCCACAATGCGGTTACAGAAACAAACTCATCTCCAGCAGCCGTCACCAATGATGAAAAGCGAGGAGCACTGGAGACCTCCAAAAGCGTTGTCAGTCCAAGCACGTGTGTCATCAGGTTGATATATAGATACCAGGATTTTTTCTTTCTTGAGGAATTATTGGAATGCAAGCGATTGTTTCGAGACGACCAGAGTTCACCTATTTCGCAGATGCGCTACAGTTATATGCCCAGTCTTTTCACTTGGTGTGTTGTGAGTTATGCTGGGTTCTCCACAGTTTTTTGCCCCAAGACAGTTAGTTCCACGGCCACGGTTTGGTTCTGACTGTGGGTTACAGAGATCGACAGAATGACCCCTCCGCTGCTGGAATCAATCTGAGCCACATAAAACATTGAATATAGTACAGTACAGAACAGTACAGGCTCTTTGGCCCTCGATAAAAGGCAGTGCCGGCCTTTTATCCTACTCTAAGATTAGACTAGTATACATACCCTTCATTGGACTATCTTCCATGCGCCTATTCAAGAGTCGCTTAAATGTCCCTAATGTATTTGACTGTACCACTGCTGGCAGTCCATTCCACACACCCACCACTCTGTATAAATAACCTACCTCTGACATTGCCCCTAAACCATCTTCCAATTACTTTAAAATTATACTCTTTTATGATAGACATTTCCATCATGGGAGAAAGCCTTTGGCTATCCACTCCAGCCACGGCTCTCAACATCTTGTACACCTCTATCAAGTCACCTCTCATCCTTCTTCACTCCAATGAGAAAAGACCAGCGCCCTCAACTTTTCTTCATAAGACATGCCCTCCAGTTCAGGCAGCATCCTGTTAAATCTCCTCTACACCCTCTCGAAAGCTTCCACAGCTTTCCTATAGCGAGGTGACTATAACTGAACACATTTCAAGTGTGGTCTAACCAGGACTCTATAGCGCTGCAGCATAACCTTTAGCACTTAAACTCAATACCCCTGCTAATGAAAGCCAACACACCATATGCCTTCTTAACAACCTATAAACCTGGGTGGCAAATTTGAGCAATCTATGGACATGGACTCCAAGATCCCTCTGCTCCTCCACACTGCCAAGAATCCCGCCTTTAACCCTGTATCTGCATTCAAATTCAACTTCCAAATGGCTTCACACTTTTCCAGGTGGAACTCCATCTGCCACTTCTCAGCCCAGTTCTGCATCCTGTTAATTCCCCGTTGCAATCTACAACACTATCCACAACTGTGCCTACCTTCATGTCGTTGACAAACTTACTAACCCACCCTCCCACTTCCTCATCCATGTTATTTATAAAACTCACAAACAGCAGAGGTCCCAGAACTGATTCCTGCAGAACACTGCTGGTCACCAAGCTCCAGGCTGAATACCTTCCATCTACCACAACCCTCTGTCATCTATGGGCTAGCCAATTCTGTATCCCTGCAGCCACATTTTCCTATATCCCAGTGATACTTTCTGAATAAGGTAAAAACAAGGACTGCAGATGCTGTAAACCAGAGTTTAGATTAGAGTGATGCTGGAAAAACACAGCAGGTCAGGCAGCATCCAAGGAGCAGGAAAATCGACGTTTTGGGCAAAAGCCCTTCAGGAATAACTATTCCTGATGAAGGGCTTTTGCCCGAAACATCAATTTTCCTGCTCCTCAGATGCTGCCTGACCTGCTGTGCTTTTCCAGCACCACTCTAATCTAGACTCTACTTTCTCAATGAGCCTACCATGGAGAACCTTATCAAATGCCTTGCTGTATACCACATCCACAGCTCTACCCTCATCAATGTGTTTTGTCACATTCTCAAAGAATTCAATAAGGGTTGTGAGGCATGACCTACCCCTCACAAAGCCATGCTGATTATCTCAAATCAAACTATGGATTTCCAAGTAAGCATAAGTCCTATCTCTCGGAATCCTCTCTAATACTTTGCCTACCACTGACGTAGCACTGATTGGTCTGTAATCCCCAGAATTATCCCTATTCCCTTTCTGGAAGAAGGGAATAACATTTGCCACCGTCCAATCATCTGACACAACTCCAGTGGACATGTAGGATGCAAGGTGCAGCCATCTCTTCCTTCACTTGTTGCAGTAACCTTGTGTGCATCTCGTCTGGCCTAGGGGAGTTACCTATCCTTATGTGTTTTTCAAAATTTTAAGCACAACATCCTTCCTAACATCAACCTGTTCAAGGTCCCTATCAGTAGAGAAACTGAAGCAAAGCATTTATTAAAGACCTCCCCTACTTCCTCTGACTCCAGGTGCAAGTTCTCTCCACTATCCCTGATTGGCCCTATCCTCACTCTTGTTCCTCACACAAGTGTTAGGGTTTTCCTTAATTCGACTCACTAAAGCTTTTTTGTGCCCCCTTCTAGCTCTCCTAAATCTATTCTTCAGTTCATTCCTGGCTACCTTGCAACCCTCCAAAGCCCTGTCTGATCCTTGCCTCCTCAACCTTAAGTAAGCTTCCTTCTCCCTCTTAACTAGATGTTCCACATTCATGTCATCCAAGATTCTTTCAGCCTATCACCTCTTCCTTGCCTCAGTGGGACAAACCTGTCCAGCACTATCATCAAGTGCTTCCTAAACAACCTCCACACTTCTGTCGTGCCTTCCCCTGAGAATAGTTTAGGTGCCCCAGTTCCTGCCTAATAGCATTGTAGTTCCTTATCCCCCAATTAGATACTTTGTCATAATGTCTGCTCCTATCCCTCTCCATGAGTATAGCAAATGACAGGAAGTTGCGATCATTAACACCAAAATGCTCTCTCACCAAGAGATCTGACATCAGGCATGGTTTGTTGCCAAGAACCAAATCCAATATGGCCGCCGCTCTAGTTGGCCTATCTGTATATTGCATCAGAAACTCCTTCTGGACACATCAGACAAAAACTGCTGCATCGAAACTATATGGATTAAGGATGCTCCAATCAATATTAAGTACAGCCCAGTGAACTATCCACGCACACTGAAACTACAGTTTGTGAAGAATGTGTTGGTGATGGAAGGAAAATCTTTGCTGGAGAACTCTAAGGCAGAGTCATACAGCGTGGAAACAGACCCATCTGTCCAATTTCTCCATGCCTACCAAGTTTCCCCGAACTAAACTCGCCCCATATTCCTCGAAAAATTTCCTATTCATGTACCTGTTCAAATGTCTTTTAAATCTTGTAAGTGTACCTGCATCCACCACTTCCTCTGAAAGTTCATTCCACATACAAACCACTCTCTGTGAAAACGTTGCTCCTCGGGTCCCTTTTAAATTTTTCGCCTCTCAGCTAAAACATATGCTCTCTAGTGTTGAACTCCCCTACCCTGGGGAAAAGACCTTGGCTATTCACTTTATCCGCGCCCCCTATGATTTTATAAACCTCTATAAGAAGGACTATCCTTTGGAAACTCAAGCTGGATTTACTTAAAGTTGGACAGTCAAACAGAAGTGCGTATGCAAAGGGCGGAAGAAGTTTGCAAATGGTGCCGACACGATTGTCCATTTTAAATTTGAGTTTGCTTTTTGTTTATTAGTCAGCCCTACTAATGGGTATGAGGTTGGACACCCGCCATGAATTCGATGCGTTGCAGATTGTACACGAAGATTTAAACGGCCCACTCTCAGTCCTAAAGCAGTACAAAATCATACAATGCATAAAGCACAAAATATTTTTGACTTAACGTTCTCTTCTGGGTCTCTGCAGTTCTAAAATTATTCGGTTTCACTCCTTGTCTTTGTCGTTTCCCTGCAGTTTTGTTTTCAATCACATAACCACTCAGTTCCCCTTCTCACACCAGAGTTGAAACCGCCTCCTCTACACTCTTGGGGCGGTACATCTCACATTCTAACCATTCGCTGTGTAAGAAAAAGTTATTCTTTCTTCTCTGGTCATCACTGACTCTTAGGCCGATCTCCTCAAAGGAATAACATCTGCTTTCCAACATGTCTGCCAACGGAAGAAAGTTCGAACAAACTTCACTGTCCAGCTGGAAGTGTTCACGACGCCTCTATCAAACCACTTCCTGATCTGTTGTGGTTCTGTTCGCCGAGCTGGGAACTTGTGTTGCAGACGTTTTGTCCCCTGTCTAAGTGACAAGGATGTCACCTACTTAGCACCCGAGCTACAAATCTTCTCACAAACTTTGAACACTTCCTGATCTTTTCGATGTGGACCTTTCCAGATTTCCCGAAGTGAATTTCTTCATCACGAGAACCAATCGTTCAATCTTTCCTGCAGCTTCGGTAATGCTATCATATGGTGTCATGTCCAGAACTGAACACAGTATTCCAGGTAAGGGTCATACTATGTTTTCTACAGGTTAAACATAACGGATTTGGTTTTGTACTCGGCGCCTCCATTTATACCTCCCTGAGTCCTCGTGTATTATGAACTGCTTCCTCAGTCTGCTCTTTAAATATTTAGGCACATAAACCCTCAGAGGAGTTATTGAATTCTCTTTGGAATCATATCCTCTGCTGCATTTTGCCTCCTCTCCATCTCCCTATTAACACGAACCAATTTACACTTCTCTGCAATAACGTTCACTTGCCACAGCTACTGCCAAGTTCACAAGCTGATCTATGCCTTGAAGCTTATCACTATCTTCCTCGCAGTTTATATTACTTCCAAATTTTGCACTATCATCAAGTTTTAAAACTGTACCATATACACCGCAATCCGGGTTACGAACGTACTAACGCAGTGGTCCTTCTTCGGGTTAGGGAAATAATTATTCTCCAGTATTCTCTGTTTCTTGTCATTGCGCCAATTTTATTTCTGCGATTTTACTCCTCCTCCTATTCCGTGGGTTGCAGCTTTTCTTTTATATATATGGCCTCTTATCAAATGCCTTTTGCAGTTGTCCGTGCACCACATAAAATCACGCACTCTCTACTCCAGCAAAGTAATCAGTCTTGTTTGTTAAATATGGATAATCTTGAATTGGCTGGATTCCCACAATTAATCTGCCTTTGCCCAAGTGACGCATATTTTGTCCCTAATTATCCTTTCTAAAACTTTTCCCGCCATTGAGATATGATCGTCCAGCTTTTGGTTATTATATTTAACTTGATGCCGCCTTTTGAACCAAGCTGAAATATTGGCAATTCTCCAGCTCGCTTGCGTGACTAAAAGTCAGCAGAAAGTTTTGAATAGCACCTCTGCAATTGCGTTCTTTATTTCTTCTGCATCAGTGGGCACATCTCATTGCATGTTGACTCGTTTCGTAATTATTCTTTATTATGTTCTAGCCCATCGGTATCTCAATCATCTTTTATGATGACTTGGGCGTCGTCCATGCTTGTCGAGGATAAGTGCAAGTTATTGCCATCTCCTCCAAATATACATTCCCCTAAAGGACAACCATCCTATCTACTCTTTATTTTACCATATTTCTGCTGTTTATATCTATATAAAATATTTGGAGTCCAATTTATGTTAGCTCCCAACTTATTCTCATGCTCCGTCTTGCTTCTATATTTTTCACTTCTCATACAGTCATAAAGTCATAGAGGTTTACAGCATGGAAACAGGCCCTTCGACACAACTTGTCCATGCCACCCAGTTTTCTCAGTTAAACTTTTTACAACCTTGGTTCTGGATTGCACTATCTGCTGTCATCTGTCAGATGTACCCTTTTGCTTTGACAATTTTATCTTGTTTTCTTTTTGTTTCAGTATCCAGGCAGCTTTGCATTCATTCATCAACAACCACTTCTCTCCTCCTTTGTGCTAAGTAGGATTGCTAACCATGTAAATTCAGCACTGGTTGTAGTACTGAATCTCGAAGAATTGATAGAATGCATCTTTAATACTCTGGTGGCCTTCCTGATTACTATCCAGGGACTCATGGTAAATGGTCCATCCATGCTGGAGGGAATAGGCATACACAACAATGGTATGGGCTTCAGTGTTTGGTTTAAGTAATTATTTAAAGAGGTACTGAGAGTGGCCAAAGAGGTGCACAAACTGGAAGGGAAGGGGAAACTGCAGGACAGATAGATGTCGTATCTTATCACTTAGATATTTAACCAGTTTTGCTAATCCTCTAGTTTCCTTTGAAACTAAGATTCAAGACTAGGGGGTTAAAAAAAAGAACATTGGTCTGATTCACAAGAGCAAGGAGAGTTCCGGTCAGCTACACCAAAGGACTACTGGTACGGTGTGCAATTTTCAAATATGTACATTTTTCCTCTCTGTTAATGGAAGTATGACCATGAAAGCATAGGGACTTGGAGAAAGGAAGGTCACGCTACCTCTCATGCATAGCTGTCATAGACAGGCCTCTTCCTTATATTCAACTAACACAATGAGCTCTGGAGACCCCCTAATGATGATTGCTTGCATTTTTGCAATGGCTTTGATGGATGCAAAGAATTCCAAGGTATTACCTAACAAAATCTGACAGTGGGTCATTGATCAGAATAACACCGCCAATGCACATAAACTCCGTGAAAGAGATAGAATTCATGCAACATCTCAAAAGATACATGCAGGAAAGTGGGGAGGTGCTGCTGCAGTATTAATGTCATGAGACTAGTAACCCAGTGACCCAGACTATGTTAAGAGTCTGTTGTGTGGTTGTAATATCCCTGCCCCAGGGTCAAAAGGCCTGAGCTCAATTTGTGCAACAGGTTGATTAAAAACATCTACAATCAAGGAAGAGAGTTTGGTGGAGTGTAAGGATGGAATTCCAGAGCTTAGATCTTGAACAGTTGACTGGACAAACAATCATGAGATGAGCCAATGCTACAAACTGGTGGAATCAGTGAACTGAACCAGTGGAACTGGAGGGTATTTTAGAGGATGTTGAGATCTTTCACTCCAGAAGTTTGACCAGCAAGAGCTGACCATTGCAACGTTTCTCTGAATTTGCAAGTAACGAATTCCAGATTAGCTGAATGTTACTTTATACCATTCCTGTTTAATTCCATTCAAGAACCAAGAAAATATTATTTCACAATTAAATATGTTTATTTACAGAGCAAGCAATCGGGAGTACAGTATTACAAACAAACTACCAAGTGGCAGCGTGTAAAATTTGGTTAAGTGACGCTCCAGGAATTTACCTTGGTCTTAAAGCAAAGTCTGTAGTTTGACTGTCTGAAAACAATACACACCAACAAATACAGCCATTCACATTTTCAAACAGCCCAGATTGGGATTAGATTGTTGGCCTTGATCATTGCTCTTTCCTTGAATTTATTTTCACATTTTTGTCACTTTCTCTCACAATTCTTTGAAATCTGAATGATCTTAGACTATATAAAAACACAGACAAACCAAAACAGACAGGAAAGGAAATAATCTGAGACCAACCAGTGGAAAGAATAGTTGATATAGCTCTACTCCATATGATGATAGGAAATAAGAATAGAAATATGCCATTTGGCCCCCGGAGCCTGCTCCACCATTCAGTCGTTGAAAAGTGTGGTGGTAGAAAAAGCACAGCAGGTCACACAGCATCCCAGGAGCAGGAGAATCGATGTTTCGGGTATTAGCTCTTCATCAGCAATGTACCTGATGAAGGGCTAATGCCCAAAATGTTGACTCTCCTGTTCCTCCGATATTGCCTGACCTCCTGCGCTTTTTCCAGCGCCATGTTTTTTGAGTCTGACTCTCCAGCATCTGCAGTCCTCACCTCCACTATTCAGTAGGATGAGGCTGGTTCAACATTTGTCACATCCACTTGCCTGCCTTCTCTCTGACATGCTCAAGAATGTGCTTATCTCAGCCTTAGATATAGACAAAGACTCTGCCCACAGCTCTTTTGGCAAGCAGTTTCAAGGATTCTGAACTTCTAAGAGACAAAACCATTCCTCTCTCAGTCTTAAATTGGAGCCCATTTATTCAGAGACTGTACTGTATCACGAGGAGAATCATCCTCTCTGTATTTACTCTGTTAATCTCCTCAAGTATTCTATATATCTCAATTAGATCACCTTCAAATTCCAACGATGAGTCCCAAACTGATTAACCAGAAGACAATCCCGTCATACTGGGCTTCATCTCAGTGAACCTTCTCTGAACTGCCTCTGATATTTAACATCTATCCTTAAATAAGGAGAGCAAAACTACTCACAATATTCCAGAAGTAGTCTCACCATCAGCATCTTTCACAGATGCAGTCAGGCTTCAGTATTCTTATACTCCAAACCCATTGAAATAAGGGCTAACATTCCATTAGCTTTTCTGATTACCTAATTAGACAAGAGGCCAGCTGAAGTCTAACTGTTGTCTTACTCACGTTAAGAGTAACCTCCTTGTTCTTGCATTCTAGCCCCTAGGAATAAAGCTAAGGATACTGTAAGCTTTATTAAATGCACATGATCTACAACCTTTCTTTGACTCTATATATTAGATTAGCTTACTTACAGTGTGGAATAAGGCCCTTCAGCCCAACAAGTCCACACCGAACCACAACCCACCCATCCCAGTACATTTACCCCTTTACCTAACACTACGGGCAATTTAGCATGGCCAATTCACCTGACGTGCACAGCTTTGGACTGTGGGAGGAAACCCACGCAGACACGGGGAGAATGTGCAAACTCCACACAGTCAGTCGCCTGAGTCGGGAATTGAACCCAGGTCTCTGGCGCTGTGAGGCAGCATTGCTAGCCACTGTGCCACCGTGCCGCCCATATATATTAAAGCCAAAACCCCCCATTTCTTCAGAGCCTTAAAATACTATCCATCATTTTATACTCTAACTTTCTTTTCCTCCAAAACGTATTCCTTTGTACTTCTCCATGATAAAGTGCATTTTCTGCCTATGTGCTCAGTCCACTAACATGTGAAAGTCCTTTTAGGGTTCTACTCTTCCCCCTCACAATTTATAATGGTCCTGAGCTTCGTCTCACAAGCAAACCTGGAAATAGGTCTTAGAAATCTATATCTTTATTACTTATGAATATGTCAGGTAAACCAAATGTCCCATTACCAATCCCTTCAGAACTCCATAACAAACCTTCCTCCAGTCCTGAAAAACTCCATTAACTAGAACTCTCCATTTCTTACCATTCAATTTCATATATCATATTGCTACCATCCATTTTATTCTCTGAGTTTTAACATTGCACAGAAGTCTGTTGTGCAGCATTCTATCAATGTCTTCTAGAAGTCCATACACACCACAGCAAGAGGAACATCATTCTCAATGCTCTTTGTTACTTCTTCAAAAAAAACTCTACCAAATTAATGAAGCAAACTTCCCCTTCAGAGATTTGTACTAGCTCTTTTTAATTAACTTCCATAGGTCCATGTGACTATTAATTTTATCACAAATTCTCATTTCTAGGAGTTTTCCCACCACTGAAATTAAACTGACTGGTCTGGAATTGCTAAGCTCATCTGTATCCCTTTCTTGAACAAAAGGTCACAATTGTGATTTGGCAGTTCACTGTCTTCATGTCTGAGTCTAAAGAAGTTTAAAAATTATAGTCAGTCCCTCCAAAATTCCCACTCTCATTTCCTTCAATATCTTTGGATACATCTCATTTGGTCCTGGTGCCTTAAGTTCTTGACCCTTAACCAATACCTCCTCACTTTCAATTTTGGACCATCCGAGTAGTCTTTCTCCATCAGCGTGACCTTGGTAGCATCTGCTTCCAGGACATGTGCAAAGTATTCAGTTAATACCTCAGTCATGCCCCAGCATGTATTGTTCTCCTTTTTATTTCTTCATTGACCTACTACTATTTTTACCACCCTTTTACATCTGATATGCTGAAAGAAGATTTGGGGATTCATTCTTACTAGCTGTCAGACTCTTATTGTAATCAATTGCTTTCCTTTTGCTTTTTCATTTCCTTTCTAAACATTTGATATCCAGATTTGTTTTTGATTCTATTTTCCACTTGACATGTATCATAGAACAATTTTCCTCATTTATCTTCACTTGATTTCTTTTTTCATCCTGGTACCTCTCTATTTTTCCTACCTTTCTTGCCCTACAGGGCAACATGGTGGCTCAGTGGTTAGTACTGCTGCCTCACAGCAGTACTATTCCATCTTCGGGCCACTGTCTATGTGGAGATTGCACACTCTCCCCATGACAATGTGAGTTTTCTACAGGTACACTGGTTTCCTCCCACAGTCCAAATATGTGTAGGTTAGGTGGATTGGCCATGCCAAATTGTCCATAGTGTCCAGGGATGTGCAGGCTAGGTGGATTAGCCATGGGAAATTTAGGATTACAGGATGGGTGGGATGATCTTCAGAGGGTCAGTGCAGACTTGATGGACTGAATAGTCTTCTTCCATTGTAGGGATTCTATGATTTCTGTTTTTAAGGGACTATATCTTTATATTGGCTAAACCATCTCTTTTTTGAAGGTAGTCCCATTGTTTGACTTCAGTTCTTCCCAGCAACCTTAGGTGCCAGTCTACTAGAGTTGCGTAGAGTAGATTAGATTTTATTTGTCATTTCTACCATATACAACTGATACAGTAAAAAGCAAGACAGTGTTCCTCCAGGGCCATGATGCTACATGGACAGCACAAACTACACAATAATACAAAGAGCGGCATAAAATCATAAGAAGTGCAAAACAAACAAATTACAGTGTAATAATAAAATGATAATTCATAGGCATTGTTCAAGCAGCAATTTCAAGTCATGCAAAGAATTTCAGATGGAAAAGAGTCTGTGTTACTCTGCATTATTCATTACTCTTCCCATCAATACTCTAAACCTCATAGTGCAGTAATCAATCTTCTAAATGCTCTCCCAATGACATTTGAGCTACTTTTCTCACCTACATCATTGGTGCTCTGATGCTGCTCTGTGACATCATTTACTCTGGCACTGTAGATTTTGGGATCAGGTTTACTTCCCCAGCTATGTCTGATTTTTCCCTGAATTAATGGTTCTTCCTTCCCTCCTTTCCAGCTGAGCTACATGCAGTGCCATGGGTTTGGTTCTTGCTGCACTCTGAAAGGCACCATTACTTTCACCAGTCTCCAGAATGAAGAATTGATTAGTGAGCACACTTTTCTCTGGGGAGTCCTGCATTACCCTGCCTGGTTCTCCCGGACTGTCTGGGAATTATTCATTCCCTCTTTGCCCACATGTTCCTACCTTGCAATGGGATCACCTCCCTAACTGTGCTTCCACTCGAGCTCTGAAACCCAGAGCTCATGTTTCTGCCACTTTCTGCACAGAGCACATCTAGGTCATGTGATTTGTCAACAACTCTCTGAATGTCACAGGCTTGACATTCCACATAGCCGAGCTGTCCAGACATAACCTAAACTTACTTTTGAAATACTTACCAAAAGTTGGAGTTTTGAAAGTGGAAAGTAGAACTGTTCACCTTTTCTCATCAATCAGCTCTTTCTCATGTGCTGAAAAATTGATAGTTTAAGGTAAGGGGAGGAACCAATTCATATAACCAAAATTTTAAAAAAGTGCACCTCCTTCCAGTTCTTTGTGATCTTCTTTGGTTATCTCAGTTGGCTGGAAGTGGGTTTGTAACACAGAGTGATACGAATGACGCTGGCTCACTTCTGACACCCACTGAGATTACTGTGAAGGGTTCAGCTTCTCCAACTTCTCCTTTGCATGCTGATCCTCAGGTTAAACCACCACCAGTTGCTTTCATGTAAAGAGGGAGAAGCCTTATGATCCAGTAGAATTAAAGAGACTTTACCTTTACTGCATTATTTTAATTAGAAACTGAATTGGATCAATCATATAAATACTACGGATACATAAACAAGTCAGAGTTGGGAGATTGCCATGTGTAGCACACCTCCAGAGTTTCCAAAGTCTGTCCACTATTTACAAGACACAAGTCATGACCCAAATAGCATTGTGTGGATGGGTATCATTCAAGACGTTTGACACCAACCAGGACAAAGTAATCCACTTGAATGGTGCTGCATCCTCTCATTCAATGTCCACTCTCTTTATCACCGATGCACAGAGATCGCAATATGTAGCAACTTGAAGGTACATTGCAGCAACTCACCCAAACTTCTCCAACAGTATCTTCCGAGGCTGCAATTTCTGCTGTTTAGATGAACAAGGGTAGGATAAGAATGGGAGCATGACCATCTGCAAGGTCTCCCCCCTCAGCCAAGTTTCACACCAACTAATTTGAAACTTCGCATTGATTTGGACTTCTCACAATTCCTTCAGTGCTGCGGAGTCAAAATCTCTGAAATTTCCTCAATTGGCAGCATTGTGGGAGACCTTGCACTGCAAGGATGACCGCGGTCCATTTCCACCTTGGTTAGGGCAATTAGATAGTTACAACAAATGCTGTTCTAGCCAGCAACACTTCTCTGAACAACTGCTTTGGTGTTTGATTTCCATGGTTTCATAATTCTCTACCCTGCTGTCATTTTTCTGAGACACATTTTCAGCAATTTGGTTGAATCAAAGCATCTCTGTGCTCAGAAGTGGTGCAGATGAAGGGGGATGAGTGAGGATGTGTTCTGGTGTTGCAGTGGGGCAGTCAAACTGTGCTTGGGTGAGTAGATCTCTACTTTGCATTAATTGAACGTTAGTGCTCTGAAAGATGTCAATTATTATTTTCAGACAGATAACCTGATAGTTGGGACATAGTTACTGGCATAGTTGAGATACTACTAGAGTAGAAACCTAAAACCCTGAAGCTAATGCTCTGGAGACATGATTTCAACTTCACTGTGATAACGATCATGAAACCCTTTTTGGTTGTTCTCGGAGCAAAAAAATAACTGCTTTGTTAATGCCCTTTGTCTCTTTCTGGTCAGGGAATCTGCCCTCATTACCCTGGTCTGGTCTACATGTGACACCAGACTCACAGCAATTTCATTGACATAGCAATACACTTAATGTTAGGGTACTGGGGAGCATTGCCGAACAAAGAAACCTAAAAGGTTGCCAGTTCATAATTCCTTGATAAGGAAGCCAAGGTGAAGAAGTCATTTGGTACACTGGCCTTTAATAGTCAGTGCACTCAGTTTAGGAGTTAGAATGTCATGTTGCAGCTGTACAAGAAATTGGTTTGGCCACTTTTGGAATACTGCATTCAATTCTGATCTCCCTGCTATAGGAATGATGTGTTAAGCTTGAGAGAGTGCAGAAAAGATTTCTAAGGATATTGATAGGGTTGGAGGCATTGGAGGTTGATGGGTGACCTGATAGAAGTTTATAAAAGTCGTGAGGGGCCTGGATGTAAAAGGGACTTAAAGGGCACTTTTTCATGCAGTGGCTGGTGCATGTACGAAATGAGCTGCAAGAGGAAATTGTGGAAGCTGGTACAATTGCAATATTGAAAACACATCTGGATGAATATACGAATAAGAAGGATTTAGTGGAACATGGGCACACAGGGTGGCTATGGCCTAGTAGTATTATCCCTGGGCTTTTAATCTTGACACCCAGATAACATTCTGGGTACCCAGGTTCAAATCCCATCACTGCAAAAGGTGGAATTTAAATTCAATTTTAAAAAACTAGAATTAAGAGTCTAATGGTAACTATGAATCTATTGTCAACTGTTGGAAAAACCTATCTTGTTCACTAATGTCCTGTCAGGAAGGAAACTGCCACTTTTACTTGGTTTGGCCTCGATGTGATTCCAGAACCACAGCAATGTAGTTGATTCTTAACTGCCCTCTGGGCAATTAGGGATGGACAATAAATGCTGCCTAGCCAGTGACTCCCTCAACCCATGAATGAATAAAGATAAAAATTTTGGCTAATGGGGCTAGATTAATTTAGGATATCTGGTTGACATGGATGAGCTGGATTGAAGAATCTGTTCCCATGCTGTACAAGTCTAAGAGGTTATGACTCTTAGGCTCTCTGACATGTCCCTAGCAAGCCACTCAATTCAGATACAATAAAGAATGGGTAACAAATACTGGCATTGCTAGCAACACTCATGAATTAAGGAAAGGAGTTTGTTGATTGTGAAATTGTGATGACAGATGGATTGAGGATTTTGTTAGAGAGAGTCTGAAGATGGTAGTTTGGAAGTGAAGGCTTTCAGGCCAATAAGAGTGAGTGGCTTGCAATAGAAATGAAATGAAAGTAGACAGTAAGTAAAATGTTGGAATTTGATTGAGGAAGCAGAATCCAGACTCAGGAAAAAAATGAGCCGGACAGGATAGCAGTGTAGGAGAAAATGAGTGGGATAAGCCATCAGGAATATGGTAGGAGAAAGTGAGGACTGCAGATGCTGGAGATCAGAGCTGAAAACTGTGTTGCTGGAAAAGCGCAGCAGGTCAGGCAGCATCCAAGGAGCAGGAGAATTGACGTTTCAGGCGTAAACCCTTCTTCAGGAAGAAGGGCTTATGCCCGAAACATCGATTCTCCTGCTCTTTGGATGCTGCCTAATCAGGAATATGGTGCCAGGCTAAAGAGGCAGTTTACCTCCATGGGGTAAAAAAGACAAGTTTGCTGAACAAGTGTGGAAACAGACTCAGTCACTTGTTGCGAGAGCTGAGAGGATGGAAAGAAACATTTTGTGGTTGGAGAAAAAGTACCAGGTTGTTTTGTTTTAGTTAATCCCCAGAACATCATCCTCCTGATCATCAGCAAAGTCTCTGAACAGGATGACCCTTCAGATAGCACATGACTGGGTGGAAGTGAGAAGTCAGTATCGACAATTAATATTACTCATTCAATTATGGGATGCAAATGTTACTGGTCGTGCAAGCATAGACCACCCTCACTTAGTTACCCCTGAGAAGGTGTTGATAAGCTGCCTTCTTGAACCCATGTGCTGTATGTAGACCCACAGTGTCAAATGGCTATATATTTTCAAGTCAGGATGGCTAGTAATAGAGTCATAGAGATGTACATCATGGAAACAGATGCTTAGGTCCAACTTGTCCATGCCGACCAATCTAGTCCCACCTGCCAGCACCTGGCCCCTATCCCTCCAAACTCTTCCTATTCACATGCCTTTTAAATCCACCACTACCTCTGGCAGCTCATTCCATACACGTACCACCTCTGTGTGAAAATGTTGCCTCTTAGGTCTCTTTTATATCTTTCCCCTCTCACCCGAAACCTAAGGCCTCTAGTTCTGGACTCTCCCACCGCAGGGAAGAGACTTTGTCTATTTATCCTATCCATGTCCCTCATGATTCTATAAACCTCTATAAGGTCACCCCTCAGCCTCTGAAGCTCCTGGGAAAACAGCCCCAGCCTATTCGACCTCTCCCGATAGCTCAAATCCTCCAAGCCTGGCAACATCCTTATAAGTCTTTTCTGAACTCTTTTCAAATTTCACAACATCTATCCGATGGGAAGGAGACCAGAATTGCACGTAATATTCCAACAGTGGCCTAACCAATGTCCTGTACAGCCACAACATAACTTCCAACTCCTGTACTTAAGGGTTTATGCCCGAATCGTCAATTCTTCTGCTCCTTGGATGCTGCCTGACCTGCTGTGCTTTTCCAGCAACACATTTTTCAGCTTCTGTACTCAATACTCTGACCAATAAAGGAAAGCATACCAAACACCTTCTTCACTATCCTATCTACCTGCAACTCTACTTTCAAGGAGCTCTGAACCTGCACTCTAAAGTCTCTTTGTTCAGCAACACACTCTAGGACCTAACCATTTTCTGTGTAAATCCTGCTAAGATTTGCTTTCCCAACATGCAGCACCTTGCATTTATCTAAATTAAACTCCATCTGTCACTTCTCAGACCATTGGCCCATCTGATCAAGATCCTGTTGCAATCTGAGATCACCTTCTTCGCTGTCCAAAACTTACTAAGCATACCTTTTATGCCCACATCCAAATCTTCCATGTCCTTTCCCACAGTAAACACTGATGCAAAATACTCGTTTAGTATCTCCCCCATCTCCTGCAGCTCCACACAAAGGCTACCTTGTTCATCTTTGAGGGGCCCTATTCTATCCCTAGTTACCCTTTTGTCCTTAATGTATTTGTAAAAACCTTTTGGATTATCCTTAACTCTATTTGCCAAAGCTATGTCATACCCCCCTTTGCCCTCCTGATTTCCCTCTTAAGTATATCCTGACTGCATTTATCCTCTTCTAAGGATTCATTTGATCTATCTTGTCTATACCTGACATATGCTTCCTTCTTTTTCTTAATCAAACTCTCAATTTCTTTAGTCATCCAGCATTCCCTACACCTACCAGCCTTTCTTTCACCCTAAGAGGAATATACTGTCTCTCGTTATCTCATTTCTGAAGGCTTTCCATTTTCCAGCCATCTCTTTATCTGCAAACATCTGCCTCCAATCAGCTTTTGAAAGTTCTTGCCTAATTTTATCAAAATTATCCTTCCTCCAATTTAGAACTTCAACTTTTAGATCTGGTTTATCCTTTTCCATCACTATTTTAAAACTAATAGAATTATGGTCGCTGGCCCCAAAGTGGTCCCCCACTGACACCTCAATCACCTGCCCTGCCTTATTTCCCAAGAGTTTTGCATGTTCTCTAGTAGGTACATCTACATATTGAATCAGAAAATTGTCTTGTACACACTTGACAAATTCCTCACCATCCAAGCCCTTAACACTATGGCAGTCCCAGAGTATGTTTGGAAAGTTAAAATCTCCTTTCATAACAACCCTATTTTTTTTACAGATAACTGAGATCTCCTTACAAATTTGTTTCTCAATTTCCCGCTAACTATTAGGGGGTCTATAATACAATCCCAATAAGGTGATTATCCTTTTCCTATTTCCCAGTTCCACCCAAATTACTTCCCTGGATGTATTTCCCGGAATATCCTCCCTCAGCACAGCTGTAATGTTCTCCCTTCTCAAAAACGCCACACCCACTTCTCTCTTGCATCCTTTTCTATCCTTCCAGTAATATTTGTATCCTGGAACATTAAGCTGCCAGTCCTTCCCATCCCTGGGCCATGTTTTTGTAACTGCTATGATATCCCAGTCCTTTGATCATAACCATGCCCCTCAATTCATCTGCCTTCCCTGTTAGGCCTCTTGCATTGAAATAAATGCAGTTTAATTTATCAGTCCTCCCTTGTTCTCTGCTTTGTCCCTGCCTGCCCTGACTTTTTGACTCGCTTCTTTTCTCACCTGTCTCAGATTGATCTCCTTTCTCACTATCCCCTGGATCCTACCCCCCTCACATTAATAGTTTAAATCCCCTTGAACAGCTCTAGCAAACCTCCCTGCCAGTATATTAGTCCCCTTCCAATTCAGGTGCAATCTGTCCTTCTTGTACAGGTCACTTCTACCCCACAGAAGATCCCAATGATCCAAAAATGTGAATCCTTCTCCCATACACCAGCTCCTCAGCCATCTGCTCTTTCCTCCTATTCCTACCCTCACTAGCTAGCAGCACCGGCCAGTTGAGAATTTCTCCCTGATTCCTATTGACTCCAGGTTTGTCAATAGGTATTATACTAAAGAGTTAAACAATCAATCAAATATTCCAAACCTCTCAACAAATAGAGATTCATTGAGAAAGAAACTTTATGACAGAATGCATAATTATGGCTAACTAAAAGAGTTAAAAAATGATATCAACTGAAAGAAAGAGCATATGCTACTGCAAAGGTTATTGGTAGGCTAGAAAGATGTGAATATATTAGAAATGTGTAAAGAATAATGAACAAAATTTAAATGGTGAAATTAGAATATTAGATAAAACTAGCCAAACATATAAAAACATCAGCAAGAACATTTTCAAGTATATAAAAGGAAGCCAGTAGTTATAGTGAATGTCTGTGCCTTGAGGGTAGGAATGGAGGACTAATGGTGAGAAATAGGGAAAGGAAGAGATTTTGAACTAATATTTTCCATCTATCTTCACAAGTAAGAGTACTGTGAAAGTAGTAGAAACTCAAAGGACAAAACAGAAGGGAGGACTTAAAAGAAGTTTTATAACTGGACAGAAAATGTACTGAATAGCTAATTGAATGCTAACATTAACATAATAACCTGCACATTCTGCTTTCAGAATAAATGGATACAGAGATATTGGGTTCATTTGTTACGGGCTTCCAATATTCCACAATGCTAGAAAAGTGCCAGCCTTGGAAGTTGCAAATGTAACACACCTATTCAAGAAAGGAGAGAGATGAAATCAGAAAATTATGCATGGAATATTTCCATTTTCAGTTCATGTGTTTTGACAGTACAGATACATGGTATCTGATCAGCCATGGCTCAGAGTGACTTTTCTCATGAAATCCTCCACTCTTCATCTTATTAATTATGCAGCCAGGCTCTTGGGTAAACTTCTAGGGAATTGCATGGACAGAAATGCAGAAGATCTTGGCCCTGCTCGGAATTCCAGTGTTCATGCTATGGGTGCCTTATCTAAAACCCAGCTGTAATTACTTAAGGCTCCGTAAGTCAGAGATTGCCCCTCACACTGTGGTGTTTGACTGTTAGCACTGGGGATATGGCTCAGAGAAAAGGAAAGATAGCTCCCTACTTTATGACAGGTCACTGGATATCTTGATAAATAAGGTGGCTGAAAAGAGTACAGTCTTTATTCCACACATAGTCAGCCTGGACCCAAATTGCAGAAGGGTGATTGCTCTATCCAGGGTGAAGCAGAATGTCAGCAGTGTAGGAAGAAGGTCAATGATCTTCTGTGCTCCATGAAGGAAAATAGTACCATCTTATTTCTGCTACATAATGCTCAAAAGACCATGACTCAATCAAACTCTGACATCATGTACACTTCTCACCAAGCTATATGTACAACTCTCACTATTGCATGCATCATGCCTACTCAATGGCTCGCAGACACTTTATCCTTACATATTACTAATCCTCTGTGCCCTCATTCAAGGGAGATTGTTCACCACCTGTCCTGCTTATGTATTATGGCTAAACACTCCCTAATTCATTGTCATCACATTCATTTCCTTGGTCTCATTGTAGGAAATACAGCATTAACCCCACTCGCCCACCCTGGAATAATATCTGTACACAACTGCAACTGACCTACCTGTAATCCCTGGACTGGTTGCACTTGACCTGCAGAATTAACCATGATCTAATTCCTGGATTGTCAAGCTATAGATACCCAGAGTCTGATGGGACTAAGTGCCTTACTTACCATGATCAATCCCCTTGACTGGAATCAGATGATCTCCCTGACTGACTGTATGTAATGATACCTCCAGACTGGTTGCAGTTACCCTGCACCCCAGTAAGGACGCCTCCCTTTCAGACAAGGCACATGCTTGAAACCTAAGCTGTGTGTTTGCCACATAAACCTATAAGCATGCTGCAGGTCGAGTGTTAATGGAACATGGTGCCACACAACCACATGGCAACCCCTTTGGCAGTATAAGCGGCTGCCTCTCCCTCTGTGCTGGAGAGTAATGCTTGCCACAGAGGGCAGGCAGCCTGTAACTGAGCATTAAAAACCTTGCACACGAAGAATGCAGGGATACCTACACTAAATCATTGTTAAGCATGTGAATGCATGCGAAGAAAGCAATGAGAAGGAGAGAGAGTTTCACTGTTTCATAGTAATAGAAGCAGGGGTCGGCCATTTGGCCCATTGAGCCTGCTCTGCTATTCATTAAAATCATGGCTGATATTTCCATCGTCTCAGTTACCCCTACTTGCATTATCCCCAGAACCCTTAATTCCCCTACCATGTAAAAACCCGTCCAACTGTGTCTTGAATATAGCTAATGAAGCTGCTTCTACTGCTTCCTTGGGCAGAGATTTCCATAGATTCACTACTCTCTGGGAAAAGCAGTTCCTCCTCATCTCTGTCCTAAATCTACTCCCCCTAATCTTGAGGCTATGTCCCCTTGTCCTTGTCTAACCCACCAGTGGAAACAACTTGCCTGACTCTATCATATCTATCCCTTTCATAATTTTATATGTTCCTACAAGACCCCCTCTCATTCTTCAAAATTCTAGTGAACACAGTTCTAGGCAGTTCAACCTCTCCTCATAGAGTAACTCTTTGGCAACCCCTAAATAATCAGTGCAGAGAGTGAGTACAAGAATAGAAGCCAAGAGCCATAATATGCATCTTGTGTGGATACATGAGATATGCATGGGTTGTCCCTACACACAAAATGACACGGCAGAAGTATACAGCCTGGCGTCCCTCAGTTCCAAGGTAAAACATTGAAAGAATAACGTAGTGGCTGAGTTGATTTGAGAACAGGCATTATGATGTAGTGATGATAGGTTTTTGCTTTTGCCAAAGTGTACGGACAAAGTATGTTGTCAATGGAGCATGAATGCATATTGTTATGTAGAAGCAATTGGGTTCTGGGTGGGATAAGATTTTGCTGAGCTGAAGCTATCGCTTGCCCACTCTGATTTAGATTTCAGGAACTTATCCCAGCTATTTTCTTGGGAAAGTAGAGAAGAATTAGATGTGGTGTCTAAATAAGGTGAGTTGGGCTATTAATTAAATGCAAGTGCACGAAAATAAGGCATCTGTTGCTCAAGTGCAAGATTCTGAAATCACTATTTATAGTTGGAGGGAAAAATTGCCAAACTTTATTCTCAATGTTGACATTTTCATTTTTGTTTTGTCACAGGGTATATCCAGATTTTTCACTATTATTCATGCCATGCCAGCATGGGAAAATTCCACAGCTAAGTCAATTTGTTTAGCATCTATCATTAGGGAAATACTCAAATTTATTATTAATAAAGCACTAATAGGATATTTAGGCAATCATCATACAATCATAGAGTCACAGAGATGTACAGCATGATCCAACTCATCCATGCTGACCAGATATGCTAAATTAATCCAGTCCCATTTGTCAGCATTTGGCCCATATCCCTCTAAATCCTATGGATTCATATACCCATCCAGATGCCTTTTAAATGCTGCAATTCTACCAGCCTCCACCACTTCCTTTGGAAGCCCAATCCATACATGTACGACCCTTTCCATGAAAAAGTTGCCCAATAGGTCCTTTTAAAAACTGTCTCCTCTCCCCTTAAACCTATGCTCCCTAGTTTTGGACTCCCCTGCCCTGGGAGAAGACCTTGGTTATTCATCCGATCCATTACCGCCTTTTTATAAACTTCTGTAAAGTCACCCCTCAGCTTCCGAAGCACCAGGGAAAATAGCCCCAGCCTATACAGCCTCTCCCTATAGCTCAAACCCTCCAACACTGGCAACACCCTTGTAAATCTTTTCTGAACTGTTTCAAACTTCACAGCATCCTTCCTCTAGCAGGAAGACGAGAATTGAATGCAATATACCAAAAGTGGCCTAACCAATGTCCTGTAGAGCCTCAACATGACCTCCCAATTCCTATCCTCAAAGCACTGACCTATAAAGGCAAGCATACCAAATGCCCTTTTTACTATCCTGACTACCTGCACCTCCACTTTCAAGTAACTTTGAGCCTACATCCTAGGGTCACTTTGTTCAGCAACGCTCCCCAGGATCTTACCATTATGTGTATAAGTCCAGTCCTGATTTGACTTTCCAAAACGCAGAACCTCACCTTTATTGAAATTAAACTCCATCTGCCATTGCTCAGCCCATTGGCCCATCTGATCAAGATCCTGTTGTACTCTGAGTTAACCTTCTTTGCTTTTCAAAACTCCACCAACTTTGCTGTCATCTAAGAGCTTACTTACCATATCTCCTATATTCACATCGAAATCGTGATGTGGAGGTGCTGGTGTTTATATAAATGATGAAAAACAGTGGATCCAGCACTGATTTTGAGGCACACTGCTGGCGAGAGGCCTCCAGTCTGAAAAGCAGTCCTCCTCCACCACCCTCTGTCTCCTTCCTTTGGGCCAGTTCTGTATCAAAATGGTTAGCACTCCCTGTATTCCATATGATCTAACTTTGATAATCAGTTCAACCTTGTTGAACACCTTACTGAAGTCCATATGTATATCACATCCACCACTCTGCCTTCATCAATTCTGTTTGTTAATTCTTCAAAAAAAAGCTCAATCAAATTAGTGAGACACGATCCCCCATGCACAAAACCATGTTGACTGTCTCCAATCAGTTCTTGCCTTCTCAAATACATGTAAATGCTATCCCTCAGGATCACTTCCAACAACGTGCCCACCACTGATATCAGATTCACTGATATCAGATATCTCAACAAGGGGCCCAGCAATAACACCCCTAGCTTTCCGCAAGGTTCTAGGGTACACCTGATCAGGTCCCAGGGATTTATCCACTTTTATGCACTTTAAGATATCCAGCACCTAATTTTCAAAATGTCGATATTTGTTTCCCCATGTTCTATATAGAATCAGAGAATGCCTGCAGTGTGGAAACAGGCCATTAGGCCCAACAAGTCTACACTGATCCTCTGAAGAGTATCTCACTCAGTTATGCTACATTTCCCTTAATTAATAAACCTAACCTACACACCTTTGAACACTATGGGCAATTTAGCATGGCCAGTTCACCTAACCTGCACATCATTGGATTGTGGGAGGAAGCCAGAGCACACGAAGGAATCCCACGCAGATACTGGGAGAATGCACAATCTCCTCACAGACTGGAATTGAACCCGAGTCCCTGGTGCTGTGAGGCAGCAATGCTAACCACTGAGTCTTCAATATCCTACTCCACAGTAAACACTGATGCAGCATACTCATTTACTATCTCCCCATCACCTATATTTCCTGAAAATCAGCAAACTCTAATTTTAAGTTGATCCCAAATTTTTTTGTGGATTCCCTCTCCAGTCTCTTACCAACCTCATTAAGTTATTAACTACCTTTTAAAGTAATGTTTCAGTCATTTTCATTCTGAACCTGAGAGGAAACAACCTCAGTGCAACCTTTCCTCCATACCAATTATTCAGGTATGATTTAACCACAATGTCAGACCATTAAGCATAACTTCAATTTTCTTGAATACCAGACCCATTGAGACTTATTTCTAACATTTTAGTAGTTTTTCTGTTTTATTTTTTGAACATGTATGTTATATCCATTCTTGGCATGTGCCCATTCATTTCTCAGCTGGCAGTTATTGTCCATTCATAATGGCTATTGGTACTGAATCACCTAATTGAGCTGCTGCAGTGGTTTGGGTGCAGATACACTGACAGTGATATCTGACTGAACTTTGTGCAGGAACCTAATTTTCTGCTCCAGCACAGGCTCTAGAATTTTTGCTCTTACTGCATTCTTGAAATGATGAGACCCAAAGGACTTGTGAGTTTGTACAATGTTAACCATAAATCTTTCAGTATCAGTGGAGAAATAGTACGACATAAATTAATGGTCTAAATGTGAATAAATTACCTTGACTTGAAGACCTGTATCCGATACAGTTTTCAACAAGTTTTGATCATTCAATTTGCATTCCATTGGTCGTACAAAACTTGATAAGTATTGAATGGAGAGACAAATGCCAAAGGTTTTCATCTGACAGTCATCAGCATAAATGCAAGGATGCCAAATTTGGAATGATCACAGCAGACTCAAAAATGGGCCCAAGGCCATCCATTTCAGATCTGAGAAGGGCCTACTCTACTTCCAATTGCCCTAAAAAGGCAAAATATTTCAAAAATCTGAGCAACAGTTTCAGGGATCCATTTCATGTTACAATGCAGTGGCTAAATGTGTAATGTTTTCCAGTAACAAGATGCTGCTGTCCATAAAAAGGGCATTTTGCTGACCATGCAATTAAATAAATTCAGACATGAATTTCCATGTTGTTGCAATGCCAACTATGTAGGTCATACATTCAAACAATAGGCTGGTTGGATCAAACTCTTTGGTCCTTTGCAACAGGCAGAGTGAAGACTGCACTGTGCCAGCATGTGTTTTACAGCCCAAAGCAAAAGACATATTGTTTGATGTGATCTTGAAACTGGAGGGCATTTGCTGAACAATCCTAAGTGTACTAACTGCTAACTACAGATCAACTTAAGGTATTCATTTCAGATTGTAATGTGACTCCCACACACTTGCTAGAAGTGACTTATGGAGCAACCCATTTTGTGCAAACCAAAGGAATGGTTTAAATATTGAAACTTTCTTAAATTGCCCAGGATCATGGGGATTTTATCTTTCTCTGTTGCTTTCTTATTCCACGTCTCAACTAATCTGAGTTGACTTGCTGACCAATTCTTTTCTCCTGTAGTATAATTTGAAATTTGTCATTCTTGCATTTGTCCTAGTGAATGCAAGATGAAATGTTTCACCTCCATGTCTTTTAGACACTTTCCAAGAATCAGAATCTTTATAAGGTGTTATGTAAGAAAGGAGGAAGAGAGAAACAATGGAAGATAGGTCCTTTGACATAGCAGCAGTGGACAAATACTGTAATCCAGTTTAGAGTTGTAGGAATGGACACTTAGAAAATCCTCTGAAGAGCACCCATTATTTTTTGAATTGCCAATCTGTTTCAATTTTTCCCAGACTTAATACTGCTCTGTATTTCTTCTCGGTTCCAAGACCAATTTTCCTAGAAAGTGAAGTAGGGTGTAAATTGGTGGGGATTCTCTTAATACTTATGAGTTAGGTGGGGAAGAGGCACAGACATTCTTATGGCACTAGTTGCAGTATGAAAAATTTAAGGGTCCAGTTTGAGTGTAGTGAATGGTTGCATGTTAGTTAATGGTTGCATATTAGTGAATGGGTGAGATTATGAATCGGCAGGATGGAAAGGTGAGTTGGCGGATGCAGTAAGTGTATAAACAGGTTGGGTAGGTGAGTTAAATGGGTAGGTATCTGTGGTGTTTGAGGAAGAAGGTGGGGGTGGTGTGGTTGGGTGGGCTGAGTTGATCGGTAGTTTTGCTTGCAATTGGGTGAGTCGATATGTGGTTCTGGTAGTAGGTTGATACGCCAGGTAGATAAGGTGGTAGGTAGGTGAGGTGATACTTCTGTAGGGTGGAAGGTAAATAAGGGGTAAGTGAGTAGGTAGATGAAATAGTAAATGTGTCAGAGATATTAAGCTTGGACCTGGGAGGTTGTCGTGTTGGAGGGCAGGTAGTTGTTTGATAAAGGATAGACAGGTCAGCTCAGCACAGGTAATCATGGGTTATATTGAGTGTTCAGGAAGGGTAGGTGATCAGATAAGAGGTCAGTCAGAAAGTTGGTTTGTCTCATGGTCAGTGGTATAGGTCAGGGAGAGCTGCTAGTTGATTGAGGTGAAAGTGAGGACTGCAGATGCTGGAGATCAGAGTCAAGATTAGAGTGGTGCTGGAAAAGCACAGCAGGTCAGGCAGCATCCGAGGAGCAGGAAAATTGATGTTTTGGCCAGGAGCCCCTCATCAGTAATGATTCATTCCTGATGAAGGGCTCCTGCCCAAAACATTGATTTTCCTGCTCCTCGGATGCTGGCTGACCTGCTGTGCTTTTCCAGCACCATTCTAGCCTTGACTCTGCTAGTTGGTTGAGTTCAGTGATGGTTCATTGAGGAATCAGAGGTGGTAGTTACAGTGGTGTGGAGGCATTTGGATATCAGGGATAAAAGGAAGTGATGTACATGTGGGATTGGGGTTGTAGTTCATGTGTTGCTGGGGTTGTTGTGTGCCAGAAACTAATCAGCTTCTAACAGTGGTTAGGAGGTAATTTGGTGTCAATGGTAGGGTGGGATGCAGGTTTAATGACTACTCAGGGGTCAGGATAGGTAGTCATGGTGTCAAAAGGGAAATCAATGGTTCAGTATTAGTGAATGGGATTTACAGAGTTATATAGCATGGAAACAAATCCATTCAACTTGTCCATGCTGACCAGGTTTCTCAAACTAAATTAGTCCCATTTGCCTGCATTTGGCCCATATCCCTCTAAAACCTTTCTATTCATGCACCTGTCCAAATGTCTTTTAAATGTTCTAACTGTAACTGCACCCACCACTTCCTCTGGCAAAACGTTCCACATAAGAACCACCCTCTATGTGGAAAAAGTTACCCCTCAGGTTCCTTTTAAGTTTTTCTCTTCTCACCTTAAAAACATACCTTCTGGTTCTGAACTCCCTTACCTTAGGGACAAGATCTATTTAAGGATGTAAGTTTGCTCGCTGAGCTGGAAAGTTCATTTTCAGACATCTTGTCACTATACCAAGTAACATCATCAGCGAGCCTTCGGTGAAGCACTGGTGATATGACCCACTTTTTATTTATGTGTTTAGGTTTCCTTGAGTTGGTGATGGCATTTTTTGTGGCGATGTCATTTCCTGTTCCTTTTCTCAGAGGATGGTAAATGGGGTTCAAGTCAGTGTGTTCATTGATAAAGCTTTGGCTGGAGTGCCACACTGCTAGGAATTCTCGTGTGTGTCTCTGTTTGGCTTGCCCTAGAGTGGATGTGTTGTCTCAGCTGAAGTGGTGTCCTTCCTCATCTGTATGTAAAGATACTAGTGAGAGTGGGTCATGTGTTTTTGTGGCTAGTTGATATTCATGTATCCTGGTAGCTAGTTTTCTAGCCTGGTCATCCAATGTAGTGTTTGTTACAGTTCTTGCAAGGTATTTTTTAACTGACATAAGTTTTACTTGTTGTCTGTAAAGGGTATTTCAAGTTCATTAGCTGCTGTTTTAGTGTGTTGGTGGGTTTGTGGGCTACCAGGACGTCAAGAGGTCTGAGTAGTCTGGCAGTCATTTCCATGATGTCTTTGATGTAGGGGAGAGTGGCTCGGGTTTTTGAATGCGTTTTGTCTGCTTGTTTGGATTTGTTGCTGAGAAATCAGCAGTCTGTGTTCATTGGGTACCCATTCTTTTTGAATACACTGTATAGGTGTTTCTCCTCTGCTCATCGTAGTTCCTCTGTGCTGCAGTGTGTGGTGGCTCATTGAAATAATGTTTCAATGCAGTGGCTGTAGTTCAGTATTTGGTCTGTATGTGTTGTTTTCCTATAGACGCTGGTTTGAAGTTCCCCATTGGCTGTTCACTCTACTACAACTCTAGGAATGGCAGTTTGTTGTTGTTTTCCTCCCCTTGAGTGAATTTTATGCCAGTGAGGGTATTATTCATGGTCTTGAATGTTGCCTCTAATTTGTTTCATTTAGTGGTGACAAAGGTGTCATCCACATAGCAGACCCAAAGTTTGGGTTGGGAGTTGGCAGAGCTGTTTGTTCGAGTCTCTGCATTACTGCCTCTGCTAAGAACCCTGATATCGGAGATCCCATGGGTGTCCTGTTGGTTTGTATGTAGGTTTTGCTGTTGAAGGTGAAGTGGGTGGTAAGACATAGATCCATTAGCTTGACCATATTGTCCTTATCGTCAAGCGGTGTGTACCACCCGTGCTTCACCAGAGGCTCACTGATGATGTTACCTAGTATGTTGATAAAACGTCTGAAGATAAACCTTCCAGCGCAGTGAGCAAACTTACATCTAGAACCTCAACCTGAGTGACAAATCTTCTTAAAACTCACTAAGACATATTTGACTCTGCAGTTACCCAGGAGTTAGATTAAATATTTTCTGCCTAACATTTCCTGGGTAACATTCCATGTAATAACATCAGAATTGCTTGAAGCCTCTGAGTCTAGCTCAGAGAGATTTATGGGGTGGACCCCAGGGAGCAGGAGAATTGCCCAATGAAAATTAAAATAAAACAGACAATTCCCATGGAGATTAGCATATATGAATTGCTGGAGCTGAAAGATTTGGCACATCATATACTATTTGAAAGTCAGCCCAAATTGATGAAAAGAAAATCAGATTCAAAAACTGTGTTAGAGATTTTAGTGATGCAACCTACAACCTGGTTAAGGGGAATGAAGGAGTTAAGTGGTTGTAGTGCATTTGGAATTTCAAAGGAAATTCACCAAGGTGTTACTCAAAAGCTTGTTACACAAAATTAGAATGTAGGGCTAGGATGAAGTATTACTGTGGACAGAGGATTGATTAATTGGCAGAAAATAGAGAGTAGGAACAAACAAGACCATTCTAAAATGGCAGATTGTATCTCATAGAATACCACAAAGATCAACATTTCTACTCCAGTTATTTTTAATTTATAAGAATGATTTTGATGAGGGGAATGCAGGAACATAACCATCTGTTGCTACAAAGTTAGGTAGGACCATAAGACCATAAAACTATAAGACATAGGAATGGAAGCAAGTCCATTTGGCCCATCAAGCCCACTCTGCCATTTAGTCATGGCTGATGCGTGCTTGAATTCCATTTACCCGCACTCTCCCCGTAGCCCTTAATTCCTTGCGAGGTCAAGAATTTATCAATCTCTGCCTTGAAGGCACCCAACATCCCGGCCTCCACTGTGCTCTGTGGCAATGAATTCCACAGGCCCACCACTCTCAGGCTGAAGAAATGTCTCCTTATTTCCATTCTAAATTGACCCTCTCTAAGTTTAAGGCGATGCCCACGGGTCCTAGTCTCCCCGCCTAATGGAAACAACTTCCTAGCGTCCACCCTTTCTAAACCATGCATTATCTTGTACGTTTCTATTAGATCTCCCCTCAACCTTCTAAACTCTAATGAATACAATCCTAGGATCACCAGCCAATCATCATGGAAGGTACACTTAGGTGGTGTTAGGGGGCAATTAATCAAAGAAAGCTTTTGGAACGATGAGAGATTGGAAATTATTTGTATTTAGATCGTCTTGACTACTCTATATAAATGACTAAACATTCAGTTAGTTCCCAGGATAAAGAGATTCTCCTTCAGGAAAGATTAAGTAGTCTAGGCCCATATTTCCTTGTGTTCAGAAGGACGGCAGATAGTCTAATTGAAATAGCTAAAATTCCTGAGATATTTAGCAAAGTGGATATTGATTTTGTTCATTGTGGGGATTCTCACAGGGTCACAATCTCAGACTGAGCTCTTCGTCATTTAGTTCCGTGATAGTTCTGTGGAGAGCTGTGAATCTTTGCAATACTCTGCCGCAGCAAGCTATAGTTGCCCAATCTGAGTATATTGAAGACAGAAGTCAATAAAGCCTTTCACTAATAAGGTAACAAGTAAGGTATTGAGGAGTGCGCAGTTCCAGTAGAATTTAGCCATTAGATTACTAGATGGTAGAACAGGCAAATGGCCGACCCCAACTCGTGTGTTAAAATGTTTTGACACCCCTCACTCCGTATTAAATACCTGTTGGACTCAGCATCCAAACAGGTGGTGGATATTTGATCAGAAATTTGCGCAATAACCCTGGAATGCACGTTCGAAAATGCTGCAAGATGCAGACTGGGCAATTCTGCTTCTTAGATTCCCGCTAACCCCAATGTCGGACAACTGCCGTGACGTTACCATCTGCAGGACACTGTAGCAATCGCCAGTCAATAATTGGCAGGTATGGAAGAAGAGGGAATAACATGAGGGTTCATTGTATTTATAACTGCAATTCCTGTGATATGGCCGGTCGGAACATACTGATACCCACCTTTACACAAAGTCGCCCTGTGTGATTAAAACAAAACACTATCTGGGATTTAGGAGAAACCGATTCTGGGAGTGGCACAGACATTAAATTCAGATCATTGTTGGTTGGAGAGAAACCGTAAATCAATGAGGCTAACAACCCTTCTCATGAGGGAATGCCATCTCAAGCCCAGATAATTGGGCATGCGGCCAAGTTGAAGGCGGAATGGAGGAGGGGTGCGGCAGTCTGTTGAAATTATGGGACAGGGTCCGCTCCTTTTGGTTTGTCATCTCCATTGCGGGAAGTGTGTCGCTCTGGGACAGAATGCCTCGCCACGTCAGGCAGAGTTAAGCCAGAACTGCATCAGGGCAGAACTTGTGTGAACGCCGGTACCAAACCCGAATGAGAGAGAGTGTGAAGCAATGATGCACCAAAGGGCACTATGGTTTGATAGCACGTCCTAAGTGAAGATCGCTCTCAGCACAATGCTGCACCACTAGTTAAAGCATTGGATCCTCTCTTTTATTCTCCCCTCCCCCGAATCTTTGGAAGTGACTCTCGGTCACTTCCAACCCCTCAGATGTAAATCTAGAGGAGTGTGCTATTTATAGAGCAGCTGGCAAAACTATTAGTTTAACACGCTGCCAACCCTAGTTTGCTTGCAATCATTAACCCATTTGAAATAAACAGATTAATGACCGAATCAAAATAGCCATGACTGGAATTTAGTTCAAAAGCATTGACCCCCCCCCCCTCCCCCCGCCCCCCGCACACTAAAAATAACTGAGGACCACTTAAAAGCCATTAATGACAGCTCAGTCGCAAAAAATCAGCCGGGCTTCTGCAGGCGAGGCGACAGGACATTGTCGTAGGGGTAGGGGGAAGAAACGCAGAATTGTCCACTGCATCTTTTGCATTCAGGCAACCAGAATCTCTTGGTGGGACACAGGTCAGCATCCCTGTGACGCTGCAAGGACGCCACAAGCCGGCTTCAAACTGCCGTGTAGAAGGATGAGGTAAATGTGGAGGCAGCACACCGAGTGGAATCCACTGGACTCTCCCTCCGCTGCACGGACTTGTTTTTGTTTTAGCTGGCGATCGAGCGTTGATCGCGTGTGTTGCATCCCTTTTGCCGGCGAGTGTGTTTGCCACGCTTTGACCTGATTTAAAGTAAATAAATGGGGTGGGGGGGTTGCAAAGCAAGGCGAAGATGTCTCTGACTGGACTCTATTTGCCTGAGTCAGGTATGGCCAGTTCCATACCACCCCCTCACTTCTCTCCCACCCCAACGGACTGCTAACTGGTCCAGGCTTGACATCCCTCCATCTCGCTTCCAGATGATCTTGCAACCTATTGAGAGACAAGGCAAAAATCATCGAACCCGTTCTCTTCATTAAAAAAACAAAATGCTGTCCAACTCTGTTTCGGAGCTTAACAGCATGCGCCTAATTTTGTAAGTTTAAGTACACAATGTGCGGCCATCCTGGAGATAAAGTGTTGTACCACCCCACCATCCCCACGCCCCCTCTCCACCCCACCCCCTGCCCAACTTTAACGGGGCAAACCGAAGCCTTAATCCTCCAATTTCTCATTCATGGGAGTAGGAGGAAGGTGTTCCGGGCCGGCGGCGAGCTTTCAATGAGGTGAGTGATCATCAGAGTCAAGCTGCGCAGAAACTGGAGGTGAGTCCTTTTGCCTTTCATTGGGCAAGAAAATGCCATGTCTAAATGTGAGAGCAAAAGAACTTCATAACTTTAAAATATCTTTACAAGCTCACAATGCTTGTCAGCTTGTTATAACAAGGAGAATTCTAGTTTAGGAGCTGACGGACAAAAGATCTTTTCAAATGTAAAGTTTCAGCATTCCACTTTCCTCCGGGTGCTCCCGTTTCCTCCCCCAGTCTAAAGATAGATGTATTGGCCATGCTCAATTGTCCATAGTGTCCAGGGATGTGCAGGTTGGATAGGTTAGCTATGGGGAAATGCATTATAGAAAGATGGTAGGGGATTGGATCTGGGTGAGATGCTTTTCGAAGGGTCGGTATAGACTGGGTGGGGCGAATGGCCTGATTTCCCCATTTCCCCATTCTTATAAGTGTTGTAAGAACTACCTGCTAGGAAGCAGAGTGCTGCCCTTACGTGGTGTTCATGGTCAAACTGCACACCTAACAGGGAGAATAAACTAGTGCTCATTCTGAAATAATTGGGTAAAGCAACTACAACGGAACATTGGCCAAAGGCCACAGGGTGTAAGTTATGGGACCAATATTAAAGCTGAAAGCAATAACTTCACATTTTTTTTACAAATTACTGGAAAACACTCTGCACTGTTCTACCAATGCAATTTTAGCTTGAGATGTGTTAAAAAAAACCAAATGCTTTGCTATCAGTCAAGGATTGCCTGACCAGCAAATATCTTGGTACCTCGAAATGTTGAGCTACGGTTTAAGCGAGCGGAGCTGGCTGGGTTCTTCAGTGTTATTGGTTACCCGATAATCACGGAGATCGAGCACATCCTTTCAACCACTTAATTCCCTTGCCCTTCGGCCAACCTTCACTCTCGCCCTCCCTGCTTCGCCTGTCCTAAACTCCAGGCTCTCTTCCAACGTTAGCAATAACCTGTGCCTGAGACGCAATCAACCCCTCAGTTTTGATCCTCACTGACTGACTCTCAACTGATACTGTCCAAAAACTGCTCTCGATCCCCCTTATCTGGACAAATCACCTCTTGATAGCCCCTAGCCCAATCTTCCTTCTCTTTGCAAAGCGCTTCAACGGAATTTGCTTCCTCAAATTCATGCCGTTGTTTCCCACAACTCACTCCAATCAGGTTTCCAGGGCAATGCTTACAAGTCCATTGTAAGAAGTTGTGACAATGACCAGGATTAACAGCCTTACCTCCTTCTCAATCTGTCCACAGTATACCACCCGATCCCATTCTCTAACTGGATGAGACTGTAATGTTTTATTGGTGTCTGTCCTGCAATGACTCTCTAAATCGCCAACAATGAACATTATAGCTGTATGCGCTCCAACTTCTAGTATCGTGTTTTAATGTCTTATTGTCTGCGCTGCTTTCAGCTCCCTTAGCTCAGTCTCTGAATTCCCTCCCTAAACCACTTCACCCCTTTAAGACAAATGTCTCCTTGTATGTCTTGGTGCCAGAAAGATTTTACACTAAATGACTATTGTTAAGGGCACTGGGACATGTTCACATTAAAGAGCTTGTAAAATCTAAGCCCCAGTTGCTATTGCAGCGCTGGACGAAATGAAAACCATTGCAGTCTATGAATACATCTGACACCTGCTCTGCCTGGTCACAGCATTTTATTGAGTCAGTTATCTTTAGCTCATTATTTAGGATTTTATGACTTGTGGCCGTGCTTGGCTGAGTCGCATTTTTTAACTACAGTAGTCGTACGTAGACATTAAAGGACTAGAATCAGAATCCTACAAAATGGAAACAACATGGGTCCAACTAGTCCACGCCAGCCAGCCCAGACAACCCACTGGTTGCTGCCACCAGGGAGTACAGCCTTCCAGTTGAAATCCAATGATTGTCCAATGCAACTGCAGGTCAAACTTAGACTGAGAATGGCTCTGTCTCATCACCGTGATGTTCACTTTCCAATCACCGCTGAATGCTATAATGCACAACTCACATCTCTCATCCCTCCCTTTTCTGTTATGCATTTTCCTTCTCGCCACAAGTGATGGACGAGGTTCATACAATTAACCTCTAAAGTGCAGAGTGAGGTTGGGGGTGGGCTGGTTTCGCCCTATCACCAAGAGGTACAGGCTTCAGGGTTTAGCACAGAAACATGAGAATAAAAAGCTTCCAACACAATGCGGTGAACTGTCCGAGGTGCTGTCATTCCACTGAAACCACCAAGAAACAAAAGGCTTTTAGGGACTTTCTGTGCTCTCGTTAGTAAAAGGAACAATATCGTTAGTTTACGTGTAAAACACTTTGAAGGTTCCCTGTTGGTGCGGAAGTCACTGGGAAAGTGCAATTTTTTTTATTGATTCCTTCAAAGTGTACTTTCTCTTCGCTTCCATCGTCTCTGCAACCTGCTAGTTGACCGAAACGATACTGCCTTTTTTCTTTCGCTTCTGTGACAAAAGACGCGTTTTATATTTATTCACTCTGTCTACGAAGGATATTACTAGAATATATTACTTATCACACAAGAGGGAAAATGAATAAACTGCGCCTCCATTTGGGGAGAGAGAGACTTCGCCCCTATCTGGTGGTGGTGGTGGTGGTGGTGGTGACCTCTAACGGATATTGTCCTGATAATGTTGGAGACAAGAAGAGGGACTGTGCATTGAGGGCTAATCCTTCTTTAACATTTACTGATACAGGATGCAATATCTGTCTCGGGACAAGACTTTCTATTACCAAGGAGCACAACTTCAGATTATTCAGAGGCCTCTTTATTCATTGCATTGAATCTGCAACCTCTTGGTGATATCAACCCAACTTGTGGAGCAGACCTCACTGCCGACACCCACCCTGTTGTATGAGGCTGCCTGTCCTTTTGCTTAACTTGGGAAGGGTTTGCTGCTACCATCCTCTTTCAGGGCAGGGCTTTACAGGAGCTGCTTGGTCTAGTGTGGAGTGGGTGAAAGCCACTTTTAGGTACTTAGAAGACATTCTTGCCTTGAACAGGATGCTGTTTAGTTTGTGTTAACAACTGAGTATAAGGTAGACTGGTAGTCTCTGTAACGATGTCTCTGAGGAGGATTTGGGTGGTAGATCGATCTTACTCCTTCCGATCTCAAGCTGTTCCCCACTAACTAGGCCTCTATGACAGCATCAAGGTCTTCCTTCAATACTGATCCTGTCAGTCTCTGACCACCCTTAGAGAACAAGCACAAAAATTATTCAGTTGTAAAATTTCATCTGCCAATGTTAAGCAATAAGATTGGAGCTTCAAAATCGCTGAGGAAGAACGGGCAAAATCATAACAGGTGGAATGCAATGAGGTAAACTGTAAGGTTTGGTAGGAAGAATGGAGGAGCTGAATATTACTTAAATGGAGAAAGACTGCGGAAAGGCGCAGAACAGAGGGATTGTGCATGAATCACAAAAGGTTTATCCAAGGTCAGTGGGTAATAGGGAAAGCAAGTGGAATGTTGGTCATTGGTCAACAGGTGTGGAGTCTTAACATAGAGGAGTTGCATAATGATAACACATATCATGTTTTCTCACAGAAGCAAAAGAGAAAGGAAGGCAGTATTGGCTAGGTTAACCAGCAACTTGCAGAGGCTATGGAACCGGAGAGAAATTAGGCTTTGAAGCAATCAATAAAATGATACAAGGCACTAGCCAGAACATAGCTGGGATATAGTGAACAGTTTTGCGCCCTTACCTATGGGAAAGATAAACTATTATTAGAGGTATTCTAGAGAAGGTTCACTCAGTTAATAGTGGGTGTGGAGAAACTTTCCTTGTTGAGAAGAGGTTGATAATGAAAGAGGTTGAGTACTTTGGGCCTATACTCATACGAAATTTAGAAGGATCAGACACAACGTTTTTGAAACATGCAAGTCTCTGGAAACTTGACAGGGTAGATGCGGAGATACTGTTTTACCCATTGTGGAAGAGTCTGAGAGCAGAGAATCTCAAAATAAGGGTTTACCTGCATAAAATAGAGATGAAAAGAATTTATCTTCTCTGTGGGTAGTTAATCTGCGGAACGTTTTACAACAGAGATTCTGTGACTTCAAGTATATCTAAGGCTGAGATTTTTAATCAGTAAGGGAATTGAGGGTTGTGAGGGAAAGGCAGGAAGGTCAAGTTGAGGATTATCAGATCGGTCATAATCTCATTGAATGATAGAATAGACTTGATGGGCCCAACGTCTTCTGATCTTAAGACTCTTTGATCTCAATATCTTTTAAGAGGGTAGAAAAATGTGCAGAACCCTGGTCTGGTTAGCGAACCCAAATCAATCACCAGAACCAATATAAACAGTAGGTGATGGAGAAACTCAGGATGTCCTGCGGCATTTGCGGAAAGAGAAAGTTAACATTTCCAGTCCAACACGACTCTCCTTCCGAACTCAGGGCCATTTTTTTTGTATCTGTTAACGTTTCCTTTGTAACTACTGACCAGAGAAGACATTCTGGTTAAAATTGTGCGTCATGGGTGAAGGCTTACTTTGTACAAGAACACTGGTTGGTTAGGGACCACACTTGACCGATAGGGGCAGGTTTTCAGAAACTGACAAGAGGCCAGCAAGACATTATAGAATCTTATGAATAAAATCAAGTGGACATTAAACCAGGCAGTCAGGAGCCGTGATGATAGTGGACAATGGATGCACATTTAACGCTGACGGGAGAACCTACCCTGTATCTTCGCTTTTGAAAAGATGAAGCCGACAAATTACACCCGGATTTCAAGTGAGGCTTAAAAAGAATGACAATTTGGAGAAAGCATAAAGAATGGAAAGGGCCATGTTAGAGCTGGTCTTGTTTAAACTGGAGACTTGAATTCATTCCCTCTATGCGCGGAAACTACTGAAATGGAGCATCCTGAAAGGGAGAATGAACCAGGAACAAAAATATGCTTTGGAGAGTGGGTCTGCCTAAATTAAGACCTGATATATCACAGCGGAGGCCTGGATCCACACATAAAGCCACAGAAAGTTGTCTTTGACAGCTGCCCATGTCCCACATGGATGGAGTTAGAGGTCTCTGAATCTGAGTGGAAGGGGACATGCCAGCAGTTATAAACTGTCCTTAAACAGAGATTAGCAGACTCAGGTAGACAGACAACAATGTCTTGCTCTTCCTAGGCCGCTGTGGACAAAAGAAATTGGAGTTTCTGCTTCCTGGACTGCTGCAGGATCAGAAAAATGGTGGGTATGCGATTGGACTGTGCACTGTCGCTTGATAATCAAAAATAACAAAGCACGATACGTCAATGAAACAAAATCACACAGATGTCTGACTCGGCCATTCGGCCCATCTGGAGAATTGAATAGAAGTGCTGGACAATTATCTAAATTCAATCAATGCAATTTACTCGAAGATTTTCTGCAGCGGGGGGAAAAATGACTTTACATTTCAACAAGCTGCTCCGTCCAAGATCTTTGCTCTGCTTCACCGGACAGTACAGCGACCTGGGTCTAATATAAAATCATGGAGGTTAACAGTATAGAAGGAAGGAGAAGTGACCTTATATAAAATCATGAGGGGTATAGGTCGAGTTAATGGTAGGTGTCTTTTACCGAGGATGGGGGACTTCAAGACTAGGGGGTACATTATTAGAGTGAGGAAAGAGATTTAAAAAAAGACACGATGGGCAATTCGTTTTTACACAGAGGGTGGTTCATGTGTGGAATGAACTTTCTGAGGAAATAGTGGATGTGAGTAAAATTACAACATTTAAAAGACATTTGGGTAAGTACATGAATGGGAAAGGTTTGGAGGGATATGGGCCAGGAGCAGGCAGGTGGGACTCGTTTAGTCTGGGATAATGTTCAGCACGGACTGGTTGGACCAAAGAGTCTGTTTCTGTGATGTATTAGTCTATGGCTCTGTGATTGTACCGGTTCCAGAAAGAGCTACCCGGCTAGTCCCACTCTCCAGCCCCATCTCCATAGCCCTTTAAAACCTCTGTTACCAGTTCAACGCCATTCATCCCTCCCCATTTCTTGGGACTAGCTTTCCACTGGAAAAAAAAAGCACACACATTTTCTAGTCATTTTAAGGATTTACAGTGCAACCTAAATCTGGCGAGAAGTCGACTGATGGATACTGAGGATGAGTGGGAGTAGACCACAACAGGAAAGCTTAGCAATACCACCTCCCCATGCGCCCACCCCCATCTTCTTATGTGGTAAGAGGATTTCTGTGTAATAAGAGGTTACAGTGCCATGGAAAGGAGGCAAATATGTCTATTATCATTGATATGAAGATATCAACCAGAGTGTAATGGAAGCTATGATGGAGCAAACAAAATAATGTCACACTTCGATGTCTGATTTCTTTGAGTGGGATGATATTTCAGTTTAGTTCCTTCACAGCTGAGTAATGTGACTGGGAATTGGTTAGATACTCACTCAAGGGATTTTCTCCATTGGGATAACTGGGGACTAGCCTTGGCACTTCATTGATGACCACTCTCAGCGGCAGTCTGAGGGCTACTGTGTGTGGAGATGACTCAGGTCACACTGCGTGACAGTCCCACCATCTCTTCGATTGCACAGGAAATACATGTGATCTGCAGCAAATGATTCTTTCCACTTAATGCGGACAAAGAATTCTAGAAAATGGTGACAGCATAGAAGGAAGCCATTCGGCCCGCCGTGATCTTGCCTGCCCCATCCCAGCATGATGGATATGCTCACACCAGATGAATTGCAGTGGTTCAAGAACACAGCTCTCCGCCACCTTCTACAAGGCAGTTAGAGATGGGCAAAAGATGTTGGATTAGTCAGCGATGTCCGCATTCTAAGTATAAGTTTTAATAAGTGACAGCAATCATATGCACTCATTTATTGCTTCATCTTACTTTTCTAGTCTTCTTTTTCATCCAGAGAATATCATTTGGCACTATCTTTGCCCATTTTGAAAATATAGCTCAGGTATATAAAAATACTCTCCTCTTTTAAATGCAGGTCATTGCTCTATTAAAGTTTGGTCTGCCATTTTTCTGATTTCAATTTGCACCATGACCAATGGTTCGTTACCACTTTCCCCCTTCCTCAGATTGCTCTGAAGTTGTTTCTTTGACTCTGGGCAGGATAATGCTGTCCAGGATTCACACCTGCAGCCACAGAACTGCTTATTTCTTTTCTTAGTTGAAGTATTCTATATTGCGCCATTTTCCTAATCTGCCTTCAGTTGGTGGGCCAACCATTATGATGACTCTAGGCAGAAGTGGGTACTGCAGATGCTGGAGATTAGAGTCAAGATTAGAATGGTGCTGGAAAAGCACAGCAGGTCAGGCAGCATCCGAGGAGCAGGAAAATTGATGTTTTGGGCGAAAGCCTTTCATCAGGAATTATGGTGACTCTAGTTGTGTTTCACAGAGGAAGAATTATTCTCACCAGGATTTAGATCAGAATACTTGCCTGGTCCTCCTTGACTCAATTTTGGTCCCCCATTCCTTGTCTGCCAACATACCCTTTTGCTGCAGAGTGGTTGCATCTATAAACATGTTGGCAATGAATCCTGCAATCTCATAGGTGGACTATAGGGAGAACAGCTGCTTATGAAGCTTCAAACCTCAGAATTCAAGTTGCTGCAACCAATGACACTATCTGGGCAAGCAACTGCCACGACTTGAGCAGTGTGTTTGACTTCCCTCATTGAACAGAATGGGAAATCCACAGGACAGAGGTAATCAGTTAATAAACTATTAAGTGGCTTAACAAAAATAAATGTTGAGGCTTAAGTGAATAGTGATTATAGGGAGAGGCAGAACAGGCTGGGGCTGTTTTCCCTGGAGCATTGGAGGCTGAGGGGTGACCTTACAGAGGTTTACAAAATTATGAGGGGCATGGATAGGATAAATAGACAAAGTCTTTTCCCTGAGGTCGGGGAGTCCAGAACTAGAGGGCATAGGTTTAGGGTGAGAGGGGAAAGATATAAAAGAGACCTAAGGGGCAACTTTTTCAAACAGAGGGTGGTACGTGTATGGAATGAGCTGTCAGAGGAAGTGGTGGAGGCTGGTACAATAGCAACATTTAAGAGGCATTTGGATGTGTATATGAATAGGAAGGGTGTGGAGGGATATGGGCCGGGTGCTGGTAGGTGGGACTAGATTGGGTTGGGATATCTGATCGGCATGGACGGGTTGGATTGAAGGGCCTGTTTCCATGCTGCACATCTCTATGACTCGACGTCTTCATTAATTACAAAAGGCATATTTCCATCATTCCAAATGTAAAATTATTGCTTGAGATCAACTTCAATAGATCAAAGGACCCATGAGACTTCCTCGCTGTCATTCCATCATAAGAATATACAGTTATACAGCATGGAATCAGACACATCAGTCCATACTGAACATAAACCCAAACAAAACTAATATCACTAGCCTGCACTTGACCCATATCCCTTGAAATCTTTCTTGTTCATGTACTTACCTAAATGTGTTTTAAACACTAACTGTACCCACATCTATCACTTCCTCTGAACGTTCATTCCATACATGAACCACTCGCTGTATAAAAGAAAAATTGGCCCTCGTGTCTTTTAAAAAATATTTCTCCTCTCACCGTAAAAATATGCCACCTGGTCTTGAAATCCCCCACCCTAGAGAAAAGACACCTGGCATTCACTTTATCTATACTCCTCATAATTTCATAAAACTCTGTAAGGCCACCTCTCAACATTCTACCCTCTGGTGAGAAAAGCCCTAGCCTATCTAGCTTCTCCTTATAACACAAACCCTCCATTCCTGGCAATGTCTCTGCAGCCTAATAATGTCTCCTGCTATGTAAAATCGTCACTTGAGCATTATTTAGTCACATCCTTTTTTTTAATTCACTCATGGGATGTGGGTGTTGCCGGCTGGACAGCATTTATTGCTTATTCCTAGTTGCCCTTGAGAAGCTGCCTTTTTGAATTGCTGCGGTCCAAGTTGTACAGGTATACCCACATTTACATTAGCACAGTGGACATAACAGCAAGTAACCTGCATTTTCTTTTTCTGGATTATTGCAACAACAATTTGAAATGAGTTAGAGACTACAAAGGAAGCTTATCAGATCCAAGAAGAACATTGAACAGTGACAAGAGGCAAAACAGAGAGCCAAAAGGAAGAATCAGAAACAGCTAAAGCAAAATTCCAAAATAGGACTTGAAGGATCCAAAGGGACACCCAGAAACCAAGAGACAAATTTCAAAGTGTAGTATATTTGATGTAACAAAATATTCCTTATGTTCCCATGGTTATTAAAAATAATTCTCAAACATTCTTAAACAACATAACAGACATTAGGAATGATGGATAAATTTTTCTTCAATGAGGAGTTTCTAAAATGAGTTCAAACTGAAAAGGTTTATGGTGGCCCAGACAGTTGAAAACATGATCACCAGTAGTGGAGAGATTAAAATTGGGTGTGCTGAAGAGGACAGAATGGTAGGAGAGCAGGCACCTCTGAAAATTGAAGGGTCTAGGAAGATTACAGAGGTGGGGAGGGGTGATTCAGTAGAAATGTTTGAAAGCAAGGAGAAACATTTACATTTGTTTAATCAGTTGCCACTGGCGACCACAGGCATAAAGGATGAAGAGGTCTTCATGTCAAATAGGGGCATGGTCAGGGGAATCATGAATTAGATCAATTGATGGATGTGGCCTAGAAGATATTACTCAAGATTTTGATAACAAATACATAGGTGAGGATTTCAGCAACTGATGAGTCGAGGCCTCGGGAAGTTAGACAATGTTACACAGGCAGATGTAGTGATAGCATTGGTATATGCTTGGAAGCTACCTCAGAACCAAAGATGACACCAACATCGTGATCAGTCATTTATTAGATATACAAGTTATAGATAGCTCTTAGACTTGGATATTTGACAGTGTGAGGCCTAGAGTTGTTTGTGAGGCATTGGAGTTTGTGGGTTGTTGATGTTTTTGGCAATACCCTGTACAAATGTTTGGTTGGAGGAATGTTTTCTGCATTAGACCTTGATGCCAGACACTTGAGGCACTGGAGGATTTTCACACTCATTAAGAATGATTCCAAAGTGTAAACCTTCAGAAATTTTATGGATACAGATATTCTAGATTAAAATAATTCAGGAGAATTGCAAATACTGAGTTTAACTGCAGGTGGGTGTTTACACAGCCACCACCAGACTAAGTTGTATTCAATTCAAATTTCACTCTCTGAATGGTGGGATTCAAACCCATGTCCCCAAAATTTAAAAGCGTGGATTGCCAAAATCACCTTTATACCATTGCCACCCATTTAGTTATCTATTGTCCATTTGATTTCCCCAATTCTGATTGTCACCTCTGGGCCCAAAGATTAATTTGATGAAAATGAATGAATTCCAAGTAAACTAAAACCTCTCCTACTCCTTTCATAGCATCTGATTAATTTTAAACCACTCTCCCCACCCTTTTCCATATGTGCATTGTTTGTCTGGGTCTCCCATTTGAGTTTCTGTTCTGGATTTGCTGACTCTGTTTCCTTAATCGTTGATTCAAAAACCTAATTTTGCAGTCTCAGATTCTCTTGTTTGGACCTTCCATTTGTCCTCTTAGTGCCTCTGAATTTCTGTTCTAATCACTGATGACTGCTTTGCTGTTTCTGCTCCCAGTTTTCCTGTCTTCAATTTTTTGATTGGCTTCCTCTATCAATGCTTTGGTTTGACTCTTTTTGCCTCTTTTCTCCTTTTACCACTTCAAACTCCTTTCTCTGCCTCTGGCCTGAATCCTCAGACCTTGGTTAAGCCATGTCTAATTCTGTTTCTTCCACCTTTGATACTCCACCTAAACTCTCTGAGCCTCCTCTTGTTTCTTTGAATTTTCGTGCTCTGCCTCTGAATATTTCATTTGTTCTATTTTTCAATATATTTGTTTGTTTGTTTTCCCCCTTTTCTGTTTCTGATTCTTGTTTTTCAGTCTGTTTCTCCTCTTGTTCCTGTCAGTTCTGTTTATGAATGTTTCTGTTTCCTTTATGTTCACTGATTCCTCTTTTGAGCCTATGCATTATCCATTCAATGCTCCAGTCCCTCAGTCTGACTTTTGATTTCCCTCAAAGAGCTTTTCATTCATATTTTTATATCTCTGACCCTCCTTGTGTGGTTGCCTCATCACTGATGGTGCTTCTAATCCCATGGCAACCTTTGGACCCTTTCGTTTTCCCCTCTGCGCCTCAGTTGGCTTCTGTCTCTGATCTCTCTTATAAGATGTAGGCCTTAGCCACAGCCTGATTTTGACCCTGCTCCACAAATTGAAATATATCACTTCATCAATTGGTTCTAACAATGAAGAAACCTGATCACTTCTTATTGTATTTGCTGAATGAATGCAGGCAAAGAGTGACAGTTCAAAATCGGATGAGGTTATGTGACCTACGTAGACATTTTAGCACTCATATTACCATTCTTCTCAATGTATACCTGATAATCTGCTTTATTTTCAGACAAAGGTACAGCAGGCCAGAACTACCAATAGAATTTCAATCGTTTGGTTGGACAAAGTTTAAGACTTGCAGAAAAAAGACACATTTTATTAAAGCTATTTTTTTTCTTTTTTTTGACAACAAGTGTACAAATCTTTATTTGATTTCCACCACCAGGAAGAAAGGAAACACTAGGGTGGCCAGTGACAAGCAGTGCCCTTCTCATCAAAGGGCAATGCTGTGTGATCAAAAAAGTGAAGGGAAGGGTAGAGATTAAATCAGAATAGAGTTGGAGGGCGAAATAAAACACTCCACTCCCCGCAGTGTCCACCTCTCCCTGAACAGCTCAAGGGAGTTGGTAGACACCATGTGTTCCTTATCCAGGGATACCCAGGTTCAGACATAGCCTCAGAAGAGGGCAGGCAATTGGCCATAACCACCCCCTCCACGGCCCGCTACCTGGACCTGTTTATGGCCAGCTTGGCCAGGATCAAAGCTTTTTATCTTGTACTCAAAAACAATTTGCAATAAATACCATAGTAAAAGGAAAACAATATATTGCATGAGACATGAGCGCTGATTGGTTGACAAGTTAACTCTGTGGCAAGTGACAATGCCTGGACCAATTACAAAGAACCTAATTGGTATAAAATTTAAACTAATACTTAAAGAAAGCTTGAGACTTAATTGGCAGTCATCATTAACTGCATTCTCCATTGCAACACCTCTACTAATTATAGACCATTTGAAAACCAATCAGCAATGAGTATAAAATGTGTCTTTAAAACAATAAATAAGTCTTTTAAGCTGCCTAATATAAAATTTAACATATTTACTGAGAAATGAGTTATGTCTAATTTCAAAATGTGATTGTTCTTTTTTACAAACTGTATAATTTCTCACAAACTTTTAAGTTCTACTAGGAAAATTGTGGACACTTCACATTTGACAATCACTTTATTGAACTGAAAGGCTGCTAGCAAATTCTCAAGTTTTTTTTCCAAATGTCGCATTGATGATCCATGTTAATTAAGCTTGATGTACATGACATAGTGGGTCTTGACTTTAGTGTTATACTGACTTTTTTAAAACAAAGAAGTAAACTAGACAGTGTGCAAAGGTTAAGACAGTAGGGGAGTACAATCAATGCAAAGAAAAAAAAATAGTTGTGATTCAGCAGTGAACCACACATTTGCAAATGACATTTAAATTATATAACCTAATGCTGGGACTGTTAGTGGGGTCAAAATAGAAAACATGCATCACTTTCAGGGAAAATTACTGAAAGGGAGAAGATATTTTGGTGTTATTGTGCATAGATCACAAGAGGTTCATGATCAAAGTAGGAAAGTTATAGTTAAATGTTGTGTTCTAGTAATTGAACTTTGCCAAACAAATCAAAGTAGCACCATTTTTTCTTTGATTTGGTCAGTTTTGGTGAGATAGTGGTTTTGGAGACGATCTGAGGAAAGCTTATTACCAATATGAAGAAACCTAGCTCACTATATTGGTCCATTGACCTTGATTTGATTTACAGTGGAACTGTCTGTCCTGGTGAAAGCCTATAAAATCACTAACTGGATACCATTCCTATTAATAGATTATTTCAGTTCAGTGGCCAGTGGAAATGAATTAGAGCTATTTAAGAGTAGGGATATACTGAGTAGTTAGTTATTCCTTTTTCCACTCCTAGTGAATGGCAATCCTCTGGAATGGATGGGACATGTCTGAAGTGAGTGCTGATGGTCTATATACTTTTAAGACAGAAATGGACTCATTCTAAATTGGTGCAGGGATGCTTTCATATTGAAAGTGACTGAAATTGTCTTTCTGGATAGCATGTATTCTAAGTGATCTCTTGGATTGATTTTGATCTGTGGGTAGTGACAGACAGGTATAAGAGAGGAATTTTTTGGCGTATTTATTTGTTATTCAGCCTGATTTTTCTTTTTCTTTACTTTTCTACTCCACTATGGAGGGAAGCTATGGCAGTGGTCAGGAGTGGAGAAGTGATGTTGGAAACATTGAAAGCCGTGGTCAGATCAGATTATCCTTGCTGCTTCCTTGACATTGTGAAAGTGGGGCAGGCTTGATTAAGAACTTGGGTTCACCATGTCTATTAATTTTCTCACACTCACGTGGTTTATGACTCTTCCAGACTACAGTTTCTTCTTTTTCAATCAGACAGGCTCACTCAAGTCAAGCTCCCACTGATCCGAGTCAGAGCCGTGCTTCAGGCCAGAATCTCCCAAATGATGAGAAAACAGCCACCAGCAACCGGGAAAGTTTCAAGGAAAGGTTCAAGAGGATGGTGAAACTCCAGTGCCAGGAAAATACTGGCCGCACCTCCCAAACAATTGAATGGCTCTTTCCGCAGCCTTTCATCTCTGAGAAGCAGTTCCAATTCTGTGGACACATTTTGAACATCGCTCGATTTTTTGGCGGCGATTTGGGATTCTCCGCCTCTATCTGGGATGCTGTAAGTCACTTGGCCTTGGATGCCAATTCCATTGTATAGGCAAGAAGAAATGATCCTTGTTTGACTCTTCTGTACTTGTTTTAATGAAATGTCTGTAGGGGATTGCAATATTCTTCAACTAACTTACACCTATCCGCATTGACCATATTGAAAAGAAATGGGAAGAAGAATAGCCTATTCAGCACTCAGTTATGTTCCTCTGTTCTATTAGATTGTAGCTGGTCCAATTCCTTAATTTCATTTTCACGAACTTTCTCCATATCTCTTGATGTACTGCCTTAATAAGATTCAATGAACTCAGAATTGAGAAGTTTAATTGAATCTATATCCATTTTCAAAAATATTTTGTGATTTCCTCCACAAATGGCCAAGCCAATATTGAGATTAACCCCCTGCTTTGTTAATATCCCTGAATTAGTTACTGATTTAACAATGGGAGGCTTGACTGATTTACCTTTCATCAACCGTGTGGTACTTAGAAGAAATGTACAATCCCTGTTGTGACTAGATTTGAGATAATGCAATTTGGTTCAGATCCAAAAATTGAACCCGTGATCCTCAAAGTTCTTGTGACACTAAATGAATCTCCACTCGAAACATCATCTCTCCATCCGAGGGAACAAACAATCTTAACTTGCCTGGAAGAGATGTGGCAGTGAGTTAAACATAAATCTTAGCTCGCTCTACCTAAACATCAGGAAGACTAAACGCTTCATCATTTTGATCCATTATCAATGCAATGTATGTCTTACTGAATTCAGAACACCTCTCATCCTAGTAAATAAAAGCACAGTCAAACCAAGTTCTCCTCAGAGGATAGTCTTGCCATTTTACTATTTTTCTACTCTAAACAACCTGTATTGTTGTACACAGGCTATTGTGTACAATCACATGCTTTGAGCTGAAGAGTAGCACATCTCCCTTTGGTCACTGGCCTAGGCTAAGCTAGATGATACACCACATTCACAAGCTGAGTTTTGTTCACTTCCACCAGAAGGATTACTTCATTACATCAGGCAGAGCATAACCTGCTTCCTTTCCTATCTTTGTCACCATTAGGTCAGATTGTTTCTGACATTTCCTTCCAATAAATAGCAGCTCAGCCACAACTCTGCTACTAATTCCATAACTTAGTTGTGCATCCTCCCTGTCCATATTCATTGATATTGATGAGACAGCAGCTCTTCCCCATTCCAACATCCACTCCACCCAGCACCATCACTATGTCCTTCCAGTTTTCAAATCTTATAGCCTTACATATTCACTGTAAAGCTATAACTAACTCAGCAGTTTCCCTAACCTCCTCTTCACTGTGCTTATTCCTGTCCTTTAACCCAGCAATGCTAATGGTGCCTATTTCGTCATTATGTTGCTCTTAATCCACTGGGAAATAGAGTCATAGAGTCTTACAGCATGGAAACAGACCCTTTAGTCCAACCAGTGCATGCCGAACATAATCCCAAACTAAACTAGTCCCACTTGCCTGCTCCTTACCCAGACCTGTCCAAACCTTTCCTATTTGTATATCCATCCAAATGTCTTAAATGTTGTAATTGTACCCACATCCACCACTTCCTCAGGAGCCACCCTCTGTGTAAAGTATTTGCCTCGCATCTTTTCTAAATCTCTCTCCTCTCACCTGAAGATGTGCCCCCTAGTCTTGAAATTCTCCAGCCTAGGGAAAAAAACAACTACCATCAATTCTATCTACACCCCTCATGATTTTATAAACTTCTGTCAGGTCACTTCTCAACGTTCTACGCTCCAGTCAAAAAAGTCTCAGTTTATCCAGTCTCTCTTTATATCTCAAATCTTCCATACCTGGCAACATCCTGGTAAATCTTTTCTGAACCCTCTCCAGCTTGATAATATCTCGCACAAGTTTGATTTTTTAATTTCAAAAATATGCTTTATTTATAAAAGAACACATTGTCACAGATGTAGTTCAGTTTTCTACAGTGGCAAGTAAGCAAACAAAACACTGGACTTTGACTCGATCCAAAAATCTAAAGGCCTCTCTTATACATATAATACTAAAATTTACATGTATTTGAGACACTGGGAGGTCAGATAACTGAATGGACCCCCATTTATCTTTAGCAGGAAGACCTCAGACAGTGGTCTTTCCCCACTGTGCCTTGACAGCAGCTGCCCCAAGCTTTAGTGTGTTCCTCAGCACGTAGTCCTGGACCTTTGGAATGTGCCAGTCTGCAACACTCGATCGGGCTCCTAGTTCTGGAAGACCATAAGTTTCGGGCAGACCAAAGAGCGTCTTTCACCAAATTGATGGTCCTCTAGATGCAGTTGATGTTTGTCTCGGAGTGCTTCCTGGGGAACAGACTGTAGAGCACAGAGTCCTGCATCACGGAGCTGCTCGAAATGCATGTGTTTGATAGGTAAGCAAGACTCCCATTCCCAGCTTCATTAATGTCTACAGGGAAATGTCTATATTCACATTCCCAACACTCTCCACCCTACCCCTCACTAACAGTTACTGTAACCATTTTCATCATCATCTCAACTAATTTATTCTACTGTGACAGTCCGATTTTTCTTTCCAGGCCCTGGTGCTTTGTCGGTATTTTGAACAAGAGAAGATAAGTTTTACTGGGAAGAAGGTGCTTGAACTAGGGTCTGGAACTGGAATTGTGGGGATCCTAGCTGTTCTGTTGGGTGAGTTAAAGAATGATTGTAAACTTCGATTATCAACGTGAAAGATAATGTGCAATGGTTAAGAAAATGTATATTGCATATAATGCGCACACACACAGACATACACATACAGATACACACTCATACACATATATGTATCATGGCTGATTCTCTATCTCAATGCTCCATACCCCCACTTGTTCCCCATACCATTTGCTGCCTGTAAAATCTAAAAAATGTACCTATCTACTTCTTGTAGTTTGGTCTCCACAGCCTTTTGGGGTAGAGATCTCGACAAGTTTCACAGCCCTTTGAATGAAAAAACTTTTCAGTCTCAGTCCTAAATGGTCTGCTCTGTATATTGAGACTCCATCCACTGTCTCTACACTCCCCGGCCAGAGAAAACACCCTTCCTGTTTCTAGTCTGTTTACCCCTGTTAGAATTTTGTACATTTCAGTCATATCCTTCTAAGCTCTAGTAAATGCAGGCACCATAAAACCAAACTCTCCTCAGAAGACTATCTGACTATATAATATTGTCTTTCTATCCCAAGCAATCTACAATTCCATCTCAAGCAACCTGTGGTTTTACACACAAGCCGAGAAAAACAATGGCATGCTCCCATGCTTTGGACGTAAAATGGCACATCAGCATCCAATATCGTGGACAAGCCACGAAGGCACATTAAGTGCTGGAATCTTGTTGCCCACATTTGGGAATGCCCACAGGCATTCAGGGTGCCCAGCAGAACTATTCAAATCCCTAAATAGTTGGTTAAAGCTCTTATGTGATAGCTCTTCTGGGTTTTGGTATCCTCTATATGTTGACTTGTCATATATTAAACTGATCCACCAAGATATGGAGATGCTAGGAAGGGTTGCTCAACAGTATTTTGATTCGTGCGTAGAACTTATTTGCTCATTGTCATTTAAGGCTGCTAAGTTGTGAATTTTCATGCGTTGATTTTGATCCTGGCAAGCTGGATGTGTCTGCTAAATGGATTTTGTAGGTGTGGCTCTATTCTCTGCTGTTTTAGAAACAATTTGAAATCAGTTACTGATGAGCTGATAGGGTTACTGCATCATTCAAGGGCAATAAATTGCAAAAATGATAAAAACCAGCTGTGCTGGTGGGCGGCATGGTAGCGCAGTGGTTAGCATTGCTGCCTCACAGTGCCAGAGACCAGGGTTCAATTCCCGCCTCAGGCGACTGACTGTGTAGAGTTTGCACGTTCTCCCCGTGTCTGTGTAGGTTTGCTCCGGTTTCCTCCCACAGTCCAAAGATGTGCAGGTCAGGTGAATTGGCCATGCTAAATTGCCCGTAGTGTTAGGTAAGGGGGTAAATGTAGGGGTCTGGGTGGGTTGCGCTTCAGCGGGTCGGTGTGGACTTGTTGGGCCGAAGGGTCTGTTTCCACACTGTAATCTAATCTGGCTTCAACCAGAGGGTCTGACTGATTATTCTCCCATAGCCTCTGCAATTTCATGAAGGTGCTCATTATTCACATAGTGTGTTGCTGCTGGTGTTTTCGCTTTTTGACCATTTAGTCACTTTTAAAACCTTCAGGGTCAATAACACCTCAAATTACTTCTAACTAGGTCATATTACAAACAGGGTTAAAAACATAAGCATTATCATGTAATTAGTGGTAACACTACTTTACAATATTTTAAAATCAATAAAATGACCAGGGGATTGCAAAGTTGCACACAGTGCAATAAATAAAGGAAACAGCCTGTCAGCAATTAGCGTTCATGGCTCTCATAATTTGACAGAAGAACTGCAATGTAGGGAGTAGACACATGCACAGACATGCACACACACCTCCTTTTAGCTGGGAACGATATTGATTTGAGAAGGCCCTTTGCCAAGAAAGAAAAATACTACTTTGAGCATTTTAAATGTTTTTGGCTTTGCTTTGAACCCAGCTTTGCAGGGATGTTTTCTCAGTAGATATTAATAACACCTGCAGTAATGTTACACTACAACCTATTTAAAAATATAGTGTGACAAGGACAGCTGGGGACAACTGTCAGCACTTAAGTAAATTGTTTTCTATGTCCTTTTAACGTAACACCAAGATCATGGTATTTAATTGCAAGAGACTTAACGAACCAGCATTAGTTCTTAAATATGCGAATATTTAAATTGTTTCCTCCATCTGCTGTGAATAACTTCAAAACGCTGAATTCCTGAGAACACATTTGAGTGCTGAGTACCTCAAGGACAAGTATTGGAACAGATTCCTTCCTGGTTAATTTTACCCTGTGTTTTTGAAGAGAGTAATTAGATACAGCAGAACCAAAACATCCTGTAGTTTTAAAGGGCTTTTGCCACATTATCACTTGCAGACAATGTACACGACAGTAATGCACAAGGGCAAATGACAGTGCAGCAGTAACTGAGCTCTGCTGTCTGACAATAATTTCTGTAAGATTTGTTTTGAAAACTTTTAATTTCAGAAATCCAGAAATGCCATGCAATAGCACTACCCTGTTCTTTTGATAAAGATCTTTTTTGGACTGGGAAAAAAATCGTAAAATAAATACATACTTTACAGAAGCGGACTATTTGTTTCAGTAGGTCTGTGCTGGATTTTTGTTGGCCATCCAGCCACCCCAATTCTCCTGCTCTTTTCCATTGTTGTGCATTTTGTTGTCCTTTCCAACTACATACCAGTTGACACATGGAACATTGTGTCAACTCAAATATGTCCTCCTGTAAGTTTATGTCTACTGGTTGCTCATCGCTAGAAGAATGATTTAACAGCTTGGTTTTCCAGGCTGGCTGGCTTTTTGCCACCCAAAAGTAGGTTGTGTTTAGCTAAATCAGTTCAAATGCAAAGCTGCATTGTGAAGATAAGAGGGTCTGATTACAGCACATTTTGGCCGCCCTGACATCACAATCCCAGCATGGCACAGACTCTATGCTTCAAAACCCTATGTATAACCGACCTTGTGTGCCAGTCTCCATGACGCCGACATACAATGCACACATTTTCTCTCTGTGACCAGTTAGGTTTGGTAATTGATTTATCACATAAATGGGCACTGATAATGTTTCATTCTTTGTGCCAGGTGGAGACGTTACTATCACAGACAAAGAGAATGTGTTGAGCCAGATAGAACATAATGTCTCTGCTAACATCCCTGCTGATTGTCGGCATCGTTCAAAGGTCTGTGCTCTTTCCTGGGGTAAGGACCATATCAACTTTCCAACCGACTATGATTTCATCCTGGGTGCAGATATTGTGTACACCTCCCTCGTCTACCCCTTGCTGTTAAAGACTCTGCTGCATCTGTGCTATGAATCGACCATCATTTACCTCTCTACCAAATTGCGCAGAGGGAATCACTCTATCTCTTTCCATGAGGAACTTTTGCCTAAGTATTTCAACTGTGAACTTGTCCACAGAGTTGAGGACAAAAATATCAATGTGTACAAGCTGAGCAAGTTGAATCCAGTGACGATAGATGATGCTTTGATGTAGAATCAAAGAACTGTACAGCACAGAAGAAAGCCATTCTGTCAGTGCTGACTCTTTGATGACGTTTCCCCCACTTATTTGCTCTGTAGAAAGATGGATCTTATTTAAGAACATGGGCAGCCCTTCAAGCCTGCTGTACCATTTAATAAGATTGTGGCTAATCATCCACTTCAACATTACTTTCCGGCTCTATCTCTGTAATACGTTGATTTTAGTCTTGACGATATTTAATGACTGAACTGCTATAGCCTTTTGCAACAGAGAATTCTAAAAATTCACCTCTGAGGAAAGAAATGCCTCCTGACCACAGTGTTAAATAATCTGCCCATTTTTCTAAAGCTATCCCCTGATTTTAGAAATTCCAACTCAGGTGAAAGTATTTCCTCTATCTAAGCTGTTAATCCCTGTAAGGATTTTGCTTATGTGAATGAAATTACCTCTCATTTTTCTAAACTTGAAAGAATATAGGCCCAGTCTAGTTTATCTTTCCCCCATAGGACAACCTCTCTCTCTCTCTCTCTCGTTCACTCTCTCTCTTTCAACCCTTTTTCTCTCTCTCTGTTTTCTGTCAGCCTCTCCTGTTCTCTTTCTTCCCTGGCCTGGAAATACCCTGCTCCCCCATCCAAGGCTCTCCCTCAACTCCAAGGTTTCTTCCCCATCAATATTGACCCCAAATTTGTGCCCCTCAAATATTGCCTCCAAATTATGCCCCCCAAACCCGTGCTTCTCAAATATTGCCCCATTTCACTCCAGGAGCTAGGGTTGACTTTGTGGAATTATAAGCATTTTTTTTTGTTGACTACACCTTCTCAAATATATATGTGAAAGATATTGAGCATCCCAACATTTGACTTTCTCTGCACATTTTCTCCGTTTGTGTAGGAAATCAACACAACTGCAAAATGAGGGTAGTGTTCTCAATTTAGCTACCTTCTTGTAATTAACTTCAGCCCAACTAAGACTACATCAGCTCTGACTCATTGCTAATATCCATGTCTTTATCAGAATACTATAGATTTCAGTCCTACTTGAGCACAAACTCTTGGCTAAGGGTGTGATAGGAAATGCACTACAGTCCTACCATCTCATTGCAGAGAGAGAGAGAGAGAGAGAGAGAGAAAGAGACAACTGGGGCAGTTTAACCTAAGAATCACCACAGCTCAGGAAAGGAAGCAAGTTGAGAGGGAGAGTGCTTCATGGTAACCTCAGCCAGTATAGAAATTGAACCCATGCTGTTGGTATCATTGTGTATCAAATGTCAGCTTTGTGGGTGGCACGGTGGCACAGTGGTTAGCACTGCTGCCTCACAGCGCCTGAGACCTGGGTTCAATTCCCGCCTCAGGCGACTGACTGTGTGGAGTTTGCACGTTCTCCCCGTGTCTGCGTGGGTTTCCTCCGGGTGCTCCGGTTTCCTCCCACAGTCCAAAGATGTGCAGGTCAGGTGAATTGGCCATGCTAAATTGCCCATAGTGTTAGGTAAGGGGTAGATGTAGATGTAGGGGTATGGGTGGGTTACGCTTCGGCGGGGCGGTGTGGACTTGTTGGGCCGAAGGGCCTGTTTCCACACTGTAAGTAATCTAATCTAATCCCACTGAATTAACTAAACCCTTAACTTCGTATTGCTGAAGGCACTGCCCTTTGGACAAGACATTAAACCAAGTCTTCCCTGTCTTTTCAGATGTAAAAGGTTCAATGGAAATGTTTTGAGGAAGAGTTTAAGTATGATCCCGAGCATCCTGACAATCACTTATCCTTCAAACAATATTGCCCCGACTCTTATCTCATTACAACTTATACGAGCTTTCTCGACCTTGTGACTATAAGATGTTGGAAGAGAATTAGGCTCATTGATTTGGCCCATCGAGACTGCTGCTCCATTCAACGGTGGATCTGATAATCCCAAACTCCACTTTCCTGCCTGTTTTCCTATAACCTTTGATACTGATTAAAAATCTGTCTATTTTGGCCTTGATTATGTCTTTCAACCCAGCCTCAATAACCCTTTGTGATAAAGAACTCCACAGATTCACCATCCTTTCAGGGAAGAAATTCCTCATTTCCGTTTTAAATGCACGCCTTTTCCAGTCCTAGACTCTCCCACAAGGGGAAACAGTCTTTTCCCATCTATCCTGTCAAGTCCCCTCAGAATCCTATATATTTCAATAAGATCACCTCTCATTCTTCTAAACTCCTATGGGTACAGGGCCACTTTATCCCTGAATTTTCTACATTATGGCAATGGCTATATTCCCAAAGTAATTTATTGGTATAAAATGCTTTGTAAATGCCCAAAATGGTGAAGTGCACTATATATATAAAAGAAACAAATCTTTCTTTTACTGGAATTCTGAAACTGCATTTTAACCCTACACTTTTCCCGTTGGTATGTAACACTGAGCTGAGTGTGAGTTAAACTGCATAAATGCAATTAATGTTGTGCCATTATGATTTTGGTGTGAAATTTTATTTTTGTCTGTTCATTTGAAACCTGAATGCTCAGGAATGAAATAAAAGAATTGTTAAGCAAATAAATTACGTTCATCGTCTTTTGTTTGGTATTTCAGGCTATAACAACTCTCGAAGTGCTGTTTCCTTCACAGCATTGTAAAAATGATAAGACTTGAATACAGCGCGGGGAGGGGTCAGTCAGCCTGACACATCCTGCTGGGGTCTCTGCAAGAACTCAATTCATCCCTCACCCCTACTACTCTCATCAGCCCTGTAAATGTTTGTCATATAATTACGAAATTTGCCTTCAAAAGTCTGATTGACTCTATCCCCTCCAGTTTCTCAGTCGGAACATTCCAATCCTTAATCACATGTTATATGAAAACCATTTTCCTCATTTTTTTTGTCAATCACCTTAAACTGATATCCACTTGCTTCTCAGCCCTAAAGAGAAAAAGTTGCCTATTTGATTCGTCTGGACCCCTCAAAATATTGAATCCTTCTGTCCAATCTCCTTTCAAACTCCTCATCACTAATGTGCAAACATATCTGACAGCCATCATCCCTGGAAGCCTTCCAGTAAATTATATTTGAACTCTCTCTCATGCCTCCACAATCTTCCTAATGTGAATATCCATGATTGGTTAAAATACTGTAGTTGAAGCATTATTAGTCCTTTTAGACAGGTTCACTACAATAACTTGTTTTTGTACTCTGAGCTCTGTAGTGATTGTAACAAGGTCAGCCAAGTGGGCCTCATAGAATAAAAGTTCCCTGATTGGGGCTGTTAATCTGGTCCAATCAGGGAACCTTGGCTGACAGATATAAACTGCAGTGTAAGTGGAATGTATTATTTCCCCTTCCAACTCTATTCTGATTTAATCCCTGCCCTCCCCATCACTGTTTGATCATGCAGTATTGCCCTTTGAAACAGGCACTGCTTGTCACTGACCACTTGGGTGTTTCCTTTCTTCCTGGTGGTGGCAACTGAATAAAGATTCGTGCACCTTGTGTCTTTCACTGTGTCTCACACCTGCACACACACAACATGGGTGCTAGGGAAAAAATAGGCACTACCACAATTAGACGGTAGTGTGGGGTTAAAAAGAAAAAAAAAGCAGTGTAAGTGGAGTGTATTATTTCTCCTTCCAATTCTATTTTGATTTAATCCCTGACCTCCCCTTCATTGTTTGATCACGCGACATTGCCCTTTGAAAAGTGCACTGCTTATCACTGGCCACTCGGGCGTTTCCTTTCTTCCTGGTAGTGGAATAGAAATAAAGATTTACAAACTTGTTATTTTTTCGCTGTGTCCGACACCTGCACACACACGACATAGGTGCTGGGGAAAAATAAGCACTACCACTGTCAGGTGATAGTGTGGAGGGAAAATTTAAAAAGAGGGTGTTCAACATCCTGACACTCTGAGAGCTCGCTCTGAGGGAGCTGGATCAGTGTCCAGGACTCTAAAAAGAAAAGAAAAATAACAGGAGCGCTGGGGCTTTGTTCACTCTGAGAGCTGGCTCCGAGGAAGCTGGATCAGTGTGTGTGAAGGACTTGCCACTTTTCTGTAGAGAGGAAAGGAGAGGAACTCCTGAACAGCCTGGAACCACCCAGTCATTGTATCTTATTTACTGCCTGTTGGTGTGTTCCGACTGAGGACGAATTTATTTTGAATTTTTGTTTTTGTTTCTTTATTGGTTATTGTGATTGTTTGTTTTCTGGCTCTTCTTTCTGTTACTTCTGTTAATTTGAAGCTGTGCTCAGCTGCACAGGCAGCACCACCACTGCTGCTGCTGTTACTGACTGGGCCTGCTCCTACTACTGGAGCCTGGAGCTCGGCTGCGCCCCAGCACTGCTACTGCTGGGGGACTGCTACCACTGCTGCTGCCTGGGCCCCACTTGCACCGAAAAGAAAAAGAAAAACAATAAACAGGAATGTAAGTGAAGTGTATTATTTCCCCTTCCAACTCTATTTTGTTTTAATCCCTGTCTTCCCCTTCACTGTTTGATCACACAACATTGCCCATTGAAAACGACACGACTTGTCACTGGCCCCTCGGGTGTTTCCTTTCTTCCTGGTTGTGGAATATAAGTAAAGATTTACACACTTGTTGTTTTTCACTGTGTCCGACAACTGCACACACATGATATGGGTGCTGGGGAAAAATAAGCACTACTGCTGTCAGGTGGTAGTGTAAGAAAAGTGGAAAAAAAACCCAGGAGTCTCAGGGATCCTGTTTGAAGAAAAGGGGAAAAAAAACAGGATTAGATTACTTACAGAGTGGAAACAGGCCCTTCGGCTCAACAAGTCCACACCGACCTGCAAACCACCCAAACCCATTCCCCTACACCTAACACTACAGGCAATTTAGCATGGCCAATTCACCTAACCTACACATTTTTGGACTGTGGGAGAAAACCCAAGCTAAGAATGTGCAAACTCCACACAGACAGTCGCCTGAGAGAGGGATTGAACCTGGGTCTCTAGCGCTGTGAGGTAGCAGTGCTAGCCACTGTGCCACCGTGCCATCCACCTTACAACAGGAGTGTCAGGGATTCTGCTCTCTCTCAGAGCTCATTCTAAGGGAGCTGAATCAGGATTCTCCATGGGTAAATAAAGGGTGACATGGCGACGGGATCCCAGCCTCTGTGGAGTTACTTCAAACTCTATTGAGGCATGCCTTAATGGGGCTGCTGGATTCCCAATGCTTCAACCTCTTTTAATGGACTTTGCAGCTTCAGCCACTCTTCACTGGGGCCTTAGTGGCTGTGTCTTGAATACTGGGGCGGGGTCAGGTCTCACAGGCACATGAGGGTCAGAACCCACATTAGTTCTTACCCCCAACCTTCCAGTGGACAAATCTCTTCAAAGGTATTGGATTCCACTCATCTACAAAGCCCCCGGCCTCATTTTGTAAAGCCCATCATATACGTGTGCCTTGTCAACTCGTCTCTGAACCTGGGCTTGCTTCCTCTGAAATAGAGTCACCTGAGAGGAGATTTATTTGAGCTGCATAAAATGATCAAGCCTTTGATAGAATGGATGTAAGGGCTTAAACAGGTAGATCAATAAGTAAGAAGCACAGATTTAAATTAATTGATGGCAGACTGAGAGAAGAATTGCTGAGATGCTTTTGTTCAGCCAAAGGGAGGTGCAATTCTGTATTTTTTTCTCTGTAATGCATTCACAGCAGGAGGGCTTTGCTGACTAGGCCAGCATTTAGTGCCCATCCCTAATTGCCTAGAGGGCAGTTCAGAGTCCACCATATTGCTGTGAGTCTGGACTCAGATGTAGGCCAGACCAGGTAAGGATGGCAGTTTCCTTCCTTAAAGGAAATTAGTGAATCAAATGGATCTTCCCCTGGCAACCAGCAATGGATTCATGGTAATCATTAGACTCTTAATTCCATATTTTTATTGAATTCAAATTCCACCATCTGCAATGGTGGGATTCAAACCCAGGACCTCAGCACATTACCTTGGTCTCTGGGTTAACAGATAATACCACCAGGCCATAACCTCTATGGAAGTTATGTAGTTAACTGTGGAAGTTATGTAGTTGACTTAGCGTTGCAACGTATCATGTTACAGGGCTCCAGTAACAGATAATGATAGTGCATCGTGATAGATTAGTTAAATCACTGGGAGATGAGCTAATGCTGAAGATGACGGTGCTGTAATGCGATAGGTTAAATGTGATCGAGGGAACTAGTGTAACAGACAATGATTAGGTTACAAAGGTAAAGCAAACCAGCATGATTGGATATACTAATGCCATCAGATAGGTGCGGGAAGAATAACTGTATAAATTGCAGGAGAACAATTGTGGGGAGTCGGGAAGACATTTTGCTGGCTCCCACAGCTTTGATTTTGCAAGATTAAAGTTTAATTTCATGAAGGATTTTCTGCGTCTCCTGGTAATTTTTTAAATAGAGCATTGAGTGATTCTTCCACAACACCTCCCCCTACCGTCATTAAACTGAGTCAAAGTTCTTTGCAAGTTCAAACAATGCTTAAGTATTTACTTGCTGTACCAACAACTATAGGGCTACAGATCAAAAGTCCTGCAGTTAAGTGGATGGCACTGTTTTTATCTGGCAGAGACAATGGGTTGAACAGTTTCCTCATTACCAGGAGTGCTCTATCTTTTTAACTTGAATTGATATTGTATCTTTACTTTAGCACACTAGTGTGTTATCATGCAAAATTTGACATTGAACCTCATCACAGGATATTTTAAGATGAGGAAGACTTTGATGAGAAAGGTAAGGTTGAGGGAGTGCTTTAAAGGAACAGAGCATTCAAGAGGCAAAGAATAAGTCCAGATGAAGATAGATTCCAAAATTTCAGGCTTTGCAAGCTGAAACCAAATTGCCAAAGGTGAAGCAATTAAACTCAAGGATGAACAAGAAGGTAGGAATCTGAGTGGACGATAAGCAATGTGCATTTTAAAATATTATTGTTGTGGGGCATCAGTTTTTCCCAATGTGTGTTTCTTTAAAAAATTGCACACAATGCTTACATAGAACAGTATAGTGCTTGATGCTGCACTGACCTGTGGAACCAATCTGAAGCCTATCTATCCTACACTATTCCATTTTCATCCATATATTTATCCAATGATCACTTAAATGCCCTTAAAGTTGATGAGTCTACTACTGTTGTAGGCAGTGTATTCTACACCCCTACTACTCTCTGAGTAAAGAAACTACTTCTGACGTCTGTTCTATATTTATCACCCCTCAATTTAAAGCTATGCCCCCTCATGCTAGCTATCACCATCTGAGGAAAAAGGCTCTCACTGTCCACCCTATCTTATATGTCTCAATTAAATCACCTCTCAACCTTCTTCTCTCTAATGAAAACAACATCAAGTCCCTCAGCCTTTCCTCATAAGACCTTCCCTCCATACCAGGCAACATCCTAGTAAATCTCTTCTGGAACCTTTCCAAAGCTTCCACATCCTTCCTATTATGCAGCGACCAGAACTGTAGGCTATACCCCCAAGTGCGCCTGCACCGGAGCTTTGTACAGCTACAACATGACCTCATGGCTTCGAAATTCAATCCCGCTATCAATAAAAGTTAACATACCGTATGCCTTCTTAACAACCCTATCATCCTGAGTCACAACTTTCAAGGATCTCTGTACATGGATACCGAGATCTCTCTGCTCATCTAGACTATCAAGAATCTTACTTTTCGCTCAATACTCTGTATTCCTGTTGGGCCTTCCAAAGTGAATCACCTCACACTTTTCCACATTAAACTCCATTTGTCACCTCTCAACCCAGCTCTGCAGCTTATCTATGTTCCTCTGTAACTTGCAACAACTCCATCGACCTTAGTGTTATCCACAAATTTAACTAATCCATCCTAGTATGCCCTTATCTATGTCATTTATAAAAATGACAAACAGCAGTGGCTCCAAAACAGGTCTTTGCAGTACACCACTAGTAACTGAACACTTCCCATCAACCACCACCCTCTGTCTTCTTTCACCTAGCCAATTTCTGATCCAAACCGCTAAATCCCCCTGAATCCCATGCCTCCGTATTTTGTGCAATAGCCTACCGTGGGGAACCTCATCAAACACCTTACTGAAATCTATATACACCATATCAACTGCTTTACCCTCAACCACCTGTTTGGTTACCATCTCAAAGAACCCAATAAGGTTTGTGAGGTACAACCTACCCTTCACAAAACCATGTTGTTTATCCCTAATCAACTTATTCCTCTCTCGATGATTATAAGTCCTATCTCTTATAAACTTTTCCAACATTTTATTCACAACCGAAGTAAGGTTCGCTGGTCTATAATTTCCAGGGTTGTCTGTACTCCTCTTCTTGAACAAGGGAACAACATTTGCTACCCTCCAGTCTTTTGGCACTATTCCTGTAGACAATGATGACATAAAGATCAGAGCCAAAGGCTCAGCAATCTCCTCCCAGGCTTCCCAGAGAATCCTAGGATAAATCTGTTGGGGAAGAGTTAGTATTTGCCTGGAAGCCATTTTCCTAATCCGAATGAGAAACCATTTTGTGTCCCTGGCCAGAACTTTGATGGCTGTGCATTCCTTACTATGAGGTAATGTGAACGGTAGGCTTTATCTTCCTAAGGTGCCAAGATAGAGTTTCCTCCCTTTGCTGAATGATCAGCGCAGGCTGTAGTAAGCTGACATAGACTTGCCAATTAGTCCCACTTCCTTCATGAGATATTGCCACTTCATGGTCATTCAGTTAATTAGGGATATCTCTGCTTAGTGTTCGCAATCTGTGTAACTAGCACAGGTGGTGATACCATTTGTTCGGTCCACTTGTGGAATGCATAATAGTGCTTTAATTTTGAACTTAATGACTAACCTCTAATTTAGTACCAACTTGTAAGCATGCCAAACTGTAATTAACGAGCAGCTCCTATCTGTTTTCTCTATATAATCCTGTACTATCCTGATGTACTTCGGAATAACACCGAGTCACGGTTAAGACAGTGAATTCCCCATGATATATCGTGTAATAAACTAATCAGTTCGCAAGGTCCAAGTCTCGAGAGTTTTTTTCAACAAAATCCTACCCAGCCATTACAGGGGAACAAAGTCGGCACAGTTCCAACTGGAATGTTTCCCGATCCAGCTTATTGAGAACCTTTATTGTAGTGCTAAGGAAAAGTACAGAAATCAGGAGGAGCAAGACCCAGGGATGGATGTGACAAAAGATGGTCATTTTCAAGTTGAGGTGTTGCTGGACTGTGAACTAACCTAAGGCTAACGAGTGAATAGGACAATGTTGAGAGCGTGGTGCCAGAAAAGCACAGCAAGTCAGGCAGCATCCGAAGAGCAGAAGAATTGACTTTTCGGGCATCAGCCCTTCATCGGCAATGAGGCAGCCACATAATTAGCATCATTCCTAATGAAGGGTTTATGCCCATATCATCGATTCTCCTGCTCCTTGGATGCTGCATGACCTGTTGTGCTTTTCCAGCACCACACTCTCGAATCTGATCTCCAGCATCTGCAGTTCTCACTTCCTCCTAACTGAATAGGACAATACCTGGGCAGCAGAGATTTGGAGCAGCTTGGGTTTGTACAAGATGAAAATGCGAGGTCACCCAATAGAGTATTGAAATAGTCAAATCTAGAGATAAGTAAGGTCTCTTCAAAGTTTAAGGATTTCTGCAGCAGATGAGTTGAAACGAGGTTAGTCATACAAACATACAATTTAAGAACATCAGTAGTCTCTCAAGTTTGCTCAATCATGTAATAATAAGATCATGACTTATCTGATTGTAATCTGAACTCCACATTTCCACTTACCTCCACTAAACTTTAAAACCTTTCCTTAGCCAATTTATTCACTGGTGCCTTAATTCCATTCAAAAACTCCACCTCCACTATGTTTTGAGGAATGGATTGCCAAAGATTTGAGTTACTAAGGAAAAAGAAATTCTCACTTCTGCCTTAAATAGATAGCCCCTTATTTTTACATGGTGAACCCCAGTTCTAGATTCTCCAGCAAGAGGCAAGATCCTTTCTAGATCAACTCTATCAAAACATCTCAGGATATTGTACTTCTATCAAGATGCCTCTTCTTCTTGAAAACTCCAGTAGAGCCAAGTTATCCATACACAATCATTTCTTAGAAGGCAACCCCATTTTTCCAGGTATTGGTGTATAAACCTTCTCCGAGCTGCTTCAAACACATTCATATCTTCTCTTAAACAATGAGACCTGTGCTTAGATGTGATCTCACCAGGGCCCTGGAAAACTGATACATAAATTCCCAATTTTTGCATCCAATTCACCTCGTAATAAATAATAACATTCTGCTAGCTTTCTTAATTACTTGCTGGACCTGCAGGATAAATGTTTGTGATTCTTACACCAGGACACACCAATTCCTTGGCAACTCTGAAATCTCTCACCATTTGGATAATATCCTTGCTTTTTATTCTTCCTGCCAAAATTGACCCTTTCACATTTCCATGCCTTAAACTCCACGAGCCAGGTCTCTGCCTACTCACTTAATCAATCCTATATCCTTTTCATAGCCTCCAATGTTCTCCTTACAACTAATTTTTCTACCTATTTTAGTAATCACGTCTTCAGTACCTCCTTCCAACTCTGATATATATTTTAGAAGGCTGAAGCCCTCAGAACACAGAGTGGGTTTAAAGTGGCCTGCAGATTATCTATCTTGAAAAAACAATAAGCCAGATTTTCGGGGGAATTAGGCTCAGGTCTCAGTGGATTCAAGAAGATTAGCCAGGGCTCCCGGAGTATTAGAGAGGATTAGCATGGTGTCTCAGAGAATTCGAGAGGATTAGTCCTGGGTCCCTAGTGGATTTGAGAAGATTAGGCTGATATCCAGAGGATTGAGAAGAATTGTGGTCCCAGATCACTTGTGAGGTTTTGCATGGCAGGTTTGGGGGTTTGGGTCTGGAAGTCGGGGGTTTGTACTGGCATGGGTCAGGTCAAACCCAAACTAGGAGTGTGGAGAAGTGTACAGGGCCAGTGGCGGGGTGGGTGGGGATGGGGTATCATGTCTGGTTGGATCGGACGGTAGGATAAGGATTGGGTCCAGTCACGGTTGCAGTGGGTGAGGGTGAGGGTGGATTTGAGTTTGGGTTGAGTTGGGTCTGGTGGGGGGCTTGAATCTGATGGTGGGAGGGGGGGTGGGATTAGAATGGGGAACAAGTCTAATGGTGGCGGTGGTGTAAGTGGGAGTGTGTGATTTAATTACAGTTGTCGTTTAATAGTTGCTGAGGTATTAATCAACGTATTTAATAGTCTGACTTTTGTTGAGTAACTATTCTACTTGATTTCATCAGAACCATCTGATGTCTTTGATTTTTATGGAGACTTGCAGAGGGTTCTGTGGTAGGAAAACTGTCTGGAGAAAAGTTCAATTTCCTGGCAATTCCTGGCACAAGTGTTGGCCTTAGCATGGCACTACAGCGTCCTCTAGTGTGGATGTCAAGTATGGCTTACATGGTGGAGTGGGTAAAAGTCACCTCAACACCATTTGTTAAAAGTAAGCTGATGTTGAAGCTATCCAAGCAGATTCATAGTTTAAAAAAATCATTACAATCACATAAGAAGGCATGCATTGTAACATTTTAAAAGGCACATGAAGCATATTAAAATAATGCATGTTTAAATATCTAATAAGTCTAATTAATTGTGTCTGTCATTTATACTTCAACATTGTAAACGTTGGAAGAAACATTAAAAAGTGTGAAGATACATTTAAGATGTTGAACAATTTAAAAAAAAAGATTTTAAAAGTCTGATAAATTAAGTTTGAGAAAGGCTGTCAGGTTTGAGAGTCATTTTGGAATTGGAACACCTCTCCTACCAGTGTGACTCTGAATGTTTGCAAAATTTCCTCATGCCAGAGTTCATTGGAAAAGGTGGCAAGTGGAGCACAGGGATTGCAGGGTATTCCGATGGAAATGGACACCCTCAGCAGTCTGACTGAACCTGGGGAATACCACTTGAGTTAAAGGCAATGGCATAGCCTCACTTAGGGCAACAGAGGGACTCCAGGCCAATGCACAGATAAACCCAAAAGCAAAACCAAGCCTTGGCCAAACAATTAACATTTGCTTCAGGATCTGAGCTAGCAAGTCATTGTAGTTGCTGCTGTAATGTGGACTTGAGGCAGCAAAACAGCTCCACTGGAGCTAAATGGAGTGAGAAAACTCATAGGCCAGTATCCAGGAAAGTACACATCCTGGAAAGTCTGACTATGTCTGGTTTGGAGCAATTAAATTGTTTAGCAACATCCAACTTAGGACTCATCAAAATAAATCCACATTGGGACTCCAACCCTTAAGATTGTGCAAGACCATAGCACACATTTTGTGGAATCACACATTGCCCACGAGCATGCTCAGACTGTCTGGGATCACTTGGTTCTGGGGCACAGTGTCATCACCCAAAATGATACTTTGATGTAAAGTTGATAATTGCTTTGAAGTTTCGATTTCATTTGAGTGCCTTGTAGGGACTGTCTACAGTAAGTTCAATTAGTTCCTTCTGAAAGAGTATCCTCACCTAAGCTTTGTCACTTTTAGCAGAGTCTAGACAGCATCGTTAAAGACTGGTAACCCCCTCTTTCTGAACCATGACTCAGTCGGGAGTCTTCTCACTTCTGGGTATGCGCATTGTGGCTTCAAGGTTCTTTTCCAGGGATGGGAACTCAAAGCCAAGCTTGGCCTTCCAATGTAGCACAGAGGCATTGCCACACACTCAAGGACTCCATCCATCAGATGAGATTTGGAAGATCTGCTATCCCAGATGGATATAAGTGATCCCATGTCACTATACTGAAGGTGTGCTGACCAATAGTTGCCCCGCAATTGACACTGCCATGTGATTCTGTCATGACTGTGTTGCTGTTTATGGATCCTGGCTCTACGTGAACTGCAATTCATATCCAACGTCGATTGCCAAACTTCAGAAACACTTTTACAGACTGTAAATCATTTTAGAATGGCCCGAGGCTGTGAAAGTTGAGCTGTGAATCCAATTCTTTCTCTCTTTTGGAACCTATCCTGAAGACGCCTCGCAAAAAAATGTTAATAAACAAAATTTGACACCAAACAGTGTAAAAAGATACTGACTTCCAAACAAGAGTCATGTCGGACTTGAAGCATTAACACTGTTTGTCTTGCCCCACAGATGCTTCCAGATTTATTAAGTTTGTCCAGCACTTTTTGTTTTCATTTTTATATGAGAAAACTATGAGGACTAGTGAGGAAAGGCTTGATCACCGAGGTAGGTTTTAAGGACAGATGCAAAGGAGAGGAGAGAGGGGGAGGGGAGAGAGGGGGAGTGGGGAGAGAGAGAGGGGGAGAGAGAGAGAGAGAGAGAGAGAGACGCTTGGGTTCATGTCACATGACAGGTGATCCCACTGCACGATAAACACACACACACAACGCACATCACACACTCAAAATTTAGAAAAATGCTTTCAAGGTGAGGGTGCCTTGAAACTTTTGAAAGTGAAGGATCAGGCCAGTCCTCCGATATGCTCTCACCTCTGTTCCTTTTTATTAGCGACAAGACTGCAGGATACGATAACAGGAGCAGTATCAGGCATACCTGAAGATGAGGTGCCAACCTGGTGAAGCCACCAAACAGGACTACTTGCATGCCAAACAATATGAGCAGCAAGTGATAGACAGGGCTAAGATGATCCCACAGCCAATCAATCAGATTTAATCTCTGCAGTCCTGTCCTATCTAGTCTTGAATGGTGCTGGATAATTAAACAACTCACTGGAGGAGGAGGAATCTCCACAAATATTCCCATCCTCAATGATGGAAGAGCCCCACATCAGTGCAAAGGATAAGGCTGAAGCATTCGCAGTGATCTTCAGCTAGAAGTGCTGAGTAGATTATCCATCTTGGCGTCCTTCAGTGGTCTCCAGCATCACAGATACCAGTCTTCAGTCAATTCGATTCACTCCATGTGATATCGAGAAAGGGTTGGAGACCCTGAATATTGCAAAGGCTATAGACCCTGAAAACATTCCAGTGATAGAACTGAAGATTAGTGCTCCAGAACTAGCTTCTGCCTTAGCCAACCTGTTCCAGTATAGCTACAACACTGGCATTTATCCGACAATATGGAAGATTTCCCAGGTATGTCCTATTTATAAAAAGCTGGACAAATCCAACCCAACCAATTACCATTCCCATCAGTCTACTCTTGATCATCAGTAAAGTGATGCAATGGTGCTATCGATAGTGTCATCAACAGTGCTATTAAGCAGCACCTGCTCAGCAATAACCTGCTCAGTGATGCCCAGTCTGGGTTCTATGAGGGCCACTTCATGACAGCCTTGGTTCAAACATTGACAAAAGAGCTATATTTGACTGAGTGTGGCATCGAGGTGCCCTTGCAAAAGTGGAATCAACGTGCACCAGGAGACAAACTCTCTGGTCACTGGAGTCATACCTGATGCATAGGAAGATTGTTGTGGTTGTTGGAGGTCAGTCATCTCAGTTCCAGGCTATCCCTGCAGTAGTTCCTCGAGGCCCAACCATCTTCAGTTGCTTCATCAATGACCGCTCCTCCATCATAAGGTCAGAAGTGGGATGTTTGCACCATGTTTAGCACCATTCACGACTCCTCAGACACTGAAGCAGTCCAGGTTCAAATGCAACAGGATCTATTCAATAACCAGCCTTCAGCTGATAAGTGGCAAGTAACATTCAGCTCACACAAATGCCGGTCTATGACCATTACCAATAGCAGAAAACCTAATCACCATTCCTTGACATTCAATGATGTTATTACTGCATCACTGAATCCCCCAGTAACATCATCATGGGGATTATCATTGACCAGGAGCTCAGCTGGACTCACCACATAAACACAGTGGCTACAAGAGCAGATCAGAGGCTCTAATATTGCATTAACTCACCTCCTGACTCCCCAAAGCCTGTACACCATCTGCAAGGCACAAGTCAGGCGTCTAATGGAATACTTCCCACTAGCCTGGATGAGTGCAGCTCCAATAACACTCAAAAAGCTTGACACCATCTAGGAAAAAGGAGCCCACTTGATTGGCACCACTTCCACAAACAACCACTCTGCCTACCACCAATGCTCAGTCACAGCAGTGTGTACTATCTCCAAAAGGCACTGCAGAAATTCACCAAAGATCCTCAGACAGCATCTTCCAAACCCATGACCACTTGCATCTAGAAGGACAAGGGCAGCAGTTACATGGGAACATCACCACCTTTAAGTTCCTGTCCAAGCCACTCACCGCCTTGACTTGGGAATATATTGGCGTTCCTTCACTGTCACTGGGTCAACATCCTGGAAATCCCTCCCCTAAAAGCATTGTGGGTCAACCCACAGCAGGTGGACTGCAGCAGTTCAAGAAGACAGCTCACTACCACTTTCTCAAGGGCAAGTAGGGACAGGCAATAAATGCTGGCCCAGCCAGCACACCCACATCCCAGAAATTAGCAAGAAGAGAAAGAGGCTAGGGCTGGGAAGCCCATTTATAACTCCTATAGAGAGAAAGGTGAAAGAGTTCACTGCAATGAATACAGAACAAATGTTGAGCAGAATGTCAAAGGAGAATGTTTCCTGGCTCCTCACAGTTTGCTGTCAAGATTCATCATGCAAAGTATACATCTTTTATGCTCTCAGTTTGCGAAGTATATTTGAGCTGAGCTTGGAACCCAGTTCCTTGTACTGGTTAACTTCCCAATACTTGATATATCATCATTCCATGTTTGCCAAGATAGATAGTATGAGCAGGATGTCCAAGCACAGCTTGCCCCATGGTCTCATGTCCTCCTACTCCTCTTTGACTTCCACAGCCGGGGCCACAGGATAGTAACAAACAGCAGGATTCTCATCTAAATTTAGTGCAGGAAAATTGAGGTCAGTTTAGCCTGCTCACCAGGCTGACAGCCTTATAAACTTTCCATGTCGTTGGTCTATAACAGGAAAAGTAAGAAGAGATTTAGTGCATACTATTTATAAACAAATATTGCCGTGTTGTGAAATGATGTCTTTGTGCAAAACACTAATGACTTGGGAGTAAACATGATATTCACATTGATTTTGAGTGCTCTGTGTAGGGACACTCACCACAAAAACAGCCAGCTACCATTTGGCAGTATCTGTTGTTGTGGCAATGTAGGGGAGCTCTAAAACACTTTGCAAGACTCTCTGGGACACTTTGAATCAAAATGTGGGATCTAGATTCTAAATTAAAACAGGAAAAGAGGATAACATTGTAAGTTAAACTGATACTGTTACTGTTAATATCTATGCAGGTGGTACTAACCTGAGGGTTAACAAATATAAATCCTTGTTCTCAGGTAGCTTTGAGATCAGGAGCAGGGTTTGCCTCTCTGATACAATTGAACACATTCATCATCAGTATGTTGCTTACTGAATGCTAGAATCTGTTATACCCTCTGCCCTTAGCCTATTATGTCCCTGTTTCCTCTCATCTCTGAACTCGGGCATTTAAACAGAGCAGTTAATTGAGGCTCCCATTCCCCAGCTATCTCTACAAATATGAGAATTCACATTGAATGCAATTCTGGTGGCTCAGTGGTTAACGCTGCTGCCTGATAGTGTGAGGGTCCTGGGCCTGATTCCAGCCTCGGATGACTGTCGTTTGCCCAAAGCTTTTCCATCATCCAAAAAGCACTAGTCACAAGTATATCGAAATACTCTGCACTCTGTTTGAGTGAAGATGCAACACTCAAAAGCTCAACCCTCTCCAGAAGAAAGATACCCATTTGTTCAGTCCCTTATAGCTCCTCAGCACTCAATACCCTCCCAAACACTGTACAGTTGTAGGGATGTTTACCATCTACAAGATGCACTGTAGCATCTCAACACGACTCTGCATCTTCCAAATTCCTCTACCATGGAGATGAACATGATCTTCAGATGCATTCGAACACCATCACATGCAAGTTCCCCTCAACACCACACTTTCCCGTTCACTGTTCCTTCAGTACTGCTAGTTCCGAGTCAGAAACCTCACTCCTCAACTGCACCCTGGGTTATTTATGCCACATCAACTACAGCACGAAGAAGGCAGCTCTCCACCAGTCCTGGCACTTCCCCTGCCACCGCAGATACTGCAAAACCTGCGCCCACACCTGTCCTCTCACCTCTGTCCGAGGTCCCAAAGGAACCTTCCACATTTCACCTGCACATCCACTAATGTCATTTATTGTATCTGTTGCTGCTGATGCGGTCTCCTCTACATTGGGGAGACTGGATGCCTTCTTGCAGAGTGCTTCAGGGAACATCTCTGGGACACCTGCACCAATCAACCACACTGTCCCCTGGCCGAACATTTCAACTCCCCCTCCTACTCTGCCGAGGACATGCAGGTCCTGGGCCTCCTCTATCGCCACTCCCTTACCATCCAACGCCTGGAGGAAGAAAGCCTCATCTTCAGTCTTGGAAGCCTTCAACCCCAGGGCATCAATGTGGACTTCACCGGTTTCCTCATTTCCCCTCCCCCCCCACCTTACCCCAGTTCCAACCTTCCAGCTCAGCACCGCCCTCATGACCTGTCCTACCTGCCAATCTTCCTTCCCACCTATCCGCTCCACCCTCCTCTCTGACCTATCACCTTCATCCCCACCTCCATCCACCTATTGCACTCTCAGCTACCTTCTTCCCAGCCCACCACCCTCCCATTTATCTCTCTACCCGCAAAGGTCCCAGCCTCATTCCTGATGAAGAGCTCCTTAAACGTCGATCCTCCTGCTCCTTGGATGCTGTATGACCTACTGTGCTTTTCCAGCACCACACACTCTTGACTCAGCTCTCCACCTGTTCCCACCCCCTCCCAATTCTCCATCAGTGACACTTGAGGATGAGCAATAACTAATAAACAAGACAATCCTTGTCAGCAATGTATTCATCCCAGGAATTAATGAAAAGGAAATTAAATATGTGATTATGTGAAGAAAACCACTCAGAACAGGGTTTGTCCTTTATTCTTCAAGCAGATTTAGAAAGAGTACAGACAATATTGTGCTTGGTAATTATCTGAAGTTATTATTGTTGAAGCTTTAATTTTAAACACCCATTTATAGTCACTCAAATTAGCCCTGCCTTTGGAATGCTTGTGAATATATACAATGAGAGTTTCTGAAAATCTGTATAAGAGCCTCACACATTTGTAACCTGATCATGTCATAATCAACTACATCGAGTTGACCCTTGCTTGAACTAATAGGCAGGGTTTACAAATTCTGTGGTCTGTGTTAATCAGCACACTCTCCCTCCTTAAATGTCATTTCATGGTACAATAACAGTATTTGTCATTTTCTTGCTAAGTATTGCAGGAGAACTGCTGTGGGACCTTACCTGATGTCAAAGCAGTGATTCATTGGTGACCCCAATACTGGGGAAAGGGTATGTTATACTATTAGGACTAATCTTCACTTTAACTGTGCTGAGGTCTGAGTCCTGCTGATGCATATAACTAAGCCAGTAGAGTGTGTTTGAATTAAAAAGTGGAGAGACTTTTGGAGATGGCATTTCTGTAGAACAAATGTCACTTGCCACTGAGCAACCAAACCTGGATGTTGACCAGGTCTTGCGACATATGGACATGGGCTGCTTTAGTACAAGGATCCGGGAATGATTCTGAACATCGTACATGCATCAGTGAACTTACCCACTTCTCACCTTCTAATGAAGGGAAGATCATCAACAAGGCAGCTGGAGATGAATGGGCTTAGGATACTGCTCTGAGGAACTCTTGCAGAGATGGCCTGGAGCTGAGATCATTGATCTCCAAAAACACAACCATCTTCTAAAGGTGCTTCACTGCTCACAAATAGCGCAGACAGGTCCATTATGTATTGCCCTGAATTGAGTTTCTTGCTCAGTCCAGTTCAGAGGGCAATTAAGAAGCAATGTGTTTCAGTGGATCTGTAGACTCTTCTAAGACAGACTCGATAAGGATGGCAGATTTCCATCACCGAAGAATATTAGTGATTCAGATGCTAATTTATGACAATTGATTTCAGAATTTAAAAAAAAATGAATTTGAATTTATCCATTTAAATTCATATTGCCCAGATCATTAGATTGGGATTTTGGATTATCCAACAACGTTCCAACTGCACTACCCTTTCCCAAAACACCCAATAAATAGAGATTCAACAGATTGTTTTCTCAAGTTATCAATGATTTCAAGATTTTGTGTGCCTTACTCATTCAGCAAGTAAGAAGGCATGGGATACAGGGAAATCTGGCTGTCTGGCTTCCAAGTCATTCACTTTAGAAGGTCAAATTTGAATGCAGAATACAGGTTTAAAGGCAGGATTCTTGGCAGTGTGGAGGAAAAGAGGGAGCTTGGGGTCCGTGTCCATCAATCCCTCAAAGTTACCACCCAACTTGATAGGGTTGTTAGGAAGGCAAGTGGTGTGTTGGCTTTCATTAGCAGTGGGATTGAGTTTAAAAGCTGTGAGGTTATGGTGCAGCTGTATAGAGCCCTGGTTAGACGGCACTTGGAATATTGTGTTCAGTTCTGGTTGCTTCATTACAGAGAAGCTGTGGAAACTTTAGAGAGGAGAGGAGATTTCCTGGAGGGCATGTCTTATGAAGAAAAGTTGAGGAAATTAGGGCTTTTCTCATTGCAGCGAAGAAGGATGAGAGGTGACTTGATAGAGGTATAAAAGATGTTGAGAGGCGTAGATAGAGTGGATAGCCAGAGACTTATTCCCATGGCAGAAATGTCTACCACAAGGAGGCATGATTTTAAGGTAATTGGAGGAAGGTTCAGGAAAATGTCAGATGTAGGTTCTTTACACAGAGAGTGGTGAGTGCGTGGAATGCACTGTTGGCAGCCATAGTAGAGTCAGAGACATTAGGGACATTTAAGCGATTCTTGGAAAGGCACATGGAATCTAGTACAAGAAGGGTATGTAGGTTAGTCTGATCTTAGAGTAGGATAAAAGACTGGCACAACATCAAGGGCTGCAGGGCCTGTATGTGCTGTATGGTTCTAGGTTCTGTGTTCTTACTCTGACTATAGACACCTCTTACTGTTCTGCCCTAAGGAAGATCTGGATCAGGGAAAGAATAGTTGGAACCCAGAATCACCAGTTCAGTCATCAATATTTAAGCAGCTGGGAAGCTCTTATCCAACTATGTCCCTCAGCCCTTCAACTGGTTGTTCTCTAATTCCTCAGACATGTCCCACTGCTTTTGAAATTTGAGTCACACTGATCTTGTGGTGGCATACAATTTTGTTATTTTCCTTCTCCCTGTACTCATGATCTCCCTGGACTATTTCAATAAAATGCAGGAGTGACTCCAATCCCTTATTGCTTATCCCCAATTATGATTTTACTTTGGTTTGTTATCTCATCAGTTGTACTTTAGACTTTATATACTTCAGCTGCAACTTGATGTCGCTATAACGGGATACCTGCAGCCCTCAATGTGCTGAAAAACAAATATGAAACTATTGACACAACTCAGCTCACACCTTGTTTTCCTTCCATTGCCTCCCATTGGCTAAGCAAAACCACAATTGTAAAATTCATCCTTGATTCCAATCTTCTCCAAAACCTTGCCTTTTTTTATATACCTGTGACAGATTCCAACTGAGATCTCTATACTCCACTAACTCTAGCTTCTTGCACATCCCTCTATCATTAGCATCTGTGCTTTCAGATACTGAAGTCCTATGTTCTAACGTTTCCTCCAGTGGTTTATAGCTCTTCATTTTGGGAGGCTCTGCAAACTTTACCTGTATGACCAAACCTTTTGACCACCTCATATAGTCTCAAACAATTCAATTTTAAATTTGTTTTTAACAATCCTGTGAGGTGTCTTATACCTGACAGGTGATATATGAATTTAAATTGGCGACACTGTTATTGCCTTGCCCCTTGTAAGTGGCCAACAGGATAGCCACCCAAGAAACATAATGCACCCATCTCCTCTCCTTCTTGAAGACTGTCCTGGAAATCTAGCTGTCTTCCCAAGCTCTGGCCCTTGATCTTTATTCCCCCAACCTTTTCTTCTGAAACAGTTTCTGTGAAGTTCCTTGGGGCAGTTTTCTGTGATAAAGACTGTATACTAACACAGGATGTTGATATCATATTTTTGTCATTGTATTCAGTACCTAAATCAGGTCAAACAATATTCAGGTTTGGGTTACAGAGTTAAGAAACTGATCTCCCAGTGTCCTAGATATTGTTATTTCAGGAGATTACAATATCATTTCACATCAATCCATCTGTCAGCTTTTTATTGTTAGATGGTGACGGTGTTGGAGAATATAAGAGTCCCCCAAATACGCCATGTAGATGCATTTGCTATCAAGCTGTTGAGACAGGTAAGGAGTTTTGAAAACCAGGCCTTCAGAAAGCAGGTCCCAGAATCAGATTGAACTCTGTGGGTCAATATCCATATTCACGTGCGAGCAATATGTCATAAATAATGATACTTTGGAAAGGTGCTACTTAATGTAATACTGGTGGAAGATTTGCTATTAACAATATGTTTCCAGCTTAAGGTCCTCACTGTATTCAAGCAAGGTTTGATATGGAATTAAATGCAGAAATCAAAAGATTACTGTTGAAGATGTGTTTCTTCACTATCAATCTCCTGAAAGTGACTCTTGCTCCTTTCTTTTCATTGAATGATCTGAATTTCTTGGAATAGGATGTGAGTATAAAATAAATTTGACTCAGGCAGTGAGGTCATTTTCAGTCAAAGTGACTTTTTGACAAGGAGATGCTTTAGTTACAGCAGTGAACATCTCTGACACAAGTCTGGACTCTTGTTGGTCCTGGTTATAAATTTTGTCTAGACAGCATTGAAAACAGAAATTGCAGACTTTTCTTTGTTTTTTTTCTCTCTTATCCTAATGTTTATTTCCCTCTGTATTTCTTCTTTACCTGATTTGACAGTGTTTTGTTTTATATGTTTGTTTTTGGGACATTTCTTGTCCATCCCTAACTGCTCTTGAGAAGGTGATAGTGAACAGTGTGATTGAACTCCTACAGCCACAGTGTCATTAGGAAAGGACATCAAGGGTTTTTACTCATCAACAATAAAGGAACAATATTAGAACTTCAGGTCAGGATGGTGAATGGCTCACTGGGGCTTTTCCAGTGGTGGTCCTCCCATACCTCCTTCAAGATAGGCCATGTGTATCTGGCAGGTATTGTTGAAGGAGCTGTTGTTTTGCTGCATACTGCTACCTCTATGCATTGCCAGTGCAGGGAGAGACTATTTAAAGTGGAAAATGAGGTGTCAATCAAGCAGGTTGCTTTCTCTTAGGTAGTGTCAAGTTTTTTTTTTAGATTAGATGATTAGATTACTTACAGTGTGGAAACAGGCCCTTCGGCCCACAAGTCCACACCGCCCTGTCGAAGCGCAACCCACCCATACCCCTACATCTACCCCTTACCTAACACTATGGGCAATTTAGCATGGCCAATTCACCTGCACATCTTTGGACTGTGGGAGGAAACTGGAGCACCCAGCGGAAACCCACGCAGACACGGGGAGAATGTGCAAACTCCACACAGTCAGTCGCCTGAGGTGGGAATTGAACCCGGGTCTCTGGCGCTGTGAGGCAGCAGTGCTAACCACTGTGCCTCCGTGCTGCCCACTTTAAACAGACCCTTCGGCCCAACAAGTCCACACTGACCCACCGAAGCGTAACCTACCCATACCCCTACATCTACCCCTTACCTAACACTACAGGCAATTTAGCATGGCCAATCCACCTTACCTGCACATCTTTGTGACTGTGGGAGGAAACCGGAGCACCCAGAGGAAACCCACGCAGACACGGGGAGAACGTGCAAACTCCACACAGTCAGTCGCCTGAGGCGGGAATTGAACCCGGGTCTCTGGCGCTGTGAGGCAGCAGTGCTAACCACTGTGCCACCGTGCCACCCACAAAGTTTCTTAAGTGTTCAAGCTGCATTCATTCAGACAAGCCAGATGTGTTCCATCACAATCTCGACTTGTGCCTTAGATTATGGACAGGTATAGGGGTGATGGGAGGTGAGTTATTTGCTGTAGTATTCCTAGTTTGACTTTGATGTTCAGAATTATCCATCAGCAATTTTCTACAATAAGGCAGGAACTGACTTAATTCATCCCAAAATGTAGAGTTAATGCATTAATGCAACATTCAAAATGCCAGCAGAGTGATGTACTTTGTCCTTCTCTCTTATCTTGTTGACTATGACCCCAGAATTACAGCCCCTCACAGAAAAGCTGTTGTGAAGAAATGAAGGTCATCCTTCTTCTACTCCTTTTCATTGCCAGCACTGAGCAATCCCCTACACATCATGAAGGTAAGTAATGAATTTGTTATGTTTTGGTCTTTCAGTTTGTGAATTTCAACTGGGATATGTAATAGGCGGGATTGTATAGATCAACTTGGATTATGGTCTGTACCATTTCATCCTTTCTCAGGGGGTTCCCTCATTCCCCAGGATTCATGTCCTTTCCCCAGAAATTTCTGGAGCTACATCTCTTTATCGTTTGATGAAGAGGGTACTGACTGTCCACAGACTTTTTCCACTGGAGCATATGAGGTTGAGAGGTCACCTGATAAGAGTTTATAAAATAACGAGAGGTATAGATAGAATTGATGGTAAGGTGTCTTTTTCCTAAGATGGGGAATTACAAGGCTAGGGGGCACATTTGTAAAGTGAGGGGAGAGAGATTTAGAAGAGACATAAGAGGCAAATCTTTTGCACAGAGGATGTTTCAGTGTGGAATGAACTTCTTGGGGAAGTGGAGGATGGAGATACAATTACAACATTTAAAAGGTATTTGGATGAATACATGAATAGAAAAGGTTTAGAGGGGTATAAGTCAGGAACAAGCTAGTGGGACTGATTTAGATTGGGATTATGTTGGGCATGGACTGGTGGGACTGAAGGATTTGTTTCTGTGCAGTATGACACTATAATACAGATGTAGTATACAGGATTGTGATCAATTCAGCAATGTGCCTGAGGACAAGCAGTGTCTCTGAACTGCAATACAAGTTAAATTTCTTCCTTTATTCCCTTTTCCTTTTGTCATTCATCATTTCTGTTGCTTCTCCCTTCTTATGTTCTCGCCCTCATGTTCTAAATCAGTCTCTGGCTCTGTTGTCTTCTCCAGCGTAGATACATCAATTTTCACTCTGTCCCACTGCATATGACATTTGTCACAGTGTCTCTCTCTTTCCTTCCCACTTCCTGCATCTTTACCATCTCTTTGTCTCCTTCTTTTCCTCTTGTTTTCCTTTTCATCTCTGGGTCCTACCCTCTGTTCATCTCTCCATAACTATCCAATGCCTCTTATTAAAGGCTCTTTTACTCTCTGCATCATTCTTGTTTGCTGCTGTGTCTTCCTCCTAATTTCTGTCTCTTTCTGTATCCCTCTCACTTCTTACTCTGTCCCTTTCTCTGTGGCTCCATCTCTCTGTAGCTATGTCTTTTTTGTGTCTTTCATCAGCAGTAATGCAAACTATATCTTTTCTTTGGTTAAGATGAAATCGGCATTGGAAACCATGACATTGCAATTGTCAATGTCATGGGTGACTTTGAAGTCAACGACAATGGCTGTCCAGATAAACACGATCACCACTATAATTTAACCAGGAGCTGCCTGGAACTCAAAGAGAAATACCACTTCACCAAAGGTAAACAATTTCAGCAAAAAGTACAATTGCCTCATTAAGCTAAGATATAGTCAGCGTGGCTACGTTTCTACTTAGTGCCTTAGTGACAAGCAAAAAATAATCAGTCTTCCAGTGCCTTGTTACTCACCAGTAAAAGCACCAAGTAATGTGTAGGCTTTGTAACTCATACTGACTACTGGAAAAAGCGAACAAATGTATATTTATGCAGCACACTTCACACTTTCAAGACGCCCCAATAGGTTTTATAGCCGGTGGAGAGTTCTTGAAGAGCACTCACTGTTATTACATGGATAAGTACTACAGCAAAGGTGCGTTCAAAGTCCCATCAAACAGAACATGAGACGAATGACCAGTTAATCAGTTTTCATTTTGGTTTGGTGGGCGAATGTTGGGTGGGACACTGTGGACTCTGCCCTCGTTCAAATAACATTATGGGGACTTGTTTTTGCGTCAATGAAAGCGAAACAGAGTGAGGAAGTAAATGCTTGTTACATGACAGAAAATGCAAAGTGGGTGTTAATACATCAGACCACTCCTGTTCTCAACTGGACTTTGGAAACGGGAACACAATTCCTTAATAGACAGATGGGAAACATTGAGTGTATAACGGAATCAGCAATAGAGAGGAGGAGTGCAATAAAATCACAGGAAACCATTAACAAAACTGCTGAATAGCAAGGATGAAATTCATTGAGGTGGGATAGAGAAATTTTTTTGAAAACCTGAAGATGGAACAGTTATGGCAAATGACCATTAACACAGAGAAATGTGAAGATATGAGTTTTGGTATGAAGTATACAAGCAGTAACTGCACTTTAGAGAAAGGTGGGAGGTTGCAGGGATCACAACTAGGCAAATTAATGATGTTTAAAGTTCGCTTGTGGCATGTGGGCATTACTAGCTGACCAGCATGTATTCCCCATCTCTAGTTGCCCCTTGAGAAGGGAGTGGTAATCTGCCTTCTTGAACAGCTGCAGACCCACAGTGCAATTGGGACAGAGTTCCAGGATTTTGACCCAGCAACACTGAAGGATGGAGGGGAACTTGCAGGTGGAGGTGTTTCCTTGACCTTCTAGACAGAAATGTTCGTGGGCTTGGAAGGCACTGCTGAAGGAACTTTGGTGAATTTCTGCAATGCATATTTTGGATGGTATACACACTGCTGGTACTGAGTGTCAGTAATGAAGGGAGTGAAAATTTGTGGAGGTGGTGCCAATTGAGTGGACTGCTTTGAATTGGATGGTGCCAATCTTCTTGAGCAGCAACCATCCAGACAAGTATGGAATATTCCATCACATTCCTGACTTGTGGGCAGGCTTTGGAGCATCAGGAAATGAGTTACACATGACAGTGTTCCATGCCTCTAACCTGTTGCTATGGCTGTGCATTTCTCTAATGAGTACACAGTTGAGTTTCTGGCCAGTGGAAACACTCCCCCCACAAGAATGTTGATAGTGAAGGATTCAGTGATAGTAACTGTATTGAATATGAAGGGCTGATGGTTGAATTGTCTCTTATTGGACATGTTCATTGTCAGGCATGAAGGTTGCTTACCATTTGTCAGTCCAAGCCTGTCCAGACCTTGTTGCAATAAAGCAGACAAGTGAAACTCTTCTGTAGTGATGCCATGATGGAGAACAGATAACGTTTGGACTTCCCCTTGATGTTGTGAAACTTAAATGCTAAAGGTGTGTCAGAGAAATTAAGTCGGGCACTGTGTGCGATTTGTTCAAACCTTTCCTCAGATAAATGGCAAACACCACCATGTTTCTTGCCAATGCAACAAGGTCAGAAAAATACCTCAGACTGACTCAATTGTGTGTGAATATTGGAACCCTCAATGAAGAAGCACAGAATGGATGTTCTTGACTCCTCAGGCAAGTTGCAGAATCCAGCGTTGGGAGACAGAAATTTTGTGAGAACAGAAAAATATTAAGTAAATGAAGTCATTTTCTAGTTATTGGACTGAGACTTATTAATTCAGCTGGGTAGAAGGTTTCGAGAAAAGAAAATCAGGCAAGGACAATTACATGCCTACATCTAATTGTTACTTAGACTTATATCAATTGTGAAGTGATTCGAGACATTCTAGTCTATAGCACAAATGCAATCCTTTATTATGAGAGGGACTCTTTTTTTTAAGCCAATATTTTAACAGCAATTGACATTGTCATCTACATTCAGCTCTAGTTTTCCTTTCAGTGATTCAATACTTTGTTTATTTCACAGGGAAATTGCATCCAAAGTGTCCTTCCTGTTATGATGTTAGTTCTAACCATATAATGCTCTCAAAAGATTGAATTGCATAATATTGTCCTCTTCATACAGATGGCGTCCATCTCTTCATAACTAGTAATGGTGAACTCTACCAGGCCTTCTGTGACATGACCACTGATGGAGGTGGTTGGACCCTAATTGCAAGTGTCCATGAGAACAACATACTTGGGAAATGCACCACTGGGGACCGCTGGTCCAGTCAGCAAGGGGGTAATGCCAGTTCTCCAGCAGGAGACAGGTCATGGTCCAATTTTGCGACATTTGGTTGTACAGAAGGAGCGACAAGTGATGACCTGAAGGTGATGAGCTTTTGTGCAATCTCTTTATTTAAAACAATGTTTGTCATTGGCAGTGGCCTTCAATTCATTTCTGCAGCGGGAATGGTGAGAGTGGAAACCAGGGAGCTGTCGGGAAGGTAAATTCTCCATTTAAAAACTTACCAGAGTGCAGAAACTTCTGGGACTTCTTTTCCGCCTACAGGTATATAGGTTGGATGCTTGGCAAGGAATAGGGAGAGAGAGTAGTTGAACACATGGCTACAGGGATGATGCAGGAGGGAGGGATTCAGATACTTGGATAATTGGGCCCATTCTGGGGTAGGTGGAACCTCTACAAATGGGATGGTCTACACCTGAACCAGAGGGGTACCAATACCCTGGTGGGGGGGGCTGTGGATTTGCTAATGATCTTTGGGAGCATTTAAATGAATTCAGCAGGGGCATGGGAACATGAATTGCAGCTCCAGTGTACAGGAGGTTGAGGGTAGTGAGGTCAGGAATAAGGTTTCAAGTTTTCAGGAGTGCACTGGCAGGCAGGAGGGTAGTTTGAAGTATGTCAACTTCAACACCAGGAGCATCCGGAATAAGGTGGATGAACTTGCAACATGGGTTGGTACCTGGGACTTCGATGTTGTGGCTATTTCGGAGATATGGATAGAGGAGGGACAGGAATGGTTGTTGCAAGTTCCAGGGTTTTGATATTTCAGTTAGATCAGGGAAGGTGGTAAAAGAGGGGGAGGGGGGACATTGTTAGTCAAGGACAGTATTACAGTTGCAGAAAGGATTTTGATGAGGACTTGTCTACTGAGGTAGAATGAGTTGAGGTTAGAAACAGGAAAGGAGAGGTCACCCTGTTGGGAGTATCCACAGGCCTCCAAATAGTTTCAGAGATGTAGAGGAAAGGATTGCAAAGGTGATTTTGGATCGGAGCAAGAGCAACAGTGCAGTTCTTATGGGGTCTTTAGCTTTCCAAATATTCACTGGAAATTTGATAGTTTGAGTACTTTAGATGGGTCAGTTTTTGTCCAATGTGTGCAGGATGGTTTCTTGACACAGTATGTAGACAGGCCAACAAGAGGTGAGGCCACATTGGATTTGGTAATGGGTAATGAACCAGGCCAGGTGTTAGATTTGAAGGTAGGTGAGCACTTTGGTGAAAGTGACCACAATTCGGTTATGTTTACTTTAGCAATGGAAAGGGATAGGTATATACCGCAAAGCAAGAATTATAGCTGGGTCAAGGGAAATTATGATGCAATTTGGTGGGATTTAGGATGCATAGGATAGGGAAAGGAAATGTAGGGGATGGTAAGAGTTGAAATGTGGAGCTAGATCAAGGAGCAGCTGCTGCATGTCCTTGATAAGTATGTACATGTCAGGCAGGGAGGAAGTGATTGAGTGAGGGAACTGTGGTTTACTAAAGAAGTTGAAGCTCTTGTCAAGAGGAAGAAGGGGGCTTATATAAAGATGAGATGTGAAGGACACTTGAGAGTTACAAATTAGCCAGGAAGGATCTAAAGAGAGAGCTAAGAAGAGCCAGGAGGGGACATGTGAAGTATTTGGCAGATAGGATCAAGGAAAACCTGAAAGCTTTCTATAGGTATGTCAGGAATAAAAGAAGTCAGGAATAAGATTATGGCCAGTCAAGGACAGTAGTGGGAAGTAGTGCATGGAGTGCGAAGAGATAGGAAGGACGCTAAATGAACAGTATTCACACAGGATAAAAAAATGTTGTCAAGGAGAATACTGAGATACAGACTATCAGACTAGACAGGATTGAGGTTCATAAGGAAGAGGTGTTAACAGTTCTGGAAAGTGTGAAAACAGGTAAGTCCCCTGGGCTGGATGGGATTTATCCTGGGATTCTTGGGAAGCTAGGTGAGAGATTGCGGCCCTTTGGCTTTCATCTTGATGTCATCATTGTCTACAGGAATAGTGCCAGAAGACTGGAAGATAGCAAATGTTGTCCCCTTGTTCAAGAAGGGGAGTAGAGATGACCCTGGTAATTATAGACTAGAGAGCCTTACTCCTGTTGTGGGCAAAGTTTTGGAAAGAAATATAAGAGAAAGGATTTATAATGATCTAGAAAGGAATAATTAGATTAGGAATAATAAACACGGTTTTGTGAAGGGTAGGTTGTGCCTCACAAACCTTATTGAGTTCTTTGAGAAGATGACAAAACTGATGGATGAGGATATAGCCATGATTGTGGTGTATATGGATTTCAGGAAAGTGTGAGATAAGGTTCCCCACGTTAGGCTATTGCAGAAAATACATAGGCATGGGATTGTGGTCGGCTTAGCCGTTTGGATTAGAAATTGTCTAGCTGTAAGAAGACAGAGGGTGGTGGTTGATGGGAAATGTTAATCTTGGAGTTCAGTTACTAGTGGGGTACTGCAAGGATCTGTTTTGGGGTCACTGCTGTTTTTCATTTTTATAAATGACCTGGATAAGGGTGTAGGAAGATGGGTTTGTAAATTTGTAGATGACATTAAAGTTGGTGGAGTTGAGGACTGTGTGGAAGGATGTTGTAGGTTACAGAGAGACATAGATAAGCTGTAAAGTGCGGCTGAGAGGTAAAAAATGGAGTTTCATGTGGAAAAGGTGATTTACTTTGGAAAGAGTAGCATGAATGCAGAGTACAGGGTGAATGGTAAGATTCTTGGTAGTGTGGATGAGCAGAGAGATCTTGATATCCATGTATATAGATCCCTGAAAGTTGCCACCCAGATTAATAGGGTTGTTAAGAAGGTGGAGGGTACATTAGCTTTTATTGCTCAAGGGATTGAATTTTGGAGCCATGAGGTCATGATGCAGCTGTACAAAACTCAGTTGCGGCCTCAATTGGTGTATTGCGTACAGGTCTGGTTGTTGAATTATAGGAAGGGTGTGGAAGCTTTGGAAAGGGTTCAGAGGAGATTTTCCTGGATGTTGCCTGGTATGGATGGAATGTCTCATGAGGAGAGGCTGAGGGACCTGAAGCTGTTTTTGTTAGAGAGAAGGTTAAGAGCTGGCTTAATCGAGGCATACAAAATGATCAGAGGATTAGATAGGGTGGACAGTGAAAGCCTTTTTTCCTTGGATGGTGATGGCTAGCAAGAGGGGACAAAGCTTTAAGTTGAGGGGTGATAGATATAGGACAGATGTCAGAAGTCAGTGGCTTGCACTTAAGACCACAAGGTATCGTTTGAAATGCCAATCAATTTTACAGCCCTATGAATGAAGAGGTTGTGGTATTTTCATTTGAATGTTGATTTGGTTAGTTGGCTGCCCCCAAGGAAGAGAAAATGTGATTCTATGTCTCTAAGAGATGACATTGGTGGGGAGTAACACTAGGCCACAGGCCACTTTGCATATTATATGATATTACTGCAATTGAATTTCCTTATTCTGTAGCACTGGGCTCGAACTTATCTGAAGAAGAATGAGTCTCCCACATTAATTAATGAGGTTGTCCTCTGTGGTTTTGTGATGCTGGTGAACTCTACTCGCCGCAGCACTGACAATCTGTGTCTATTTCTGATCAGAACCCAGGTTACTATGACATAAAGGCCTCAGATATATCAATTTGGCACGTACCCAATGACACACCGCTAAGCAGCTGGAAAGATGCAGCAATCCTCCGCTATCACACCAAAACCAACTTCCTACAGCAGTACGGAGGAAACTTGTATCAGCTGTTCCATGTGAGTATCTCAGCAGTGACTGCATTTCACAGAATCCCCACAGTGTGAAAGCAGGCCATTTGGCCGATCGAGTCCACGCTGATCCTTCGAAGAACATCCCTCCCAGATCCACATCCCCTACTCTAACCCTGCATATCCCAGGGCTAATCCACTTAACCTACACACCCCTGAACATTACAGATGGTTTAGCATGGCCAATTCACCTAACCTGCAACTCTACGAACTGTGGGAGGAAACTGGAGCACCAGAAGGAACCCCACGCAGACACACAGAGAATGTGCAAATTCCACACAAACAGTCACCTGAGGGTGGAGTTGGCGTGGTAATTAAACATAATTGTTTATTTCACTCTTCCACAAGTATTTGATGTGTTTAAGGATTGTAACCTGGGACATCATTATGAAAACAGCTGAACATGGGTTTAACTGGACACTCTAAACAATTTAATAAGCAAGTCTTCTTCTCTCTTTCTCCTTCAGCTCCTGCTCATGGTAATCTGATGTAAAATCACTGAAAATCATCTCTTTAAATAAACCAAACCAATTCATTTAATTTACCTCCATTGACAGTCAGTTTTATAATAAACTGAAAATTCTGCTCTTAAAATTCTCATGCCTATGGACATTAATATATCAAAAATATTTAATTTACTAAAATACTGACTCGCAATGGCTGTGAGCCTAAAAAAGCGAGGATAGTTTTGAACAGAGTCCAATAATGTACATAATTGACAGAATCTCACAATGTTGACTTCAGGGCAGTGGTGGTGATGACAAGGTAATGGGCACGTCTGCAAACATAAGTCAGGCAATTTTTAATAGAGACTATCTCCACCTCGCAAATGTACTGAGAAGTGGGTGACCATTATGTTCCTCTGACCCTCTCAGGAGCACACTCCAGGAGTTATGTCCGGACACTGTGCTCCCATCTGCTATCTCACTAATCAACCTGACTATCAGGTTAACTAGGAATAGTGATACATTTAAGTTTTAAAAAGGATTTGCATGTCTATGATACTTTTCATAACATCGGAACGTCCCAAAATGTTTTACTACCAATTATATTTTTGACGTTTACTCAGTGAGATCATGGGGAAAATGGTGAACAATGTTAACTGACCTTTTCCCTTGGTTAGCTGCAGTATAGGAGAGAGTGAGGCCTGCAGATGCTGGAGAGACAGAACAACTCCCCCTCCCACTACCCCATGGTCCTGGCCCTACTCCACTGCAAAACCAAACCCACCCACCAACTGGAGGAAGAATGCCTCATCCTCCACCTAGGGATCCTCCAACCACATGGCATCAACATTCATTTCACCAGTTTCCTCATCTCCCCTCCCCCACCTCACTCCAGATTCAACTCTCTCACTTATCTCCACCTTCTTGAACTGTCTTACCTGCTCATCTTCCTTCACACCTATCCGCTCCACTTTCCCCAGCTCAATTACCTCCCACCTGCATCTACCAGCTTCCTCACACCCAGCCCCACACCAACTCCCCTTATTTATCTCTCAGCCCCCTTCCTCCCCTCCCCCACCACATTCCTGACAAAGGGCTCATTCCCAAAACGTCAACTCTCCTGCTCCTCAGACGCTGCCTGACCTGCTGCGCTTTTCCAGTACCACACTTTTCAACTTTAACTGTCGAATGCAGGGACTTAAATAAATACTGTATTCTAATGTTAATGGACATTGTCTTCAAAAGTGATTAGCTGACACCCAACACAATGTTTAAAAAAGAACACATAGAAGGGGAATGAGCAAATTGCCCCCCAAAAGCACTCAAAACTGCATGGGTTAGATTTCAGTTCACGGTTCTAACAAAAGCATTTGTGTAACCAAAAACTTAAAATGTTGAAAAATTAAAGAATCCTGAAAGTTGTGTTATTACCCTATCCCCACAAACCCCACTTGTCCTTAATTTTCCCACAGACAAAATTGGTTTTATACTAAATTGTTTTGTGGTTAGGAACCACAGCCACGGTGAGAAACCAGAAGGGGATACAGGATGAACTACTTTGTTTGATAACTTTAGGAATAAATGTTGATGAGGACACTGTTGTGTCTACCCTGCTTTTGTTTCAATTGAATCATGGTGGGTGGGGGGGGAGGGGAAGGGGCTGAGAAGTAGATAGGGGAGTGGGGTTAGGTAACTGGGAAGGCAACTGGGAAGGCGATAGGTAGATGCAAGTGTGAGGTCTGTATTCCCCTGAATTGCTGAGAATGTTTTGTTTTCAAAACAAAATCTAGCAAAGGATGTCCTTCAAACAATTTGACATCCTCTCTCAATGTGACCAAACCCATGCACTACATTGAAATGGCATTCATAAGAGGCCAAGCCCCGACAACGGAACTTGGTCCAACCACATTCTGACTCAGAGACACCAAATTGCCATTGGACCAAGTTGATAATCAGGAGAGAATGGGGAATTCATTAGAAAAAGCAGTAATATCTTCATGGAGGATGTGAGATTGCAAAGGATTGTGTAGGAAGATGATGCTTGGGGTGGATAGAACTGCAAGGTGAGGAAGAATTGTGGGAGAAATGGGCAAAACAAGAGGAAGGGTCACATAAAAGCAAGATATCAAGTAGAACAATGCATTCAATTTCAGCAATACCCTGTCGAATACAACAAAGGGAAATGTCCAGATGATAACGGGCCCTTAAGTCACATCACTTATGACTTCGGCAGTGATGAGAAGATACAGCAATTGTATGGGCCTTTGAGTCACAGTAAGTGCAAAATTCTTTATTTACTCTATTCAAGCAATGAAACCTTCGTTGGTTACCAAAAACTTGGTGCAACATTTGAAAAAAAAACAGAGCTTGGACTTTGGAGCCTGCTTTGCCCAAAACAAGAAGCAGCTGCAAACTCCAAGTGCAAGTCATAGATGTTCAGGTTGTGTGGGAGTCCTGATCTCCTGGATGTAGGTTTGCTCGCTGATTTGGAAGGTTCGTTTTCAGATGTTTCATCATAACACTAGGTAACATCTTCAGTGAGCCTCCGCATGAAGCATTGATGATGTAACCGGCTTTCTATTTATATGTTTGGGTTTCCTTGGGTTGGTAATGTCACTCTCTGTGGTGACATCATTTCCTGTGGTGATGATTCTTTTTCTCAGGAGATGGTAAATGGGATCCAAGTCAATGTGTTTGTTGATAGAGTTCCGGTTGGAATGCCATGCTTCTAGGAATTCTCTTACCTGTCTCTGTTTGGCTTGTCCTAGGATGGATGTGTTGTCCCAGTCGAAGTGGTATCCTTCCTCATCCATTTGTAAGGATAATAGTGAGAGTGGATCATGTTGTTTTGTGGCTAGTCGATGTTCATATATCCTGGTGGCTAGTTTTCTGCCCGTTTGTTCAATGTATTGTTTGTTAAAGTTCTTGCAAGTTATTTTTTAATTATGATCTCATTGAATGGCTCAACAGACTAAAGGATCATTCTTGTTCCTGTGCTCATTTTTTCAAATCATGATGTCATGATACAAGAACCGACAATGCTTAGCTAGCTTTCTGTGAGGGCCACTCAGCTCTAGACTCAGTTCAGAAGAGGTGAGGTGAGATTACAACAGGGGAGGTGAGAATGCAACCACCCAGACTGCATGTGAGCAAAATAGAAACAACAAATTCTGAAGCGACCCACCATAGCTCCCCCAACTCAAAATTCTGAAAGTCCTCAGCAGCTCTGGCAACAGCAGCAACCATCAGTTAATATCTTTCTCCTCTCTAACTGTGACTCTTTAAAGTTTGACATTCAAACACTCTAACACTTTTCTTTCCAAACGGTGCTTAAATAGCTGTGTGATTTGTTGTGTGTTTGCAGATGAATTTGAACCAGGATATGTGCAATTCAGGGTATTCAACAATGAAAAAGCAGCACTGGCGATGTGTTCTGGAGTGAAGTACAATGGATGCAATTCAGAACATGTAAGTATAGAACTGCAGAAAATAGGGATGATAGAAAAGTGAGAGGACAGTCTGAGTGAGCAAACAGAATCACAGAATGATTACGATCCAGAGGAGAATCTCACTTAAATAATGTTCAGCCACATATTTCCCCATGTTATAGCTGCTGTTGTTTGTGGGGAGATTGTAACTGCAGCTTTCTGAATCAGTGCAGTCCAGCCTGTGTCTCAATAGTTCATCTCCTGGTGTTTTTGCCCATCAGAATGCTGATGAATGGAATAATTGTTGAAATATTTCATATTGTTTATGTCTAGGTCTGTATTGGAGGTGGAGGATACTTCCCTGAGGCATCGCCAAGGCAGTGTGGAGATTTCACAGCCTTTGACTGGAATGGTGTTGGCACACACCAGTCATGGAGTGCATCGAAGGAGGTGACAGAGGCTGCAGTGTTGATCTTTTACCGTTAATGCAGGCCATGTCTTCACAGGAGTCACTGACAATTGACTGCAATGTGACAAAATGCCTTCATTTAAAAAAAAAATTGCTTTCATACAATTCTGTACTTCATTTTACATTCAGAAATTAGCAGTAGTCTAAGAAGTTGCACTTGTGCAACTTTTAATACTTGGTATGTGGGACACATTATAAATCACTGATCATGCTAGGGGTTTCTGACAATCCTTTTTCTTCCTTGTACTATAATGGCTTCCATTGGATTGCTGACAGGATTTCAATAAATTGAATTGGAGATGCTATCTGTGTGTGTTTGTTTCCATAACTGACTGTATCATCCAACTTATTATATTTTGCAGCTTAATTTTAGAATGATTCTTAGGAATGTTTTTAGGAGATTGAGTTCTGTTCAGTGATGAATTCTGTTCAGTGGTGGTAAATAAAATAAAAGGAGGCATCCTGCCCAGTTATTCATTTCCCTTATCAATGTTGAAAATCCCATATGTGTTCATTTTCTCTCATGTCTTAAAATATTCCTTCAATGATTTAAAGTGCAACTAATCCTAACACATGTCTCAATCTCATCGGCCTAAAACAATTCATCTGAATTTAATTCTATTCCAGTTAAAGAAGAATTTAACATGATGCAATCCTATACATTTCAAACTGTTGACTCATACAAGGCCAAATTTGTTCTCCCCATGTTTACTGTGTTTTGAAACTACATTACAGCCTATTTATGTGACTAAATGAGTTAGGCTGCTTATATATTTGTTACTTCAAGAAATATGTATTCAAAAAAATATCCAAGGCTTGACATATTACCTTTTGAGTCAAATTACGTTGCTGATATCCAGACTTAGTCTTTGTTGTATTTCCCTTGTAGATCTTGAAATAGTTGCTTGCTTGTACACTATCTCTCACACACAGAGACTCTGATGTACACTGTCTTTCTCTCTTTCTCTGTCTCTCTCTTTCACACACACATACACATACACACACACTAGTGTACACTCTCACTCGCGCGCGCACACACACACACTAGTGTACACTGTCTCTTATTTTGGGGAGGATCCATTGAAATGGGCTTAACCCCTCTCCCCTACCTGCATTTGACTTCCTAGGCCAGACGTGGGGAACCTTTTCATGTTGGAAGGCTGCATGATGTTAGTTGTAATCTAATAAGGCCGCATCCAAGAAACTTCAATTATATATTCTTCAAAATTCACATTAATTTGTAAAAATCTGACTACTATGTACTAACTAAAAAAAAAGAAAAAATGTTAATTCTAAAGTTAACTAACCTTTTAATGACTTTGTTGTGACTGCTTTTTGTATGAAAGCATTTGAATATTTGGTTACAGCACGGAGGTCTGCAGTTTTAGCTGATCCTCTAGATGGGTATCCGTCATTTGTGACCTTAAGGGCGTCTTGATTTTGGTTAAGTAGGACAATGTAGATTCGCAGCAATAAGTGGTTGAAAAGCAAGAAAGCATTTTTCGTGCATGTTGCCGAAGGCATGGGTATTCTATTGCATCTTTCCATATTTCAATCGGATCTTTCTTAGCGTCAAATAAGGACTTTAAAATGTCATCTTCTGAGAGCTCAATCAATTCCATCTGTAGTTCTTTAGGAGCCTTGGCGACATCAACTAGGTGAGGTTCAAATGCTAATTTGAGTGTGATTCTCAAAGTCAGAGAACCATTCATTGTATTCGCCAATCAATAATTCTATAACAGCTATGTATTCTTCTAATGACTTGCAAGAATCCTCCTGTTCATTAATGACCTTTACTAACTGGGGAAAATGTTCATCCGAAATTTCCTTTTGAAGAAGAAGAGTTTTGAAAAAAGATAGCTTTTTTCGAAATGCATGGATTTTTTTTTTGCCACATACCGTATATATAGACCTAGTTTTACCTTGCAAAGAAATATTCAAGCCATTTTGCTTTGACATGATATCACACAGAAATGCAGCATTTCTATAGAAATCTTCTTTCACTAATTCGTATTGCTGACTCTGCTCTTCATAAAATTTAATTACCTGTTCTCGCAAAGATAAAATTTGTGCTAACACCTGTCCCTGCGATAGCCAATGCACTTTAGACTGATATGGCAAATCCACACTGAATACCTCATCATCCAACTTTAGCATGATACAAAACTGACGATGACGGTTAGACTGTTTAACTATTCTCAAATTTCACTTCAAATGGAAAGCCACGTGCACTGTTGTCATAAATTGATAAACACTGGCGTACTGGATACCCACAGGCTCTCACCAACCAGCCTCAGGCGGTAGTGGCGCCAGTCAGGCGGGGAAGATAACGTACATTCTTGAGTCGCTTTATAACTAAATTATGAGCATAGCAGGTATCGAAATAGCCCTTATGACTTACCAATTTTTTAATTGTGGTGGTCAGTCTGTGAGGATTATTTTGTTGAATTTTCTTTTACTCTCTGGTATTTTAAATACATTCATTTTAAGATTAAAATAAAAATAATAAAGGATGAAAGAAACAAATTAATAAAAAAATAAAAGATTTGTTCTGCAAAGTTTGGATTCATTCAAAAGGTCACAGACAATGGCCTGAAAGCCCCAGGTTCCCCACCTCAGGTCTAGGTAAAAACAAGGACTGCAGATGCTGGAAACCAGAGTCTAGATTAGGGTGGTGCTGGAAAAGCACAGCATTTGGCTGTCTGTCTGCCCTTCTTGTGTTTAAAGTGCTACAATGCTGATAGCGATGTTGATGTGAGTCTCTACGTGTATGTGTGTACAGGTGTGCCTGTGTGTGTATGTGCATGTGTGTGTGAGCATGTGTGCGTGTTTATGTATTTGTGTATGAGCATGTATGTGTATGTGTGCATGTGAGCATGTGTGTGTGCGTGTGTGCGAGCATGTGTATGAGCGTGTGTGTGAATGAACATGAGTGTGTGTGAGCGTGTGTGTGTGTGAGCGTGTGTGACTGTGTGTGTTTGAGTGTGTGTGTGTGTGCGCGTGTGTGTGAGCATGTATGTGTGAGCGTGTGTGTGTGTGAGTGTGTGTATGAGCGTGTGTGTGTATATGAGCGTGTGTGTGCGCACGTGTGTGTGAGCGTGTGTATGAGCATGTGTGTGTGAGCGTGTGTGTGAGCGCGTGTGTGTGAGCGTGATGTGTGAGCGTGTGTGTGTGAGTGTGATGTGTGAGCATGTGTGTGAGCGTGTGTGTGAGCGTGTGTATGTGCGTGTGTGTGAGAACGTGGTGTGTGAGCGTGTGTGTGAGCGTATGTGTGTGTGTGTGTGAGCATGTGTGAGCGCGTGTGTGTGTATGACCGTGTGAATGAGCGTGTGTGAGAGCGTGTGTGTGTGAGCGTGTGTGTGTGTGTGTGCACGTGTGTGTGATCGTGTGTGTGTGTGAGCGTGTGTATGAGCGTGTGTGTGTGTATGAGCATGTATGTGAGCGTGTGTGAGAGCGCGTGTGTGTGTGTGTGTGTGTGTGTGTGTGTGAGTGTGTGTATCTCTGCTTGCAAAGGGACAAACTTTGGCCTGGAGAGAAGTTTGAATGAATGAACAAATAAATAATTAATGAAAAGCTGATGATCAAAGTCTCAGAGCCACCCTCTGTCCCTCTTGTGTATAAAGTGGTACAATGCCACCATCTTGTGGCCTCCCAGTGCCACCCAAGCAGCAGATTTTCTTTGGGAAAACATCAATTCCTGACAATCTCTCAGGCTAAGCAAAAACAAGGACTGCAGATGCTGGAAACGAGAGTCTAGATTAGAGTGTTGCTGGAAAAGCACAGTAGGTCAGGCAGCATCCGAGGAGCAGGAAAATCGACATTTTGGGCAAAAGCCCTTCATCAGGAATAGAGGCAGGGACCCTCCGGAGTGGAGAGATAAATGAGAGGGGGGTGGGGGTGGGGAAAAAGTAACATAGAATACAATAGGTGAATGGGGTGGGGATGGAGGTGATAGGTCAGAGAGGAGGGTGGAGTGGATAGGTGGAAAGGAAGATTGGCAGGTAGGACAGGTCATGGGGACGGTGCTGAGCTGGAAGGTTGGAACTGAGGTAAAGTGGGGGAAGGGGTAATGGGGAAGTGAAGTCCACATTGATGCCATGGGGTTGAAGTGTTCCAAGGCAAAATATGAGGCGTTCTTCCTTCAGGCATCGGGTGGTGAGGGACCGGCAGTGGAGGAGGCCCACGACCTCCATGTCCTCAGCAGAGTGGAAGGGGGAGGTGAAATGCTGGGCCACATGGCGGTGGGGTTGATTGGTGCGGGTGTCCCGGAGATATTCCTAAAGCGCTCTGCGAGAAGGTGTCCAGTCTCCCCAATGTAGAGGAGACTGCATCGGGAGCAACGGATACAATAAATGATATTGGTGGATGTGCAGGTAAAACTTTGATGGATGTGGAAGGCTCCTTTGGGGCCTTGGATGGAGGTGAGGGAGGAGGTGTGGGCACAGGTTTTACAGTTCCTGCGGTGGCAGGGGAGGGTGCCAGCACAGGAGGGTGGGTTGTTGGGCGGCGTGGACCTGACCAGGTAGTCACGGAGGGAATGGTTTGTGGAAAGCGGAAATGTATGGGGACTGAAATATATCCCTGGTGGTGGGGTCTGTTTGGAGGTGGCGGAAATGTCGTCAGATAATGTGGTTTATGCGAAGGTTTGTAGGGTGAAAGGTGAGGCCCGGGGGCTTCTGAACTTGATACGGTTGGAGGGGTGGGATTTGAGGGTGGAGGTGCGGGATGTGGACGAGATGCGTTGGAGGGCATCTTTAACCACATGGAAAGGGAAATTGCGGTCTCTAAAGAAAGACGCCATCTGGTGTGTTCTGTGGTAGAACTGGTCCTCCTGGGACCAGATAAGGCAGAGGCAGAGGAATTGGGAATACGGGATGGCATTTTTGCAAGAGGTGGGGTGGGAAGAGGTGCAATCCAGGTAGCTGTGGGAGTCGGTGGGTTTCTAAAAAAGTCAGTGTCAAGTCGGTCGTCATTAATGGAGATGGAGAGGTCCAGAAAGGGAAGGGAGGTGTCAGAGATGTCCAGGTGAGTTTAAGGTCGGGGTGGAATGTGTTTGTGAAGTTAATGAATTGCTCAACCTCCTCGCGGGAGCATGACTCAGGCTGCACAGTTGTTTTATTCTTTAAACAAGGTCTTTGGAGAAACAGAGCAGTTTTTGTCTGATCCCATTCGATGTTGCCCCAAGATACAAGAAGAAGGAGATGAACATACCCAGTACTAATCTCATCTCCTCCACTTTTGAATTCTTTTGAGAGTAGATTACAAATTGCAGACAGTGCAATAAAGTGTCTCCTTACAAAACAGTTATTTTACAAATAACTGTAAAAACATAATGCAGAAGGAATACAAACATTTTTTATTATGAGCATCTTCCAGTCTGAGGGACCTCAGTGCAAATGCAAGAGAGTGAGAGCCACAGACAGGGGGAGAGAGAGAGAGAGAGAGAGAGAGAGAGAGAGAGAGAGACAGTGACTGAACCACAGGCGCAGAGAGAGACAGCCAAATTATTAATTATAAACTTGAACAGAAGTGTCTGGTGGAAGTGAACATAAGATTATTAAACAAATGTACATCTTTCCTCAGAATATGTCAGTTGATATTATAAGCTCATTTCATGTTTTCATCTGCTAATGCTGGGAAGCGGCTGCTTGACACAAATTGTGTTATCGATGTTTAAAGATCACCAAGGCCATCTAAGTGTGGAACCACAGGAAATGGCTGAGATACCAACAAATGTTTTGCATCAGTACTTACTGTGGAGAAGGATATGTAAGTTAGAGGACTTGGGAAAATAAATAGTCATACCTTGAAAAGTAGCCAAATTACAGCAGCTGAGGTTCTAGAACCCTTAAAATGCATAAAGATGAATAAATCCCTGGAACCTGATCAGTATGTCCCAGAATTTTGTGGGAAGCAAGAGAAGAGATTACCAGGTGCCTTGCTGAGATATTTGTATCATTGATAGTCGCAGGTGAGTTGCTGGAAGACTGGAGGGTGGCTAATAGAGTTACAAGATTTTATTCAAGAAACGTGGACAAGAACATCCAGGGAACTATAGACCAGTGAGCCTGATATCAGCAGTGGGTAGGTTGTTGGAGGGCATCCTGAGGGGCAAGATTTGTATGCATTTGGGAAGGCATGGACTGATTAGGGATAGTCAACATGGCTTTGTGTGTAGGAAATGGTTTTCATGAACTGAAGTGAATTTTTTGAAGAGGTGACAAGGAAGATTGATGAAGACAGAGTGGTAGACACTGTTTTTATGGATTTTACTAAAGCATTTAACAAGCTTCAGTAATGTAGACTGGTTAGTACAGTGACATCACGTGATCCAGCGTAGCTGCAAATTAGCGGATAATATATATGGCAGTATTCTGTTAACTTCATTAACTATTCCATCAATATACTCCTGACTATCTCAACAATATTTCAAATATGTCCTTTACCATTGCAGAAGCATACATGTCAAACCATCCAAAACTGCTCTAATGATGATTTCCTGGAGATATTGTAATATAAGCCAAAATGGCCATGACAATAACAACTTAAAGTAACCAACAATTTCTCAGAAACAGTTTTGAAGATTTATAGATTTTATTTAAGTACTGCGAGGAGAGACATATTGCTGAAACTATTTGTTCTTCACTTATCAGGATAAATGCGACAGTGCAAAATTTCAAATGATTATAGCAACTTTTCTTAGAGGAGAAATGCAGGTGCTGGTCAGTTGACAAGTCAACCCTTTGACCAAGGCACTGCCATGGATAAAGGACCAGGGATCTAGATGCTGTCCATGCTTCAGCATTAATTAAAACAAGATGTTTAAGACTTGAAATATTCATTTAGAATGAAACTATGCTGTTGATAATCCAAATTTCTTCTTCATTGTATCTCTGTTTCAGGTCTACAAACATTTACTTGTTTGTACAGAAATTGAATATAGCTAAAAATAAAAAATACTGGAATGATTCATATCTTGCTTGTATTCAGGACTGATCTCAGAATACTACATATCGAAAGGAGAAATAGTTAATGCTGCGTGAGAAAATGGCGCTGAACTGTTAGTAAGTCAGCTTGACTGATCAAGGTGTTACCACAGAGAATGCTTGAGGGAACTGTTGTCACCCAAGCTTTATCTAATACAGGGATGATGCAAAGCATGGACAGTCAAGCATGAGAGAGTCATGTTGTGAACAAGACAGGTAAGCTAGGATATATTTTCGGTGTACTTTTGAGCACATTCAGTGTTGTTCAGTAAAAGTTGTCCAATCATAACCACATCTATTGATTGACACACTACTGTGATTTCTGTAAGCTCAAGTTTACTCATTACAGTCAGTATTGTGCCTCGTGTGAACAGCCAAAGAGACACATTGTTTGGTCTTACCTGGAAATATTATACATAGGAGCTGAGCTAGTTACATGTGCAGATAGTGATTTCTATCCATACATAGGTATCAGCTGACTACAAACAAAAGGGAAATTTTGAAAGTGTGCGGCTTTGAGGAATTAGAAGCAGGATTGAACCAGGGCCAATAGATCCCCACAGCTTCCAAGGCCAATTGGGATTGATTGACAAGCTAACAGCCAGTGTCTTTCAGTATAAATGGTTCAGATTCTTTGGAGCTAGATATTTTTGTCCAGACGATCTCAAGCATCATTCAAAAACATTTCAAAACATGATTCAAGTTGTGATTTTCTGTCTCGGTTTAACACTTGAATTAAGTGTGTTCTGAATCGTGAAGATCGAGGGCAGTTAATTCAGTCGGCCTTACATGGGGCTTTAACGGGTGGGGCTACTTCCTTTCTCCATAGAAAGTTTTGAAATTGAGGACAAACCGATTTGCTGGCCGGGGATGAACCTTTTCTGAGACCAGATCCTCCATGTTATAGGATTTGTCAAGTTGCACGATGATGTGCCGGTTCTCCGGCCGCATAAACCAATCTCTGATGAGGAGTGAACCGGAAAAGTCACCTTCCTGAATGTTTAAGAGTGTCACCATGAGCTGCATTCCCTGTCTGTCCAGGAAGAGGTTGTCCTTCGTGCGCCGACTGCCCAGGACGATGGTATCGTATTTCCGATCTTTTGCGTAGTTGTCAATCATCTTGAGGCCTCTCGTGCCATCCAGGTGGTACACATCGGCTCCTTCTCCACCCTTCAGGGTGTCCCGACCATCCAAAGGGAGGAAGAGGTCATCTCCCCCTTCCCCACTCAGGACGTTGTCCCCTCCTGATCCGATCAGCACGTCGGCGTAACTGGTGCCGATGGCGTTGTCCACTGCGTAGTACAAATCGCCGTCGGCATCCGCCCCGAGGCCGAAGCCAACCTCCAGGTTCACCAGCACCCCCCGGCCCTTCTCAGGATCTCCCGCAAACAAGATGGTGTCTGAACCACTTCCACTGTGAACTCGGTCTGCCCCCGGTCCCGGGTAAAGGATATCGTTGCCGGCACCGCCCAGGATCCAGTCTGTGCCTTCACCGCCGTGGATTTCATCGGCTCCCTGACCCCCGGACAGATAGTCCTCCCCAGCTGACCCCTGGAGGGTATCGTCTCCTCCACGTCCCTCCAGCACGTCGGTGTCGGAGCCCCCGATGATGGCGTTTGGCAGCGCATTGCCGATGATGACATTGCGCTGCTGGCGCTGGCCATGGACTGAGACGACCTTATCCAGGGAGGGCACGGACGAGAGGTTCAGGTGCTGGCTGCCTTGCAGTGCCATGTCCACATAGAGAGTCTGCAGCCCGTCCTTGGTGAAAGTGAACCAGACCCCGTCACTGCTCCGTCCCACCAGGTGCTGGTATGCCTCCCCCTGCAGATATTTGAACAGGGTACAGGAGAGACCCGGGGTTTTCAGGTGGATGTGTGTCCACATGCTCCACACCCGGATTTGGGTGAATTTCGCCGGAACCAGAATCTGATCCATGTGCAGGTCCTCGGCGTAATTGTTGATGGTGCACGTGCCCTTAGTCAGGACGTATGTGTCACTACCATTGCCCCCCTCTGCATGGCAGTTTGTTGGACCACAGTCAATATAATTGTTTCTCTGATTGCCGTAGATCCAGTTCTGTTGGGAGGAGCCAATCAGTTTGACAGCGTGAGCCAACGCTTGGCTCCGGGCATCTATAAGAACGGTGTGCAGCTTGGAGTTGGACTTGTCCACCGCAAAGACCTGAGGGATGAGGTTGTGGTAGGAGATAGGAGGCGGCGGTGGGATGTAAATAGGTAACAGTGGCAAGGAAATATTAGGCAGTGACACGGAAGGGACGGTTTCCTGGATGTATTGATCCGGGAGCGTAAAAACTACACCATCCTGACTACGCAACATCAAGTGGCGATGTGCCCCATCCTTGAACCAGTCCATCAGGATGATTAAACAGGGGGACTGCTTTCGGTTCCGAAGGTAAGCATTGGGTGGATTCGGTTCAAACACTAAATCCTCAAAGTCTTCAGGTAGCAAAAGGAAATCCACCGTCTCCTTTGTGTCCTCATTGTCAATGGTGATTGGGAACAACCAGGTCCATTGGCAATCGATAATGTAGGTGTCGCTGCCACCTCCCCCTTTCAGAAAATCCGCTCCCCCCATCCCACTCAGCACGTTGTTTCTATCATTCCCGTATAACCGGTCATTGTGGTGAGATCCCAACACTGTCATGATCTGCTGGTTCCCGGGAAATGTGGCCAGGTGAAATTCTACACCGGACTCTCGGCCACTGAAGTCTACAATCATTGGTTTGATCTCCGGCCTTGAAGAGGTGTTTGACACTTGGAACATGACAAAGTCGCCGCTGATGAAGGTGACGTGCTGCCAGGCCCAACCTCCTCGCCAGTTCTGGAGAATCACACAGGCCCCCGCTTGGGAAACCGTGTCACGGATCTCGAGGTCGCCGTTGTCCCTAACGGTCACACCGAGGTTCTGGTGATCGGAAGGCAGATGGACTGTGTCCCATTCCTCATCGCTCGACCAGTTATTGATGGTGTCGCAGGCCTTGTCCGCCTCGATCACGTAGGTGTCCCTCCCGTCACGCCCCTCCAGGTAGTTGGCACCCTGGCCACCCCGCAATACGTTACCCAAATCATTGCCGCGGATGGTATCCCCATGTTTCGTACCAATCACTGAGATAACAGAGCTCCAACTCACTTCACTCAGGTCTACAGTCTCTGGTTTGTCGTCAATGGGTGAGAAGTCGAGAGAGATCGCTTGGAGTTCAATCCAGTTGTTCAAGGTGGCATCACCAATGGTAAAGGTGACGTAATCGTTGCTCCTGAACTTCATATGACGGTACTCGTCTCCCAGGAACCAGTTCTTGACCCACACTTGATGCTGATTGCCAAAGAACAGCCTCAGGTGGTGCTGGGATTTCTTGGCGGAGATCTGACCAAAGGAGACATTGAAGAGGAGCCAATCTGTCGCACCGTCCACTGCGTGATTATCGATATCAGTCACTCCTCCCCACTCGGGAATGAAGTACAGATCTTGACCATTGTCCCCCTGCACGCTGCTCCTCTGGGGCCCGAGGTAGAAGGCATCCCCACCGTCCCGTCCTCGGAGACTGTAGTAATAGTCGGAGAGGGAGTATGTGAGCTTGGCTCCCTTAGGGAGTTCCTGGACGGTGTAGAAGCGGTTCGGCCGGGAATTGCCGGTGTAAGAGCCGTGTAGTGTGCTGCGGTCCTCGGTCAGGGATCCGATGACCTCCTGGGTGTGCACGTGGATGAAGAACAGCAGAGTGACAGATTTCTTGATCAAGTGAACTCGTTGGGTCTCTCCCACGCCGGCGACCAGGTCGTTCACGGAGCAGTGAGTGGGGAAACAGTGCTTTCTCTCAATGGTTCCGGAACCTACTGGATCCGGCATCCGGACTGTCATACAATTGGCATCGTCCAGCTCAATGTCCAGTGCTCCCCCAAAGGCAGAATCCTTCCCGGATAAGAAATTAACCATCCCATGGCACCCATCAGCTTGGGTGTCCTCGGTGACTGTAAAATAACTCTCAGCACTCTTCAGCTCCTCGATGAATTTCATATCTTTGCGATGTTGCTCGTCCAGCTCCGGGATTCTGTAAATCAGAGACAACGGGGAGAACTCACCCACCACATCCAAAAGACTCTGAGCAATATCTCGGAAAGCGAGGGCAATGCCCTTGAGAACTGCGAGGCAGCGCTGACCAGTCGATGCCCCCGGGGGTAAGGAGTCCAGGCTGCCCTTAATCTCTGAGTAGAGAGGGTCCAGGCCGAGTCTGATGATGGTCAGAGCCAGGGTGACAGGGGCCATTTCTGGCCCGGCCAGCCCCGTCAGTAAGATGGCAGCGTCCAGTGCTGCGTCAGCATATCCGAGCGGGTTCTCCCTCGCCACGTCCTCGTAAATGTTGAAGGCGGCAAAAGCGGTGGAGAGCACTGGTGCCTCAGTGACCTTCCCCAGCTTGGACATTTGTCCCAGGAGGCTCTCGGCTGCTTCGCCCTCCATTCGGGCAGCGATACTGGTCAGGGCACGGCTGGCAGAGTCCTCGAGAAGTCCCGAAATGGCCCGGTTGATGCCCGCCAATTCGCCCAGTCCGTGGACCCCCTGTGCCAGCATGATGCCACCCTCCACATCGCGGCCTTGCTCCAGGAATGCTCGGGCTCCCTGGAATCCCATGAGGATGCCATAGATGCCCAGGGCATGGTTAACTCTCTCCATGGCCTGACTCTCACCCTCTGAGACCTGGTCCAGCTTCTGGAAATGGTCATCCAGCAGCTCCTCCGATGCCAGCTTCTCCACCTTGGTTGGGATTTGAAGCTCCTTCACGATAGAAGGGTCACTTTTGCTCTGGATTTCGACAGTTAAACTGCCCTTTTCGAAGTGGGCGGAGTCTTGCACAACCTCATACTCCACCCTGTCCAGCTCCTCTTGCGATTTCACGCTCTGCATTACCTCCCTCTCTAAATACCGTCTATCCTCAGCCATTTTCAAAGCCAGCCTTGGTCGGAGGCTCTTCCCCAGCACCGAGTCTTCCAATTGGCTCATGTAGTCGATCATATCCCGGCTCAGACTTTGCCGGAGTTGACTCTGCATTGTTGGAGTTTTCGGTAGGTGGTTGGAAACCTGGTCCCTGAGGAGGTTGTCCAAAATATTCTGATCAGGCTCTGGTGGCAGGTTGTGGCTGTCCTGTGTCAGTCTGAAATGTGCCGACTTTCCCACCATCCACTTTCTCAAGACTCCCCGGGATCGATCCCTCACCATGTCCAATGGGACTGCCTCCAGGCCGATTTTGGCATGGTTAGTCCCCCAGGTACCCCCACCGGCCATGGGGTTGCGGAAAACTCGGGCATTTCGGAGCAGATCACCAAGCAGAGAGTTCATCAGCACCATCCTGGGATCCCTCACCACCTCCGCTAAGTGAGTTGCCGCCACTATCACTGCATCATGTTCATTGACATTCTGACTGATCTTATCCGTCTCTCCAGTCACCCAGGCTATGGCATTCTGCTTGAAACTCTTGGCTGCATTCATGTTCTGTAAAAGACCCCTGTAGGTTGGATCAAATTCTCCCCTCGGGAATTCACCTCCCGGGAGGATGTACGGCTCAATGTAAAAGTTCTCGAGATTGATCTTCAAAGTGAATTCACCAAACTGTATGAATCGGTTTTCATTCCTCATTCTGGTCATAACATTCCAGTATGCCCTGTGTATTATTTTCTTCAGTGCCTCCGTAGGTTTTGGAACACTGTTTTCGAAAATCTTGCCCCATATTTCAATCATATTGTTTTTGTCCAGGTGAGGGATCCCTAGCCTTTCCCATGCCCTCCTCACTTCCACCTTATTCCATTCTGATTCGAGAAGCCTAAATCTCAGGTCTTGACTTTCCTCGATCAGTTTTTTCACATTGGCCAGATACTGTGGAAAGTTCCGGAATACTCTCACTTCAACAGTTTCTTCATTCTGACCAGATCCTCTTGTCTTCGCAACTTGCTCCACCTCCACATCCTTGGCCATTTCAAATATTTCAATGCTTTTCTCCTGAATGATCTCATCCAATTTTGTGTCCGGGATCAGGTATCGTTCCCCATCATGGGACCAAATTAAATATTCTGGGTTGTCTACCAGAGGGTGGATCTCTTCATCTGGGTCGAGTGTGTGTGCCCAGTACAGATCCTCATCACCAAGGTCTTCAAGCTGGTTATCTTCACCCAGCCTCACCCGACGTCGGTGACTGGCTTCATGCCGGAGCCAGTCTTCACCGGAATCTGATGTGACTTTGGTGCCGTCTGGGAGGACGCTGACCTTGGTGGTCCGGGCCGACAGGGAGCCCACCTCCAGTCCATGGTTCCGTAGGTCAATCAGAAGATCCCGGACGAAGAGCTCACCTTCAGAGCCCGCTCCAACATTGCAGGCCACCAGGCTGAGAGACTGCACCGATTTACTGGGGAAGGAGAGCGGTGATTCAGCTCCACGGAGAGCGAGGATTGCCTCAGAGAGCTGATGGGTGGTCAGCTCTCCCAAGGTGGCCTCTTGGCTTGAGCCATGGCCAACGACCACCAGCTTGGAGCGGCTGGTCACCTCGGGGACACTCCCCTGGGATGTCGATTTCAGATAAGTGAAGCCTCGTCCGTTCCACTCTAGCAGGGTCCTGTATTCCCCGGCCTGGATTTTCGGTTTGTTGTAGATCCAATCGGCTGCATCTTGCACAATCTGATCAGATTCCATCCTGAGGATCACTGTGTGATCCTTACCGTCTGGGAAGGAGCCATCGATCTCTTCTCCAACTGCCTGGAAATTGTTGTTGTTTACCTGGAGTTGGGGGTCGGGGGATACAAACAAATAGGGAGAGTCTATGGAATAATCTAGAGTGCAAATGACCTAACAGTGTATTTAATGGAGTAGCTAACTTCCAGTCTGTGTTTTACCTTAGCTGGCACTGGCATCATGTCATCCAAGTCCTTCCCCCCTTCCCCCCTACCCCCTCCCCCCCACACACACAGACCTAATCCAATGAATGTTTGAGGGGAGCAGCATGTGGGAAGATCTCCTACTGTTTGGTGTTTGCCTGGCTCTGGGGAATGGCTGTTTAGGAAACTGTGGAGGGTCTCTCTTAGTCTGTATCTGTCTGTGTCTTTGTTATATTTGTGCACAGACTACTTTCTAAACGGTGAGAAAATTCGTAAAGCCAAAGTACAAAGGGATCTGAGAGTGCTAGTCAAGGATTCTCTAAAGGTCAACATGCAGGTTGAGTCTGTGATTAAGAAAGCGAATGCAATGTTGTCACTTGTCTCAAGAGGTTTGGAATATAAAAGCACCATTGTGCTACTGAGACTTTATAAAGCCTCTGGTTAGGCCCCATTTGGAGTACTGTGTCCAGTTTTGGGCCCCACACCTCAGGAAGGACATACTGGCACTGGAACGTGTCCAGCGGAGATTCACACGGATGATCCCTGGAATGGTAGGTCTAACATATGAGGAACGGCTGAGGATCCTGGGATTGTATTCATTGGAGTTTAGAAGATTAAGGGGAGACTTAATAGAGACATACAAGATAATACATGGCTTGGAAAGGGTGGATACTAGAAAATTGTTTCCGTTAGGTGAGGAGACTAGGACCCGTGGACACAGCCTTAGAATTAGAGGGGGTAAATTCAGAACAGAAATGCGGAGACATTTCTTCAGCCAGAGAGTGGTGGGCCTGTGGAATTCATTGCCGCAGAGTGCAGTGGAGGCCGGGACGCTAAATGTCTTCAAGGCAGAGATTGATAGATTCTTGTTGTCTCAGGGAATTAAGGACTACGGGGAGAATGCGGGTAAGTGGAGTTGAAGGGCCCAGCAGCCATGATTGAATGGCGGAGTGGACTCGATGGGCCGAATGGCCTTACTTCCACTCCTATGTCTTATGGTCTTCCAAAGCCTCCTGATGGAAAGAATTTTTCAAATCATTTTATAGCATTTCTGATTTTATATCAGCAAAGTAGATTCACTCCACTGACAACTTCCATTTTATATCTACATCAAGGCTGTATCTGCAGTTGAATAAAGTGACCATTGTGTTGTCAAAGCTTTCAGTTCTTCAGAACTGATTCATTAAAAGATCAAATGAAGCAGGTAATAATGATTTCCAACTCAAGTGCGCTATGTTTACACACTTCAAGAATGACCATGTATGTGTGTGTGTTTCAAATTAGGGTCTTAATATATCCTTCCTCTCTGAACATGAGAGCAGATTGAACGATAGAGTATCAGTGTTGTGTTAATGGGCTGGGTAATATTTTCCGTATTGACCTACAGGGACATAGTTACGCCGGAGAACAGAGGTATCTGGGTAACAGTTAGAGGTGGGAAGGGGAAGAAGCAGGCAGTTCAGGGTTCCCCTGTGGTCGTTCCCCTAAAAAATAAGTATACAGCTTTGGAAACTGTTGGGGGGGACAGCCTTGCAGGTGTAAGCTGCAGTGAAGGGGTCTGTGGCTCTGAGACTCAGAAGGGAAAGGGGGAGAGGAGGAGATCGCTAGTTATAGGAGTCTCTCTAGTTAGAGGGACGGACAGGCGGTTCTGTGGACATGGGCAAGACTCTCGGATGGTTTGTTGCCTCCCGGGTGCTAGGGTCCGAGACGTCTCAGACTGTGTCTTCAGAATCCTTAAGGGGGAGGGTGTGCAGCCAGAAGTCGTGGTACACATTGGCACCAACGACATAGGTAGGAAGAGGGGTGGGGAGGTCATTCAAGAGCTCAGGGAGTTAGGCTGGAAGCTAAAAGCTAGGACAGACAGAGTCATCATCTCTGGGTTGTTGCCGGTGCCACGTGACAGTGAGGCAAAGAATAGGGAGAGAGTGCAGTTGAACACGTGGCTGCAAGGATGGTGTAGGAGGGAGGGCTTCAGGTATTTGGACAATTGGACTGCATTCTGGGGAAGCTGGGACCTGTATAAACAGGACGGGTTGCACCTGAACCAGAAGGGCACCAATATCCTGGGGGGTAGGTTTGCTAGCACTCTTCGGGGGGGTTTAAACTAATTTGGCAGGGGGATGGGATCCGGACTTGTAGTCCAGCAAGTAAGCTAGCTGTGTGTCAGGATGCCCAAGACTGTAGGGAGGCTGTGGAGAAGGTAGCACTGACAGGGACTACTTGCGGACACGGAGATGGGCTCAAGTGCGTATACTTCAACGCAAGGAGTATCAGAAATAAGGTGGGTGAACTTAAGGTGTGGATCGGTACCTGGGACTACGATGTAATGGCCATCACGGAAACGTGGATAGATGAGGGACAGGAATGGCTGTTGGAGGTTCCTGGTTGCAGATGTTTCAGTTGGATTAGGGAGGGTGGTAAAAAAGGAGGGGGGGTGGCATTGCTAATTAGAAATGGTATAACGGCTGCAGAAAGGAAGTTTGAGGGGGATCTGCCTCTGGAGGTAGTATGGGCTGAAGTCAGAAATAGGAAAGGTGCAGTCACCTTGTTGGGTGTTTATTATAGGCCCCCCATAGCAGCAGAGATGTGGAGAAACAGATTGGGAAACAGATTTTGGAAAGGTGCAGAAGCCACAGGGTCGTAGTCATGGGCGACTTCAACTTCCCAAATATTGATTGGAAGCTCTTTAGATCAAGTAGATTGGATGGGGCGGTGTTTGTGCAGTGTGTACAGGAAGCTTTTCTAACGCAGTATGTAGATTGTCCAACCAGAGGGGAGGCCATATTGGATTTGGTACTCGGTAATGAACCGGGACAAGTGGTGGGCTTGTTAGTGGGTGAACATTTTGGTGATGGTGACCACAATTCTGTGACTTTCACCTTGGTTATGGAGAGAGATAGGTGCGCACAACAAGGTAGATTTTACAACTGGGGGAAGGGAAATTACGATGCTGGTAAGACAGGATTTGAGGAGCATACATTGGGAGGATAGGCTGTCAGGGAAGGATGTGGTGGAAATGTGGAACTTTTTCAAGGAGCAGATACGACGTGTCCTTGATATGTATGTACCGATCAGGCAGGAAAGAAATGGTCGTGTGAGGGAGCCTTGGTTGACGAGGGAGGTTGAATGTCTAGTAAAGAGGAAGAAGGAGGCTTATATAAGGTTGAGGAAACAGGGTTCAAACAGAGCAGTGGAGGGATACAGGATAGCCAGAAGGGACCTGAAGAAAGGGATTAGGAGAGCTAAGAGAGGGCATGAAAAATCCTTGGCGGATAGGATCAAGGATAACCCCAAGGCATTTTATGCGTATGTGTGAAACCTGAGAATGATGAGAACGAGGGTAGGTCTGATCAAGGACAGTAGTGGGAGACTGTGTATTGAGTCGGAAGAGATAGGAGAGGTCTTGAACAAGTACTTCTCTTCAGTATTTACGAACGAGAGGGACCGTATTGTTGAAGAGGAGAGTGTGAAATGGATTGTTAAGCTAGAAGAGATACTTATTAGGAAGGAAGATGTGTTGGACATTTTGAACAACTTGAGGATAGACAAGTCCCCCGGGCCTGACGGGATATATCCTAGGATTATGTGGGAAGCAAGAGAGGAAATTACAGTACCGTTGGCAATGATCTTCTCATCTTCACTGGCAACGGGGGTGGTACCAGGGGAATGGAGAGTAGTCAATGTTGTGCCCCTGTTCAAAAAAGGGAATAGGGATAACCCCGGGAATTACAGGCCAGTTAGTCTTACTTCTGTGGTAGGCAAAGTAATGGAAAGGGTACTGAGGGATAGGATTTATGAGTATCTGGAAAGACACTGCTTGATTAGGGACAGCCAGCACGGATTTGTGAAGGGTAGGTCTTGCCTTACAAGTCTTATTGAATTCTTCGAGGAGGTGACCAAGCATGTGGATGAGGGTAGAGCAGTGGATGTAGTGTACATGGATTTTAGTAAGGCATTTGATAAGGTTCCCCATGGTAGGCTTATGCGGAAAGTCAGGAGGCATGGGATAGAGGTAAATTTGGCCAATTGGATAGAAAACTGGCTAACCGGTCGAAGTCAGAGAGTGGTGGTAGATGGTAAATATTCAGCCTGGAGCCCAGTTACAAGTGGAGTTCCGCAAGGATCAGTTCTGGGTCCTCTGCTGTTTGTAATTTTTATTAATGACTTAGATGAGGGAGTCGAAGGGTGGATCAGTAAATTTGCAGATGATACGAAGATAGGTGGAGTTGTGGACAGTGAGGAGGGCATTTGTCATTTGCAAAGGGACTTAGATATGATGCAGAGCTGGGCTGAGGAGTGGCAGATGGAGTTCAATCCTGCCAAGTGTGAGGTTGTCCATTTTGGAAGAACAAATAAGAATGCGGAATACAGGGTTAATGGTAGGGTTCTTAGTCAGGTGGAGGAACAGAGGGATCTTGGGGTCTATGTACATAGATCTTTGAAAGTTGCCACTCAGGTGGATAGAGTTTGTAAGAAGGCCTATGGAGTATTATCGTTCATTAGCAGAGGGATTGAATTCAAGAGTCGTGAAGTGATGTTGCAGCTGTACAGGACTTTGGTTAGGCCACAGTTGGAGTACTGTGTGCAGTTCTGGTCGCCTCACTTTAGGAAAGATGTGGAAGCTTTGGAGAGGGTGCAGAGAAGATTTACCAGGATGTTGCCTGGAATGGAGAATAGGTCGTACGTGGATAGGTTGAGAGTTCTCGGCCTTTTCTCGTTGGAACGGCGAAGGATGAGGGGTGACTTGATAGAGGTTTATAAGATGATCAGAGGAATAGATAGAGTAGACAGTCAGAAACTTTTCCCCCGGGTACAATAGAGTGTTACAAGGGGACATAAATTTAAGGTGAAGGGTGGAAGGTATAGGGGAGATGTCAGGGGTGGGTTCTTTACCCAGAGAGTGGCAGGGGCATGGAATGCGCTGTCCGTGGGAGTGGTAGAGTCAGAATCATTGGTGACCTTTAAGCTGCATTTGGATAGGTACATGGATGGGTGCTTAATCTAGGTTAGAAGTTCGGCACAACATCGTGGGCCGAAGGGCCTGTTCTGTGCTGTATTGTTCTATGTTCTATGTTCTCTGACCTCATATCTGTCTATATACCTTGAACCTGAATAATCTTACCACATTATTAATTGTCCAGAAGAACAGTGACAGATTTCCTCCTCTTCTGAACCTAGCATGCTTCTTAAGATTTATATGGAAAGTAATATTAAATAAATCAATCTATTCATGGCACTTGATTCAAGATCTTTGTACCTTTGATATCCCGGTCACACCTGCATCATTCCAATGGTTCAGTAATTGGCGCGCTTTGCTGGAAAACAATAAGAGCCAAAGTAAATGTTTTCTGAAATGTAATTTGTTTCAAGGACATAAATATGCATAAATCTGATCTCTGCGCAATTGGTTTTGTTTGTGTGTTCCATGTAAGTCTGTTGCTGTAATGCTGTGTGAGGATCTGTATATGCCTATGTGTCTGTGTGAGTGTGTCGGTTTGTGTGCATGTGTTTTGGTGGGTGTGGGTATGCATGTGTGTGTGTATCTGATTCTGTGTATTTGTGTTTGTGTGTACATGAGGGGTGTTGGGTGTATGTCTTTCTCTATATATATTGCCTGTGTAACTTTCCAGGAATGTCTCTGGAAAGAATGTCTCTGAGGCTGGTTAAGTTTGTGCACATGATTGTACCTGTATCTAGGTGCCTGATGTGTGTGCTAGATCTATTTACTTGTAATATTTCTGTCCATGTTTGTTTGTATGTGGCTTTCTGTGTGACTGCCAATACAAATTGCATAAGATATTGCTCTGAAGACTGTTATCTTTGACTTTGCCCATAGATTTTCTATAAGGTTTTGTACTGGAATTCATTGCACTGCGTGCTCTCAAGAGTGTCAGGGACCTATTTGACCAGAAAAATAAACTATGCCCCTGCTTAAACATTCGTATTGAAAAATCCTTAAGAATACAAAACGCCTGAAACATAGATTATCTGAATAACTTTGGATCACCAACATTATCAGAATGATGAATTTATCATCAAATTGTTTTGTACCAGGCCAAATCCCTTCAAAACACATCAAGTCAGTAGCCTGGACCCTAACTTTGCGAGTTGTTTTAAGCAGGTGGATGGTGGATATTCTAGGAATGATGCAGCTGGCTCAATCACTTAGTTTTAAATAACACAGAATTTATTTGTAAGATTACAGAATGAAGCACAAACAAAAGAGAACAGAATACTTTATAAAGTTAGAATACATAGACACACACCCAAGTACACATGCAAACGCACAGAGACACATGCACACATTGACACACATGCAAGTGTTTTGAGGGGGTCTGGCCTGGTCCATCACAGATTTTAGGCTTTTTGCAGAATTTGTTTTATATTTCCAGGTTGGGATTAGGGTTATTGGACTCAAAGGCTGCGCGTGACAGTTGTTAGTGTCTTTTATTCTGGGTATTGATTCTGGTTAGCTTAAACACTGCTTTGGATAGTCACTAAGTCACAAAGGGTTTTCTGGGGGTGGAAGAAGTAACTTTGGGGGGGTTTTACAAAAGGTGAATAAGGCCAAGCAGCTGGAATTGGCAGTCAAGCTGGAGTTGGAGCTGCTTCCTTCCGGGAGGAAAGGAGAGATAATTACAGCAATAGCCCAGCATTGAGATTTGCTGGAAATGCCATCAGAATCTTTGGGGACGGCTAAAATTTAATTAGAAATGAGGCAGTTTGAGTTAGATGCAAAAGACAAGCAACGGGCAAGAAAGACACTGTTTGAATTATGATTAAAAGCAGAGGAAGAAGAAAAAGAACAAATCGCTTTAGCAGGAAAAATAAAAAAAGAGAAAGAGAGCGAGGAAAGGAAGAAAGATCTTCTTAAACCATAAACCTGCGAAGGTAGCGTTTACTCACACAGCCCAGGATCAGCAGATAAAGAGGTTCCAATATTAAGAGGTACAAGATCCTCTCAATCTTTGATGTTGAAAGAGGAGGAGATATGTACCTCAGAAGGATTGTAACCAGAAAATGTGCTAGTAACAGAAATCCAAGGTGAGACAAAAAGTGCTCAATTATGCAGAGTGAGGTTAGAGTGCCCAGTGAAGAGTGGAGAAATTGTGTAGGACTACTGGACAAACTCTCAGCTCCAGGAATACAATTTGTCCTTGTTAACAATATAGCTGGTTCACAGATAGGAGTGCTGCCTATTGTGGTTGAAAAGCCAGTGGAAATCCGTCAACTGAACTATTGCAGGGCACATATCCTGGGATTTCTCTTGACTGTGTGGTAATGAGGTCACAAAGTCATCAGTTGAAACAGGAAAGATCAAAGAGTATAGATAAGAATGGTAAAGAGGAATTAACAGAGATCCTGTTTGATCAGATGGTGCAGACAAACTAGGAGCAGATAGATAACAAAACAGACATCTTTAGTTCAGAGAAATCAACTGAGTTACAGCAGATGAGAAACTAAACCAAATGTATCAAAAGGCATACATGGAAGATGAATTAGATATAGCACGGTATAGTACCATCTTAAAAATGATGTCTTAATGAGGAAATGGAGACTATTAGATATTTAGGCAGATGATAAATGGGCAGATTTTCATCAAGTTGTATTGCCAGTGGGTCATATAAAGGAGGTGTTGTGGGTAGCAAATGAACTACCAGTAGGAGGTCATTTAGGAGTAAGAAAAGCTTAAGCTAAAATGCAAAAACATTTTTATTGGCCTGGACTGCACATTTTGCCAGGCACGCCATACATGTCAGGTAATTGGAAAACCACAGGCAGTAATAAAATCTACATCTTTGAAACTCTATTCCTGCATTTTACCAAGCTTTTACAAGAGTCCTAATTGATTTCGTAGGAACCCTACCTAAAACAAAAAGTGGGAATCAGTATTTGTTAGCAATAATGGATGTGTCCACTTGATTTCCAGAGGCCATCATACAATCTCACAGCTGAAAGAACTGTAGAGGAGTTACTCAATTTTTTCAGTCGTTACAGACTACCCATAGAGATACGATCAAAGCAAGGGTCAAACTTCACATCAAAATTATTCAAGGAAGTTATGGACAGCTTAGGAATAAAACAATTCAAATCTACTGTACACCATCCATAGTCACAAGGAGCATTAGAAAGGTGGCATCAGATATTAACGATCATGTTGAGGGCTTATAGTCAAGATTATCCAGATGTTTAGGATAAAGGAATTCCATTTGTATTTTTTTGCCACCAAGTGAATCTACTCAATTCAGTCCAATTGAATTAGGTTTTGGGCATGGAGTGAGAGGATCACTAAAATTGATTAAGGAGAAATTGGTAAGTCATAATTCAGAGAACATATATTTGGACTTTGTGTCAAATTTTAGGAAATCATTAAATAGGATGAGGGAATTGGCAAGACACATTTAAAAGTATCACAGTATTCAATAAAACGGGAAGCAGACAAAAAAAATCAAAAACTTGCAATTTTGTTATCAGAGATAAGGAGTCTGTGTTACTTCAAGTGATAGATGAACCTTTAAGAGCAAGGTTTAGTGCACCTTATCAATTTGAAACGAGGATGGGTTAGGTCAACTATTTAAAAAAGATTTCAGACAGAAAAAAATCTCATTGAGTGTGTCATGTGTATATGCTCAAACAACATTTTGATAGGGAAGGAAAGCAAAAAGGAAATTGTGTTACTAGTTACTGCACAGAGTGAAGAACCAAATTCAGAGGATTCTGAATTGGATATTCCTCAAATTAAATTGGACAATGAGGAAGTTGTCAAAAATTGGGATACATTATTGAGTTTACTTCCAAAGGAAAATCGAAATGACCTGAAAGAGTCATTACTATCACATGGGGAACTATGTGAAAATAGCAATTTTTGAGAAGATTTGTAGCTCAGGTTGATGATAAGTCTGTAAGTTAGCTCGCTGAGCTGGAAGGTTTGTTTTCAGATGTTTCGTCACAATGACTAAGTAACATAATCAATGAGAGTCTCTCATGAAGTGCTGGTGGTATGTTCCTCCTCTCTATTTATAGGTCTTGGTTTCTTCAATTGGGTGATGTCATTTCCGGTTCTTTTTTACAAGGGAATGTAGATAGGGTCTAATGCGATGTGTTTATTGGTGGAGTTCTGGTTAGAATGCGATGCCTCTAAGAATTCTTGTGTGTGTCTTTGTTTCACTTGCCCCAGGATGTGTGTGTTGTCCCTATCAAAGTGATGTGCTTCTTTGTCTGCATATATAGAAAATAGTGATAGTGGGTCGAGTCTTTTAGTGGCTACTATACATACATACAGGCAAGGAAGGATACCACTTTGACTGGGACAACACACACATCCTAGGGCAGGTGAAACAAAGATACAAACAAGAATTCTTAGAGGCATGGCATTCTAACCAGAACTCCATCAGTAAACACATCGACTTAGATCATATCTACCTTCCCTTGAAAAAAAACATCATCCACCTTAAGAAACCAAGACCTATAAGTAGAGAGGGAGGACATACCACCAGCGCTTCACAGGCGATTCTCACTGATGATGTCACCTAGTATGGTGACAAAACATCTGAAAATAAACCTTCAAGCTCAGCGAGTTAACTTACACACTGATACACGGAAATAAGCTGTGAAGTACTAACCTGACTAAGTGTGATGCAGATATAGGAGATGCTATTCAGATTAAGCGACATTCTTATAGGCATATCCCTCTAAAGTTGGCAAGGTTCAAAAGGAGATTGAATACAAGCTCCAAAATGACATAAATAAAGTGAGTTACAGTGACTGGAGCTCACACATGCTAAACCAAAACCAGATGGTAGCCAATGGTTATGTGTGGGCTATCACAAAATCAATGCAGTTACAAAGACTGATACATATTTGATTCCACTTTTGGAAGACTGTGCTGAAAAGCTGGGAAAAACAACTTATATTTCTATACTGGACTTGCTCAGAGGATACCAGCAGGTACCTTTGTCTGAAAGAGCGAATAGAGTTTCAGCTTTCATAACGCCAAATAGACTGTATCAGTTTAAAGTCATGCCTTTGGAATGGAAAATGCGTCAGCCACATTTCAAAGACTAACCAATAAGGTCAGTTCCGGCTTACCTAATTTTGTTGTAAACATAGATAACCTGATGATTTTTACTCACACATGGAAGGAACATTTGCAACATTTATCAGAATTGTTCGATCAACTTTGGGAGGCAGGCTTGTTGTTAAACCTGGCTAAAAGTGAATTTGCCTAAGTCACCTTCCTGGACCATGTTATTGGTCATGAACAAATGGCCCCATGGATTGCAAAAACAAAGGTAACAGGGGAGTTTCCCATACCATCACTGAAAAGAGCAGTATTCCAATTTCTGGGATTGAATTGAGTTTATTGGAAATTTGCACCAAATTTTAGCAGTTTGGCTGCTCCACTCATTGAATTGCTAAAGAAAGGTAAGAGGTTTCAGTGGATATTGGACTGTCAGAAGGCATTGATAGACTGAAAACGATGTTAACCACTGCCCCAGTATTAGCCACATCTAATTACGGAAAGCCATTCAAAGTGGCTATCGATACAAGTGCTGTTGGTGTCGGTGCTGTGCTCTTACAGGAAGATGATGAAAAGATAGAAAGACCTATCAGATATTTCTCCAGGAAATTGAACATGCATCAACAAATTTTTGACAGGAAGCTTCCAGCTTGGTGTAAGCATTACAACATTTCAATGTTTATGTTACCAGTAATGTATTTGAGATGATCATATACACTGATCATAACCCATTGAAGCTTGTGGAGAAATCTAATGACAAAATTCTCGACTGTTTAGATGGAGCTTGCTGTTATAGCCATTTATTGTGAAAATTGTGCATGTGGCAGGACGGGAAAACGTGACTGCCGATGCGTTGTCGAGACTCAGATGAGAAACGGAGGCGTTTGGTGGTAGGACTAAACGGACTGAAATAGAATGTAGTCGTACATGTTTACATATTTATGGTCAATGTAATGTATATGGGGTTTTGCAGTATACTGACAGTGTAGAGTCATGGAATCCCTAAAGTGTGGAAACAGGCCAATGGCCCAAAAAATCCACACTGACCCTCCGAAGAGTAACTGTGTCAGACCCATTCCCCTACCTTCTTACTCTACAGTTACCCCTGACTAACGCCCTTAACTTACCCATCCCTAAACACTCAACTTAGCATAGCCAATTCACCTAATCTACACATCTTTGGATTGTGGGAAATGAAGCCATCTTTGGATATTGATGGTTCATTTTGCTTTAAAGGGGGACATGTGACGATGTTGTTCCTTTAACAAGGATAAGTTGTCCTTGGTTGTTTTTTCAAAGGGGTCGTAAATGCATAGATCCCAATGTGTCTGGTTTGGATGGGACTTAAAAGCAATTTGATTATAGCTAACAGATACTACCTCAGACAAAACGCTTTCAAATAAAAAAAACGTAAAATGAAAGGGATTAAAAATCATACAACACCAGGTTTTTGTCCAACAGATTTATTTGGAAATACTAGGTTTTGGAATACTGCTCCTTCATTAGGTAACTGTGGAGCAGGATCATAAGATACAGAATGTATAGCACAAGATCACAGTGTCATGCATGTGACTAATACAATAGATTCCATAAACCTAGATTACTGTTAATTGGCTGAGCAGAGACTGATAGCCAAGTCTGGTACCCATGAGCATGACTTTAACTGGGACCTTGGGTTCATGTTACATTACAGGTAACCCCACTACACTATACACTTTCTCTCACACACACACACACATGCATATTCTTACATGCTCACACACTCATGCAGACCCTCTCTCATACACTACGCTCTCTCTCAGACGCTGTCTCTCTGGGAGACAACACAAGCAAACACCCACTCTCACACGCACACTCACACGTGCACACTCACTGTCTCTCACACCGCAAACACACAAACATGCACACACACATACACTCTCTCTCCCTCACATGCATGCACCAACACATATAAGTCCATAGGTGAATTTGCATTTGCAGAATTGTAATTTCAGATATATTCTATTTTGTTCAAAAAGCACATAATCTGCAGGCAGTCAATCCATGTAATATTTTATAAGTTCCTTCTCTGGAAATAGAACCAGCATGACTCTAACCTTGCACCTTTAATGTGTTGTCTGAGTGGAGATGTAACTTTTTTTTATAAAACCTTACGTTATCTTGAGAACATGATTCGAAACAATTTCTGGGATTTACATATTAATGAACTGAAACTTGCAACCCGTTCTAAAAGATGAAAGATGAAACAGCAATCCAAATTTCTTCCATATATCATATTAGTTGCATGTATGACACTGTGATCTTGTGCTATAAGTTCGGTGTCTTATTATCCTACTCCACAGCAACCTGATGAAGGAGCAGTGCTCCGAAAGCTAGTACAGAGGAAACTCGATTATCTGAATATCAATTATCTGAATATTAGATTATCCGAAGGGGATTTCAAGGTCCCGATAGAAACATTATGTAAAGAGCTGTTTCAACCCTGATCATGTCTTTTGTTTACAGGTACAATAATTATAAATGAACTCGGTTCTCTGAAATGCTGCTGAGAACAGTCTTGGACAGTTCAGGCACCATCTCCACATGACTGATGTCCCGCCCACTCTCTGTACCCGCACACTTTCCCTGGAGTTCTACATAGACGTGTACCCTGAAGACCCCTTCCACAGATAATCTCTCCTACATTGTCCTGTACAGGGCAAAGGTGGAAACTGTCAAAATGGTGTGTGTGTGTGTGTGTGTGTGTGTGTGTGTGTGTGTGTGCGCTATTTGGAGACTTACCGCACAAAGGCAGCAGCAGTCTTACTGTTGGTGCACAATCCAGCTGCCCACCTACCCCCCCCCCCACAACCATCAGAAGGGTGGGGAGAGTCAGATGGGGGAGTGGGGGCACGGACGAGGTTGGACAGTTGGTGGGGAAGGACTGCGGTGCAGGGTTGGGGGGGGCGCACGTGGGGTGGTATTGAATGGTGTCGGGGGTGGGCGGGTGGCCGGGGGCTTGCGTGCAGTGTGCTTTTGCCAAGTCTCCTGAACGGGGAGCAGATTTCACAGAAAACTCCAAGCCCCAGAGGAAATCAATTAACTGAATAATCAATTATCTGAACGAAATAGTGCCCGCCCATCTCGTTCGGATAATTGAGGTTCCTCTGTACTTACAAATAAACCTGTTGGACTATAACCTGGTGTTTTGTGATTTTTAACTTTGTCCACCCCAGTCCAATACATGCACCTCCACAGAAGTGGCCAGCTCTCCTAGCTCAGCTTTACTCTGGTTTGGTTTGGTTTGGTTTGGTTTTAGCAAGCAGTCAGTTTTTGAGGCTGCTGGTCAAAGAAACAGCTCCATGCCGATCCTCTCTCTCTCTCTCTCTCTCTCTGAGATCCCTTCTGTAAGAACCTGTGTTTGATTTTACCTTTTTGTGCTAGGGGGTGTTCATGGGGATTAGTGCAAGTATTTGGAACATCATCATTAAATTGTGAGAGAGTCGACTGATTTTCAAATAGTTATGTGCTAAGTTTGGTTTTGTTCATCTGTAAACTAAATTTAGTTTTGCTTAAAACAGAGGGTTGGGCATCATTCCTGGAATATCCACTTCACACCTGCTTATAACAACTGGGAAAGTTAGGGTCTGGGATATCTTCTTGATGTGTTTTGAGGGGGGTCAGCCTGGTCCATAACAAGGTACTTAGACTGGAACGGACAATCCCTATTTTTCACTATTGCGATTCATTCAGTCTACGAGGAGCAATAGCAATCCTCACGCCATTCAGTATAAAATCATAGAGATCTCTTGCACAGTAAACAGGCCCTTTGGCCCATCAAGTATATGCTGACCACATATAACCACCTAACTATTCTAATCCCATTTTCCAGCACTCGGCATTGCAAATATGCATTTAAATACTTTTTTTTGGTTGTGAAGGTGTTTGATTTGACCATTCTGTGAAAGCATTGTGTTCCAGATTCCCACCACATTCTGGATGAAAGAAGACTTTTCCTCACATCTACTCTAAACCTCCTTTCCCTTCTGTTAAAACGATGCCCCCTAGTCATTCACATACATGAAAACCAATTTAGGATTTTCCTATATTTTTCGCAGATTCTTTCATGATCCCAAATTTAGTCTACCTTAATACACCAGCTGGATCTATAAAAGGAGGGAACCATCTATCTGGTCACCAGGAAAGTGTAGGACCAAACTTGAGAGATCAGTGTTTGGGGAGGGTTAAATGTGGAAAAGACCTTTTTGGGAGAGATGGGGAGAATAGATTTGGGCAGGCAAAAAGGACCTGGAAGTGCATTCTCATTGAGTCATAGAGATGTACAGCACAGAAACCAGATCCTTTGGTCCAAATTGTCCATGCTGGCCAGATATCTTAAGTAAATCATAGTCCTATTTGCCAGCATTTGATCCATATCCCTCTAAACCCTTCCTATTCATTTGCTCATCCAGAGGCCTTTTAAATGTTGTAATTGTACCAGCCTACCCCACTTCCTCTATGCAACACCCTCTGCATGAAAAAGTTGTCCCTTAGATCTCTTTTAAATCTTTCCCCTCCCACTTTAAACCAATGCTCTCTAGTTCGGGGCTCCCCAACCTTGAGGAAAAGACCTTGGTTATTTACCCTATACATGCCTCTCTTTATAAACCTGTATAAAATCACTCCTCAGGTAAAATCACTCCTCAGCCTTGACGCTCCAGGGAAAACAACTCCAGCCTATATAACCTCTCCCTATAGCTCAAAGCCTCCAATCCTGGCAACATCCTTGTAAATCTTTACTGAACCCTTTCACATTTCACAACATTGTTTCTATAGCTATGTGCAGTGGGGAGAGAGGGATGGGGCCAACTGAGATGAAAGCTGTAAATGGCTGAGGGAAACCACTAATAGTGCTGCTGGTGAGGTGTCCCTAGCAACTAAGTAGGCATCAAAGGGACCACATGGGGTCAGTGATGTTGGTATTTGAGGGGTCAAACCAGAGGTGAGTTGCGGAAGATGCTGCATGCAGCATTGAGAGTAGGATAGTATAAGCCTTGGTGGGATGATGAACTCAGACCAGGCTGAATTCAGGTCCCTGTCAGAGAATCACAATCCCATCTTCCTCTTCTCAGACATCTTCAGGAAAACTGTCCTTTGACACGCTGGGCAGCTTCGGAATGCCAGTGCCCGTCCAGGAACACAGTGACCTTAGCTGCCGGAATGTCAGCCTTTGGAATGGGCATCTGGTGAGTGGCAAGTCCTTCCGGGAATATCAGGTGATAAGATGGTGCCATGTTTAGGTGAGAGGACAACTTTAAGATTGAGGGGTGATGTGAAATTCCTCCAATCATCTTAATACAACAGTGACGTTTTCCATAGAGCATCGGAGGCTGAGGGGTAATCTCATTGAGATTTATAAAATCATCAGGAGCATAGATAAGGTGAATAACCAAGATCTTACCCCCAGAGTAGAGGAGTCCAAATCTAGGGGACATAGGTTTAAGGTGAGGGGGAAAGATTTAAAAGGGATCAGAAGTGCAATTTTTACATGCAGAGGGAGAATTGTGCATGGAATGAGCTGCCAGAGGAAGTGGAGGAGATTGGTACAATTACAAGTTTAAAAATATGTCTGGATGGGTATATGAATAGAAAGGGTTTCAAGAGATATGGGCCTAGTGCTGGCAAATGGGACCAAATCGGTTTAGGATATCTGGTTGGATATGTTGGGCCGATGAGTTGGACCGATCTTTCTGTTTCTCTGCTGTATGACTCCGTGACTGACATTCACCCACAATAACATGAGCACTGGCCCATACTCTCACTGTCACTTATCTCCATCCTGGGCAGGTAAGGATGCATGCACGTACATACTCCTGTTTTGTTCGATAGATCTGCCAACTTGTCAAAATTCTTTCTATTATGTATGGAAATGGATTCGAAACCAGTTTGTGCAAGATGCAAATACCGTTGACTACTCACTTTTGTTCTTCCACCAGCCATTCTGAATCTTCAATGTTGTTACTGTGTTCAAAAATGAATCGGAAATTGTCTGGAACTCCTGATGAAGAAAATTATATTTTAAACGACTGCAGCGTCCCACATAATCATCAGGATCCTACATGCAGTGGGCATTTATTTGATAACCATGGTTTATCACAAGTTGCTGAAATTAATAACGGGCTATAAGTACAACCCTCAAGGTACACTTGTTAACAGTGTCATATTGTGAACACAGAACATGGAACAGTACAGCACAGGAACAGACCCTTCTGCCTACAGTATTGTAACAAACGTGATGCCAAATGAAACAAATCCTTTCTGCCTATCATTAGTCCAAATCTCTCCATTCCTTGCACATTCATATACTTAACGAAAAGTCCCGTAAATTCAAAGATATGCAGATTAGGTGAACTGGCCATGCTAAATTGCCCACAGCGTTCTGAGATGTGTAGGTTAGATGCATTCGTCAGGGGTAAATATAGGATAATGGGGTAGGGGAATAAGTCTAGATGGGTTACTCTTTGGAGGGTAGGTGTGCAAAAGGGCCTGATTTCACGCTGTAGTGATTCTATGAGTCTATGATTTTTTACCGTGTCTGCCTCCACTACCAGCCCTGGCAGTGTGTTCCAGGCATCTACCGTGTTCTGTGTGAGAAAAATGTCCCTCCATTCTCCTTTGAACGTAGCCCGTCTCACCTTAAATGTATGCCCCTTGTATTAGACACTTCACCTCTGGAAAAAACTATGCTGACTGTCAACTCTATCTATGCATCTCATAATTTTATAGACTTTCATCAAGTCTCCCTTCAACCTCTGTTTCTCCAGAGAAAACAACCCAAGTTTTCTTGCCTCTCCTTAAAGCTCATCCTGTCTCATCCAGACAGCATCCTAGTAAATCTCTTCTGCACCCTCTCCAAAGCCTCACCATCCTTCCTGTATTGTGCTGACCACAACTGAATGCAATACTCTAAGTGTGGCCTCATCAAAGTCTTATAAAGCTGCAAAATGACATCCTGACTGTTGTATACAGTTCCCCGACCCAGAAAGACAAACATGCCTTACACCTTCTTGACCATCCAATCTACTTTTATGGCCAATTTCAGGGAGCGATGGACTTGAACCCCAAGATCCCTCTGGAGATCAATGCTGTTAAGGGCCCTGTTATACTTTTCTTTAACATTTGCTCTCCCAAAGTGCAGCACCTCATACTTACCCAGGTTAAACTCCGTCTGCCATTTCTCTGCCCATATCTACAAGTAATCTACATCCCATTGTATAATTTGACAACCTTCTACACTATCCACAATCCCACCCAGCTTTGTATTGTTTGCAAAACTTACTAACCCACCCATTTACAATTTCATCCAAGTCATTTACAATAAACAGCAGAGGCCCCAGTACGGATCCCTACGGAACACTACTGGTCACGGAAGTCCAACCTGATAAAACACCCTTCCACCACTATCCTCTGTCTTCTATAGGCAAGCCAATTCTGAATCCATGCAAAACTGTCATTAGCCAATTAAATGGATTGTGTTCATTGAACTAAATATATCACAAACAATTATGTCTAAAACCACTGTGGGCACTCGTTGTGCTAATCTGCTGATATGTTAGGTCCACCTCACTACGAGTTTGACTTGTTAGGTTGCGAATCAGAGCAATGGTTGACAACATGGCTTTATGGTTGCAACTCGGGGTGAGAAAGGACAGTATGCACAGTAGGTTAGTTTACTGTGGATTCCTTCAGGCAACTGCATTCCAAAGTAAGTTGCAACTCTGTTCTCCCAAGCAGTTGTGAGATTTCGATGTATGTTTATTGGGAGGCCTGAGAATCTGTAGCTGAGCTCCACACCATCTTGCCTGCAGGTCTGTATCAGTGTTTATGCACCATGTATACATTTTATCATACTGATCAGCTCTTTACACCTTATCCCTTCTCTTCTACATGCACCATGTCTCCCTGTTTAAATGTGATTGACTTTACTCCTTTCTGAGAGCAACATGTAGCATAATCCTAAAACCCTCTGACCAAAGAAACTCCTAAAATCCTTAAGGGGCTATCACAGTGTTAGATTTGTATAAGCCAGGTGAATTTGGCTGAATCAGTACATAAACATTGCAGAAAACCAAGTGTTGGTTAGATTCTCTGTAATTCAAATTTCCACATAAGGCTGGTCTGAAAGTATTTCCACCTGAAGCTGGCTACTCTCAGAGAATTGAAACAATGAGGTAAATCGAAACAATGAGGTGCCTGAGTTCCTGCCGACCGATTCTATTTGCACCTGTTCGAAAGTCTTCATGCTTTGAAGAAGTGACGAAGAGGATTGATGAAGGTAGAGCAGTGGATGTTGTCTAAATGGACTTAAGCAGGGAGCTCAACAAGGTTCTGCATGATAGACTGTTTAGATCATGTGGAATCCAGGGAGAGCTCGCTGTTTGGATACAAAACTGGCTTGAAGAGAGGAGACAGAGGGTGATGGTGAAAGGTTGTTTTCAGTCTGGAGGCCTGTGACCAGTGGTGTGAAACAAGGCTCAGTGCAGTGTCCACTGTTTTTTGTCATTTATATAAATGATTTATGTAGGAGGAATGGTTAGCAAGTTTGCAGAAAACATCAAAATTGATAGTGTCGTGGAAAGTGAAGAAGGTTATCTCAAAGTACAATGGGACGTTAATCAGATGGAGGAGTAAGTGAGGACTGCAGATGCTGGAGATCAGAGCTGAAAATGTGTTGCTGGAAAAACGCAGCAGGTCAGGCAGCATCCAAGGATCAGGAGAATCGACGTTTCAGGCATAAGCCCTTCTTCAGGAAGCTTATGCCCGAAACATCAATTCTCCTGCTCCTTGGATGCTGCCTGACCTGCTGCGCTTTTCCAGCGACAAAATTTTCAGCGTTAATCAGATGGACCAATGGCTGAGGAGTGGCAGATGGAGTTTAATTTAGATAAATGTGAGGTGCTGCATTTTGGAAAAGCAAATCTTAGCAGGAGTTATATACTTAATGATAAGGTCCTCGGGAGTGTTGCTGAATGAAGAGACCTTGGAGTGCAGGTTCATAGTTCCTTGAAAGTAGATTTGCAGGGAGATAGGACAGTGAAGAAGGCACTTGGTATGCTTTCCATTATTATTCAGAGTATTGAGTATAGGAGTTGGGACGTCATAGTGCATCTATACAGGACATTGGTTCGGCCACTTCTGGAATATTGCGTGCAATTCTGGTCTCCTTCCCATCTGAAGGATGTTGTGAAACTTGAAAGGGTTCAGAAAAGATTTACAAGGATGTTGCCAGGATTGAAGGATTTGTGCTATTGGGAGAGGCTGAATAGGCTGGGGCTGTTTTCCCTGGAGGCTGAGGGGTGAGTTTATAGAGGTTTATAAAATCATGAGGGACATGGATAGGAGAAACAGACAAGGTCTTTTCCCTGGGGTGGGGGAGTCCAGAATTAGAAGGCATAGGTTCAGGGCGAGAGGGGAAAGATATAAAAAGGATCTGAGGGGCAACCTTTTCACGCAGAGGGTGGTACATGTATGGAATGAGCTGCCAGAGGAAGTGGTGGAGGCTGGTACAATTACAGTTTTAAAAAGGCATCTGGATGGGTATTTGAATAGGAAGGGTTTAGAGGGCTATGAGCCAAGTGCTGGCAAATAGGATTAGATGAGGTTAGGATACCTGGTCAGCATGGATGGGTTGGACTGAAGGATCTGGTTCCATGCTGTACATCTCTATGACTCCATGACTCTGTGTAAATTACACGCCTTGCACCCAGTCAATGCAGTTCACATATTATTTCTACTCCAATTTTCCTACCAGATGCTCTTTGACAAGACAGTAGTCAATTATTCCCAGATGTAGCCTCTCAAGGAACACAGAGTCATGGAGCTGCACAGCACAGAAACAGACCCTTCGGTCCAACTCGTCCATGCTGACCAGATATCCTAACCTAATCTAGTCCCATTTGCCAGCACTTGCCCCATATCCTTCTAAACCTTTCCTATTCATGTACATATCCAGATGCCTTTTAAATGTTGTAATTGTACCAGCCTCCAACCATTCCTCTGCGTGAAAAGGTTGCCCCCTCAGTCCTTCTTAAATCTTTCTCCTCTCCCTTTAAACAATTGCCCCCTAGTTTTAGACTCCCCCACACTGGGAAAAAGACCTTGGCTATTCACTCTGCCCATGATCCTCATGATTTTATAAACCTCTAAAAGGTCATGCGTCTGCTTCCAAAGCTTTAGGGAAAGTAACCCCACCTGATTCAGCATCTCTCTATTGCTCAAACACTCTAAACCGTAGTGCATCTTTTCTGCCCCTTTCAAGTTTAACAACAACTTTGAGATTAAATGTTAAGGGATATTATATAATTAATGGCAGGACCCTTAACAGTATTGATGGACATTGGGATTTTTGGGTCCTACTCTTTAGCTTCCTGAAAGTGGCCACACAAGTAGACAGGATGGTAAAGAAGGCATATGATGTGCTTGCTTTAATTAGTCAGGGCATTGAGTGCAAGAGTCAGAAAGTCATATTTCAGCTTTATAAGACTTTGGTTAGGCTGCATTAGAGTATTACATTCAACTCTGTTCGCCACATTACAGGAAGTATGTGGAGGCTTTGGATAGGGTGCAGAATAGGTTTACCAGGACGCTGCCTGCATTAGAGGGTATGAGCTATAAAGGAGAGGCTGGGCAAACTGGGATTATTTTCTCTGGAGCGGCAGAGACTGAGGGGAGACTTGACAGAAGTTTGTAAAATTATGAGATGCATAGATAGGGTTTGCAGTCAGAATCTTTCTCACAGAGTTGAAATGTTAATACTCGGGTTTGTGCACTTAAGGTAAGAGGGGGACTGCTCAAAAGAGATGTGAGAGGCAAGAGTGGGAGGTGCCTGGAATGCATTGCTGGGGTGGGTGGTGAGACAGATGTGACGGGGCATTTAAGGGGCTTTAAGATAAGCACATGAATAAGCACAGAATGGAAGGACATGGACTATGGGCAGGCAGAAGGAATTGTTTTAATATGCTGTCATGCTCGTCACAACATGGTAGGCTGAAGAGACTGAGCTGTACCGTACTGTTCTATGTTCTATCTTTCCTATAACAGGGAGACCAGAACTGAATCCAGTATTTCAATAGTGTCCTAACCATTGTCCTGTAGAGCCCATAATATGACCTCCCACTCCCATACTCGACTCACTGACCAATAAAGGCAAGTGTACCAAATGCCTTCTTCACTATCCTGTCTACCTGCGACTCCATCTTTTAAGGAACTATGAACCTGAATCCCAAGGTCTCTTTGTTTGGCAACACTCACCAGGACCCGACCATTCAGTGTATAAGTCCTTCCCTGCTTTACCTTACCAAAATGCAACACCTCACATTTATCTAAATTAAACTCCATCTACTAATCCTCGGCCCATCTGATTAAAGTCCCATTGTACTCTGAGATAACCTTGTTCACTTTCCACGACACTATCAATTATGATGTCTTCTGAAAACTTACTAACCATTCATTCTACATAAATCATTTATATAACTGGCAAAAAACTGTGGACACAGCATTGAGCCTTGCTTCACACTATTGATCACAGGCCTCCAGTCTGAAAAACAATCTTTCACCATTACCCTCTGTCTCCTCTCTTCAAGCCAATTTTGTGTCCAAATGGCTAGCTCTCCCTGGATTCCACATGATCTAACTTGTTAACCAGTCTATCATGTGACCTTGTTGAGCTCCTTGCTGAAGTCCATTTAGAGTATATAGCTCCTGCTAAGGTTTGCTTTTCCATAATGTGGCACCTCACATTTATCTAAATTAAACTCTATCTGCCACTCCGCAGCCAACTGGTCCATCTGATCAAGATTGCATTGTAATCTGAGGTAACCTTCTTCACTATCGACGGCACCTCCAATTTTGGAGTCATCTGCAAACTTACTAACTATACCTCCTATGTTCACATCCAAATCATTTACATAAATGACGAAAAGCAGTGGGACCCAGCACCGATCCTTGTGGCACACCACTGGTCACAGGCCTCCAGTCTGAAAAGCAACCCTCCACCACCACCCTCTGTCTTCTACCATTGAGCCAGTTCTACATCCAAATAGTCTGTTCTCCGTGTTTTCCATGTATTACATCTTGCATTTATACAAAGACTTTGTTTTGATCTGAAAGCAAGCCTAGACATTAATCTTAATATTCAGATTTATGTACCAGAAATTTAGAAATGTACTGCTCAGCAGGAGGCCATCAGGCTCCTCCTATCTGTGCTAGCTCTTTGAAAGAATAATTCTATTACTGTTGTCTTATTTCTCTGCTCTATCCTCAGATGCCCTGTCCTTTTCACATCTATACTCATTTCATTTTGATGGTTATCATTGAATCATTGATGGTTATCAATGAAGTTTCCTTCATTGTCCCAGGTACTTCCAGAATATAACCAGTCACTACTCAGTAATGTTTTACAATGCTGTCCAAACAGCTAAGGTTTTTTGATTAGATCTCCCAGGCACAGTAATGCAAGAAAACAATTGCAACAACATTAAATACTGCTGATGTCTCCACATGCTGAAGATTATGGATTAGAAGTCCAGCTGAGATATTTCATACTAAGGAGCCGATTCCTCAGTTCACATGAATTCTAGCTTTGAACTTTTCATGTTATTCTAGTGTCCAAGATTACATGAGTTAAATATTGTCACCTCAATGTGGGGCTGTTGGATCAAACTGCATTTCAGTAAAAGACAAACATGGACTTTGTAATAATCACCTTCATTATTGTTCCCAGGAGCTGGGATCTCCCACACCAGTAAAAAAGACACAAGCCAGAAGTAGCACAGTTTCCAGTCCATGAGTCAGAGGTAGCGGATTCTGAGAGATTGGTGAAAATATCAAGAAGGTAAAGATTGTAATCATAGCATCAGGCAGAGACCAACACTATAACTAATTGGGATAGCTTTGTAAGCAGCTGGTACAGGACGTGTGGGCAGAATGGCCTCCTGTACTCCAAGAATCAATGCTACATGCTCTTGTATTAAACATTGATGAGGCCCTACAGTATGCACCAACCTGATCACACTGAAGGTCACCTTTACACTGCATTTGACAGGGTAAATATTGTTTTGTTTTAAAAGTCTGTTTACTTTTTGTTCTACGTGACCTGTCCATTTGCATTTCTGTCTGTTGATCTATTTTTTTGTCAGCTGGCCACATTTAGCAGCACTTTGGCTTTTAAGACAGACAATCCTCCAGAGTGAAATTGAGTTTGTGACCAAATGGGTCCACAGGTAGTTCTCCTATAACGCCGGAGCTGCGTTCCAGTGAAACCTTGCTTAATAGAAATAATGGAGCCGATGGGAAAAGTGGGGTTAGGGCACTCACGATCACTCAAAGATCACCCAAAAGCCTAACACAAAGTATAGCACATCATTCATGAAGGTTTGAATCATAGTTATTAAAAACATTAACACATTACGTTGAAAAATATTGTTAATGCAGGGACAGATTCAGGCACAGTCGTAGTTGCAGAAGTGGGGGGGCTGTGGTTGATTGTCTTTTGCCTGTTTCTTGAGGGGGGGGGCGCTTTAAAAAAGACATTGCAATTTTATCATCAGGACCAGGTTCTTGCTGACATTCTTGTCACTATGCACCTCCAATTTTGCAAAAACAATGATAATCTAAGAGTAGATTGTGTGATATACAGGTACAAGAACAAATTAGAAAGGCAGATGGTATGTATGAGAGTGATGCAGTCCTGCAGGAATTATACAGTACTTACAGCACCTGGCAGTGGGGCATGGGGCAGGACGGAGCATGCAAAATGATCACCACTGGATTCGCACTTTGTGAACAGAAGTAAGCATTCTCAAAAGTACCCTTCCCTAATTCTCCAGGGATGTTATAGCTGCTGAAACACCTTTTATACGAGAACTATCAGCATTAGGAATAAGCATTTGTTGCCTTTTTAGAGCACAGACTTAAACAGTCTAAGGCAGACTTTCTTTGTAAATGTTTGAATTGACTGTCTCTGAGTCTCCTGGTGGGTTGTCACATTGTGTCACAGCACTGGAACCAAGTGCAGGACATTGACAACTGGTGGGATACAACTAAAGACATTGAATCATCCTGGCAGAGACTTGGAAGGATATCACCGTTCCTTCAGAGTCAACACCCTTTGTAATGACATTGCAAGTCAGGACTGCAGCGGTTCAAGAAGGCAGCTCGCTAACACCTTCTCGAGAGCAACTGGAGATGGTGCAGCCAGTGACAACATATCCCATGAGTGAATTATGGTTTGCCTAATGGTGGGGAAAGTAAATGAAGTAGTTAAACTGGGACCAGCAGGATTGTGAAAATGCACTGATCCAAACCAGCAGTCCTTATCACTTCACCTGCCAGGTTTTCCAAAGTCTGGGAATCAACTTTGGATAAGGTTGAGTTTGAAATAGTTACATAATTCTGAGATATCCCACTTCATTATAACACAATGACATTTAACTTATCAACCTGCCTCCTGTGAACACATTGTGTGCCTGTCCTGACACTTTCCGTTAAAATTAGAACCAAACTCTTTCAGGTTTTCAACATTTTTACGATCCACCTGACTTAGACCCACTAGTTAGGGCAATAAAAATGGAGCCATGCAGAACATCGATTGCTTTGGAAGTAAGCTTTAAGAATCAACTAAAAGGTGAACTGTAATTGCACTTACTTCTCATGCATGGAATCACACAACTGTTGCCAGTTTCAGGAAGAGCAGAAAATATCCCATGTAAGTCTGCTTTCTCCCAGTATAAAAGGCATGCTTGACTTGTGTATCAGCAAAGGCCCAATACAAATATTGGAGAATCACCGCGGTTCATAACCTTTCCTGTAAAAGCACTCATAGAGTTTACATAGCTGATCTAGCCTCTGGTTGCCCTCAGGCTACTGATAGTATGTGTTTAGGAATAATCATTCATTGAGTGTCAGGGACAGTTGGTTAGATTCTCCCTTTTTGGAGATTTTTATAGCTTTGCGCTTGTATGGCACGAATGTTATTGAGGAGTAAGTGAGGATTACAAATGCTGTACATCAGAGTCGAGAATGTGGAGCTGGAAAAGCACAGCAGGGCAGGCAGCATCTAAGGAGCAGGAGAATGAAAGCTTTGGGCATAAGCCCTGATTCCTGATGAAGGGCTTATTTCCGAAACATTGATTCTCCTGCTCCTCGGATGCTGTCTGACCTGCTGTGCTTTTCCAGCTTCACACTCTCGACGAATGTTATTTGTCACTTGTCAATCTAAACCCAGACATTGTCTAGATCTTTTGTATTTGAGCACGGGCTACTTCAATATTTGACGAGTCACGAATGGTGCTGAACACTGTGCAATGATCTGCCCCACGTCTGACCTTATGATAAAGGGAAGGTCATTGATGAAGCAGCTGAACATAGTTGGGCCTAGAACACTGTCCTGCAGACATGTCCTGAAGCTGAGGTAACTGACCACCAACAATCACAACCATCTTCCTATGTTCCAGGCATGACTCCAACCAGCAACATGTTTTCCCCGATTCCCATTGGCTCCTGTTTTGCTAGGGCTCCTTGATGCCACACTCGTTGAATTTTACCTGGTTGTTAAGGGCTGTCACTCTCACCTCACCTTTGGAGTTCGGCTCTTTTGCTCACTGACCAGCCTTGTTCACTGCAGTTAAAATTAATTTGTTAACTTTAATTTCTTTTCTATTCCAGTGGAAACAGCACAGTGACGTGACTCCAGGTCACGTGATGGCCTTGTAGATGATGAAATCCAGGAATGTTAAGAGATGTTGTCAATTCAATCTCGAACTGGATGCAATGTAAAGAAAAGCACCAAATAGATTTGGATGGTGAAATATTATTGCTAGTACACAGTCTATCAAGGTCAATACATAATGGAGGTTGAAGTGAAATAAAGACATTGTAGACTGGACTAAATTGAGAGACAATTGCTTTATTTCCTGTTTGTTTTTCCCCTGTTTATATTCAGTAGTTGCTGATTGTGATGCGTGGGGATTTTTGAAGCAGTTCCTTATTGATCACCAAAAGCAGCAACACAAGAGTGAGAAAAGGAATGGCTGTGTCAGATTAGGCTGCAAGGCAGGAGACACTTGTGAAGCATTCACCAGTTAGTCTGCACGGTTTGTTTCTTTGTTGTCATTTCCATGCATTCAATGTGCTGATGTTTCTGCAGCTATTACTTTAGAATTGTACTGGAGGTTCCAGGGGTCTTGTATAACTTAAACTCAAAATCCCAAAATTAATTTCCTAATTTGGGGCTTTACCCAATAAAGTAACAAGAGACAGTCTAGTGCAGTGACTCAGAAAACCTTACTTAGGTCATAAATAACAGCTATTAAAGGAGGCCAGTGACCTTCTGGGTACACTCTGGATCTTTCTTCCTGGGATGAGGGTACAGGCTCAGAGACAGCTCTTGGTCCTTCTCCAATGCGTTGAGGTCTTCCACTTCTGATTGAAAGCAGCAGAACTTCAAGCGTCTTGAGATTTCAGTTTCTCCATTTCCATGTTAAGATTCACTCTGTTGCATTATCTGTAATCTGTGAATCATTTTGACTCAGATTTATGTAAATAGAGACAGAAAAAGAAGAACAAGGATACAGCTCTCGGAGAAGGTAGAGATCGCACTTTTGGTGGGTTGTGTATAATTGTGGTCTCCACATTGTAAAAGGATACCGTGGCATTAATGGATGATCAGCTCCTGCCTCTGGGGAAGAAGGTCTGGATTCAAGTTCTACCTGAACAGGATGTGTTTCATAACATGTCTGAATAGGTTGGATACATCACTATAAAGGCAGTGAGGAAGGGTTTGCTGCTGGCCAATTTTGGACCTGGAAGTCAATTATCCCTGTTATACTCCAGACATGAGGTTTGGCATACATTTGAAGAAAAATGAAATAGAAATCCCTACAGTGTGGAAACGGGACATTTGGAACAAAAAGTCCACACTGACCCATTCCCCTACCCTATTACACTCCATTTATCCTGACTAATGTACAATCTATACATCCCAGAACACTACAGGCAATTTCCTATGGCCAATTCACCTGACCTGCATTTCTATGAATTGTGGGAGGAAACCGGAGCACCCGGAGGAAACCCATGCAGTCACAGGGAGAATGTGCAAACTCCACACAGATAATCATCCGAGGATGGCATCGAACCCATGTCCCTGCTGTTGTGAGGCAGCAGTGTTAACCACTGAGCCACTGTGGCACGGTGGCACAGTGGTTAGCACTGCTGCCTCACAGCGCCAGAGACCCAGGTTTAATTCTCGCCTCAGGCGACTGACTGTGGAGTTTGCACATTCTCCCTGTGTCTGCATGGGTTTCCATGGGGTGCTTAGGTTTCCTCCCACAGTCCAAAGATGTGCAGGTCAAGTGAATTGGCCATGCTAAATTGCCCGTAGTGTTATGTGAAGGGGTAAATGTAGGGGTATGGGTGGGTTGCGCTTCGGCGGGTCGGTGTGGACTTCTTGGGCTGAAGGGCCTGTTTCCACACTGTAAGTAATCTTAAAAAAAAAGGGCGGCATGGTGGCACAGTGGTTAGCACTGCTGCCTCACAGTGCCACACACCCAGGTTCAATTCCTGCCTCAGGCGACTGACTGTGTGGAGTTTACACATTCTCCCTGTGTTCTGCGTGGGGTTCCTCTGGGTGCTCCGGTTTCCTCCCACAATCCAAAAAAATGTGCAGGTAAGGTGAATTAGCCATGCTAAATTGCCCATTGTGTTAGGTGTAGGGGAATGGGTCTGGGTGGGTTGCGCTTCAGCAGGTTGGTGTGGCCTTGTTGGGCCGAAGGGCTGTTTCCACACACAGTAAGTAATCTAATCTAATCATTGACCACTGTTAGAAAGATCCCTTGTCATTTATCCCATTCAGTCAATTTCCTAATGGAGTCAGTGATTTTCCCTCAGTTCCTATGAGCTTCAATTTGAAATAATTGTCTCTCAGGTGCCCTCAGGGAGATTGCAGAAATAATACCCAATACATTTCTATGACCACGATCTCATTCAATCAAAGTTTTCAGATTTCTCCTGGCTCTCTCTGGCTGAAATTGTTTGCAGTGTTCACTTACTAACTTCCTGACAATGAATGTATTTATCTGTATTTATATGTTAATATATTTATATATGTTTATAAATGAGTGCTTTCCCTCTCCCAAGTTTCATCAGTTGCAGAATATTATGTCAATTTAGAACCAGAAGGTATAATCTCAGAATAGGGGGTTATAATTGAGAGGAGCCTTGTATTTATACAGGGGGGAATTCTATGGTGAGATGTCAGTTATATCATTATTAATACTCATTACATTCAATTGAAGAAACGAGTATAGTCATAGGAAAACTGACTCGTTGGGAGGGAGGTATAATTAACTGTTGCCTTCTGCATCATGAAGTGAGATATCACATGGGAATTCTCATTGAATAGGGCCCTCTGAGTCCTCACAGTGATTTACGAAGAATGAATGTATATTGCTCGTTTTGCCCCCTTTTAGTTTTTGAATGGTTTAATTTAAAAATAACCAGCAACAAAGCTTTAGTCTTAAACAACATAAAGATTAATTTATTGCACAATCGTTGCTGCAAGCTCTTTCAGTAAAAATTATAAAGTTAATAAAATTACAAACAGAAAGTTTTAAAAGAGAGTTTTGAGATAGAAGTAAGATCAGTCTTTAAGAATGTGGGCAGAGGGTGTGGGGGGAGAAACAGGAGCCTCATTTGAAGGGGCAAGGGGCGACTGAAGGGCAACAGGAAATGAGATGGAAAGAGAGATGTAGAAATAGAGCAATAAGACGAAAGAGCGGGAGGGAGAGACAGGGAGAGGGAACTAGGGAGAGAGAGAGAGAGAGATGGGGACAGAAAGTGTGCATGTGTGTGTGTGTGTGAGAGAGAGAGAGAGAGAGAGAGAGAGAGAAAGAGAAGGAAAGGCCCAGGGTCTCTCCCATTTGCTCCATTGCTGTTTAAAGCACCTTCTGCTGGCCTCCCCACTCCACTGCACAGGGTGGTGGTGGGTGAAAAAAACCCATCAGGGATTAGTCAAAGAGAGGGAGGTAGCAGCTCACAGCACCATCAACACACACAGCAATACACACACACACACACACACACGTGCACAAAGTCAAGGGGGTAAGACCATATCTGGGTATGTTCATCTCTTTCTGCTTATACCTCAGGGGCAACATCACAAGGAATCAGACAGACCTGCTCTGTCTCTCCAAAGACATTCTTTGAAGAAACAACTGTGCAACCTGAGGGATTCACAAGAATTGTTGCTTTCCTCCTTGTGCAGTGGCATTGGAGGCCACCAGATGATGGTGTTGTTACACGTTAAACACAACAAGAAGAGAGATAGAGAGAGAGAGAGAGAGATGGTTTAACCCAATTTCAATAGACCCCAAAGCAACAGACAGCCCATTGAATAGAGATGCACACAATCACACAAACACACACTTGTACTTTGATTTGTTTATTATTGTCACATGTACCTAGGTACATTGAAAAGCTTCATTTTGTGAATAGTACAGGCAGATCATGCCATACAAAGTTATTTAGGGTAATAGAACAGAGCAAGGAAAACAATATTACAGCAACAGAGAAGATGCACAAATAGCCAGATCAATATTAAATTTAAAATTTAACAGGTCCATTCAGAAGTCTAATAACAGCAGGAAAGAAACTGTTCTTGAATCTTTTGGTATGGTACTTAAGCTTTTGCATCTTCTGCCCACCTGAAGGAGTTGCAAGTGACTAAAAGCAGGGCGGGAGGGATTATGTTGGCTGCCTAATACGCTAATGCACATTCACAGATACAGCCAGGCATAGACAGGCAGACGCACAGTAAAACAGAGAAAGGAACACATACATGCAGACAGATACATACAACTACACATACGGACACACTTAGATCTTAAGACATAGGAGCAGAAATTGGGCCATTCAGCCTATCGGGTCTGTTCCATCACTCAATCATGGTTGATAAGTTTTTCAACTCCAATATCCCACTTTCTCCCCATAACCGAGGAGATTGCAGAGACTTTGGCTTGGAGCTTTATGTCATCATTGTCTACAGGAATAGTGCTAGAAGACCGTAGGATAGCAAATGTCATCCCCTTGTTCGAGAAGGGAGTAGAGACAATACTGGCAATTATGGACCTGTGAGCCTTACTTTGGTTGTGGGTAAAGTGTTGGAAAAGGTTATAAGAGAGAGGATTTATAATCATCTCGATAGGAATGAGTTGATTTGGGATAGTCAACACGGTTTTGTGAGGGGTAGGTTGTGCTCACAAACCTTATTGAGTTCTTTGAGAAGGTGACCAAACCAGGTGGATGAGGGTAAAGCGATTGATGTGGTGTACATGAATTTCAGTCAGGCATTTGATAAGGTTCCCCACCAGAGCCTATTTAACAAAATATGAAGGTATGGGATTGAGGGTGATTTAGTGATTTGGAACAGAAATTGGCTAGCTGAATGAAGACAGAGGGTGGTGGTTGATAGGAATTGTTCATCCTGGAGTTCACTTACTAATGGTGTTCTGCAAGGATCAATTTTGGAGCCACTGCTGTTTGTCATTTTTATAAATGACCTAGATGAGGGCGTAGAAGGATGGATTAGTAAATTTGCGGATAACACTAAGGTCAATGGAGTGGTGGATAGTGCTGAACGATGTTACAGGTTACAGAGGGACATAGATAAGCTGCAGAGCTGGGTTGAGAGGTGGCAAATGGAGTTTAATGTGGAAAAGTGTGAGGCGATTCACTTTGGAAGTAGCAGGAATAAAGAGTATTGGGCTATTGGTAAGATTCGTGTTAGTGTAGATGAGTCGAGAGACCTCTGTGTTCATGTACATAGACCCCTGAATGTTGCCATACAGGTTGATCGAGTTGTTAAGAAGGCATATGATGTGTTAGCTTTTATTGGTAGAGGGATTGAGTTTCAGAGTCACGAGGTCATGCTGCAGCTGTACAAAACTCTGGTGTGGGCACACTTGGGGTATTGTGTACAGTTCTGGCCATTATATTATTGGAAGGATGTGGAAGCTTTGGAAAGGGTTCAGAGGAGATTTTGTGGGATGTTGCCTGTTATGGAGGGAAGGTCTTATGAGGAAAGGCTGAGAGACATGAGGCTGTTTTCATTAGAGAGAAGATGGTTGAGAGGTGACTTAATAGAGTCATTTAAAGTTCAGAGCATTAGATAGGGTGGATAGTGAGAGCTGTTTTCCTCATGGCTAGCACGAGGGGTGATCGATATAGAACAGATGTCAGAGGCAGTTTCTTTATTCAGAGAGTAGTAGGGGTATGGAACACACTGCCTCCAACAGTAGTAGACTCACCCACTTTAAGGGCATATAAATGGTCATTGGATAAACATATGAATGAAAATGGAATAGTGTAAGATAGATAGGCTTCAGATTGGTTCCAACATCAAGGGCCGAAGGGCCTGCTCTGCACTGTAACTTTCTATGTTCTATGTTCTATAACCCTTGACCCTTTTGATACTCAAGAACTTATCTATCTCAGTCTTAAATACACTCAATGACCTGGCCTCCACAGCCTTCTGTGGCAATGACTTCCATAGATTCACCACTCTCTGGCTGAAGATGTTTCTCCTTATCTCCATTCTAAAAGCTCTTGCCTTTAATCTAAGGCTGTGCCCTTGGGTCCTAGTCTCTCCTACCAATGGAAACATCTTCCCAACATCTACTCTGTCCAGATCATTCAGTATTCTGCATGTTTTATTTAGATCAGCCCCCTCTACCCCCATCCTTCTAAACTCCATCAAGTATAGACCCAGAGTCCTGAAACGTTCCTCATATATTCAGATTTTCATTCCTGGGACCATTCTCATGAACCTCCTCTGAGCACGGTCCAAGGCCAGTACACCTGAGATATGGAGCCCAAAACTGTGCACAATATGCCAAATGTGGTCTGACCAGAGCCTTACAGAAACTCAGAAGGACATCCCTGTTTTATATTCAAGTTCTCTCAAAATAAATACCATAATTGCATTTATCTTCCTAACTACTGACTCAACCTGCAAGTTTACCTTGAGAGAATTCTGGGCTCGAACTCCCAAGTCTCTTTGCACTTCCGACTTCTGAATTTTCTCCCCATTTAGAAAGTAGTCCATGCCCACTGGGAACAGGCAATATGGATGTAGTGTTGTGCAATGAGGCAGACTTGTTAAGAGAGCTTAAGGTGAAGGAGCCCATAGGAGTTAGTGACCATAATAATATTGAAATTACTCTATAATTTGACCTCACTCTTTCCAATGTTGTACCTTCATCTGCCGCCTCTTTACCCACACTCCTAACCTGTCCAGATTCTTCTGCAGCCTCTCCAACTTCTCAATGCTACCTGTCCCTCTACCTGTCTGTGTATCATCTGCAAACTTAGCCGAAATTCCCTCAGTTCTTTCATCTGGATTGTGAGTGTATAAAGTGAAAAGTTGTGGTCCCAACACCGACCCTTGCGGAACACCACTTGTCACCGGCTGGCATCCTGAGAAGGACCCTTTCATCCCCTCTCTCTGCTTTCTTCCAGGCAGCCAGTCTTCTATCCAGAACAGCACCTTGCCTCTAACACCATGGGCACTTATCTTGCTCAGTAGCCTCCTGTGTGGCACTTCGTCAAAGGCCTTCTTAAAGTCCAGACAGACAGCTTCCATTGGCTCTCCTTGGTCTAACCTGCTCATTACCTCCTCAAAGAATTCTAGCAGATTTGACAGTCATGACCTCCCCTTGATGAAACAATGCTGACTTTGCCCTATTTTGCCATACACTTCCAAGTATTTGGAAGTCTCATCCTTCACAATGGATCTCACTGACGACCGAGGTTAGGCCAATCAATCTGTAATCTTTTGCCTTACTCCCTTTTTAAACAGAGGTGCCATGTTAGTGATTTTCCAGTCCTCTGGGACCATCCCTGACTCTAGTGATTCCTGAAAGATCACTGCTAATACTTCCACTATCTCTTCTGCTATCTCCCTTAGAACTCTGGTGTTTAGTCCATGTGGTCCAGGTGCTTCATCCACCTTCAGGCCATTCAGTTTTTCTAGTACCTTCTCCTTGGTGATGGCCACCATTCTCAGCTCTGCCCCCTTGCTCTCTTGAATTTCTGGGATATTACTTGTGTCTTCCACCATGACGAATGATACAAAGTAACTATTCTGTTCCTCAGCCATTTACTTGTTCCCCACTACTATTTCTCCAGCCTCATTTTCGAGCAGCCTATGTCCAAGTTTTGCCCCTCTTTTGCCCTTTATATGTCTAAAGAAACTCTTACAGTCTTCCTTTACACTACTGGCTAGCTTACCCTCATATCTCATCTTCTCCCTCCTTATTTATTTCATTGTTGCCCTCTGTTTGTAAGCTTCCTAATCGTCTAATTTCCCACTGCACTTCACTACATTACACTATGTGCTTTTATGCTCTCCCTCACTTCCCTAGTCAGCCATAGTTACATCATCCTTCCTGTACCGTGCTTTTTTGCCCTTGGAATGAATCTCTGCTTTGTCTCCTGAATTACTCCCAGAAACTCGTACCAGTGCAATTCCACGGTCTTTCCGGCTAGGCTCCTCTTCCAGTCAATTTTACCCAGCTCCTCCCTCATACCTCTGTAGTTGTCCTTATTCAGCTGTAATAACGTTACCTTTGATTCTATCTGCTCCCTGTCAAATTGCAGAGTAAATGCAATCATGTTATGATCACTGTCTCCTAAGGGTTCCATCATGTTAAGCTGCCTTAACAACTCTGCCTCACTGCTATACATTAAATCCAGCATTGCCTGTTCCCTAGTGGGCTCCACCACAAGCTGCTCCAAAAAGCTATTTCATAGACATTCCACAAATTCCTTTTCTTGCAATCCACCACAAACCTGATGTCCCCAGTCCATCTGTGTATTGAAATCCCCCATGATCACTGTAACATTGCCTTTCCTGCATATCTTTTCTATCTCCTGGTGTGTCTTGTGCTCCAGCACCTTGTTACTATTTGGAGGCCTGTACATAACTCCAACAATGTTTTTTTTTACCTTTGTGATTCCTCAATTCTACCCACACAGACTCTACACCATCTGATCCCACTTTGTTTCTTACTATCGATTTAATTTCATTCCTTACTAATAAGTCAACCCCACTCTCTCTGCCCACATGCCTGTCTTTTTGATAGGATGTATATCCTTGAACATTCAGCTCCCAATCCTGATCCCTTTGCAGCCACATCTCCATAATGCCCTCCATGTCATACCTGCCAATTTAATGAGGAATGTTGGGATAGTCAGGGACTGTATCCATTGGAGCTTTGAAGAATGAGAGGTGATCTGATTGGCTCACATTAAATCCTGAGGGGACTTGACAGAGTCGATGCTAAAAGAATGTTTCCTCTTGTGGGAGAGACTAGAATGAGTGGGTGTGGTTTAAAAACACTGCTTTTTCCAGTGATGGAGATGCAATGAATATTTTTCTGACAGAGGTCATAAGCATTTGCAAATCTGTTGCCCAGACAGCAGGAGAGGCAGAGACATTGAACATTTTTCAGGAGAAGCTTGATAGATTCTTGCCGAAAGAGATTCCAATGTTGTCATGAATATGAGGTGGAGGCTGCAGTTACACCAATGAGCAGCTTAGTGAACGATGGTGCAGACTCACAGAGGTGAATATCCGATTTGGGTATAGATGGTGTGTCTGTCGGAGCTGCTGGAGACCATCGCTGGATCGTGATTGGACGTTGAAGGTTCGTTTGGTTGTGCTGACCTGCTCTTGGTGGATCTTCATGCTGGCTTCTTTTTTTTTATATTTCAAAAATATACTTTATTCATAAAATGATTTGATGGTCTGTACATTGGATCATGCCATACATATGTCCATATTTACAAACACAGATTCAAATTTATCCTTGTCATTTACAATCCTGTGCCTTTTTCAATCTTGTATATATACATATATTTGGCTGAGGCATCAGCAGAGCCCAAAAAAACGTCCGCATGGGCCCCCTGTTCTTCTTTAGGCAGGCCGATCTTACACGGTGGTCTTTCCCCACCGCGCCTTGGCGGCAGCTGCCCCAAGCTTCAGCGCGTCCCTCAACACGTAGTCTTGGACCTTGGAATGTGCCAGTCTGTAACACTCGGTCGGGGTCAACTCCTTCAGCTGGAAGATCAACAGGTTTCGGACCGCCCAGAGAGCGTCCTTCACCGAGTTGATGATCCTCCAGGCGCAGTTAATGTTCGTCTCGGTGTGAGTCCCGGGGAACAGGCCGTAGAGCACGGAGTCCCGCGTCACGGCGCTGCTCGGGACGAACCTCGACAAGCACCACTGCATTCCTCTCCAGACTTCCTCTGCATAGGCACATTCCAGAAGGAGGTGTGTGACAGTCTCGTCCCCCCCGCAGCCACTTCGAGGGCAGCGTGCGGTGCGGCAGAGAGTCCGGGCGTGCATAAAGGATCTCACAGGCAGAGCCCTTCTCACCACCAGCCAAGCCACGTCTTGGTGCTTGTTGGAAAGTTCTGGCGATGAGGCATTCTGCCAAATGGCTTTGACAGTCTGCTCAGGGAACCGCTCGACAGGATCCGCCCTCTCCTTTTCCCGAAGGGTCTCAAGGACGCTACGTGCTGACCACTTCCTGATGGACTTGTGGTCAAAGGTGTTTTTCCTCATAAACTTCTCCACGAAGGACAGGTGATACGGAACGGTCCAACTACTCGGAGCGTTCCGCGGCAGCGAGGCCAGGCCCATCCTTCGCAACACCGGGGACAGGTAGAACCTCAGTACGTAGTGACACTTGGTGTTTGCGTACCGGGGATCCACGCACAGCTTGATGCAGCCACACACAAAGGTGGCCATCAGGGTGAGGGTGGCATTGGGCGTGTTTTTTCCCCCATTGCACCGGTCTTTGTACATAGAGTCTCTTCGGACCCGGTCCATCTTTGATCTCCAAATGAATTGGAAGATGGCCCGGGTGACTGCGGCGGCACAGGTCCTGGGGATAGGCCAGACCTGTGCCACATATAGCAATACTGAGAGTACCTCACACCTGATGACCAGGTTTTTTCCCGCGATGGAGATCGACCGTTGCCCCCATCTGCCTAGTTTCTGTCTCATCTTGCTGATCCGCTCCTCCCAGGTCTTGGCGCACGCCCCAGCCCCCCCGAACCAAATACCCAGCACCTTCAGGTGGTCAGTCCTGACGGTGAAGGGGATAGAGGATTGGTCGGCCCAGTTCCCGAAGAGCATGGCCTCGCTCTTGCCTCGGTTTACCTTGGCCCCCGAGGCCCGTTCGAACTGGTCACAGATGCACACGAGTCTGTGCACGGACAGCGGATCCGAGCAGAAAACAGCGACGTCATCCATGTACAGGGAGGCCTTAACCTGCAGGCCCCCGCTGCCAGGAATAGTCACCCCTCTCAGGCTCGCATCCTTCCTGATGGATTCGGCAAATGGCTCTATGCAACACACAAACAAGGCGGGTGAGAGGGGGCATCCCTGCCTGACTCCAGATCTTACAGGGAAGCTATCTGATTCCCACCCATTGATTGAGACTGCACTGACAATGTTGGTGTAGAGCAGTCTGATCCAATTTCCGATTCCCTCCCCAAAGCCCATTTTGGAGAGGACATCCCTCATATATGTATGCGATATCCTGTCAAAGGCTTTCTCCTGGTCCAGGCTGATGAGGCAGGTGTCCACCCCTCTGTCCTGCACGTAGGCGATCGTATCCCTGAGGAGTGCGAGACTCTCAGAGATCTTCCTGCCTGGTACAGCACAGGTTTGGTCCGGGTGGATCACCGATCCCAGAGCAGACCTGACCCGGTTGGCGATGACCTTTGACAAGATTTTGTAGTCTGCATTTAACAGTGAGATCGGTCTCCAATTTCTAATTTCCTCCCTCTCCCCCTTCCGTTTGTAGACGAGGGTGATGATGCCTTTCCTCATGGATTCACTCATGGTACCTGCCCGAAGCATACTGACATACACCTCCAGCAGGTCCTGGCCGATCAAGTCCCAAAGAGCGGAATAAACCTCGACCGGTAAGCCGTCGCTTCCGGGAGTTTTATTCTTTTCGAAGGACTCGAGGGCCTTGGTCAGTTCATCCAGAGATAGCAGCTGGTCCAGCCTCTCTCGTGTTCCGTCATCTAGGACCTCCGTGATAGAGGACAGGAACGACTGGGAGGCCGCGCTGTCGGTTGGCTTCGAGTCATACAGGCTGGCGTAGAAGGATTTGCTGATCCTCATGACGTCAGCCTGAGATGACGTTACCGAGCCATCTTCTTTCTTCAGGCTGCTGAGCACGGAGCTCTCTTTGTGCACCTTCTGGAAGAAGAAACACGAGCACGTCTCGTCCTGCTCCACCGAGCGGACCCTGGACCGGAAGATTATCCTGGAGGCCTCCGAGGCAAAGAGCGAGGCTTGCTGGCCCTTCACCTCCTTGAGGTCCTCCATGACATCGACCCCCATCGTCTGCAGCAGGAGCAGGTTCTGCATACTTTCCTGGAGCTGGGACAGTTTTCCCCGCCTCTCTCTCGCCTCCTGGACACCTTTGAGGATAAAGAACCTCTTGATGTTCCCTTTTACCGTTTCCCACCAGTCCGCTGGAGACTCAAAGAGAGGCTTCACGGTTCTCCAACCTGCGTAATCCCTCTTGAGCTCTTCGATGTTTCCCGGGGTCAACAGCTTAGTGTTCAGTTTCCACGTTCCCTTGCCCGCCCGCTGTTCGTCCTGTAGGTGACAGTCGGCCAGCAGGAGGCAGTGGTCAGAGAAGAACACCGGCTTGACGTCGGTGGATCTGACCGAGAGCGTTCGGGACACAAACAGGTAATCTATCCTTGAGCGGATAGACCCGTCTGCCCGTCTCCAGGTGTATCTACGCTGCGCTCCATCTGCAGGGGCGCTGAAGACGTCGTGCAGCTTGGCGTCTTTGACCGTTTCCATCAGGGCCCTGGACGTAGCGTCCGGTTTACTGTCCCCCCCGCCGGATCGTCCATCTGCATCAATGATGCAGTTGAAGTCTCCGGCCAGAATGACTGGCCTGGACGTAGCCAGCAGCAGTGGAAGCTGTTGCAGGACGGCCAACCGTTCACTCTTACCCACTGGGGCGTACACGTTGATTAGTCTCACGGGAGCGTTTCTGTATTTAACGTCCGCGACGAGGAGGCGCCCGCCCACCACCTCCTTAACCTCGGAGATGGTGAAGTTGCCTCCCCGCAACAGGATACCCAGGCCGGAGGCGCGGCTATCGTTGCCCCCCGACCACACTGACGGCCCGTGGGCCCACAAGCTCGACCATCTCCTGTAACTGCTGAGGTGCGGTATCCCACACTCCTGCAGAAACAGGATATCGGCTTTGACGTTGGCCAGGAAGGCCAGCGTTGAAACACATCGCGTAGCCGCTTTAATGCTACGCACATTTATGCTGGCAATTTTAAACCCCATTTTACCAGTTTACGGGGTTACCAGTGTCCATTTTCTTCTGGTCTTGCTCCAGTGGGGTAGCTGCGTGCATCCCCGTGGTGACAGCAAACTGCTGGACCTTCCCAGGGCTGAGGTAGTTGTCCAGCTCCACACTTGAGTCATTTCCCCGCTCCGGTGTCATCGTGTCAGACCCAGGGTCCGCATCGCCCCGTTCTCCATCTGACAGCAGGGCTGTCACTGGGACGCTGCTCCCAGTTACCTGGAGCTGTGGGCCGGTGGGTACCCCTTGGTTCCCACAGGGTAGGGGGAGGCCTTCACCCATCCCCTCAGAGGGATCGTCTTTTCCTTCTTGGGCGGTGCTGCCCTCCTTTCTCCCCACGGCGCTCTGCCTCTTCCTCCGGAGGCGACCCTTCTTGCGCCCGTCCTCACCCTCGGAGGAGCTGCCTGTATCCTCCTCTTGGAGGTGTCTCTTCCCCCTTCGCTTGGTGGCTTTGGGGCCCTCGAGAGGTTTCCTTTTCCTGTTTTTAACGATAATCCACTGCTCTGCCTCCTTTGATCCCTCCTCTTCTATTTCCTCCGTCTGTTCTGCAGAAGCTTGGGTCGGCTGCTGCATCTCCCCGCTGTCTGCCTCCTGCTCCTCTACAACTTTCCCTTCCTTCTGGGTGCCTCCAGGCACCGTTCCTTTGCTGATTCGCGGTACCTCGTTGGACTTTGTCGGTCCGCGGCTCGTGTTGCCACCTCCGGCCATCTGTGCGTAGGTGGCAGCTCCTCGTCTTGGGCAGGCCTTGTACATGTGGCCCGCCTCTCCGCACAGGTTGCAGCTCTTTTCCTCCCGACAGTCCTTCGTCAAGTGACCCTCCTGTTTGCAGTTCCTGCAAATGGTCACTTTGCAATCCACCGCCACGTGTCCCGACTTCCCGCAGGTTCGGCACACTTTCGGCTGCCCTGCATACGTCAGGTAGCCTCTGCTCCCTCCGATTGCGAAGCTCGAGGGTGGGTGGAGGATGTTCCCACTATCATCGGCCCTCAGAGTTACCTTGACCTGCCTCTTACTGGTCCAGATCCCAAAGGGGTCGATCATATCAGTGGCTTCTCCCTCAACTTGGACGTACCTTCCCAGGAAGGTCAGGACATCAGCCACTGGAACGTAAGGGTTGTACATATGGATTGTAACAACCCGATTCCTCTGTGCAGGAAGCACACACAATGGGGTTGCCGACAACATAGAAAACAGCGGCTCCCCTTCCTTCTCCTTGAAGACCTTCAGGAGCTGTTCGCACTGCTTCACGCTTCTGAAGGTCACATCGAAGTAGCCTGCCCCAGGGAAATCCTGCAGGCAGTACACTTTTTTTTTCTTTCAAAAATATACTTTATTCATAAATGATTTGATAGTCTGTACATTGGATCATGCCATACATATGTCCATATTTACAAACACAGATTCGACTTTATTCTTGTCCTTTACAATCCTGTGCATTTTTCAATCTTGTATATATACATATATTTGGCTGAGGCATCAGCAGAGCCCAAAAAAACATCTGTATGGGCCCCCTGTTCTTCTTTCGGCAGGCCGATCTTACACAGTGGTCTTTCCCCACCGCGCCTTGGCGGCAGCTGCCCCAAGCTTCAGCGCGTCCCTCAACACGTAGTCTTGGACCTTGGAATGTGCCAGTCTGCAACACTCGGTCGGGGTCAACTCCTTCAGCTGGAAGATCAACAGGTTTCGGACCGCCCAGAGAGCGTCCTTCACCGAGTTGATGATCCTCCAGGCGCAGTTAATGTTCGTCTCGGTGTGAGTCCCGGGGAACAGGCCGTAGAGCACGGAGTCCCGCGTCACGGCGCTGCTCGGGACGAACCTCGACAAGCACCACTGCATTCCTCTCCAGACTTCCTCTGCATAGGCACATTCCAGAAGGAGGTGTGTGACAGTCTCGTCCCCCGTGACCAGGTGTACACTTCCGCAGCTGCAAGCCCGCAACACTCCAGCAGAACTTTCTTCACAAACACCCTCTGATCCACTGGTGTGTACTCCTCCACCTTCTTCACAGTCACCCTGACTGTGTTCCGAATGCCCTGGCCCGGGCGGCGAGTGGCTGCTGAGGCCATAGCTCAGAGGTTGGCTGGTCCCTGAATTGGCGTTAGGTTAAGGAGGTTAGGTTAGGTTAATGAAGGTTAAGGAGGTGGTGGGCGGGCGCCTCCTCGTCGCGGACGTTAAATACAGAAACGCTCCCGTGAGACTAATCAACGTGTACGCCCCAGTGGGTAAGAGTGAACGGTTGGCCGTCCTGCAACAGCTTCCACTGCTGCTGGCTACGTCCAGGCCAGTCATTCTGGCCGGAGACTTCAACTGCATCATTGATGCAGATGGACGATCCGGCGGGGGGGACAGTAAACCGGACGCTACGTCCAGGGCCCTGATGGAAACGGTCAAAGACGCCAAGCTGCACGACGTCTTCAGCGCCCCTGCAGATGGAGCGCAGCGTAGATACACCTGGAGACGGGCAGACGGGTCTATCCGCTCAAGGATAGATTACCTGTTTGTGTCCCGAACGCTCTCGGTCAGATCCACCGACGTCAAGCCGGTGTTCTTCTCTGACCACTGCCTCCTGCTGGCCGACTGTCACCTACAGGACGAACAGCGGGCGGGCAAGGGAACGTGGAAACTGAACACTAAGCTGTTGACCCCGGGAAACATCGAAGAGCTCAAGAGGGATTACGCAGGTTGGAGAACCGTGAAGCCTCTCTTTGAGTCTCCAGCGGACTGGTGGGAAACGGTAAAAGGGAACATCAAGAGGTTCTTTATCCTCAAAGGTGTCCAGGAGGCGAGAGAGAGGCGGGGAAAACTGTCCCAGCTCCAGGAAAGTATGCAGAACCTGCTCCTGCTGCAGACGATGGGGGTCGATGTCATGGAGGACCTCAAGGAGGTGAAGGGCCAGCAAGCCTCGCTCTTTGCCTCGGAGGCCTCCAGGATAATCTTCCGGTCCAGGGTCCGCTCGGTGGAGCAGGACGAGACGTGCTCGTGTTTCTTCTTCCAGAAGGTGCACAAAGAGAGCTCCGTGCTCAGCAGCCTGAAGAAAGAAGATGGCTCGGTAACGTCATCTCAGGCTGACGTCATGAGGATCAGCAAATCCTTCTACGCCAGCCTGTATGACTCGAAGCCAACCGACAGCGCGGCCTCCCAGTCGTTCCTGTCCTCTATCACGGAGGTCCTAGATGACGGAACACGAGAGAGGCTGGACCAGCTGCTATCTCTGGATGAACTGACCAAGGCCCTCGAGTCCTTCGAAAAGAATAAAACTCCCGGAAGCGACGGCTTACCGGTCGAGGTTTATTCCGCTCTTTGGGACTTGATCGGCCAGGACCTGCTGGAGGTGTATGTCAGTATGCTTCGGGCAGGTACCATGAGTGAATCCATGAGGAAAGGCATCATCACCCTCGTCTACAAACGGAAGGGGGAGAGGGAGGAAATTAGAAATTGGAGACCGATCTCACTGTTAAATGCAGACTACAAAATCTTGTCAAAGGTCATCGCCAACCGGGTCAGGTCTGCTCTGGGATCGGTGATCCACCCGGACCAAACCTGTGCTGTACCAGGCAGGAAGATCTCTGAGAGTCTCGCACTCCTCAGGGATACGATCGCCTACGTGCAGGACAGAGGGGTGGACACCTGCCTCATCAGCCTGGACCAGGAGAAAGCCTTTGACAGGATATCGCATACATATATGAGGGATGTCCTCTCCAAAATGGGCTTTGGGGAGGGAATCGGAAATTGGATCAGACTGCTCTACACCAACATTGTCAGTGCAGTCTCAATCAATGGGTGGGAATCAGATAGCTTCCCTGTAAGATCTGGAGTCAGGCAGGGATGCCCCCTCTCACCCGCCTTGTTTGTGTGTTGCATAGAGCCATTTGCCGAATCCATCAGGAAGGATGCGAGCCTGAGAGGGGTGACTATTCCTGGCAGCGGGGGCCTGCAGGTTAAGGCCTCCCTGTACATGGATGACGTCGCTGTTTTCTGCTCGGATCCGCTGTCCGTGCACAGACTCGTGTGCATCTGTGACCAGTTCGAACGGGCCTCGGGGGCCAAGGTAAACCGAGGCAAGAGCGAGGCCATGCTCTTCGGGAACTGGGCCGACCAATCCTCTATCCCCTTCACCGTCAGGACTGACCACCTGAAGGTGCTGGGTATTTGGTTCGGGGGGGCTGGGGCGTGCGCCAAGACCTGGGAGGAGCGGATCAGCAAGATGAGACAGAAACTAGGCAGATGGGGGCAACGGTCGATCTCCATCGCGGGAAAAAACCTGGTCATCAGGTGTGAGGTACTCTCAGTATTGCTATATGTGGCACAGGTCTGGCCTATCCCCAGGACCTGTGCCGCCGCAGTCACCCGGGCCATCTTCCAATTCATTTGGAGATCAAAGATGGACCGGGTCCGAAGAGACTCTATGTACAAAGACCGGTGCAATGGGGGAAAAAACACGCCCAATGCCACCCTCACCCTGATGGCCACCTTTGTGTGTGGCTGCATCAAGCTGTGCGTGGATCCCCGGTACGCAAACACCAAGTGTCACTACGTACTGAGGTTCTACCTGTCCCCGGTGTTGCGAAGGATGGGCCTGGCCTCGCTGCCGCGGAACGCTCCGAGTAGTTGGACCGTTCCGTATCACCTGTCCTTCGTGGAGAAGTTTATGAGGAAAAACACCTTTGACCACAAGTCCATCAGGAAGTGGTCAGCACGTAGCGTCCTTGAGACCCTTCGGGAAAAGGAGAGGGCGGATCCTGTCGAGCGGTTCCCTGAGCAGACTGTCAAAGCCATTTGGCAGAATGCCTCATCGCCAGAACTTTCCAACAAGCACCAAGACGTGGCTTGGCTGGTGGTGAGAAGGGCTCTGCCTGTGAGATCCTTTATGCACGCCCGGACTCTCTGCCGCACCGCACGCTGCCCTCGAAGTGGCTGCGGGGGGGACGAGGCTGTCACACACCTCCTTCTGGAATGTGCCTATGCAGAGGAAGTCTGGAGAGGAATGCAGTGGTGCTTGTCGAGGTTCGTCCCGAGCAGCGCCGTGACGCGGGACTCCGTGCTCTACGGCCTGTTCCCCGGGACTCACACCGAGACGAACATTAACTGCGCCTGGAGGATCATCAACTCGGTGAAGGACGCTCTCTGGGCGGTCCGAAACCTGTTGATCTTCCAGCTGAAGGAGTTGACCCCGACTGAGTCTTGCGGACTGGCACATTCCAAGGTCCAAGACTACGTGTTGAGGGACGCGCTGAAGCTTGGGGCAGCTGCCGCCAAGGCGCGGTGGGGAAAGACCACCGTGTAAGATCGGCCTGCCTAAAGAAGAACAGGGGGCCCATGCAGACGTTTTTTGGGCTCTGCTGATGCCTCAGCCAAATAAATGTATAAGATTGAAAAATGTACAGACCTGTATATGACAAGGATAAATTCGAATCTGTGTTTGTAAATGTGGACATATGTATGGCATGACCAAATGTACAGACCATCAAATCATTTTATGAATAAAGTATATTTTTGAAATAAAAAAAAAGTATACTGCCTGCAGGATTTCCCAGGGGCAGCTTATTTTGATGTGACCTTCAGGAGTGTGAAGAATTGCAAGCAGCTCTAAAGGTTTTCAAGGAGAAGGAAGGGGAGCCTATGTTCTCTGTCTTGTCTGTGGTCCCATTGTGTATGCTTCCTGTGCAGAGGAGTTGGGTTATTACAATCCATATGTACAACCCCCACGTCCCAGCAGCGGATGTCCTGACCTTCCTGAGAAGATATGTCCAGTTCGAGGGAGAAAGTACCGATGTGGTCGATCTTTCGGGATCTGGACCAGCAAACAGCAGGTCAGGGTAACCCTGAGAGTCGATGCCAGTGGAAACATCCTCCACCCACCCTCCAGCTTTGCCATCGGAGGAAGCAGAGGTTACCTGACGTATGCAGGGCAGCCGAAAGTGTGCCGAACCTGCGGGAGGTCAGGCCACATGGCGGTGGATTGTAAGGTGACCGTCTGTCGAAACTGCAAGCAGGAAGGCCACCCAACCAAGGAATGTAAAGAGGCCAAGAACTGTAATCTGTGCGGAGAGGCAGGCCACATGTACAAGGCCTGCCCAAGACGAGGGGCCTCCACCTATGCACAGATGGCTGGAGGTGGCAACACGAGCCGTTGACCGCATAAGACCTGTAAGGTACCACAAAACAGCATGGGAACAGTGTCTGGAGGCACCCAGAAGGAAGGGCAGGCTGTAGCGGAGCAGACAGCAGACAGCGGGGAGGTGCAGCAGCCGATCCAAGCTCCTTCAAGACAGATGGAGGAAATGGAAGAGGAGGGAACAAAGGAGGCAGAGGATTGGATTACTGTCAAAAGCAGGAAGAGGAAACCTCACCAGGCCCCCAAAGCCACCCAGCAAAGGGGGAAGGGACACCTATATGACGAGGGTACAGGCAGCTCCTCCGACAGTGAGGATGGGCGCAAGGAGGGTCGTCACCAGAGGAAGAGACAGAGCACCGCGGGGAAAAAGGAGGGCAGCACCGCCCAAACAGGGAAAGACGATCCCTCTGAGGGGTTGGGTAGAGACCTCCCGCCATCCGGTGAGAACCAAGAGGTACCCACCGGCCCACAGCTCCAGGTAACTGGGAGCAGCGGTCCTGTGATAGCCCCGCTGTCAGATGGAGAACTGGACTGTGCGGATCCTGGGCCCGACCCAAAGACACCAGAGCGGGGAAGTGGCCCCAGCGTGGAGCGGGACAGCTACCTCTGCCCTGGGAGGGTCCAGCAGTTTGCCGTCACCACGGGGATGCACACAGCTATCCCAGAGAGGCAAGACCAGCAGCAAATGGACACTGGTAACGTCGTAAACTGTTTAAATGGGGATAAGAGTTGCCAGCATCAATGTGCGTAGCATCAAATCGGCTACGCGATGTGTTTCTACGATGGCCTTCCTGGCCAACGTTAAAGCCGACGTCCTGTTTCTGCAGGAGTGTGGGATACCGCACCTCAGCAGTTACAGGAGATGGTCGAGCTTGTGGGCCCATGGGCCGTCAGTTTGGTCGGGGGACAACAATAGCTGCGCCTCCGGCCCGGGTATCCTGTTGCGAGAAGGCAACTTCACCATCTCCGAGGTTAAGGAGGTGATGGGCGGGCACCTCCTCGGCACCGACGTCATGTATAGGAATGCTCCCCTGAGACTGATTAATGTTTACGCCCCAGTGGGTAAGAGTGAACGGTTGGCCATCCTGCAGCAGCTTCCACTGTTGCTGGCTACGTCCAGGCCGGTCATTCTGGCCGGAGACTTCAACTGTATCATTGATGCAGATGGACGATCCAGCGGGAGGGGTGGGGGGGGGGGGGCGGGGTCAGTAAACTGGACACCACATCCAGAGCCCTGATGGGCACGGTAAAAGATGCCAAGCTGCATGACATCTTCAGCACCCCTGCAGATGGAGCGCAGTGTAGATACACCTGGTCACAGGCAGACGGGTCTATCTGCTCAAGGATAGATTACCTGTTTGTGTCCCGAATGTCCTCGGTCAGATCCACCTATGTCAAGCCAGTGTTCTTCTCTGACCACTGCCTCCTGCTGTCACCTACAGGTCGAGCAGCGGGCTGGTAAGGGAACGTGGAAGCTGAACACAAAGCTGCTGACCCTGGGAAACATTGAGGAGCTCAAGAGGGACTACGCAGGTTGGAGAACCATGAAGTCCCTCTTTGAGTCCCCAGCGAACTGGTGGGAAACAGTAAAAGGGAACATCAAGAGGTTCTCCATCCTCAAAGGTGTTCAGGAGGCGAGAAAGAGGCGGGGAAAACTGTCCCAGCTCCAGGAAAGTATGCAGAACCTGCTCCTGCTGCAGACGATGGGGGTGGATGTCACGGAGGACCTCAAGGAGGTGAAGGGCCAGCAAGCCTCGCTCTTTGCCTCAGAGGCCTCCAAGATAATCTTCCCGTCCGGGGTCCGTTCGGTGGAGCAGGACAAGATGTGCTCACGTTACTTCTTCCAGAAGGTGCACAAAGAGAGCTCCGTGCTCAGCTGCCTGAAGGAAGAAGATGGCTCGGTAATGTCATCTCAGGCTGACATCTTGAGGATCAGCAAATCCTTCTATGCCAGTCTGTATGACTCGAAGCCAACCGACAGCGTGTCCTCCCAGTCGTTCCTGTCCTCTATCACGGAGGTCTTAGATGACAGAACACGGGAGAGGCTGGACCAGCCGCTATCTCTGGACGAGCTGACCAAGGCCCTCGAGTCTTTCAAAAAGAATAAAACTCCTGGAGGCGATGGCTTACCGGTCGAGCTCTGTTCTGCTCTGTGGGACTTGATTGGCCAGGACCTGCTGGAGGTGTATGTCAGTATGCTTCGGGCAGGTACCATGAGTGAATCCATGAGGAAAGGTATCATCACCCTCATCTACAAGCGGAAGGGGGAGTGGGAGGAACTCAGAAATTGGAGACCAATCTCATTGTTGAATGCGGATTACAAAATTCTGTCAAAGGTAATCGCCAACCGGGTCAGGTCTGCTCTGGGGTCGGTGATTCCCCCTGACCAAGCCTGTGCTGTACCGGGCAGGAAGATCGCTGAGAGTCTCTCACTCCTCAGGGATATGATTGCCTACGTGCAGGACAGAGGGTTGGACACCTGCCTTATCAGCCTGGACCAGGAGAAAGCCTTTGACAGGATATCACATACGTATATGAGACATGTTCTCTCCAAAATGGGCTTTGGGGAGGGAATCTGCAATTAGATTAGATTACATTACATTACATTACAATGTGGAAACAGGCCCTTTGGCCCAACAAGTCCACACCGACGCGCAACCCACCCATACCCCTACATTTACCCCTTACCTAACACTACGGGCAATTTAGCATGGCCAATTCACCTGACCTGCACATCTTTGGACTGTGGGAGGAAACCGGAGCACCCAGAGGAAACCCACGCAGACATGGGGAGAATTTGCAAACTCCACACAGTCAGTCGCCTGAGGCGGGAAATGAGGTGCTGTGAGGCAGCAGTGCTAACCACTTGCCACCGTGCTGCCCACTAATTGGATCAGACTGCTCTACACCAATATTGTCAGTGCAGTGTCAATCAATGAGTGGGAATCAGATAGCTTCCCAGTCAGATCTGGAGTCAGGCAGGGCTGCCCTCTCTCTCCTGCCTTGTTTGTGTACTGCATAGAGCCATTTGCCAAGTCCATCAGGAAGGATGCGAGCCTGAGAGGGATGACTACTTCTGGCAGCGGGGGCCTGCAGGTTAAGGCCTCCCTGTACATGGATGACGCTGCCGTTTTCTACTCGGATCCACTGTCCGTGCGCAGACTCGTGTGCATCTGTGACCAGTTTGAACGGGCCTCGGGAGCCAAGGTAAACCGAGGCAAGAGCAAGGCCATGCTCTTTGGGGACTGGGCTGACCAATCCTCGATCCCCTTCACCGTAAGGACTGACCACCTGTAGGTGCTGGGTATTTGGTTCGGGGGGGCTGGGGCTTGCACCAAGTCTTGGGAGGAGCGTATCAGCAAAGTGAGGCAGAAACTGGGCAGATGGAAGCTATGGTTGCTCTTCAATGCGGGAAATAACCTGGTCATCAGCTGTGAGGCACTGTCATTGCTGTTATACGTTGCACAGGTCTGGCCTATTCCCAGAACCTGTGCCGCTGCAGTCACCCAGGCCATCTTCCAGTTTATATGGAGGTCAAAGATGGACCGGGTCCAAAGGGACTCGATGTATAAAAATCTGGGCAACGGGGGAAAAAACACGCCAAATGCCACCCTCACCCTGATGGCCACCTTTGTGTGTGGCTGCATCAAGCTGTGCGTAGATCCCCGGTACGCAAACACCAAGTGTCACTACGTACTGAGGTTCTACCTGTCCCCGGTGTTGTGAAGGATGGGCCTGGCCTCGCTGACGCGGAACGCTCCGAGTAGTTGGACTATTCCGTATCACCCGTCCTTCGTGGAGAAGCTTATGAAGAAAAACACCTTTGACCACAAGTCCATCAGGAAGTGGTCAGCACGTAGTGTCCTTGAGACCCTTCGGGAAAAGGAGAGGGCGGATCCTGTCGAGCGGTTCCCTGAGCAGACTGTCAAAGCCATTTGGCAGAATGCCTCATCGCCAGAACTTTCCAACAAGCACCAAGATATGGCTTGGTTGGTGGTGAGAAGGGCTCTGCCTGTGAGATCCTTTATGCATGCCCAGACTGTCAGCCGCGCCGCACGCTGCCCTTGAAGCGGCTGCAGGGGAGGGGGGGGGGGGGGGGGGGGTTGGGAACGAGACTGTCTCACGCACCTCCTTCTGGAATGTGCCTACGCAGAAGAAGTCTGGAGAGGAATGCAGTGGTGTTTGTCAAGGTTCGTCCCGAGCAGCGCCGTGACGCGGGACTCCATGCTTTATGGTCTGTTCCCTGGGTCGCACACTGAGACAAACATCAACTGTGCCTGGAGGATCATATGCTCGATGAAGGACGCTCTCTGGGCGGTCCGAAACCTGTTGATCTTCCAGCTGAAGGCGTTGACCCCGACTGAGTGTGGCGGACTGGCACATTCCAAGGTCCAGGACTACATGTTGAGGGATGCACTGAAGTTTGGGGCAGCTGCCTCCAAGGCGCGGTGGGGAAAGACCACCGTGTAACGTCTGCCTGCCTAAGCACAGGGAGCCAAAGCAGTAAGGGGGCTCTGCTGACTCCCCAGCTAAATATGTTGATAATAATCATACAGACCTGTATATATGAATGATTACTGTCTCTGTATGCAAAGAAATGGAATGTTTATGGATGTATGGCATGACCAATTGTACAGATCATCAATATATTTATGAATAAAGTATATTTTTGAAATAAAAAAAAGTGTGTCTGTATGTCTCACATTGTCTTGCACAGACACACACACAAATATGAACTGCCACACTCATCCACAAACACACACACTCTCACTAACCAACAAATCCAGACTCACACAAACATACACATTATCAACCAAACAGAAACAGTCTCTCTCTCTCTCTAACACTCATACTCACTCTCTTATAGCATCACAAACATTCTCACTCTCACACACTTATGCTCACTCGTACACATTTACACTAACTCACATGCACACCGAATCACATACACTCTTACACTCTCTCGCACACTCATGCTTACTCTTTGACACCAACATACTAACCATTCCAACACCCACAAATGGAGCTGCATCAGGACATTATTTAATGAGCCACAACACACTGCAGCACCTATGAGAAGCCGAGGAAAAACACTTATACAACGCAATCAGGAACAATGGGTACCCGGTAAGTGCAGACGTCCAATTCCTATACAACAGGAAGACACAAAATGCCCAGAGATTCTAGCCAGCCTACCATACATCAAAGACATCTCGGAGATGATGACCAGACCGCCCTGGCCCCTAGACATCATAGTAACCCACAAACCCACCACCACACTGAAACAGCTCCTGATGAATGTAAAGGACCCTGTACCAATAGTCAGCAGAACGAATGTTATACACAAAATACCCTGCAAGGACTGTGACAAACATTACATTGGACAGACAGGCAGGAAACTAGTCACCAAGATACATGAGCCCCAACTAGCCACCAAAAGACATGACCAATTATCACTGGTATCCATAACACAGACAAAGAGGGATACCAGTTCGACTGAGACAATACCTCCATCCTGCGACAGGCTAAACAAAGACACGCATGGGAATTCCTATAGGCCTAGCATTCAAACTGGAACTCCATTAACAACCATATAGATGTGGACCCCATTTACCAACCTCTCAGAAACAGAGCCGGAAATGATATCACCTACCACAACAAACTGAGACAGATAAATAGCAAATGAGACAGAAAACCAACACTTCACCAGAGGCTCAATGATGACGTTACTGAGCATGGTGACGAAATGTCTGAGAGCAAATCTACCAGCTCAGCGAGCAAACTTACAGCCTGATCTACAACCTGAGCTACAACTTTTCTCTAAAATCTCAGACAAACATAACACTCTTACACACTCACGCTCATACACACAGACATGGTCACCAAGAGTAAGGATGTCTTGCTGTGACTGTTTTAATGAGATGACAGGAATCCTGTGGACTCCATTCACCCTCAGACTGACTGTAAACAGCTTCTGCAAATAAAACTCACTTTTTCGAAATGCAGGAATGTATGAATGGAATCAGCTATTGATGTGTTTCCCCAGTGTAACCAATTATATTTTTCAGGATGAGGTTTTCAGCAGGACATTAACTGAAAGGAATATAGAAGCTTGGAGCACAGACCATTCAGCCCTTCCAACCTGCTTCCCATTCAGTAAGATCATGGCAGATTCTCCATCTCGATGCCACATTCCCACTTACTCTCTGTACCCAGTGATGTTTTTAATATCTAAAAGCATTATCAATCCCTTTCCTGAATATACTCACTGATTTAACCTCCACAGCCTTCTGTGGGAGAGGATTCCACAGGTTGATCACCCTCAGAGTGAAGAAAGTTCTGCTCACTTTGTTCCAAAATGGCCCAGCACCAATCCTGAGATTGTGACCTTTGGTTTGAGACTCCCCCACCAGGGGAACATCCTCCCTGCATTAGTCTGTGTGGCCCCCTGTTGGAATTGGATACATTTCAATCAGATCCTCCCCTCTCATTCTTTTGAATACAGGCCCAGGTGAACCAACCTCTCCTCATGGGACAGTCCTGCCATCCCTGGGATCAGCTGAGTGAACCCACGCTGCACTCCCTCTGTGGCAAGGATATCCTCTCTGAGCTAGGGGGACCCAAATCCTCCATGTCTAGTCTCACCAGGGCCCCTGCATCACTGCAGTGAGACATCCCTACTTCTGAACTCCAATCCTCTTGCAGAGCAGACCAATGGGAGTTGCTTGCTGCATCTGCCCTGTTTCCCTGGACACACAGACTGATGGGTTGGGAGCAGATTCAGGGGGATCTCAGCAGGCTGGTGAAATGGACAGGCTCACGGCAGCTCACAGGAACACTGAGCAAGGAGCAAGTGATATATTCCAGATGGAAGTCTGAGGAGGGGCCGTATAAACTGAACGGAACCGATGTTAAAACAGGCACATTGCCAGGGAGACCTGGGCTTTCATCTTGTTGCTGAATGCTTAAAAGCCAGTTTGACTCTGAGTATTTATCAGTAATACAGACATTTCACAACCTGAACAATTGTGCATTGTATTTTAATCTGAATATGGTGTCATCATTCAGGGAGCTTTTTAGCTCGGTGAGCCCTCACAGATCTCCATCTCAGTCTCTGTCTGTTATTTCCTGTCTCCCTCTGTCCCTGTCTGTCTCTCTCTGTCTCTGTCTGTCCCTGTCTGTCTCTCTCTGTCTCTGCTTGCCTCTGTGCTCCTCTCTGTGCCTCTCACCATTCCCATCTTTGACAGCTCTCTGACCGTATATTATAACATTGTCATGCTAAGGCAGACTGTGTACTGAGTGTAACAGTGTTTGCAGTGGCCCAGAGGGTAGAGGATTGTCTGGTGGATGGTAAGCAGGGTCATTTCCAGTTTGGTGAGTGGTACTAGTGGGCAGTGCCAGACGGTTACAGCTAACACTGCAGCCAGTTACAATCGATATCAAAGGGAACACATGTAGTGTCTCCAGGTTCTGTGACAAGACCATGTTGGGTGGGAGAAATGGCGGATGGGGACAGCCATGGGGGCTGTAAATAGATATGGGCAGTTTCACTGAGTGGGCAAGTAATCGACAGACGGAATATAATGTGGAAAGGTATAATATGGATAAGAATAAGTATGAAAATGGAATAGTGTCAGCTAGTTAGGCCTCAGCTTGGTTCCACTGGTCGACGCAACGTTGAGGTCTGAGGGCTTGTACAGTGCTGTAATGTTCTACGTTCTATCTGTTTGTGGCAGAGATTTGCAAACAAACTCATTGACATATTAAACTCCCTGTTCCCAGGCCAGTCCATGCTTCCAAACCCAAGGACATAGTTCCCCTGTGTGATAGGCAATTCTCTGACAGGATATATTAACATTGCAACATGAAGATACTGAGTGTGATAGAATTTGTTACATAAAACCATATCATATATTTTACTGTTTATGTCATGTGCAGTATGTTTAAAACATTGGCAGATAGAACATAAAGACAAATGGGGTGACATCATTCATGTTCGTCAGGAAAAAAAGCGAGAAACAGAACATTTCTGTTTAAATTGGTGGACAATTATAAAACACTATTGTCCAGGATGCATTTATGGTTAATCTGCAAAACCAGGACGAATGATTCTGAATGTGTCAGTCAGTCAGCAGCCATTTTAGGTTTGTTGAAGGCAGCCATTTCATGTTACCATGGCAATGACGTTAATTTTCCAAATAGGGAAAGGTAAGGGAGAGTGGAGAGGAGGGAGTGCATGTCCATTTGAGCGCAGTGTGGATTCCCCAGAATGCTAGCTGGACAGCAAGTGTTTAGTGGTGAGGGAGTGAAATGGCACAAACTCAGGGTTGTCCCTGGAATTTAGATGGATCTGAGATGATTGAAATGTTCAAGAGAATAATGGAAAGTGCTGTGTAAGATAAAGAGAAAGACCCACTCCCCTACAACTAACACTACAGGCAATTTAGCATGGCCAATTCACCTAACCTGCACATTTTTGGACTGCGGGAGGAAACCAGAGCACCCAGAGGAAACCCACGCAGACAGGGGGAGAATGTGCAAGCTCCACACAGGCAGCCACCTGAGGCAGGAATTGAACCCAGGTCTCTGGCACTGTGAGGACGCAGTGCTAACCACTGTGCCATCATGCCACCCATTGATGAGCCCTCTCAGAGAAAGTGAGGATTACAGATGCTGGAGATCAGAGTTGAGAGTGTGGTGTTGAAAAAGCACAACAGGACAGGCAGCATCCGAGGAGCAGGAGAATCAATGTTTTGGGCATAAGGCCTTCATCAGGAAGGGCTGACAAGCCCTCTGCATAGTTTTACAGAATTTTACATGGATTCATGCAGTTTTTAAACAAAATAAAATGCAATTTTGCAAAAACAAATTCACCCCAGACACTTATATTTGGGCATGTGTAGGAACGACAGAGTGAGTATGCATGTGAGTGTGTGTGTATGGATGTGAGTGCACTTGATAGAGTGTGTGTATTAGCTTGGTTAAGTGTGTGTGTCAGTATGATGGGGCATGTGTCTGTGAGAAGGTGCCTGTGAGGGATGACTGTGCACATGAGAGAGAGAGAGACCTTGTGTATGAGAAAGGGTCTGCGTTGGTGTGTGTGTGTGTTTATTATGCAGTGGGGTCATCTATAGTGTGACATGGATCCAAGGTCCTGGTTGAGGCCGTCCCCAGGGGTACCAAACTTTGCAACTAGCTTCTGCTCAGCCACTCTGCGTTGCTGTTTGTCCCGAAGTCCACCTTGGAGGATGGTCACCTGAAGGTCTGAGGCTGAATGTCCCAGACCGCTGAAGTGTTCCCCAGCTGGGAAGGAACAATCCTGCCTGGTGGTTGTTGTGCAGTACCCATTCATCCATTGCCGTAGCCTCTGCTTGGTCTCACCAATGTACCATGACACAGGGCATCCTTGCCTGCAGCGTAAGAGACAGACAATGTTGTCTAGACACAGGAGTACTCGCTGCATACATGGTGGGAGGTGTCCCCATGTGTAATGGAATTATCCATGTCGATACTCTGACACATCTTACAGCAGCTGCTGGAACAGGGTTGTATGGTGTTATCCTGAAGGCTGGGCAGTTTGCTACGCACAATGGTCTATTGAAGGTTTGGTGGTTGTTTCAAGGTGAGAAGTGGAGGCGTGGGGAAGGTCTTGGTGAGGTGATCATCCTCATCGATAATGTGTTGTAGGCTGCAAAGAATATGGTGTAGTCGTTTGGTTCCTGGGAAGTACTGGACAGTGAAGGGTACCCTGTCAGTTGCAGCCTGTGTCAGTCTCCTAAGGAGGTCATTATGGTTTCTCGCTGAGGCACGTTGGAACTGGTGGTTGATGAGTTGAGCATTGTACCCTGTTTTTATAAGGGCATCCTTGAGCATTAAACTGGTGGGTGATACATTTGGAGAGTCCACACCTGTCACGTGTCAGGATGAGAATGGCCACTAAGTTAACTGAAACAAATGTAATTACACCAATAAGATTATGCATCGGCATTTATAGACAGACGTCTCAGAAAACAATATAAGAATGCAGAGTTATAAATAATTCAGCCTTCTGAGCAGTCCCCCTATTCCTCCACCTGAGAGATAATCTACATTGTCAGTCACTTCCCAGTATTCACTCTTGAAGACACAATATCCTTGCTGTTCATAAAAAGCCCTTCAAGGGCAGTTTTGATAGTTTAAATATTTAACCTTTTCTGGATTGTCACTTTGATGAAAATAGGGTTGCTCCTCCAAGCTGCCACACCATTGATTTGCTTCATCACATTAAATCAAGCACCCCTTAGTCCTACATATAATTAGATTAGATTAGATTCCCTACAGAGGCCCAAGACGTCCACACCAACCCTCCTAAGAGTAACCCATCCAGACCCATTTCCCTCTGACTAATGCACCTAACACTATGGGCAATTTAGTATGGCCAATTCACCTGACATGCACATCTTTGGATTGTGGGAGGAAACCGCAGCACCCCATGCAGACATGGGGAAAATGTACAAACTTCACACAGGGAGTCACCCAAGGCTGGATTCAAACCTGGGACCCTGGTGCTGTGAGGCAGTAGTGCTAACCACTGAGCCACCATACTATCCTTGCACAGGCCTATATGTCCTTATAATTAGATTAGATTAGATTACTTACAGTGTGGAAACAGGCCCTTCGGCCCAACAAGTCCACACCGCCCCGCCGAAGCGCAACCCACCCATACCCTTACATTTACCCCTTACCTAACACTACGGGCAATTTAGCATGGCCAATTCACCTGACCTGCACATCTTTAGACTGTGGGAGGAAACCGGAGCACCCGGAGGAAACCCACGCAGACACAGGGAGAATGTGCAAACTCCGCACAGTTAGTCGCCTGAGGCGGGAATTGAACCCGGATCTCTGGCGCTGTGAGGCCACTGTGCCACCGTGCCGCCCAATAATGTACCCTATCAGCTTGGATGCCATTCTGCTGTATGCATTACAAGGCCAGTTTGGGTCACTGGGGAGTGGGGAATTGGGGCGGGGAATTAGGTCATGGTGGGAACAATTTCTGCTGGTGCTGTGGGGGGAAATGTTGGGTCAGGCTGTGTGGAGGCATGATAGGTCCTACTGTGAAACTGTGTTCAGTTCTGGTGACGGAGAGAGGGTTGTGAGGCCCGATGGTGGGATCCAAGGAATGTGGTAGTTGGAGACAATAGACAATAGGTGCAGGAGTAGGCCATTCTGCCTTTGAGCCTGTACTACCATTCAATATTTTTGTGGCTGATCATCTTTAATCAGTATCCTGTTCCTGCCTTATCTCCATAACCCTTGTTTCCACTATCCTTCAGAGCTCTATCCAACTCTTTCTGAGATGAATCCAGAGACTGGGCCTCCACTGCCCTCTGGGGCAGATCATTCCACACAGCCACCACTCTCTGGGTGAAGAAGTTTCTCCTCATCTCTGTCCTAAATGGTCTACCCCATATTTTTAAGTTGTGTCCTCTGGTTCGGCACTCACCCATCAGCGGAAACATGTTTCCTGCCTCCAGAGTGTCCAATCCTTTAATAATCCTTTAATAACATTTAGTTTACTCCATGTGAATTGGGTATGGGGTTAGCTGAATAGCTATTCAGGAATTAGACTTGGTGTTTAATGGTCTAAGGTTTCCTAAGTAATAATTTACTGAATTTTAGAAGAATCTTCCAAATCCTGTGATCAAAGTGGAGACCAGCAGAGTATCCTCGGCAATGGGAATGGATCAGGAGAATTTCCCAGGCAATTCCATTGGAGTGGGCTATGATAGGGTATCACAGGGTCTCGCTGTGCAACTCTCATCCATGTGGGAAAAACAAATGCCTGGGCATTGGAAAATCTAGGCCAAGGATCCCGGGGAGCAAGGATTGAAAGGGTTCAGGCAAGATTTACAAGGACATTGCCAGGGTTGGAGGGTTTGAGCGATAGGGAGAGGCTGGATAAGCTGGAGCATCGGAGGTTGAGGAGTGACTTTATAAAAGTTTATAAAATCATAAGGGATTTGGAATGGGTAAATGCACAAGGTCTTATCCCTAGGGTGGGGAGTCAAGATTTAGAGGGCATCGATTTAGAGTGAGAGGGGAAAGAGTTAAAAGGGACCTAAGGGGCAAAGTTTTCACCCAGAGAGTGGTGCGTGCATGGAATGAGCTTCCAGAGGAAGTGGTTGAGGCTGGTACAATTACAGCATTTAACAGGCACCTGGATAAGGGCCAAGTGCTGGCAAATGGGACTAGATTATGTTAGGATATCTGGTTGGCACGAACGAGTTGGACAGAAGGGTTTATTTCCATTTCTGTACATCTCTATGACTCTATGTGTCTATAATAGGTAGTGATCCCAGAGAGCTAGGGGATTCCAGATCAGAGTCAAAGGGAGCAAATAAATCCCTGCTAAGGAAAGGAATACTCAAGGACAATGCTCGGGTTGATTTGTGGTGGAACATAACAGTAAGGCCCCGCTCGGACAGTGAACATTGTGGTGGAGTGTTTCAACTCAGCATGCTGGGTGGAGGCTGCAGATGGGCCAGAGGATGATGGTAAAGGGGTGGTCTTGGCTGTTCAGACCTGATGGTATCAATTGATCATGACCTCTACAGATCCCATTTCATTTTGGCAACATTCCCCACAAATGACTCTCACAATACTGTGTTAATATTATTGTGGGCTTTGTAGAGTAGACAGGGAGAGGGAGTGACTTTCTCATTGTGGGATCCAGCAACATAGTATGGATGAGTTTCAGTGGAATTAAATACGTATCTGAGGGAGAGGGGAAAAGAGGGTTTTGCTGATCGATGGGAAGTTTTAGCTGGTGAAATTTAGATTGCTTTTAACACACAGTGGCTCAGTGGTTAGCACTTCAGCCTCATAGCAGCAGGGTCCCAGGTTCGATTCCAGCCTTGCGTGACTGTCTGTGTGGAGTTTGCATGTTCTTCCAGTGTCTGCATGGGTTTCCTCCGGGTGCTCTGGTTTCCTCCCACAGTCCAAAGACGTGCAGGTCAGGTGAATTGGCCATGCTAAATTGCCCATAGTGTTAGGTGCATTGGTTCGAGTGAAATGGGCCTGGGTGGGTTACTCTTCGGAGGGGTTGGTGTGGACTGGTTGGGCCGAAGGGCCTGTTTCCAGACTGTAGGGAATCTTATCTAATCTAATCTAAAATGTATAACATGAGTGAGTCTCAGTCATGATGACAATGACAACTATTACTGAATGTTTTAAAAACCCATCTTGCTCATTATTATCCTTTAGAGATGGAAATCTGCTGTCATTACCTGAGCTACACAGACAGGAGGCTGGAAGAACACAGCAAGCCAGGCAGCATCAGGCGGTGAAGGAGTCGACGTCTCGGGTGTAACTCTCCTTCAGAGTGCAAGGTTGTGGGAAAGAGTACATCAGGGAACAAATGCTTACTGAAGCAGGTTTGACTTTTAAAACTCCAATTGACTGAACCTCAATAAAGTTGGAAGACACAGGAGCAGGAAGGTGAGATGATGGAAGAAGGGAGTTGATGATTGATGAATATTGGGTTTAAAACTGGAGAGGACTGAACAGTTGAAGTGATTGGGTCGTCATGGACCAGCTATTGAAATCTGTGATCACCACTTGAAGTTTTAAAACAGAACTTTTAAAAAAGGAAATGAGTTTCAAAATAATATGATTACATTTTTATGTGAAGATTTCTTCACTGATATTAAATGGTTAATTGCCTTACCACGAATACCAAGAAAAGGATAGTAAATATCTTCACTCTGCTGGAGTATTGTTGGTTCACATGTTTTCTGGGTTTTATTGATGCCAGAGATTCCACCCGATTCTCAGATCCATTGAGAGTAGTCACACATTTATGAAGGTAGGAAAGCATCAGTGAGATGCCAGTTACATCATCATTCATATCAGTTACAGTTAACTGGACAAAGAAGTGAAGACAATCATCCGAAAGCTCACTTTATGATCATGGAAGAGAAAAGATGTGGTCCTAAAGTTTACACTTCTCTGAGGAGGATGTCCAATCAGAGGGATTTTGTTTGTGATGTTGAGGGAAGTTTACTTTGACTGCACATTCCAAGTTATTTAAGTTGAAACATTTTGTAAGGAACTAACATCTAAGGAACTATTCCCAATCGGATCTGTACAGGTAATCCTCTAAAACAGAGATAGTAAGAATCATTAACTAATGGCTGTCTGGAAAAGCTTGCTGTGTCGAAAGTGACTCTTTTACATTCTACAGTCCAACACTGAGTACACCTCAAATGTTCTGTGGGGATGAAGAAGGATTTCGGGACATCCTGAGGTTGAGCTGTATGACACATCAATGTAAATCCCCTGTTGGCCTTTGTAGCTGTTGTACTAACTCCTGTGGGTAAGCCAGCAGATGCCCTGAAAGTCACCAGAAAGCAGTGGAAGCAGCACCATTGCATTTATTCAAGCACAGAGGGAGATGGATTATTGATGGACAGAAGAGTGAAGTGTTATAGGAGCAGACAGGAAAGTGGGGTTAAGACCATCACCAGATAGGCCATGATCTTATGGAATGGCAGAGCAGGGTCAAAGGGCAGAATAGCCTACCTCTGCTCCCATGTCCAATGTTCCCAATTTCACCTCAGTCAGACAGATACAATGACAGGTGTCCTGTGCCTATGATGCCAATGTGTCTTTGTCTGGGATGATATAAAGTGTCCTCCAGATAAACATTGAGATGAGCAAAACCTTTGCCACAAGCACCATTCTCCACCCTGGTCAATCACGGAGCCTGTTCCCAACTCTGCCACTCTATCTGAGTTATGCCACTAATCCCTTATCATTTTCACCATCGGGGTATTTGCTTTCAGCTCTGGGGAACCTCTTGCCTTTTCTCTCGCCTCAATCTAATGATGACTGAAACCTTTTTCCATTGGCTTTGAGTATTTGAGGCTCGGTTAGTGCAATGCTTCCCAGCAGCAGCTGTCCAGCCCATACCCTCACACCTTGTCCTTCACTCTTCTAACTACTATCCAGCTGACTTACACTGGACTCTGGTCCAGCAATGCTTCAAACTGAAACTAGACATCTACATGCACTGTGCAGCTTTAAAGTACCTATCTCTGTCACCTCATTACTTACACTTCAGTCCAAAATGTCCCTTTGGTGTGACTTGGATCGCTTGTGCACCATACCCCTCCCGCCCCTCTCCCCCCCTTCCCCCCCCCCCCCCCCCCCCCCCGGTCCCTTTGACCTACCTTTGGCAGCTCAGCCATCATTCACCTACACTGGGACTGTTACAATTTCCTTCCTCAATCTCTTGGTCTTTCTGCCACCATTTCCGTTTTAAACACCTTTTCTTAAAACCCACCTCTAACCAAAGACTTTGGTTACCTCTCTGAACAATTCCTCCTTGAACTCAGCATCTGGGATGAGGGGACTCAGAGCCAGAAGAGGTTTAAGAAGCTGAAATGACCACTGTCAGTACGCAACACCCATCCACCTAATAAGGAACAGCTCAGGGTGGGCATGAAGGTGGTGATGCCTCATATTTTATGTGTCTTCACCTCTGAAATCAGTGTAAAATCCACACTAGGAATTTAACACAGTCCCAATGCTGACACTTGTCTGTAACACACTCAAGCAACCAAAATTAAAACAGGTTTGACACGCATTAACTAATGGCTGTCTGGAAGAGCTTGCTGTGTAGAAAGTGACTCTTTTACATTCTACAGTCCAACACTGACGACACCTCAAATGTACTGTGTGGATGAAGAAGGATTAGGGACATCCTGAGATTGAGCTGTGTGACCCGTCAATGTAAATCCTCTGTTGGCCTTTGTAGCTGTTATACTATCTCCTATGGGTAATCCAGCAGGTGCCCAGCCCTTCCTCTCCATGACAGGATGGGGAAAACAAAATGCCAGGACAGCAGCAGTTAACAAACCTCTCACTGCAATGGGCAGCAGGAAAGAGGAATCTTGGACGAGGAGAAACAGAAGGGATTACTTCAAAGGGAACAATATTGTTTCTGGATTCCCACCCAATGACACCAGCAGAAGATGAACATACCTGAAGATCATGTACTGAAGCTGGTCTAGTCTCTGTTCCAACATTAAACTACTCTCTGGAGTGTAGAGAATTTCTGCATTCTTTACTGCAGAGGGCTGTTGAGCTTTGGTTATTATGTATTCAAGGCTGGGATAGCTGGAGTTTTAATCAGGAAGAGAATTGAGGCTTATATGGAAAAGGCAGGAAGGTGGAGTTGAGGATCATCAGTTCAGCCAAGATCTCGTTTCAAGACAGAGCAGGTTCAATGAGCTGAATGCCTTCCACTGCTCCTATGTTTTCTTATCTCATGGTTTCAAATCTCTTGCAAATATCTTTCCAACATCTTCGAAAGTGAAAAGAGAATTTTGAAGCAAAGTCTTTGAAACTGGAACAAGTGAAAATAACTGAAATAACTCCATGGGTGCCAGCATCCCATCACCAAATCATCCTTTATTTACGCGTGCAAAGTACATGACACTGCCCCAGTTAGCTCAAAGCCAACTCCTAGAGTGAACAGAACCCCTGACACTCCTGTTTATATTTGTCAGCCAGGACTCCCTGTTTGGAGCATGTTAACAACTCCAATGAGGGAACTCATTATCTATGATTCCCACCAGACTGACCTTGTTCCACTCCCTGCAGTAACCAAAGGGGTTGGATCAGCCTTGAATATGTTATGGAGGAGAATGGGCAGGGAGAGGTAAAACACTTTCAGTACAGCAGGAATTATGTTTGATGTAATAAGGACAATTTCAGTTGATCATCAGTCAGGGCTATCTGGTTTGGAAGGAAATGTGGCTCTGCAGGTTTGAGAGCTACGAGCTTGATGGTCATAGGTGGATAATCTCCAAATGAGATGGTCATTTCTAGAGTTTAAAATCATGTCAATGCTCTGATGAAATGTGTGGAGATGAAATTAGTGAGAAACACTGTCGGCGAAGACAGTGATAGAAATATAGCTTTAAGATGAACTGTATCTATCATTTCTGTAATTTCCCAAATACAGTGAATGGGTAATTGACTGCATTCTTCAGCTGCTCTCTGAATTTAGTCTGGGTCACTGCATAAATACAGGTGTTGGTGCAGGTACTCAAAAGCTGCAGCATGTAGGCAGATCGTCCAGTGATATACGCAGGATCATGGGGACCTGAGTAGTAAGAATTTTTTGCAATTCGCCAATAAAGGAAATACACAACATTTGTCATCCATAACAATATAAAACTGCCTGAGATGGTGATGAGTAAAATGATGGATTTCCTGCGGTTCTCCATCTCTGGGTCAGTGTGATTCTCTCCCTTGCTGTGACCCAGTAGCGTCCTGCGGATTCTGCTGGTCACTAAAATGTGTCTGACTGTCAGCGAATTGAGCAGTAAAATCAGAATGAATGGGAGGACAGGGGTCATTATAATATTGAGGCTATCAAATGCTACCCAAGCAGCTTCAGTGAAGAAATTCACTGATAGGATGTAGCCCCAAGGTACATTGTCAATTATATATTCAGGTTCATACGGAAAGTACCAAGGAATGTTTTCCAAGCAAAACAACACACACACTGCTTTTATAACCACAGCCGCAGTTTCCTCAGTGCAATATCTTGCTTTTATCTTCTGGCAGCAAATTGCAACAAACCGGTCAAAAGTGAAGGAGACTGTGAACCAGACAGAAATATCTGTGGCTGCACAAAGCAGGACAAGCAGAAGAGAATGAGCCGGAGTAGTTTCCAGGTAAGTCCCTGGGAAGTAAAATGGAATCACTGTAAAGAGTATCACATCAGTGAAAACGACCAATAGATCTGCCACTGCCATGGCCACTAGGTAGTGGGTGATACATCTGGAGAGTCCACAAACTCCACGTGACAGGATGATAATAGCCACTGAGTTAACTGGAATATGTAGAGAAAGAAATGGTTAAAGATGAGAATGTTCGAGGTTTTAAGAATAACATCATCACACAAGGGATGCAACCCATTGATCTTGTTCAGCTAGATCATTACTGATCTCTAGTTGAACTTTGTTTATTTGCACTAGATCCCCAATCTTCAAAGCTTTGTTTAACAACAGTTATAGAGCCACATAATCGCAGAATAGTTACAGAAAAGAAGGAGATCACAGTCTGTTGTGTCTATTTCATGTTTTTAGAAGAGCAATTTGCCGAGTCCCAAAGTCCTGCCCATTATTCCTTTCCACATAACTAGACAACTCTCTTTTGAACACCTCAACTGAAGCTGCCTCCATCATGTGGTCAGTCAGCACATTCCAGACTATTTTGCTCATTACCTTAAATATGTGCCCTCATATTCTCAATCATCCCACTAATTGGAATAGTTTGTCCTTTTGCATTGTGTTAAATTCCTCATGATTTGGAGTACCTCTGTCAAATCTCCTCTAAAAACTCTTTTATTTTGGAAAAAGTCACCACATTTCCAATGTATCCATGCAATGGAATTTTCTCATCCCTGGGACTAATCTGCATTCTCTCCGATGCCTTAACATTTTTCTGATTGTGTTTTGTGCTGAACTGGATGTAATAATCCAGTACAGGCTGAAGCCTGTATTTTACACTGTCTGTCCATGTTCTTCCGAGCAAATTGTATTCTTTCACACTTTTCTACGTTCAATTTCATTTGGAACTTGACTACCCATCACAGTAATCAATCTATGTTCTTCTGAAGTTCTACACTATCCTTCACAACATTCTCAAGTTGTGCATCAATCACAGATTTTGAAATGGGGCTCTGAATGCCAAGATCTCAGTCATTAATATTTAAAAGAATATTTATATGTCTGATAATAATAATAATAAAACTACAGCCACATTACCTTACATCAAAGACATATCAGAAATGACTTTCAGACTACACAGATACCTTGGCATCATGGTAGCCCACAAACCTACCAACACACCTAAAGGATCCATTAGATACTACCAGCAAAGCTAATGCCATTTACAAGATACCATGCAAGAACTGTAAAAAAATCCTACATTGGACAAACTAGCAGGAAACTTGCCACCAGGATACATGAATGCCAACTGGTCACCAAATGATATGACCCCCAATCACTAGTTTCTATATGTACAGATAAAGAAGGACACCACTTTGCCTGGGACAACACATACATCCTAGGACAGGCGTAACAAAGACACTCAGGAGAATTCTTAGAGACATGGCATTCTAACCGGAACTCCATCAATAAAAACATCGATTTAGACCCTATCTACCTTCCCTTCAAAAAAGAACCAGAAACAGTGGTTAGCACTGCTGCCTCACAGTGCCACGGACCCGAGTTCCATTCCTGCCGAAGGCAACTTGTCTATGTGGAGTTTGAACATTCTCCCCATGACTGCGTGGGTTTCCTTCAGGTGCTCAGGTTTCTTCCCACAGTCCAAAAATGTGCAGGTTTGGTGAATTAGACAGGCTAAATTGACGGTAGTGTTAGTTGAAGAATGGGTCTGTGTGGATTGCTCTTCGAAGGGTCTGTGTGGACTTGTTGGGCCGAAGGGCCTGTTTCCACGCTGTAAGTAATCTAAGTCTAATCTAAATCTATAAAATGACATCGCCCACCTGAAGAAATCAAGACCTATAAATAGAGAGACGGGACACACCACCAGCACTTCACCGGAGACTCTCACTGATGATGTTACCCAGTATGGTGATGAAACCGAGCTAACTTACATACTTCATCATCAACCTGAGCTACAAATCTTCGCAAAACTTGCTAATATGTCTAATGTATTGTAAATAAATAACACTGACCTCTCCGGTGCTCATATATTTTTTGTCTGTCCTGAAATGCTTCAGTAAACACTGCTCATTTGTTCTCTGGCTCAGCCAGTTTTGTATCCATTTTGCTGCTGTATCTATTATTTCATGTTGCTACATCTTTGCTCATAAGCTTGTCCGGGAATTTTATTAATTGACTTTCAGAAGTCTATATCAACCACATCACCTGCATCCAGTTTCCTGGATGAGGATAACTCCAAAAATGCTCAAGAAGCTTGACACCATTCAAGACAAAGCAGTGCACTTGATTACCACGCAATCTTCCACCTTCCATATTCACTCCCATCACTAGTGGCAGGAATGTGTACCATCTACAAAATCCACTGCAGCAACTTACACAGACTCTTTTGGCAACACTTTCCAGACCTGCAACCTGTTCCATTGAGAAGGACAAGGATAGCAGGTACATGACAATACAACCACCACCAACACTGCACATTGCCCTCCGAGTCACTCCCCATCCCAACGTGGAGCTATATCATTGTTCTGTTACTTGAGATGGGTGAAAATCCTGGAGCTTGCTTCACACCAGCACTACCAAAGGTGGGAAGTGGTCCCTAGATGCCAGTGATTATCGTGGTATGAATAGCTGGCTGACCACCAACGTTTCCAGGGTAATTAAGAATGAGCAATAAATGGTAGTCCAGCCGGTGATGCCCACATCCTGCACACAAATAAAAAGGGCAGAAACAGCCTGGAGCGAATTCTAATCACTGAAACTGGAACTCACTAAATGTTTAAAGTCTGGTGACTTGATCACTGTGTCTCTACTGCCTTTACATTGATCAAAGAAGAATTTTCAAATAAAAGGGAGGAACAGTTTAAATGAAGCAAAAATTAATTGCTTCAGTTAAGTGCTTAAGATGCTTACCAAGGACTCCAACAACTGCAAGAACAGGGTAGTAAATATCTTCTATCTGATGGATTATTGTTGGTTCACACATTTTCTGTGAGATGTGACAGTTTCTGCTGGTGTGACAGGCAACAGCTTCTCCCATTTGATATATTGAGAGGAGCCCTTTATTTGTACAGGAGGTAAATCTCCAGTGACATGTCATTTACATAGTTATTAATGTTTATTACATTTAAGTGAACAAACAAATGCAATCATGTGGAACTGATGTGGGAACGATGTGATGAAATATAATTAATTGTTGCCTCCTTCATCAGAAAGCAAGATATTCCAGAGGAATTATAATTCAATAGGACACTGAGTCATGCCCACACTGAGTACTCAGAGTGACCTATGAACGATGCATTTGTATTACTCATTCAGCACCCTTTCAGGTTTCCAGTATTTCCATTTCTACATAACTAACAACAAAGCATTTGTCTGAAACCAAATAAAGATTAGTTTATTGCACCAACATTGTCATAGGTTATGAGAGTAGACACTCTAAAGTTATAGGGCTTTTGCCCCAAAACGTCGATTTCGAAGCTCCTTGGATGCTATCTGAACTGCTGTGCTCTTCCAGCAACACTAATCCAGAATCTGGTTTTCAGCATCTGCAGTCATTGTTTTTACCTCGTTGATTTTAACCCTACTGCGAATCCTCTTGCAAGGGTGCCTGCCTTGAAGAAGTTTTCCTCCTCTCTCTGCTTTTATTCCTGATGATGGGCTTTTGCCCGAAGCGTCGATTTCGAAGCTCCTTGGATGCTGCCTGAACTGCTGTGCTCTTCCAGCACCAGTAATCCAGACTCTAAAGTTAATAACAGTACAGACACACAGGTTTGGGATAAAACATGACCCTTGAAAATGAGAGGAAGATCAGTCTTTAAGATTGTTGCAGAACTCCTGCTTCCTTAAAGAGTCTCTTTCTGAACTGAAGTGGATGAAAACATGAGGTCAGCTGCTTCAGCAGCTGTGCTGGATTCTGCAGTTGAAGAGTTAGCCTTTGCCTGTTCAGGGGCACTGAGCAGGGTCACAGAGTTTGGAATAATGAGAGGTTTCCTGTTCCTCACTAGTTCTATGGCTAAGATATTTGCAGGTTGCCTGGACACTCCCAGGAGAACAACCGTTGGTTTCTATCGGTCTTCTTCCATGTCCTCCATTTGGTTGAGAGCCCTCTCCTTAATGGAGTCACAGAGAGTTCCTTTGGAGGAGTTTACTCAAAATGATTGGTCACAACCTGTCCTTACAAGACTTAAAATGGCAGCTATCTAGAAATAGGTTGACCACGTTTCCCTGTTTGGAATTGGGTTGGTGTGGAGTTATCGGTATTGGACTGGGGTGGACAAAATCAGAATTCAGTCGACACCAGGTTATAGTCAACAGATTTATTTGAAATAAAAAGCTTTCTGAATGTAGTCCTTTTGTCAGGTGAAGTCAGCGCTTCACCTGATGAAGAGGCTATGCTCTGAAAGCTTGTGATTTCAAATAAACCTATTGGGCTGTAAACTGACGTTGTCTGACTTCTGACGTTGGAATTGAGTTGGCCTACATCACCTTGTTGTCAAGGTAATTTGCCGTTTATGAACTGGCTTAGACTTTGGCTTGGTTGATTCCCATTGTCAGTCACAGTGAGCTATGAAGTATAATTCACGTCCTTAGGGGATCATATCAGGGAGTTTCTGATGACTCTTGGAATTGTTTATTGAATTTCAAAAAGTCTCTTATGATTCTTTCCTGAGGTAAGTACAGTCTACTGCTAACGCCAGCTGAAATCCACAAGGTTAGTCATGTGACTTCTGGGAGGCATTTTGTACGAATCTCTGTCAGTGTTAAACAAGGTTTGGATTTATTTATTTATTCCTCCCACAGTCCAATAGATGTGCAGGTTAGGTGAATTGGCCATGCTAAATTGCCCATAGTGAGAGGGGAATGTGTCTGGGTGGGTTGCTCTTCGGAGGGTGGGTGTGGACTTGTTGGGCCGGAGGGCCTGTTTCCACACTGTAAGTAATCTAAAATGGTCTATTAGATTTATCACTTGCACGTTGAAATTTTCATGTGCTTTCCCTGGCAGTTTGCTGATTTCAATATTCAACAGACTTCATCTGATCTGGAAATCTACAGCCTATATTCAATCCTGCCAGAGGGCCCTGATACCATTGTCCCCACCCCTGATCATTTACATTGTTCTCTCCTCTTCCCATCAATTAAGTTCGAATGATATCCCCATGTTTAAATTCCTTGGCAGTTTAATATGTACTATTCCTGCAATGACTACAGCCACCCCGGATTATCATTATCTCCGACTCTGTCTTTTGTACAAAGATCCTTCCCTCATTTAAATAACACCCACCCTAACCTTCCGGAAAAATAATTCGACATCCTTCAGAATAACCTTTTTAATTTGGTGATAATTTTGCTCAGTATTTCTCTGAAAACCAACTTGAGAAGTATTTTCCTGTCAGATAAATGAATCTTTTGTGCTGTGACAGAGGATGAGGAGGAAAGAGTTAGTGAGGGGGGCAAGAACAAAAGACAAAGGGAGTGCTAATATGACAATGGAGGAATAGAGATGATGAAGAGGTATAAGTATTCGGGATGGAAAAGAGAAAATAGTTCTGCTTTAGTAATTGGCAGGATGCTTGTTGGACTGGAGGCCTGTGACGAGTGGAGTGCCTCAGGGATTGGTGCTGGACCTATGACTGTTTCTTATCAATATCAATGACTTGAATGAGAATATATAAGGCATCATTAGTAAGTTTGCTAATGGCAGTAAAATAGGCAGCATTGTGGACGGTGAGGAAGGTTATCAGAAATTGCAGCAGGACCTTGACCAGCTGGGGAAGTGGGCTGAGAAATGACAAATGCTGTTTAATATAGATAAATGTACATTTTGGAAAGTCAAATCAAGATAGGAGTTTCATATTTAATAGTAGAGCCTTAACGAGTGTAGTGGAACAGAAGGATCTTGGAGATCAGGTTCACAGTTATCTGAAAATTGAGTCACAGGTAGACAGGGCAGTGATGAAGGCTTTTGGCATAACAGCCTTCATCAGTTAGGGCACTGAGTATAGAAGTTGGGAAGTTACGTTGCAGTTGTACAGGACGTTGGTGAGGCCGTACTTAGAGTATTGTGTTCAGTTTTGGTCACCTTTTTATAGGAAGTATGTTATTAAACTGGAAAAAGTACGGAAGAAATTTACAAAGATGTTGCTTGGACTCAATGTCTGAGTTATAGGGAGAGGTTAGACAATATATTCAAAGAGTCATAGAGATGTACAGCACAGGAACAGACCCTTCAGTCTAATTCGTCCATGTCGACTAGATATCCCAACCCAATCTAGTGCCACCTGCCAGCACCTGGCCCATATCCCTCCAAACGCTTCCTATTCATAAACCGATCCAGATGCCTTTTAAATGTTCCAGTTGTACCAGCCTCCACCACTTCCTGTGGCACCTCATTCCATACACGTACCACCCTCTGAGTGAAAAAGCTGCCCCTTAGGTCTCTTTTATATCTTTCACCTCTCACCCTAAACCTATGCCCTGCACTTCTGGACTCCCCCAACGCAGTGAAGAGACTTTGTCTATTAATCCGATCCATGCCCTTCATGATTTAGTAAACCTCTATAAGGTGACCCCTCAGCCTCCGGTGCTCCAGGGAAAATAGCCCCAGCCTGTTCAGCCTCTCTCTTTAGCTCAAATCCTCGAACCTTCGCAACATCCTTGGAAATTTTTTCAACCCTTTCATGTTTCACAACGTTGTTCCGAAAGGAAGGAGACTAGAATTGCATGCAATATTCCAAAAGTGGCTGAATCAATGTCCTGAACAGCCGTAACATGACCTCCCAACTCCTGTACTCAATACTCTGACCAATAAAGGAGAGCATACCAAACGCCTTCTTCACTATCCTATTTACCTGCGACTCCACTTTCAAGGAGCTATGAACCTGCACTCCAAAGTCTCTTTGTTCAGCAAGACTCCCTCGGACCTTACCATTAAATGTATAAGTCCTGCCAAGATTTGCTTCCCAAAATGCAGCACTTTGCATTTATCAAAATTAAACTCCATCTGTCACTTCTCAGCCCATTGGCCCATCTGATCAAGATCCCGTTGTAATCTGAGGTAACATTCTTTGCTGTCTACTACACCTCCAATTTTGGTGTCAAGCTAGGACTTTTTTTTTAGAGTGTAGGAAACTGAGTTGGGGACCTTATAGAGGTGCGTAGGATTTTGATAGGCATGGATAGGGTGAATGTACTCAGTGTTTTTATCAGAGTTGGAGAATTGAGGACGAGAGGGCATCAGTTTAAGGTCAGAGGGAAAGAATAAAACAGAACCTGAGAGGCATCCTGTCCCTCAGGATTCCTTCCAACAACTTGCCCACCACCGAAGTCAGGCTCACTGGTCGATAGTTCCCAGGCTTGTCTTTAACACCCTCCTTATACAGTGGCACCACGTTAGCCAACCTCCAGTCTTCCAGCACCTCACCTGTGACTATCGATGATGCAAATATCTCAGCAAGGGGCCCAGCAATCACCTCTCTAGCTTCCCACAGAGTTCTCGGATACACATGACCAGGTCCTGCGGATTTATTCACTTTCTGTGTTTCAAGACATCCAGCACTTTATCCTCTGTAATATGGACATTTTTCAAGATTTCACCAACTATGTCTTCCATGTCCTTTTCCACAGTAAACACCGATGCAAAATACTCATTTAGTATCTCCCCAATCTCCTGTGGCTCCACATAAAGGCCGCCTTGCTGATCTTTGAGGGGCCCTATTCTCTCCCTACTAACATTTTGTCCTTAATGTATTTGTAAAAAACCCTCTGGATTCTCCTTAATTCTAGTTGCCAAAGCTATCTCTTGTCCCCTGTTTGCCCTCCGGATTTCCCTCTGAAGTATACTCCTGCTGCCTTTATACTCTTCCAAGGATTCATTCGATCTATCTTGTCTATACCTGACATATGTTTCCTTCTTTTTCTGAGCCAAACCCTCACGTTCTTTAGCCATCCAGCATTCCCTACATCTCCCAACCTTTCCTTTCACCCTAACAGGAATATACTGTCTCTGGATTCTCATTATCTCATTTCTAAGGGCTTCCCATTTCCCAGCCATCCCTTTACCTGCATATATCTGCCCTAGTCAACTTCTGAAAGTTTTTTTTTAGATTAGATCCCCTACAGTGTGGAAACAGGCCCTTTGGCCCAACAAGTCCACACTGACCCTTCGAAGAGTAATCCACCCCTGACCCATTCCCCTATTAATGCACCTATCACTATGGGCAATTTAGCTTGGCCAATTCACCTGACCTGCACATCTTTGGATTGTGGGAGGAAACCAGAGTACCCGGAGGAAACCCACGCAGACACAGGGAGAATGTGCAAACTCCACACAGACAGTCGCCCGAGGCTGGATTCAAGCCTGGGTCCCTGGCGCTGAGAGACAGCAGTGCTAACCACTGAGCTTAATACCATCAAAATTAGACTTCCTCCAATTTAGAACTTCAACTTTTAGATCTGGTCTATCCTTTTCCATCACTGCTGGATATCTTAGAAAATATGAGAATATAGAAGACATAGTTAATAAGTTTGTTGATGATATCAAAATTTGTTGTTTAGTGGACAGTGAAGAACATTATCTAAAATTACAAAAGGATCTTGATCAAGTGGGTGAATGGACTGAGGAGTGGGAGATGGAGTTTAATTTGGATAAATGCGAGATATTACATTTTAGTAAAACAAACAAGGACAAGACACATACAATTAAAAGTAGCGCCATGGGTAGTGTTGTAGAAAAGGGAGACCTAGGGTTTCAGGTACACGATTCTTTGAAGGTTGCATCACATGTGGACAGAGTGGTTAAGGAAGTGTTTAGCATGCTTACCTTCATTGTTCAGATCTTTGAGTATAAAAGTTGGAACATCATGTCAATGTTGTACATGACCCTAGTGAGGCCTCTTCTAGAGTACTGTGTCCAGTTGTGCTTTCCCTGTGAAAGGAAGGATGTTATGAAGCTGGAGAGGGTTCAACAATGTTTTACCGGGATGTTGCTGGGAATGCTTGGTTTGAATGACAAGGAGAGGTTGGACAGGCTGCAACTTTTTTCACTGGAGTGTAAGGGGTTGAGGGGTGACCTTATAAAGATTTATAAATCTTGAGGGGTATAGATCTTGTGGGCGGCACGGTGGCACAGTGGTTAGCACTGTTGCCTCACAGCGCCAGAGACCCGGGTTCAATTCCCGCCTCAGGCGACTGACTGTGTGGAGTTTGCACGTTCTCCCCGTGTCTGCGTGGGTTTCCTCCGGGTGCTCCGGTTTCCTCCCACAGTCCAAAAGACGTGCAGGGCAGGTGAATTGGCCATTGCTAAATTGCCCGTAGTGTTAGGTAAGGGGTAGATGTAGATGTAGGGGTAGGGGTAGGGGTGGGTTACGCTTCGGCGGAGCGGTGTGGACTTGTTGGGCCGAAGGGCCTGTTTCCACACTGTAAGTAATCTAATCTAATCTAATAAGGTGAACAGCAGGTGTTGTTTTCTGAGGTGGTGGGTTTCAAGACAAGGGGGCTTATTTTGAAAATGAGTGGAGAAAAATTTAAAAAGGACACAAGGGGCAACGTAGTTTTACACGGAGAAGGTGATTTATGTGTGGAATGAACTTCCAGAGGAAGTGGTGGACATGGACACAGTTACAACATTGAAAAGACATTTGGATAAGTCCATGTATAAGAAATGTTTGGAGGGATATGGACCAAGTGCAGGCAGATGGGAGCAGTTTATTATTAAGATAATGGGTGGCATGGACTGATTGGATATGCCGAATAACTCTAAAACTCTATAGGACTCAATTTCAATACAACCTGGAGGAACAGCACCTCAATTTCTGCTTAGGTACCTTACAGCTAATCCAACTCACTGAGTTTAAACACTTCAGAGAGTGACCTCTGACATCCACCTTGATCACAGCCATCAACCCCATTCTAACTGTGCCTCGTTTGTGCCTTGTTGACTTTGCACTTACTGTTCTAGAATCCCTCAGCAGGGAGACAGGCCCTTTGGCCCAAACTGGTCCATGCCGACCAAAATGTCCATCCACTCTAACTCTATTTCCGTGCCCTTGACCCATAGCCTTCTAATCCTTTCCTATTCATGTATTTGTCCAAATGCCTTTTAGATGGTATTAATGTACCCACCTCAACAAATCCATATGCGTACCACCCTCTTGGTAAAAATGTTGACGCTCAAGTTCTATTTTATTCTTTCCCTCTAACCTTAAATTGATGCCCTCTAGTCCTCAATTCCCCAACCCTGATGAAAACACTGAGTGCATTCACCCTATCCATGCCTCTCAAGATCCTACGCACCTCTATAAGGTCCCCCACTCAGTCTCCTACACTCTAAAGAAAAGAGTCCTACCTTGACACCAAAATTGGAGGTGTAGTAGACAGCGAAGAAGGTTACCTCAGATTACAACAGGATCTTGATCAGATGGGCCAATGGGCTGAGAAGTGCCAGATGGAGTTTAATTTAGATAAATGCAAGATGCTGCATTTTGGGAAGCAAATCTGAGCAGGACTTATATACTTGATGGTGTGGTCCTAGGGAGTGCTGCTGAACAGAGAGACTTTGGAGTGCAGGTTCACAGCTCCTTGAAAGTGGAGTCACAAGTAGATAGGATAGTGAAGAAGGCATTTAGTATGCTCTCCTTTATTGGTCAGAGTATTGAGTACAGGAGGTGGGAGGTCATGTTGTGGCTGTGCAGGACAATGATTTGGCGACTTTTGGAATATTAGGTGCAATTCTGTTCTCCTTTCTATTGGAAAGATGATGTAAAACATGAAAGGGTTAAGAAAAGATTCACAAGGATGTTGTGAGGGTCGGAGGATTTCAGTTGGAGAGGCTGAGGCTGTTTTTCCTGGAGCGTCGGAGGCTGAGGAGTGACCTTATAGAGATTTACTAAATCATGAAGGGCATGTATAGGATAAATAGACAAAGTCTCTTCCCTGGGGTGGGGAATTCCAGAACTAGAGGGCATAGGTTTAGGGTGAGAGGCGAAAGATATAAAAGAGACCTTAGGGGCAACTCTTTCACTCAGAGGGTGTTATGAGTATGGAATAAGCTGTCAGATGAAGTGGTGGAGACTAGTACGATTGCAACATTTAAAAGGCATCTGGATGGATATATAAATAGGAAGGGTTTGGAGGGATATGGGCCAGGTGCTGGTGGGTGGGACTAGATTCAGTTGGGATATCTGGTTGGCATGGACAGGTTTGACTGAAGGGTCTGTACCCGTGCTCTACGTCTCTATCTCTCTATGACACCTCCTTTTCTGTCATATGAATTTTTTCAAAACATCCTGAGTTCTGTAGGTCCCATCACTTTCTCCACAGTAAAAGAAATGACGTGAAATATTCATCTAATATGTCTCCCATCAGCTGAGGTTGGACACAAAGGTAACCTCTTTGATCTTTAAGGGAGCCCAACTCTCTCTACAGCTGCCCTCCTTTTCTAATGTACAGGAGGTTCTGCTATAATGCGGCTCTCTAAAACTCGAATTGTCTATAACGCGATTGAAGAATTCGGACCATTATTTGTAGAACAGGAACTTTCCTTACCTGTGTTGGCTATAATGTGATTCTGGCCCCATTAGTTTAAATGGTGCTGCTATTACCTGATTTTCTAATAACGTGGGATCACACGGGAACAGAACTATCACGTTATATCAGAACAGCCAGGGCTTCCTCATATCCCCTCTTTGCCTTTCTAATCTCCCTCTTAACAATACCCCGACACTCTTCATACTGTCCAGGAGATTCATCTAAACCCAGTTGTCTTTGTCTAATTTATGATTTTTTAAAAATTCTTAACTAGAACCTTAATATCTTTATTCACTCATTGTTCTCTAATCCTACCAGCCTTACCTTTGACTCTTAACGGGAGAATAATGACCATTAACATCATGGTAGTCCCAGTCAATGTTGGAAAAGTAAAATCACCCAATATCACAACCTCATTATTCGAACACATACAATAGACCCCTCCACATATTTGTTCCTCAGTTCCCCCTGATGATTGAAGGGCTGTAATGATTAGAACCAGGTTGACTGCATTGACTATGAGGTCTTTGTTTGTGGTTGTTCATCTGGGCCAATCAGGAAAGCCCTTCCTGACTTATATAACCAGGAGATGAAGACCTCCTCGTGGGTCTGCTCCTGGGCCTGGCCAAACTGGCCATCAACAGGTCCAGGCAGAGGGCCGTGGAGGGGGTCGTTAGGGCCGACTGCCTGCCCCTCTTCCGGGGTTACGTTAGAGCACGTGTCCTTGGAGAAGGAGCACGCGGTGTCCACCGATACCCTGGAGTCGTTCAGGGAGAGGTGGGCTCCGCAGGGAGTGGAGTGCATCATTTCTCCCTCCAACTCTATTTTGATTTAGTCCCTACCCTCCCCTTCACTGTTTTGATCACACAGCATTGCCCTTTGATGTGAAGGGCAGTGCTTGTCACTGGCCACTCTGGAGTTTTCCTATCTTCCTGGTGGTGGGAATTGAATAAAGATTCGTGCACTTTGTGTCTTTCACTGTGTCTCACACCTGCACACACACACCATGGCTGCTGGGGAAAAAATAAGCACTACCGCAGTTCGGCGGTCGTGTGGGTATTAAAAATATATATATATTAACAGGAGAATTGGCAAAAAAAAAGAAAAAGAAAAGAAAAAATATAACCAGGAGAATTCCTGTCTTCCTGGTGGTGGAAATTGAATAAAGATTCGTGCACCTTGTGTCTCTCACTGTGTCTCACACCTGCACACACACACACCACGTGTGCTGGGGAAAAAATAAGCACTACCGCAGTTAGACGGTAGTGTGGGGGTTTAAGGAAAAAAAATATAACCGGGAAATGAGAATTTCCTCAGTTCAGGGGGCTGACTCTGAGCTGGGTAGCCACAGCCAGTGTACTGTACATGAGTAAATAAAGGGTGACTTAGTGACAGGATACCGGCCTCTGTGAAGTGATTTCTGGGCTGTATCGTACAATCCCAGCAAGGTGAGCATTCCTTTCTTATTTCTACTTTCAATTCATGTATTTCACGGGAAAATTTTTAAGAAATGTCTGCTCTCATTACAGCAGGACTGTTTTTGTTCATCAAGAACACCACTTCCCTACCTATTTTGCCTCTTTTTTTATCCTCCCTACAGCATCTGAAACCTGGGACAGTAAGCTGCCAGTCCTGCCCATCCCTCAGCCAAGTTTCTGTAATAGATATGACATTCCAATCCCTGTTTTCAAATATGCCCTGACTTCATTGTCCTTACCTTTAACACCTCTTGCACTGAAATAAATGCAATTTAATTCTTCAGTGTTAAACCATTCTCTGACTTGCTCTTGTGTGTATTTTTCTAATTAAGTTGTTCTTTTCAGATTCAGAACTATCCTCATCTATCTTTGTATTTACTCTGCTAATGAGGATCCCTCCATTCCCCACCATCACCACCCCCCAACCCACCCCGCCACCACCAATAGTTTACATTGTCCCTGAATAAAATGAGCAAATCTCCCCACTCAGATATTAGTCCCTTTCCAGTTCAGCTGAAACCATCCTTTTTGAACAAGTCTTTTCTGCCCCAGAAGAGATCCCAAAGATCCAAGAACCTCAATCCCTGAACATCACCCCACCTCTTCAGCTATTGATTCTTTATTCTTTATTCCTTTATTCTTTTATTCCTTCCCTCATTTGAGTTTGACACCAGAGATTGCTACTTTTGAGTTTCTTTTTTTTAAATCTTCTACCAAACCTCTTATATATACTCTCTGAGGCCTTAAGCTTTTCTATAAGTATGTCGCTTCTACCAATGTGTACAATAACTTCTGGCATTTCACCCTCCATTTGAAGAATATGCTCCAAATGTTTTGAGATGTTTTGAAATGTTTAGTGGGTGGCACAGTGGCACAATGGTTAGCACTGCTACCTCACAGTGCCAGAGACCTGGGTTCAATTCCTGCCTCAGGCGACTTGACTGTGTGGAGTTTGCACGTTCTCCCCATGTCTGTGTGGGTTTCCTCTCACAGCCCAAAGATGTGCAGGTCAGGTGAATTGGCCATGCTAAATTGCCCGTAGCGGTAGGTTAGGGGTATGGGTGGCTGGCGGGTCGGCGTGGACTTGTTGAGCCGAAGGGCCTGTTTCCACACTGTAAGTAGTCTAATCTTATTCCCAGCACCAGGAAAGCAACATACTGTCCTAGATTCATGCTCACTGCTGTGGAATCTTCTGTCTAAGCCCCTGATAGGAGAGTCCCGTATAACAATTACTCTTTCAAATTTAGTCAAACCCAGCTCACATAAGATCTACTCTTCATGCCCAAGTTCTGACTGTCTCTCCTGTTTTCTTCTGGGAGACTATCCCTTTCAACAGGACCCACAACGGAATATCTGCTTGAGAGAAGAAAAGCTCCAGGAGACTTTTGAACTCGCTTCTTACCTTTTCCTGAGAGTCACCCATCTCCCTGACTGATCCTGGTGTGCAACAAATGTCCCAATTCTACCAGACATCTGACTCTCTGTCTCGTGTATGCCCTCAATGACATCAAGCCGAAAATGAAGTCACTTTCAGTAGCACCTTATATATAAAATAAACTTGCTTTCCTGACCTATTAAGCATGCAAACAATGAAATAAATCAAACATATAAATCTTCTGATTTTATTTAGCTTAGCTGATCAAATGAATTAAAAATGACTCCTCCTCAAGTCGTCCAGCGGACAGCTTTCAATCCTCTGATTAAAAACAAAACTCACTCCAGAGCCATCCACGTGTAGACCACTGCACAAACGCTGTAAACAGAACTCTGTTCAAAATAACAACTCTCTTCAGTGAGTTGAAAGAAATCTCTTTCAAACTGTTAAATTAAAGCTCTACTTCCACATGTATAATTTTTTTTAGTGAATTATTGAGAAAAGAAAGCTTGAACTGTCCATGTGTAGTCCTCTCCGAAATCTCCAAAAGTACAACTCCGTTTGAAAAATAATGCACTTTTCTTGTTTCCTTCTTGCATTTTTGACTTTGAAAGAACCAAAATGAATCAAAGTAAGAATCTTATACTACTGAAATAAAATAACTTTAAGAAATCTAGCAGTAAGCTTCCAATCTCAGGATCCATGCTCCTCTCAGTCCACTATTTTATTTTTGCTGATGAATTGCACAGAGGTGAAATATGGAAGAAGTCATGTGACTGGAGACAGTGATAAAAAAGACAGCTCTGGATTTACTTAAAACAGTTTAATCATTACAATAACCTACCAATTACAATGAATGGGTATTTGGCAGCATTTTTCAGCTGCTCTCTGAATTTAGTCTGGGTCACTGCATAAATACAGATGTTGATGCAGGTACTCAAAAGCTGCAGCATGTAGCCAGATTGTTCAGTAAGAATCTTCCTTCCAACTACCAACAGGGTTCATTCATCCCATCGACTAACCAAGCTGTACCCTCAACATGTGTTCACCCATCACTGCCTCACCACTCCGCCCCCTGTCCCCACCCAAATCATCCCCCATCCCCCTTTTTCTGCCACTTCCCCTACCCCCACATCCAGTCATGAAGAAGGGTTACACCCAAAACATTGCCTTCTCCACCTCCTGAGGCTGCCTGGCTTGCTGTGTTCTTCCAGCTTCCTGCTTGTCTACCTTGGATTCCAACATCTGCAGTTTCTTTGTCTCTACACACAAACACACAGAGACACACAGAATGGAGGGGGTGAGACTAGCATTGGGTCAGCTCATTTCCTTCTGCTCATATCTCGGGGCAACATCACATGAGTTTGGACAAAACTGCTCTGTTTCTCCAAAGACATTGTTTGAAGAATGAAACAACTGTGCAACTTGAGAGATTCACAGGAACTGGTTCTCAGCAAAAGAATATCTGCCACTTCTGCAGTGGCACAGGTCGACCAGCAGGGAGTAGCATTGTATCACTTTAACAGAAGATGGACAGACAGGAGAGAGATCGAGAGAGAGAGAGACTCAAAGTTTTTGATCATCACTTTTTCTTTCATTCATTCAAACTTCCTCCAGGACAAAGTGTGTCCCAATACAGGCAGAGGTGGACACACACCCACACACACACATAGAAATACGCATCAACGTGGCCATTAGCATTGTATCACTTTAAACACAAGAGGAATAGACAATAGACAATAGGTGCAGGAGTAGGCCATTCTGCCCTTCAAGCCTGCACCACCATTCAATATGATCATGGCTGGTCATCCTTAATCAGTATCCTGTTCCTGCCTTATCTCCATAACCCTTGATTCCACAATCTTTGAGAGCTCTATCCAACTCTTTCTTAAATGAATCCAGAGACTGGGCTTCCACTGCCATCTGGGGCAAAGCAATCCACACAGCCACCACTCTCTGGGTGAAGATTAGATTAGATTAGATTACTTACAGTGTGGAAACAGGCCCTTCGGCCCAACAAGTCCACACCGCCCCACCGAAGCGTAACCCACCCATAGCCCTACATCTACATTTACCCCTTACCTAACACTATGGGCAATTTAGCATGGCCAATTCACCTGGCCTGCACATCTTTGGACTGTGGGAGGAAACCGGAGCACCCGGAGGAAACCCACGCAGACACAGGGAGAACATACAAACTCCACACAGTCAGTCGCCTGAGGCGGGAATTGAACCCGGGTCTCAGGCGCTGTGAGGCAGCAGTGCTAACCACTGTGCCACCATGGTTTGTTTCTCCAGAGATGTTTCTCCTCATCTCTGTCCGAAATGGTCTACCCCGTATTTTTAAACTGTGTCCTCTGGTTCGGCACTCACCCATCAGCGGAAACACGTTTCCTGCCTCCAGAGTGTCCAATCCTTTAATAATCTTATATGTCTCAATCAGATCCCCTCTCAGTCTTCTAAATTCAAGGGTATACAATCTGCCTTTCTGTTCTTGCCACCAAAGTGGATAACCATACATTTATCCACATTAAACTGCAATTGCCATGCATCTGACCACTCACCTAATCTGTCCAGGTCACCCTGTAATCTCCTAACATCCTCCTCGCATTTCACCCTGCCACCCAGCTTAGTATCATCAGCAGATTTGCTAATGTTATTATTAATACCATCGTCTATATCATTAATATATATTGTAAAAAGCTGCGGTCCCAGCACTGATCCATGCGGTACCTCACTTGTCACTGCCTGCTATTCCGAAATGGAGCCATTTATCACTACTCTTTGCTTCCTGTCAGCCAACCAACTTTCAATCCAAGTAAGTACTTTGCCCCCAATACCATGCGCCCTAATTTTGCTGACTAACCTCCTGTGTGGGACTTTATCAAAAGCTTTCTGAAAGTCCAGTTACACTATATCTACTGGATCTCCCTCATCCATCTTCAGAGTTACATCCTCAAAAAATTCCAGAAGATTCGTCAAGCATGATTTCCCCTTCATAAATCCATGCTGACTCTGACCTATCCTGTTACTACTATCCAGGTGTGTCGTAATTTCATCCTCTATAATAGACTCCAGCATCTTTCCCATCACTGAGGTCAGACTAACTGGTCTATAATGTCCTGCTTTCTCTCTCCCACCTTTCTCTCCCTCTCAAATTGCAAGGGTGAAGGTTTGGTAAGGGCTAGGTTAGAGTTAAGTCTCGGGTTAGGGTTATTGTTTCGGTTCAGGAATAGGGTTAAGGTGAGGGTTTGTGTTAGCGTTAGTGATAGGGCTTGGGTTCAGGATAGGTTTCGGGTAAGGGCTAATGCTAGGGTAAGGGTTAGGGCTAGGGTGACGGTGAGGTCCTGGGTGAGGGTTAGGATGAGGGTTAGTGAAAGGCTTAGGGTTCAGACTCGGGTTCAAGTTAGGGTTAGGGCTAGGCTTCGAGTTAGGGAAAGGGATGGGGTTACAGTTAGAATTGGGGTTAGACTTTGGCTTAGGGCTAGGGTTCGAGTTAGGGCTAGAGTTAGAGGTAGGGTTAGGGCTAGGGCTAGGGTTAGTGTTAGGGGCAGTGTTAGTTTAGGCTTGGGTTTAGGACTGGGGTTAGACATAGGGTTTGGATTAGGGCTTGGGTTAGGATTTTTATTAGGAATAGGTTTAGGGTTAGTATTAGGGATAGTTTTAGGATTAAGGCTAGTGTTGGGTTTAGGGATAGGGATGGGGTCAGAGTTGGAATTAGGCTTAGGGTTCATGTTAGGCTTAGGGTTAATGTACAAATTAGGGCTAGGTTTAGAGCTAGGGCAAGTGTTAGGGTTAGGGTTATGGCTAGAGTTGGATCTAGGACATGGGTTAGAGTTATGGTTAGTTTTAGGGCTAGGGTTAGGTTTAGGGATCTGGTTATGGTTAGAATTAGGGCTAGGGTTAGAGTTAGGGTTAGGGCTATGGTTAGGGATCAGGTTAGAATTAGGGTTAAGTCTAGGTTTCAAGTTAGTTCTCGGGTTAGGTTTAGGGCAGGAATGGGGTTAGTGTTAGAATTTGGATTAGGGTTAGGGCTAGGGTGAGATTTCGTGTTAGGGCTAGGGTTAGGCTTAATCTGAGCTTTAGGGTTCGAGTTAGGTCTAGGGTTAGGTTTATTGTTAGGGATAGTGTTCAGGCTAGGGTTAGGGTTAGGTTTCGGGCTAGGGTTCGGGCTTGCAATGGAGGTGACCTAGGGTGAGAGTTAGGGCGAGGGTTCGGGATATGGTTAGGGTTAGGGAAAGATTTAGTGTTCGGGCTAGGGTTAGAGTTAGGGCTAGAGTTAGTGCGATGGATAGGGTTAGGTTTAGGGTTAGGATTATGGTTAGGTTTAGTGTTAGGGTGCCAGTTAGGGATAGGTCTCAGGTTGTGGTTAGGGTTAGGGTTAGGGTGCGGTTTAGTGATAGGATTACTGATAGGTATAGGGGTCGGGCAAGGATTAAGTTTAGGTTTCGTGTTCAGGCGAGGGTTAGGGATCAGGGTTAGGGTTAGAGTTAGGGCTAGGATTAAGGAGAGTGTTAGGATGCAGGTTTGGGTTAGGGTTAGAGCTGGGACTTGGATTAGATTTAATTTTAGGGTTAGGGCTAGGGTTAGGTTTAGGAATATGGTTTGAGTTCGGGTTATGATTCGGGCTTGGGTTAGCGTTAGGGCTAACTATAGGGTTAGGTTTTGGTTTATGGCTAGGGTTAGGGTTAGGGTCATGGTTAGGATTAGGGTTAAGGGATGGGCTTGGGATGGAGTTAGGCCTTAGTTTAGAGTTTGGGCTCGGATTACAGATAGGGTTAAGGTTAGAGTTCGGGCGAGGGTTAGACTTAGGGATAGGGATAGGGATAGGATTAGGGTTAGGTTTAAGGATAGGGTCAGGGTTAGGGCTAGGGCTATGTTTGGGGGTCAGGGTAGGGTTAGGGTTAGAGCTAGGGTTCGAGTTAGGGCTAGCGTTAGAGTTAGGTTTGGTGTTAGAATTAGGGTAATGGTTGGGGCTTGCTTTAGAGATAGAGTTGGTGTCAGAGTTAGGGTTAGGGTTGGGGCTAGGTTTAGGGATAGGGTTAGGGTTAGGGTGAGTGTTAGGGTTAGGGCTAGGTTTAGGATTATGGCTGGAGTTCGCATTAGGGTTGAGGTTAGGGTAAGAGTTAGGGTTAGGGTTAACATTAGGATAAGGGCGAGGGTTAGTTTACGGTTATGGTTAGCATTAAGGTTCAGGTTAATGCTAGGGTGAGGCTTTGGAATAGGGTTAGGGTTAGGGTTACGATTAGGGATAAGGTTAGTTTGAAAACTAGGGTTTGGTTTAGGTATAGGGACGTGGTCATGGTTAGAATTAGGGTTAGGGTTAGGGCTAGGTTTAGAGTTAGGGCTTGGGTTAGGCTTAGGGTTTGGGATAATGTTAGTGCTAAGGTTAGGGTTAGGGTTAAGCTTTGGGTGTGGGCTAGGGTTCGAGTTACGCCACGGATTAGAGTTAGGGATAGGGTTAGTGATAGTGCTAGGGTTAGTGTTATGTTTAATGTTTGTGCTTGGATGAGTCTTAGGTTTAGGGTTAAGGTTAGGATTCGGATTAGTGCGAGGGTTAGTGATAGGGTTAGGGGTAGGTTACGGCTAGGGTTAATGTTAGGGTTAGAGATCGTGTACGTGTAAGCTTTAAGGTTACGGATAGATTTAGGGTTAAGATCTAGACTAGGATAAGGCTTAGGCATAGGGTGAGGGCTCGGTAATGGGTGGGGGTTAGGATGAGGGTTAGTGTCAGGCTCAGGATTAGGGCTAGGGTTAGGGTTAGGGTTAGGGTTAGGGTTAGGGTCAGTGTGAGCGTTAGGGTTAGAGTTAGGGCCAGGGTTAGTGTTAGGGTTAGAGATAGGGTTAGGGTAAGGGTTAGTGCCAGTGTTAGCATTAGGATTAGGGTTAGGGCCATGGTTAGGGTTAGGGTCAGGGTTAGGGTTAGGGTTAGGGTTAGGGTTAGGATTAGGGCTAAGGCGAACGTTAGGGTGAGGGACAGTGTTAGGTCTAGGGTGAGTGTTAGGTCTCGGTGGAGATTTAGGGTGATGGTTAGGGTGATGGTTAGAGTTAGCGGTAGGGTTAGGGTTATGCCTAGGTTTAGGGATCGGGTTAGGATTAGGTTTAGAGTTAAAGTTAGGGTTCATGCTAGGTTCGAGTTAGGGCTCGGGTTAGGAAATGGGCTAGGGTTAGGGTTGGAGTTAGGGTTAGGGCTGGGTTAAGGTTATGGTTAGGGTTAGGGTTAGTGTTAGGGTTAGGGCTAGGATTAGGTTAGTTATAGGGTTAAGGTGAGGGTTAGGGTTACGTCTAGGGTTAGAGTTCAGGCGAGGTTGAGGGTTAAGGCAAGGTTTACGTCTGGTTTTAGGGTTAGGTTTAGGGATAGGTTTAGGGATTGTATTTGTGTTAGGGTTAGTGCATGTGTTAGTGTTTGGTTTAGGGCTGGGGTTAGATTTAGGGTTGGGATTAAGGATAGTGTAAGGGTTAGGGCTAGGGTAAGGGTTAGGTCTCGGGTAAGGGTTAGGGTGATAGGGTTAGGGTTAGGGTTAGGGTTAGGGTTAGGGTGAGGGCTAATGTCAGTCTCAGGGTTCGTGTTCGGGTTTAGGTTAGGGTTAGGTTTAGGTCTAGGATGAGGTTTAGAGTTGGGATAGGTTTAGGGTTAGGGTGAAGGCGAGGGTTGGGGATCAGTTTAGGGTTAGGTTTCGGGTTCAGGCTAGGCTTAGAGTTAGGGCTAGGATTATAGTTATGGTTAGTGTTTGATATTGGGTTAGGGCTAGGGTTAGGATTAGGGCTAGGGTCAGAGCTCGGGTTAGAGTTAGAATTAGGGTTAGTACTAGGGTTAGATTTAGGGCTCAGATTAGATTTAGGGCGAGGTTTAGAATGAGGGGTTCTGTTATGGCTTGTGTTAGGGTTAGGGTTACGGTTATGGCTAGGGTAAGAGTTAGGAGTTGGGTTAGAGTTATGGTTTGTGTTAGGGCTAAGGTTAGGTTTAGGGACAGGGTTAGGGTTAGAATTCGGGCTAGGGTTAGGGATAGGGTTGGAGATAGGACAAGGGTAAAGGTGAGGCATGGGTTTTGGGTTAGCACAAGGGTTAGGTTTAGGGTTAGGGTTAGGGCTAGCGTGCTAATTCAGGCCTAGGGCTAAGGTTGGGGTAGGTTTAGGGTTAGTGCTGGGATTTGGTAATGGGTTAGGGTTTGGTTCTGAATTAGGGGTAGGGTTAGCGTTAAGGGTAGGGTTATCTTTCATGTTCCTTGTTATCTTCCCCACAAATCACATGTTGCCAGTTATTTCCAGCTGCTGGATGGGGAGCAGGTATCTGGCACTCAGTGGCATGCGTCAGACAGCCTCAATGCTGGGCCCCAGGCTTCTAACACGAACCCTAACCAAAACCCTAACCTAAACCCTAACCCTTCTTACCATAACCATAACTCTAACCCTAACCCAGGCTTCTAACACTAACCCTAAGCCTAACCTTAACCCAAAAACTGGCCCTAACCCAAAAACGGACCATAACACAAACCCTAACCATAACTCTAACCCTAACACTGACCCGAACCCTAACCCTAACCTAAAAACTGACCCGAACCCTAACCCTAACCTCAACGCTGTGCACCAGGCCTCTAACCATCACTCTAACCCTAATCCAAATGCTAAACCAAAAACTAACCTTGACACAGACTCTAAACCTAACCCTAACCATAATCCAAACACTAAGCTAATCCTTCTATCCTTTACCCTAACCATAAACCTATCTCTAACTCTAACCCTAACACTAACACTAACCCAAAACCTAAACTACCCCAACCCTGGGTCTAACCCTTACACTAACCCTAATGCTAGCACTAACCCTAACCCTAACCCTCTCCCTAACTTTATCACACGACGTGCCCAATGACTGTGAGCTGGCAGATGTGAGACACACAGTATGAAGTACAGGGAGATGTGCCAGAGATTTCAGGGGCATAGAGAACTGGCACAAGCAGTGGAGGAGTCCATCTGGGCACCAACTGTAAGGCAGGGATTTCAGTTCAATATGGGCAGAGGAATAGCTGCTCCTCTTAGTTGAGGGAACATGGGTTAAAGGGGAGGGGCAGGAGGGATGTGAGAGAAAGCCTTATTACCCAGAGGAGGGGGGGGGGGGTGGTGAAACACTGGAATGTGCTGCCTGGGAGAGTGGGTCAAGGCACATTGCCTGCCATCCTTTCAGCAGGACCAGGATGGACACTTGGCACATCATAGCATTCAAGGCCATGGGACAAGTGTTGGTAAATGGGATTAGATTGAAGAATCACAGAATCCCTACAGTGTGGAAGCAGGCCATTTGGTCCATCACTACCAGACTGACCCTCCGAAGAGCATCCTACCCAGACTCACCCCTACCCTGTAATCCTACATTTCCCATGGCTACACCACCGAACCTGTACACCACTGGATATTATGGGCAACTTAGTGCAACCAATTCACCCAGACCTGCACATCTTTGGACTGTGTGAGGAAACAGCAGCACCTGGAGGGAGCCCACGCAGACACGGGGAGAATGTGCAAACTCCACACAGACATTCGCCCGAGGCTGGAATCGAACCCGGGTCCCTGACACTGTGAGGCAACAGTGCTAACCACTGAGCCACTGTACCCCTAAGAAGGTCAGGTGTTTCTCACATGTTGGTGTAGACTTGATGGCCTGAAGGGCCTCTTTGGCACCATGGTTCTCTCAGAATTCAGTACATCCTGCTGAAAGGTTCAGTGTCTCATTTCCCACAGTGCAACACTCCCTTGGCCCTGCACTCGAGTGTTCGACTGGATGTTGTGTTGGGTTCTGGGCTGAAACTCTGAACCTTTTCACTTAGCGGTGAGAATCTGTCCTCACAACCAAGGCTGACACGAAGGTTTGATCTGAAACAATTTGAGGGAAACTTCAGACTTTAAGATATAAGCAACAACTGCCTGAACGGCAACGGCAGAAGTTTCAATTTCTTCAGTTCTCTACAGAAAGGAATCATTCTCCAGGATATTCACAGGCATAATGTCTAACTGCATTGGAAACTGCAGAAGGAACAACTTTAACAGGTGATCCACAAACTTACTGCAGACCATCATCAAATGTAGAACTAAAATGTTGAGAGAGAAAGGGAGTAGCTCACAACACACACTGACTGGAGGAACAACACCTCATCTTCCGCCTGGGCAGCCTCCAGCCTGGAGGACTCAACATTGAGCTCTCCAATTTTAAATACCCTCCCTTCCCATCCCTCAGCTCCCTTTCCAGCCTATCTTCTTCTCTTCCATTCCTCTGACCAACCCTTCCTTCCAACAACCGACACGGTTCATTCATCTCATTGACCAACCAAGCTGTACCCTCTACTTGTGTTCACCCATCACTACCTCACCACTCCGCCCCCTCTCCCCACCCAAAACATCCCCCATTCCACCCCCCCCTTTTTCTGCCACTCCCCGTACCCCCACATCCAGTCGTGAAGAAGGGTTACACCCAAAACATTGCCTTCTCCACCTCCTGAGGCTGCCTGGCTTGCTGTGTTCTTCCAGCTTCCTGCTTGTCTACCTTGGATTCCAACATCTGCAGTTTCTTTGTCTCCACACACAGAGACTCACAGAGTGGAGGGGGTGAGACTAGCATTGGGTCTGCTCATTTCCTTCTGCTCATATCTCGGGGCAACATCACATGAGTTTGGACAGAACTGCTCTGTTTCCCCAAAGACATTGTTTGAAGAATTAAACAAATGTGCAACTTGAGAGATTCACAGGAACTGGTGCTTTCCAAGAGACTCTCTGCCACTTCTGCAGTGGCACAGTGCGGCCAGCAGAGGGTAGCATTGTATCATTTTAAACGCAAGATGGGCAGACAGGAGAGGGAGAGAGACTCAAAGTTTTTGATCATCATTTTTTCTTTTGTTCATTCTTACTTCCTCCAGGACAAAGTGTGTCCCAATGCAGGCAGAGGTGGACACACACCCACACACACACACAAACAGAAACACACATAGAAATACACATCAACATGGCCATCAGCATTGTATCACATTAAACACACGAGGAATAGACAGAGAGAGAGAGAGAGAAGGAGAGAGAGTGGAGGAAAGAGAGAGATAGGAGGTTTAACTCAATTTCAATGGATTCACCCCCAAAATAAGAGAGAGACCATTGCACAGAGATACAGTGTGAGAAACAAAGCCCACTCACTTCAATAATTTCAGTCCGAGACAAGATCTGAATCAATAGTGTCATTTATTTTACACTTGCAAGTGGGTGTGATGTCCCGTGTCTAAAAGGCAGAGGACATACACACCCCAGGTTCAATTCATACATAATATTTATATGATTTAATGTCCATTGTTTTACACTGCTCCCTCCCCTGCTTACATCATCCACTTCCCTAAGACCGGCCCCCATTACCCCTGTTTGCCTCTTGCCTTATCCGGCCTTGTCTGTGATAAAATGCTTATTTCTGGTCTCACAAGGCTGCTTGACCTTACCCTGCTATAGGTCATTGTTAGGCATATCCCTTCTTCATCATTATCTACCCCCTTCATCTGTGCCTTTCCCGAGGCCATTCTGATCCCTATGACCCTTTTAATTGGGGTTTGTTCCTGTGTTTTCGTAAAAGTGGGAAGCACATGTTTATACCTCCTGTTTGTACAGGCGTATCTAGCTTAACTTCATCCCCTCACACCATCTTATCTACTTGCCCATAATGTCTACCTTCTGACATACAGTTTTAGCTAATACAAAAATATATTTCCTCCACATCGTTTCCATTCTTGTTGACTCAGCTCTTGGCTAAAACAATTACACACTGGTGTGAGTTCATTTTACTTTGTAAGATGGAATTGCAGAATTGCAGAAGTAACATTAATTTACCTATATCCCACATACAGACATGGGGATAGACACAAACATAGAATCTCACACTCACACACTCACTAACATACACTAACACCCAGACCTACAAACACACTGAGATAGTCAGATATAGATAGACTAACATGCAGATACAGAGAGAGAGAAACACTCAGAGACACAGTCATACACATGCACAGACATTTCCAGACAGACACATACACAGATGCACACATATATAGACGCACTTATCCACATATGTATACAGGCTCACAGACACACACACATGCAAAAACACAGACATGTGCCAAAACAAACATACAGGCACATACAGAGTCTATGAGCAGGAAAACTGACACTGCCCTGAGTAACCAACTTTACCACAGTTTGTGTCAATTTGCTACTTCCCAGCTTTTACCACTGAAAGGTTGATGACAATCACATGATGTGCATCAGCCTATCGTCGGGGAAAAGGTGAATCTCTTTGATAAACTCATAATCATTTCCACAATAAACAAATGATCATTTGTACATCAGATCGATGTAATCACTTGATGTCCATCTGTAAAATGGATTGATGTTCATTTTCAAACTCATTAAGAGTTTAATTTCTGACCTGTGACCTGTGAGGACTGTATGTGTGTGTCTGTGTATGTGTCTGTCTGGAAATGTGTGTGCAAATATATGACTGTGTCTCTGTCTGTGTCTCTGAGTGTTTCTCTCTCTGTGTCTGTATGTCAGGACCTGGGATTCATGTCCCAGGGCACCTGAATCCTTCTGTAGCTCAGTTCCTCAAACTCTCTCCATTTCAATAAAATGATGCCTCTCTCTTCCAATCCCTCCCAAAATGAACATCAATCCATTTTACAGATGGACATCAAGTGATGACATTGATCTGATGTACAACTGACTATCACCTGCTGTCCCTGTAAAGGTCACCCTTTTAGACAGAGGTGATGAGAACTATTTTCTCACTGTGTGCTGTAAGTCTCCAGAAAGCAGTGGGAGCAGCACCGTCACATTGATTCCAGACAGAGTTAGATGGAATTATAATGGACTGGATGGTGAATTGTTACAGAGACAGATGGGACAGTGAGGATGAGATTCCAATGCGATGTGTGATACAGGAGCCTCTCAGTGTTGGGAAGAGGTGAGTCTTCAGTCTGACCCAAATGTCTGAAGGTCCTGTGTTAATCTGAAACCCAGGGATTGTTTAATGGAGCTTTAATGTTGGGAAATCCCAAAATTATTATGTCATTCTATATCCCTTAGTACGGGTGTCTGTGTGTGTGTGTGTGTGTGTCTGTGTGTGTGTGTGTATGTGTCTGTGTGTGTGTGTGTGTACGCGTGCGTGTGTGTGGAGCCTTGTATCATTGGGACAAGTCCTCCTGTATTCTTGTACTTATTGAGTTATGAAACATTATTGTCCAATTCCTTGTACATAAATAACTGAAAGCTCATGTGATGCTGTCACCAAATATTGGGAGGACAACTGATGGGTTCCCATGATCCCCCTGGGATGGGAATAGGGAAATGCAGGAACCTTGCTGTTCTTCTCCAGTATCAGTAATACGTTGTTTAACAACCTGAAAATTTGTAGACCGTTGCAGGGGGCGAACACTTTCCACATATTGTCTAGCTATCACCATTGTTAACAGCTAACCTGAGAATGCAACTTTAAAAAAAAAGGGTTTTGTGATTTACACATGAAAGAAGTGAAACTATCACTGTATTCTAACAGATGAAAGGCTTAACAGACAATCAATTCTTCAATGTATAATTTCAGTTACATCACACTGCAAATTTTTGCTATAAATTCTGTTACGATCGAGCCCTCCACTAGCACCTGATGAAGGAGCGTCGCTCTGAAAGCTAGTGTGCTTCCAATTAAACCTGTTGGACTATAACCTGGTGTTGTGTGATTTTTAACTTTGTACACCCCAGTCCAACACTGGCATCTCCGAATCATATTTTAATCTGAATATTGTGTCATCATTCAGGGAGCTATTCAGCTCCGTGAACCCTCACAGTTCTCCCTCTCAGTCCCTGTCTGTTATTTGCTGTCTCCCTCTGTCCCTGTCTGTCTCTCTCTGTCTCTGCTTGTCTCTGTGCTCCACTCTGTGCCTCTCACCATTCCCATCTCTGACAGCTCTCTGACTGTATATTATAACATTGTCATGTTCCGTCAGACTGCACACTGAGTGTAACGGTGTTTACTGTGTCCTGCAGCGTACAGAATTGTCTGGTGGATGGGAAACAGGGTCACTTCCAGCTTGGTAAGATGGGACTAGTAGGGGGTGTGAGAAGAGTCACTGCTAAAGCCACAGCCATTTCCAATCGATATCAATGATTTAAAGAAAGGGAACAAGTGTGATGTCTCTAGGTTCACTGGCAAGACCATGTTTGGTTAGAGAGAAAGTGGTAGGGATGACCAAAGAGGCTCCAAACAGATATAGAGGCAGCTTCACTGAGTGGACAAGTAATCAGCAGCTGGAATATAATGTAGAGAAATATCTGTTTGTGGCAGAGAATTCCAAATGAACTCAGTGACATGTTAAACTCCCCGTTCCCAGGCCAGTCCACACTTCCAGACCCAGTGACATTTTTCCCCTGTGTGAGGGCAGGGTTCTGACTGGATATAATAATATTGCAACATGAAGATACTGAGTGTGAAAGAATGTGCTTCACATCACCATGTCATTTATTTTATTGTCTACATCATAAGAAATATTCAAAGAGGAAATATAACAAAAAAATGTGGTGACACGTGATTCATGTTTGTGGGGAAATAAAAGGAAAGACAGATAACACATATTGTGGATCGGGAAATCGAGGGGTTCAGGGTGATTTACACACAGAGTAATGGATACACAGGTGTGAGTTACAGATTGGAATCTAATCGCAGGACCCGAACTAGTTTATATACAGAATAATACCTCAGGGCATTCTGATATTATTTATATTTCAAATAGCTGATGCCTGAGAGCAAGTTACAGGCTGCAATGTGATCGAGACGTTTTGTGGGATTTGAGAGAGAGAGAGAAAGAGAGAGTGAGGAACTGTGTGTGTGCATGTCTGTGTGCGACCGAGTGTGTGTGTGTGTTTCTCTATGTGTGTGTGTCCGTGTTTCTATGTGTTTGTGTGTGTGTGTTTGTGTCGTGTTTTTGTGTGTGTGTCTGTCACTGTCTGTGTCTGTATGTGTGTGTATTTGTGTGGTGTGTTTTTGTGTTTGTGTGTGTGACTGTTTCTGTATGTGTGTGTGTGAGACAGTGTGTGTCTGTGTGTGTGTGTGTGTCTGTGTGTGTGTGTGTGCGTGTCTGTGTGTGTGTGTGTCTGTGTCTGTGTGTGTGTGTGTGTGTGCCTGTGTATGTGTGTGTCTGTGTGTGTGTCTGTATGTCTCTGTGCCTCTGTGTGTGTGTGTGTGTATGTCTGTGTCTGTGTGTATGTGTGTATGTGTGTGTGTGTGTGTGTGTGCGCGCCTGTGTGTGTGTGTGTCTGTGTGTGTGTCTGTGTGTGTGCCTGTTTGTGTGTCTGTCAGTGTAAATCCCTCAGACACAGAATTCCCTCCTCTCTCAGGAGCAGCTATGGTCCCAGGCTGTTCCCCCAGCCCTTCCCCCGGGTCAGTCCAGTCTCAGCCATCTGTTGGATGAAAGGAAGGTCCCTTCTCCATTCCGCTAGTGGAGGTGTCACTATTGTCTCTCCGACCCCTCCTCCTCACCCTATCTCTGCTCCTGAACCCACCTCCCTCCCAGGCTCACGTTCTACCAGGGCCTCACTGTTTTTTTTTATTTCAAAAATATACTTTATTCATAAAATGATTTGATGGTCTGTACATTTGATCATGCCATACATATGTCCACATTTACAAACACAGATTCGAATTTATCAATGTCATTTACAGTCCTGTGCATTTTTCAATCTTGTACATATACATATATTTGGCTGAGGCATCAGCAGAGCCCAAAAAAACGTCCGCATGGGCCCCCTGTTCTTCTTTAGGCAGGCCGATCTTACACGGTGGTCTTTCCCCACCGCGCCTTGGTGGCAGCTGCCCCAAGCTTCAGCGCGTCCCTCAACACGTAGTCTTGGACCTTGGAATGTGCCAGTCTGCAACACTCGGTCGGGGTCAACTCCTTCAGCTGGAAGATCAACAGGTTTCGGACCGCCCAGAGAGCGTCCTTCACCGAGTTGATGATCCTCCAGGCGCAGTTAATGTTCGTCTCGGTGTGAGTCCCGGGGAACAGGCCGTAGAGCACGGAGTCCCGCGTCACGGCGCTGCTCGGGACGAACCTCGACAAGCACCACTGCATTCCTCTCCAGACTTCCTCTGCATAGGCACATTCCAGAAGGAGGTGTGTGACAGTCTCGTCCCCCCCGCAGCCACTTCGAGGGCAGCGTGCGGTGCGGCAGAGAGTCCGGGCGTGCATAAAGGATCTCACAGGCAGAGCCCTTCTCACCACCAGCCAAGCCACGTCTTGGTGCTTATTGGAAAGTTCTGGCGATGAGGCATTCTGCCAAATGGCTTTGACAGTCTGCTCAGGGAACCGCTCGACAGGATCCGCCCTCTCCTTTTCCCGAAGGGTCTCAAGGACGCTACGTGCTGACCACTTCCTGATGGACTTGTGGTCAAAGGTGTTTTTCCTCATAAATTTCTCCACGAAGGACAGGTGATACGGAACGGTCCAACTACTCGGAGCGTTCCGCGGCAGCGAGGCCAGGCCCATCCTTCGCAACACTGGGGACAGGTAGAACATCAGTACGTAGTGACACTTGGTGTTTGCGTACCGGGGATCCACGCACAGCTTGATGCAGCCACACACAAAGGTGGCCATCAGGGTGAGGGTGGCATTGGGCATGTTTTTTCCCCCATTGCACCGGTCTTTGTACATTGACTCTCTTCGGACCCAGTCCATCTTTGATCTCCAAATGAATTGGAAGATGGCCCGGGTGACTGCGGCGGCACAGGTCCTGGGGATAGGCCAGATCTGTGCCACATAGAGCAATACTGAGAGTACCTCACACCTCCCTCCCAGGCTCACGTTCTACCAGGGCCTCACTGTTGCCTGTAACATCATCTCCACACCCCCTCACCCACCCCAACCTCCCTGACACCATGAAGCCTGTCTGCCCTCTGTGGTGCCCACTCAGTCACTCGGGAAACATCCCCCTTACACTGACAGTGACTGTGGTGCCACACACTGTCACCCACTGCGTTACCCTCTGCTCTATCATCCCAGGGAGGAAAACAGGACAGAAAGAGTCAAGATGGGTGGAGGGCTGCTGGTCATTCAGCAACTCCCCCTCTCTGTACCTCAGACTGACCCGAGCAGGACCAGGACAGGTATCGGAGATTACCCTACATTGATGGAGCCAGGACGCCCTGAGCAAAGACTGCCCCCCCTCCCCCCCTCCATTGATGAGACTGAGACCCTGCTGTCAGCGATGATAACCCTCCTGGCTCTCAGCCCCCAGTGACGTGGTGAGGCAAGGCAGTGACAATGTGCACCGAGAAACGAGAAAGTGTAAAGGGGGCAGGAAGCAGGGAAGCGCTTTTAATGCACGTGAGAAAATACTGGGCAAGTAGGATTGAAATAAAATCAACTGAACAAAGAAGATGTTCCTTGTGACAAGTAGAGGACAGTTCCATTTGCAGAACTTAGGACAATTCTTTAGCATTCTTTTCATTTTGCAACAGCTCATTGCATTAATGAGTAGTTAAAATTGAATAGAAAGTGCAATAAAGTGTTTCTATCATTTCAGTAATTTCCCAATTACAGTGAATGGGTATTGGACTGCATTCTTCAGCTGCTCTCTGAATTTAGTCTGGGTCACTGCAGAAATACAGGTGTTGGTGCAGGTACTCAAAAGCTGCAGCATTTAGCCTGATTGTTCAGTGATATACCCAGGATCATGGGGACCTGTGTCGTAATAAGTGTTGCTAATTCGCCAATAAAAGCAATACACAACATTGGTCATCCATAACAGTATAAAACTGCCTGAGATAGTGAAGAGTAAAATGATGGATTTCCTGCTGCTCTCCATCTCTGGGTCAGTGTGATTCTCTCTCTGGCTGTGATCCAGTAGCTTCCTGCGGATTCTGCTGGTCACTAAAATGTGTCTGGCTGTCAGAGCATTGAACAGTAAAATCAGAATGAATGGGAGGAAAGGAGTTAAAATAATACTCAGAGTATGAAAGGTTATCCAGGCAGTTTCTGTGAAAAATCTCTCTAACTCAATACCCCCCCAGGGCACATCATCAATGACATATTCAGATTCATATATAAAGTACCAAGGAATATTTTTCAAGCAGAACACCACACTCACTGTTGAAATAACCACAGCTGCAGTTCTCTTTGTGCAATATTTTGTTTTCAGTTTCTGACAAGAAATTGCAACAAATCGATCAAAGGTGAAACTGACGGTGATCCAGACGGAGATGTCCGTGGCTGCAGAAAGCAGGACATGTGAAAGGGAAACTGCAGGAGTGGTGTCCAGGTAAGTCCCTGGGAAATTAAACTTGGACTGTCTACCTCCTTCCCCAACTCCAACCTCTCACCCTCACAACGCGCAGCCCTCCAATCCCTCCGCTCCAACCCCAACCTCACCATCAAGCCAGCGGATATAGGGGGCGCAGTGGTATTCTGGCGCACTGACCTCTACACCGCTGAAGCCAAACGTCAACTCGAGGACACCTCTTCCTACTGCCCCCTCGACCATGACCCCACACCCCATCACCAAACCATCATCTCCCAGACCATACAGAACCTCATCACCTCAGGAGATCTCCCACCCACATCTTCCAACCTCATAGTCCGGGAACCCCGCACTGCCTGGTTCTACCTCCTTCCCAAGATCCACAAGCCTGACCACCCTGGCGGACCCATTGTCTCAGCATGCTCCTGCCCCACTGAACTCATCTCTACCTACCTCGACACTGTCCTATCCCCCCTAGTGCAGGAACTCCCCACATACGTTCGAGACACCACCCACGCCCTCCACCTCCTCCAAGACCTCCGTTTCCCCGGCCCCCAATGCCTCATCTTCACCATGGATATCCAATCCCTCTTCACCTCCATCCGCCATGACCAGGGCCTCCAAGCCCTCCGTTTTCTCCTCTCCAGATGTACCGACATTTCCGCCACCTCCAAACAGACCCCACTACCAGGGATATATTTCCCTCCCCACCACTTTCCGCCTTCCGCAAAGACCGTTCCCTCTGCGACTACCTGGTCAGGTCCACGCCCCCAAACAAGCCACCCTCCAATCCTGGCACTCTCCCCTGCCACCGCAGAAACTGTAAAACCTGCGCCCACACCTCCTCCCTCACCTCTATCCAAGGCCCTAAAGGAGCCTTCCACATCCATCAAAGTTTTACTTGCACATCCACTAATATCATTTATTGTATCCGTTGCTCCCGATGCGGTCTCCTCTACATTGGGGAGACTGGGCGCCTCCTAGCAGAGCGCTTTAGGGAACATCTCTGGGACACCCGCGCCAATCAACCACACCGCCCCGTTGCCCAACATTTCAACTCCCCCTCCCACTCTGCCGAGGACATGGAGGTCCTGGGCCTCCTTCACCGCCGCTCCCTCACCACCAGACGTCTGGAGGAAGAACGCCTCAATTCCGCCTCAGAACACTTCAACCCCAGGGCATCAATGTGGACTTCAACAGTTTCCTCATTTCCCCTTCCCCCACCTCACCCTAGTTCAAAACTTCCAGCTCAGTAACTGTCCCCTTGACTTATCCGGACTTGTCCTATCTGCCTATCTTCTTTTCCACCTATCCACTCCACCCTCTCCTCCTTGACCTATCACCTTCATCCCCTCCTCCCACTTACCCATTGTACTCTATGCTACTTTCTCCCCACCCCACCCTCCTCTAGCTTATCTCTCCACGCTTCAGGCTCATTGCCTATATCCCTGATGAAGGGCTTTTGCCCGAAACGTCGATTTCAAAGCTAACTTGGATGCTGCCTGAACTGCTGTGCTCTTCCAGCACCATGTACTGAAGCTGGTCTCGTCTCTGTTCCAACATTAAACTACTCTCTGGAGTGTAGAGAATTTCTGGAATTCTTTACTGCAGAGGGCTGTTGAGCTTTGGTCATTATGTATTCAAGGCTGGGATAGCTGGAGTTTTAATCAGGAAGAGAATTGAGGCTTATATGGAAAAGGCAGGAAGGTGGAGTTGAGGATCATCAGAACAGCCAAGATCTCGTTCCAAGACAGAGCAGGTTCGATGAGCTGAGTGCCTTCCACTGCTCCTATGTTTTCTTTTGTCATGGTTTTAAATTTCTTGCAAATATCTTTCCAACATCTTCGAAAGTGAAAAGAGAATTTTGAAGCAAAGTCTTTGAAACTGGAACAAGTGAAAATAACTGAAATAACTCCACGGGTGCCAGCATCCCATCACCAAATCATCCTTTATTTACACGTGCAAAGTACATGACACTGCCCCAGTTAGCTCAAAGCCAACTCCTCGAGTGAACAGAACACCTGACACTCCTGTTTATATTTGTCAGCCAGGACTCCCTGTTTGGAGCATGTTAACTACTCCAATGAGGGAACTCATATTCTATGATGCCCACCAGACTGACCTTGTTCCACTCCCTGCAGTAACCAAAGGGGTTGGATCAGCCTTGAATATGTTATGGAGGAGAATGGGCAGGGAGAGGTAAAACACTTTCAGTACAGCAGGAATTATGTTTGATGTAATAAGGACAATTTCAGTTGATGATCAGTGAGGGCTGTCTGGTTTGGAAGGAAATGTGGCTCTGCAGGTTTGAGAGCGACAAGCTTGATGGTCATAGGTGGATAATCTCCAAAGGAGATGGTCATTTCTAGAGTTTAAAATCATGTCAATGCTCTGATGAAATGTGTGGAGATGAAATTAGTGAGAAGCACTGTCAGCGAAGACAGTGATAGAAATATAGACTTAAGATGAACTGGATCTATCATTTCAGTAATTTCCCAATTATAGTGAATGGGTATTTGACTGCATTCTTCAGCTGCTCTCTGAATTTAGTCTGGGTCACTGCATAAATACAGGTGTTGGTGCAGGTATTCAAAAGCTGCAGCATGTAGCCTGATTGTTCAGTGATATACGCAGGATCATGGGGACCCGTGTAGTAAGAATTTTTTGCAATTCGCCAATATAGGAAATACACAACATTTGTCATCCATAACAATATAAAACTGCCTGAGATGGTGAAGAGTAAAATGATGGATTTCCTGCGGTTCTCAGTCTCTGGGTCAGTGTGATTCTCTCTCTTGCTGTGACCCAGTAGCTTCCTGCGGATTCTGCTGGTCACTAAAATGTGTCTGACTGTCAGCGAATTGAGCAGTAATATCAGAATGAATGGGAGGACAGGGGTGATTATAATATTGAGGCTATCAAATGCTACCCAAGCAACTTCAGTGAAGAAATTCACTGTTAGGATGTAGCCCCAAGGTACATTGTCAATTATATATTCAGGTTCATACAGAAAGTACCAAGGAATGTTTTCCAAGCAAAACAGCACACTCACTGTTTTTATAACCACAGCCGCTGTTTCCTCAGTGCAATATCTTGCTTTCATCTTCTGGCAGCAAATTGCAACAAACCGGTCAAATGTGAAGGAGACTGTGAACCAGACAGAAATATCTGTGGCTGCATAAAGCAGGACAAGTAGAAGAGAATATGCTGGTGTAGTGTCCAGGTAGGTCCCTGGGAAGTAAAATGGAATCACTGTAAAGAGTATCACATCAGTGAAAACAACCAATAGATCTACCACTGCCATGGCCACCAGGTAGTGGGTGATACATCTGGAGAGTCCACAAATTCCACGTGACAGGATGATAATAGCCACTGAGTTAACTGGAATATGTAGAGAAAGAAATGGTTAAAGATGAGAATGTTAGAGGTTTTAAGAATAACATCATCACACAAGTGATGCAACCCATTGATCTTGTTCAGCTAGATCACTACTGATCTCTAGTTGAACTTTGTTTATTTGCACTAGATCCCCAATCTTCTAGGCTTTGTTTAACAACAGTTATAGAGCCACATAATCGCAGAATTGTTACAGAAAAGAAGGAGATCACAGTCTGTTGTGTCTATTGCATCTCTTTAGAAGAGCAATTTGCTGAGTCCCAAAGTCCTGCCCATTATTCCTTTCCAGAATACAAGGCAGCTCTCTTTTGAACACCTCAACTGAAGCTGCCTCCATCATGTGGTCAGTCAGCACATTCCAGATTATTTTGCTCATTACCTTAAATATGTGCCCTCATATTCTCAATCATCCCACTAATTGGAATAGTTTGTCCTTTTGCATTGTGTTCGGATCCCTCATGATTTGGAGTACCTCTGTCAAATCTCCTCTAAAAACTCTTTTATTTTCGAAAAAGTCACTACATTTCCAATGTATCCATGCAATGGAATTTTCTCATCCCTGGGACTAACCTTCATTCTCTCCGAAGCCTTAACATTTTTCTGATTGTGTTTTGTGCTGAACTGGATGTAATAATCCAGTACAGGCTGAAGCCTGTATTTTACACTGTCTGTCCATGTTCTTCTGAGCAAATTGTATTCTTTCACACTTTTCTACGTTCAATTTCATTTGCAACTTGACTACCCATCACAGTAATCAATCTATGTTCTTCTGAAGTTCGACACTATCCTTCACAACCTTCTCAAGTTGTGCATCAATCACAGATTTTGAAATGGGGCTCTGAATGCCAAGATCTCAGTCATTAATATTTAAAAGAATATTTATATGTCTGATAATAATAATAATAAAACTACAGCCACATTACCTTACATTACCTTACATCAAAGACATATCAGAAATGACTTCCAGACTACACAGATACCTTGGCATCATGGTAGCCCACAAACCGACCAACACACCTAAAGGATCCATTAGATACTACCAACAAACCTAATGCCATTTACAAGATACCATGCAAGAACTGTAAAAAACACTACATTGGACAAACTAGCAGGAAACTTGCCACCAGGATACATGAATGCCAACTGGTCACCAAAAGATATGACCCACAATCACTAGTTTCTATATGTACAGATAAAGAAGGACACCACTTTGCCTGGGCCAACACATACATCCTAGGACAGGTGTAACAAAGACAGGCAGGAGAATTCTTAGAGGCATGGCATTCTAACCGGAACTCCATCAATAAAAACATCGATTTAGACCCTATCTACCTTCCCTTTAAAAAAGAACCAGAAACAGTGGTTAGCACTACTGCCTCACAGCGCCACGGACCCGAGTTCAATTCCCGCCTCCAGCAACGTGTCTGTGTGGAGTTTGCACATTCTCCCTGTGTCTGCGTGGGTTTCCTTCAGGTGCTCCGGTTTCTTCCCACAGTCCAAAAATGTGCAGGTTCGGTGAATTAGCCCGGCTAAATTGCCGGTAGTGTTAGTTGAAGAATGGGTCTGGGGTGTGTTGCTCTTCGGAGGGTCGGTGTGGACTTGTTGGGCCGAAGGGCATGTTTCCACGCTGTAAGTAATCTAAGTCTAATCTAAATCTATAAAATGACATCGTCCCCCTTAAGAAACCAAGACCTATAAATAGAGAGACGGGACACACCACCAGCACTTCACCAGAGACTCTCACTGATGATGTTACCCAGTATGGTGATGAAACCGAGCTAACTTACATACTTCATCATCAACCTGAGCTACAAATCTTCGCAAAACTTACTAATATGTCTAATGTATTGCAAATAAATAACACTGACCTCTCGGGTGCTCATATATTTTATCTTCTGTCCTGAAATGCTTCAGTAAACACTGCTCATTTGTTCTCAGCTCAGCCAGTTTTGTATCCATTTTCCTGCTGTATCTATTATTTCATGTTGCTCCATCTTTGCTCATAAGCTTGTCCGGGAATTTTATTAATTGTCTTTCAGAAGTCTATATCAACCACATCACCAGCATCCAGTTTTCTGGATGAGGAAAACTCCAAAAATGCTCAAGAAGCTTGACACCATTCAAGACAAAGTAGTGCACTTGATTACCACGCAATCTTCCACCTTCCACATTCACTCCCATCACTAGTGGCAGGAATGTGTACCATCTACAAAATCCAATGCAGCAACTTACACAGACTCTTTTGGCAACACATTCCAGACCTGCAACCTGTTCCATTGAGAAGGACAAGGATAGCAGGTACATGACAATACAACCACCACCAACACTGCACATTGCCCTCCGAGTCACTCCCCATCCCAACGTGGAACTATATCATTGTTCTTTTACTTGAGATGGGTGAAAATCCTGGAGCTTGCTTCATACCAGCACTGCCAAAGGTGGGGAGTGGTCCCTAGATGCCAGTGATTATTGTGGTATGAATAGCTGGCTGACCACCAACGTTTCCAGGGTAATTAAGAATGAGCAATAAGTGATAGTCCAGCCGGTGATGCCCACATCCTGCACACAAATAAAAAGGGCAGAAACAGCCTGGAGCGAATTCTAATCACTGAAACTGGAACTCACTAAATGTTTAAAGTCTGGTGACTTGACCACTGTGTCACTACAGCCTTTACATTGATCAAAGAAGAATTTTCAAATAAAAGGGAGGAACAGTTTAAATGAAGCAAAAATTAATTGCTTCAGTTAAGTGCTTAAGATGCTTACCAAGGACTCCAACAACTGCAAGAACAGGGTAGTAAATACCTTCTATCTGATGGATTATTGTTGGTTCACGCATTTTCTGTGAGATGTGACAGTTTCTGCGGTGTGACAGGCAACAGCTTCTCCCAGTTGATACATTGAGAGGATTCCTGTATTTGTACAGGAGGTAAATCTCCAGTGGCATGTCATTTACATCGTGATTAATGTTTATTACATTTAAGTGAACAAACAAGTGCAATCATGTGGAACTGATTGGGAACGATGTGATGAAATATAATTAACTGTTGCCTCCTGCATCATAAAGCAAGATATTCCAGAGGAATTATAATTCAATAGGACACTGAGTCATGCCCACACTGAGTCCTCAGAGTGATCTATGAACGATGCATTTGCATTACTCATTCAGCACGCTTTCAGGTTTCCAGTATTTCCATTTCTACATAACTAACAACAAAGCATTTGTCTGAAACCAAATAAAGGTTAGTTTATTGCACCAACATTGTCATAGGTTATGAGAGTAGACACTCTAAATTTATAGGGCTTTTGCCCCAAAACGTCGATTTCGAAGCTCCTTGGATGCTATCTGAACTGCTGTGCTCTTCCAGCACCACTAATCCAGAATCTGGTTTCGAACATCTGCAGTCATTGTTTTTACCTCATTGATTTTAACCCTACTGCGAATCCTCTTGCAAGGATGCCTGCCTTGAAGAAGTTTTCCTCCTCTCTCTGCTTTGATTCCTGATGAAGAGTTTTTGCCCGAAACATCGATTTCGAAGCTCCTTGGATGCTGCCTGAACTGCTGTGCTCTTCCAGCACCACAAATCCAGACTCTAAAGTTAATAATATTACAGACACACAGGTTTGGGATAAAACATGACTGTTGAAAATGAGAGGAAGATCAGTCTTTAAGATTGTTGCAGAACTCCTGCTTCCTTAAAGAGTCTCTTTCTGAACTGAAGTGGATGAATACTTGAGGTCAGTTGCTTCAGCAGCTGTGCTGGATTCTGCAGTTGAAGAGTTAGTCTTTGCCTGTTCAGGGGCACTGAGCAGGGTAACAGAGTTTGGAAGAATGAGAGGTTTCCTGTTCCTCACTAGTTCTATGGCTAAGATATTTGCAGGTTGCCTGGACACTCCCAGGAGAACAACCGTTGGTTTCTATCGGTCTTCTTCCATGTCCTCCCTTTGGTTGAGAGCCCTCTCCTTAATGGAGTCACAGAGAGTCCCTTGGGAGGATTTTACTCAAAATGATTGGTCACAACCTGTCCTTAGAAGATTTAAAATGGCAGCTATCTAGAAATAGGTGGACCACGTTTCCCTGTTTGGAATTGGGTTGATGTGGAGGTATCGGTATTGGATTGGGGTGGACAAAATCAGAATTCACTCGACACCAGGTTATAGTCAACAGATTTATTTGAAATAAAAAGCTTTCTGAATGTAGTCCTTTTGTCAGGTGAAGTCAGCGCTTCACCTGATGAAGAGGCTGTGCTCTGAAAGCTTGTGATTTCAAATAAACCTATTGGGCTGTAAACTGACGTTGTCTGACTTCTGACATTGGAATTGAGTTGGCCTACATCACCTTGTTGTCAAGGTAATTTGCTGTTTATGAACTGGCTTAGCCTTTGGCTTGGTTGATTCCCATTGTCAGTCACGGTGAGCTATGAAGTATAATTCACGGCCTTAGGGGATCATATCAGGGAGTTTCTGATGACTCTTGGAATTGTTCATTGAATTTCAAAAAGTCTCTTATGATTCTTTCCTGAGGTAAGTACAGTCTGCTGCTAATGCTAGCTGAAATCCACAAAGTTAGTCATGTGACTTCTGGGAGGCATTTTGTACGAATCTCTGTCAGTGTTAAACACGGTTTGGATTTATTTATTTATTCCTCCCACAGTCCAATAGATGTGCAGGTTAGGTGAATTGGCCATGCTAAATTGCCCATAGTGAGAGGGGAATGGGTCTGGGTGGGTAGCTCTTCGGAGGGTCGGTGTGGACTTGTTGGGCCGGAGGGCCTGTTTCCACACTGTAACTAATCTAAAATGGTCTATTAGATTTATCACTTGCAGGTTGAAATTTTCATGTGCTTTCCCTGGCAGGTTGCTGATTTCAATATTCAACAGACTTCATCTGATCTGGAAATCTACAGCCTATATTCAATCCTGCCAGAGGGCCCTTATACCATTCTCCCCACCCCTGATCATTTACATTGTTCTCTCCTCTTCCCATCAATGAAGTTCGAATGATATCCCCATGTTTAAATTCCTTGGCAGTTTAATATGTACTATTCCTGCAATGACTACAGCCACCCCAGATTATCATTATCTCTGACTCTGTCATTTGTACAAAGATCCTTCCCTCATTTAAATAGCACCAACTCTAACCTTCCTGAAAAAAAATTCGATATCCTTCAGAATAACCTTTTTAACTTGGTGATAATTTTGCTCAGTATTTCTCTGAAAACCAACTTGAGAAGTATTTTCATGTCAGATAAATGAATCTTTTGTGCTGTGACAGAGGATGAGGAGGAAAGAGTTAGTGAGGGGTCAAGAACAAAAGACAAAGGGAGTGCTAATATGACAATGGAGGAATAGAGATGATAAAGAGGTATAAGTATTCGGGATGGAAAGGAGAAAATAGGTCTGCTTTATTAAGTGGGAGGATGCTTGTTGGACTAGAGGCCTGTGACTAGTGGAGTGCCTCAGGGATTGGTGCTGGACCTCTGACTGTTTCTTATCAATATCAATGACTTGACTGAGAATATATAAGGCATCATTAGTAAGTTTGCTGATGGCAGTAAAATAGGCAGCATTGTGGACGGTGAGGAAGGTTATCAGAAATTGCAGCAGGACCTTGACCAGCTGGGGAAGTAGGCTGAGAAATGACAAATGCTGTTTAATATAGATAAATGTGCATTTTGGCAAGTCAAATCAAGATAGGAGTTTCATGTTTAATAGTGGAGCCTTAAGGAATGTAGTGGAACAGAAGGATCTTGGAGATCAGGTTCACAGTTATCTGAAAATTGAGTCACAGGTAGAGAGGGCAGTGAAGAAGGCTTTTGGCAAACCAGCCTTCATCAGTTAGGGCACTGAGTATAGAAGTTGGGAAGTTACGTTGCAGTTGTACAGGACGTTGGTGAGGCAGTACTTAGAGTATTGTGTTCAGTTTTGGTCACCTTTTTATAGGAAGGATGTTATTAAACTGTAAAAAGTACAGAAAAAATTTACAAAGATGTTGCTTGGACTCAATGTCTGAGTTATAGGGAGAGGTTAGACAATACATTCAAAGAGTCTTAGAGATGGACAGCACAGGAACAGACCCTTCAGTCTAATTCGTCCATGTCAACTGGATATCCCAACCCAATCTAGTCCCACCTGCCGGCACCTGGCCCATATCCCTCCAAACGCTTCCTATTCATAAACCGATCCAGATGCCTTTTAAATGTTCCAATTGTACCAGCCTCCACCACTTCCTGTGGCACCTCATTCCATACACGTACCACCCTCTGAGTGAAAAAATTGCCCCTTAGGTCTCTTTTATATCTTTCACCTCTCACCCTAAACCTATGCCCTGCACTTCTGGACTCCCCCAACCCAGGGAAGAGACTTTGTCTATTTATCCGATCCGTGCCCTTCATGATTTTGTAAACCTCTATAAGGTGACCCCTCAGTCTCCGACTCTCCAGGGAAAATAGACCCAGCCTGTTCAGCCTCTCTCTTTTGCTCAAATCCTCCAACCTTCGCAACATCCTTGTAAATTTTTTCAAATTTCACAACATTGTTCCGAAAGGATGGAGACCAGAATTACACGCAATATTCCAAAAGTGGCTTAATCAATGTCCTGTACAGCCGTAACATGACCTCCCAACTCCTGTACTCAATACTCTGACCAATAAAGGAGAGCATACCAAATGTCTTCTTCACTATCCTATTTACCTGCGACTCCACTTTCAAGGAGCTATGAACCTGCACTCCAAAGTCTCTTTGTTCAGCAAGACTCCCTCGTACCTTACCATTAAATGTATAAGTCCTGCCAAGATTTGCTTCCCAAAATGCAGCACTTTGCATTTTCTAAATTAAACTCCATCTGTCACTTCTCAGCCCATTGGCCCATCTGATCAAGATTCCGTTGTAATCTGAGGTAACATTCTTTGCTGTCCACTACACCTCCAATTTCGGTGTCAAGCAAGGACTTTGTTTTTTAGAGTGTAGGAAACTGAGTTGGGGACCTTATAGAGGTGCGCAGGATCTTGATAGGCATGGATAGGGTGAATGTACTCAGTGTTTTTATCAGAGTTAGAGAATTGAGGACTAGAGGGCAGCAGTTTCAGGTCAGAGGGATAGAATAAAACAGAACCTGAGGGGCATCCTGTCCCTCAGGATTCCCTCCAACATCTTGCCCACCACCGACGTTAGGCTCACTGCTCTATAGTTCCCTGGCTTGTCTTTAACACCCTCCTTATACAGTGGCACCACATTAGCCAACCTCCAGTCTTCCAGCACCTCATCTGTGACTATCGATGATGCAAATATCTCAGCAAGGGGCCCAGCAATCACTTCTCTAGCTTCCCACAGAGTTCTCGGGTACACATGACCAGGTCCTGGGGATTTATTCACTTTCTGTGTTTCAAGACATCCAGCACTTCCTCCTCTATAAGATGGACATTTTTCAAGATTTCACCAACTATGTCTTCCATGTCCTTTTCCACAGTAAACACCGATGCAAAATACTCATTTAGTATCTCCCCAATCTCCTGTGGCTTCACATAAAGGCTGCCTTGCTGATCTTTGAGGGGCCCTATTCTCTCTCTACTTACCCTTTTGTCCTTAATGTATTTGTAAAAAACCCTCTGGATTCTCCTGAATTCTAGTTGCCAAAGTAATCTCTTGTCCCCTTTTTGCCCTCCGGATTTCCCTCTTAAGTATACTCCTGCTGCCTTCATACTCTTCCAAGGATTCATTCGATCTATCTTGTCTATACCTGAGATATGTTTCCTTCTTTTTCTGAACCAAACCCTCACGTTCTTTAGTCATCCAGCATTCCCTACATCTCCCAACCTTTCCTTTCACCCTAACAGGAATATACTGTCTCTGGATTCTCGTTATCTCATTTCTAAGGGCTTCCCATTTCCCAGCCAACCCTTTACCTGCATATATCTGCCCTAGTCAACTTCTGAAAGTTTTTTTTAGATTAGATCCCCTACAGTGTGGAAACAGGCCCTTTGGCCCAACAAGTCGACACTGACCCTCCAAAGAGTAATCCACCCCTGACCCATTCCCCTATTAATGCACCTATCACTATGGGCAATTTAGCTTGGCCAATTCACCTGACCTGCACATCTTTGGACTGTGGGAGGAAACCAGAGTACCTGAAGGAAACCCACGCAGACACAGGGAGAATGTGCAAACTCCACACAGACAGTCGCCCGAGGCTGGATTCAAACCTGGGTCCCTGGCGCTGAGAGACAGCAGTGCTAACCACTGAGCCTAATACCATCAAAATTAGACTTCTCCCAATTTAGAACTTCAACTTTTAGATCTGGTCTATCCTTTTCCATCACTGCTGGATATCTTAGAAAATATAAGAATATAGAAGACATAGTTAATAAGTTTGTTGATGATAACAAAATTTGTTGTTTAGTGGACAGTGAAGAACATTATCTAAAATTACAAAAGGATCTTGATCAAGTGGGTCAATGGACTGAGGAGTGGGAGATGGAGTTTAATTTGGATAAATGCGAGATATTACATTTTGGTAAAACAAACAAGGACAAGACACATACAATTAAAAGTAGCGCCATGGGTAGTGTTGTAGAAAAGGGAGACCTCGGGTTTCAGGTACACGATTCTTTGAAGGTTGCATCACATGTGGACAGGGTGGTTAAGGAAGTGTTTAGCATGCTTACCTTCATTGTTCAGATCTTTGAGTATAAAAGTTGGAACATCATATCAATGTTGTACATGACCCTAGTGAGGCCTCTTCTAGAGTACTGTGTCCAGTTCTGCTCTCCCTGTGAAAGGAAGGATGTTATGAAGCTGGAGAGGGTTCAACAATGTGTTACCGGGATGTTGCTGTGAATGCATGTTTTGAGTGACAAGGAGAAGTTGGATAGGCTGCGACTTTTTTCACTGGAGTGTAAGGGGTTGAGGGGTGACCTTATAAAGATTTATAAATCTTGAGGGGTATAGATAAGGTGAACAGCAGGTGTTGTTTTCTGAGGTGGTGGGTTTCAAGACAAGGGGGCTTATTTTGAAAATGAGTGGAGAAAAATTTAAAAAGGACACAAGGGGCAACGTAGTTTTACACGGAGAAGGTGATTTATGTGTGGAATGAACTTCCAGAGGCAGTGGTGGACATGGACACAGTTACAACATTGAAAAGACATTTTGATAAGTACATGTGTCAGAAATGTTTGGAGGGACATGGACCAAGTGCAGGCAGATGGGAGCAGTTTATTATTAAGATAATGGGTGGCATGGACTGATTGGATATGCCGAATAACTCTAAAACTCTATAGAACTCAATTTCAATACAACCTGGAGGAACAGCACCTCAATTTCTGCTTAGGTACCTTACAGCTAATCCAACTCACTGAGTTTAAACACTTCAGAGAATGACCTCTGACATCCACCTTGATCACAGCCATCAACCCCATCCTAACTGTGCCTCGTTTGTGCCTTGTTGACTTTGCACTTACTGTTAGAACATAGAACATAGAACATAGAACAATACAGCACAGAACAGGCCCTTCGGCCCACGATGTTGTGCCGAACTTCTAACCTAGATTAAGCACCCATCCATGTACCTATCCAAATGCCGCTTAAAGGTCGCTAATGATTCTGACTCTACCACTTCCACGGGCAGCGCATTCCATGCCCCCACCACTCTCTGGGTAAAGAACCCACCCCTGACATCTCCCCTATACCTTCCACCCTTCACCTTAAATTTATGTCCCCTTGTAACACTCTGTTGTACCCGGGGAAAAAGTTTCTGACTGTCTACTCTATCTATTCCTCTGATCATCTGATAAACCTCTATCAAGTCACCCCTCATCCTTCGCCGTTCCAACGAGAAAAGGCCGAGAACTCTCAACCTATCCTCGTACGACCTACTCTCCATTCCAGGCAACATCCTGGTAAATCTTCTCTGCACCCTCTCCAAAGCTTCCACATCTTTCCTAAAGTGAGGCGACCAGAACTGCACACAGTACTCCAACTGTGGCCTAACCAAAGTCCTGTACAGCTGCAACATCACTTCACGACTCTTGAATTCAATCCCTCTGCTAATGAACGATAATACTCCATAGGCCTTCTTACAAACTCTATCCACCTGAGTGGCAACCTTCAAAGATCTATGTACATAGACCCCAAGATTCCTCTGTTCCTCTACCTGACTAAGAACCCTACCATTAACCCTGTATTCCGCATTCTTATTTGTCCTTCCAAAATGGACAACCTCACACTTGGCAGGGTTGAACTCCATCTGCCACTCCTCAGCCCAGCTCTGCATCATATCTAAGTCCCTCTGCAGCCGACAACAGCCCTCCTCACTGTCCACAACTCCACCTATCTTTGTATCATCTGCAAATTTACTGACCCACCCTTCGACTCCCTCATCTAAGTCATTAATAAAAATTACAAACAGCAGAGGACCCAGAACTGATCCCTGCGGAACTCCACTTGTAACTGGGCTCCAGGCTGAATATTTACCATCTACCACCACTCTCTGCCTTCGACCGGTTAGCCAGTTTTCTATCCAATTGGCCAAATTTCCCTCTATCCCATGCCTTGTGACTTTCCGCATAAGCCTACCATGGGGAACCTTATCAAATGCCTTACTAAAATCCATGTACACTACATCCACTGCTCTACCCTCATCCACATGCTTGGTCACCTCCTCAAAGAATTCAATAAGACTTGTAAGGCAAGACCTACCCTTCACAAATCCGTGCTGGCTGTCCCTAATCAAGCAGTGTCTTTCCAGATACTCGTAAATCCTATCCCTCAGTACCCTTTCCATTACTTTGCCTACCACAGAAGTAAGACTAACTGGCCTGTAATTCCCGGGGTTATCCCTATTCCCTTTTTTGAACAGGGGCACAACATTCGCTACTCTCCAGTCCCCTGGTACCACCCCCGTTGCCAGTGAAGACGAGAAGATCATTGCCAACGGTACTGCAATTTCCTCTCTTGCTTCCCACATAATCCTAGGATATATCCCGTCAGGCCCGGGGGACTTGTCTATCCTCAAGTTGTTCAAAATGTCCAACACATCTTCCTTCCTAACAGGTATCTCTTCTAGCTTATCAGTCCGTTTCACACTCTCCTCTTCAACAATACGGTCCCTCTCGTTCGTAAATACTGAAGAGAAGTACTTGTTCAAGACCTCTCCTATCTCTTCCGACTCAATACACAGTCTCCCACTACTGTCCTTGATCGGACCTACCCTCGTTCTCGTCATTCTCAGGTTTCTCACATACGCATAGAATGCCTTGGGGTTATCCTTGATCCTATCCGCCAAGGATTTTTCATGCCCTCTCTTAGCTCTCCTAATCCCTTTCTTCAGGTCCCTTCTGGCTATCCTGTATCCCTCCACTGCTCTGTCTGAACCCTGTTTCCTCAACCTTATGTAAGCCTCCTTCTTCCTCTTTACTAGACATTCAACCTCCCTCGTCAACCAAGGCTCCCTCACACGACCATTTCTTTCTTGCCTGATCGGTACATACATATCAAGGACACGTCGTATCTGCTCCTTGAAAAAGTTCCACATTTCCACCACATCCTTCCCTGACAGCCTATGCTCCCAACGTATGCTCCTCAAATCCTGTCTTACAGCATCGTAATTTCCCTTCCCCCAATTGTAAAATCTTCCTTGTTGTGCGCACCTATCTCTCTCCATAACCAAGGTGAAAGTCACAGAATTGTGGTCACCATCACCAAAATGTTCACCCACTAACAAGCCCACCACTTGTCCCGGTTCATTACCGAGTACCAAATCCAATATGGCCTCCCCTCTGGTTGGACACTCTACATACTGCGTTAGAAAAGCTTCCTGGACACACTGCACAAACACCGCCCCATCCAATCTACTTGATCTAAAGAGCTTCCAATCAATATTTGGGAAGTTGAAGTCGCCCATGACTATGACCCTGTGGCTTCTGCACCTTTCCAAAATCTGTTTCCCAATCTGTTTCTCCACATCTCTGCTGCTATTGGGGGGCCTATAATAAACACCCAACAAGGTGACTGCACCTTTCCTATTTCTGACTTCAGCCCATACTACCTCCAGAGGCAGATCCCCCTCAAACTTCCTTTCTGCAGCCGTTATACCATTTGTAATTAGCAATGCCACCCCCCCTCCTTTTTTTACCACCCTCCCTAATCTTACTGAAACATCTGTAACCAGGAACCTCCAATAGCCATTCCTGTCCCTCATCTATCCATGTTTCCGTGATGGCCACAACATCGTAGTCCCAGGTACCGATCCACGCCTTAAGTTCACCCACCTTATTTCTGATACTCCTTGCGTTGAAGTATACGCACTTGAGCCCATCTCTGTGTCCGCAAGTAGTCCCTGTCAGTGCTACCTTCTCCACAGCCTCCCTACAGTCTTGGGCATCCTGACACACAGCTAGCTTACTTGCGGGACTACAAGTCCGGATCCCATCCCCCTGCCAAATTAGTTTAAACCCCCCCGAAGAGTGCTAGCAAACCTACCCCCCAGGATATTGGTGCCCTTCTGGTTCAGGTGCAACCCGTCCTGTTTATATAGGTCCCACCTTCCCCAGAATGCAGTCCAATTGTCCAAATATTGGAAGCCCTCCCTCCTACACCATCCTTGCAGCCACGTGTTCACATGCACTCTCTCCCTATTCTTTGCCTCTCTGTCACGTGGCACCGGCAACAACCCAGAGATGACGACTCTGTCTGTCCTAGCTTTTAGCTTCCAGCCTAACTCCTTGAGCTCTTGAATGACCTCCCCACCCCTCTTCCTACCTATGTCGTTGGTGCCAATGTGTACCACGACTTCTGGCTGCACACCCTCCCCCTTAAGGATTCTGAAGACACGGTCCGAGACGTCTCGGACCCTAGCACCCGGGAGGCAACAAACCATCCGAGAGTCTCGCCCATGTCCACAGAACCGCCTGTCCGTCCCTCTAACTAGAGAGTCCCCTATAACTAGCGCTCTCCTCTTCTCCCCCTTTCCCTTCTGAGTCTCAAAGCCACAGACCCCTTCACTGCAGCTTACACCTGCAAGGCTGTCCCCCCCAACAGTTTCCAAAGCTGTATACTTATTTTTTAGGGGAACGACCACAGGGGAACCCTGCACTGCCTGCTTCTTCCCCTTCCCACCTCTAACTGTTACCCAGCTACCTCTGTTCTCCGGTGTAACTATGTCCCTGTAGCTTCTATCGATCACGGTATCAGCCTCTTGAATAATCCTCAGCTCATCCAGCTCCAGTTCCAGTTCCCTAACTCGTTTGATGAGGATCAGGATCTGACTGCATGTTCTAGAATTCCGCAGCATGGAGACAGGCCCTTTGGCCCAAACTGGTCCATACCGACCAAAATGTCCATCCACACTAACTCTATTTCCATGCCCTTGACCCATAGCCTTCTAATCCTTTCCTATTCATGTATTTGTCCAAATGCCTTTTAGATGGTATTAATGTAACCACCTCAACAAATCCATATACATACCACCCTCTTGGTAAAAATGTTGACGCTCAAGTTCTATTTTATTCTTTCCCTCTGACCTTAAACTGATGCCCTCTAGTCCTCAATTCCCCAACCCTGATGAAAACACTGAGTGCATTCACCCTATCCATGCCTCTCAAGATCCTACGCACCTCTATAAGGTCCCCCACTCAGTCTCCTACACTCTAAAGAAAAGAGTCCTACCTTGACACCAAAATTGGAGGTGTAGTAGACAGCGAGGAAGGTTACCTCAGATTACAACAGGATCTTGATCAGATGGGCCAATGGGCTGAGAAGTGCCAAATGGATTTTAATTTAGATAAATGCAAGGTGCTGCATTTTGGGAAGCAAATCTGAGCAGGACTTATACACTTGATGGTGTGGTCCTAGGGAGTGCTGCTGAACAGAGAGACTTTGGAGTGCAGGTTCACAGCTCCTTGAAAGTGGGGTCACAAGTCGATAGGATAGTGAAGAAGGCATTTAGTATGGTCTCCTTTATTGGTCAGAGTATTGAGTACAGGAGGTGGGAGGTCATGTTGTGGCTGTGCAGGACATTGATTTGGCGACTTTTGGAATATTAGGTGCAATTCTGTTCTCCTTTCGATTGGAAAGATGATGTAAAACATGAAAGGGTGAAGAAAAGATTTACAAGGATGTTGCGAGGGTCGGAGGATTTCAGTTGGAGAGGCTGAGGCTGTTTTTCCTGGAGTGTCGGAGGCTGAGGAGTGACCTTATAGAGATTTACAAAATCATGAAGGGCATGTATAGGATAAATAGACAAAGTCTCTTCCCTGGGGTGGGGAAGTCCAGAACTAGAGGGCATAGGTTTAGGGTGAGAGGCGAAAGATATAAAAGAGACCTAAGGGGTAACTTTTTCACTCAGAGGGTGGTATGTGTATGGAATAAGCTGTCAGATGAAGTGGTGGAGGCTAGTATGATTGCAACATTTAAAAGGCATCTGGATGGATATATAAATAGGAAGGGTTTGGAGGGATATGGGCCAGGTGCTGGTGGGTGGGACTAGATTCAGTTGGGATATCTGGTTGGCATGGACAGGTTTGACTGAAGGGTCTGTACCCGTGCTCTACGTCTCCATGTCTCTATGACACCTCCTTTTCTGTAATATGAATTTTTTCAAAACATCCTGAGTTCTGTAGGTCCCATCACTTTCTCCACAGTAAAAGAAATGACATGAAATATTCATCTAATATGTCTCCCATCAGCTGAGGTTGGACACAAAGGTAACCTCTTTGATCTTTAAGGGATCCCAACTCTCTCTACAGCTGCCCTCCTTTTCTAATGTACAGGAGGTTCTGCTATAATGCGGCTCTCTTAAACTCGAATTGGCTATAATACGATTGAAGAATTTGGACCATTATTTGTACAACAGGAACTTTCCTTACCTGTGTTGTCTATAATGTGATTCTGGCCCCATTAGTTTAAATGATGCTGCTCTTACCTGATTTTCTAATAACGTGGGATCACACAGGAACAGAACTATCACGTTATATCAGAACAGCCAGGGCTACCCCCTAACCCCTCTTTGCCTTTCTAATCTTCCTCTTAACAATACCCCGACACTCTTCATACTGTCCAGGAGATTCATTTAAACCCAGTTGTCTTTATCTAATTTATGATTTTTTAAAAATTCTTGACTAGAACCTTAATATCTTTATTCACTCAGTGTTCTCTAATCCTACCAGCCTGACCTTTGACTCGAACAGGAAAATAATGACCATTAACACCATGGTAGTCCCAGTCAATGTTGGAAAAGTAAAATCACCCACTATCACAACCTCATTATTCTTACACATACATGCGACCCCTCCACATATTTGTTCCTCAGTTCCCCCTGATGATTGAAGGGCTGTAATGATTAGAACCAGGTTGACCGCATTGACTATGAGGTCTTTGTTTGTGGTTGTTCATCTGGGCCAATCAGGAAAGCCCTTGCTGACTAATATAACCATGAGATGAGAATCTCCTCAGTTCAGGGGGCTGACTCCGAGCTGGGTAGCCACAGCCAGTGTACTGTACATGAGTAAATAAAGGGTGACTTGGTGACAGGATACCGGCCTCTGTGAAGTGATTTCTGGGCTGTATCGTACAATCCCAGCAAGGTGAGCATTCCTTTCTTATTTCTACTTTCAATTCATGTATTTCACGGGACAATTTTTAAGAAATGTCTGCTCTCGTTACAGCAGTACTGTTTTTCTTCATCAAAAACATCACTCCCCTCCCTATTTTGCCTCTTTTTTTATCCTCCCCACTTATCATCTGAAACCTGGGACAGTAAGCTGCCAGTCCTGCCCATCCCTCAGCCAGGTTTCTGTAATAGATATGACATTCCAATCCCTGTTTTAAAATATGCCCTGACATCATTGTCCTTACCTGTAACACCTCTTGTACTGAAATAAATGCAATTTAATTCTTCAGTGTTAAACCATTCTCTGACTTGCTCTTGTGTGTATTTTTCTAATTACGTTGTTCTTTTCAGATTCAGAACCATCATCTATCTTTCTATTTACTCTGGTAATGAGGATCCCTCCATTCCCCACCATCACCACCCCCAACCCACCCCGCCACCACCAATAGTTTACATTGTCCCTGAATAAAACGAGCAAATCTCCCCACTCAGATATTAGTCCCTTTCCAGTTCAGCTGAAACCATCCTTTTTGAACAAGTCTTTTCTGCCCCAGAAGAGATCCCAAAGATCCAAGAACCTCAATCCCTGAACATCACCCCACCTCTTCAGGTATTGATTCTTTATTCTTTCTTCCTTTATTCTTTTATTCCTTCCCTCATTTGAGTTTGACACCAGAGATTGCTACTTTTGAGTTTCTTTTTTTTAAATATTCTACCAAACCTCTTATATACACTCTCTGAGGCCTTAAGCTTTTCTATAAGTATGTCGCTCCTACCAATGTGTACAATATCTTCTGGCATTTCACCCTCCATTTGAAGAATATGCTCCAAATGTTTTGAGATATTTTGAAATGTTTAGTGGGGGGCACGGTGGCACAGTGGTTAGCACTGCTGTCTCACAGTGCCAGAGACCTGGGTTCAATTCCTGCCTCAGGCGACTTGACTGTGTGGAGTTTGCACGTTCTTCCCATGTCTGTCTGGGTTTCCTCTCACAGCCCAAAGATGTGCAGGTCAGGTGAATTGGCCATGCTAAATTGCCTGTAGCATTAGGTTAGGGGTATGGGTGGCTGGCGGGTCGGCGTGGACTTGTTGAGCCGAAGGGCCTGTTTCCACACTGTAAGTAATCTAATCTTATTCCCAACACCAGGAAAGCAACATACTGTCCTAGATTCATGCTCACTGCCGTGGAATCTTCTGTCTGTGCCCCTGATAGGAGAGTTCCCGATAACAATTACTCTTTCAAATTTAGTCAAACCCAGCCTCACATTAGATCCACTCTTCATGCCCAAGTTCTGCCTGTCTCTCCTGTTTTCTTCTGGGAGACTATCCCTTTCAACAGGACCCACAACGGAATATCTGCTTGAGAGAAGAAAAGCTCCAGGAGACTTTTGAACTCGCTTCTTACCTTTTCCTGAGAGTCACCTATCTACCTGACTGATCCTGGTGTGCAACAAATGTCCCAATTCTACCAGATATCTGACTCTGTCTCGTGTATGCCCTCAATGACATCAAGCCGAAAATGAAGTCACTTTCAGTAGCACCTTATATATAAAATAAACTTACTTTCCTGACCTATTAAGCATGCAAACAATGAAATAAATCAAACATATAAATCTTCTGATTTTATTCAGCTTAGCTGATCAAATGAATTAAAAATGACTCCTCCTCAAGTCGTCCAGTGGACAGCTTTCAATCCTCTGATTAAAAACAAAACTCACTCCAGAGCCATCCACGTGTAGACCACTGCACAAACTCTGTAAACAGAACTCTGTTCAAAATAACAACTCTCTTCAGTGAGTTAAAAGAAATCTCTTTTGAACTGTTAAATTAAAGCTCTACTTCCACATGTATAATTTTTTAGTGAATTATTGAGAAAAAAAGCTTAAACATCCATGTGTAGTCCTCTCCGAAATCTCCAAAAGTACAACTCTGTTTGAAAAATAATGCATTTTTCTTGTTTTCTGTTTGCATTTTTGACAATGAAAGAACCAAAATGAATCAAAGTAAGAATCTTCCTTCCAACTACCAACAGGGTTAATTCATCCCACCGACTAACCAAGCTTTATCCTCTACTTGTGTTCACCCATCACTACCTCACCACTCCGCCCCCTCTCCCCACCCAAATCATCCCCCATGCCCCTTTATCTGCCACTCCCCCTACCCCCACATCCAGTCGTGAAGAAGTGTTCCACCCAAAACATTGCCTTCTCCACCTCCTGAGGCTGCCTGGCTTGCTGTGTTCTTCCAGCTTCCTGCTTGTCTACCTTGGATTCCAACATCTGCAGTTTCTTTGTCTCTACACACAGAGACACACAGAGACACACAGAATGGAGGGGGTGAGACGAGCATTGGGTCTGCTCATTTCCTTCTGCTCATATCTCGGGGCAACATCACATGAGTTTGGACAAAACTGCTCTGTTTCCCCAAAGACGTTGTTTGAAGAATGAAACAACTGTGCAACTTGAGAGATTCACAGGAGCTGGTTCTCAGCAAAAGAATATCTGTCACTTCTGCAGTGGCACAGCTCGACCAGCAGAGGGTAGCATTGTATCACTTTAACAGAAGATGGACAGAGGGGAGAGCGATAGAGAGAGACTCAAAGTTTTTGATCATCACTTTTTCTTTCATTCCATTCAAACTTCCTCCAGGACAAAGTGTGTCCCAATACAGGCAGAGGTGGACACACACCCACACACACACACCCACACACACAAACACAGAGACACACTTAGAAATACACATCAACGTGGCCATTAGCATTGTATCACTTTAAACACAAGAGGAATAGACAATAGGTGCAGGAATAGGCCATTCTGCCCTTCAAGCCTGCACCACCATTCAATATGATCATGGCTGATCATCCTTAATCAGTATCCTGTTCCTGCCTTATCTCCATAACCCTTGATTCCACAATCTTTGAGAGCTCTATCCAACTCTTTCTTAAATGAATCCAGAGACTGGGCCTCCACTGCCCTCTGGGGCAGAGCAATCCACACAGCCACCACTCTCTGGGTGAAGATGTTTCTCCTCATCTCTGTCCGAAATGGTCTACCCCGTATTTTTAAACTGTGTCCTCTGGTTCGGCACTCACCCATCAGCGGAAACATGTTTCCTGCCTCCAGAGTGTCCAACCCTTTAATAATCTTATATGTCTCAATCTGATCCCCTCTCAGTCTTCTAAACTCAAGGGTAGACAAGCCCAGTCGCTCTAGTCTTTCACCATAAGGTAGTCCCGCCATTTCAGGAATTGACCTCGTGAACCTACGCTGCACTGCCTCAATTGCTGGAATGTCTTTCCTCAAATTTGGAGACCAGAACTGCACACAATACTCCAGATGTGGTCTCATCAGGGCCCTGTACAGCTGCAGAAGAACCTCTTTGCTTCTATACTCAATCCCTCTTGTTATAAAGGCCAGCATGCTATTAACCTTCTTCACTACCTGCTGTACCTGCATGCTTACCTTCATTGACTGGTGTACAAGAACACCCAGATCTCTTTGTACTGCCCCTTTACCTAAATTGATTCCATTGAGGTAGTAATCTGCCTTCCTGTTCTTGCCACCAAAGTGGATAACCAGACATTTATCCACATTAAACTGCAATTGCCATGCATCTGACCACTCACCTAACCTGTCCAGGTCACCCTGTAATCTCCTAACATCCTCCTCACGTTTCAGCCTGCCACCCAGCTTAGTATCATCAGCAAATTTGCTAATGTTATTATTAATACCATCGTCTATATCATTAATATATATTGTAAAAAGCTGCGGTCCCAGCACTGATCCATGCGGTACCTCACTTGTCACTGCCTGCCATTCCGAAATGGAGCCATTTATCACTACTCTTTGCTTCCTGTCAGCCAACCAACTTTCAATCCAAGTTAGTACTTTGTCCCCAATACCATGTGCCCTAATTTTGCTCACTAACTTCCAATGTGGGACTTTATCAAAAGCTTTCTGAAAGTCCAGTTACACTTTTTCTACTGGATTTCCCTCATCCATCTTCAGAGTCACATCCTCAAAAAATTTCAGAAGATTCGTCAACCATGATTTCCCCATCATAAATCCATGCTGACTCTGACCTATTCTGTTACTACTATCCAGATGTGTCGTAATTTCATCCTTTATAATAGACTCCAGCATCTTTCCCATCACTGAGGTCAGACTAACTGGTCTATAATTTCCTGCTTTCTCTCTCCCACCTTTCTTAAAAAGTGGTACAACATTAGCCACCCTCCAATCCGCAGGAACTGATCCCGAATCTAACGAACTCTGGAAAATAATCACCAACGCATCCATGATTTCTTGAGCCACCTCCTTCTGTACCCTGGGATGTAGACCATCAGGCCCCAGGGACTTATCAACCTTCAGACCTAACAGTCTCTCCAACACCAAATCCTGGCAAATATAAATTCCCTTAAGTTCAGGTCCTTCGGCCACTGTTACCTCAGGGAGATTGCTTGTGTCTTCCCCAGTGAACACAGATCTGAAGTACCAATTCAATTCTTCTGCCATTTCTTTGTTCCCATAATATATTCCCCTGTTTCTGTCTTCAAGGGCCCAGTTTAAGTCTTAACCATTTTTTTGCCTTCCACATACCTAACAAAGCTTTTACTATCGTCCTTTATATTTTTTGACAGTTTACCTTCATACCTCATTTTTTCTCTGCGTATTTCCTTCTTAGTAACCTTCTGTTCTTTAAAAGCTTCCCAGTCCTCCGTTTTCCCACTTATCTTTGCTACTTTATACTTTTTCTCTTTTAACTTTATATGTTTCTTAACTTCCCTCATCAGCCACAGCCATCCCTGCCTCCTCCTCGGATCTTTCTTCCTTTTTGGAATGAACTGATCCTGCAACATCTACATTATACACAGAAATATCTGCCATTGCTCCTCCACTGTCATCCCTGCTAAGGTATTGCACCATTGAACTTTGGCCAGCTCCTTCCTTATAGCTCCATAGTTCCCTTTATTCAACAGAAATATTGTCACTTCCGTTTGTACCCTCTCCCTCTCAAATTGCAAGGGTGAAGGTTTGGTAAGGGCAAGGTTAGAGTTAAGTCTCGGGTTAGGGTTATTGTTTCGGTTCAGGAATAGGGTTAAGGTGAGGGTTTGTTTTAGCGTTACTGATAGGGCTTGGGTTCGGGATAGGTTTCGGGTAAGGGCTAATGCTAGGGTAAGGTTTAGGGCTAGGGTAAGGGTGAGGTCTTGGGTGAGGGTTAGGATGAGGGTTAGTGAAAGGCTTAGGGTTCAGACTCGGGTTTGAGTTAGGGTTAGAGCTAGGCTTCGAGTTAGGGAAAGGGATGGGGTTACAGTTAGAATTGGAGTTAGACTTTGGCTTAGGGCTAGGGTTCGAGTTAGGGCTAGAGTTAGCGGTAGGGTTCGGGCGAGGGCTAGGGTTAGTGTTGGGGCAGTGTTAGTTTAGGCTTGGGTTTAGGACTGGGGTTAGAAATAGGGTTTGGGTTAGGGCTTGGGTTAGGGTTTATATTAGGAATAGGTTTAGGGTTAGTATTAGGGATAGTTTTAGGATTAAGGCTAGGGTTGGGTTTAGGGATAGGGACGGGGTAAGAGTTGGAATTAGGCTTAGGGTTCATGTTAGGCTTAGGGTTAATGTCCAAATTAGGGCTAGGTTTAGAGCTAGGGCAAGTGTTAGGGTTAGGGTTATGGCTAGAGTTGGATCTGGGACATGGGTTAGAGTTATGGTTAGTTTTAGAGCTAGGGTTAGGTTTAGGGATCTGGTTATGGTTAGAATTAGGGCTAGGGTTAGAGTTAGGGTTAGGGCTATGGATAGGGATCAGGTTAGAATTAGGGTTAAGTCTAGGTTTAGAGTTAGTTCTAGGGTTAGGTTTAGGGCAGGAATGGGGTTAGTGTTAGAATTTGGATTAGGGTTAGGGCTAGGGTGAGATTTCGTATTAGGGCTAGGGTTAGGATTAATCTGAGCTTTAGGGTTAGAGTTAGGGGTAGGGTTAGGTTTATTGTTAGGGATAGTGTTCAGGCTAGGGTTAGGGTTAGGTTTCGGGCTAGGGTTCGGGCTTGCAATGGAGGTGACCGAGGGTGAGAGTTAGGGCGAGGGTTAGTGATATGGTTAGGGTTAGGGAAAGATTTAGTGTTCGGGCTAGGGTTAGAGTTAGGGCTAGAGTTAGTGCAATAGATAGGGTTAGGTTTAGGGTTAGGATTATGGTTAGGTTTAGTGTGAGGGTGCCAGTTAGGGACAGGTCTCAGGTTATGGTTAGGGTTAGGGTTAGGGTGCAGTTTAGTGATAGGATTACTGATAGGTATAGGGGTAGGGCAAGGATTAAGTTTAGGTTTCGTGTTCAGGCGAGGGTTAGGGATCAGGGTTAGGGTTAGAGTTAGGGCTAGGATTAGATAGAGTGTTAGGGCGCAGGTTAGGGTTAGGGTTAGAGCTGGGACTGGGGTTAGATTTAATTTTAGGTTTAGGGCTAGGGTTAGGTTTAGGAATATGGTTTGAGTTCGGGTTATGATTCGGGCTTGGGTTAGAGTTAGGGCTAACTATAGGGTTAGGTCTTGGTTTATGGCTAGGGTTAGGGTTAGGGTTATGGTTAGGGTTAGGGTTAAGGGATGGGCTTGGGATGGAGTTAGGCCTTAGGTTAGAGTTAGGGCTCGGGTTACAGATAGGGTTAAGGTTAGAGTAAGGGCTGGAGCTGGAGTTATGGTTAGAGTTCGGGCGAGGGTTAGACTTAGGTATAGGGATAGGATTAGGGTTAAGTTTAAGGATAGGGTTAGGGTTAGGGCTCGGGCTATGTTTAGGGGGGCAGGGTAGGGTTAGGTTTAGAGCTAGGGTTCGAGTTAGGGCTAGGCTTAGAGTTAGGTTTGGTGTAGAATTAAGGTTAGGGTTAGGGCTAGGTTTGGAGTTAGGGCTTGGGTTAGGTTTAGGGTTTGGGATAATGTTAGTGCTAAGGTTCGGGTCAGGGTTAAGCTTAGGGTGTGGGCTAGGGTTCGAGTTAGGCCACGGATTAGAGTTAGGGATAGGGTTAGGGATAGTGCTAGGGTTAGTGTTATGTTTTATGTTTGGGCTTGGATGAGTCTTAGGGTTAGGCTTAGGGCTAGGATTAGGATTAGTGCGAGGGTTAGTGATAGGGTTAGGGGTAGGTTACGGCGAGGGTTAATGTTAGGGTTAAAGATAGTGTACGTTTAAGCTTTAAGGTTACGGATAGATTTAGGGTTAGGATCTAGACTAGGATAAGGGTTAGGCATAGGGTGAGGGTTCGGTAATGGGTGGGGGTTAGGATGAGGGTTAGTGTCAGGCTGAGGATTAGGGCTAGGGTTAGGGTTAGGGTTAGGGTTAGGGTTAGGGTTAGGGTTAGGGTCAGTGTGAGCGTTAGGGTTAGAGTTAGGGCCAGGGTTAGTGTTAGGGTTAGGGATAGGGTTAGGGTAAGGGTTAGTGCCAGTGTTAGCATTAGGATTAGGGTTAGGGCTAGGGTTAGGGTTAGGGTCAGGGTTAGGGTTAGGGTTCGGATTAGGGTTAAGGCGAACGTTAGGGTGAGGGACAGTGTTAGGTCTAGGGTGAGTGTTAGGTCTCGTTGGAGATTTAGGGTGATGGTTCGGGTGATGGTTAGAGTTAGCGGTAGGGTTAGGGTTATGCCTAGGCTTAGTGATCGGTTTAGGATTAGGTTTAGATTTAAGGTTAGGGTTCATGCTAGGTTCGAGTTAGGGCTCGGGTTAGGAAATGGGCTAGGGTTAGGGTTGGGGTAAGGGTTAGGGCTGGGTTAAGGTTATGGTTAGGACTAGGGTTAGGGTTAGGGTTAGGACTAGGGTTAGGGTTAGGGTTAGGGTTACGTCTAGGGTTAGAGTTCAGGCGAGGTTTCGGGTTAAGGCAAGGTTTACGTCTGGTTTTAGGGTTAGGTTTAGGGATAGGTTTAGTGATTGTATTCGTGTTAGGGTTAGTGCATGTGTTAGTGTTTGGTTTAGGGCTGGGGTTAGATTTAGGGTTGGGATTAAGGAAAGGGTAAGGGTTAGGGCTAGGGTAAGGGTTAGGTCTCGGGTAAGGGTTAGGGTGAGGGCTAATGTCAGTCTCAGGGTTCGGGTTCGGGTTCAGGTTAGGGTTCGGTTTAGGTCTAGGATGAGGTTTAGAGTTGGGATAGGTTTAGGGTTAGGGTGATGGCGAGGGTTGGGGATCAGTTTAGGGTTAGGTTTCGGGTTCAGGCTAGGCTTAGAGTTAGGGCTAGGGTTATAGTTATGACTAGTGTTTGATATAGCGTTAGGGCTAAGGTTAGGATTAGGGCTAGGGTCAGAGCTCAGGTTAGAGTTAGAATTAGGGTTAGTACTAGGGTTAGATTTATGGCTCAGATTAGATTTAGGGCGAGGTTTAGAATGAGGGGTTCTGCTATGGCTAGGGTTAGGGTTACGGTTATGGCTAGGGTTAGAGTTAGGAGTTGGGTTAGAGTTATGGTTTGTGTTAGGGCTAAGGTTACGTTTAGGGACAAGGTTAGGGTTAGAATTAGGGCTAGGGTCAGGGATAGGATTGGAGTTAGGGCTAGGGTAAGGGAGAGGCATGGGTTTTGGGTTAGCACTAGGGTTAGGTTTAGGGTTAGGGTTAGGGCTAGCGTGCTAATTCAGGCCTAGGGCCAAGGTTGGGGTAGGTTTAGGGTTAGTGCTGGGATTTGGTATCGGGTTAGGGTTTGGTTCTGGATTAGGGGGAGGGTTAGAGTTAAGGGTAGGGTTATCTTTCATGTTCCTTGTTATCTTCCCCACAAATCACATGTTGCCAGTTATTTCCAGCTGCTGGATGGGGAGCAGGTATCTGGCACTCAGTGGCGTGCGTCAGACAGCCTCAATGCTGGGCCCCAGGCTTCTAACATGAACCCTAACCAAAACCCTAACCTTAACCCTAACCCTTCTTACCATAACCATAACTCTAACGCTAACCCAGGCTTCTGACACTAACCCTAAGCCTAACCTTAACCCAAAAAATGACCCTAACCCAAAAACGGACCATAACACAAACCCTAACCATAACTCTAACCCTAACACTGACCCGAACCCTAACCCTAACCTAAAAACTGACCTGAACCGTAACCCTAACTTCAACGCTGTGCACCAGGCATCTAACCATCACTCTAACCCTAATCCGAATGCTAAACCAAAAACTAACCTTGACACAAACTCTAAACCTAACCCTAACCCTAATCCAAACACTAAGCTAACCCTTCTATCCCTAACCCTAAGCATAAACCTATCCCTAACTCTAACCCGAACATTAACACTAACACTAACACTAACCCTAAACCTAATCTACCCCAACCCTGAATCTAACCCTTACACTAACTCTAATGCTAGCACTAACCCTCACCCTAACCCTCTCCCTAACGTTATCACACACCATTGCCCAATGACTGTGAGCTGGCAGATGTGAGACACACAGTATGAAGTAAACAGAGATGTGCCAGAGATTTCAGGGGCACAGAGAACTGGCACAAGCAGTGGAGGAGTCCATCTGGGCACCAACTGTAAGGCAGGGATTTCAGTTCAATATGGGCGGAGGAACAGCTGCTCCTCTTAGTTGAGGGACATGGGTTCAAGGGGAGGGGCAGGAGGGATGTGAGGGAAAGCCTTATTACCCAGAGGAGGGGGGGGGGGGAGGTGACAGACTGGAATGTGCTGCCTGGGGGAGTGGGTCAAGGCACATTGCCTGCCATCCTTTCAGCAGGACCAGGATGGACACTTGGCACATCATAGCATTCAAGGCCATGGGCCAAGTGTTGATAAATGGGATTGGATTGAAGAATCATAGAATCCCTACAGTGTGGAAGCAGGCCATTTGGTCCATCACTACCAGACTGACCCTCTGAAGAGCATCCTACCCAGACTCCCCCCTACCCTGTAATCCTGCATTTCCCATGGCTACACCACCGAACCTGTACACCACTGGATATTATGGGCAAGTTAGTGAAGCTAATTTCTTCAATTCACCCCAACCTGTACATCTTTGGACTGTGTGAGGAAACAGCAGCACCTGGAGGGAGCCCACGCAGACACAGGGAGAATGTGCAAACTCCACACAGACAGCCGCCCGAGGCTGGACTCGAACCCGGGTCCCTGACACTGTGAGGCAGCAGTGCTAACCACTGAGCCACCGTACCCCTGTGAAGGTCAGGTGTTTCTCACATGTTGGTGTAGACTTGATGGACTGAAGGGCCTCTTCGGCACTATGGTTCTCTCAGAATTCAGTACATCCTGCTGAAAAGTTCAGTGTCTCATTCACTCCCTTGGCCCTGCACTCGAGTGTTCAACTGGATGTTGTGTTGGGTTCTGGGCTGAAACTCTGAACCTTTTCACTTAGCGGTGAGAATCTGTCCTCACAACCAAGGCTGACACGAAGGTTCAATCTGAAACAATTTGAGGGAAAGTTCAGACTTTCAGATATAAGCAACAACTGCCTGAACGACAGTGGCAGAAGTTTCAATTTCTTCAGTTCTCTACAGAAAGGAATCATTCTCCAGGATATTCACAGGCATAATGTCTAACTGCATTGGAAACTGCAGAAGGAACAACTTTAACAGGTGATCCACAAACTGACTGCAGACCATCATCAAATGTAGAACTGAAATGTTAATAGAGACAAGATACAAAATGAAGATTAACATGTCGGTATAAGTGGGCAGGGAACAGATAATTTTTGTTGCGTTGACTTCACTTGTTTGTTCATTGAAGTGCAATTAATATCAATCATGATGGAACTGAATTATCTGAATGGAAATTTCCCTCCGGTATAAATACGAGGCTCCCTTGTGTTTGAAGTGGTACAATGCCTCCCTCTGCTGGCCTTCCTACACCATTGCACAGGGTTCAGTTCAGGTTCAACTTGCGAGTCGGGATTCAATGAGGGAGAGAGGAAGGGAGCAGCTCACAACACACACAGACTGGAGGAACAACACCTCATCTTCTGCCTGTGCAACCTCCAGCCTGGAGGACTCAACACTGAGTTCTCTAATTTCAAATAACCTCTCTTCACATCCCTCAGCTCCCTTTCCAGCCTATCCTCTTCTCTTCCATTCCTCTGACCAACCCTGCCTTCCAACAACCGACACGGTTCATTCATCCCAATGACCAACCAAGCTGTACCCTCTACTTGTGTTCACCCATCTCTACCTCACCACTCCGCCCCCTCTCCCCACCCAAATCATCTCCCATCCCCCTTTATCTGCCGCTCCCCCTACCCTCACCTCCAGTCGTGAAGAAGGGTTCCACCCAAAACATTGCCTTCTCCATCTCCTGAGGCTGCCTGGCTTGCTGTGTTCTTCCAGCTTCCTGCTTGTCTACCTTGGATTCCAACATCTGCAGTTTCTTTGTCTCTACACACAAACACACAGAGACTCACAGAGTGGAGGGGGTGAGACTAGCATTGGGTCTGCTCATTTCCTTCTGCTCATATCTCGGGGCAACATCACATGAGTTTGGACAGAACTGCTCTGTTTCTCCAAAGACATTGTTTGAAGAATGTAACAACTGTGCAACTTGGGAGATTCACAGGAACTGGTGCTTTCCAAGAGAATATCTGTCACTTCTGCAGTGGCACAGTTCGACCAGCAGAGGGTAGCATTGTATCACTTTAAACGTAAGATGGACAGACAGGAGAGGGAGAGAGACTCAAAGTTTTTGATCATTATTTTTTCTTTTGTTCATTCTAACTTCCTCCAGGACAAAGTGTGTCCCAATGCAGGCAGAGGTGGACACACACCCACACACACAAAAACACAGAAACACACATAGAAATACACATCAACGTGGCCATCAGCATTGTATCACATTAAACACACGAGGAATACACAGAGAGAGAGAGAGAGAGAGACAGAAGGAGAGAGAGAGGAGGAAAGAGAGAGAGAGGAGGTTTAACTCAATTTCAATGGATTCACCCCCAAAATGACACTACCAGTTCGCAAGGCGGCCATGTTTGTCAATCAAAAGTTGCCGCAGAAGCAGAGCGGAAGAGTCGGACATCGTATAGAGCCGTGGTAATAGGGGACTCCATCGTGAGAGGAACTGACCGGGGTTTTTGTGGCAGCAGACGGGATTTGAGGATGGTGTGTTGCTTTCCTGGTGCTAGAGTGTAAGACATCGCGGACAGAGTGCAGGACATCCTCAAGGACGAGGGTGAAGAGCCCGAGGTGGTGGTACACGTCGGCACAAATGATGTCGGGAAGAAGAGGAGGAACATACTACAGCGAGACTTCGCAGAACTAGGAAGAAGGCTAAAAAGCAGGACGTCCAAGGTGGTTATCTCCAGTTTGCTTCCAGTTCCTCGGGCTAGTGTGGCCAGAAACCGGGAGATAATGGACTTGAACGTGTGGTTGGGGAACTGGTGCAGGAAGCAAGGTTTCAAGTTCTTGGATCACTGGGGTATATTTTATGGTAACCATAAATTCTACAAGAGAGACGGCTTGCACCTTAATAGAACAGGGATCGGCATTCTGGCAGGCAGGTTTTCTGCTGCAACACCGCTACATTTAAACTAAGTAGCGGGGGGGAGGGGACAAGCTGGATGTTTAAAAAGGAAATTGAAGGGGTAGTTAGAACAAGAGAAGTCAAGAAAGACAACTGTATCAAGGAGGCAGAAAACTGGAAAAGGCATCATGCTGTAAAGTTGAGTGAAATAAGGGTTGAGGGGAAGGGTGAGAGCAGTAACAAATTAAAAATTCTATATATGAATGCACGAAGCATTAGACACAAGGTGGATGAGCTTGAGGCTCTTTTGGAAATTGGCAGATACGATATTGTGGGGATAACTGAGACGTGGCTTCATGGGGACAGGGCCTGGGAAATGAATATTCAAGGCTACACGTGTTATCGTAAGGATAGACTGACGGGCAGAGGGGGTGGGGTGGCCTTGTTGGTAAGGGAGGATATTCAGTCCCTTGCGCGGGCGGACCTAGAGTCAGGGGATGTAGAGTCAGTGTGGATAGAGCTTTGAAACACTAAGGGTAAAAAGACCCTCATGGGAGTCATCTACAGGCCCCCAAACAGTAGTCTGGATGTTGGAGGTAAGTTGAATCAGGAGCTGAAATTGGCTTGTCGCAAAGATGTTACTACAGTTGTTATGGGGGATTTTAACTTGCAGGTAGACTGGGAGAATCAGGATGGTATCGGGCCTCAAGAAAGAGACTTTGTGGAGTGCCTCAGAGATGGATTTTTAGAGCAGCTGGCGCTGGAGCCGACCAGGGATAAGGCGATTCTGGATCTGGTATTGTGTAACGAACCAGAATTGGTCAGTGACCTCGAAGTGAAGGAGCCATTGGGAAGTAGTGACCATAATACAATAAGCTTCAATCTGCAATTTGAGAGGGAGTGGGTACAATCTGAAGTGACAATATTTCAGTTGAATAAAGGGAAATATGGAGCTATGAGGGAGCAACTGGCCAAAGTTCAATGGTTCAATACCTTAACAGGGAAGACCGTGGAGGAACAATGGCGGATATTTCTGTGTATGATGCAGAAGATGCAGGTTCAGTTCATTCCTAAAAGGAAGAAAGATCCCAGGAGGAGACATGGGCGGCCGTGGCTGACGAGGGAAGTAAAGAAACATATAAGGTTAAAAGAGAAAAAGTATAACTTAGCGAAGATAAGCGGGAAAACGGAGGACTGGGAAGCTTTTAAAGAACAACAGAGGATTAGTAAGAAGGAAATACGCAGAGAAAAAATGAGGTACGAAGGTAAACTGGCCAAGAATATAAAGGAGGATAGTAAAAGCTTTTTTAGGTATGTCCAAGGCAAAAAAATGGTTAGGACAAAAATTGGGCCCTTGAAGACAGAAGCAGGGGAATATATTACTGGGAACAAAGAAATGGCAGAGGAATTAAATGGGTACTTCAGATCTGTGTTCACTGGGGAAGACACAAGCAATCTCCCTGAGGTAACAGTGGCTGAAGGACCTGAACTTAAGGGAATTTCTATTTGCCAGGATTTGGTGTTGGAGAGACTGTTAGGTCTGAAGGTTGATAAGTCTCCGGGACCTGATGGCCTGCATCCCAGGGTACTGAAGGAGGTGGCTCGGGAAATCGTGGATGCGCTGGTGATTATTTTCCAGAGTTCAATAGAATCGGGGTCGGTTCCTGAGGATTGGAGGGCGGCTAATGTTGTGCCACTTTTTAAGAAGGGTGGGCGGGAGAAAGCAGGAAATTATAGACCAGTTAGTCTGACCTCAGTGGTGGGAAAGATGCTGGAGTCTATTATAAAGGATGAAATTACGGCACATCTGGATAATAGTAACAGGATAGGACAGAGTCAGCATGGATTTATGAAGGGGAAATCATGCTTGACTAATCTTCTTGAATTTTTTGAGGATGTAACTCGGAAGATGGACGAGGGAGATCCAGTGGATGTAGTGTACCTGGACTTTCAGAAAGCTTTTGATAAAGTCCCACACAAGAGGTTAGTGAGTAAAATTAGGGCGCACGGGATTGGGGGCAAAGTACTAGATTGGATAGAGAATTGGTTGGCTAATAGGAAACAAAGGGTAGTGATTAACGGCTCCATTTCGGAATGGCAGGCAGTGACCAGTGGGGTACCGCAGGGATCCGTGCTGGGACCGCAGCTTTTTACAATATATGTAAATGATATAGAAGATGGTATCAGCAATAACATTAGCAAATTTGCTGATGACACAAAGCTAGGTGGCAGGGTGAAATGTGATGAGGATGTTAGGGGATTACAGGGTGACCTGGACAAGTTAGGTGAGTGGGCAGATGCATGGCAGATGCAGTTTAATGTGGATAAATGTCTGGTTATCCACTTTGGTGGCAAGAACAGGAAGGCAGATTACTACCTCAATGGTATCAAATTAGGTAAAGGGGCTGTTCAGAGAGATCTGTGTGTTCTTGTCCACCAGTCAATGAAGGCAAGCATGCAGGTACAGCAGGTCGTGAAGAAGGCTAATAGCATGCTGGCCTTCATAACAAGAGGGATTGAGTATAGAAGCAAAGAGGTGCTTCTGCAGCTGTACAGGGCCCTGGTGAGACCACACCTGGAGTACTGTGTACAGTTCTGGTCTCCAAATTTGAGGAAAGACATTCTGGCTATTGAGGGAGTGCAGCGTAGGTTCACGAGGTCAATTCCTGGAATGGCGGGATTACCTTACACTGAAAGACTGAAGCGACTGGGCTTGTATACTCTTGAGTTTAGAAGACTGAGAGGGGATCTGATGGAAACGTATAGGATTATGAAAGGACTGGACACTCTGGCAGGAGGGAACATATTTCCGTTGATGGGGGAATGCCGAACCAGAGGACACAACTTAAAAATACGGGGTAGACCATTTAGGACAGAGATGAGGAGAAACTACTTCACCCAGAGAGTGGTGGCTGTGTGGAATGCTCTGCCCCAGAGGGCAGTGGAGGCCCAGTCTCTGGATTCATTTAAGAAAGAATTGGATAGAGCTCTTAAAGATAGTGGAGTCAAGGGGTATGGAGATAAGGCTGGAACAGGATACTGATTAGGAATGATCAGCCATGATCATATTGAATGGCGGTGCAGGCTCGAAGGGCAGAATGGCCTACTCCTGCATCTATTGTCTATTGTCTATTGTCTATTGTCTATAAAATAAGAGAGAGCCCAGAGACATGGGGATAGACACAAACATAGAAACTCACACTCACACACTCACTAACATGCACTAACACACAGACCTACAAACACACAGAGATAGTTAGATATAGATAGACTAACATGCAGATACAGAGAGAGAGAAACACTCAGAGACACAGTCATACACATGCACAGACATTTCCAGACAGACACATACACAGGTGCACACATATATAGACGCACTTCTCCACATATGTATACGGGCACACAGACACACACACATGCAAAAACACAGACATGTGCCAAAACAAACATACAGGCACATACAGAGTCTATGAGCAGGAAAACTGACACTGCCCTGAGTAACCATCTTTAACACAATTTGTATCAATTTGCTACTTCCCAGCTTTCACCACTGAAAGGTTGATGAAAAAGTGGAACAATCACATGATGTGCATCAGCCTATCGTCGGGGAAAAGATGAATCTCTTTGATAAACTCATAATCGTTTCCACAATAAACAAATGATCATTTGTACATCAGATCAATGTAATCACTTGATGTCCATCTGTAAAATAGATTGATGTTCATTTTCAAACTCATTAAGAGTAAACTTTCTGACCTGAGACCTGTGAGGACTGTATGTGTGTGTCTGTGTATGTGTCTGTCTGGAAATGTGTGTGCAAATATACGACTGTGTCTCTGTCTGTGTCTCTGAGTGTTTGTCTCTCTGTGTCTGTATGTCAGGACCTGGGATTCATGTCCCAGGGCACCTGAATCCTTCTGTAGCTCAGTTCCTCAAACTCTCTCCATTTCAATAAAAAGATGCCTCTCTCTTCCAATCCCTCCCAAAATGAACATCAATCCATTTTACAGATGGACATCAAGTGATGACATTGATCTGATGTACAACTGACTATTTATCACCTGCTGTCCCTGTAAAGGGCACCCTTTTAGACAGAGGTGATGAGAACTATTTTCTCACTGTGTGCTGTAAGTCTCCAGAAAGCAGTGGGAGCAGCACCGTCACATTGATTCCAGACAGAGTGAGATGGAATTATAATGGACTGGAGAGTGAATTGTTACAGGGACAGATGGGACAGCGAGGATGAGATTCCAATGCGATGTGTGATACAGGAGCCTCTCAGTGTTGGGGAGAGGTGAGTCTTCAGTCTGACCCAAATGTCTGAAGGTCCTGTGTTAATCTGATACCCAGGGATTGTTTAATGGAGCTTTAATGTTGGGAAATCCCAAAATCATTTTGTCATTCTATATCCCTTAGTACGTGTGTGTGTGTGTGTGTGTGTGTGTGTGGAGCCTTGTATCATTGGGACAAGTCCTCCTGTATTCTTGTACTTATTGAGTTATGAAACATTATTGTCCAATCCCTTGTACATAAATAACTGAAAGCTCATGTGATGCTGTCACCAAATATTGGGAGGACAACTGATGGGTTCCCATGATCCCCCTGGGATGGGAATAGGGAAATACAGGAGCCTTGCTGTTCTTCTCCAGTATCAGTAATACATACGTTTAACAACCTGAAAATTTGTGGACAGTTATATTGTATTTTAATCAGAATATTGTGTCATCATTCAGGGAGCTATTCAGCTCCGTGAGCCCTCACAGTTCTCCCTCTCAGTCCCTGTCTGTTATTTGCTGTCTCCCTCTGTCCCTGTCTGTCTCTCTCTGTCTCTGCTTGTCTCTGTGCTCCTCTCTGTGCCTCTCACCATTCCCATCTCTGACAGCTCTCTGACTGTATATTATAACATTGTCATGTTCAGTCAGACTGCACACTGAGTGTAACAGTGTTTACTGTGTCCTGCAGCGTACAGAATTGTCTGGTGGATGGGAAACAGGGTCACTTCCAGCTTGGTGAGATGGGACTAGTAGGGGGTGTGAGAAGGGTCACTACTAAAGCCACAGCCATTTCCAATCGATATCAATGATTTAAAGAAAGGGAACAAGTGTGATGTCTCTCGGTTCACTGGCAAGACCATGTTTGGTTGGAGAGAAAGTGGTGGGGACGACCAAAGAGGCTCCAATCAGATATAGAGGCAGCTTCACTGAGTGGACAAGTAATCAGCAGATGGAATATAATGTGGAGAAATATCTGTTTGTGGCAGAGAATTCCAAATGAACTCAGTGACATGTTAAACTCCCCGTTCCCAGGCCAGTCCACACTTCCAGACCCAGTGACATTTTTCCCCTGTGTGAGGGCAGGGTTCTGACTGGATATAATAATATTGCAACATGAAGATACTGAGTGTGACAGAATGTGCTTCACATCACCATGTCATTTATTTTATTGTCTACATCATAAGAAATATTCACAGAGGAAATATAACAAAAAAATGTGGTGACACATGATTCATGTTTGTGGGGAAATAAAAGGAAAGACAGATAACACATATTGTGGATCGGGAAATCGAGGGGTTCAGGGTGATTTACACACAGAGTAATGGATACACAGGTGTGAGTTACAGATTGGAATCTAATCGCAGGACCCGAACTAGTTTATATACAGAATAATACCTCAGGGCATTCTGATATTATTTATATTTCAAATAGCTGATGCCTGAGAGCAAGTTACAGGCTGCAATGTGATCTAGATGTTTTGTGGGATTTGAGAGAGAGAGAGAGAGAGAGAGTGAGGAGCTATGTGTGTGCATGTCTGTGTGCGACCGTGTGTGTGGGTGTTTGTGTGTCTCTGTGTATGTATCCGTGTTTCTGTGTATCTGTGTGTGTGCGTGTTTGTGTCGTGTTTTTGTTTGTGTATGTGTCTGTCTGTCTGTCTGTCTGTCTGTCACTGTCTGTGTCTGTATGTGTGTGTCTTTGTATGGCGTTTTTTTGTTTTTGTGTGTGTGCCTGTTTCTGTATGCGTGTGTGTGAGACAGTGTGTGTCTGTGTGTGTGAGTGTGTGTGTCCGTGTGTGCCTCTGTGTGTGTGTGTGTGTGTGTGTGTGTGTGTGTGTGTGTCTGCACGTGTGTTTGTCTTTGTGTGTCTGTGTGTACATGTCTGTATGTGTGTGTATCTGTGTGTCCGTGTGTGTGTGTCTGTGTGTGTGTGTGTGTGTGTGTGTGTGTGTCCGTGTGTGTGTGTGCCTGTTTGTGTGTGTGTGTGTGTGTCTGTGTGCCTGTGTGTGTGTCTGTGTGTGTGTGTGTGTGTGCCTGTTTGTGTGTGTGTGTGTATGTGTGTGTGCCTGTTTGTGTGTGTGTCAGTGTAAATCCCTCAGACACAGAATTCCCTCCTCTCCCAGGAGCAGCTATGGTCCCAGGCTGTTCCCCCAGCCCTTCCCCTGGGTCAGTCCAGTCTCAGCCATCTGTTGGATGAAAGGAAGGTCCCTTCTCCATTCCGCTAGTGGGGGTGTCACTATTGTCTCTCCGACCCCTCCCCCTCACCCTATCTCTGCTCCTGAACCCACCTCCCTCCCAGGATCACGTTCTACCAGGGCCTCACTGTTGCCTGTAACATCATCTCCACACCCCCTCACCCACCCCAACCTCCCTGACACCATGAAGCCTGTCTGCCCTCTGTGGTGCCCACTCAGTCACTCGGGAAACATCCCCCTTACACCGACAGTGACTGTGGTGCCACACACTGTCACCCACTGCGTTACCCTCTGCTCTATCATCCCAGGGAGGAAAACAGGACAGAAAGAGTCAAGATGGGTGGAGGGCTGCTGGTCATTCAGCAACTCCCCCTTTCTGTACCTCAGACTGACCCGAGCAGGACCTGGACAGGTATCGGAGAGTACCCTACATTGATGGAGCCAGGACGCCCTGAACAAAGACTGCCCCCCCACCTCCCCCCCTCCATTGATGAGACTGAGACCCTGCTGTCAGCGATGATAATCCTCCTGGCTCTCAGCCCCCAGTGACATGGTGAGGCAAGGCAGTGACAATGTGCACCGAGAAACGAGAAAGTGTAAAGGGGGCAGGAAGCAGGGAAGAGCTTTTAATGCTTGTGAGAAAATACTGTGCAAGTCGGATTGATTATGTTCCTTGTGACAAGTAGAGGACAGTTCCATTTGCAGAACTTGGGACAATTCTTTAGCATTCTATTCATTTTGCCACAGCTCATTGCATCAATGAGTAGTTAAAATTGAATACAAAGTGCAATAAAGTGTTTCAATCTTTTCAGTAATTTCCCAATTACAGTGACTGGGTATTGGACTGCATTCTTCAGCTGCTCTTTGAATTTAGTCTGGGTCACTGCAGAAATACAGGTGTTGGTGCAGGTACTCAAAAGCTGCAGCATGTAGCCTGATTGTTCAGTGATATACGCAGGATCATGGGGACCTGTGTAGTAATAAGTGTTGCTCATTCGCCAATAAATGATATACACAACATTGGTCATCCATAACAGTATAAAACTGCCTGAGATGGTGAAGAGTAAAATGATGGATTTCCTGCGGCTCTCCATCTCTGGGTCAGTGTGATTCTCTCTCTTGCTGTGATCCAGTAGCTTCCTGCGGATTCTGCTGGTCACTAAAATGTATCTGACAGTCAGAGCATTGAACAGTAAAATCAGAATGAATGGGAGGAAAGGGGTTAAAATAATACTTAGAGTATGAAAGGTTATCCAGGCAGTTTCTGTGAAAAATCTCTCTAACTCAATACCCACCCCAGGTCACATCATCAATGACATATTCAGATTCATATATAAAATACCAAGGAATATTTTTCAAGCAGAACCCCACACTCACTGTTGGAATAACCACAGTTGCAGTTCTCTCTGTGCAATATTTTGTTTTCAGTTTCTGACAAGAAATTGCAACAAATCGATCAAAGGTGAAACTGATGGTGATCCAGACGGAGATGTCCGTGGCTGCAGAAAGCAGGACATGTGAAAGGGAACCTGCAGGAGTGGTGTCCAGGTAAGTCCCTGGGAAACTTAACGGGATCATTGTGAACAGTATCACATCAGTGAAAACAACCAGTAGATCTGCAACTGCCATGGCCACCAGGTAGTGGGTGATACATTTGGAGAGTCCACACCTGTCACGTGTCAGGATGAGAATGGCCACTAAGTTAACTGAAACGAATGTAATTACACCAATAAGATTATGCATCAGCATTTATAGACAGACGTCTCAGAAAACAATACAAGAATGCAGAGTTATAAATAATTCAGCCTTCTGAGATGTCCCCATATTCCTCCACCTGAGAGATAATCTACATTATCAGTCACTTCCCAGTATTCACTCTCTAAGACAGAATATCCTTGCTGTTCATAAAAAGCTCTTCAAGTTCAGTTTTGATAGTTGTGCACGGTCACACAGATGAAAATAGGTTCACGTTTTCTACCTTTTAACTGTTAACCATATCAAGTCAATCACTCCTTATTCCTACATATCCACAGGAATATATTTCCTCTCATGTGACCTATCAGCGTGGGTACCATTCTGCTGTATACATTGCAAGGCTGGTTTGGGTCATTGGGGAGTGGGGGATGGTGGGGGGTTAGGTCATGGTGGGAACCATTTCTGTGAGTACTGTAGGGGGGGAATATTGGGTCAGGGTGTGTGCAGGCATGTTAGGTCCTACAGTGAAACTGTGTTCTGTTCTGGTGGTGGACAGAGGGGTGTGAGGCCTGGTGGTGGGATCCAAGGACAGTGGGAAATGCTGAATGTGGCATGTGGAGGGAAATAGTTAACTACACGTGAGGTAAGTATGGGGTTTATTGAATAGCTATTCAGGGATTAGACTCAGTATTTAATGGTCTAACTTCACCGAAGTAACAATTTACATAATTTCAGAAGAATCTTCCAAATCCTCTGTGGAGACCAGCAGAATGTCTGAGGAAATGAGGAATTGTTGAGGAGAATTTCCTAGGCAATTCTTTCGGAGTGGGCTATGATGGGCATTCCACAGGGTCCCTCTGTGCAACTCTTATCCATGCTGGAATAACACATGCCTGGGCATTGGGAAATCCAGGCCAATGATTCTGGGGAGCAAGGATTGAAAGGGTTTAGAACATATTTACAAGGACCTTGCCAGGGTTGGAGAGTTTGAACTATAGGGAGAGACTGGAAAGCTGGGGCTGTTTTCCCTGGAGCATCGGAGGTTGAGGGGTGACTTTATAGAGGTTTATAAAATCATGAGAGGCATGGATAGGATAAATAGGCAAGGTCATGTCCCCGGGGCAGGGGCAGTCCAGAACTAGAGGGCATAGATTTAGGGTAAGATGGGAAAGATATAAAAGGGACATAAAGGGTAACGTTTTCATGCAGAGGGTGGTGAATGTATGGAATGAGCTGCCAGAGGAAGTGGTGGAGGCTGGTGCAATGACAGCATTTAAAAGGCATCTGGATGAATACATGAATAAGGACGGTTTAGAGGGATATGGGCTAAGTGCTGGCAAATGGGACTAGATTAGTTTAGGATGTCTGGTCAGCATGGATGAGTTGAACAGAAGGGTCTGTTTCTGTGCTACACATTTCTATGACTCTATGTGTCTATCATAGATAGTGATCCCAGAGAGCCAGGGGATTCCAGATCGTAATCCAAGAGAACGAGGACATCCCTGTTAAAGAAAGGAGCACACAAGGACAATGCTCGGGTTAATTTGTGGTTGAACATAACAGTAGGGCCCCCCTCAGACAGTGAACATTGTGGTGGCATGTATCAACTCAGCAAACTGAGTGGAGGCTGCGGATGGGTCAGAGGACGATGGTAAAGGGGAGGGTCTTGGCTGTTCAGACCTGATGGTATCAATTTGATCATGACCTATCCAGATCCCATTTCATTATGGCACTATTCTCAATAAATGTCTCTCACAATGCTGTGTTAATATTATTGTGGTCTTTATAGAGTGGACAAGAAGAGGGAGGGTGTTTCTAACTGTGGGGGCCAGCCACATAGAGACTATCAGTATCAACATATTAACCCAGAGAACAGTGAGAATGAAGGCAGCCTCTGGAACAGGGATTAGTTCAGGTGAATGGTATGGATGAAGTTCAGTGGAATTAAGTAGGGATATGAGGGAGAGGGGAACAGAGGGTTTTGCTGATAGATGGAAAGTTTGAGAGCAACATTCCCAATAAGCCACTCTGAGGTTCTGCACACAGCAATCGGAATCAGCACGCCGACCGCAGCAATGACTTCCTGTTCTGGAAGTTACTGCCGCACATGGACCATGGAGACCCAGGCAGCTGGTAAGAAAAATAGAGGGAACGCTGGCCCGAAGGCCAAGGATCAGATCCCTCCGGATCTAGGGATGTGTAATCCACCTCTGAAAAGGCAGCTTCCAGGTATCCCTCAGCCCCTTTTACCACATGTTCATTCTGGGTGTGAGAAATAATTCTACACATACTGTAGGTGACATAAGATTCAATAGGCTTTCCTGAATACTTGCTGTAGCTGTAAACTAACCTTCAGTGATTCACACACTAGGAATGCCCAGATCTCTCTACATCTCAGAACACCACAATATCTCACCATTTCGATAGGAGGCTTGTTTTTATTCTTTCGACCAAAATGGATAATGTCACACTCAGGGACACATCTGTGATGTCTTTGGGAGTAGACCTGCCGCCTCCAAAGTAAGGATACTGCCACAGAACCACCACAGTCCTTCAAGTCCTGAGTGACTGACCCTTCAACAATGTCATCGTTGCTAATGCACTGTCCAGCAACAGATCTGAAGGAATTCTACTTTGAAATCTTCGCTCTTGTCTCTTTGTTCTATCTTTCTTTTTTCTCCATGTTGTTTCATCCCATATTTCATTCCAACTCTAGTCTTTTTCTGATCCTAATTGGGTCCATTATTATGACTGTGCATAAATAGATCTCTGTTCACCTGAATTAACAATGATAATGAAGACCAGGAGGGAAGGTAATGCCCCGACAGATTAAACAGCAAGTGAGTAATTTACCAACTCAGTCACAAGGTGAGGAGGGCTTGAAAACTCTGACTGTACTCAATGGAGTTCAGAGGGATGAAGGGGGGAGTCTCATTGACAGTTACAGAATACTGACAAGCTTGGATAGAGCAGATGTGGGGAAGGAGTTTCCTCTTGTAAGAGAAACTAGGACCCGAGGGTATAGCCTTAGAGTGAAAGGACAATCTTTGGGAACCGAGATGAGGAGAAACTTCTACAGCCAAAGGGTGATGAATCTGTGGAACTCTTTGCCAGAGAGGGCTGTGGAGACCATGTCATTGAATGGATTTAAGGCAGAGATATGTGGATTCCTGATGAGTGTGGAGGTCAAGGGTCATGGGGAGAAGTCAGGAGGATGGGGCTGAGAAACCCATCAGCCAAATGGGCTGACTCGATGGACGAAATGGACTAATCGTGAACCTATTTCATATGGTCTAAAATGACATGACTAAACATTTTAGATGCACGTGGGAGATATGTTAATACACATTCACCGTGATTAAGAGGTGAGCAAGTTCTTACCAGGAATTCCAACGACAGCAAGAACTGTGTAGTAAATGTCTTCGATCTGATGGAATACTGTTGGTTCACCCATTTTCTGTGAGGGATGATGGTTTCCATTGACCACGGAGGCAACAGTTCTCCCTGATTGTATGATACAGTCAAATGGGTTTAATATTTATACAGGAGGGACAGCTCCAGTGAGAGCATTCAATTATCAATATTAATTACAGCTCCCTGAACAAACATGTGAGTGAAATCACGTGAACACAAATGTGCTTGGTGTGAATTAAAGCATAATTGACATATCGTCTTAATGTAAAAAATGTGATTGACTCTAACCCTTCTAATGGAATGGCATTAGTCCACCAAATTGTTTTGACATTATTGAGATTTTTTTCTCTGTCGTTTCTTTTCCATTTAATATAAAATGTGATCAGTTTTGTTTTGGCATTTCCTCAGAGTATTTGCTGTGTCAGTTCAGGGTGTTGTGGTTGTTGTTCGATTATTCCTGTATTTTGGTTCAGTGGTCGCACTGATACCTTTCAGTCAGGGGGAAACCCCATTCCCAGCCATAAGTAGGTAATCTCGACTGCTCGTTGCGATACTGAGGAGTGCTGCATTGCTAACAGTGCCACTTTTCAAAATAGGTGAGAGACTGAACTCCATCTTTGCCCTTTCAAGTGCACACAGAACGCTATGTGAGGGGAACTGATGGCCGATAGGTATTATCGCTGGACTATTAATTCAGACACATTGGTAATGATCATACGAGGATCTGGGTACCAATCTCACCGCAGCAGAAGATGGAATTTGAATTCAATTAGTTTAAGGAAGTAGGAGTCCAGTGAAGACTGTGAAACCATTGTCAATTTTCTGAACAACCCATGTGTATTAAGGGTGGAATCTACTGTCCTTACTGGTCAGGCCTGTGTATGACACCAGACCCATAGCTATGTGGTTGACATTTGCCTGCCCTCTGGGTAATTAAGGATGGGCAATAAATGCTGTCCTGGCCATTGACACCCACATCCTGGGGATAACCAAAAGCAAATGTAACAATGTTTTCAAGAGCAGGATAGTTTTGGAGCTGTTGATCTTGGGGTCATTCATGATCACAGTGACATAGTCCAGGTGGTCGATGATTCGTAGCAACCTTTTGATGGCTTATTGAGTGTGTAAGAGGCACAGATTTATCAGACATCCTAATATGCCAACATTTGGTCCATATCCTTCTGAACTTGAGATATTTAAATATGTACACTCTACTGAAATTAATAACTCCATGCAATAGGATTCGCAGTAAGTTAAAATCAACTGGGAGAAATTGAGGACTGCAGATGCTGGAGATCAGAGATGAAAAATGTGTTGCTGGAAAAGCGCAGCAGGTCTTTCAAGGATGCCTTCCTTGAAGAAGCTCTCTTCCTCCCTCTACAAGGATTTCAGTGAGTCCCTCTCTCACTGCACCCCCAGGTCATCTAACCTCCTTTCACCTATCACATTCCCAGTGCCCCTCTCCCCAGTCCCTCCTTTTATCTTAGCCTGCTTGGCACACCCTCCTCATTCCTGAAGAAGGGCTTATGCCCGAAACGTCGATTCTCCTGCTCCTTGGATGCTGCCTGACCTGCTGCGCTTTTCCAGCAACACATAAAGTACCAAGGTCTATTGAAAATTTGATTGTTAAACAATGTTTTATGAAGTGTATTTAATCATTTTTTTTAGTTTTGAAACTTAGTTCCATATAATACTAATCACATCAATCCCAGTGATTGGAAGAAGTGTTACCCCACTCAATGCTAGGCTGCATTGAGAAGCAAAGTAACTTGAAGTGAACAAAAATCAATTGCATTAAATGGTCAAAGTAAGTTTACCTTAACATTGAAATAAAAACAATAACATTTCCAACTCAAAACCCAATATTAGCTGGAGTATATGCATTGTGTTTTTGATGATAAACCTTTCATGAAATGTGACATTTCCAATGACTTGATTGGCATCAGGCCTAAAGACCAGAGCAGTGACATAGAAAAAAATATAGAAACGAGGCCCATTCAAACAGATCATGGCTAAGCATCTACCTCTACGTCATTTTTCCAGCACATCACTTTGGAAAGTGCTTTGTTTTGATATTCAGACTAAGAAAGAAACATTAGATGCATCTCCTCAGAATTCGAAGTGCCAGTAAAAACTGGATTTCACAAGCATCTGTACAAAGGCGACTTGAATGTTGAACAACACGGTACACAGAGATTTCACAAATGAACAGCTTGCTAAATAGGTGGTTTGCTGATAGATAATCAATTAGCTCATGGGGAAACTATATTCATTGCAGTTTACTGTCTTAGATGCCTATTAAGTAATTGGTGTCTTTATTTTTAAATAGTCAATGGCTGGAGGCTGAGAATCGGTTTTTGCAATTGTTACACTTGAATGAGTCTGTCTCAAAGGCCAAACTGAAGAAAATCTCTACAGCGTATGGAACAGTTGATTATCCTTATACCATGAGGATCCTCTTACTAACATTCCTCTTCAAAGACTTCGCATAAAACAGATATCACTCTGGGTTATAGGTTAAGGTGATAAAGTCACCTCTCCGCAGCCAGGGAGATAGCTTTTCCAGCACCACAATGTCTACAGGGATCATGACATCAAGCTTGAGAACTAACTCTTGCTATGATCCAGTAGCTTCCTGCGGATTCTGCTGGCCACTAAAATGTGTCTGACTGTCAGAGCATTGAGCAGTCTGAATGGGAGGAAAGGAGTTACATTTATTCTGAGGCAGTTAAATGCTACCCAGGCAGATTCAGTGAAAAACTTGATGTTGCAGTGTAACTCCAGGGCACATTGTCAATTATATATTTAGATTCATATACAAAGTACCAATTATTATTTTACAGGAAGAACAGGTTTTTACTGTTGCAATAACCATAGTCACAGTTTTCTCTGTACAATATATTGTTCTCAACTTATGACAATGAATTGCAATGAATTGATTGGCTTGGAGACCATTGTAAGAAAATCTCCAAAAGAGATAAAGTGTTTGCGAATCTGGGAAATGAATTAAATGCAGTGATCTATTGACATAGAACCATAGAAACCCTACTGTGTGAAAACAGGCCACTTGGCCAGAGAAGTCCACACCAACCCTACAATGAGTATCTGACCCAGACCCATGACCTACCCTTACTTTACTTTCCCGTGACTAATGCATTTAACCTACATATCCCTAACCACTGTGCACAATTTAGCATAGATAATTCACCTAACCTGCACATCCCTGATCGCTATAGCCAATTTATCTTTGGACTGTGGGAAGAAACCAGAGCACCCAAAGGAAACTCACACAGACACAGGAAGAATGTGCAAACTCCACACAGATAGTCACTTGAGGGTGGAATCGAACCCCAGTCCCTGGTACTGTGAGGCAGCGGTGCTAACCACTGAACTACTGTGTCAACCAATCAAGATTTTTGTGCAGAAATTAAGTAAGTAAAGAAGCATAGTCAGTGCTGAGAGTCAGTGTTAGAAAGACTGTTGATGCTAGGTGTCCTCCTTAAATTCTGAAAGAATTTGACAATTACACTGAATGGGTATATGACTGAATTCTTCAGCTGCTCTGTGAATTTAGTCAAGGTCACTGCATTAATCTTGGTGTTGGTGCAAGTACTCAAAAGCTGCAGCATGTAGCCAGATTGTTGAATGATACCTGCAGGATCTTGGGGACCTGTGTAATCATGAATATTTGCAACTCACCAATAAATGAAATATATAATACTTGTCAGCCACAGATTAGGAAACTACCAGATATAGCAAAGAGTAAAATGATGGATCTCCTCCAATTCTCCATCTCTGGGCCAGGGTGATTCTAACTCTTGCTGTGATCCAGTGGCTTCCTGTGGATTCTGCTGGCCACTAAAATGTGTCTGACTGTCAGAGCATTGAGCAGTCTAAATGGGAGGAAAGGAGTTACACTTATTCTGAGGCAGTTAAATGCTACCCAGGCAGTTTCAGTGAAAAACTTGGTGTTGCAGTGTACCTCCAGGGCACATTGTCAATTATATATTCAGGTTCATATACAAAGTACCAATTAATATTTTACAGGAAGAACAGTATCTTACTGTTGCAATAACCATAGTCACAGTTTTCTCTGTACAATATATTGTTCTCAACTTATTGCAATGAATTGACCAAAGGTGAAAGTGACAGTGAACCAGACTGAAATGCCTGTGGCTGCAGGAGGTAAAATGTGAGAGCATGAAATTGCAGGAGTTGTGACCATTTTATATGTTTGGAAAATGAAAAGGAATAACTGCAAACAATACCACCTCAGTGAAAATGACAAGTAGATCTGTTATTGCCATGGCCACCAGATAATGGGTGATACATTCAGAGAGTCCACATTTTCCTTGAGACAAAATCAAAATAGCCACCGAGTTAACAGTAATAAATAGAGAAAATAGAATGATGGATTGTCATTTCCTGGAACACAGCAATTAAATTGGAACATTGATACATCAAAAGAGAGATTGACCAGTCAGCACATCAGAGCTTATTCTATCATTCAATTAGCTATGACTGATCAATATTTTACCATTATTTATCTTTGATTTTAAATATACTTGACTATATCAATCATTACTATTTTTGAAACCTTTCATTACTATTTTTGAATGACCTTTCCTTGACAGTTTACTGAGGAGTGAGCTTAAGGCATTTGTCCATCCTTAACATCACCTCTAAGTAACTTTGCTGTAATATTTTTTATTGAGTCTTCTTGTTCTGGAACTTTAACCAACAGAAATGCTTTTTTTTCTATCAACCCATCAAATATTTTAGTCATGTTAAAGATTTCAACTAATTGGCTTCTTAGAATTGTACATGCAAGAGAATAAAGGTACGTTTGTAGAAACTTGGCTCATAGTTTAACATTTTCAAAACTAATATCTTTCTCATAGTTTTGGAATACATCTCAATCAGGGTCAAAATCCATTGCATTGATCTCCATGGAGACCGATCACCTCAAAAAACAAAAGTCACAGTGACAAACCCAAAGCATCGGACAACAAGATGTTAGGTTTTAAGATATTTACTGCAACAATGAGACACAAGTTAACATAAAGTAAGCGTTACTTAGCAGGCAACTAATGTGCTGGACTACAAAAAAAGGCATTCTCTATAAACACAACTGAAAATCCCTGACCATTTTATTCTCTTAGCTTCCTTCTTTACAGAAATGTTGTGTTGTTATTAGTCTCCCAAATTTAACAGGATTACTTCTCTCTGCCACATCATGGCAAATCCTCCAATGTCTATTAACCCAATCCCTCTTCACTCAACTCTTCAAATCCACTGCCAGTATGAAAGTACCGTTTGTGAATCGTGGTCTTTAATGTTTCTTTGAACCAGAAATCTGTGCTCATCGGTCTTCTGCTTGATGGTTAAACTGGAAAAAGTTCCTTATGTCCAGCTCCACAGAATTGCGCCTGTAGTGGGCCTTCTTCACTGACCTCTCTCTGGCTGGCTCTGAGATTCTGAGAGTTCCTGGACAATACCAAGAGCAGCTCTCTCTTTCTCTGTGTCAGTATCATTCCAGTTGATGTGAGGCATCGGCAGTTCGGAACTCGGAGCGACACCCAGGTTAGTCATAAGTGTTAATTTGCAATTTGACACAAATAAAAGAATGCAAATTTTATACACAAAATACAGCGACAAATTTGTTAGACAATTGAGAAAGATTTTACCATAAACAAAAAAATTCAATTATTTCTCCAGAAGTATCATCGACAGTAATTAAATCTCACTGAAGTATCACTCCTGCTGTAACACTTTCATTTTGAGTCCAATTCCCTTGGACTCCTAAAGCAGGAGAAGATTCTTCCTAATTCTGGTGGCTAGGATACTTGTTCCCAGTTCGGATACTTTCTGTAGCTTGGATGGCCTGGGATATTGCTTTCCCACTTGGATGACCTGAATGTTTTTGTTTGCTGGTTCTGATGGCCTGGATATTTCTTTCCAGCTCTGATACATCTTTCCATATCTGATACATCTTTCCATATCTGATACATCTTTCCATATCTGATACATCTTTCCAGCTCAAATGCATCTTTCCCGCTCTGATGGCTAGGAATCTCCTGTGTCGCTCTGATGGTCTGGTTATTCCTTTCTAAACCTTATTCTCACATGGGGGCGTTGAGCAACAAAACTTGGCTTATATTTCCAATGGGATACTAAAGCTGTACTGTTGGAACTGCCACTTTTTTCAGATGTGATATTAAACCAAGGCCTTAACTGTCCATAAAACACCCCAAAGCAGAACTTAGAAGAAGAACAGAGGAATTGTCCAATGTGTCAACCCTTGACCAGTGTAGCTAGAAAGGTTAGATTACTTACACCGTGGAAACAGGCCCTTTGGCCCAACAAGTCCACACCGACCCACTGACGCGCAACCCACCCAGACCCATTCCCCTACATTTACCCCTTCACCTAACACTACAGGCAATTTAACTTGGCCAATTCACCTAACCTGCACATTTTTGGACTGTGGGAGGAAACCGGAGCACCGGGAGGAAACCCGCGCAGACACGGGGAGAACGTGCGAACTCCACACAGAGAGTTGCCTGAGGCAGGAATTGAACCCGGGTCTCTGGCGCTGTGAGGCAGCAGTGCTAACCACCGTGCCGCCCACAGGTTAGGTTAGGTTAGTTGGTCACCATCACACTGGGAGCTTGCCATGCATAAAATTGACTGTGATCTTTCTTATGTTGCATTTCAGAAGGTACTTAATTGGATTTAATGTTTTGGGTTGTTCTGAGATCATGCAAAACACGATATCAATATGTGTCATCGCCAAATGCTGTAGGGGCTGGAAATCTGAAATACGTACAAAAAGTGCTGCAGAAATCCAGTCGGTCTGACAGCCTCTGTTGAGAGAAAAACAGAGTTGACATCTGGCATCCACTGAGATTCCTCTTCAGAGGTTTCCTTCGGCATAGTTGTAAAACTCACTTGAACACCAAACACAAAGGAAAAAGAAGTAAGCATATATTAGGTATAGACAGGATAGATCAAGAGAACCTTAGAATATGAAGGTAGTAGGAGTATACTTAAGAGGAAAATCAGGAGGGCAAAAAGGGGACATGAGATACCTTTGGCAAATAGGATTAAGGAGAATCCAAAGGGTTTTTATAAATACATTGAGGACAAAAGAGTAACGAGGGAGAGAATAGGGCCCCTCAAAGTTCAGAAAGGTCAGAGCTGCAGGAAATGGAGAGGTATTAAATGAGTATTTTGCAACAGTGTTTACTGTGGAAAAGGACATGGAAGATGTAGGATGTGGGGAAATAGATAGTGATATCGCCTTGAAAAATGTCCATATTAAAGAGAAGAAAGTACTGGATGTATTGAAATGTATAAAGGTGGATAAATCCCCAGGGCCTGGCCAGGTATATGCTAGAACTCTGCAGGAGGCTAGGGAGGTGATTGCTGGGCCCCTTGCTGAGATATTTGTCTCATCAATATTCACAGGTGAGGTACCGGAATATTGGATATTGGTTAACGTGGTGCCGCTATTTAAGAAACGTGGTAAGGAAAAGCCAGGGAGCAATACACCAGTGAGTCTGACATCAGTTGTGGGTAAGTTGTTGGAGGGAACCCTGAGGGACAGGATGTAAATGTATTTGGAAAGGCAAGGACTGAATAGGGATAGTCAACATGGCTTTGTGCGTGAGAAATCATGTCTCACAAACTTGATTGGGTTTTTTTGAAGAAGTAACAAAGAGGATTGATGAGGGCAGGGCAACGGTTGCGATCTATATGGACTGCAGTAAGGCATTGGACAGGGTTCCCCATGGGAGATTAGTTAGAAAGGTTAGATTTCATGGAATACAGGGAGAAATAGCCATTTGGATGCAGAACTGTCTCGAACGTAGAAGACAAAAGGTTGCTCTTCAGACTGAAGGCCTGTGACCAGTGGAGTGCCATAAGGATCGGTGCTGGATCCACTATTTTTCATCAGTTATATAAATGATTTGGATGTGAACTCAGGAGGTATAGTTTAAGTTTGCAGATGACACAAAATTGGAGGTATAGTGGACAGTGAAGAAGGTTACCTCAGATTGCAAAGGGGTCTTGATCAGTTGGGCCAATGGGCTGAGGAGTGGCAGATGGAGTTTAATTTAGATAAATGCGAGGTGCTGCATTTTGGAAAAGCAAATCTTAGCAGGATGTATACATTTCATGGGACGGCCCTGGGGAGAGACTTTGGAGTGCAGCTTCATAGTTCCTTGAAAGTAAAGGCACAGGTAGATAGGATAGTGAAGAAGGTGTTTGGTATGCTTACCTTTATTGGTTGGTGCATTGAGTATAGGAGTTGGAAAATCATGTTGCGGCTGTACTGGTTAGTTCATTGTTTGGGCCACTTTTGGAATACTGCATTCACTTCTGGTCCCTCTGCTATAGGGAGGATGTTGTGAGGCCTGACAGAGTTCAGAAAAGATTTACATGGATGTTGCTAAGGTTGGAGGATTTGAACTATAGGGAGATGCTGAATAGGCTGGGGCTGTTTTCCCTGGAGCATCAGAGGCTGAGAGGTGACCTTATAGAGGGTTATAAAATCATGAGGGACATGGATAGGATAAATAGACAAAGTCTTTTTCCCTGAAGTGTGGGAGCCCAGAACTAGAGGGCATAGGTTTAGGGTGAGAGGAGAAAGCTGTAAAAGGGACGTAAGAGGCAAGTTTTTCACACAGAGGGTGGTGCGTGTATGGAATGAGCTGCTAGAGGAAATGGTCGACGTTGGTACAATTGCAGCATTTAAAAAGCATTTGCATGGGTATATGAATATGAAGTGTTTGGAGGGATATGGGCCATGTGCTGGCAAATGGGGCTAGATTAGGTTAGGATATCTGGTCGGTATGGACAAGTTGGACCAAAGGGTCTGTCTGTGCCGTACTTCTCTATGACTCTATGACAAATTAGTTTGCACTGAACCTGATAGAAACAAGAAATGGCAGGCTGATGTAATTCTGATAAAAATACAGAAATAACGGTTAATTCTAATCACAAGCCAGGACAAAGATCATTCTAATAACAAGTTGTTTACAAAAAATCGTGTTAGGATGAGATGGTATGCACAAATGCTTTATGCTATTTCATTAGTTATTACCAAGTGATCATGCTCCATGCCTGCCTACAAACAATGTATATGAACCCTCCCCAAACTCTGTAAAGGGGTCGGATTCTTTGGTAGTCTAGAGGTGCCCATACTTCTGGGCTGATCAAATCTACCGACCCGGACGTATCATAATAATCTACCGACCTGGCCGTCACTGCTTGTGTGATGGACAAATAGTCGTTTACATGTGTGTTTATTGACTGGTCGTGGTACTGAGCCACCCCCCCCTTATTTGGTGCTGTGACCCGAATCGGAACAGACAGACTGTCGACAGATTAGATGCTGGGGAATGACTGTCCCAGGCGTGAGTATGTTCTCCCCCGTTTGGTTTTCCTCTCACTTATTCCAGGGCAGGTTCGACCCTTCACTAACTTTGGTCAAACTTGATCCAACCCGACAAATTATTGGCAACAGAAATCTACCCTCATATAAGTTTTGACACAAAATACTGGTTAGCAGTTCAAACAGAAAGAAAAGATTACAGGTTTAGAATTATAGTGGTGTCTAAATTGAGACATGAATTAATGCCAACCATCCAAGATGTTGTTAAACTTCAGAGTGACGTCGCTGACACTGATAAGCTGTTATGGTCCGAGTTGGGCTGTTTGTATGACCCTGACACTCAACTCTGGACTACTCCCGTGGGTCAATCTTGTATGTCTGATGATCTTGTTCTGTGGGTTATTGAATATGTTCATTGCACAACTCATTGTGGGGCCAGAGTGGTCAGTGCCTTACTTCTGAGCACCTGGTGGCATCCCCACCTGAGGTATTTTGGTTCAGAGAGTTTGTGACTGTTGCCTGATCTGTCAGGAGCACAACCCCAGCAAGGACGTTCCCTGTGATCCCTTTTGAGATACTCCAACTGGACTATGTTGAGTTGAGTAAATGCCAATGTTATAAACATGTTTTTGTTATTGTTGATGTCTTTTCTAAGTAGATTGAAACCTACCCTACTACTAATGCTACTGCTGAGACTGTGGTGAAGATGTTGCTGAAGGAAATTATTCCCCACTGCGGTATACCTGTGTGCATTAGCTCAGAAAATGGACCGTACTTTGTGAGTTATATTAATGAAGAACTCTGTTCCCAGCTTTCTATTCATCTGCAACTGCATTGTGCTTATTGTCCTCAGGCTGCTGTCCTTGTTGAACATTTTAACCAGACTCTCAAGACTAAACTTGCCAACATAGTGGCTGATACTGCCCTCTCTTGGGTTATGCTGTTCCCTGTGGCCTTATTCCAGATGCGATCCAGAACTGCGGGCAAAACGCGACTGTCTCCAGCTGGGATTCTCTACGGTCGCTCACCCGTTCCATACTCTTTGGAACGATTCGGGACCCTCCTCAGTTCACTTCCACCACATGACCGAAGAAATGATTGGATATGTTCTTGCTCTAACTAACGTTGTGCACACCTTTCACTCCCAGATGCCCATGGCCTATGACAATGTTCCCTCCCTTTCAGCCTCATCATGGGTGGAGCCGGCTTTGTTTATGCTCGTCACAAAGGGTCTCCAACCTCACTGGGATGGCCCCTTCCAGGTTTTACTTCCCACCCCTATGGCAGTCAAAGTCACTGGTTGTTCGGCTTGGGTCCACCTGCCCCATTGTAAATTGATTGGCTGCACCAATCAAAAGGGGAGAGAGGAGGAGCGAATACTGGAATCCTAGGGAACCAAGATCCTGTCCATTTGGGTTTCTGATTGTTGCTGTTGTTTTAATGTTATTCTTATTACAGATACTTGAACTAAGAGGAGAGACATGTGGAGGATCGCCTACCTACTGACCTGTTTGATCACTTTCAACATCCTGATGGGGAAAGCTACAAAGTATCAATGCGAACCTGAATGATCCGAGATTATCTACCGCCTATGCTGAGAAGATGTTACCCAGTGCACCGGACCAGACACTTTCGGCGTTTGGAGCATGACTAAGGCTGATTATTGCAATGGACTTTTACATCAGAAAGACCGTATGGTCCATCTGGACAGTAAAAATCAGTGGAAATTACCATCTCAGTACCAAACCTGTCTTTTTGATTTTACCGACAGACATAGGCCAAACGAAGATAGACATTATCAACCCTGCTACTATCCCTTTTTGTAGGAAAGGCTGACTCGAAAAAAGAGAAGCCTGATAGGGGGAACTCCTCAATCCACAGACAACTTATTTATACAGGCCCACAGGACACTCTTCACCCCTGAGTCAGTGGTATGTTACTCCTCTCTATCGGTAGATGACTTACTTGCCCCGTCCCCAGTCCCCGATCCCAATCTATTTGTCAGGTTCCCTACCGTCGACCCTCCGAGGAGAAACATCCCTTTCCAATACTGCATTAGCCCTCCTGCCACCTGTCTGCTGACGGCTTTCAACTCCACTGCAGGGTCGTATGAAAATTGCTTTCATGGCTTTGGGTGTGCAATTGTTCATGTTCCACATAACATCTCCTGCCTATTTAAGACTTCTCTCATCTACTCGTGTAAAATAAAGGGGCCGAATACCTCCTGCCCGTGTATACAAACAGCTTGCATTCCACTGACTGTGCCACAACAGGCCTTATGTGGCATAAGTAATTATGCCCATCTGCATGTACGGACCCAGAACAGAACCCTTCCCTTGCATATTTATAGGTCTTTTCTCTTTCCAGAACCTGATACTGTTGCCAAGACCATGTGCAATTGAGCGAAGGGAGAGCCTAATGGGAACAGAATTCTGAGGACCATTGTCTACCATACAGTATGAGCGCTCAACAGTCACTTTGCCCACTTCTTATGGTGCTCAAACGACGCCTCTTGCAAATATCAGCCCTTTACTCCTGTAGACCTGACCAGAACCTCTGCTCTAACATTTCAGTAACCTATATTAACAAACCCGCCCTCATATACACCAAACCTGGCTGTTATTTCTTCAGCCAAGGTAAAGCTACCGATTTCGTTTTCCTTGATGGCAAAGATGTTCCCCTCTAAGAGTGCTATCGGAACCTTGTTCCTCCAACACTACCTTGTCCTGGCCAGTGGACAAGTTGATGGAACCTTCATCTGAAGAGAACACAGCGGTTGGTCTGACCTGACTTTTGCTCCAATTGAAACGATCCCAAGGGACTGGGTAACAATACAGGACACTCGATAGGCCTGAGTACTCTGAGTTTAGGAGGATTGTGGGGGCGGGGGGCGGGGTGGGGGAAATGCGGAATAAGTCAAAAGAACCGCAGCCATCTCATCTGCAGCCTGACCATTCTAGGAAATACCACCAAAGAGGCTCTGGAACAGATTAAACCGGGATGGTCAGATCTGCATCATTACTCTATGCAGAATCGGTATGCCATCGACTATATACTAGTGTGAGAAGGTTGGCTCTGCACAATTGTCCAAGATACATGCATTATTAGCATTCCTGATTGCACTGGCAATATTACTAAGTTACAAGATGAGATCCAGGTGTTCCTTGACAGAATGGCTGAAGGGACCAGTTGGGGAAACTGCGGGTCGGAATCTTGGAACAATTGGCTTATCAATTTAGCAATGTATATCAGAATCAGTCTCCTCAGTCTGTTTGTTGGTATTGCTATTGTTAAGTGTTTAATTGCTAAGCTTATGAGCTCCCTCAGTGATATAGACTCACCCCAGAAAATGCTCCATTTGCAACCCGATGGCTCACCCGCATGTGTTGATGGTGATAAATGTGACCAGGTAAGTGGCAAAACCATTGATTACCTCTCTGAATATTTCCTCCTTGAACCCAGTGTCAGAGAGGACTCAGAGCCAAAAGAGGTTTAGAGATCAATTGCCTCGGTAAGAAGCTGAAATGACCTGTGACATACACCACGCTCATCTATCTAACATTTTATAGGGAATAGGTCGGGGAGGGAAGAAGGTGGTGAAATGGAGATGCCTCATGTATTATGTGTCTTCAGTACTCCCCACCTGTGAAAACAGTGTAAAACCCAGACCAGGATTTAAGCACAAACCCAAGGCTGATATCTTCTCTGCAATGCACTCAAACAACAAACATTAAAACTAAAAATCACACAACATCAGGTTATAGTCCGACAGGTGTATTTGGAAGTACAAGCTTTTGGAGTGCTGCTCCTTCATCAGGATCATAGAATACCAGTGCCACCACATTGTAAAAATTAAAACAGCAGAGATGTTCATTAGCACATGGCCATCTGAAAAACCTTGCTGTGTAGAAAGTGACTCCTTTATTATTCTAAAAGGCACAATGTTTCGCAGATGTTATTGTTGGATTACCACCAGGTGGCAGTAGCAGAAGATGAATATTCCTAAAGGTCACATGCTGCATTTACTGAAGCTGGTCTAATCTCTGTTACAACATTACACAACTCGTTACACGTTTTGTTGCTGTAGAATTTTGGACTGGAAGTCCATTGTTTCTGTTATACTCTAGAAATGAGGATTGACATAGTTTTGAAGAAAATTGAAATAAATAAACAAAAAGAAATATCCCTTTTTGTCTGTGCCATTCAGCCAATTTCCTAATGGGGTCAGTAATTTTCCCTCAGTTCCTGTGAGCATCAATTTTAATTAACTGTCTCTATGGTGCTGACCTGGACTTTACAGAAACAATACCCAATACATTTCCGAAACCACTACCTCGTTCAAAGTTTTCAGACAAGTCCTAGCTCCCTCTGGCTGAAATTGTTTGTGGTGTCCACTCTAACCAGAAACACAGACTTTAATAACCTCCTGACAATGAATGTTAGCTTAATATATTTATAAATTAGTGGTCTCCCTCTCCCATACTTTATCAATAGCGGAATGTTGTGTTGATCTCGGCCCAATGCGCATAATCTCAGAGTAAGGGTTGTGTATTTAAGACAGAGCTGAGGAGGAATTTCTTGACTCAGAGTGTGGAGAAACAGTGGAATCTTTTACTGTAGAGGCCTGTTGAGCCTTGGTCATACAATGTATTCAAGGCTGAGAGAGTCAGATTTTTAATCAGTAAGAGAATCAAGGGTTATGTGGAAAAGACAAAAAAGTGGAATTGAGGATTATCAGATTAGTCGTGACCTCATTGCAAAGAGCAGATTTGATGGACTGAATGGCCTATGTATGCTGTTATATCTTATTGTCTTATGGTGTTTTAGTCCCTTGCAAATATCTTTCCCATTTCTCATTTTCGAAACCATTTTATGAAAGTGAAAAGAGAACTTTGCAGCAAAGTTGATGGAACTGGACAATGTTAGGGATTCAATCAAACTTAAATATGTTACAGAGGAGAATGGGCAGGGAGAGGTAAAATATTTTCAGTACAACAAGGAATAAAGTTCACTGTGACAAGAACAGTTTCAGATGGTGGTCTGCCAGGACTACCTGGTGTGTGCACATTTCAAAGGAATACAGAGTTGGCAGGGTTTGGGAGCTGTGTGCCTGAAGATCATAAGTGGATAATTTTCAAAGGAGATGGTCATTGCTGGACTGAGAAATCATGCAGATGCTGTGATGAAATATCAAGAGATTAAATAAGCAAAAGCATTGTGACCCGAATCAGTAAGAGAATGATAGCTCTGCTTTTAGATAAACTGCTTCCATCATTTCAGTAATTTCCCAATTACAGTGAATGGGTATTGGACTGCATTCTTCAGCTGCCCTCTGAATTTAGTCTGGGTCACTGCATAAATACAGGTGTTGGTGCAGGTACTCAAAAGCTGCAGCATGTATCCAGATCGTTCAGTGATATATGCAGGATCATGGGGACCTGTGTAGTAAAACCTGTCAGTTAATCGGCGATAAAAGAAAAAGCCCACATTTGTCATCCATAACAGGATAAAACTGCCTGAGATGGTGAAGAGTAAAATGATAGATTTCCTGCGGCTCTCCATCTCTGGGTCAGTGTGATTCTCACTCTTGCTGTGATCCAGTAGTTTCCTGCGGATTCTGCTGGCCACTAAAATGTGTCTAACAGTCAGAGCATTGAGCAGTAAAATCAGAATGAATGGGAGGAAAGGAGTTAAAATAATACTGAGGGTATCAAATATTACCCAAGCAGCTTCACTGAAAAAGTTCACCGGCAGGCTGTAGCCCCAAGGTACATTGTCAAGGATATATTCAGGTTCATACACAAAGTACCAAGGAATGTTTTTCAAACAGAAAAGCACACTCACTGTTTTTATAACCACGGTCACAGTTTTTTCTTTGCAATATCTTGTTTTCAACTTCTGGCAGCAAATTGCAACAAACCGGTCAAAAGTGAAGGAGACTGTGAACCAGACAGAAATATCTGTGGCTGCGTAAAGCAGGACAAGCAGAAGAGAATGAGCCGGAGTAGTTTCCAGGTAAGTCCCCAGGAAGTAAAATGGAATCACTGTAAAGAGTATCACATCAGTGAAAACAACTAATAGATCTGCCACTGCCATGGCTACCAGGTAGAGAGTGATACATCTGGAGAGTCCACACATACCACGTGACAGGATGATAATAGCCACTGAGTTAACTGGAACATGTAGAGAAAAAGAAACCAAGGTTCAAGATTGGATTCTCAGGGGATTTGAGAATAACGTAATCACATAAGGGCTGTCAATCTATTAATCTTGTTCAACCAGATCATTGCTGATCCATATTTAAAAGCTGTTAATTTGTATTCGATCTATAAATTTCAAAGCTTTGTCTAACAGTTTTCATAGTCTCCATCTCAGGATTGATATAGAACAAAAGGAGGTCAAAATCTGTTGTGTGTATGCCAGCTCTTTAAAGGAGCAATTTATCTGGCACTGTAGTTTTACACGTTATCCCTTTCCAGGTAACAAGGCAATTCCATCTTACCTCAATTGAACCTGTCTTCACCACACTGGGAGGCAGCACATTCCAGATTCCAGATTAAATATGTGTCCACATATTCTTTCTACTTGTGGGAGTAGTTTGTTCTTTCGCACTGTGTGCAGACCCCTCACTATTTTGAACACCTCTGTCAAATTTTCTTTTAAAATTCTCTTTTCTTTTCAAAACAGTCCCTACATTTCCAATCTGACAATGCAACTGAATTTCCTCATCTCTCGGCCTGTTCTCCTCTATTTATCCTGCACTTGCTCTGTTTTCCTCATGTACAGAGCACAGAACTAGGTGTAATAGTCCATCCAAGGCTGGAGCCTTTGTATTACATTGTCTCGCCATGATTTTCCTTCCAAATCATATTCTTTCATACTTGTCTACATTAAAATTCATTTTCCACCTGACTGCCCATTATAGCAATCAGTCTATGTTCTTCTGAAGCTTCACAACAGCCCTCTCACATTTCACAACACTCTCACATTGTGTACAATCAATTGAATTAATTGAAATTGGGCTCTGCACACAAAGGTGTTGGTCATTAATATTTTAAAGAAGGTATGTACGTACATAACAAATTACACATAGCAGCAAAGATCCAACACTGACTTTTGGGCAGCTCCAATACTACCTTTTAATCTTGTCTGAAAAGCATCCATTAACCACTTCTCATGTTTTACTATCTCTCAGCTAATTTTGTATCCATGTTATTACTGTACATGCAGTGATGGGCACTTCCTGCAGATAAATGAGAAAATGAGAAAAAGCCTGGAGTGGGTTCTAATCACTGACATTGGACGTCACTCAGTTTCTAAAGAAAATAAATAATTAGTGCCCTTCCCTAATTGCCCAAATTGCAATTAAGAGTCAACCACATTGCTGTGGGCCTGAAATCACATGTAGATGAGACCAGGTAAGAATGTTAGATTTCCTTCCTTAAAGGACATTAATGAACCTGATTAGTATTTATGAAAGTCAACAGTGTTTACATCATTGACAGTGGATCAGCATCTTATTTCAGATTTTTAAAAGAATCATTGAATACAAATTTCACCAATTCCCAAAGTGGAAATTGAATTCATGTCCCCAGAACAATAGCCCAGGGAAGCCAGGTTACTGGTTTCATGAGTTTACCACTATACAATACCAGCCTTAAAATGATCAAAGAAGAATTTTTGAGAAACAAAAAGTTTCAAAGTAACTCAGATAAGTATGTATGTGAGAAATTATTGGCTTCCATGAAGTTGTTAAAATGCTTACCAAGAACTCCAACAACTGCAAGAACAGGGTAATAAATGTCTTCTATCTGATGGAATATTGTTGGTTCATGCATTTTCTGTGAGATGTAACAGTTTCCAGTGGTACTAAAGGCAACAGCTTTTCCTGATCAATATATTGAGAGGTGTCTTGTATTTATACAGGAGGGAAAATTCCAGTGAGATGTCAGTTACATCATTATTAATTTCATTACATTCAATTGAACAAACGAGTGCAATCACTGGGGAAACTGACATGGGAACAATGGGATGAAATATCATTAACTGTTACCTTCTGCATCATAAAACAAGACAGTCCACGAGAGTTATCATTTCTCTGCCCAGTGACGTGGCCACACTGAATCTTCAGAGTGACCGATGAACGATGAATGTGTGTTGTTTGTTAAGCCCCTTTTTAAAAATAACCAGCAACAAAGCTTTAGTCTTGAACAGCATTACTGGAAGTTATTAGAGTAAAAATTATAAAGTTAATAACAGCACAGACACACAGGTTTACAAGTAGACAAGGATAGAAAGTGACTTTTGAAGATGAAAGGAAGCTCAGTCTTTAAGATAGTTGCAGTTCTGTTGCTTCTTTGAAGATCCTCTTTCTGACATGAAGGAGATGAAAACTTGAGGTCAGCTGCTTCAGCGGCTGTGTTGGATTCAGTCATTGGATAGTTAGTCTTTGCTTTTTCAGGTGCACTTCACAAGTTAACAGAACTTGGGAGAACATGAGGTTTCCTGGTCCTCACTAGTTCTTTGGTTAAGACATTTGCAGATTGCCTGACTTTTCCAGGTCAGCAGCATTTGGTTTCCATCTGTCTTCTTCCCCCTCCTCCCTTTGGCTGAGAACCCTCACCCTTATGGAGTCTCACAGAGTTCCTTTGGAGGAGTTACAACAAAATGGTTGTTCATAACCTATCCTAACAAGCTTCAAAATGGCTGCTATCTAGAAATAGGTAGGTCATGCTTCTCTGTTTGGTATTAGGTTAACCTACATTGCCTTGTCGTCAGGGTAATTTACATTTATGAACTGGCTTAGCCTTTGGCTTGGATAGTTCCCATTGACATGTCATGATAATCTATGAGGTATGATTATACCTTCAAGGGATCTACAATCAGTGAGGTTCTGATGACCTCTGGAAATGTTCATTGAATTTCAGAAAGTCTGTTGTGATTCCTTCCTGAGGTATATGCAGTCTGAACGCCACAAGGTTGGTCATGTGACTTTGGGTGCCATTTTGTACAAATCTCTGTGGGTGTTAAAAATGGGTTGGCTTTATTTACAGAATGTATAATATTATAATGACACACATGTGACACTGTGTGAGGGAAATACTTCAACCAAATATTAATCAATGGTTTTGACTTTTTTTTAATGAACTATGTCCTTTCTGTTCAAAATTAATCACCAGGCAATTTTAAACATTTTCTAATGTTTGCCTGGTTTACTTCCATTAGAGAAGAATTCAAAAAAAATTTCTGTGCATTACAGACAAATTAAAAGGGTCTGATGGATTTGCCAATTGCAGATCCAAATACACGTATTTTCCCTGGCAGGATGCTGTTTTCATCTTCATTACACTTCAGCTTAACTGAAAACCTAAACTGCAAGAAGACTCTTATATTTCATAGTTTCATAGTAGTAGAAGCAGGAGCAGGCCATTTGGCCCATTGAGCCTGTTCTGCCATTCATACAGATCACAGCTGATCCATCCACTATCTCAGCTCCTCCTACCTGCATTATCCCCATAACCGTTAATTCCTCTACCATGCAAAACCCCATCCAACTGTGTCTTGAATATATTTAATGAAGTTGCTCCTCATGTTTTCTTGGGCAGAGAATTTCATATATTCACTACTCTCTGGAAAAGCAGTTCTTCCTCATCTCTGTCCTAAATCTACTCCCCCTAATCTTGAGGCCATGTCCCTTAGTCCTAGTCTCACCTGCCAATGGTAACAACTTGCCTGGCTCTGTCTTATCTATCCCTTCATTATTTTATGTTTCTATAAGATTCCCTCTCATTCTTCTAGATTCTAGCCAGCACAGTCCCAGACAGCTCAACCTCTCCTCATAGTGTAACCTCCTCATCTCTGGACTCAACCTTGTGAACCTTCTCTGCATCACCTCTAAAGCCAGTATATACTTCCTCAAGTAAGGAGACCAGAACTGCTCACAATACTGCAGGGTGCAGCCTCACCAACACCTTGTACAAAATCGCAGCAGCACCTCCCTGCTCTTAAATTCAATCCCTTTTGCAATGAAAGCCAATATTCCATTTACCTTCCTGATGATCTGTTCTGCCTGCAAATCAACTTCTGGCAATTCATGTCCGAGCATTCCTAAGTCCCTCTGCACAACAGCATGCTGCAATCTTCCACCATTTAAATGATAATCTTACCTATAATTCCAAAGTGGATAACCTCAGATTCAGCAACATTTTACTCCATCTGCCAGACCCTTGCCCACTCAATTAACTTATCTAAAGCTCTCTGCAAACCCTAAACATCCTCTGCACAGTTTGCCTTTCTATTCAGTTTAGTATCATCAGCAAAGATGGATACTCTCAGCCTCCTCTTCCAGAATATTTACATATATCATGAACAGTTGCGGACCCATAACCGACCCCTGCAGCACCTTCCTCATCACTGATCTCCAACCAGAGAAACATCCATGAATTCCCAAATTTCTGCTTTCTATTGGTTAACCAGTCCTTTCCATGTTAGTACGTTCCCTGCAACTCCATGCCTACTTTTCTTATGGATGAGTCTTTTATGTGGCACCTTATCGAACGCCTTCTGGAAATCCAAGTATACAACACCCACCTTTCCCCTCCACCCACCATGGTTGTCGTAGCCTCAAAGAACTCCAGTAAGTTTGACAAACACGACCTTCCCTTCCTGAATCCATGCTGCGTTTGCCTGATGGAACCCTTTCCATCCTGATATCTCATTATTTCTTCTTTAATGATAGCCTCCAGCATTTTCCTGGCTGAAGATGTCAAGCAAACTGACCTATAGTTACCTGCCTTTTTCCCGTACAGTTTTTTAAACAGTGGTGTGACATTCGCTGTCTTCCAATCCACTGGGACTTGTCTGGAGTCCAGTGAATTTTGGTAAATTACCACTAATGCATCTGCTATAATTTCCGCCACATACCCTGGGATGCAGGGATGCATTCCATCAGGGCCAGGGGACTTATCTACCTTGAGACCCTCAAGTGTGCTCAACATTACCCCTTTAGTGATAACAATTGAATTGAGGTCTTTACCTCCCATCGTATCCTTAACATCATTCTTTGACATGTTAGACACATCTTCCACTGTGAAGACTGACACAAAATAGTTATTCAAGGCCTCGGTTGTTTCAGCATTACCCAATATTAATTCCCCTTTCTCATCCTGCAAGGGACCTACGTCCACTTTAGCCACCCTTTTCTGTTTCATATATTTATAAAACCGTTCCTACCTGTTTTTTTATTCTGCGCTAGTTTTCATTCATAATCTATCTTTCATTTCTTTATTGCTTACTTTCTGGTTTTATGTTGCTTTTTAAAGTTTTCCCAATCTTCCTGTTTCCCACTACTTTTGATTACTTTGTGAGCCTGAGCTTTTACTTGGATGCCTCTCTTGATTTCCTTGATTATCCAAGGCTGGCTCTTCCTACCCTTGCTATCCTTGTTTTTGACCAGAATATATTTTTCTTGAGAGCTGTGAAAAATCTCTATGAAAGTCCTCCTTTGTTCCTCAACCGTTCCACCATATAACGAGTGTTCCCAGTCTAATTTAGCCAACTCCTTCCTCATCCCATTCTAGTTCTCCCTTGCTGAAGCATAACACCCTGATTTTAGGTGATACTATTTCACCCTCCATTCAATCATACTGCGATCACACTTTTTGAAAGATCATTTTCTACAAGACCATTAATTTTACCTGTCTCAATACACAGGACCAGATTTAAGAATGCACGCTCTCTTGTAGGTTCGGTAACATACTATTCAAGAAAGATATCATGGATGAGTTCTGTGAACTCCTCTTCAAGACGGCCTCTACTGGCTTGATTCAGCCAATCAATGTGCATGTTAAAGTCTCCCATGATGACTGCCGTTCCATTCATACATCTGTCAGATATTTCTTGATTGACCACCTGTGCCACTGTAGCATTATTATTGGGTGGCCTATAGACTACTCCCACCAGTGACGTCTTCCCCTTACTAATCCTGATTGCAACTCAAGTGGATTAAATATTTTGATCCTTAGTTCCTAAATGGTGTCTCCCGATCACCCTAATCTCATCTTTAAATAAGAGAGTGCTCCCACCTGCTTTACCTTCCTGCTTATCCTTCCGAAATACCTAATACCTTTGGATATTTAATTCCCAGTCATCACCACCCTGCAATCATGTTTCTGTAATGGTAACTAAATCATCCCCCTTTGTACTGATTTGCACAATGTGTTCATCAACTTTGTTTTGTATACCCCAGGCATTCAGATCAAGTGTCCTTGTACTCATTGTCCCTTTTAGAATCCAGCAATCTCCCTGTCTTTTGCATGTGATTCTGTCGCCCAATTTTACTTTTCTCTTTTCTACCTTTCACTCTGGTCTCTGCATTGCCTTTCTGCCTGGACTCCCATCCTCTTGCCATTTTAGTCTATCCCTTCCTCACAGTCTCTCTGCTCAGTGCATCTACCATTACACCAACTGCTGCAGCTTCTGACCTGATGCTCTGGTTCCCACTCCCTTGCCAACCCAGTTTAAAGCTTCCCCAACAGCTCTAGCAAACCTGTCTGCAAGGGTATTTGTCCAGCTCAAGTTCATTCTCCCCTTTTCTGTTGACTTGCATTATTCTTTCCTCTTCCCATCAATCAAGTTAGGATGATGTCCCCATGTTTAATTCCCAAGGCAGCTTCACGTGTTCTTATTTCTGTAATGACTACAACCACTCAGGAATATCATTATCTCTGAATCTGGTGCTGGTGCTTTGTACACACATCCTTCTCTCATTCAAATAACACTAACCCTAACCTTCCAGATAAAAAAAAATTCCTTCAGAATAGCTATTTTAACTGTGATGATTTTACTCAGTTGTTCTTCAGTAAAGAACTTACGATGTATTTCCATGAAATGAACTTCTTAATGCTGAGGTTAGAGGATGAAGAGGAGAGATTAGAACATTTGTGAGGCGTCCCAGACCAAAGAGAAAGGGAGTTCACATGGTGATGATGGAGAGATAGAGGTAGATGTGCATGTTTAGTGTGAACAGGAGAAAAGGAGCCTGCTTCATTCAGTGCAAGACCAATAAGGCATAAACAAGACACAGCTAGGGATCGTGTGGCTGTGATCAAGATGGAGGCCAGAGGTCATGCTATGAATTTATTGAACTCAATGTTGAGTTTGGAGAGACAGTACAGTGCCTAAGTAGAAATTGAGGTGCTCTTCACCCAGCTTGCACTGAAACAACGTTATGTGCTGAAGAATTGCATTGTGATTTGTGTGTGAGAAGTACAGGGAACAGAGACAGTGATAAAAAGGACAGCTCTGATTTAATTTGTCCTACTTTTATCATTTCAGTAGTTTCCCAATTACAGTGAATTTGACTGCATTCTTCAGCTGCTCTCTGAATTTAGTCTGGGTCACTGCATAAATACAGGTGTTGGTGCAGGTACTCAAAAGCTGCAGCATGTAGCCAGATTGTTGCGTGATATATGCAGGATCATGGGGACCTGTAAATTGGCAATAAACGAAAAAGCCCACATTGGCCATCCATAACAGTATAAAACTGCCTGAGATGGTGAAGAGTAAAATGATGGATTTCCTGCAGCTCTCCATCTCTGGGTCAGTGTGATTCTCACTCTTGCTGTGATCCAGTAGCTTTCTGCAGATTCTGCTACCTGATGGAGTATTGAGCAGTAAAGTTAGAATAACTTGGAGGAAATGGGTTAAAATAGTACTAACACTGTGAAACGCAATTCACGTAGTTTCAGTGTAAATATTCAGTGGTAGGGTGCAGCCCCAGGGTACATTGTCAATGACATATTCAGGATCGTATCCAAACTAACAAGGAATATTTTTCAAGTAGAACAGCACACTCACTGATGTAATGACCACATCTGCAGTCTTCTCAGTGCAATATTTTGTTTTCAACTTCCAGCAACAAACTACCACAAATCGGTCAATGGTAAAGGTGACAGTGACCCAGTCAGAAGTGTCTGTGCTTGCGGAAAGCAGTACAAGTAAGAGAGAGCGTGTGAGGGTGGTCTCCAGATAAGTACCTTGGGAGTGAAATGGAATAACTGTAAACAGTATCATGTCAGAGAAAATGACTTGAAGATCTGCCACTGCCATAGCCAGGTAGTGAGTGATACCTTTCAAGAGTCTGCACGTTCCTCATGACAGGAACAAAATAGCCACTGAGTTAACTGGAATAATTCAGTAAAAATAGATAAAAGAATTAAATATAAGTATCTCAGATAGCATGTGAATCATTAACAATCTTTATTTTTCCAATCAGATCTTTTCATTGCATCAGACATTCTAATTAGTTGATCCCTTAATTTTTCATTTTCATGTAATTATAGAGGCAGATGACAGAAGTTGTGTTGTTAATTTAGCTTTATTTATACCAGTGATATTTCTCACCTTCCACAAGGCCAATCTGTGCTTCTTGACAAAAACAGTTCGGAACTGAACAGGATCTTTCCAGTGTGGCCGAGAATTCTATGCAAAGAGAAACATAGAAACATTGAAGATAGGAGCAGGAGGAGGCCATTTGGCCCTTTGAGGCTGCTATGTCATTCATCACAATCATGGCTATTTGTCCAACTGAATAACCTAATACTGCTTTCTCCCCAGGACCTTTGATTCCATTTGCCCCAAGTGATATATCCAGCTGCCTCTAGAATACATCTAATTGTTTTGGTATCAGCTGCTTCCTGTGGTAATGAATTCCAGAGACTCGCCACTCTTTGGGTGAAGAAATGTCTCCTCATCACCATCCTAAATGGTCCACTGCAGGTCCTCAGAATGTGACCCCTGCTTCTGGACATCATCGGGAACATCCTCCCTGCATCTACCCTGTTCTAGTCCTATTAGGGTTAGGGTTAGGGTTACGGTTAGGGTTAGGGTTAGGAATCCCTCTCATTTGTCTGGACTCCAACAACAACAATCCTAACCTAGTCAGTCTCTCCTCAAACGTCAGTGCTACCATCCCCGGAATCAGTCTGGTAAACCTTCACTTCACTCTCGAGAGAGCAAGAGCACTCTTCCTCAGAAAAGGAGACCAAAACTGCATACTATATTCCTAGGTGTGGCCTCATCAAGGCCCTGTATAACTTCAACATCACATCCCAGCTTCTGTACTCAAACCTCTTGCAATGAAGGCCGATCTACCAGTTGCCTTCTTTACCGTCCGCGCTCACCTACATGCTTACTTTCAGCAACTGGTGCACAAGGGCACCCAGGTACCAGTGCACAGTCCCCTCTCCCAATCAACAGCCTTTCAGGTAGTAATCTGCCTTGTTTTTGCTTCCAAAGTGAATAACCTCACATTATCCAAATTATATTGCACCTGCTATCTAACCAGTCCAGATCATGCTGGAGGATCTCTGCATCTTCGTCACAGTTCAACCTCTCATTCTAATTAGTTTCATCTGTAAACTATGAGTTGCTACATTTTGTCTGCTCACCCAAATCCTGAATGTATATTGTGAGTAGCTGGGGTGATAGCACCAGTCCCTGTGGCATCCCACTAGTTACTGCCTGCCAATTTGAAAAGCACCCATTAATTCCTCGCCTTTGTTTCCTGTCTGCCGACCAGTGTCCTATCCACCTCAATGCACTTCCCCCAATTCCATGCGTTTTAAACTTACACAATAATGGCTTATGCTGGGTTTTGTCAAACGCTTTCTGAAAGTCCAAATATACTACATTGACAGGGTCCCCCCAGTCAACTCTATTAGTTACAATTTCATAGAATTCCAACAGATTTGTGAAGCATGATTCCCCCATTGTAAATCCATGCCGACTCTGTCTGATCCTGCCACTACATTCGAAATGCTCAGCTAGGAAGTCCTTGATAATGGATTCAAGAATTTTCCCCACTACTGAGTTTAGGCTTACCGATCTATAATTCCTTTGTTTCTCTCTACCTCCCTTTATGTATATTAAAGTGACATTAGCTACCCTCTGATCTGCAAGGACTGTACCAGTGTCTATAGAATCCTGGAAGATGACTACCAAATGTATCTGCTATTTCTATAGCCACTGTCTTAAGTATTCTGGAATGTCGATTATCAGGCCCTACGGATTTATCCACCTTCTACTAATATTGATCACTTTTAGTTCTTTCCTCTCACTAAATCTTTCATTCTCCAAAATTTCTGGTATCTGATATGTGTCCTCTTTAGTGAAGATTGAACCAATGTATTCAGTTGCTCAGCCATTTCTTTGTCCCCTGTTATACATTCCCCCATTTCTGTATTTAGGGGACTTACAATTGTCTTCGCCAATCTTACTCCTTCACATACCTCTAGAAACTATTAGTGTTAGTCTTTATGTTCCCTACAAGCTTATTTTCATACTGTATTTTCCTCTTCGTAATCAATTCCTTGGTCATTCTTTGCTGAATTCTAAGCTGCTCCCAATTCTCGGGCCTATTATTTTTCCTGGCCAATCTATGTGCTTCTTCCTTGGATTAGATACTGTGTCTAATTTCCTTTGTATAACATGAATTGATCTTCTTACCCATTTTGTGCCAGACAAGAACAAACAGTTGTTGCAGTTCTCCCATGTTTTCCTTGAATGTTTGCCATTGCCTATGTTATTTTAGTAACTCTCCCTTTAAATAACTTTCCCCAATCTATCAAATCCAACTCACACCTCAGATCTTCATAGTTTCCTTTACCTGTATTAAGTTTCAGCATCCTGGTCTCTGAATAAACTATCTCACTCTCCATCTTGATAAAAAATTCAATCATGTTAGGGTCACTCATCCCTAAGGGGTCTCACACAGCTCGATTGGTAATGATTCGCTTCTCATTACACACTACCCAATCTAAGTTGGCCTGCTATGTAGTTGGTTCCTCCACACATTGGTCAAGAAAACCATCCCATATACACTCCAGGAATTCCTCCTCTACCGCATTGTGGCTAATTTGTTTTGCACAATCTATGTGCAAGTTAAAATCACCAGTACTCCCTTATCACATGCATCTCTAATTTCCTATTCAATGCCATTCCCAACATCACCACTGCAATTTGGGGATGTATATATAACACCCACTAACATTTGATCCCCTTGGTTTACCCATATCACCTCACTTCCAGCACCAGTGGTCCAGCAATCTCGAGTCCAAAGGTGACATTATATTATATTTTTCAATGTTTTTAGCTTTTAATATGTTTCAATTCTGTCCAGTATTTGTAGAGCGATCTCCAATAAGCCCATTTATCATAATTTCTGTCTTCTGTTTAATATTTTTTATTGTCGCTTTGAAACTTACTGCTCCCATCTGACGTAACATCATCCCAACTTTACACATACAGCTCTCTATTCCATAATCCAAACTTTTAATAGATACAGACAAAGATCTGAGACACCCATATGTGCCATTATAGTGACTCCAATAAAATGTTCAACGATGTTATACGTCACAACCTATTTACAAACCTAGCTGCTGACAGGAATCCCAAAGTTCTAAAAAGTGATTAGAGTGATAGGACAGTTGAATGTTCCTCCTGCAGGATGTGGGAGGTAAGGGTCATTAGTAGTGTCCCTAGTGAGTGCATCTGTGGGAAGTGCACCCAATCCAGCTCCTTGAAAACCACATTAGGAAACTGGAGCTGGAGCTGGATGAACTTTGGATCATTTGGGAGGTGGAGGGGGTTATTGAGAGGAGTTACAGAGAGGTAGTCATACCTCAGGTAAAGGAAGAAGGTAGATGGGTTACCAGCAGGGGACGGGAAAGGGAACTGACAAATAGCGCAGGTATCCCCTGTGGTCATACCCCTCATCAACAAGTAGACCGTTTTGGATACAGTTGGGTATCTACCAAGGGTAAGCAATGGGGCACAGGTCTCTGGCACAGAGTCTGTCCCTGTTGCTCAGAAGGGAAGGGGAGAGAGAGGCAGAGCATTAGGCATTGGGCACTCCATAGTTTGGGGGACAGCTGGGAGGTTCTGTGGGGACGAGAGAGATTCATGGTTGATGTGTTGCCTCTCGGGTGACAGGGTTCATGACATCCCTGATCGTGCTTTCATGATCCTTGAGAGAGAGGGTGAAACCCCAAGTCATGATCCACCGAGGCACCAACGACATGGGTAGGAAGAGAGATGGGGGCAGAGATTCAAGGAGTTAGGCTGGAAGCTTAGAGCCAGAATAAACAGAGTTGTTATCTCTGGTATGTTGCCCATGCCATGTGATAGCAAGGTGAGGAATAGGGAGAGAGAGGAGTTGAACACGTGGCTACAGGGATGGTGCAGGAGGGGGGTTTTTGGATACCTGGTTAATTGGGGCTTATTCTGGGGTCGGTAGGATGTCTACAAACAGAATGATCTTCACCTGCACCAGAGGGGTACCAATATCCTGGAAAGGAACATTTGCTAATGCTCTTTGGGTGAGTTTAAACTAATTCAGCCAGAGGTTGGGAACTTAAATTGTTGTTCCAGTGTCCAGGAGGTTGAGAGTAGTGAGGTTAGAAATAAGGAATCAAGGTTGCAAGAATGGACAGGCAAGCAAGAAGTCGGTTTGAAGTGTGTCTGCTTCCAATGCCAGGAGCATCTGGAATAAGGTGGGTGAACGTGCAGCATGGATTGGTACCTGGGACTTTGGTGTTGTGGCCATTTCGGAGACATGGACAGAGCAGGGACAGGAATAGTTATTGCAGGGTCCAGGATTTAGATGTTTCAGTCAGAACAGAGAAGATGGTAAGCGGGGGCAGGAATGTGGCATTGTTAGTCAAGGACAGTATTACGGTGACAGAAAGAACATTTGAGGACTTATCTACTGAGGTTGTATGGGCTGAGGTTACGAACAGGAAAGGAGCTTTCACCCTGTTAGGAGTTTTGTTAAGGCCTCCAAATAGCTCCAGAGATGTAGAGGATAGGATAGCAAAAATGATTCTTGATAACAGCAAGAGTAGCAGGGTAGTTGTTATGGGGGAATTTATTTTCCAACTATTGACTGGGAATACTATAGTTCAAGTACTTTTGATAAGTCAGTTTTTGAAGATGCGTGCAGGAGGGTTTCCTGACACAGTGTGTAGACAGGCCAACAAGGGGTGAGGCCACATTAGATTTGGTACTGGGGAATGAACCCAGCCAGCTGTTAGATTTGGAGGTGGGTGAGCAATCTCATGATAGTGACTACAATTCATTTATGATTACTTTACTGATGGAAAGGGATAGGTGCAAAACACAGGGCAACCGTTATAGTTGCAGGAAAGGCTGTTACAATGTGATTAGACAAGATTTAGGATGCATAGGATGGGGAAGGAAACTGCAGGGGATGGGCACAATTGAAATGTGGAGCTTATTCAAGGACCAGCTACTGCGTGTCCTTGATAAGTATGTACTGGTCATGCAGGGAGGAAGTCGTCGAGTGAGGGAGCCATGGTTTACTAAGGAATTTGAATCGCTTGTCTATCTCTTGTCATGTTAGGATGAAATGTGGTGGCTCAGTTAGGGCACTTGAGAGTTACGAGTTAGCCAGGAAAGACCTAAAGAGAGAACTAAGAAGAGCCAGGAGGGGACATGAGAAGTCATTGGCAGATAGGATCGAAGAAAACCCTAAGACCGGTTTTTGTAAGTGTATCAGGAATAAAAGAATGAGTAAGATTAGGGCCAATCGAGGATAGTAGTGGGAGGTTGGGTGTGGTGTCAGAGGAGATAGGGGAAGCGATAAATAAGTACTTTTTGTTAGTATTCACATTAGAAAAAGACAATGTTATCAAGGAGAATACTATGATACAGGCTACTAGACTAGATGGGATTGAGATTTACAAATGGAAGGTATTAGCAATTCTGGAAAATGTAAAAATAGGTAAGTCCCCTGGGCTGGATGGGATTTATCCTAGGATTCTCTGGGAAGCCAGGGAAGAGATTGCCGAGCCTTTGGTTTTGATAATTATGTCGTCATTGTCTCAAGGAATAGTAACAGAATACTGGAGGACAGTAAATGTTGTTACCTTGTTCAAGAAGGGGAAAGGAGACAATCCTAACTCTGGTAATTATTCACCAGTGAGCCTTAATTCAGTTGAGGGTAAAGTGTTGGAAAGGATTATAAGAGATAGGATATATTATCATCTAGAAAGGAATAATTTGATTAGCCATAGTCAACACAGTTTTATGAAAGGTAGGTCATGCCTCACAAACCTTACTGAGTTCTTTGAGGTGGTGAACAATGGTGGATGAGGGTAAGGTGGTTGATGTAATGTATATGGATTTCAATAAGGCATTTGATAAGGTTCCCCACGGTAGACTTTTGCACAAAATACAGTGGAATGGGGTTGAGGGTGACTTAGTGGTTTGGATCAGAAATTAGTGAGCTGTAATAAGACAGAAGGTGGTGTTTGATGGGAAATGTTCATCCTGGAGTTCAGTTACTAGTGGTGTAACGCAAGGATCTGTTTTTGGGGTCACTGCTGTCAACTGAGGAATTGTTAAAAGAAAAATACCTAGATGAGGACATAGAAGGATGGATTAGTAAACTTGCAGATGACAATAAAGTTGTTGGAGTTGATAGTGTGGAAGGATGTTGTAGGTGACAGAGGGACATAGATAAGCTGCAGAGCTGGGCTGAGAGGTGGCAAATGGAATTTAATGTGGAAAAGTGTGAAGTGATTCACTTTGGAAGGCGTAACAAGAATACAGAGTGCTGGGCTAATGGTAAGATACTTGGTAGTGTGGATGAGCAGAGAAATCTTGGTGTCCATGTACTTAGATCCCTGAAAGTTGTCACCCAGGTTGATAGGGTTGTTAAGAAGGCATACGGTGTGGTAGCTTTTATTGGTAAAAGGATTCAGCTTTGGAGCCATGAGGTCATGTTACAGCTGTACAAAACTCTGGTATGGCTGCACTCAGAGTGTTGTGGACATTTCTGGTTGCTGCATTAAAGGAAGGATGTGGAAGCATTGGAAAGGGTACAGAGGAGATTTACCAGGATGTTGCCTGGTGTGGAGGGAAGGTCTTATGAGGAAAGGCTGAGGGACCTGAAGCTGTTTTTGTTCGAGAGAAGAAGGTTAAGCGGTAACTTAATAGAGGCATAAAAATGATCAGCGGATTAGATAGGGTGGACAGTGAAAACTTTTCTCCTTGGATGGTGATGGCTAGCATGATGGGACATAGCTCTAAACTGAGGGGTAATAGATATTGGACAGATGTCAGAGGTAGGTTCTTTACTCAGAGAGTTGTAAGGGTGTGGAATGCCCTGCCTGCAACAATATTCGGCTTGACAACTTTAAGGGCATTTAAATGGTCACTGGATAAACATATGGATGATAATGGAATAGTGTAGGTTACATGGGCTTCAGATTGGGTTCACAGGTTGGTGCAAAATCAAGAGCTGAAGGGCTCGCGCTGCACTATGATGTTCTATGTTCTAACTGTCCTCAACAGACGTCACCACATACTTGTAACTTGTTGTGATTAGCAAGAGGGTCATCTGATGGAAGTGTTGAATGCACTCCCCGGGAAGCCTTAGAAGTCTAATTGTGAGTTTGGTGTTATTGAGCTGTTGTTGAGTCTCAATGACACTGCCATTGGACAGAGGAATCTGCACCATTTGTTAACTGGTCTCTCTGTGTCCATTACTTGGGCCCAGAATGGCTGGAAGAATGAAGGTGGATGTTGAGTCATACAAAGGCAAGAGACAGAGCCAATGACTTTTGATGTTCTTCATGTGGCTTGTGAAAAAGGAGCTCATCCTCCATTTCATGATCACGGCATCTATGCTCTCCTGAGCACAATGGCAGTGCCGGTGTCTCGGAAAGAGCCTGCCTCCCAGCAGGGTTGAGAAGCCAAGGTCAGGTTCAGTCCGTATGATAGTTTACAGACCATCCAGAGGGTGTACAACTGGAGAGAACATCTCTCCAGATGTCATGTTGGTGAGTGGCAATGACGCCGGAAACAGCAGAGGAAGTACCATGCCCTCTTGTTGAATCAAAATGAGTTGTCACTCCCAATTAATACTGTCAGCAGCAAATGAGGTCCTTAACTCCTCTGAGGGCCAGAAGACTGATGATGTGCAAGACTGTGCAAGTATGGCAGCTAGGGGTTGCCCATTCAATAGGGGCATCCATGGTGAGTGGCAAGAAATACCAGTGAGTGACCAATTATCGGGTGATCGAGGCATAAGAGAAGAGTGCAGATAAGTTTCTTCCAGAACACTACGCGTTTGATGGATGGGGTGAGGTGCTAATAGTGCTGAACAAAAAGTAAAATATTTGGTGCAATGGTAATGATCTGTAGGCAGCATTTGACATCATGTATCTTTGCAGTGTGAGTATCTTCTGCCAGGTCTGTGACAATGGGGGGAATCATCCATAACTAACCCTGGTGGTCTTTCTGATGAAAGGGAGATATGTTGATACAATGAAATTAATGGGTAGCTGGTGAATGGTGGAATCTGAGCTCGGGTGGATGATGGAATAGATTTGAAATGTTTGGCCCTCACAATCCAGAGAATCCCACTGGGATATTCGAGCAGGATGTCTAGTAGTGCTGACTGTGGAAAGGCAAGTATTGATTTTGGCCATGCTAGAGCTCTCTCTGCTGCTCTGTTTTGAAGAGAATTATAACCCACAGGTTTGCTGTCTATGTGAACACTGTTTATTTGCATTGAAGTGCTCAGTTGAGTCAGTGATGGACTGAGCTTCACTTTCACAAGACACAGTGTGACTTCGCAACACCACAATCTGGCACCAACAAAACAGCAAGTTTGAGTCAGTTGTCATGGATGGTATACAGGGTGATTATGATGCTTTTCTTTTGAGCAGCAAACTCTGTGACAGCCCATGGATGATTGTTTGACGGGAAGGGCTCATATCTTTAGTTGATGAAGATGCAGACTGTACCAGTTGGAAGCCTGGCTTTGGTGAATCCATCATTCAGTTCTCTCATTAAAACAGATGACTGATGGTAACAGTGTCCAAGTGACCTGTCTTACAGCTACAATGAGTGAGGACTCTCCAAAGCACCTTGTCAGCTCCAATGGAATATCTCAAGCCATTGTTTTCTCCAGTGAAAAGCAGACTGATGGGATGGCCACATAGTGTAAGCCAGATGGCAAGGTGTCAGGAGCTGACTCCTTTCCAGACAATTTCTAGTCTTAGAGCAGAAGACCCTCTTTGAGCAGGTAGCGGTCACGTGTGGCAAATGCTACCAAGTGTTCCTTAAAACCGCAGTTATTGCAGTCAACCATGCCCAACATCACCAACATAACGCCATGTCAATTCCTCAGTTGACATGAAGAGTTGCAGATTCAGACCAAGAAAGGTCTATGGTGGATTGAGCAAATGCACTAACATGTTTGTAATTTTAAAATCCATTCAAGGGATACAGATGTCACATCCTGGGCCAGTATTTACTGCCTATCGCTTATTGCCCTGGATATGGTAGTGGTGATCTGCCTTCTTGAACTGCTGCAGTCCTTGCCATATTGGTTAGTGATATAAGGAGTTTGAAGGACACTGAAAGAACAGCGATATCATTCCAAGTCAGCATGGTAAGTGGCTTGGAGGGGAATTTACAGGAAGTGGTGTTCCCATGTGTCTGTTGCACTAGACAATTGTAAAGTTCTCCCTTTGAAGATCTTACTCATGGAATCCCAGTAAAAGCCACTGGTCAGATCTATTGCAATGATTTGTCTCCACTGGGAAATCTTGTGTAAGATTGAGTCAACACCTGACCTGAGTGAAGGTTGTGTTTTATTGTAGCACTCTCCATTAGCAAGTGTGACAAGTCAATTCCCCCCTTTAACCTCTTGAGTGGAAATGATAGGTTCAGGTTCTCCACAGTGATGCCCATGCCTTCAGGCTAAACAAAGACTTAACTATATTAAAGGTTTATTGCAAATCTACAGGTTTCCCTCTGGCATCGTTGGGAAGGTGACATGCGTATGGTGTCACATCAACATTCCCATGTTGACATGAGCCTTTATTTGCTAGCCTTGCCCGGGAATGTTGGATTGAGGATACCATTGCTCTCTTGAAGGGATTTGTTGCACTAAGGTTGTGTGGGTTGAAGTAGGGTGTGATTCTGGCTGATTGAGATTCTCTTTGCTTCATAAGGAGCTGGAACACATTGTTCTGAGAGAGAGCTCAGAATCCTGATCACTACAGATGAACACAGGTTGTAACTGAACAACATACTCATTGTAACAGGACTAACCGTTCACAGGGATCATTCATCATATCAATCTTGTCAATAATACTGGTCAATAGAAATGATAGAGCCCATGTGTGGGGTGGCTTATTAATTTTCAGTCCTAAAGGAGGAGTCAGTTGAACTGAAAATATTTAATCGACCATGTGGTCCTTGGGTAGTGTCAACTCGATGAAGTCCCTTGGTCAGATGAGTTGGAGAAAAACTATGGTTGAGATTCATTAACACAGATGGTGGAGATATTAACTGGTGGTTGGTATTTGGCTGGTCAAGTTGGTGCATCTTTGCTTTCTCTGGGCAGTGCACCCGCAACTCCATCTATATCAAGGTTCTTGATGGCCAGGCCCTTAAGACTGAAGTTGTGTTGGTCTCCAGCTGGCGAGATGTGTCTTCCACCTACAACAGAATAAAGTATCCACCTGGTTACTGGTATGAAATCCAGACTGAGACACAGAGACTCACAAATTTAGAAACACAAATCCTCTTGTCCCAATGTCAATGTCAATGTCTCAATATTAAAGCGCCTCAGACAACAGCTATCCTGGATGATTCAGGATAGCTGTTGTCTGAGGTGCTTTAATCATTTATTGGAATTTGTGGATGCAGCAGGTAGTTACACTCACTGAGGAAATGTTAATCCAAGTAATCTATTTTCTTTTGCAATGAGGAAATACCTGCCGTATAGTGATGGAGGAGTGTGACAGATCCTCATCTTCATGGAATCATTGAACCATTGAATCCCTGCAGTGTGGAAACAGGCCATTTGCCCAACAATTCCATACCGACACTCCGAAGAGTAACCCACCCAGACCCATTCCTCTATCCTATTACTCTACATTTACCCCTGACTAATGCACCTAACCTGCACATCTCTGAACAGCATGGGCAATTTAGCATGGCCAAATCACCTAACCTGCACATCTTTGGACTGTGGGAGGAAACTGGAGCACCCGGTGGAAACCCATGCAGACACGGTCAGAATGTGCATACTCCACACAGACCATCACCTGAGGCAGGAATTGAACCTGGAGCACTGGTGCTGTGAGGCAGCAGTGCTAACCACTGACCCAATATGCTGCCCACTACACCACCATGCCACTCTTGTTAACTGAGAAATTGTCTGCCATTCCTGGAAGGACAAAGTGAGACCACAGAGAGCTGTGGTCTCAGCAATAAAAAATGGTCATCGCCACATGGGAACTGCGCCCCACCCAACATTATCATATACAATGGACCATTTGAAAAGGAAAGGATTGAGCAATGGGTCCTTCAGGAGTGGTCACTTTGTGAGCATTGATATGGAAACTGGAATCTGAAAGCTACCATCCTGGAGGCCATAGAGTGAAGATTTCCAATGGAGATGAAGTCAGACACGGACCGAGGAAGAAAATAGGTTGCAATCTTTTGAAGAAATACTGTAACCAGAATGAGAGACAGAAAGATAGCTCTGATTTTATTTGACAGGATCAGAAAAGCCACTGAGTTAACTGAAAAACATACAGGGGATAAATACGGAATTATAGATTTGAATCTCAAATAGCATGTGAATGACATGAATTCACAAGCACTTTACAATATGAATATATTATTCAACAACCAAAATCTTGTCCTGTCTTTGACATGAGCCCTGACTGATCCTGTTATCTGCCTTAGTACTGTTTTGAGCCAATATTGCTGCCTTCACATTGAAATACTGGTCCAGTAATCTTGGATTATGAGTGTTCTTGAGATTGCCTGCTCCCTGTTTCTAAGCAAGGCATTTCAACTCTTTTGTCCTGTGACACCTATTTATTTATATCTGTACATAATCGGTTATTGAATATGGCTCTCATGCATAGTTTGAGATCTCTTTCTCTCTGCACATGCTTATTCTAGACTAGTATGTTACTGATGTCAGTGTCATGGGGTCAGTCTTGACTTACCTGAACCTCACTATAGACACTTATATTCAAACCTTTCAGAGATGTTACAACAAATGTCTGGGAAGATACGATTTGAACTCAGACTTTGTTGCCCTGAGGGAGGAACTATATTACTGTGCCATAGGAGTCCCATGAATCATTTTTTGCCATACAATATACTTACATTGGCCCTGGCAATGACCTTTCCATTTTTCTTTGTAAGTTTGCAGAGTCTGAGCTTAAATGCCCATTTTTGGACAGGGAGTTTCACATTTTCTTACAAATTAGTGGGTGCGAGGGGATTTGTACAGTTTAAAATATTCTTAAGAGCCTTTGAAGAGCTAGGCTTAAGCTGAACCCAGAGTTGTTTAATTGATAACCTGCATCATCAGCAGATATCCTTGAGTTCTCTGCTTTTCACTGAATGTTGACTTTTAAAACGTCAAGAGAGAAACAGAGTGATAGAGAGAGTGGGAGAACACATCATCCAGTCCTGAAGATAGAACTGACCAATTTTCAGCCTGTTCTGTTGGAAAGGTAGTTCCATTAAGTATTCCAATGTCTGGCTCCAAACAGGGATATTTTGCAGGCAATTTCCATTCCATTATGTGAAACGTCCAGAAAGATATAAACGAAACAATAGTTAGAGGTCTGAGTGACTGTTTCAATCCATTAGAAAATGTGTCAATTTCAATTCAAACAAAGTCGTCGTTTTTGATGGTTTTGTGAACTGGTTTAACATATAATCAAGTGATTATTTTATCCACCATAGGTCAATAGTTCTTTCCTTTTTAAACTAATTTTAGTGCAAGGATATGAATTAAGAGTTCCAGGTATATTTTTACAAATATATTAAGGACCAAAGGGTAACTAGGGAGAGAATTGGGCCCCTCTAAGATCAGCAAGGCGGCCTTTGCGTGGAGCCACAGAAAATGGGGGAGATACTAAATGAATATTTTGCATCAGTATTTACTGTTGAAAAGGATATGGAAGATATAGACTGTAGGGAAATAGATGGTGACACCTTGTAAAATGTCCACATTACAGAGGTGGAAGTGCTGGATGTCTTGAAAGGGGTAAAGATGGATAAATCCCCAGGACCTGATCAGGTGTACCCGAGAACTCTGTGGGAAGCTGGAGAAGTGATGTCTATTTGTATCATCGATAGTCACAGGTGAGGTGCCGGAAGACTGGAGGTTGGCAAACGTGGTGCCACTGTTTAAGAAGGGCGGTAGAGACAAACCAGGGAACTATAGACCAGTGAGCCTGACCTCGGTGGTGGGCAAGTTGTTGGAGGGAATCATGAGGGACAGGGTGTACATGTATTTGGAAAGGGAAGAACTGATTTGGGATAGTCAACATGGTTTTGTAGGTGGGAAATCATGTCTCACAAACTTGATAGAGTTTTTTGAAGAAGTAACAAAGAAGATTGATGACGGCAGAGCAGGAGATGTGATCTATATGGACTTCAGTAAGGCGTTCTACAAGGTTCCCCATGGGAGACTGATTAGCAAGGTTACATCTCACGGAATGCAGGGAGAACTAGCCATTTTGATACAGAACTGGCTCAAAGGTAGAAGACAGAGGGTGGTAGTGGAGGGTTGTTTTTCAGACTGGAGGCCTGTGACCAGTGGAGTGCAACAAGGATCGGTGCTGGGTCCTCTATTTTTTGTCATTTACATAAATGATTTGGATGCGAGCATAAGAGGTACAGTTAGTAAGTTTGCAGATGACACCAAAATTGGAGGTGTAGTGGACAGCAAAGAGGGTTACCTCAGATTACAATGGGATTTGGACCAGATAAGCCAATGGGCTGAGAAGTGGCAGATGGAGTTCAATTCAGATAAATGTGAGGTGCTGCATTTTGGGAAAGCAAATCTTAGCAGGACTTATACACTTAATGGTAAGATCCTAGGGAGTGTTGCTGAACAAAGAGACCTTGGAGTGCAGGTTCATAGCTCCTTGAAAGTGGAGCCACAGCTAGATAGGATAGTGAAGAAGGCATTTTGTATGCTTTCCTTTATTGGTTGGAGTATTGAGTACAGGAGTTGGGAGGTCATGTTGCGGCTGTACAGGACATTGGCTAGGCCACTGTTAGAATATTGCATGCAGTTCTAGTCTCCTTCCTATCAGAAAGATGTTGTGAAACTTGAAAGGGTTCAGAAAAGATTTACAAGGATGTTGCCAGGGTTGGAGAATCTGGGCTCGAGGGAGAGGCTGAACAGCTTGGGGCTCTTTTCCCTGGAGTATCGGAGGCTGAGGGGTGACCTTATAGAGGTTTACAAAATTATGAGAGGCATGGATAGGATAAATAGGCAAAGTCTTTTCCCTGGGGTCGGGAAGTCCAGGACTAGAGGACATAGGTTTAGGGTGAGAGGGGAAAGATATAAAAGAGACCTAAGGGGCAATGTTTTCATGCAGAGGGGGAATGGAATGAGCTGCCAGAGGATCTGGTAGAGGCTGGTCCAATTGCAACATTTAAGAGGCATTTGGATGGGTATATGAATAGGAAGGGTTTGGAGGGATATGGGCTGGGTACTGGCAGGTGGGACTCGATTGGGTTGGGATATCTGGTCAGTGTGAATGGGTTGGACCAAAGGGTCTGTTTCCATGCTGTACATCTCTATGACTCTATGACTCTAATAACCAAATGAGGGAAGTCCATTTTAATTACCATGTGCAATGGTGTTTCTTATTTTTGATGATTGTAAGTTCTGTTACAATGTCAATATAAAATATGCAATAATAAAAAATTAGGATGACAAACAGATACATAAACATACAACATTTTCACTCTTTTCACCTTTATCAAACATTGCTATATGATTGGTAGCTAGACTTGTTCCTTCAGCTGTACCACTTTTCACTGCCAGTTCTACATTTTATATTTACGGTTCATAGAATCATACAATTCAGATGAGGCCTTTCAGACCATTAAGTCTGCAACAACAAACAACAATGTACATCTACACTAATGCCCCTTTCCAGTACTTGGCCCATATCCTTGACTGTTAGAACATTTCAAGTGCTTATTCAAACACTACTTAAATGTTGTGCATTTACGCACTTCAAATATGCACCCAGGGTAGTACATTCCAGATTCCCATAATCCTTTGGGTGAAAAACATTTTCCTCAAATCTCCTTGAAGTCTCATGTTTATCTCCTTAAAATTATGTCCCCTTCTTAGCGCCCCTTCAACTAAAGGGAAACAGTTATTTTCTATCCACCCTGTCCATGCCCTTCAAATTCTATGCAACTCACTCTGATCCCCTCTCAGCCCGAACATCAAAGCCTTACCAGGTCTGTGTAAGTAGTCTGTCCTTGGCTGGTTTGTGTGGATTTCCAGACACCAGATTCCTGAGGTTATGGAGCTTTGTGTTAGGTCAGAACTATTAGCCAGGTTAGCTGCGAGTCTATTTGCAAGTCTTTGCTGTGACACTGCACACATTTCTGGTCATAGATTCACACCAACAATTGATATTGGAACAAAATATTTATTTTGGGATTGTCAAATATGTAACAATTACATTTAATCGCTTGTGTGTTATACAGTTGTATCAGATTGTTTTTTCTATAAAGAAAGCTTAGTCATTGATTGTAAGTGAGAGCTGTCATCACCAAAATATGGTTTTAAACGGAACTTTTAAAGAAAAACAAAATCAGAGATAACAAGGTTAAGATACATGTCAAAATTCATTTCCTTGAAACTATTAAATGTCTTACCAAGAACTCCAACAACTGCAAGAACAGAATAGTAAACATTTTCCAACTGATGGAGTATTGTTGATTCACACATTGTTGTGTGAGCGGAGAGACTTTCCTGCTGGTGTCACAGATAATAGCTCTGTCTGATTACATGAAGCATTCAGAGGAGCGTCATATTTATGGAGAGAAAAGTACAGAGAGGTGACAGATACCTCATTGTTCATTGAACAAACAGGTAGAGACAATCATGTGAAAACCCATGTCACTCATGAAATAAACTGTAATTAATTGTAGGAACCAGTGCCTCAAAGCCAGAAAGTTTCATATAAACCAGTTTGAGGAATATTACTGATCAATTTAACATAGATATTTTCATCTATCATTTGCACATTTTCTACAGCTGTTTCCTTTCCATGTAATATTCAAAGTCAGTCAGTTTAAGACAATATTTAGTTTACTTACCCAATGTATTTGACACACTTGGAAAATCTTACATCAGCCTGCAGCTGTCAGCAGTTCAATGTTGTCAACAGGAAAGCTGAGGGATTGTGAGGTTTCACCAAATCCTATCTGTTGCTTTTCTGACCTTTGGAGAATAAGATGCTTTCGATTTGCTCTTTTCAAAGCATCTTTGCAGAGCCTTTGTTTTCTTTCCTGTTTTGTAATTGTCTCTATCTGGATGAGATTAAAAGGTTTTTAGAAACAGTGCCATGGTGGTTCAGTGGTTAGCACTGCTGCCTCACAGCGCTAGCAACCTGGGTTACATTCCAGCCTTGGGCGACTGTCTATTTGAAGCTTGCACATTTCCCCCATGTCTGCATTGGTTTTCTCTGTTTGCTCCCACAATCCAAAGATGTGCAGGTTAGGTGAATTTGCCGTGTTAAATTGACCATAATGTTCAGGGATGTGTAGATTAAGTGCATTAGTCATGAGTAAGTGTAAAGTAATAGGTTTGGGTGGTTTACTTTTTGGAGGATCAGTGTGGTCTTGTTGGGCCAAATTTTTTTTTAGATTAGATTGCTTACAGTGTGGAAACATGCCCTTCGGCCCAACAAGTCTACACTGACCCACCAAAGAGCAACCCATCCCCTTACATTTACCCCTTCACCTAACATACAGGCAATTTAGCATAGACAATTCACATAACCTGCACATTTTTGGCCTGTGTGAGGAAACGGGAGCACCCAAAGGAAACCCACACAGACACAGGGAGAATGTGCAAACACCACACAGACAGTCGCCTGAGTCGGGAATTGAACCCAAGTCTCTGGCACTTTGAAGCAGTAGTGCTAACCACTGTGCCATCATGCCATCCATGATCTGCTTCCACAATGTCGGCATACTATGATATACGTGTATCATTCTGGAGGATCTCTTCAAAGTTAAGCAGTTTTGCACTTGCATTAGAAACCAGCTTTATAATCGGCAAAGTATTCTTCAGCTCATTGAAGAATCCCAGAGAAAAATATTTCAAGTCTGGAAAGGATTATTAATTGAGAAACCATTGGTCATTTGGATAAGTAAATCAATGAGTTTATGCTAATAGTGTGACTTGTGAAGTACTGAGGCAAAGTCACCAGTACATTCCTCACGTCAAATCACAATACTATCATAACTCTTCTGAATGTTTTGCTCAATAAGCATCCATTCTGGTCAGCCCTATCAGAATATCATATGTTTCAATGGGATTCTCTTTCATTCTTCTAACTTCTAGTGAATACAGATCCAGTGAAACTGGTGTCTCCTTCTATGACAAAGCAACCAACCCAAGGATCAGACTGATTAACTTTTGCTGCACTCCCTCCAGAGCACATACAGTCTTTTGTAGATAAGGATATCAAAGCTGCATGCAATGCTTCAGGTGTGGTCTCACTAAGACCCTGTACAGCTTCAATAAAGCACCTTTGTTCTTGTACTCAAGCCCTCTTCTATTAAGACCAATGTTGCAATTTGTCTTCCTAACAGTGACCAAGGTATAAAGACACAGAGTCCTTAAGTACATCAACATTTCCCAATCTATCACCATTTAAAATATACTCTGCCATATGCATATCCTATTGAAGTGTACAACCTCATCTTTATTCACATTGTACTGCTTCTGCCATGTCTTTGCCCACTCACTTGTCCAAATCACCTTGAAGAACCTTTCTGTCCTCCTCACCACTAACACCCCCAGTCCCACCCAGTTGTGCGTTGTCAGCAAACATGAAAATGTGACATTTGATTCCCTGATCCCAATCATTGATAGTATATTGTAAATGGGTGGAATCCAAGCAACTGATCTTTGTGATAACTCACTTGCCACCACATTCCAACCTGAAAACAATTCCAACTCACTGTTTCCATCTGTTAACCAATTCTCAGTCCATACAAGTACATTGCCCCCTAATACCATATGCTTTGATTTTACACAATCACCTCTAATTTGGGGCATTTTGAAAAGCTTCATGAAAGTTTAAACACACCACATCCACTGGTTCTCCCTCATTAATCCTTTTCATTGCATCCTCAAAAAAAAAACGTGAGTAAGTATGTCTAACATGATTTCCCTTTCATAAATACATGTTAGCTTTGTGGAATCCATTGGTATTTTTCAGGTGTTCTGGTTCAACATCCTTTATTATAGACTGCATGTTCTCTGCTCCTACTATTAGGCTGACTGGGTCTGAAGTCGCCTGTTTGCTTCTTCCATCCGGTGTCACATTTTACCACCTTCCAATCTGCTGGGACTGTTACAAACTCTTCAGAAGTTTGTAAGATGTTCATCAATGCATTTATTATTTCCATGTCCATATCATTTAGTTCTTTGGGATGTAGAGATTTGTCAGGTTTCAATGCCGTTAATTTCTTCAGCCTATTTGTTTCTAATTTATTCATACTAACTTCCTTCAATGCCTTCTTCACAACAGTAACTTCTTCCTGAGCAATTCTAGGAAGCATTTAGTGCGTCTCTTTCTGTGAAGACAGCACAAAAGGAGCTGTTTAATTGGTCTGCCATTTCTTTGTTCTCTGTTATCAATTCTCCCATTTTACATTGTCAGGGGCTAACATTTCCTTTCACTCATCTTTCTGCTTTACATAATTGTGAAAGCTCTTACAATCTCAGTTTATATTCTTTGCACATTTACACCCACATTCCATCTTTACTTGATCAATCAACCCATTGCTTTCTTTGCTGAATTCCCAATCACCCAGCTCACTGTTTTGTTTTAGAAACTTCACGTGACTCCTCTTTAGTCTAACAGTACCCTTAATTTCTGTTGGCAACCATTTGGTTGGGCCACTTTCTTGTTGCATTCTTTTTGTCTGAAAGGCCCGAAGTAACTGTTAGAATGCCTGCATATCTTCTTTAAATATTCACCATTGCCGATTCACTGTCATGCCTGTTTGAGCTGCTATCCTGTCTGTCACATCCACCTCACCCCTTATACCTTTGAATTTCCCTTGTTTAGGTTTAGGACCATAGTTTTGGATTCACCACTTTCTGTCCTAATCCTGTGTAATGGTCACTACTTTCTAAATCATCTCTCACAACAAGGTTGTGAGTTCAAAGCAAAATTCTGCAGCTGCTGGAAATCTGAAACAAAGTGTAGGAAATGCTGGAGAAACACAGCAGGTCTGGAAGTGTCTGGACAGAGAGACAGAGAGACAAAGAGAGGCAGAATTAATGTTTTGAGTCTGCATGATCCTATTTTATTGCACTAAACAAAACCTAGGATAGGAGAAAGTGAGGACTACAGATGCTGGAGATCAGAGCTGAAAATGTGTTGCTGGAAAAGCGCAGCAGGTCAGGCAGCATCCAAGGAGCAGGAGAATCGACGTTTCGGGCATGAGCCCTTCTTCAGGAAACCCAGGATAGCCCATTTCCGAGTTAGTTTCACAATGACCTGGTCTAAAAACCCCATCGTGTACAGTGAAGAATTCACCAAGCACAATATTATTCAGGTCATGGTTTGCCCAGTCGAGATGTGGATTAAAATTAACAATGATTACTGCAGCACTTTGTTGAATGCATCTCTAATTTCCTGTTTAATGCAATCCCCTAACTTACCACCATTGTTTGGAGACTGATAGACAGCTTCCATTAATATTTCCCATCCCTTGTTGTTTCTTAGCTCCACCCAGACTGATTCCACCTCTAGATTTTCTGTGCCAATACCCTTTCTCACTATTACACTGATTTCAGTTTTTCTGTTTTCTGTTATACCAGTCCTTTCATTAGATTAAATACTCCTGGATCTTCACTTTCCCCCGTCTTGTCACCATGTCCTTGTCATCAGATTTATAATGCACCTGCTTAGAGCTGCTGGTTCTGTTCATTTGTCTACCTTATTGTGGATTGTCCATGCATTCGGATATAGTATTTTCAGCCCTGTCTCTTTGATATTGGTATTCATTTCCTTCAGTACTCCTGCTCTGTTTACTGCTGGTCAGTGTTTCCATTGCCTTCCACTTTTGCTTCCTACCTTTCCATCTTTCCTCTCCATCTTTGTGTCCCTCTCTCTCTTGCCTTCCCTCTCATATTCTGATCTCCTTCTCATTCTCATTGAAACCCCCTGTTCCCCAACTCCCAACAATGTTAGTTTCCTTTTATTCATTCAGAGGATGAGAGTATCGCTGGCTGGGCCTGCATTTATTATCCATCCCTAATTTCCCACAGGGTAGTGAAGAGCCAATCACACTGCTGTGGTCTGGAGTCACATGTAGGCCAGACCAGGTATGGATGGCAGTTGCCTTCCCCGAAGGACATCAGTGAATCTGATTGAATTTTCCAATGATTGCCAATAGATTCATTGTCACCATCAGACGCTTAATTCCAGATTTTCTTTTTTATGAATGCCCTGGACAGGTTATGGGTCCCAGTCTAGCGGCATTGTAATCCATCCATCTTGTACGTACCCCATTTTCCTGCAATTATTTTGAAAACATCAAGAATGGGTCTGGGTGGGTTACTCTTCGGAGGTCGGTGTGGACTTGTTGGGCAAAATGGCCATTTTCCACATTGTAGAGATTCTATGTATTGCCTGCATATGTGCTGGAGGTTGATTCAAGAGAGCTTGAGATGGTTATTAGGAGAGAAATGGGTTGCAGGGATTTGGGGAAAAGGTAGCAGATTGGCACAAGGTGATAGAATCAGGGCAGGCTTAATGGGCTGAATGGCCTCTCTCTGCACTATAATGTGTGGGGGCAATGGGATGACTGCAGTCTGTTCAGGTGGAGGAGATGTGAAGATTCAGGAAGGAGGAGATGGAGAACAGTCTCATGGTGTGTTGTGGTGCACTGTACAGCAGAATGCGGCGACCCTCAGAATGGGAGAGCAGGCACCTGAACATGGGACACCACTCACCTTTCGTACCACCTGAGCTTCTGCTTCCTCTCAATACAAGGTTCCAGCTTTGAAGAGCCACATGCCTGCTGTTGGTTTCACCAGTCACTGTGTGGTCAAAGAGGATGCCATCTCCTCCAACTCCTGGGTGAAGAACCCCTGTTAAAAGGTGAAGGTGGACACTCCTGTTGCAGTACTAAGCACTGAGGGAGGGACTGTCTTCCCAATACGATAGAGAGGCCGGGGAATCTATCTATTCTTTCAGGTGACCCAAACATTTTTCAAGGAGAGGAGGACAGTTAAAGTGCACATAGACTGCATCTTCCTTCAACTTCCCATTCCAAATCAATTTAAATCAAATTAATGCTTTTCATTTTTCTGTCAATTATCCTGCCCTTGGCCAACATTTATTATTCAAACAGCAAGTTTAAAAAGTAAGTAGCTGCTTGTTGTTTTACTGCCTGGTAAAATTGTGTTTTTGACTGCACTTAAAAGTATTTTTTTAAAAGTACTCAAAGAACTGTAAATGCTGGAATTCTGAAAGAAACACATGTATTGCTGGAATTAAAGTTCTGAAGAAGGGTTGCTGGACCTGAAACATTGACTTGCTCCACAGATGCCAGACCTGCTGAGTCTCTTCAGCAATTTCTGATTGTGTTTCAAAAGTATTTGGTGCAAAGTGATTGTGATATCCCGAGATTGGGGCAGATGATGTATGAATGTAAATCCTGTGCTGTCCTTTTTCACTTGTGGGAGCAAGCTGCATTGCTTCGCTCGAACAGTCGACACCCCTTTTTCACCGTGATGATTTCAGGGGAATGAATCAATTCCAGGGCAGCAAGAGCCAATAGCGCTGTCACTACAATTGGGAGTGGACAACAATCATGTTCAATAAGTAATGAGGATTCTGTGGGAAGTGGGATTCTGAGCTGCTGAGTGTGAATTACCACCAGATGGAAATGTGAATATTTCTGAAAATAATACGTTGCATGAGGTAAACTGTTCTATCCCCTGTTACGGGCCAAATGGACACCATTTCTGAGTATGCTCCTAAGTCAATATGTACAAAAGTCTAAACACATACAGTACAATCTCAAATACATGTCCATAAATAATATTAAAATGGGATCTCATTCAAAAGCAAAAGCAATTCGAAATCTGACCTTCATAAATTGGGGACCACCTGCACATTGTCAAATATCTTATTTTCAAGAAAAGCCGCCTATTGCTTGACATATCAATAGCAGCATTGACTTATGATTGAAGGTAAATGAATCTGTTGTATTTAATATTACTGTCATCTACCAAAATAGCTAATGACAACTGTCCTCTTACTATTGCTTAGAAATCTCTATTGATGTGTTCCTGGGTCAGTTGAACTATCATCACACTGGGGGTTCCACATTAAAGTCACTGCCAACAAAATCAACAATCTCTGATTTCAGAGACCACAATATCTCAGCGCTTCCTACATCATTCATGCCTTTAGCTGATATGTGGCAAAGTGTGAATGATTGAATTCATCGAAATAAAATTGTGGAAGATGCTTTTGAGATTGAGAGGTGTGAAAGAAAAAAATGCATCTAATTCAAACCACCACAGATCAAAGAATAACAGAAAGTGCTTTGCTAAAATAGCCTTGTAATGACTTCAGTTATCCAGCAAGTGAAAGAAATGGATAAATTGAAGTGGTGTGACCTTGAAGTTTTGACCCTAGTGTTCTCTAAAGCAGTCTTGAAGACATGATCAAAGCTGTGCTTCAGTACAGCACTGAGGTAGCACCAAAATTGGAGGTGTAGTAGACAGCAAAGAAGGTTACCTCAGATTACAACAGGATCTTCATCAAATGGAGGTTAGGGCAAAGGTGTAGCAGATGGAGTTTAATTTAGATAAATGTGAGGTGGGGCATTTTGGAAAGGCAAATTGGGGCAGGACTTATATACTTACTGGTAAGGTCCTGGGGAGTGTTGCTGACCAAAGAGACCTTGGAGTGCAGGTTCATAGTTCCTTGAAAGTGAAGTTACAGGTAGACAGGATAGCGAAGAAGGTGTTTGGTATGCTTTCCTTTATTGGTCAGAGCATTGAGTATAGGAGTTGGGATGTCATATTGCAGCTTTACAGCATATCAGTTGGGCACTTTTGAAATATTGTGTGCAGTTCTGGTCTCCCTGCTTTGGGAAGGATGTTGTAAAACTTGAAAGGGCTCAAAAAAAGATTTACAAGCATGTTGCCATGGGTTGGAGGGTTTGAGCTATAGGGAGAGGCTGAATATGCTGGGGCTATTTTCCCTGGAGCATTGGAGCCTGAGGGTGATGTTATAGATGTTTATAAAATGATGAGAGGCATGGATAGGGTAAATAGGAGAGGTAAATTTTGCCTGAAGTGGATGTATACAGAACTAGAGAGCATAGGTTTAGGGTGAGAGGAAAAAAGTCTAAAAGTGACCTAAGGGGCAACTTCTTCATGAAGAAGGTGGAGTGTATATGGAATGAGGGAGTGATTGATGCTGGTACAATTACAACATTTAAAAGGCATCTGGATCGATATATGAATAGGAAGAGTTTAGAGAGATATGGGCCAAGTGCTGGCAAATGGGACTAGATTAGTTTAGGATATCTGGTCGGCATGGATGAGTTGGACCAAAGGGTCTGTTTCTGTGCTGTATATCTCTATGACTGTCTGGCTGAATACTGCATAACTGAGGGTTCTGTGCTTTGAAAAGAACAAAGATCCTCCATGCACACATACGTTTGGTAAGGAGAGAAATTGTGGTGTGATTTGAAGCACAGAGGGTCCTCCTGATGTTGAGGATGGTATTGTTCACTGACCACCAGCAAAGACAGCCTATATATCCATTTATTTCCCAGATTTAGGATTATGTGCTTTAAACGTGAATTTACATTAGCTTGATTTTTTTCAATTTGATTGAGGTCATCCAATTAAAAGCCTCAAATTAACCCTTTCAAATTGTACTATTCAAATATCCACATTCAACAGAGATACACCATTGAGCAAATGCAGAAAACTGAGTTTACCTTTTTCCACATTGTAAGGATTTCACAATTCACAGACTAATAACACACGTGAACATAGATCTCATCTTCTCAGTTGCAAAGGGAAACCTCTTATTCCTAAACTGTGTCCCCTATCCAATAGAGGTAATAACAGTTCAATAACTGCTGTTTGTGTGTCGTAACATGGATCACACAGGTTTTACCAAAACTCGAATCGAACCACTTATTCATGACAAACCTCAGAAAACCATTACATTCTTGTTAGAAATGCTATTGCATGTTGGATTGCTGTCATTGATAGGGGACACCACTGCAGGACTTCGGGATAACTTCTTTTGTGATCAGTCACCGAGTCATAGAGATCCATAGCTCACATGCTCAGTAGCAGCAGCAGGAACACACCCTCTGCAAGTTCCCCTCCAATCCACTCATCAGCCTGGCTTGGAAAATAAATCACCATTCTTTCAATGTTACTGGGTCAAAATCCTGGAATTCTCTCCTTAAGAGCATTATGGGTCAAGTTCCAGCTCATAGACTGCAGCGGTTCAAGGAGGCAGCTCACCACCACTTTTGGGCAACTAAGGGTCGGCAGCAGCTTCTGGTCAAGCCAGTGATGCTCATGTCCTACCAATGAATTCAAAAAGCACTTTGGCTTATTGAATCTGTCAAAAACAAGCAGTTAACTATTCTAGTCCTGTTTTCCAGCACTTGGTCCAGTTTTATGAGCAGGTTGGAAAGGTAGGTGGTGGAGGCAGATACCATAGGGGTATTTAAGAGCGTTTTGAAGAAGCACATGAATAGGCAAGGAATGGAAGGATATGGACCTTGGGCAGGTAGAAGGGATCAGTTTAATTTGGCATCATGGGCCAAAGGGCTGTTCCTGTGCAGTAAAATCCTAGCCCATTCCACTGCTTGCTTGATTGGGCTCAATGTTTCTGATTTGAAGTGTATTGTGTTTATTTCACCATTTATGTGCTGATTATGAAAGATGGATTTTCTGGAGTGAAACAAGTAATGCATCAGTTTTATTAAAACTCCAGGTTTAAAATATTTTAAAAATTAAAAATGGCTTAATAAAGTCCTATATTCACTAAACGATGTAATAGACACTACATGCTACCCAAGCAGGCAAAACACAAATTGAAGATAATTTGATAAAGGTGATTAAGAAGGTAAAGAAGGAGTGTCAGAGTTTAGAGTCAGTGATAGATTGACAGCTCTGATTCTAGTTGCTCCACGTTGATTGATGAAATAATTTCCCAATTACAGTGACTGGGTATTTGACTGCATTCTTCAGCTGCTGTCTGAACTTAGTCTGAGTCACTGCATAAATACAGGTGTTGGTGCAGGTACTCAAAAGCTGCAGCATGTAGCCTGATTGTTCAGTGATATACTCAGGATCACGGGGACCTGTGTAGTAATAAGTGTTGCTAATTCGCCAATAAATGAAATACGCAACATTTGTCATCCATAACAGTATAAAACTGCCTGAGATGGTGAAGAGTAATGTGATGGATTTCCTGCGGCTCTCCATCTCTGGGTCAGTGTGATTCTCTCTCTTGCTGTGATCCAGTAGCTTCCTGCGGATTCTGCTGGTCACTAAAATGTGTCTGACAGTCAGAACATTGAACAGTAAAATCAGAATGAATGGGAGGAAAGGTGTTAAAATAATACAGCTGGAGTCAAATGCTATCCAAGCAGCACTGGTGTAAAAGGACAGTGATGCAGCAATTCCCCAGGGCACATTGTCAATTACATATTCAGGTTCAAATGCAAAGTACCAAGGAATGCTTTTCAGGCAGAACAGGACACTTAACGTTGTTGTGACCACAGTTGCAGTTTTCTCTGTGCAATATCTTGCTTTAAACTTCTGAGAACAAATTGCAATAAATCGATCAAAGGTGAAAGTGACAGTGAACCAGACTGAAATGTCTGTGGATGCGGAAAGTAAAACATGAGAGAATGATGCTGCGGGAGTAATGTTCAAGTAAGTACCTGGGATGTGAATAGGAATAACTGTAAACAGTATCACATCAGTGATAACGACCAGTAGATCTGCCACTGCCATGGACACCAGGTAGAGTGTGATACACTTAGAAAGTCCACACTTTCCTTGAAACAGGATCAGAATTGCCACTGTGTTCACTGGAATGCATAAGAAAAAAACAAGGGAATCAGGGATAGGCATCTCCTGGAACTTCACAATTAAATCAAATCATGTGTACTTTAAAACTGGGTTAGCACACCAGAATTTATTTTGCCATTTAATTAACTATGAATGATTGATATCTTCTCTTTATCTGCCTCAAGGCTGTAAATCTTAAATCTCCTTAGTTAAGTCCATTAGTACTATTTTTGAAGTTTAGAATTGACCTTCCCTTGACAAAGAAGCAGTGCTCTGAAAGCTTGTTATTTCAAATAAACCTGTTGGAGTATAACCTGGTGCTGTGTGAATTCTGACTTTGTCCATCCCACTCCAACACTGGTACCTCCACATCATAGTTTACTTACCTTAGCAACGTATGGAGGAGTTAATTAATGACATTCACCATCCTCTTAGCAGAAAACTGCCTCTTGACACACCTCTAAACTTTGCTCTAAGTTTTTTTTAAGTATTCCCTTGTTCTGCAACTTCTAACCAGCAGAAATACTTTCTAAGTATCGTATCAAATAGTGGCCTCATCTTAAAGATTTCAGCTGCATGTCTCTTAGACTTAGATGTGCAAAAGAGAAAAAAATCAGTCATTCTAATGACTTTGCACGACAGCTCAATCACAGTAAGTACATCCATTCTTTTGATCTTCATGGAGACAGATCACTTTTTAGAAAATTCCAGTGATCAAAGGATCGCATAGCAAGATTTTATGTTTTCAGATGTTTATTGTAACAAATTCACTAAAATTAACATTAGCTAAACATTCCTTTGCAGGTGCCTAGTGCACTAGACCACATCAAAGGCATTCTCTATCAATATTTCAATCACTCCTGGGTTGTTGAACATTTGTTTTAGTTTTTCACTTTGTTTTTAATGACGTTTATTATAATAAACACAAGTTCATTATAAAAGAGGTGTAAAAGCTAAAACTACACATTTATAAGACAATTTACATGCTGCTTGCATGTAAAGACAGTCACTATGAACTGAAGTTACCCGAGCCCTAACCTTGGGATTGAACCTCTTTGAGCTGATTCATCTCTGAGAATGACATAAGGGGGATATCCTCTTTTAGTGGAGGAGTAATGAGCTAATACTAAAAGTGACCATGGAGTGAGCCTGTAGTGGAAAGACACTGGTTCATCGGATGAGGTAAGGCCAAGACACCACAGTTCAGGAAGATAGGAAGAAAGGATAAAAATGAATGATTTCAGTGGGCCATCAGCAAAACTTCTGGACAGCAGTCTTTATGAAGTTGCATGGGAGTGTGGAGAGTACCCCAAATCCTGGGAGAAATCACTTGGCTAGGATGAGCTTCTATTCTTGGAGTATTCTTTATTTCTTTTCACGTACAGGGAACGTTATTGGAAAACCAGTAGGTGTGTGCTTGGATGTTAGCCTTGTATGAATTGCATGCCTAGTGTTAACCTTTTCTTAATGAGATAGTGTGAATTGCATATTAGTACATTAGTGGATAGTTGATGCAGATTTTAATCTTGTCCTCTTTGTGCCTCACCAATAACTGTTGTTGAAGGCAGTTGCCAGGCAACACTACAAACTCTACTCTGACAGTCTGGAGCTTGCTATAAACTACAACTCTCACAGCCTGGAGATTGCAACAAAATGTACTGCCGGTCATAAATTCAATTTTATAAGCATTCAGCTCCTCATGGAATTTGGATCAACTCACATGCTTTCTTAGGATCCCTGGAGTGTGTAAGTAGACCATTTAGGTAAAAACAATGACTGCAGATGCTGGAAAACAGATTCTGGATTAGTGGTGCTGAAAGAGCACAGCAGTTCAGGCAGCATCCAAGGAGCAGTAAAATCGACATTTCGGGCAAAAGCTTTTATTCCTGATGAAGGGCTTTTGCCCAAAACGTCGATTTCGCTGCTCCTTGGATGCTGCCTGAACTGCTGAGCTCTTCCAGCACCACTAATCCAGAAGTAGACCATTTAGCCCATCAAGTCCACACCACCCCTCTGAACAGTATCCCACCTTTATCCACCAGCTATCCCATACCTGCATTTCCCATGGCTAATCCACCTAATCATTGCATCCCTGGGCAACATGGGCAATTTAGCATGGCCATCTACTTAACTTGCACATCTTAGGAAACCAGAGCACACAGAGAAATCCCACACAGGCACAGGGAGAACATGCAAAGTCTACACAGCCACTTGCCCAAGAGTGGAATCAAACCCACAGCCCTGTTGCTGTGAGTCAGCAGTGCTAACCATATACCAACAGGAAACTTTGCAAAGGTAACACGGTGCAAAGGAGTTTCTCAGCTTGAAAACATGCTGCTTGAAGAAGCAGTAAGTATGTCTTTAATCCTCTGCCCAAAATGACTTTCTGACCTACGTTTTTTTCAAAATGCCAATGTCCTTCACAGAACAGAAAGCTAAAACTTATTGTCCCTGCGCTTTTAATCTCAGGTTCTCACATAATAACAGTGTACCCGAACCTACACCACTGTGCCCAGATAATAAAACAATCACATGACTTTGAATATGTTTTAATTTGAGTGTCTATTTCATAACAAGCAGGTCAACTTGTTTGTGTCTGGGGTGAGTTAGTATTAAACCACTTTTGGCTTTTGCTGTACATATTTTGTGTCATTTCTGTCTCTAGGATACTTCATTTCAGCTTCTATCAAGACAGACAGTTTAAGACATAACTGTTTTACAAAGTCCAATAGTCCAAATGAGTTCCAGATGCTGTAATATACAACTGTAACACATCCATTCTTTTGTATTCCAGTGAGACTTGAAATCAATCAAAACATTCCATTATACATTTTCATAATTTTATATATTTTTCCACCAGATTTTCATAATTTCTACATTTAGATCAACTTCTCTCTACTAATCCACGGTTCTCAGTTTGACCCCGTTCAGAAAAACTGCAATATGATCTTGTAATCATTCTTGCAAAATCCCATTTGCTGGCAGTCAAGAGCTGAAGGGATCGGTTAGCTGGACAGCTGGCCCACAACGCAGACTGATGCCAACAGCGAGGGTTCAATTCCTGTAACAGCTGAGGCTACCACGAAGCAATCTAACTTCTCATAATCTTCTCCTCGCCTGAGGTGTGATGACCATCAGGTTGAACCTCCAATCGTCTTCTCTCTCCTAAATAGAGAGCAGCCCTTTTGGTCTAGTAGAACCACATTGACTTTACTCCGTGAGGCGCACTATAAGTATCAATGATTTGATTCAATCACCAAAATTTTCATTTGTAAAACGACTGAGAATAAGAGAGTCGTTCTTCAGATTTTGTGAACAATCACAATCAGATTCACGTATTCAAACACAAGCTCATTAAAAAGAAATGAGAAAACTAGGTGATGTCGAAGCTGTTATCCAGAACATTGAATTGTTAACTGGCTTACCAAAAATGCCAAGAACTGCAAGAACAGGGTAGTAAATGTCTTCGATCTGATGGAGGATTGTTGGTTCGCGCATGTTTTGGGTTTTGTTGATGCCAGAGACTCCAACTGATTCTCAGATCCATTGAGAGCTGTCACACATTTATTAAGGTGGGACAGCATCAGTGTGATGCCAGTTACATCATCATTCATATCAATTACAATTTACTGAACAAACAAGTGAAGACACTCATCTGAAAGCTCACTTCCTCATTAAGGAAGTTAGGAATAATGAACAGTCTTTCATTAAAACAATACTCTTTTGACCAAGACACTTGATCAGAAATTTCTTTTTAATATGAGGGAGCATTATTGATGTGTTTAATCTTGATACTTCCACTTGCAGAATTGAAATTTTCTCTGAAACATTTCCATTCAATTCATCTTAATTGTCCATCTTTCTTAAATAATATTTCCTATGGTTGTTCAATATTTTTGACAGGAAGAGTCATTGGACCACTCTGGAATAAGCTGCTTTTCAGCACTCAAAGTCTCCTTCTTTTCAGCACATTTCTTGTGAGACAATTTGCTTCATTTATAACCGAACAACATCATGCAAAATTGCTGTGGAATGTGAATAAAATTAGGCTACGTTCACCAGGATCCAGGACAGGAGTTACATCAGGGCCCAGTGACTGTGACTCGCAATTTTTGAGGGCAGGCTGTGGCTCTGGTCATGAGGGCCGAAAGGAGGTTAGTCTGGGAGGATCAGCGCCCCATGTACTTATTCTCGCCATTAACCTCCTGGTTCACGTGTTGATCTGTATTGTCAGGGGATCAGGAGAAGCCCTCCCTTTTCACATCTGACCTTACCACCCTTTACCTTAAACGATTTCCCTTCAGCCCTATGTTAGTGTAAAGTAGCAGCCCATCTCTAACCAGTCCTCCCTTTCCAAAGCCATTGAATGTATGATCACCTACAAATCTGTGACCACCTTTCCCTCAATCCCAAGTTTCCATCCTTCTAATTAGCCTGTCATAGCTTCTGAGTTGGTTCCTTATCAAAGCCACAGGTGTTACTGCATGAGTTTGTGATCACCGTTGACTAACGTTCTTCATTTGTCTCCATCCCTCAGTTAGTTCTGATGTGTTGATTCCACCATCATTTTCCAAGGCTTTCCCATCACTGTCCACTCCACTCTCACCAGAACTATCCTCCCCTTACTCTCATCAGATTCATACACTCAATTTCCACCAGTACTCTGGCTGAAGTTAGCCTTGTGTGTTTTCTCAGAGTTGGTCTCCTTCAAATGGCAATGTGAATCAGTTACTCAAGACAAGACATATGTTAAAAACTGTGTGAGAGTCGTCTAGTAGCACATTCCCTTAGGAACTTATAACTTAGGAAAAGCCCAAAGAGTGAAATATTGGAGAGGTATGGTCCATGAGTAAGTGAGGGTGAGGATTCAAAATTAAATAGGATTCAACCAATTAACAACCTACTGCTGGTTTTTGCAGTTCACCTTCTTTGTATTTCATAGAAGCCCTATAGTGTGGAAACAGGCCATTGGGCCCAACAAGTCCACGTCGAACCTCTGAAGAGTAACTCTCCAGACCCATTCCCCTATCCTATTACTCTACATTTACCCCTGACTAATGCACCAAACCTACACATCCCTAAACACTATGGGCAATTTAGCATGGCCAATTCACCTGACCTGCACATCTTTGGATGATGGTAGGAAACCCATGCAGACACAGGGAAAATGTGCAAACTCTGCACAATTGCCCGAGGCTGGAATCGAACTTGGGTCTCTGGTGCTATGAGGCAGCATTGGCAGATCTGGGACAATGATGACAAGTTCAATGAGTTGGGGACACAGTGGGAAAATAATTGGACTGGAATAATCCAGAGGCTCAGGATAATGCTTTGGGAAGATGGGTTCAAATCCGACCATGGCAGCGGGTGGAATTCAAATTAAATTTAATAAATGTGCAACTCAGTTGAGTCACCGTTATGATGACAACTATCACTGATGTCTGCAAAAATCCATCTTATTTGCTATTATTCTTTAGGAATGGAAATCTGTTGTCTTCACCCCTTAGTTAAGGTATTCTTAATTAACCTGTTCAGAGATGTTATCGGACACCGGCAGGAGCAGATGGGTCTTGAAGCCAGACCTCTTGGTTCAGAGGTTGGGACATTACCACCACACTACAGAAACCCCCGTCTCACCCACAGCAATTGTCTGAAATGTTCTAAAATCCCCTCAGTGAGCTGGCAGCATGGTCTAGACAATGAATGTTGCACTGCTCAGTAATGCCCATGCCCACAGATGGATAAGGAAATGCTGAAACACACAGGACTGGAAATGCCCAGGGATATTTTTCAAGTTTGGCGTCAGATCTTTCCAATGGATGACAATGAGCAGCTGATGGCAGAAGTGGCCATTTTCAGCCATGACCCTTTCTCCAGCTATCTGCTGTCTTGGCCCGAATGGGACTGTCAGGACACAGAGTCAGAATTTCTGCAACACCTTTAACCACTCAGTCTTTCAATTAAAATCCAAAGAGAAATAATCAAAGCATCAAGCCACAGTGTTGTAAAGACTTTATTGTAACGCAAGTCATCACTGCCACATGATATTCATAATAAAATGTGTACCTCAAATCATAAAGTCTGATAATACAGGTAACTTGATTGAGTTTTTTGAAAAAGTAACAAAGAGATTGTTGAGGTGGTTGAGTGGTAGCTGTGGTCTATGTGGACTTTAGTAAGGTGTTCGACAAGATTGCTCATGGTAGACTGGTTAGTAAGGTTAGATCACATGGAATACTGGGAGAACTGGCCATTTGGACACAGAACTGCCTCGAGAGTAGAAGACAGAGGATGGTGGTGGAAGGTTGCTTTTCAGACTGGAGGCCTGTGACCAGTGGAGTACCACAAGAATTGGTGCTGGGTCCACTGCTTTTCATCATTTAAAAATGAATTGGATGTGAACAAAGGAGATATGTTTAGTAAGTTTGCAGATGACACAAAAAATAGAGGTGTAGTGGACAGCAAAGCAGATTACCTCAGAGTAAAATGGGATCTTGATGAGATGAGCCAATGGGCTGAGGACTGGCTGATGGAGTTTATTTTAGATAAATATGAGATGCTGCATTTTGGAAAGGCAAACCAGGGCAGGACTTATATGCCTAATGGTAAGGTCCTGGGGAGTGCTGAACAATTAGATCTTGGAGTCCTGGTTTCATAGTTCCCTACAAGTGGAGTCACAGATAGATAGGATAGTGAAGAAGGCATTTGGTATGCTTTCCTTTATTTGTAAAGCATTATATATTGGAGTTGGGAGGTCATGTTGCAGCTATACAGAACATTGGTTGGGCCGCTTTTGGAATAATGTGTGCAATTCCACTCTCCATGCTATAGGAAGGATGTTGTGAAACTTGAAAGGGTTCTGAAAAGATTTACAAGAATGTTGCTAAGGTTGGAGGGTTTGAGCTCTAGGTAAGCATTGAATAGGCTGAGGCTGTTTTCTCCGGAGCATCGGAGGCTGAGGGGTGGCCTTATAGGGGTTTCTAAATCATGAGGAGCATGGACTGGATAAATAGACAAGGTATTTTCCCTTGGATGGGGGAGTCCAGGGCTAGAGGGCATAGGTTTAAGGTGAGACGGGAAAGATTTAGAAGGGACCTAAGGGGCAACATTTTCATGCAGAGGGTTAGTGTATGTATGGAATGAGCTGCAGAGGAAGAGGTGGAGGCTTGTACAATTACAGCATTGAAAGGCATCTGGATAGGTATAGGAATAGGAGGTGTTTAGAGGATATGGGCCAAATGCTGACAAATAGGACTACATTTATCTCGAATATCTGGTTGGTATGGATGAGTTGGACTAAAGGCTCTATTTCTGTGGAGTACATCTCTATGAGTTTATGACTGTGGAGTTTCTCCAGAAATTTCTGTTTGTGTTTCAAAATTAATTAGTTTAGTGCACAGCTCTTGGGATATCCTGAGGTTGCGGCAGCTGATGTATGAGTGCAAATTCTTTGCTATCCTCCTCTTTTAGCTTCGAAGCAATCTCCATTGGTTCGCCTGAAAAATCTCCACCCCTTTCTGGAAATTATGATGTAAGAGGAATAAACCAATTCCAAGCAAGAACCAAACAAAGCTATTGCTATAACAGGAAATGGTTATAACAGACACACACACACACACACACACACAGACACAAACACTGATGCACACGCACATATACACATACACACAGATGCACACACACACAGACAGACACACACACACGCACGGACACACACAAACACAGATGCATACATACATATTCACATACACACACGCACACACACAGACACACGCACGCACACACACATACACACAAATGCACGCACAGACCCACACACCCACACACACACAGATACACACACAGACAGACACACACAGCCCCACACACACACCCACCCACCCACACACACACATACATGAGTGCACACAGACACTCACATGCTGACACACACAACTTTTTACTGCAATTTTTTGACAGGTTCCACCTTTGCCAGGTACAGGACAATATTGGAGAGATTATCTGGGGTGGGGGTGGGGTGGGGTTTAGGGTACACCCCTCCGTAGAACTCCAGGGAAAGTGTGGGGGGAGGGACAGAGAAAGAGTGGGTGGTCAGTCATTTGGAGATGGTACCTGAGCTCCCATCAATGTCCAGGACAGTTCTCGGCAGCATTTCATGAGCCAAATTCACTTTTAATCATTGTAAACAAAAGATGTGATCAATGTTGAAACACCTCTTTGATGAAATATTTCTATCAGGACTTTGAGATCTTTTTTTGATAATCTGAAATTTGAATAATTGATATTCAGATAATCGAGGTTCCTCTGTATACTGTTGGTCAGAAGAGAGGTTCTGGTATGGTTTGCAGCACAGAGTCCTCTTGATGTTCTCGACAGTATTGTCAATGACCACCACCAAAGGGTAGCTGACACAATCATTCATTTTCCATTTGTGGAATTGTACATTTTTTAGAGGAATTTACAATATTTTCAATGAGTTCAATTTGACTGAGGTCATCTAATATCAAGCGTCAAATTGATCCCTTCAAACTAGACAATGTAAATATCCAAGGTTCACCAGAGATACACCATTGGGCAAGAACAGAGCTTTGAGGAAACAGATAATCTCCAACCTTAATAAGACAGTTACCTAACAACTAAAAACTTTTAAGTAGCAAACAAAAAATATCAAATGTGACATTTATCAGAAATACATGGCCAAGAAATACATGCGTTTGAAAGGAAAACACTTCCTTCCTTACTCAAATGTTCCTTGGACAGACTTCGCGTAATTTAAAAATATGTTACCTAGTTTTGAAATCCCCATCCTAGCAAAATGACACTTACTATTAATCCTATCTATACCCTTCATGATTTTATAAACCTCTATAATGTTCTCTCACAACCTCCTTTGCTCCAGTGAGTAACATCCCTGCCTATCCAGTCTTTTTTTTAAAACTCAAACCTTCCATACCTGGTGACATCCTGGTAAATCTTTTCTGAACCCTCTCTAGCTATATCCATTCTATAACTGGGCAACCAGAACTGGACACAGTACTCTAGAAACGGCCCCACTGATGTCCTGTACAACCTCAACATTACTTTCCAATTCCCAAAAGACTGAGTAAAGAAGGCAAGTGTGCTAAATAACCTTTTAATCACACTGTTCATATGTGACATAAACTTCAAAGAATTATGTACCTGAACCTCTAGGTTCCTCTGCTCTACAACACTACTTAATGCTCTACCATTACTTGTTTATGTCCTGCCCCAAGTTGTTGTCCCAATATACAATACCTCACATTTATCCAAATTGAACTCCAAATTCCATGTTGCATCACTCTGACTCGATGATTTAGTTCATGCATCTCTGCCCTCAGTTACCTGGAGACCTTGTGCACATGTATAAAAGTCTTGGAGTTTGAAATCTTCATGTGTAATCCCTTTTGGATGAAATCCCCCACATCCTCAAACCCAAATTAAAAGCTGTTGTTCAACTCCAATTTGTTAATAATGCAGTGGATTTTTAAAATGATGATATCTCCATATGATCTCAGTCTAAGAGGCTGGAGTGTCTCTTAATATCAATATATATTCAAAAAAAAGTATCTTATTCAGTCTGTGTTCTCCTGTAAAAAATCAATTAACTGGAGGTACCTTACTGATTTCATTCTCATAAGTTTGTAACAGTGATCATAAACTACTTTTTGAGATGCATATAGTTATTAAGATGTTTTGATATGAATTGGAAAAATGCCTTTTATTTGCTACTGATCATTAATCACTTACATATATAATTGAGGCGGTTTTGTACACTGCTCACCTTTAGAATTGTCATTAATCTGGATCTGTTAGCTGTAATTCAGTAGAAGTGGAGCAATGTTATTCATAAAATGGCATTTTGGGCTTGTTAGAGCAGTAAAAGCTAGTAAAAACTCTCCCAAAACACACAACTTAAATCTTAAATTAAAACCGAAAACCCTAAATTACCTACAGAATTACCTACAGTGCCAATGCAGTTACTGCTGAATCACAGACAGTAAATCCCAATGGTAATGCATTGGTCATAAAGCAGTTGGGAAGGTGTGAGTTTGGGAACCTATAATAGCAATCTCTCATGATTAAAAGTAAAGGAAACAGGTTCCTCAAAGGTTTCAATGAGATGCCATTAAAGGATGTTGAGGTGAATACCTTAAATGGGAAGAAAAGACAAGTTTCTGAGGAGAGGACAGTTTGAAGATGAGACTTCATGCATTTAATCATAACAGCTTCATACAACTGAGTGGCCATTGTAGACAATATTTAAGAGCTCAAGATCTGGAGACTCACCTGGATCAGTCCAGGTAAGAGCAGTTGGTTTTCTTCCTAAAGTGACTTGTGAACTGGCACAGATATTATAATAATCTCATAGCTTCATGATTACCAATACTGACATTAACTCCTAATTTCTGTTTATTTAATGAGCTGAATCGAAATTTCCAACCAGCAGTGATTAGATTTGGTTATATTCAAAGGCAGCCTAAATGTTGGATTACTGATTCATGTCCTTAGGTCAAACGGCCAATGGTACCAAGTGATAGAAATCTAGTTGTTCCAACCCCTAAAAGGAATTTTCTAGTTTTTCACAGTAACGTCTGAAGGATTTGCCCAGGAAACGTTGTGGTTCACCATCTCCAGCATTATAGACCATTTCTCTCAATGTTTGCCAAACTCTCAGTGACGTTACATCAGCAGAATAGCTGCAGAACTTCGGGGCTCATTATATTGGTCACTGCTCACCCTTTCAAAGGACATTCATAAGCAATTGATGGGTGAAACGAACAGTACAGATTTAATTTAAAAATGTAAGCATTAATAAAACAGACACAATTGCAGCAAAGTAACTCTTGCAAAGATTCTACTTGATTTTAATTGGTGTGACAAAACGGATATATCTGATACAATTACAGGATCCAGACATTGTTCAATTCCAGCCTTAATCACCAAATCAATCGAAATGTATTCAGTGATCTGAAATTGAAATATTTGTTGAGTCAATGGCATGGTCAAGAAACATTTAAATCAATTCAGAAATCTCACTTTCCACCATGTTCAACACATAATTGTAAAAAAGGTCAGAGTTGCACCCCTTAAAACATGGGCACTTGATTGAAATCTTTCAATCATTTCAGTAATTTCCCAATTACAGTGAATGGGTATTGGACTGCATTCTTCAGCTGCTCTCTGAATTTAGTCTGGGTCACTGCATAAATACAGGTGTTGGTGCAGGTACTCAGAAGCTGCAGCATGTAGCCTGATTGTTCAGTGATATATGCAGGATCATGGGGACCTATATAATCATAAATATTCGCAATTCGCCAATAAAGGAAATACACAACATTTGTCATCCATAACAGTATAAAACTGCCTGATATGGTGAAGAGTAAGATGATGGATTTCCTGCGACTCTCCATCTCTGGGTCAGTGTGATTCACTCTCTTGCTGTGATACAGTAGCTTCCTGCGGAGTCTGCTAGTCACTAAAATGTGTCTGACAGTCAGAGCATTGAGTAGTAAAATCAGAATGAATGGGAGGAAAGGGTTTAAAATAATACAGCTGAAGTCAAATGTTATCCAGACAGTTTCTGTATGAAAACTTTCTGAGACAACTCCTCCCCAAGGTACATTGTCAATTACATATTCAGGTTCATATACAAAATACCAAGGAATGTTTTTCAAGCAGAATAGCACACTCACTGTTGTAATGACCACAACTGCCGCTTTCTTTGTGCAATACATTAATTGCAATTTCTGGCAACAAATTGCAACAAATCGATCAAATGTGAAAGTGACAGTGAACCAAACAGAAATATCTGTGGCTGCAGAAAGCAGGACAAGCAAGAGAGAAACAATGGATGTGATGTTCAAGTAGGTACCTGGGAAATGAAAGGGAATAACTGTAAACAGTATCACATCAATGAAAACGACCAGAAGATCAGCTGCTGCCATGGACACCAGGTAGTGAGTGACACATCTTGAGAGTCCGCACTTTCCTTGTGATAGGATCAGAATAGCTACTGTGTTAACTGGAACAAATGCAAAAAGAAAGAAGGGAACATAGAACTTGGAAAATAGAACAATACAGCACAGAATAGGCCCTTCGGCCCACGATGTTGTGCCGAACATTTGTCCTAGCTTACGCACCCATCCATGTACCTATCTAATTGCCGCTTAAAGGTCGCCAATGATTCTGATCTACCACTCCCACAGGCAGCGCATTCCATGCCCCCACCACTCTCTGGGTAAAGAACCTACCCTGACATCCCCGCTATACCTTCCACCTTTCACCTTAAATTTATGGCCCCTTGTAACACTCTGTTGTATCCGGGGAAAAAGTTTCTGACTGTCTAATGGGGAGATATAGATGGAAATTATCAACGATAAACATTAATAGCTTAGCTTGGAGTTATTGATTGGATTTGGCTCAGTGACACTAGTGAGATAATTCCAACATGCCAGTACATTCTATATAAAACATTACTACTGATGTCAAATCTGAACAGCCTAACACTGACCTTAACTTTGTCCCTCTCATTTTGTACTCCCTTCTCAAAGGAAATAATCCCTTACCTACTGCACAATATTTTTTAATCATTTAAACTGGAAAAACTTGCATTAATATTGCTGCTTTTTAAATATATATTACCTGAGTTTGTTTTGTAGCCAAAGAAGTACTTTTAATTGTAAGTTCTCTCTCATGTAGAAAATGAAATGACTAAGTTTTACAAGCTTTCACAGATAGTAACATGATTACATCTAGATAATCCATCCTTGAAGAAGACACATTGACCAGAACCTCCTTACACATTTTCATAACCATTCCATTTATATCTGAGAGGGAAGACAAAGCCCAAATTTCACATCCAATGTGGTAAACAGCACATCTGAGAGTACAATACTCCCTAGTAACGCACTAGCATGACAACCTTCTAGCAATGAGGTGCTGATGTGGTACTCACAATGTTTCAGATCAGATGTGAGAGTGTTATCAACTAAGGCATTAATGACTTGAAGGTGATCAGCTCTTATCCCCCTATATTCAAGGTATTACAAGCTAAATCTATGCAACATGACCTCATAATAGACCATAACACCAGAAGACACGGGAACAGAAATTAGGTCATTCACCCCATCGAGACTGCTCTGCTGTTCAATCATGGCTGATATGTTTCTCAAATACATTTTCCCGCTTACTCTCTTAACCTTTGATTCCTTCGATAGTGAAAAACCAATCTATCTCAGCCTTAAATGTACTCAATGACCTGGCCTCCACAGCCTTCTGTGGCAACGAATTCCATAGATTCACCACTCCTTAGCTGAAGAAGTTTCTCCTTATAGAATCATAGAATCCCTACAGTGTGGAAACAGGCCATTTGGCCCAACAAGTCCATGCCAATCCTCTGAAGAGTAGCTCACCCAGACCCATTCCCCTGCCCTATTGCTCTACATTTATCCCTGACTAATGCACCTAACCTACGCATCCCTGAACACTATGGGCAATTTAGCATTGCCAAAGTCTTTGGACTGTGGGAGGAAACAAGAGCACCCAAAGGAAACTCACGCAGACACGGGAAGAATGTGCAAACTCCACACAATCATCTGAGGCTGGAATCAAACCCCCATCTTTGGTTCTCTGAGGCAGCAGTGCTAACCACTGAGCTATTATGCTGCCCCATTCTTATCTCCATTCTGAAAGGTCTTCCCTTTTCTCTAAGGCTTTTCCCTCAGGTTCTAGTCACTCCTACCAATGGAAACATCTTCCCAACATCTACTCTGTCCAGGCCATTCAGTATTCTGTATGTTTCAATTAGATCCCCCCTCTTCCTTCTCAACTCCATCGAGTATAAAACAGAGTTCTCAAACGTTCTTCATATGCTAAGCTTTTCATCCCTGGGACCATTCTCATGAACCTCCTCTGAACATGATCCAAGGCCAGTACACATTTCCTGAGATATGGGGCCCAAAACTGTACACGATATGCCAATGTGGTCTGACCAGAGCCTTATAGAGGCTCTGCTTTTATATTCAAGTCCTGTCAAAATAAATGCCATAATTGCATTTGCTTTCCTAACTACTGACTGAACCTACAAGTTTACTTTGAGAGAATCCGGGACTAGAAAACCCAAGTCTCCTTACACTTCAGACTTCTGAATTTACTCCCCATTTAAAAAAAGTCGTCCATGCCTCAATTTTTCCAACCAAAGTGAATTACCTCACACTTTTCCATGTTGTACTCCATCTGCAACTTCTTTGCCCTCTGTCCTAACCTGTCCAAATCCATCTGCCTCCTCAATGCTACCTGTCATTCTACCTTTGTATCATCTTCAAAATTAGCTGGAATACCCTCAGTTCCTTCATCTAGACCGTTAATGTATAAAGTGAAACATTGCGGTCCCAACACTGAGCCTTGCGGAACACCACTTGTAGTTGCCATCCTGAGAAGGACCCTTTTGTCCCAACTCTCTGCTTTCTGCCAGACAGCCAGTCTTCTATCCATGCGAGCACCTTGCCTCTAACACCATGGGCCCATGTCTTGCTCAGTAGCCTCTTCTGAGGCCTTCTTGAAGTCCAGGTAGATAATATCCATTGGCTGTCCTTGGTCTAACCTGCTCATTATTTCTTCAAAGAATGCTAGAAGATTTGTCATGCATGACCTCCCTTTGATGAAACCATGCTGACTTTGCCCTATTTCACCATACACTTCCAAATATTCAGAAATCTCATCCTTCACAATGGATTCCAGGATCTTACCCATGACCAAGATTAGGCCAATCAGTCTGTAATTGTCCGTCTTTTGCCTTACTTATGTTTTAAACATGGGTGTCACATTAGCAATTTTCCAGTCCTCTGATTCTAGTGATTTCTGAAAGATCACTACTAACGCCTCCACCATCTCTTCTGCTATCTCCCTCATAAATCTGGAGTGTAGTCCATCAGTCAACCTTCAGGCCATTCAGCTTTTCTAGCAATGTGACACTTCTGATGTCCTCCTGGTGACTCTGTGTAGCACCCATTCCAAGGTTTATTCAATCCCCCAAACTATGATGTCCACAACTGAATGCAACCTACAGATATGCTCTCTATAGCCTGAACACAATTTCAACACCAATCAATCTTAAGATAAAGGCTAACATTCCATTAGACTTGTGGGAATAAATTGTTGAGCGTATCCATGACATTAAATCATGTCATATTTGAGATAAATTCCCTTCTCATTGACTGTTCCAATCCTTCTTCCATTTACAAAATGCTCTGATCAATCTTTTCTGGACCCTAATTAGATGACAGTGCTGTCTGAGTTGCATTCTCTCACAGTATCCAGCTCTCTTTGCAACTTGCTTCTCCAGACTCACTCAGTGTTGTCTGCAAAGTGAGGCAAGTTTCTGTTTATTCCTTCATCATTGCAATCTTCTCAAGGACAACTCGAGATGGATAATAGATGACAGCTTTACGGTGATGCTCAAATCTCACCAACAAATCCCTGAGGGAGCAATACCAGTTACATTCGAAATGTTTGAAACCCATGGTTCTGACTACCTGTCTCCCACGGTTTGACAAAAACCTTATTCCCAGTCAATAGATTTTCTCCTGATCAATGTTCTCTAATCTAAGACCCCATGCTAATGTTCTAGGGGCATGAGTTCAAATCCCATTGCAACTGCTGTTTGAGTTTAATATGTTAAAAAAATTGAATTGAAAATAAGTAATAAGCTCTTGTTTGTTTTTGAATGAGCATGTATCCCAGGAAGGGATAAGAACATGAAACTCACAATCGCAGAGTGCAGTTGAAGTGAACCACTGTATTTGAGGGAAAGGTATATAAATATTTGAAGGCAAAGGCAATAGCTAGCGACCAGAGGCGAGAGTGTGGTGCTGGAAAAGCACAGCAGGTCACATAGCATCCAAGGAGCAGGGGAATCGATATTTTCGGCATTAGCCTTTCATCAGGCCTAATGAAGGGCTTATGCCTGAAACGTCGATTCTCCTGCTCTGTGGATGCTGCCTGACCTGCTGTGCTTTTCCAGCACCATACTCTTGATGATGTAAATTATGTAGCAGTAGAAAAACGTCCAGCCTCAATATTCCTGCTACTATGTTGGATAGGTAAAGTAATTGCCCTTTTAGTAACACACTGTGAACCTGTGCTAATCAGGGATTGTGAGAGGTTATTTTCCATGATTATTCTGACAGTACCTGGTCTAGAAATTTTTAAGCTATTGATTTTAAATCTATTTAAACAGATGAAAGTTTTTAGTCATTCAAACGCCTCTTAATTTCAAACCTTTAAGCCCTTTTTTACCTATAATTCTTTCCTCTATTTAATCTCTTCCTTCAGACTATTTTTCATTCCAATTCTGCTTATGCCATTTCAGTATTTAATTAAGTTCAGTCACAGCGTACACAGTATTGTATGATTCATATTTACCTTTCATTTAACAAGGATTTAACAGTGAAATTAAGGAAGACGTTCAAGTCACCAGCTCAGTCACAAAACAACATGATCAAACAGCTCCAGTTCCATTTGTAAGACATACAACGAAAGGTATTTCCTTCCATTAGAGTTCCTTACCAAGAACCCCAACAACTGCGAGAACAGGGTAGTAAACATCTTCGATTTGATGCAGTATTGTTGGCTCACGCATTTTCTGTGAGATGTATCAGATCCCACTAAAGTTGTAGAGAATAAATCTGCCTGGTCTCATTCAGAGAAACCTTATATTTATACAGGGGGGAATTCTGCAATTGAGACGTTCATTAGAAATATTAGTTACACTTCACAAAGCAAGTAAGTGGAGACAGTCATGTGAAAATTCATCTGTTTATGATAGAATAAAATATTTACACCATCTACGGCAAAGAACAATTTCCTGAATTGCCTCAAAGAGACATAAGGAAATTTACATAGAGGAAAGGAATGAGAGATGAGGAGGAGTAACCAAAGCTTCATCACAAAGCGGAGTTTCTCTGTCACTTCCATTTTCGCTGCTTCTGATCTCCCTCCTGCTACAACATCATTCACCATTTTCAATAACATGCAGCTCATTGGGAAATCTACAGTCTATACACAACCCTACACCTTACACCTCTCACTTCCCCCCCCCTCCCCCATCTCTATCAACTTTCTTTAGCCTTTTTAAAAATTAATTTGCAAGATGAGGTGTCCCTGGTTAGGCCAGCATTTATTGCTCATCCCTGTTTGTCCAGAGGCCAGTTTAAGAGTCAACCACATTGTTGTAGGTCTGGAGTCACATGTAGGCCAGACCAAGCAAGGACAGCAGTTTCCTTCTCTTCAGGATATGAGTGAACCAGATGAGTTTTTCCTAGCAAACAACTCATAGTCCTCATTAGACACTTAATTCCAGATTTTTATTGAATTCGAATTGCAATATCTGCCGTGATGGGATTTGCACCCAGATCTGCAGATCGTTACTTGCGTGTCTAGATTAATAACCTAGAAATAATACCACTAGGCTATCACCACTCCTCTGGTTATCCCATGACTCCTATTTAAAATGGTCATCATTGTGTTTACATTCCTTTACAATTCAATTTCTTCCTTAACTGCACACTTTCTCCCTGACTCCAGAATTCTTTGCCATTCTGATCCTGTTCTTTCCTGCCTCCCTCACACCCTTCAGCCCAGCATTGATGACTCAGCCTTCAGTCACTTTGGTTTGCATTCTTGGATTCAGAAAAGCGCCTGGAGAAACTTCACTTCGTAAAGTTACTGCAATTGGACACAATCCTTCCCTCACTCTTACTCCCCCACCGTATGTCACTCATACCCTCCCTCCTTCACTCTCATGCACTCCCCCTCTCTCTGTCATTCATTTCCTCCCTCACTCGCTCTCTCTCCTCACTCTCCACCCTGGGTCACCTGTCTGCCCCGGACACCAGGCTCCAAATACACAAACAGCCTTCTTCCTTCAGTCTCAGCCTACTGCCACAAAACCAGTTTTGAATGCAACTTATCAAGTTACCCTGGATGCCATGTATTATTATGTACTCCTTAGCTGTGACATTGTCTCCTGATCTTACTTACTTGGCCAACCAAAAGAAAGGCAGATGATATACTCACCAATTATCCATCTGTTTTGCTGTAACATCATACATTGGCTCTGATAAGTAGGAACAGCTTTGTGGGATCTCTCTCTGCCACATGTGTTTGTCTGTTGCTGCCATTGACCTTCCCAAACAGATTCACTCTCCTAGTCTGCTTCACACTAGGCGCTGAATTTCTGAACAATCCTCCCAGTCTGTCTCACAGTGACACTGATTAACATATACTATTCCCAGTACTTCTCAGAGTAATGCAGATTGATATACACTATTCCCAGTCTGTCTCACAGTGATGCTGATTGATGTACACTCTTTCCAATCTGTCTCACAGTAACACTGATTGAAGTAGCTACAAGGGTGGATCAGTGTTTGCCTATCAAAATGTTAATATAATCTTGGGGTTAGGTTTGATTGTGATGGACTGAAGGTAGCAGCCTCTCCAGTCATCAAGGAATGGTGAAATGAAGTCAATGAGAGAGGACAATTATTAGAAAAGGTTCCAGTCTTATCCTCTGCTGATTGTTGTTTCACTGAGTATTCCCTATAAACTGCTTGAGCTGATTCATTTATTTTTGAATAGACTGTCTCATGAATGATTTGCACCTCCTTGTTCTGTACGCTGTGCTCTCCAGACTTTTCTCTGATATAGTCTTAATCTCAGCCCTCTGTTCCTGTAGCTGCTCCTGATGAGCATAACCTGCTTTACAGTGAATTGCTATATGTCTTCTGAAAGGCTGGCAATCTTTTAGCTGGGTTGATGCTTAATGTTAGATCCATCCTGAGTTCACAGTTCAGCATTTTTTATCTTGATCCATCATTTTCCTCACCAGAGAATTTGAGCTCCACTATTTCTGCTGGGAGTGAAGTTTTCTCCTCTTCTTTCACATTCAGTTCTGTAAGTGTTTCTTGAATCATCTGCTGCAGTTTGTGCGAGGTTTCTGATGTTAGACTGACAGTATAGATTGTGACTAATAGTAGATCACAGCATGCTGGTCACAGCAATGTCTCTCATGTTAAAAATTGACATTGACTTGTTGGGTTCAACTTGCATCCAACACAGTTGATTCTACACATCGATTTGTGGGCCGTTACATGCTGCAAGTTTTACTTTCACATGTTTTGTCATGGTTTTCCATGTATATGGGCACATGCTTGTTAACATCCAGATGGATAGCACAATGGCATTTACTTCCTCAACATTCTTAGCCAATAATGAACAGTTATCAGTAGAAATTGCTGGAAATCACTGTGAGATGGACAGTGAATAGCGTATGTCAATGTGTGGCTTTGTGAGACAGACTGGGAGCAGATCTGGCAGTATCTGTGCAGAGAGAAATCAAAGTTAACGTTTCGGGTCCAATAGCCCTTCTCCAAGACTAACCTGCCAAGTGTTCCCCAGTAATTTATCTTTTTGCTTCTGATTTCCAGCATCGACAGTTCTTTCCCTTTTTATCAGCAGTAATCAGCTTTCTGAGGACAGACAGTGAGAATTACTGCAAACAGTTGAGACAGTGTGATGACAGCAATATTCTTCATGGGGCTGACCACGGGAAGCCTGAGTTCACAATTCTTTGTCGCCTCATATACATTGTTAGGCTCTGGTCCACTAATCAACTTCATGGTCCATCTCACAGTGATTTCCAGCAATTTCTGCTGATAACTGTTCACTATTGGCTAAGAATGTTATGGGGGTGAGTGCAATTGTGCTAACCATGTGAATGTTAAAAAGCATGTGCCCATATACATGAAAAACCATGACAAAACATGTGAAAGTAAAACTTGCAGCATGTAACAGCCCACCAAATCTATGTGTAGAATCAACTGTGTTGGATACAAGTCCATCAATCACTTGATTTAATACCTGTGGATGGGGTACCAGATAGTCTTTATTGTAGAATGCAGATACTCCCTGTGCATAGTCTGTTTGGGTCATGCACAGCTCGTGTTTGGATACATTAGCTAATGCTGTTGTGCAATGCCTCTGCAGATAGCTTTTTCTACAATCTGTCTTGTCAAATGGTTTGAATCTGAATGCTTCCTTGCCGCATACAGAGAGTTACACCTTCTACATGGCTTGCTATGTTTGGGTGTTCCTGTGATTGTCTCAATCATTGAATTTGTATTCCAGGTCCATAAGCTTGGTCGACCTGTGAGGATTACTTCATAATTAGGTCCATCTTTCATTTGCTCTTCATTGCTCTAATTCTTCAGATCCTGCAACATCCTGCTCCGATATGTTATGTTCTGGATTGGGGGTGAGTTCCATGGGACTATTACACCATTTACGAACCCTGGTGGAATAGTCCATTTTTCAGCTTGCTGGCACTCTAAAGGTTTGACTACCAGAAGAAAAGGTCAGGCTTTAATGAGCTGAAAGTGGAACTCTTGCCACTTCCTGCTGTTGAACACCAATCCCAATGGCTCACTGCTCAATCGTCCCAATAATACCAGAGCCTTGCAACACTGAAGGGAGAGCTCCATGTACAGCAACAATGGTTAGCACTGCTGCCTCACAGCGCCAGAGACCTGGGTTCAATTCCCGCCTCAGGCAACTGACTGTGTGGAGTTTGCACATTCTCCCCGTGTCTGTGTGGGTTTCCTCCGGGTGCTCCGGTTTCCTCCCACAGTCACAAAGATGTGCAGGTTAGGTGAATTGGCCATGCTAAATTGCCCATAGTGTTAGGTAAGGGGTAGGGGTAGGGGTGGGTTGCGCTTCGGCGGGGCGGTGTGGACTTGTTGGGCCGAAGGGCCTGTTTCCACACTGTAAGTAATCTAATCTAATCTAAACGTCTGGGACTTTAGACTGGGGATGGATCTGGCCTCGCTGGGGCATAGTGGTGAGACTTGGAGATTCAACGGGGTATGAGACACAAGGTGGGGCTGGGATGAGTATGGATGCAATGAGTCTCCTAAGGACATAGTTTCCCTTCCATTCTGCCTTTTACACCCAAATTGCTCAAATAGGTAGCCAATCCTATGGGCGGGAGGTGAAACCAGCTCCATAATGTATAATGAATTTGCCAGTGAGTGGTCTGAACAGATAAAAAGATGGTTGGAATGGCTGATGCCTTTCTCGCCCCCCGACCCCTCCCTCTCTCACAATGTGGGGACGCTCAAGGGTGGTTTAGGAAGTCTGTGGAGCAGGTACCCCCATACTGTTTCACACGGCCCCCGTGAGCAAATCCATAAAATCCAGTCACACCCACACCCTGTCTCTGCTCTCCCCCTCCCTGCCCACCCACTTACCTCTGGATTAACTTTAAATCATCAATTCTCCTCAGAGCTCGTTACTTCCATGACAGCTCGTTCTTCACACAGAAAATGGGGTTCTACCTGAAGGAGGGACAGAACAATTGCAAAGCTCAACTCTTCAGTTGAACTGGTTGGGCACTCAGGCGGGAGCAGTTGCTGCCACTGATGACCAGGAGCGAAGTATGACAAGATGACCTGCCCGTAAGTAGAGAAACTTTGCTGAGCAACAGTCTTTAAAATAAAAATACGAAGTAACGTGAACGTAACTTCTCAATCTTGGGTGACCTGAGCAATATACAGCCATTCATTTCTAGTGAAGCTGCAAATGCTTATTCTGGTTTTGCATATTCTGGTGCAGCCACCTTGATAAATATTTCTGATGTGTGAAAATGCCAAACATTATCCTTTACCAAGTGTGAATCTCAGAAAGGGTCGTTAAAATTACTTTGGCTGCTGAAACACTGAAGTGAAATTCGCTGTACACACTGATGGAACAGAGGTCCAACCCAGAAGAATGTGGATCGTGGAGTTTCCCTTCCACTGTATAAAGATGCTGCTCAAGTGTCTCGTGACAATTCACGGGGAACTTGCCCATGACAGTGAGCAGCAATGAAATTACCAAGTCCAGGGCATAACGTGCTGGAGGTTAACTGGAGTTTGGCCCCATTTAAAGGAGCTTTGGTATGGGATAGCAGCAGCTGGAGGGAGCACCTTGCACATTGAAATTCAAAGACTATAAACCTTAAATGCGAATCTCTGATTTATTAGAACAGCGGATAACGTCATGTATTTAAATGTTGATGATTTTGGTACAACTCATGAATTATTCAAGAGCCTTGCCGAGGTGGAGAGAATATTTGAATTCACCTAACCCATTCGCCTTCTGTCTGACAAGTGTTTATGAAAAGACTCACCTTTCACTGTCTCTGTCTTTCTGGAGGAGAGACTGGAACCGTCAGCCTTGGAGAAGCTGAGAACAAAGACAGCTCCACAATTTGATGCTGGCTCCTCGTGAGTCTTCTCCTGGCTGTGAGAGATCAGTGCCAGGTCATGTGCCCACTGATGGTTGGAGGGCACATTCCCCCATCCCCCGGCATAGACGTACCAGAGGAAGTCACCAGTTGTGAGCAAGAAATGGTTCCCCTGATGTTCCTTTTAAATCTTTCCCCTCTCACCTTAAACCTATGCCCTCTAGTTTTGGGACCAAAATTGAATCCAGTTTTCCAAAACTGGCAGAACCAATGTCCTGTGCAGCTGCAACATGACATCCCAACTCTTACACTCAATGTACTGACCAATAAAGGCAAGCATATCAAACACCTTCTTCACTCCCCTGTTTACATGTGACTCCACCATCACAGAACTGTGAACCTGCACCCCCAAGGTTTCTTTGTTCGGTAACACTTCCCAAGACCCAACCATTAAGTGTATAAGTCCTGCTCTGATTTTCCTTCCCAAAATGGAACACCTCACATTTCTCTAAATTAAACTCCATCTGCCACTCTGCAGCCCGTCGGATCAAGAGTGTCTGGTACAGTGAGATAGTGCTGCCTCACAGTCCACTACATCACCAATTTTGGTGTCTTCTGAAAAGTTACGAATTATTCCTCCTACAATCACATCAAAGTCATTGATATAAATGACAAGAAGCAGTGGACTCAGCACCAATCCGCACCAATCCTTGTGGCACACTGCTGGTCACAGGCTTTCACTCCGATAGACAATGCTCCACCCACTACCCCCTGTCTCCGAGTTGCAAGGGAACTTTGTACCAAATGGCTAGCTTACTCTGTTGACCATGCGGAAACTTGTACGATTTAGTGAAGTCCATATAGACAATGTCTACTGTATCCATCAATCTTCTTTGTCTATCTTCTCTATCACTTCTTCAAAAAACTTCAATCAAGTTAGTTGGACATGATTTCCCACACACAAAACCTTAATGACTACTCCTAATCAGTCCTTGCCTTTCCAAATACATGTAAATCCTGTCTCTCAGAATCCCTTTGAACAACTTACCCATCACAGACGTCAGGCACCCGGTTCCTGATTTTACCTTATCACGTTTCTTAAATAATGGCACAACATTAGCCAACCTCCAGTCTTCCAGCACCTCACACGTGACGACCAATGATACAAATATCTCAGCAAGGGGTACAGCAATCACTTCCCTAGCTTCCTGCAAAAGTTCTGGAATATAACTGATAAGATCCCAGAAATGTATCTATCTTTATACATTTTCAGTTGTCCAGCCACTCCTCCTCTGTAATATGGATACTTTGCAAGAAATCACTATTTATTTCTCCAAGTTCTCTAACTTCTATATTCTTCTCCACAGTAAGTACTGATACAAAATACTCAAATACCACTCATCTCTTACAGTTCCACACATGGATAGCCTTGTTGATCTTCACAGGGCCCCATCCTTTACCTGGTTACTCTTTTGCCCTTAATGTACTTGTAGAATCTCTTTGGAGTCTCCTAATCTCCATTTGCTAAAGTGATCTCATGTCCCTTTTTGCCCTCCTGATTTCCCTCTTGAATATACTTGTACTCCTTGAGGGATTCACTCGATCCCATCTGTCTATATCTGACATATGTTTCCGTCTTTTTCTAGACCAGACCCTTAATTTCTCTCATAACCCAACATTCCCTGCACATACCAGCCTTGCCCTTCACACTAACAGGAACATACTGCCTCTGGACTCTTGTGGTCTTACTTTAGAAGGCTCCCATTTTCTAATGATCCCTTTACCTCTGAATATCCGCTCAAAGACAATGTTTGAAAGTTCTTACCAGTATTGTCCAAATGGGCCTTAATCCAATTGAGAACTTTGACTTTTAGATCAGATCTGTCCTTTTCCATAACTATATTAAATCTAATAGCATTCTGATCACTGGGCCCAAGGTGCTGCCCCATTGATAACTCAGTCACCTGCCCTGCCTTATTTCCCAAGAGAAGGTCATGCTTTGCTCCTTCTGCAGTAGGTACATCCACATACTGAATCAGAATATTTTCTTGTGCACATTTAACAAACTGCTCTCCATCCAAGCCCTTCACACTATGGCAGTCCTAGATATGTCTGGAAAGATAAAATCCCCTACAATTGCAACCCTATTATTATTTAGGTATCTCTGAACTTCTCACAAATTTGCTTTTCAATTTCCTGCTGACTACTGGGTGGGCCTATGGTACAATCCAAATAAAGTGATCATCCCTTTCCTTTTCTCAATTCCACCCATAACTTCACTGGACGTACTCCCAGGAACATCCACCCGGAGTACAGCTGTGTTTGTCTCGAACCTTGCCCAGCTGTAGAGTAGGCATGAAGCAGCTGGGTCACGCTGCCTGGTAACAAAGGGATTTTTACCGGGTGGCAGTTCTTGCACAGCAATGTCGATCTGTTGGCAAGGAACACTGAGCAATATGGCTTGTCATTCCCACAATTGAAACCATAATTGGAGTTTGATCATTTTCTCTTTGCAGGCGAAGAAAACGCATGATGCCTGAGACAGGGATAGAGCCGAAGGTGGTCTTCACAGTGTGACCATTGTCCCCTGAATGGAAGAGGAGGAGGAGGGGGATGGAGGGGGAGGAGGAGGAGCTGTGATATGGTTAGGTTTAGAGTCAGGGTCAGTGTTAGGATTTGTATCAGGTTTGGGTCAGGGTTAAGGTTAAGGTTAAGGTTAGGGTTCGGGCACCAATCAATGGAGTTGACCCATTAGGTGAGTTGATGTTAAGTCCCAGGATGACAAGATTACAACAGCATAAACTACTCTCCTGGGATAAAGGGCTGGAGAAATTGTTCAACTCTGGGCTCAATGGTGAGGAGATAATATTGATAACCTTTGACATTGGAGGCTTGAAGAATTCAATGAGGAAGGTAACTCTCAAGTTTGAAGGACCTGAGAGTTTGATCCTGGCTGCCATCATCCAAGGGTGCCAGTGTTTTGAGGAAATGGCTCTCTCTAAGCTCAACTCCAGTTAGAATGACTCTCAGTCTCCTTGTTGCCTCCCCCACAGAATAAATATTGCCAGGTAGTTCCAGCTGGAGGGGGAGCAGGTATATGGCCCTAGTGGAGTGCTTCGGGCAATCTCAGTGCTGAGCCCCAGGCTTCAAACCCTAACCCGAAACCTATCCCTAACTTGAACCCAAACCCTAACCCTAACATTAACCTCAGTTTCCGATTTTGGGGAAGATCTGTCTCTCAGGTTGTGTTCGTGTTGGTGTTCGGTTCACTGAGCTGGTTTGATTTTTTGCAAACACTTTGTCCTCCTTCTGGGTGACATCATCAGTGCGGGGCAGCCTCTGGATCAAGCATTGTTGTTGTGATCTCTCCAGAATTTATACGGTTTTGGTCAGTCATGGCGTGTGTTTCTATTTCTGGCTCTGTACTGTAATGGTCTGTAGATGGGTGTCTATCTCAACATGTTTGTTTCCGGCTCCAGTGGATAAACTCCAGGCCTCCAGGCATTCCCAGGATTGGCTTTGTTTTGCCTGTCCCAGTATTGTAACACCCTAACTCTAGCCATAACCATAACCCTAGAATTAATCCTAACCGTAACCCTCAACCAAGAACTAATCTTAACCTTAATGGTGACCCAAATCTTCACTGAAAACCTCACCCTAGCCCTAACCCTAGCCCAATCCCTAAACCTAGCACCAACCCTAATCCTATCCTGAACCCCAGCACTAAATCTAATCCTAGCCTTAACACTAACCCTAAACCTAAACCAATCCCTAACCCTTGCCCTAACCCTTGTCCTAACCTGAGCCGTAAACCTGACCTGAGCCCTATCCCTATACCTAGCACTAATCTAAACCTAGACCTCACCCTAACCCCAGCCCTAACCATAACCCTAGACCTAACCCTAACCGTAACCCTATCCCTCACAGAAAACCTCACCTTCTCCCTAAACCTAACCCTAACCCGAACCCGAAACCTAAGCCTCACACTAACCCACACCCTAATCCTTACTCGAGACCTAACCCTCACCCAAGTCCTAAATCTTACCTGAGTCTTAATCCGAAAACTAAACCTACCCCAAACTCTACACCTAACCGTAACACTATCCCTAAACCTAACACTAACTCTAGTCCTAACCCTGTTCCTAATCCTAACACTAACCCTATCCCTAACGCAAATCATATACCTCCCTAACTCTAAACAGACCTAACCCTAAGACAAGCCCGAATCCTAACCATAATCCTAACCTAACCCTAATCTTAACTCTAACCCTAGAACTAACTCTTACCCTATCCCCAACCCTAACCCTAGCCTGAACTCTAACCCTAACCCTAACCCAAACCCTAACGATAACCCGAACCCATAACCGATCCTTAACCCTCTCCCTAACCATAGCCTTAGACATAAATCTAGCCCTATCCCTACACCTAGCCGTGATTCTAAACCTAGGCCTCACCCTACCCTAGCCCTTACCATTACCTGAGAACTGACCCTAACCCTAACCAGCACCCTAACCCTAACCCTAGCCCTAACCCTAGCCCTAACCCTAACCCAATCCCTAAACCTAACCCAAGCCCTAACCCTAAACCTTGCCCTAATCATAAACCTGGACCTCACCCTATATTAGAAAAGTCTCAGAACCAACTACAAGACGTCTATATTCTCTGGGAAAAGTGACAGCACACAAACAAACAGCCACACTTTGCCAGCTGCTATCCCAGACAGAAGCCCTCATCCCCATGACATGCAGGACCAATGTGATATGCAAAATACCACACAGCAACTGTGAGAAACATTACACAGGACACACGAGCAGGAGACTCACCATCAGAATATATGAGCATCAGCTTACAACAAAAAACAACACGACCAGTTCGCCCTCATGTTAATGCACACTGACAATGAAGGACAGTTATTCAACTGGGACAAAGTTTCTCTCTCTGTATCTGTATGTCAGTCTACCTATATCTGACTATTTCTGTGCGTTTGTAGGTCTGTGTGTGTTAGTGTATATTAGTGAGTGGGTTAGTGTGAGTTTCTATGTTTGTGTGTACCCCCATGTCTGTATCTCTGTGCGATGGGCTCTCTGTTGTTTTGGAGGTGAATTCACTGAAATTGAGTTAAACCTCCTCTCTCTCTCTCTCTCTGTCAATTCCTCTTGTGTTTAAAGTGATACAATGCTGATGGTCACGTTGATGTGTATTTCTATGTGTGCCTCTGTGTTTTAGTGTGTGTGGGTGCATGTCCACCTTAGTGTGCAATGGGACACACTTTGTCCTGGAGGAAGTTTGAATGAACGAAAGAAAAATTGATGATCAAAAACTTTGAGTCTCTCTCCCTCTCCTGGCTGTCCATCTTGTGTTTAAAGTGATAAAATGCTCCCCTCTGCTGGTCTACCTGTGCCACTGCAGAATGTGCAGATATTCTCTTGGAAAGCACCAGTTCCTGTGAATCTCTCAAGTTGCACATTTAGAGTCATAGAGTCATAGAGATGTACAGCACGGAAACAGACCCTTCGGTCCAATCCATCCATGCTGACCAGATATCCCAACCCAATCTAGTCCCACCTGCCAGCACCCGGCCCATATCCCTCTAAACCCTTCCTATTCATATACCCATCCAAATGCCTCTTAAATGTTGCAATTGTACCAGCCTCCACCACATCCTCTGGCAGCTCATTCCATACACGTACCACCCTCTGTGTGAAAATGTTGCCCCTTAGGTCTCTTTTATATCTTTCCCCTCTCACCCTAAACCTTTGCCCTCTAGTTCTTGACTCGCCGACCCCAGAGAAAAGACTTTGCTTATTTATCCTATCCATACCTCTCATGATCTTATAAACCTCTGTAAGGTCACCCCTCTGCCTCTGAGGCTCCAGGGAAAACAGCCCCAGCCTGTTCAGCCTCTCCCTGTAGCTCAAATCCTCCAACACTGGCAACATCCTTGTAAATCTTTTCTCAACCCTTTCAAGTTTCGCAACATCTTTCCAATAGGAAGGAGACCAGAATTGTATACAATATTCCAACAGTGGCCTAATCAATGTCTTGTACAGTTGCAACATGACCTTCCAACTCCTGTACTCAATACTCTGACCTAAAAAAGAAAGCATTCCAAACACCTTCTTCACTATCCTATCTACCTGCGACTCCAATTTCAAGGAGCTAGGAACCTGCACTCCAAGGTCTCTTTGTTCAGCAACACTCCCTAGGACCTTACCATTAAGTGTATAAGTTCTGCGAAGATTTGCTTTCCCAAAATGCAGCAACTCGCATTTATCTGAATTAATCTCCACCTGCCACTTCTCAGTCCATTGGCCCATCTGGTCAAGATCCTGTTGTAATCTGAGGTAACCTCTTCGCTGTCCACTACACCTCTAATTTTGGTGTCATCTGCAAACTTATTAACTGTACCTCTTATGCTTGCAACCAAATCATTTAAATGACAAAAAGTCAAGGACCCAGCACCGATCCTTGTGGCACTCCACTGATCACAGGCCTCCAGTCTGAAAAACAACACTCCACCACCACCCTCTGTCTTCCACCTTTGAGCCAGTTCTGTATCCAAATGGTTAGTTCTCCCTGTATTCCATGAGATGTAACCTTGCTCATCAGTCTCCCATGGGGAACCTTGTTGAACGCCTTACTGAAGTCCATATAGGTCACATCTGCCCTCATCAGTCCTCTTTGTTACTTTCTCAAAAAACTCAATCAAATTTGTTAAACATGATTTCCCGCGCACAAAGCCATGTTGACTATCCATAATCAGTCCTTGCCTTTACAAATACATGTACATCCTGTCCTTCAGGATTCCCTCCAACAACTTGCCCACCATCGACGTCAGGCTCACTGGTCTATACTTCCCTGGCTTGTCCTTACCACCCTTCTTAAACAGTGGCACCACGTTAGCCAACCTCCAGTCTTCTAGCACCTCACCTGTGACTATCGATGATACAAATATCTCAGCAAGAGGCCCAGCAATCACTTCTCTAGTTTCTCACAGAGTTCTCAGGTACACCTGATAAGGTCCTGGGGATTTATCCACCTTTACCCATTTCGAGACATCCAGCACTTCCTCCTCTGTAATATGGACATTTTTAAAGATGTCACCATCTATTTCCCTACAGTCTATATCTTCCATATCCTTTTCCATTGTAAATACTAATGCAAAATATTCATTTAGTATCTCCCCCATTTTCTGTGGTTCCACACAAAGGGGGGGGGGGTGCGGGAGGGTGTGGGGCAGGTGGGACCCAGGGAGATAGTGACGAAAGAGATCAACCTGAGACTGGTACAGTTGAGAACAGAAGTGAGTCAAACAGTCAGGGCTAGCAGGGACAAGGTAGGACTAATAAATTAAACTGCATTTATTTCAATGCAAGGGGCCTAACAGGGAAGGCAGATGAACTCAGGCCATGGCTAGGAACATGGGACTGGGATCTCATAGCAATTACAGAAACGTGGCTCAGGGATGGGCAGGACTGGCAGCTTAATGTTCCAGGATACAAATGCTACAGGAAGGATAGAAAGGGAGGCAAGAGAGGAGGGGGAGTGGCATTTTTGATAAGGGATAGCATTACAGCTGTGCTGAGGGAGGATATTCCTGGAAATACATTCAGGGAAGTTAGTTTGGGTGGAACTGAGAAATAAGAAAGGGATGATCACCTTATTGGGATTGTATTATAGATCCCCCAATAGTCAGAGATAAATTGAGAAACAAACTTATAAGGATATCTCAGCTATCTGTAAGAATAATAGGGTGATGTTAGTAGGGGATTTTAACTTTCTAAACATAGACTGGGACTTCCATAGAGTTAAGAGTGTAGATGGAGAGGAATTTGTTAAGTGTGTACAAGACAATTTTCTTATCCAGTATGTGGATGTACCTACTAGAGAAGGTGCAAAACTTGACCTACTCTTGGGAAATAAGGCAGGGCAGGTGACTGAGGTGTCAGTGGGGGAGCACTTTGGGGCCAGTGACCATAATTCTATTAGATTTAAAATAATGATGGAAAAGGATAGATCAGATCTAAAAGTTAAAGTTCTAAATTGGAGAAAAGCCAATTTTCACGGTATTAGGCAAGAACGTTTGAAAGCTGATTGAGGGCAGATGTTTGCAGGTAAAGGAACGGTTGGAAAATGGGAAGCCTTCAGAAGTGAGATCTTTGAGGGGCCCTATTCTCTCCGTAGTTACCCTTTTGTCCTTAATGTATTTGTAAAAACTCTTTTGATTCTCCTTAATTCTATTTTCCAAAGCTATCTCATGCCCTCTTTTTGCCCTCTTGATCTCCCTCTTAAGTATACTCCTTCTTCCTTTATATTCTTCTAAAGATTCACTCGATCTATTCTGTCTATACCTTACATATGCTTCCTTCATTTTATTAATGAAACCCTCAATTTCTTTTGTCATCCAGCGTTTTGCTTCATCCTGACAGGAATATACTTTCTCTGGATTCTCATTATCTCACTTCTGAAGGTGTCCCATTTTCCAAACACCACTCCCCCTCCTCTCTGGCCTCCTTTTTTATCCTTCCTGTAGCATTTGTATCCTGGAACATTAAGCTGCCAGTCCTGCCCATCCCTGAGCCACGTTTCTGTAATTGCTATGAGATCCCAGTCCCATGTTCCTAGCCATGGCCTGAGTTCATCTGCCTTCCCTGTTAGGCCCCTTGCATTGAAATAAATGCAGTTTAATTTATTAGTCCTACCTTGTCCCTGCCAGCCCTGACTGTTTGACTCACTTCTGTTCTCAACTGTACCAGTCTCAGGTTGATCTCTTTCGTCACTATCTCCCTGGGTCCCACCTGCCCCACACCCTCCCGCAGCCCCCCTCCCCCACTCCACCTTACTCGTTTAAATCCTCCTGAGCAGCTCTAGCAAATTTCCCTGCCAGTATATTGGAGTGGTGAGGTAGTGATGGGTGAACACAAAGTAGAGGGAACAGCTTGGTTGGTTGATGGGATGAATGAACCCTGTTGGTAGTTAGAAGGAAGGGTTGGTCAGAGGAATGGAAGAGGAGAGGATAGGCTGGAAAGGGAGTTGATTAGATTACTTACAGTGTGGAAGCAGGCCCTTTGGCCCAACAAGTCCACACTGACCGCCGAAGCGCACCCACCCAGACACATTCCCCTACACCTAACACTACAGGCAATTTAGCGTGGCCAATTCACCTAACCTGCACATTTTTGGACTGGGCAATGGGGAGGGAGGTTATTTGAAATTGGAGAACTCAATGTTGAGTCCTCCAGGCTGGAGGCTGCCCAGACAGAAGATGAGGTGATGTTCCTCCAGTCTGTGTGTGTTGTGAGCTGCTCCCTTCCTCTCTCCCCCTGACAGAATCCCTACTCATAACCTGAACTGAACCCTGTGCAATGGTGTAGGGAGACCAGCAGAGGGAGGCATTGTACCACTTCAAACACAAGGGAGCTTCGTATTTCTACCGGAGGGAAATTTCCATTCAGATAATTCAGTTACATCATGATTGATATTAATTGCACTTCAATGAACAAACAAGTGAAGTCAATGCAACAAAAATCATCTGTTCCCTGCCCACTTATACCGACATGTTAATCTTCATTTTATATCTTGTCTCTATTAACATTTCAGTTCTACATTTGATGATTGTCTGCAGTAAGTTTGTGGATCACCTGTTAAAGTTGTTCCTTCTGCAGTTTCCAATGCAGTTAGACATTATGCCTGTGAATATCCTGGAGAATGATTCCTTTCTGTAGAGAACTGAAGAAATTGAAACTTCTGCCGCTGTCTTTCAGACAGTTGTTGCTTATATCCGAAAGTTTGAACTTTCCCTCAAATTGTTTCAGATTGAACCTTCGTGTCAGCCTTGGTTGTGAGGACAGATTCTCACCGCTAAGTGAAAAGGTTCAGAGTTTCAGCCCAGAACCCAACACAACATCCAGTCGAACACTCGAGTGCAGGGCCAAGGGAGTGTTGCACTGTGGGAAATGAGACACTGAACCTTTCAGCAGGATGTACTGTATTCTGAGAGAACCATAGTGCCGAAGAGGCCCTTCAGTCCATCAAGTCTACATCAACATTTGAGAAACACCTGACCTTCACAGGGGTACGGTGGCTCAGTGGTTAGCACTGCTGCCTCACAGTGTCAGGGGCCCGGGTTCGAGTCCAGCCTCAGGCGGCTGTCTGTGTGGAGTTTGCACATTCTCCCCATGTTTGCGTGGGCTACCGCCAGGTGCTGCTGTTTCCTCACACATTCCAAAGATGTACAGGTTGGGGTGAATTGGCTGCACTAACTTGCCCATAATATCCAGTGGTGTACAGGTTTGGTGGTGTAGTCATGCGAAATGCAGGATTACAGGGTAGGGGGTGGTCTGGGTAAGATGCTCATCGGAGGGTCAGTCAGGGAGTGATGGACCAAAATGCTAGCCCTAACCCTATCCATAACACTAGCTGTAATGCTAACCCTAGTCCTAACCCTATCACTAACCTTGGCCCTAGCCCTAAATCTGTCCTTAACCCTAGCCCTAACCCTAAAACTAGCTCAAACCCTAACCCTAATGCAAACTTTAAACATAAGCCTACCCCTAAACGTAGCCCTAACCCTCACCCTAACATTAACCCAAACTCTAAGCCGTGCCTTAACCCTAGCCCTAATCCAAACCTTGACCCTAACTCCAACCTTAACCCTAAACTTATCCCTAACACTAACTCTATCCCTAAACCTAACCTTAGCCCGAAACCCAAACCCTAACACTAACCCTATCCTAACCATAATTTTGCTCTAACCCTAACCATTAGCCAAACCCAAACCCCAACCCAAACCCAAACCCTAATCCTAATCCTAACGCCAGCCCTAACCCACACCTAACCCTATTCCTAACCCTAACCCGAACCTTGACACTATCCCGAACCGTAATCCTAGCAATAACACTATCCCTAACCCTAACCCTATACCTAAGCCTAACACTAAATCTAGTCCTAATCCAAACCCAAAATCCTAACCTGAAATCTAAACCTAACCCTAACCCTTACCCAAACCCTAAGCCTGACACTAACACTCACCCTTACCCTCACTCTTGCCCTGGCACTAAATCTTACCCTCGCCTTAACTCTGACGCTAATCTATTCTTAACCCTAACCCTAATCCTAACTGTGACAGCATCCCGAGCCCTAACAATAACCCTAGCCCTTACCCTAACCCTAAACCTACCCCTACTTCTGATCCTAGCCCTAATCTCTAACCTAGCCCTAATCCTAACCCTAGCTCTAACCCAAACACTAATCCTAGCCCTAACCCTAAACACAAACCTAACCCTATTGCTAACTTTAACACTAAATATATCTGTAAACCTGGCCATAACACTAGCCTTGTCCCAAATGATAGATTTAAACCTAAGTCTAACACCAATCCTAACCCTAACCCTAACCCTAAACTTAACCCTAACCCTGTCCTTTACCCTAACCCTATCCCTAACACTGACCCCGGCCCTAACCCCAAAACTAACCCTAACCCTAATCTTAAACCTAGCCCAATCCCTAAACCTAGCCCTAACCCTAATTCCAGCCCTAACCCTCTCCCTATGTCTGCCCCTAAACGCAGCCCTAACCCTCACCCTAACCCGAACTCTAAACCTAACCCTAACCCTAGCCCTAATCCTAACCTTGACCCCAACTCCAATCCTAACCCTAAACTTAACCAAAAAACTAACGCTATCTGTAAACCTAACCCTAGCCCTAACCTTAACCCTAAACCAAACACAAATCCTAACCCTAACCCAAACCCTAATCCCAACCCTAACCCTAGCTCTAACCCGAAACCTAGCCCTAACCCAAACCTAAACCAATCCCTAATCCTAACACTAAATCTAGCCCTAACCCTAACCCTAACCCTAATCTAAGCACAATCCTGAGACCCATTCTCCACACCAAGCTCTGCAAGCCTCCAATGTCAAAGTTCATCAATGTCATCTTCATGCCATCTGGATCTCTCCAGGACCTCAGTCCAGGAGAGCGCTGTGTGCCTTTTAATCTCACAATCCTGGGACCTTGCCCCAACCTCGCCTTAGCTAATGTAAATTCATAGAACAACTCCATTGATTGGTGCCCGAGCCTGACCCTTAACAATAAACCTAATGACAAACATAACCCTAAACCTAACGCTAACCTAAACACTAACCATAACCTTGACACCATCCCTAACACTAACGCTATCCCTAACCGTAATCCCAACCATAGCACTATCCCTAACCCTAACCCTAAACCTAGTCATAATCCAAACCCAAATCCTAACCTGAACACTAAACATAACCCTAACCCGAACACCAACATTGGCCCTAAACATAACCCTAACCTAAGGCTATTCCTAAACCGAACCCTAATCCTAAACCAAGACCTCACCCAAACCCTAGACCTAACCCTAACCCTATCCCTAAATTTAAACCACACCTGAGCCCCAACCCTAACCCTAACCCTAAACCTAAACATAATCAAAACCTAAATCCAAATCCTGACACTAACACTCACCCTCGCCGTAGCACTAAACCCTACCCGAGCCTTAACACTAACCCTTACCCTACCCTTAACCCTAAACATAACCCTAACAGTATCCCTCACCCTAACACTAACCCTAACAGTAATTCTAACCCTAACTCCATCCTTAACCCAAAACCTAACCCTATTCCTAACCCTAAATCTAACCCTAGCCCTAAATTGAACATCCTAACCCTAACCCGAGCCATTCTCCAAGACCTAACTCTAAGCCTAGCTGTAACCCAAACTCTATCCATAATCGTAGCCTTAACCTTAACTATAAACCTAGCCCTAACTCTAATCCTAGCCCTAACACTAACCCGAGTCCTTTCACTAACCTTAGCCAGAAATCTCACTCTAGTCCTAAACCTAAAACCTAACCCTAGACCTATCCCTCACCCCAACCCTAGCTCTAAACCTAACACAAACCCTAACGCTAACCCTACCCAAATCTTAACCCTAGCCCTAACACAATCCCTAAATCCAGCCCTTACCCTAACCCAAGCCTTAGCCCTAACCTTAAACCAAACCTAATCCGATCCCTAACCCTAGCCCTAACCCAAACCCAAACCCTAAACCTAACCTTAGTCATATCCCTAAAATTAGCCCTAATCCTAAACACAGGCCTCACTCTAACCCTAACCCTAATCATAACCCTCGACTTAACCCTAACCCTATCCCTAAATCTAAACCTCACCTTAACCCTGAATCCTAAGCTGGACCCAAACCCGAACACTAACCCTAACCCGATCCCTCACCCTAACAGTCGGCCTAACCCTCACCCTAACTCTAACCCTAGCCTTAAAATAAATCCTTGGTCTAATCCTACCCTATCTCTAACCCAAACCCAATCTCTAACCCTAGCTCTAACTCTATCCCTAGCCCTATCCCGAAACGTACGCCTAATTCTAAACCCAAACTTAACCTAACCGCAGCCTTAACAATAACCCTAGAACTAACCTTAACCCTATCCCAAACTCTAAGCCTCACCCTAGCCCTAAACCAAACCCTAACCCTAACCCAAACCTAAATGCTAAGCCTGGCACTAACACTCACCCTAGCCCTCACCCTCACCCCACCCCTAACCCTTACCCGAGCATTAACCCTCAACCTAAACCTATTCCTAACCCTAACCCTAACCCAAACGCTATCCTTAACCCTAACACAAACCCTAGCATTAATCCGATTCCTAACCCTAACTCTAGACCTAACTCTAACCTTAGCACTAACCCAACCTGAACCCTAGCCCTAATCCTTACACTAACCCTAACCATATCCCTAAACCTAACCGTTCACCTAACGCTGACCCAACTTTAATCTTAGCCCTCACCCTAAACTTAGCCCTAACCCTAGCCCTGCCGCTAACACCCGCCCTAACTCTTACCCTGTCCCAAACTCGAACCCTAGCCTTAATCCAAACCCTAACTCCCATTCTAACCCTAACCACATCCCTATCCCTAAACCTAACCTTAGGCATAACCCTCACCCAAACTCTAACCATAGCCCGAGCTCTAACCCTTGCCATAGCCTTAACCCTAGCCCTAACCCTAAATCAATCCCTAATCCAAGTCCTAACTCTAATCCGAGCCCGCACCCTAACCCTAACCCGAACCAGATCCTTAACCTGACCCCTAACCCTAACCTTAACTCTAACCCTAAGCCTAACCCGAGCCCTATCAAGAAACCATGCCCTAATCATAAACCTAGACCTCACTATATCCCTAGTCCTAACCATAGCCATGGACCTAAACCTATCCCTAACTCTAAACCTCACCCAGCCTGAAACCAAACTCTAACACAACACAGAACCTAAACCCTAAGCCTGACACTAATCCAACCCTATCCCTCACCCTAGCCCAAACCCTTGCTCAAGACTTAATCGTAAACCTTAACACTATCCATAACCCTAAAGCTGATCCTAACACTATCCCTAACCCTATTACTAACACAAACCTTAATCCAAGCTCTCACCTGAACCATAAACCAAGCCCTAACTCTAAACCTAACCCTAATCCTCATCCTACCCCTGTTCCTAAGGCTAACTCCAGCCTTAACCCTAACCCAAACTCTAACCGTAGCCCTAACTCTAACCTGAGCCCAAATACCTCACACTAGCCCTAAGGCTAACCAAATCCCTAAACAACACTCGAACACTAGCCCCAGCTCTAACTCTAACCCTAGCTCAAACCCTAACCTTAGCCCTAGCCCTAACCCAAAACCTAAACCTAACCCTAGCCCTATCTCTAACCTTAGCCCTAATTCTGAACCTAACCCTAACCCGAACCTAACCTCTACCCTAACCCTATCACCCTAATTCTAAACCTAGACCACACCTTCACCCAAGCCCTAATGATAAACCTCATCCTGACGCAAACCTGAACACATTCCCTAACCCTAACATTAACCCGAGCCCTATGCCTATTCCTGACTGTAACCAAAGCCCTTACCCTACTCATAAACCTAACCCTACACCTAACCCTAATCCAAACCCAAACCCGAACCCTAAGCCTGACACTAACCCTCACCCTCACCATAGCATTAACCCTAACCCTAAACCTAACCCTAAACCTACCCCAACACTATTCCTAAACATAACACTCATCGTAGCCCTAAACCTACTCCTAATTCTAACACGAACGCTAGTCCTAAACCTAACCCTAACTCTTGCCCTAACTCCAACCCTAGCCCTAACCGTAGCCCTAACCCTAGCTGTAATCCTAACTCTAACAATAACCCCATCCCTAAACTTAACCTCAGCCCTAAACGCATTCTTAACTCAACCTCGCTTTAACCCTTACCCTCGCCCTAACTGTAACCCATGCTAAAATCTAACCCTCCTCCTAACCCTAACCCTAACACTAAACGTTACCTGACCGATAACCCTATCCCTAACCCTAACCCTAACCCTAATCCTACCCCTAACTCTAACCGTAGCCCTAACCCTAACCCTAGCCCAAACCCTAACCCAGCCCTAACCCAGCCCTAACCCTAAACCTAACCCTAACCTTAACACTAATCCTAACTCTAACCCTAATCCTAACCCTAACCCTAACCCTAACCCAAACCCTATCCATAGCACAAACCCTAACCCTATCCATAACCTTAAGCCGAAACCTAACCCTATCCCTATCCCTATCACTATCCCTATTCCTATCCCTAACCCTAACCATAACACTAACCCTAACCGTATCCCTAACGCTAACCCTAACCCTATCCCTAACCCTAACCCTAACCCTAATCTTATCCCTAACCCTATCCCTATCCCTATCCCTAACCCTAACCCTAACCCTAACCCTAACCCTAACCCTAACCCTATCCCTAACCCTAACCCTAACCGTAACCCTATCCCTAACTCTAATCGTAGCCCTAACCCTAACCCTAGCCCAAACCCTAACCCTAGCCCTAACCCAGCCCTAACCCTAAACCTAACCCTAACCTTAACACTAATCCTAATTCTAACCCTAATCCTAACCCTAACCCTAACCCTAACCCAAACCCTATCCATAGCACAAACCCTAACCCTATCCATAACCTTAAGCCGAAATCTAACCCTATCCCTATCCCTAACCCTAACCCTATCCCTAACCCTAACCCTAACCCTAATCCAGCCCTAACCCTAACCCTATGACAGTTCCTCTCCCTCGATCAGGTGGAGAATGATCAGGTGGGAAGACCAGCCTCAGCCTGTCCATATCTCAGGCACTGTGTCTTCTTCTGGAAAGAGAAAGTGACATTGTCAGGAATATGTCAAGCTCCAGTTGTGTGGGTGACACGTCCTGTCTCAATGAGCCACATTGCTCAGTGTTCTTTGCCAATGAACAGACATTACTGTTCAGAAATCGCCACCTCCCTAAAAATCCCTTTGTTGTTGGCATGCTGCTTCATGCCACCTCGACACTTGGGCAAGGCTCTAGACAGTGCTGTACTTGACCCACCCCTTCCCTGTAGGATCATCTCAGAAATGGTTCCACACTTCACCTGGTGGATCTTAACAGGTCTGTGAGCCTTTCATGGTCCTGTGACCAGTTTCTCTGGACAACCAGAAGGTCATTGCACACATTGATAGCAACAATGTAGAAGAGACAGGGACCAGCTTCTGAAGAGAGAATGTCAGAAATTAGGCAGGAGGTTAGAAAGTAGGTCCTTGACGGTTGGATGATCTGAATTACTCCCACTGCCACTTGCTAGTGAGAGTAGGAATAGGAGGATAGAGCAGGTGAATGTGTCACTAAGGAGCTAGTGTACGGGATAGGAATTTGGAATCTTTTCTGGGGTGGAAGAGACCTGTCTAAGAAGGATGGTTTGCACCTGAATTGGAAGGGGACCCATATCCTAGTGGGGAGGTTTGCTAGTGCTACTCGGGAGGCTTTAAACTAGTAAGACTAGGGGGTACCCAAAGGGATCGTGAGAAAAGAGATAAGTCTGGGGCTGGTACAGTTGAGAAGAGGAGCAAGTCAGATAGTCAATGGAGGCAAGAACAAGGCAGAGAATGTGGTAAGTCTGATAAATTAAAGTGGATTTATTTCAAATCAAGAGGCCTGGCAGGTAAGACAGATTACCTCAGGGCATAGATGGGAATATGGGACTGGGATAACATCTATGATAGAAATATGTCTCAGGGAATGGCAGGACTGACAACGCAATGTTCCAGAGTACAGGTGCTATCAGAAGGGTGGAAAGGGGGGCAAGAGTGGAGGGGGGAGAGGCATTTTTGGTTCTGGGATAAATTTATGGCTGTTCATAGGGAAGATATTCTGGGGAATACATCCACTGGAAATATTTGGGTGGAACAGAGAAATAGGAAAGGGATGATCACTTTATTGGGATTGGACTATAGGCCCCCAGTAGTTAGTGAGATATTGAGAAACAAATTTATAAGGCGTTCTTTGAGAATAATAGGATTGTAAAGATAGGGGACTTTAACTTTCCAAATATAGACTGGGGCTGCTATAGTGCTATGAGCTTGGATGGAGAGGAATTTGTTAAGTGGTACAAGAACATTTTCTGATTCAGTATATGGATGTACCGACCAGAGAAGGTGCAAAGCCTGACCTTCTCTTGGGAAATAAGGCAGGGAAAGTGACTATGGTGTCAGTGGGGGAGCACTTTGGGGCCAGCACCATAATTCTATTAGTTATAATATAGTAATGGAAAAGGATCGAACTGATCTCAAAGTTAGAGTTCTCAATTGGAGTAAGGCCAATTTTGATGGTATGAGGTAAGGACTTTCAAAAGTTAATTGAAAACAAATATTTGCAGGTAAAGAGACAGTTGGAAAGTGGGAGGCCTTCAAAACTGAGAAAATGAGAGTCCAGAGACATTATGCTCCTGTTCGTGTGAAGAACAAGTCTGGTAGGAATAGAGAACGCTGGATGCTGAGAGAAATCGAGGCTGTGGTTAAGAAAACGAAGGAGGCATGTGTCAGGTACAGACAGTTAGGATCGAGGGAATCCTGAGAAGAGCATAGGGCAGTATGAATTTACCCAAAAGGGAAATCAGGAGGGCAGAAACGGGACACGAAATCGCTTTGGCAAATAGCGTTTAGGAAAGTCCAAAGAGAATCTCCAAATACATTAAGGTCAAAAGAGTAACTAGGGAGATAATAGGACCCCTTAAAGATCACCAAGGCTGCCTATGTACAGAACCTCAAGTGGTACGTAACATACGAGTCCTGTCCATCAGTACTTACTGTGGAAAAGACTATAGAAGTCAGAGAACTTGGAGTGGTGAATGGGGATATCTTGAAAAGTGTCTGTATTATAGAGGAAGAGATGCTGGACATCTTAAAACACATAAAGATGGATAAATCCCAAGGACCTGATCAAGTGTATCCCAGAAGTTGGCAGGAAGCAAGAGAAGTGATTGCTGGGCCCCTTACAGAGAAATTTGTATCATCGATAGCCACAGGTGATGTGCTGGAAGACTGGGGTTGGCTAATGTGATATTATTTATAAAACACTTGTAAGAAAAAGCTATGTAACTATAGACTGATGAGCCTGACGTCAGTGTTGGGTAAGTTGTTGGAGGGGATTCTGAAAGACAGGATTTACATGCATTTGGAAAGGCAAGGATTAATTAGGGATAGTCAACATGGCTTTGTGTGTGGGAAATCATGTCTCTCCAGTTTGTCTGAGGTTTTTTGCCCAGAGCAGGCAGGAACAAGGTAGGACGAATCAATTAAACTGCTTTTATTTCAATGCAAGCGGTCTAACAGGGAAGGCAGATGAACTCAGGGCATGGTTAGGAACATGGGACTGAGATCTCATAGCAATTACAGAAACATGGCTCAGGGATGGGCAGGACTGGCAGCTTAATGTTCCAGGATGCAAATGCTACAGGAAGGATAGAAAGGGAGGCAAGAGAGGAGGGGGAGTGGTGTTTTTAATAAGGGATAGCATAACAGCTGTGCTGAGGGAGGATATTCCTGGAAATACATCCAGGGAAGTTATTTGGGTGGAACTGAGAAATAAGAAAGCAATGATAACCTTATTGGGATTGTATTATAGACCCCTCAATAGTCAGATGGAAATTGTAACAAACTTGTAAGGAGATCTCAGCTATCTGTAAGAATAATAGGGTGATGATGGTAGGGGATTTTAACTTTCCAAACGTAGACTGGCACTGCCATAGAGTTAAGGGTTTAGATGGAGAGGCATTTGTTAAGTGTGTACAAGACAATTTTCTGATCCAGTATGTGAATGTACCTATTAGAGAAGGTGCAAAATTTGATCTACTCTTGGGAAATAAGGCAGGGCAAGTAACTGAGGTGTTAGTGGGGGAGCACTTTGGGGCCAGCGACCATAAGTATATTAGATTCAAAATAATGATGGAAAAGGATAGACCAGATCTAAAAGGTGAAGTTCTAAATTGGAGAAAAGCCAACCTTGACGGCATTAGGCAAGAACTTTCGAAAGCTGGTAAAGGGACAACTGGAAAATGGAAAGCCTTCCGAAGTGAGATTATGAGAATCTAGAGAAAGTATATTCCTGTCAGGGTGAAAGGAAAGACTGGTCGGTATAGGGAATGCTGGATGACTAAAGAAATTGAGGGTTTGGTTAAGGAAAAGAAGGAAGCATATGTCAGGTATAGACAAGATAGACAGTGAATCCTTAGGAGAGTATAAAGGAAGTAGGAGTATACTTAAGAGGGAAATCGGGGGGAAAAAAGGGGATATGAGATAGCTTTGGCAAATAGAATTAAGGAGAATCCAAGCAGGTGTTACATATACATTAAGGGCAAAAGGGTAACTAGGGACAGAATAAGGCCCCTCAAAGATCAGTAAGGCGGCCTTTGTGTGGAGCCACGGAAAATGGGGGAGATACTAAAGGAGAATTTTGCATCAGTATTTACTATGAAAAAGGATATGGAAGATATAGACTGTAGGGAAATAGATAGTGACATCTTTAAAATGTCCATATTACAGAGGAGGAAGTGCTGTATATTTTGAAATGCATAAAAGTAAATAAATCCCCAGGACCTGATCTGGTATATCCTAGAATTCTGTAGGAAGCTCGAAAAGTGATTACTGGTCCTCTCGCTGAGATATTTGTATCATTGATAGTCACAGGTGAGGTGCCAGAAGACTGGAGGTCGGCTAACGTGGTGCCACTGTTTAAGAAAGGTGGTAAGGACAAGCCAGGGAACTATAGACCAGTGAGCCTGACATCAGGGGTGGTTAAATTGTTGGAGGGAATCCTGAGGGACAGGATGTATATGTATTTGGAAAGGCAAGGACTGATTAAGGGTAGTACCATGGTTTTGTGAGTGGGAAATCATGTCTTACAAATTTGATTGAGTTTTTTGAGGAAGTAACAAAGAGGATTGATGAGGGCAGAGCGGTAGATGTGATCTATATGGACTTCAGTAAGACGTTCGACAAGGTTCCCCATGGGAGACTGATTAGCAATGTTAGATCTCACAGAATACAGGGAAAACTAGCCATCTGGATACAGAACTGGCTCAAAGGCAGAACAAAAAAGGGTGGTAGTGGAGGGTTATTTTTCAGACTGGAGGTCTGTGACCAGTGGAGTGCCACAAGGATTGGTGCTGGGTCCTCGACTTTTTGTCATTTACATAAATGATTTGGATGTGGGCATAAGAGGTATAGTTAATAAGCTTGCAGATGACACAAAAATTGGAAGTGTAGTGGACAGCAAAGAGGGTTATCTCAGATTGCAACAGGATCTTGACCAGATGGGCCATTGGGCTGAGAAATGGCAGATGGAGTTTAATTCAGATAAATGGGAGGTGCTGCATTTTGGGAAAGCAAATTTTAACAGGACTTATACACTTAATGGTAAGGTCCTAGGGAGTGTTGCTGAACAAAGAGACCTTGGAGTGCGGGCTCCTAGCTCCTTGAAAGTGGAGTCGCAGGTAGATAGGGTAGTGAAGAAGGTGTTTGATATGTTTTCCTTTATTGGTCAGAGTATTGAGTACAGGAGTTGGGAGGTCATGTTGCGGCTGTACAGGATATTAATTAGGCCATTGTTGGAATATTGCGTGCAATTCTGGTCTCCTTCCTATCAGACAGATGCTGCGAAACCTGAAAGGGTTCAGAAAAGATTTACAAGGATATTGCCAGGGATGGAGGATTTGAGCTATAGGGAGAGGCTGAACATGCTGGAGCTGTTTTTCCCTGGAGCGTCAGAGGCTGAGGGGTGACCTTATAGAGGTTTACACATTTATGACGGGCATGGATAGGGTAAATTGGCAAAGTCTTTTCTCTGGGGTCGGGGAGTCCAGAACTAGAGGGCAAAGGTTTAGGGTGAGACAGAAAAGATATAAAAGAGACCTAAGGGGCAACTTTTTCACACAGAGGGTGGTACGTATATGGAATGAGCTGCCAGAGGAAGTCGTGTAGGCTGGTACAATTGCAATATTTAAGAGGCATTTGGGATGGGTATATGAATAGGAAGGGTTTGGAGTGATATGGGCCGGGCACTGGCAGGTGGGACTAGATTGGGTTGGGATTTCTGGTTAGCATGGACGGGTTGGACTGAAGGGTCTGTTTCCATGCTGTACATCTCTATGACTCTATGACTCTAAGTGACAAGGAAGACTGATGAAGACACAGCGGTGGACGTTGTCTATCTGGACTTCAGTAAATCGTACAACAAGATTCCAATTGGTAGACTAGTTAGCAAAGTTAGATCAGATGGAATACAGTGTAAGCTAGCCATTTGGATACAAAATTGGCTCGTAGCTAGGAGACAGTGGGTGGTGGACTGGAGGCCTGTGACCAGCTGTGTGCCCTAAGGATCAGTGCTGAGTGGACTGCTTTTTATCATTTATAGAAGTGATTTTGATGTGAATACAGAAGGAATGGTTACTAACTTTTCAGATGATACCAAAATTAGTGGTGCAGTGGCCAGTGAAGACAATTATCTCTGAGTACAATGGGATCTTGATCAGATGGGCCGATGGGCCGTAGAGTGGGAGATGGAGCCTAATTTAGATAAATGCGAGGTGTTGCATTTTGGAAAAGTAAATTAGGACAGGACTTATACACTTAATGGTAAGGTCCTGGGGAGTGTTATGGAACAAAGAGACCTTGGGGCGGAGGTCCATAGTTCCTTGAAAGTGGAGTTACAGTTAAATGGGCAAGTGATAAATGTGTTTGATATGTTTGCCTTTATTGGTTAGTACATTCAGTGTAAGAGTTGGGATGTCATGTTGTGGCTGTACACGACATTAGTTAGGCCACTGGTGGAATACTGAATTCACTTCTGGTCTCCCTGCTATCAGAAAGATGTTGTTAACTGTGAAAGGGTTCAAAGGTTATTTACAACGATGTTGCCAAGGTTGGAGGGTTTGAGCTATAGGGAGAGGCTGAATAGGCTGGGTCTGTTTTCCCTGGAGCTTTGGAAGCTGTGGGGTGACCTTACAGAGGTTTATAAAATCATGTGGGGCATGGATAGGATAAATAGTAAAGGTCTTTTTCCAGAGTAGGGGAGTCCAGAACTAGAGGGTAATAGGTTTAAGGTGAGAGGGGAAAGATATAAAAGAGACCTAAGGGGTTACTATATCACACAGGGGGTAGTACAATTATGGAATGAGCTGCCTTAGGAGATGATGGAGGCTGGTACAATCACAATATTGAAAATGCATCTGGATGGGTATATGAAGAGGGAGGGGTTAGAGGGATATGGGCCTAAGGGTCCAAAGGGTCTGTTTCTCTGCTCAACAACACGATGAATCTCTGACTATGTAACCCTCCAACTGTTGCCTTCCTCTGCCACGTCAATCCCAGGGAATGGGGGGAATGTTTTCATCTCACTAGGAGGTGCCCTCCACCCATCAGTTGGCACAAGGAGCTAGTACTGATCTCTCACAGCCAGGAGAAGACTCACGAGGAGTCAGCAGCAAACTGTGGGGCTGTCTTTGTTCACAGTTTCTCCGAAGGCTGACAGTTCCAGTCTCTCCTCCAGAAAGACAGAGCCAGGGAAAGGTTTACCTTCGAGTCTTTCTGTAAACACTTGTCAGAAAGAAGGGGAATTACTCAGGCCAATTCAAACGTTCTCTCCATCCAGGCAAGGAGCTGGAATAATTAATATACTAAAGTTGTCATCAGTCAAAAACAACCCCTCAGCTGCTGCTCTGCTGCAATAAATCAAAAGGATTCACATTTAAGGTTTGTAGTCTTTGAATTTTAATGTGCAAGACACCCTTCCAGCTGCTGCTATCCCACACCAAAGCTCTGTTAAATGGGACCAAGCTCCAGTTAAGGTCAGGCATATTCTGTCCTGGCTCTACTCATTTCATTGCTCCCTCCAGCTCGCTGCTGTGGGTAAGTTCCCCACAGGTCCCCCATGAGTTACCACAAGTCACTTGAGCAGCATCTTTAAACAGTGGAAGGGAGACTCTGCGATCCACATTCTCCTGTTTGGGATCCCTGTCTATCCCTGTGTGCCGCGAATTTCACTCCAGGCTCTCAGCAGCCAAAGTAATTTGAACCAGCCCTTTCGGAGGTTCACAACAGCTCAAGGACAATGTTTGGTGTTTTCCCACATTGGAACCCTGTACCAAGGCAGCTGCAACAGGAAATGCAAAACCAGAAGAAGCATTTGCAGCGTGACTAATCACAGGAGCACCCGAATGTAGCAAGACATGGAGAAGGGGTGGCCTTCCGCAAGGACCAAGGAAGCGTCCAGATATCAAGCCATTCTGGAAAGCAGCTGGCAGGAAAGGCTATTGGCAGAGACAGGGCCCTACACCATCAGCTACTGCATCTACAAAGACCTGTGCACTCCCCCAAACAGACCATGCACAAGGAATATGTCCAAGGTATAATAAAGACTGTCTGGTACCCCGTCCACAGACGGAACATCAAGTGATCGATGAACCAATGTCTGACACTTGCCTTTCCCAGTCTGGACATAGAATAGAACAGGAACGTGGTCATGTGGAAACACACTGAACTGGGATGAGGCCACAGCTGGGATACTGTGGGCAGTTTTAGTCTCGGTACTTTAGGAAGGATGGGATTGCACTGGAGTGGGTGCAGAGGAGATTCACCACGATGTTGCCCTGGGATGGAAGGGTTTAGCTATGAACACAGGCTGGATAGGCTCAGGTGGTGGGGCTCGGGGATTCACTGTCTGGGTGAACATGGCTGCAGTTGGAGTGGGAGGAGTGACATCGAGGGATTCAGGAGGTGGAGGGGTTATTGAGAAGAGTCACAGGGGGATAGTCACACCTCAGGTACAAGAAGAAGGTAGATGGGTTACCTTCAGGAGACGGAAAGGGAACGGGCAGGCAGTGCAGGGATCCCCTGTGGCCGTTCCCCTCAACAACAAGTATACTCTTTTGGATACAGTTGGTGGGGGAATGACTGACCGCAGCAAGCAATGGGGTACAGGTCTGTGGCACAGAGTCTGGTCCTGTTGCTCAGAAAGGAATGGGAAAGAGGAGCAGATCAGTGGGGGCTCCATAGTTGGGGGGACAGGTAGGAGGTTCTGCGGGAAGGAGAGAGACTCACGGTTGGTGTGCTGCCTCCCAGGGGCGGGGGATCGTGATGCCTCTGGTCATGTTTTTGGAATCTTTGAGGGGGAGGGGGTCCACATAGTCACCAATGACCTAGGTAGGAAGATTTAATAGATGGGAATTTATGGCAGAAATTCAGGGAGCGAGGGAGGAAGCTTGGAGCTAGAACAAACAGAGTTGTTATCTTTGATTTATTGTTCATGCCAGATGCTCGCGAGACAGGGAATAGGGAGAGAGAGGAGTTGAACATGAGGCTACAGGGATGGTGCAGGAGGGAGGGTTTTGGATTCCTGGATAATTAGTGCTCATTTTGTGGTAGGTGGGAACTCTACAAACAGATTGGTCTTCACTTGAACCATAGGGGGACAAATATCCTGGGGAGGAAATTTGCTAATGCTCTTTGGGTGGGTTTACACTAATTCAGTGGGGGGATGGGCACCTAAATTGGAATTCTACATAAGAGAGGTTGAGAGTAGTGCAGTCAGAACTAAGATTTCAAGATTGCAAGAAGGCAAGCAAGGAGTCGGTTTGAAGTGTGTCTACTTCGACACCAGGAGCATTCAGAATACGGTGGGTGAACTTGCAGCAAGGGTTGGTGCCTGGGACTTTGATGTTGTGGCCATTTCAGTGACATGGTTAGAGCAAGGACAGGAATGGTTAGTGCAGGTTCCGGGATTTAGATGTTTCAGTCAGAACAGAGAAGGTGGTAAAAGGGGGTGAGATGTGGCATTGTTAGTCAAGGACAGTATTACGGTGGCAGAAAAGACATTTGAGGACTCGTCTACTGAGGTAGTATGGGCTGAGATTGGAAACAGGAGAGGAAAGGTTACCCTGTTGGGAGTTTACTATAGGCCTCCAAATAGTTCCAGAGATGTAGAGGATAGGCTGGCAAAGATGATCCTCGACAGGAGCGAGAGAGACAGGGTAGTTGTTATGGGGGACTTTAACTTTGCAAATATTGACTGGGAATACTGTCGTTCAAGTACTTTAGATGGGCCAGTTTTTGTCCAATGTGTGCAGGAGGGTTTCCTGACATAGTATTTAGACAGGCCAACAAGGGGCGAGGCCACATTAGATTTGGTACTGGATAATAACCCCGGCCCGGTGTTAGATTTGGAGGTAGAGAGCACTTTGGTGATAGTGACCACAATTCGGTTATGTTTACATGAGTGATGGAAAGGGATAGTTATAAACCGCAGGGCAAGAGTTACAACTGGAGGAAAAGACAATTATGATACGATTAGACAAGATTTTGGAATGCATAGGATGGGAAAGGAAACTGCAGGGGATGGGGACAATTGAAATGTGGAGTTTATTCAAGGAACAGCTACTGTGTGTCCTTGCTGAGTATATACCTGTCAGGCAGGGAGGAAGTTACCAAGTGCAGGAGCCATGGTTTATGAAGGAAGTTGAATCTCTTGTCAAGAGGAAGGAGGTGGTTTATGTTAGGATGAGATGTAATGGTTCAGTTAGGGTGCTTGAGAGTTATAGGTTAGCCAGGAAAGAGAGAACTAAGAAGAGCCAGGAGGGGACATGAGAAGTCATTGGCAGGTCGGATGAAGGAAAACTAGATAAAAACAAGGACTGTAGATGTTGGAAACCAGAATCTAGATTAGAGTGGTGCTGGAAAAGCAGAGAATATCAGGCAACATCTGAGGAGCTGGAAAATTGACATTTTGGGCAAAAACCTTCATCAGGAAAGAAGGAAAACCCCAAGGCTTTGTAGAGGTATATCAGGAATAAAAGAATGACAAGAGTAAGATAGGGCCAATCAAGGATAGTAGTGGGAAGTTGTGATTAGAATCAGAGGAGATACAGGAAGTGCTAAATGAATACTTTTCGTCAGTATTCACACTACAAAAAGACAATGTAGTCAAGGAGAATACCGAGATACAGGCTGCGAAACTAGATAGGATTGAGGTGCATAAGGAGGAGGTGTTAGCAATTGTGGAAAGTGTAAAAATAGATAAATCCCCTGGTTCAGATGGGATTTATCATAGGATTCTCTGGGAAGCCAGGAAGGAGATTGCCGAGCCTTTGGCTTTGATCTTTATGTTGTCATTGTCTACAGGAATAGTGCCAGAAGACTGGAGGGTAGCAAATATTGTCCCCTTGTTCAAGAAGGGGAGTAGATACAACCCTGGAAATTATAGACCTGTGAGCCTCACTTCATTGTGGGTAAAGTGTTGGAAAGGGTTATAAGAGATATGATTTATAATCATTGAGAGAGGAATAAGTTGATTAGAGATAGTCAGCATGGTTTTGTGAATGGTAGGTCATGCTACACAAACCTTATTGAGTTCTTTGAGAAGATGACCAAACAGGTGGATGAGGGTAAAATGGTTGGTGTGGTGTATATGGATTTCAATAAGGTGTTTGATAAGATTCCCCACGGTGGGCTGTTGCACAAAATACAGAGGCAGGGAATAATGGTGATTTAGTAGTTTGGATCAATTCTGCAAACAAAAGTATCCAGGTTAAACATATCAATAATACTCCCTCCAACAGGATCATGTTTAAAAAAAAACTTCTTGATGAAAAGACTTGGTCAACCGATTGTAAACATCAGGTAACCATTCTTTTCTTCCGTGATGAGGAACTGGGATTTCAGATGAATGTCCTCATTTGTTTGTTCAGTTGACTGTAACTGATATGAACGATGATGTAACTGATGCTGTCTCACCTTTATCAATGTGTGACTGTTCTCAATGGATCTGAGAGTCAGGTGGAATCTCTGCCATCAACAGAACCCAGAAAATGGATGAACCAACAATACTTCACCAGATCGAAGACATTTACTACCCTGCTCTTGCTGTTCTTGGCATTTTCGGTAAGGAATGTCCTAGATAACAGCTCAGACATTACCCAGTTTTGTTATTTGTTTTAAAGAGTGAGTTTTGTTTTCCAATATGTGGATTTGATAATTTTTAACAAATCCTGATGAAAATCTCTCTTATTCGCAGTTGTTCTGCTTGGAACAATTCTGTTGAGTGAATCAAAGCATTTGTGCTCACGGTGTACCCCATATAGAGTAGTGGGGCTTGCTCAGAAGCTCATGTGATCCTAACAGATCATAGGGCTGCTGTCTCATGAGAGAGATAAGTGGCGGTGATTTAACCTGAGGGTCACCACGCCTCATGAGAGGGGAAGAGGTTGAAAAGGTGGAGTCCTTTGTGGTAACCTCAGCTGGTGCAGGAATTGGACACATGTTGTTGGAATCAGTCTACATTGTGGGCCAGCTGTACAGCCAAATGAGCTAACTGACCCTTTCGGTCCTTGACTGCCAGCATATTTCTCCATCACGGTACTAACACCGTTATCAGATTGCTATTTGCGATCTGCACAAATTAGTTGCTCAGTTTCCTGTGATATAACAGTGACCTCAGTGCAAACAGCATTGCACTGGCTGAAAATAACTTTGGACTGACTTGAGGTTGTGAATGCTGCTATCTAAATGGAAGGTCTTTTGTCTGTTCCACATAATTGCTCACAAAGTGGTGGGGTCTTTGTGACTCAGCTCTGTAAGTCCAATCGTCTGTTAAATTCAAGGTTGACATTACCTTATACATTAGTATCATAAGTTACAATTTCTTGCCTCTGTCATCATTATCTGTATCCCTTGAAATCTGGGTCCCTACTTGGATACAGAGTTGCAAGTGGATTGTTATGTATCATTAGTTAAAGTTTTTCAACGAGGTGTGGTACTGACAAGTTTCTCAGCTTTTCACATTTTTTACTGAGATGTTGCAATAGGGAGCTGTGTTTTTACAATTAGCAATGACTTAAATGAGATGGGAGCAGAGAATTGGAAAGCGACATTCATTTCTTAAGGACAGAAGGAGGGGTAGAACTGTGGCAAATGGAATTTGGCCAGGAAGGTTATGAGAGTTGGAATGAAGTCAAACACAGAAATGCAGATAAACAGAGAGAAATTGATCTAAATGCAGTATTCATGAAAAGCTCAAGACCATCAAATTTTATAATGGATGCTGCTATGTATTTCAAAGTCTGGCTGGAATAGAATGGAGTGACATATTACAGCTGGACAGTACACCAATTGAAACTCATTTGGTTTATTGGAGTCTATAAAACAGTAAAGTACAGGAGTTGGGATTCATGTTGTGGCTGTACATGATATTGGTGAGGCCACTTTTGGAATTGTGCATTCAATTCTGGCCTGTCTGCTGTCAGAAAGATGTTGTTAAACTTGAAAAGATCCAGAAAAGATTTACAAGGATGTTGCTGGGACTGTCGGGTTTGCGCTATAGGGAGAGGCTGAATAGGCTGGGGCTATTTTCACTGGAGCATTGAATGTTGAGGTGTGCCCTTACAGATGTTCATAAAGTTATGATGGATATGGTGAATAGCTGAGGTCTTTTTCCCTGGGTAGGGGAGTCCAAAACTAGAGGGTAGAGGTTGAAGATGAGAGAGGAAAGATTTAAAAGGGTAATGTTTTCACCCAGAGGGTGGTGTGTGTCTGGAAGGTGTTGCCAGAGGAAGTGGTGGAGGCTGGTACAATAACAACATTTAAAAGGCATTCGGATGAGGACATGAATAGGAAGGGGTTAGGGGAATAAGGACCAAATGCTGGCAAATGGGATTGGATTAATTTAGGATTTCTGTTCGGCATGGATGAGTTGCACTGAAAAGTCTGGTTCCACACTGTACAAATCCATGAGTCTATGTTTTAAATTATCTCCCTTGACACAAACCAAAATAGAGTAGCCGAGAGATGGAAATGGTACAAAATATGCACAGCAAGAGTCAAAGTATCTTCATACTAACTCATCCCAGAGACAAACATATTTGACTTTCTTGTTATGGAACAAACACTCAAGTTGAAACTTTTTCAAAGTTATGTGGTAGTTTTAATGGCTGTGGTGTAGGTGATGGTACATTGTCCTTCATTGAGAACCTGGGTTCAAAAGCAGAAGAAAAATACATTTTAGCTTTTAGTTCTGTGAAGGAGGTTGGTATTTTGAAACCAAAGGTCAGAAAGTCATTTTGGGCAGTGGGCTAAATTCCGATTTTCCATGAAACCATGTGACTTATGTTAAGTGACTTGATCAGCTCCATGTGGAGTTACTTGTTGAATGTTCACTAAATTGAGTTTTATGACCCACAGAAACAGATGGTTAGGGCCATTTGTGTGTTGAGGTCAAAAGAGAAGTCAGCTTTGTAGTTTGTAGCAATCTCCAGGCTGTGAGAGTACGGTTTGTAGCAATCTCTGGACTGAGAGAGTAATTTGCAGCAATCTCTAGGCTGAGAGTATAGTTTGTAGCAATCTCCAGGCTGGGGGAGTGCAGTTTGTAGCAATCTCCAGGCTGTGGGAGTGCAGTTTGTAGCAATCTCCTGGATGTGGGAGTGCAGTTTGTAGCAATCTCCAGGCTGTGGGAGTGCAGTTTGTAGCAATCTCCAGGCTGTGGGAGTGCAGTTTGTAGCAATCTCCAGACTGAGAGAGTACAGTTTGTAGCAATCTCCTGGATGTGGGAGTACAGTTTGTAGCAATATCCAGACTGAGAGAGTACAGTTTGTAGCAATCTCCAGACTGAGAGAGTACAGTTTGTAGCAATCTCCTGGATGTGGGAGTACAGTTTGTAGCAATCTCCAGGCTGTGGGAGTACAGTTTGTAGCAATCTCCAGGCTGTGGGAGTACTGTTTGTAGCAATCTCCTGGATGTGGGAGTGCAGTTTGTAGCAATCTCCTGGATGTGGGATTGCAGTTTGTAGCAATCTCCAGGTTGTGAAAGTGCAATTTGTAGCAATCTCCTGGATGTGGGCGTGCAGTTTGTAGCAATCTCCAGGTTGTGAAAGTGCAATTTGTAGCAATCTCCAGGCTGTGGGAGTACAGTTTGTAGCAATCTCCAGGCTGTGGGAGTACAGTTTGTAGCAATCTCCAGGCTGTGGGAGTGCAGTTTGTAGCAATCTCCAGGTTGTGAAAGTGCAATTTGTAGCAATCTCCAGGCTGTGGGAGTGCAGTTTGTAGCAATCTCCAGACTGTGGGAGTACAGTTTGTAGCAATCTCCAGGCTGTGGGAGTACAGTTTGTAGCAATCTCCAGGTTGTGAAAGTGCAATTTGTAGCAATCTCCAGGCTGTGGGAGTGCAGTTTGTAGCAATCTCCAGGCTGTGGGATTACAGTTTGTAGCAATCTCCAGACTGAGGAGTTCAATTTGTAACAATCTCCAGGCTGTGGGAGTGCAGTTTGTAGCAATCTCCTGGATGTGGGAGTACAGTTTGTAGCAATATCCAGACTGAGAGAGTACAGTTTGTAGCAATCTCCAGACTGAGAGAGTACAGTTTGTAGCAATCTCCAGGCTGTGGGAGTACAGTTTGTAGCAATCTCCAGGCTGTGGGAGTGCAGTTTGTAGCAATCTCCAGGCTGTGGGAGTACTGTTTGTAGCAATCTCCTGGATGTGGGAGTGCAGTTTGTAGCAATCTCCTGGATGTGGGATTGCAGTTTGTAGCAATCTCCAGGTTGTGAAAGTGCAATTTGTAGCAATCTCCAGGCTGTGGGAGTGCAGTTTGTAGCAATCTCCAGGTTGTGAAAGTGCAATTTGTAGCAATCTCCAGGCTGTGGGAGTACAGTTTGTAGCAATCTCCAGGCTGTGGGAGTGCAGTTTGTAGCAATCTCCAGGTTGTGAAAGTGCAATTTGTAGCAATCTCCAGGCTGTGGGAGTGCAGTTTGTAGCAATCTCCAGACTGTGGGAGTACAGTTTGTAGCAATCTCCAGGCTGTGGGAGTACAGTTTGTAGCAATCTCCAGACTGTGGGAGTACAGTTTGTAGCAATCTCCAGACTGTGGGAGTACAGTTTGCAGCAATCTCCAGGCTGTGGGAGTACAGTTTGTAGCAATCTCCAGGCTGTGGGAGTGCAGTTTGTAGCAATCTCCAGGTTGTGAAAGTGCAATTTGTAGCAATCTCCAGGCTGTGGGAGTGCAGTTTGTAGCAATCTCCAGACTGTGGGAGTACAGTTTGTAGAAATCTCCAGGCTGTGGGAGTACAGTTTGTAGCAATCTCCAGGCTGTGGGAGTGCAGTTTGTAGCAATCTCCAGGCTGTGGGAGTACAGTTTGTAGCAATCTCCAGGCTGTGGGATTACAGTTTGTAGCAATCTCCAGAATGAGGAGTTCAATTTGTAACAATCTCCAGGTTGTGGGAGTACAGTTTGTAGCAATCTCCAGGCTGTGAAAGTACAGTTTGTAACAATTTCCAGGCTGTGAGTGTATCATTTGCAGGAATCTCCAAGCTGTGGGATTTAGCTGCACCCTCCAAGCTGTCAGAATTAGAAATAGGTCTCCAGGCCATCAGAGCTGGAACGCAGACTGAAGCTGCTTCAGCAGTCCAAGGGGAAAGGCTGGGAAGAGGAAAGAGTTCTGATTCAATTACTGTAAAGGATGCTGCTGTTTATGCTAAGTTCCTCCAAAATTTCCAAATACATATGTAGGTTTATATTTTACACATTTTGTAGAATAAACTCATGTTTCTTAAAAACAAACTGAAATATAAAACCAATGACTGTCAACATAGATATCACTTTGACTTCCAAATTGCCGATGATGAACATCAACTAGAACCATATTGACACTGAGAAAGAGGGAGCTGGTCTTGGTAATTCCCATGAACACATACTATCAGAGTCAGGCTGAGAGAGTTCAATGGCGAAGCCCGCCACTGCCCCCCCGCCCCCCCCCCAGAGCTCCAATTTGGTGGAATTGGACAAAAGGACTCTTTCCAGGTCAATCACCAAGCAGAAAACCGATGAGTGCAGATTACACATTCGGAGAAAGAGGCTTGTGAAGCATTAAAGACCACAGATTCACTGAGGGTACTTTCCTACTGGAAGGGCAATGGATTACACTCAAAGGGTTAAGTGAAGAGGACTTGGTCAAAAGTCACTGGAAGATTCACCCTGATGTGATGGAGAGAAGAGACCCTGTTAAATCTGGGAGATGAAAGAAGATATTTCTGGAAGTACGCCCAGTGAAGTTATCTGGGTAGAATTTATTGGGATTGTACGATAAGCCCCACAATAGTCAGCAGGAAACTGAGAAGCAAATTTGTAAGGAGATCGCCAATATCTGTAAGAACGCTGAGACAGTAATGGTGGGGGATTTTAAAGTTCCAAACATAGATGGGGCTATCATGGTGTTAAGGGCTTGTACGGGGAGTGTGCACAAGATAATTTTCTTATTCAAGATGTAGGTGTATCTACTGGAGAAGGGTCCCTTTACCTGCAAAAAGCTTCTCCCAATCAGTATGTGAAAATTTTTGTCAAAAAATGTTAAAATTGGCTTTACTCCAATTTCGAATTTTAAATTTTGTATCAGGTCTATCCTTTTCCATAACTATTTCAAAACTAGGAGAATTATTATCACTGGTCCCAAAGTACTCCGCAGTCACTTGCTCTGACTAATTTCCCAAAAGACGATCAAATCTTAAAAAATAGAAGGACTTCAAAAATGAAACAATGAGAGTCCAAAGGCAATCTGTTCCTGTTAGTGTGAAACGCAAGACTGGTTGGGGTAGGGGAATACTGGATTCCTGGAGAAATTGATGCTCTGGTCAAGAAAAAGAAGGAAGCATATGGCAGGTATAGACCGACAGGATCAAGTGAGTCCCTCGTGGAGTGTAGGAGCAGTCGGAGTATACTCAAGAAGGAAATCAGGAGGGGAAAGGGGACATGTGCTAGCTTTGGCAAGTAGGGTTAAGGACATTCTCCAAACATATGAAGGGAAAAAGAGTAACTCTGGAGAGAGTTGGGGCCTTAAAGATTAACAAGGCCATCTGTGTGCAGAACTGCAAGAGATGGGTGAGATACTAAACGAGTATTTTGTGTCAGTATTTACTGTGAAGAAGGATATGGAAACTAATGAATTTGGATAAATAAAGAGTAATACCTTGGCATCATATTACAGAGCAGGTGCTAATGGACATCTTAAAACATATAAACGTAGAATAATCTCTGGGACCTGATCAGGTGTATTCCAGAACTTTATGTGAAGCTAGCGAAGTGATTGCTGGGCCCCTTGCTGAGATGTTTGTATCATTGACAGCCACAGGTGAGGTGCTCGATGACTGGAGGGCAGGTAAAGTGGTGCTATTATTTAAGGAAGGTGGTAAGGAAAAGCCATGGAACTGTAGACCGGTCAGCCTGACGTCAATGGTGGGTATGTTGTTCGAGGGGTTTCTGTGGGACAGGACTTGCATATATTTGGAAGGGCAAGGATTCATTAGGAATAGTCAACATGGGTTTGTCTGTAGGAAATCGTGTCTCCCTAACTTGATTGACCTTTTAAAAGAAGTAACAAAGAGTATTGATGAAGGCAGAGCAGTGGACATTGTCAATGTAGACTTCAGTAAGGAGCTCGACAAGGTACCATATGATAGATTGGTTAGCAAGGTTAGCTCACATGGAATCCTGGGAAACCTAGCCAGTTAGATACAAAATTGGCTTGAAGGTAGGAGACAGAGGGTGATGGGATGGTGGAGGCTTGTTTTTTGGCCTGGAGGTCAGGGACCAGTGCTGTTCCACAAGCAATAGTGCTGAGTCCACTGCTTTTTATCATTTATTTATATATTATATTGAGATGAGCATAGGAGGAATGATGAGTAAATTAGCAGACTACAACAAAATTAATGGAATAGTAGACAGTAAGATCTCAGACTTGATCAGATGGGCCGATAGGCCGAGGAGTGGCAGATGTATTTTAATTTAGATAAGTGTGAGGTGTTGCATTTTTAAAACGCAGATCAATGTAGGACTTGAACACTTAAAGATAGTGTCCTGGGGAGTGCCAAACAAAGAGACCTTGGGCTTCGGGTTAATATTTCCTTGAAGGTGGAGTGGTAGGTAGACAGGATAATGAAGAAGGCATTTGGGCATTTGGTGCATTTGGAGCATTGGTCAGTGCATTCAGTTTCAGAGTTGGGAGGTCATGTTGCAGCGGTACAGGACATTGGTTCGCCCACTTTTGGAATACTGCATTCACTTCTGGTCTCCCTGCTATAGGAAAGATGGCGTTAAACTTGAAACAGTTCAGAAAAGATTACAAGGATGTTACCAGGGTTGGAGGTTTGGAGGTTTGAGCGATAAGGAGAGGGTGAATAGGCTGGAGTTGTTTTCCCTGGAGCATTGGAGGCTGTAGGGTGACCTTATCGAGGATTATAAAACCATGAGGGGCATTGGATAGGATGAATAGTCAAGGTCTTTCTTCCAAGGGTGGAGAGTCCAAGACGAGAGGGCACAAGTCTAAGGTTTGAGGGGAAAAATTTAAAAGAGTCCTAAGTGGCAACCTTTTCATGCAGAGGGTGGTGCTTGTATTAAATGAGCTGACAGAAGAAGGGTTGATGTTGTTACAATTGCCACATTTCGAAGTAGCTGGATAGGTATATGAACAGGCAGAGTTTAGAGGGATATGGGCCAAATGCTGGCAAATGAGACTGGGTTAATTAAGGATATTGGTGATCTGGTCGGCATTGGTGATTTGGACCAAAAGGTCTGTTTCTCTATTGCAAATCTCTATGACTTTTATGACTCTATTAAGTCCAAGTCAACATTTTTGGAAAGAAGGCTGTGTAAAGAATGAACATAATATAGGGTTTCAGTGATGAAAATTGAGAGACAATGCCTTTATTGTAATCTAGTGTATTATGTGCCTGCACAGGAATGTGTAGGCAATATTAATTTTAGTCCATTTGTTGCAGTGAACATCTGAAAACATAACATTGTGCCAGGTGATCTTAATTCTGCAAGCTGGCTGGACAGACAGTGATAATATTATCAGGAGGAGCAGGCAGCATTAGCAAATATTTAAACAATCTCCTGCTTGCAAATGTTTCTGTACAATAGATACACCTATCTAACACCATAATGATAGAACTTTAATATATGTAACAATTGTGTATAAAGAGGCTGCTGTAAGAATTGTCCTTGCGATTCCATTTCTGCTTCGGACTGTGCTACTGCGGATGCTGAATAAAGAGGCTATTTTCACCATTTACCAAGTTCGGTTGTTAGTCGAACACTATCCCACAGTGTAGAAGGGATACATTTAGGATCTTGACATATTCAGAGTAATTGCAGGGAAAATGGGATATGTACAAGATGGGCAGGTTACAACCCCACTGGATGGTGACCTGTAGCCTAGCTCGGGAATTCATAAAAAAAGTGTCTGATGACGTCCATGGTCAGACCACAGTGAGGCAGCTGACTCTTAACTGGCCTGTGAGAAATTCGAGTTGGACAATGAATGCTGGCCATTCAGTGACACCTTCATCCTCTGAATGAATAAAAGAAAACTAACATTGTAGGGTGTGGGGAACAGGGGGTTTCAATGAGGAAGTCATGAACCTGAGAGGGAAGACAAAAGGGAGGGAACCATAGATAGAAATAAAAGATGGAAAAGTAAGAAGTAAAAGTGGAAGGCAGCAGAAACACAGAGCAGGAGTAAACAGAGCAGGAGTACCAAAGTAACTGAATAAAAATGTCAAAGAACCAGGGCGAAAGATATTGTATCAGTTAGGTAAGCCTTTCAGACAAAGGAACACAACAGAAAAATGCAGTCAGATGCATTTGCAAAAAAAAGCAAGCCTATTGATTGGGATGAGTTTAGAATTTAACAAAGACAGACCAATAGGGGATTGATAGGGTAAAGATGGAATGCGAATATAAATGTAGAGAAATATAAAACCAAGTTGGATGAGCTTTCATAATTCTGTCAAGCAAAACGATGAGTTAAAACAAATGTAAATACCTTTATGATCTAAAATAGGAGAATTGATAATAGAAAACACAGAAATTGCAAACCAATCAAACAGTTCCTTTAGTGCGGTATTAATAGAAAAAGACACACAAAATGCTTCCTGCAAATGCTTGGAAGAAAGTGATTATTGTGAAGAAGTAATTGAAGGAAATTAGTACAAATAAAAGAAAAAGAAGTGCTGAAGAAATTAATGACATTGAAATCTGATAAATCCCCGGGATATGATATTCTCTATCCCAGAGCACTAAAGGTAATGGCCATGGAAGTAGAGGATGTATTAATGAACATTTTACAAAATTCTCAAGGTTTCCATTCCCAGCAGCTTGGACAGTGACAAAATGAAACATCACTGTTTTAAAAAAGGAGGGAGAGAGAAACCAGACAATGACAGAACTAGTCAGCCTGACATCAGGAGCAGAGAAAATGCTGGATTTGACTATAGGGGACATCAAAACACGAAGCTTAGAAAATACTAATTGGATTTTCACAAAGCTAACATATATTTATGGAAGGGAAATCATGTTTGGCAAACTTACTCTCATCTGTTTTGAGGATTCAAAGAATAGAATTGATGAGAGAGAACAAGTGGATATGTTATGTTTAGATTTTCATAAAGTTTTTGGAAATGCCTCAAATAAGAGGTGATTGTTCAAGGTTAAATCACATGTTAATAGTGAAAACATACTGGTATGGATTGAGAACTGGTTAACAGGTGGGGACCAAGAGTTGGACTAAATAGGTTGTTTTCAGGTTGGAAGGTGATGGCAAGTGAGGTACCACAGGGATCAGTGCATGGATTCCAGCCATTCACAATATATTATCAATGATCTGGAATAGGGAAACAAATGTGATATTTTCATATTTGTTGACAACATACAACTAGGTGGGACTGTTATCCCGGGGAGTGTGAGTGGTGAGGAAGACAGAAAGAGTCTTCAGGGTAATTGAGCCAAGTGAGTGGTCAAATACATGGCAGATGCGGTACAATATAGATAAATATGAAGCTTCCCACTTCAGCAGGAACAGCATATGGCAGAGCATATCGTAAATGATGATAGACTGGGAAATGTTGACGTACAAAAGGACCCCATGTCTTTGTACACTGATCACTGAAAGCAAGCGTGCATATACAGCAGGCTGTTAGGAAGACAAATTGTAACATTGGTTTTCACTGCAAGAGGGTTTGAGTATAGGAACAATAATGTTTTACTGCAGCTGTACAGGGTCTGAGTCAGACCACACCTGAGGCATTCCATGCAGAATTAGAATCCCGACAGTTTGGAAACAGGCCATTTGGCCCAACAAGTCCATACCAACTCTCCAAAACTTATCCCACCCAGACCCATTCACCTACACCTGTTACTCTACATTTCCCATAACCCATGTACCTAACCTGCACATCCCTGCACACTATGGGGCAATTTAGCATGGCCACTTCACCTAACTTACACATCTTTGGATTGTGGGAGGATACCAGAGCACCTGGAGGAAACCCACACAGACACAAGGACAATGCGCAAACTCCACACAGACAGAAGAAGGAATTGAACCAGGGTCCCTGGTTCTGTGAGGCAACAGTACTAACCACTGAGCCACTATGCTGCCCTTTTATGACTCCTTACATGCCAGAGAGGATATGAAGCAAAGGTTTATCAGTCTGATCCCTGGGATGGCAGCTTTGTCAGAGAAAGAGACATTGGATTTACTGGGTTTGTATTCACTGGACTTTAGAAGGATGAGAGGAAAACTCATGGCAACATTTCCCATTCAGATCGGGGTAACCAGAATGGGTGCACACTGAGCAAAATATTCAGAAGAGTTATGGTAGTATTGTGGAGTGACAGGAGGAATGTGTTTGTTAGCTTGCCTCAGTACTCCATTGAGTCACACTAAACACATTGATTTACTTATCCAAAAGGCCAATTAAGTCCCAATTGATACTCCTCTCCAGAATAAAAGAACTCAGTTTGTTCAATGAACTCAGGAATAATCTGCATACTATAAAATAAAACTGATATCTAAGGCCAAGTGCAAAACTGGTCAACTTCTAAGCTAGGCTTCAGAATGACACCTATATTCCCTTTCAATCCAAACAGACAGCCACACTCACAAAACATAAACCAAAACAAAGACTCTGCAGCAAAAATGCTTTCAAACTGACTAATGAGAACACCTTAATAGACAATGATGTGAAAAGCAAAAGATAGAAAATTTGGTGAAATCACAGGGTTGACCAGCTTTCCTATTGATAACATCAAATTGTTGACAGCCACCGGCTGATGTAATATTTTCTAAGCAAGCTTCAATTTGGCTGGAAATCAAATTGCTTTCAAACATTTGGAAAGTGGTCATGGTTCAGCTTTTCAGTGTTTAAAAGGTAGTTAAAATATAATGATGTGAAAACTTGATCTGGTATTCAATCATTTCAACCAAGAGAGGGAGAAAGAGACATGCAGCTTTCACTACAAGCTTTGGGGGTGGTGGGGGGGGGGTGCTTCTTTCTTGTGCCTCCCTCAGTTTTTGAAGCAGAAACCAAGATTGGAACAGGTTACTAGGTAGTCATCAGGTTAGGACCTCACAAACTCTTCCAAATCTAGGTTCTCTAATAAGTAAGAGCAACAAACCCAATCTCTTATCTCTCTAAAACCTTTTCTTGGCTGCTTTTCCAAGGTCACATGACTTGCTACCATTGGCTCCATTAAATTATTTAACCCAATTTTCCAAGCAACCTCTTTACCAACAACTTCTGAAAAGCATTCTGTGCGTCAAATACATTGAGTAACTGAAGTAAATGCTGTCTAAAATGACTGAGTTTATTATTATGTGGAACAGAAACAGCTGTAGAAAATGTGCAAATGACAGATGAAATTACCTATGTTAAATTAATCAGTAATATTCCTCTAACTGGTTTATATTCAACTACTTTCTTCAACAGTATATCATGCTCTGAGGCAGTGCCCGTTCCAATTAATTATAGTTTAATTTAGGAATTTTATGGGGATTTTTGCATTATCGTCTCCACTTGTTTGTTCAATGACCTGTGATTGATATGAACAATGAGGGATTTCTCATCTCTCTCGGTACCTTGCCCTCTATAAGTACGAGGCTCCTCTGAATGCCTCATGTCATCAGGCAAAGCTATTATCTGGGGCACCTTCAGGAAAACCTCTTAGTTCACAGAAAAATGCGTGAACCAACAATACTCCATGAGTTGGAAGATGTTTACTACCCTGTTCTTGCAGTTGTTGGAGTTCTTGGTAAGACATTTAACAATTTCAAAGAAATCTATTTTGACTTGTATTTTAACCATGTTACCTCTGACTTTTGTTTTCTTTAAAAGTTCTGTTTAAAACATCATTTTGGTGATTACAGATCTTAATTATAATCAATGTCAAAAGTTTTCTTAAAAAGCATTCTGAATGATTCAATTATTTAAGTAACAAACAACAAAATGTAACTGTTCACATACTTGCTAATCCCACAATAAATGTTTAGCTTCAATACCAATTGTTGGTGTGCATCTGTTACCAAAAAGCATGCAGTGTCATAGCTAAGACTCGAAATAAACTGGCAACCAACCTGGCTAATAGTTCTGATCTAACTCCATCATCTCAGAGAGTCTGGTATCTGGAAGTTGATGCAGACCAGGTAAGGACAGATTACTTACACCAAGTAGGTTAAGGCAGGTTAAGGTATTAGAGCAGAGAGGGCTCAGAGGACACCAGGGTGAGATGGAGAGATTATGATGGGCATGGACAGGGTGGATAGAAAGTAACTGTTTTCTTTTAGTGAAAGGGTCAGTGACAAGGGGGAATCATTTTAAAGTGAAAGGCAAGAGGTTTAGAGGAGATTTGAGGAAAAATGTTTTTCACCCAGAGGGTGGTGAAAATCTGGAACCCACTGCCTCGGTGGATACTTGAGGTGGGAAAAGTATTTGAACGAGTGCTTAAAATATCATAGCATTCAAGGCTGTGGTTCAAGTTCTGGAAAGGGGGATTGGTGTAGATGTTGATTGTTGTTAGCTGGTGTAGGCTCAATGGGCCAAAGGGCCTCTTCTCCTTTGGATGATTCTATGAGCTATAAATATGAATGAAGAACTGGGTAGTGTAGGGTTAAAACTCAGAAATATTGTATGGTTGAGGGAACTGGTCTAATTGCCAATCATACGGCAACCTTTGACATGAGAAATGGATAAAGAGAGTGAATGCAGAATGAGTGTGTGTTGTCATCTCAAGTTTTGTGCTGGTTTCTCATATTTCATGTTTATCTTGTAACAGAACTGTCACCATCAACAAAATTAAGAAAAGTCCATATTCATGGTATGGAAGCATTACAATAGTTGAAAAAATGAACTTCTATCATACGGTTATAATACCTGGAATTTTAAATTCATGTTCTTGAATTAAAATGGTTTCAAAAGAAAAGAAACATTGACTGAAGGTGGCTGCAGTGATCACATGACCATATGTGAACCCATCAATGAAGAAGACCCAGTCTGAAGTGAAATTGACATATTTTCTAATGGACTGAAATAGTCACTCAGTCCTCTATCTACTGTTCTTTTTACACCTTTCTGGAAGTTTCACGAAATGTGATGGAAGTTGCCAGCAAATTTTTCCAGTTTGGAGCCAGACATTGCAATAGACAATTGAACTCCATTTCAGGCAGAGCAGCAGAAAACTGATCAATTCCAACAGCAGAACTAGAAGGTGTGCTTTCTCTCTCTCCCTCTTTCTCTGTTTGCATTTCTCTCTTGACCTGTTAGCAGGCAGCACTCAGTGAAAAACAGAGAACTCAAAGATATCTGCAGACAATATAGATCAATTAAACAACTGTGGGTTCAGATTATCCTACCTCTTTGATAACTCTATGTATGTATGAATGAATGAATGAACAACTAAGCTTTATTGTCACAAGAGTCCAGTGAAAAGTTTATAAATCATCACTTACAGCACCATCTTAGATACAAAGGTACCTGGGTACAGGTTGTTCAGTGACAAGATTGGTCACAGTGTAATGATGTCACCAACACACGGCACAATCTCAGGTGCACAGTATCTAGGTATAACCCCTAGTTACAGAATAGAGAAATGAAGAAAACATTATAGCTATACACAGTATAGATCAGAAAAACAAGAAACAAGTTAAAAAGCCAAACATCACAGTCCCTCTCCAAGAGCTCTCCACAGCTGACCAGTGCAGGGGGTCTCCATGTGGTCAGCCTGCTGGCTGTTGCCATGTTCCCCACTGGGCCATTCTCTGCACTTTGTGCCAGATTGCTGCCCCCTCTTTGTACCAGAATATGTGTCCTCACCACTCTGAACAGTTTGATTAAAACTATCTATCATGACATCCAGGTACGTGATGATGATATAACTGACCCCATGATTCTGACACCATTCTAAGACCAGTCTGGAATGAGCATGTGAAGAGGGATGTATTGGAAGCTGTGCAAGAGAACTCTTTTCAATAATCGAGCATGTACAGGTGTAAATAAAGGAGTGTTAGGGAACATAAGGAGTTGCAGTGCCTTGCATATAAATAGGGAGCAAGCAACCTCAAGGACAGTCATACATCAAGATACTTAGACCAGCATCTCAATGTTAACGTAGCAATAATGACTCAAAACAGAACCAAGGCAGGTAAATAAACTCAAAATAATTCACTTGAATGATAGAGGGGGTTCTTGTTATTAAAAGATGTACTCCTATTCTGCTTGTGAACTGATGTAATGCACATGCTATCTGAGATCCTGTTCCATAATTTCTTTCATATCCCTGTTTGTTTTTCAGTTAACTCAGTGGCTATTCTGATCCTGTCACGAGGGAAATGTGGACTCTCAGAGTGTATCACCCATTACCTGGTAGCTATGGCAGTTTCTGATCTACTGGTCATTTGTACTGATGTGATACTGTTTACAGTTATACCATTTCATTTTCCAGGTTCCTACCTGGAGACCACTCCTGCACGCTCTGTCTTACATGTCCTGCTTTATTTAGCCACAGATATTTCTGTCTGGTTAACTGTCTCCTTCACCTTTGACAGACTTATTGTAATATGTTGTCAGAAGATGAGAACAAGATATTGCACAGCGAGAACTGCAGATGTGGTTATCAAAACAGTAAGGGTACTGTTTTGTTTGAAAAATATCCCTTGGTACTTTGTATATGAACCTGAATATGTAATCGACAATATACCCTGGGGAGGTGTCCCATCACAGAGATTTTACACTGAAACTTTGTGGGTTGCATTTCATAGTGTCAGCATTATTTTAACTCCTTTCCTCCCATTCATTTTGATTTTACTGCTCAATGCTCTGACTGTCAGACACATTTTAGTGACCAGCAGAATCCGCAGGAAGCTACTGGATCACAGCAAGAGTGAGAATCACACTGACCCAGAGATGGAGAGCCACAGGAAATCCATCATTTTACTCTTCACCATCTCAGGCAGTTTCATATTGTTATGGATGACCAATGTTGTGTTTTTCCTTTATGGACACATTTCAAATACTTATGAATATACAGGTCCCCATGATCCTGTGTATATCACTGAACAATCTGGCTACATGCTGCAGCTTTTGAGTACCTGCACCAACACCTGTATTTATGCAGTGACCCAGACTAAGTTCAGAGAGCAGCTGGAGAATGCAGTCAAATACCCAGTCACTACAGTTGTTAAATTACTGAAATGATTGAAGTAAGTCAAATAAAATCAGAGCCATTTTTCTATCTCTCACTTTGGTTGCAGTGTTTCTCCAAATATTTACACATGTTTCTGCAGCACTTTCTGCGTTCAATTTCCAATTTCATTTCAACTGGAGATCTTCCCTCCAGGATGATAGCCCTCAGCTTTGTACTTTCCTTCCCAATGTTGACAAACTGACCACTCCTGGTGGACCCGTTGCTCAATCCTCCTCTTTTCAAGTCATCCATTAGATATGATCGTGCTCAGTCTGCTCTTCACTGAAAAGGCAGCAGCTTGAGATATTTGTTTGGAGCTGACAAGGTGCTTTTGAGAGTCTTCATTCATTGCAAATTGGAGGCAGGCCACATGGACACAGTTACCATCAGTCATCTGCACAATGAGACATGGGAATGATAGATTCTTTCAGCACAAGCTTCCAAATGGCGTAATCTGCACCTTCATTAACTAAAGATATGACCCTTTCCCACCCAGACTATCATCCCTGGATGGTCATAGACTTTCCTTAAAGAAACAAAGCAGCATACCCACCCTGTATACAACCCAGGAGAAAAGGCTTAAACTTGGTGTTCTGGTGGTGCCAGACTGTGTGGTCATGTATTCACCCTGTGCCTTGTGAATTTGAAGCTCAGTCCATCACCCATTCACTTGAGTACTGCAACGCAAATACTGTGCAGTCTGAGCAGTGATCCTGTGTCCATACAGACAGCAATCCTGTGGGGTGCAGTTCTCTTACAAACTAAGCAGCAGAGAATGCTCCAGCATGATCTAAGTAACTACCATCATAGAATCTGTGGAAGCAGACCATTCACCCCCTTGGGTCCATACCAACGCCCTGATGAGCATCCCACCCAGACCAGACCCTTCTCCTTTCCTATTCCTAACCATGCATTTTCTGTGGCCAATCCACCGAGCCTGCACACCCCTTGGCACTATAGGCAATTAACCATTGCCAATCCACCTAACCTGTACATCTTTGCACGAGGGGAGGAAACCGGAGTATCTGGAGGAAACTCACGCAGACAAGGGGAGAATGTACAAACTCCACACATACAGATGTCTGGGGCAGGAATCGAACTGGTTTCCTGGTGCTGTGAGGCAGCAGTGCTAACCACTGAGCCACCATGCCACTCCAAACTACTTGCCTTTCCACAATCAGTTGCTCCCAGACATCCTGCTGGATCTGTGAATATCCCAATAGAATTTTCCATGGTAGTGCTCCGGATTGTGACAACTCCTTTCAGCTGTAGGAGAGAGTGTGACTCTTCCTCCACTGTTTCTGGCCCCATTGCCAACGAACAACTTGACATAGGGAGGGATGTTCTCTCCAGTTGTACACTCTCTGTATGGTCTTCAATCTACTATATGGACCAAACCTGACCTTGGTTTCTCCACCCTGTTGGGAGACAGGCTGTTTCCAAGACACTGGCGACTGCCATTGAAGTGACGAGACAAAACACCCCGGCATTAAAAAAAAAGCAGGAATCGATACTTCCAAATTCGAGACTATATACAGAAGGCCACTACGTTATTAGATAGTCTTTATTAGTCAGATAGAGAATGTAGAGTACTACGACCAATGGGGGTATCCTCCATCAGTACCATTTATCATTTACTACATGATGAAGTATCGGGAGATATGGACAATCTGCTTAAAACATAGGATCAGGAATTGGGACTAGAAATCTCGATAGAAACGTGGAATGACATTTGGGAAAACGCCAGAAGAATCACCATCTGTAACAGAACTCAGGCTATCCAGCTGAAGATACTTCATGGGACCCATATAGCACCGGATCGATTGGCAAAATTGAAGGTAGGGGCATCTCCAGTGTGTCCCAAATGTAAAATAGAGGTCGGCACTCTTGTACATTGTCTAAGGACCTGTCATAAGATCCGTGGATACTGGACTAAAGTAGCAAGTGCCCTGACAGAAATTTTAGGAACGGAAATTAAAGTGGACCCCGTATCTCTCCTTTTGGGCTTTTCGAACTTTCCCTCCCTGGGAAGAGACTATTTTCAATTCTCTCTTTCTGTGCAAGGAAAAATATTTTGGTAAACTGGGTAGCTGAGGGACCCCCTGGACTTTCAAATTGGCACAGATTAATTATGGAATGTATTCCCCTTGACTTCCTTACAAATGTGGTGCACTGAAAGACCGAATTATTTTATAAAATATGGCAGCCCTTCTTGAATTATATGAATACAGATATTTTGGCCATCCTGACAAGGGCTTTTATTTAACTGAGATTACGAACCTTGGGAAAACTTTCACCTTGCCTTTTCCATCAGAACTGGTGTTCTACTCCCACATTAATGTGCAAGAAGCTGAGAAGTGCTGTAATATAGTGTGTAAGTACACAGCTCAGCCCAGAACAAACTTACATAGACCCTGTCAAACATACTCTGCAAAATATATGATTCAACACCATTGCTCCAACACAGCAGGCCACCTTGGGAGAGGAATCCCCCATGAATACGGGTTTTGTTACATTTGATGTTAACACATTCCGAGCATGTATCTCACTACCTAATTTCTATGTTATCTGCTGTTGCTTTTTCTCTTTCTCTTATTTGAATAATGTAAGAGACTTAAATATACACTCTGGTTAGTTGTAGGCTAGATTAGTAGTTAGTTGAGTTTTGTTTATTTTTCTCTGTATTTTTCCTTTGTTAAATTTTGGTTATTATATATTTAAGATTTAATTGTATATCAATGTTTGTACTTGAGAGTTTTGTTTATTTTTGTAAACTTGTAAAAATGTTAAATTTCTAATAAAAATATCGATTAAAAAAAAAGCAGGAGATGAAATTGGAGGGTGGTTTCCTGTTCCACAAACTACTTGAAGACACTCTCACATCTTTGGCTCTGTCTGTTGCCTGTGCATGAGTCCACACACACCTTCATTTCCCCAGCCTTTCTGTGACAGAGTTCTGGACACAGAGTGACCAGTTCACCAATGGTGCAGATTCCCCTGTCCAATGGCAGTGTCATTGAGATTCAACTATGGTTCCACCAGGTCAATATCCCAAACAGTTTGACTTCCAAGACTCCCGTGGTGAGTATTCAACACTCCCATCAGATGACCCTGATGCCAATCACAACAAGTCACAAACTCACAAGCACTATGTGGTAACTTCTGTCAGGGTCAGCTGGTGCAATCTTCCCAAGATCCAGCCACCCAGCCCAAAGTATTTATGATGATAGATTTAGATGACAATGCCTATAGCTGGCAATCTCCACTGCCGTACCAATAAGATATCTGAATATCTGAACAGGATATCTGAACAGTTCAGGCTTCAATGAAATGGTGCTTTTGCTTTGTGTGTGTATGTGTGTGTGTGTGAGAGAGAGAGAGAGACATAGAGAGAGAGAGCAAGCAATATCTATATACACACACATAGAGAGAGAGAGACAGAGAGCAGCTGGAAAAAGGCTCAAGTGTAAGTTATGCCATTTGTATCTGAGATACCTCTGAGCCCAAAGTAAGCTTTTTTGGATACAGCCCTTCTCCAACCCCAACCCCTTGCTAATTTCTAATTTCACCAAATTATGATGGAAGACGAGGGAGCCAATGGTGCCTAACCTAATGAATGCTCTTGATCATTTCCCATCTTTATTGTTTCTTGAGAGAGAGCTACCAGTGACACTGTGTCAGTTGTGCATCGTTGGAAGCTCCCATGGAGTGACAGTGCATGAAGCTTGTGATGGAGATGCCTGCCGTCCTATCCCCTGGGTGACAGTCCATCAGCTGTTAACATGCAATGCCTCATGTCCCTATGAGGGTGACATTGTCGTGAATGGACAGTGGCACATACCCTGGCAGAGGGCAGCAGATCATTCACCCTCTAGTGGTACTGGAGCCAGGCTCTCTTGTGCCAGCCATGGAGACTCATCTATATCCTGGGCTTCTGACAGTCAGAATGGCGACAGGTTCCAATCCCCAGGAAGTGGACATCCTTTCCATCCCAGATGGAGGAGGAGCTCCTGTCAAGTGTTATGGAGCTGAAGGCCCACTTTCTTTCTGCTCTGAGATATCTCCGAGGAGACTCAGAGAGACCCAGCTCAAGCCGAGTGAGGGTCTTGGTTTACAGAAGGCCTGCCCGGGTGCCCCTTTAATATCATGCCAAAGAATTCAACCACAGGAAGTCCCTGTGGTGGGTGAAAACTTTCACCTTGCCTTTTCCATCAGAACTGGTGTTCTACTCCCACATTAATGTGCGAGAAGCTGAGAAGTGCTGTAATATAGTGTGTGAGAACACAGCTCACCCCAGAGCAAACTTACATAGACCCTGTCAAACATAGTCTGCAAAATATATGATTCAACACCATCGCTCCAACACAGCAGGCCACCTTCCTGTTTCTTATATTGTCTCTCTCCTCTTAAAGCAACATACATTTTCAATGTAAGAGATTCTCATTGGCCTTATCTGTATTTGGCTCATTTTCTCCTGTTAAAGTTTAATTCTTAAAACTTAAGAGTATTCTAGAAACATGAACCGCAAATAGGGATTTCAAGAAATTTATATTCTTAAGAGTAATGCTTGTCAATTTTCAATTGTGCACGAACAATATTTTTAACCTTTGTGCTTGAAACAATTTTGGCAATTAGAGTAAACTGCTGCCCTGCTGCCTCACAGCACCAGAGGTCCGGCTCGATTCCTCACTCGGATGGCACTCTGTGTGGAGTTTGCACATTCTCCCTTTGTCTGTGTGGGTTTCCTCTGTGTGTTCCAATTTCCTCCCAGAATCCAAAGATGCACAGGTTCGGTGAATTGGCCCATAGTGTTCAGGGATGTGTTCGTTAGGGGTAAGTGTGGAGTAATAGGGTAATGGTTTTGGGTGGAATAGTCTTCAGAAGGTCGGTGTGGACTTGTTGGACAAAGGACCTGTTTCCACACTGAAGGGAATACATAGACTCTACAGGGATTCTATAGATGAACCTTGCCTCAAAATTACTGACTTCCAATGTTGCATTGAAAAGAAGTGGCCAAAACAAGTTTCAATTTTATGGTTTAAACTATTTATGTGACATGGATAAATAATATTCCTTGAAGAGGGTCAGATTGAACAATATTATCAATGGAATCTCAGCCTTTGAGGCAGACATGTTCCAATTAATTGCAGTTTATTTTATGAGTTTCACAGAATTGTCTCCACTTGTGTGCTCAATGACCTGTGATTGATATGCACAATGAGGTATCGGTCATCTCTCTGTACTTTTCCCTCTATGAGTACGAGGCTCCTCTGAATGCTTCATGTCATCAGGCACAGCTATTGCCTGGGGCACCAGTAGGGAAACCTCCCAGTTCACAGAAAAATGGGTGAACCAACAATACTCCGTCAGTTGGAAGATGTTTCCTATCCTCTTCTTGCAGTTGCTGGAGTTCTTAGTCAGATATTTAACAATTCTGTGGAAGTAAATGACCCGTAATTTGAACCATCACCTTTGATTGCTTTGTTTTGGAAGTCCTGTTTCAAACCTTATTTTGCTGATTACAGATTTCAGTTGCAACAAAATGACATGTGTTTGGAATAATTGAATTGTTTTATCAATAAGGAACAAAAAAGAACTATCTACATAGGACAAATATTTAGATTGGAAATTTCAATAGTAAATGTTTGAAAAGGTGCAGTAGTAGTCATGGGCGATTTCAACTTCCCAAATATTGATTGGAAGCTCTTTAGATCAAATAGATTGGACGGAGCGGTGCTTGTGCAGTGTGTCCAGGAAGCTTTTCTAACTCAGTATGTAGATTTTTTTTTATATCAAAAATATACTTTATTCATAAATGATTTGATGGTCTGTACATTGGATCATGCCATACATATGTCCATATTTACAAACACAGATTCGACTTTATCCTTGTCCTTTACAATCCTGTGCATTTTTCAATCTTGTATATATACATATATTTGGCTGAGGCATCAGCAGAGCCCAAAAAAACATCTGTATGGGCCCCCTGTTCTTCTTTCGGCAGGCCGATCTTACACGGTGGTCTTTCCCCACCGCGCCTTGGCGGCAGCTGCCCCAAGCTTCAGCGCGTCCCTCAACACGTAGTCTTGGACCTTGGAATGTGCCAGTCTGCAACACTCGGTCGGGGTCAACTCCTTCAGCTGGAAGATCAACAGGTTTCGGACCGCCCAGAGAGCGTCCTTCGCCGAGTTGATGATCCTCCAGGCGCAGTTAATGTTAGTCTCGGTGTGAGTCCCGGGGAACAGGCCGTAGAGCACGGAGTCCCGCGTCACGGCGCTGCTCGGGACGAACCTCGACAAGCACCACTGCATTCCTCTCCAGACTTCCTCTGCATAGGCACATTCCAGAAGGAGGTGTGTGACAGTCTCGTCCCCCCCGCAGCCACTTCGAGGGCAGCGTGCGGTGCGGCAGAGAGTCCGGGCATGCATAAAGGATCTCACAGGCAGAGCCCTTCTCACCACCAGCCAAGCCACGTCTTGGTGCTTGTTGGAAAGTTCTGGTGATGAGGCATTCTGCCAAATGGCTTTGACAGTCTGCTCAGGGAACCGCTCGACAGGATCCGCCCTCTCCTTTTCCCGAAGGGTCTCAAGGACGCTGCGTGCTGACCACTTCCTGATGGACTTGTGGTCAAAGGTGTTTTTCCTCATAAATTTCTCCATGAAGGACAGGTGATACGGAACGGTCCAACTACTCGGAGCGTTCCGCGGCAGCGAGGCCAGGCCCATCCTTCGCAACACCGGGGACAGGTAGAACCTCAGTACGTAGTGACACTTGGTGTTTGCGTACCGGGGATCCACGCACAGCTTGATGCAGCCACACACAAAGGTGGCCATCAGGGTGAGGGTGGCATTGGGCGTGCTTTTTCCCCCATTGCACCGGTCTTTGTACATAGAGTCTCTTCGGACCCGGTCCATCTTTGATCTCCAAATGAATTGGAAGATGGCCCGGGTGACTGCGGCGGCACAGGTCCTGGGGATAGGCCAGACCTGTGCCACATATAGCAATACTGAGAGTACCTCACACCTGATGACCAGGTTTTTTTCCCGCGATGGAGAGCGACCGTTGCCCCCATCTGCCTAGTTTCTGTCTCATCTTCCTGATCCGCTCCTCCCAGGTCTTGGTGCACGCCCCTAACTCAGTATGTAGATAGTCCGACTAGAGGGGAGGTCATATTGGATTTGGTACTTGGTAACGAAACGGGACAAGTGATGGGCTTGTTAATGGGTGAGCTTTTTGGTGATGGTGACCACAATTCTGTGACTTTCACCTTGGTTATGGAGAGAGATAGGTGCGTGCAACAGGGTAGGTTTCACAATTGGGGGAAGGGTAAATACGATGCTGCAAGACAGGATCTGAGGAGCATAAATTGGGAGCATAGGCTGTCAGGGAAGGATGTCGTTGAAATGTGGACGTGTCCTTGATATGTATTTACCTGTCAGGCAGGAAAGAGATGGCCGTGTGAGGGAACCTTGGTTGATGAAGGAGGTTGAATGTCTTGTAAGGAGGAAGAAGGAGGCTTACATAAGGTTGAGGAAACAAGGTTCAGACAGAGCGTTGGAGGGATACAGGATAGCCAGGAGGGAGCTGAAGAAAGGGATTAGGAGAGCTAAGAGAGGGCATGAAAAATCTTTGGCAGGTAGGATCATGGATAACCCAAAGGCCTTTTATGCGTATGTGAGAAACATGAGAATGACGAGAACAAGGGTAGGTCTGATCAAGGACAATAGTGGGAGACTGTGTATTGAGTCGGAAGAGATAGGAGAGGTCTTGAATGAGTACTTTTCTTCAGTATTTACAAATGAGAGGGACTATATTGTTGAAGAGGAGAGTATGAAATGGACTGATAAGCTAGAAGAGATACTTGTTAGGAAGGAAGATGTGTTGGGCATTTTGAAAAACTTGAGGATAGACAAGTCCCCCGGGCCTGACAGGATATATCCTAGGATTATGTGGGAAGCAAGAGATGAAATTGCAGAGCCATTGGCAATGATCTTTTCGTCTTCACTGTCAACGGGGGTGGTACTACGGGACTGGGGAGTGGCGAATGTTGTGCCCCTGTTCAAAAAAGGGAATAGGGATAACCCCGGGAATTACAGGCCAGTGAGTCTTACTTGGGTCGTAGGCAAAGTAATGGAAAGGATACTGAGGGATAGGATTTATGAGTATCTGGAAAGACGCTGCTTGATTAGGGACAGCCAGCACGGATTTGTTAGGGGTAAGTCTTGCCTTATGAGTCTTATTGAATTCTTTGAGGAGGTGACCAAGCATGTGGATGAGGGTAGAGCAGTGGATGTAGTGTACATGGATTTTAGTAAGGCATTTAATAAGGTCCCCATGGTCGGCTTATGCGGAAAGTCAGGAGGCATGGGATAGTGGGAAATTTGGCCAGTTGGATAGAGAACTGGCTAACCGCTCAAAGTCAGAGAGTAGTGGTAGATGGTAAATATTCAGCCTGGAGCCCAGTTACAAGTGGAGTTCCGCAGGGATCAGTTCTGGGTCCTCTGTTGTTTGTAATTTTGATTAATGACTTGGAAGAGGGAGTTGAAGGGTGGGTCAGTAAATCTGCAGACGATACGAAGATTGGTGGAGTTGTGGATAGTGAGGAGGGCTGTTGTCGGCTACAAAGGGACTTAGATATGATGCAGAGCTGGGCTGAGGAGTTGCAGATGGAGTTCAACCCTGCCAAGTGTGAGGTTGTCCATTTTGGAAGGACAAATAAGAATGCGGAATACAGGGTTAACGGTAGGGTTCTTAGTAAGGTGGAGGAGCAGAGGGATCTTGGGGTCTATGTCCATAGCTCTTTGAAAGTTGCCACTCAGGTGGATAGAGCTTGTAAGAAGGCCTATGGTGTATTAGCGTTCATTAGCAAAGGGATTGAATTCAAGAGTCGTGAGGTGATGTTGCAGCTGTACAGGACCTTGGTAAGGCCACATTTAGAGTACTGTGTGCAGTTCTGGTTGCCTCACTTTAGGAAAGATGTGGAAGCTTTGGAGAGGGTGCAGAGGAGATTTACCTGGATGTTGCCTGGAATGGAGAATAGGTCGTACAAGGATAGGTTGAGAGTGCTGGGCCTTTTCTCATTGGAACAGCGAAGGATGAGGTTTGATAGAGGTTTATAAGATGATCAGGGGAATAGATAGAGTAGACAGTCAGAGACTTTTTCTCCGGGTACGACAGCATGTTACAAGGGGACATAAATTTAAGGTGAAGGATGGAAGGTATAGGGGGGATGTCAGGGGTAGGTTCTTTACCCAGAGTGTGGTGCGGGCACGGAATGCGCTGCCTGTGGGAGTGGCAGAGTCTGAATCATTGGTGACCTTTAACCGGCAATTGGATATTGTACATGGATTGATGCTTAAGCTAGGACAAGTGTTCGGCACAACATTGTGGGCCGAAGGGCCTGTTCTGTGCTGTATTGTTCTATGTTCTATGTTCTATGGTGTGAAATGTATGCAAAGATTGGTCCCATTCCCTAAATTTCAATTGCCCTTGAGTTTATCAGGAACACACATTGAGCAGACAGACTGGCCGAACATTATCAATACCTGACTCACCTGGATTGTGCTTCTTCAGCTCTGATCTCCTCTCCAAATGTAAAACCACATCAACACCTCCCCAACACTGATCCCTGCCAATTCTGCCAGTTTCTCCATACAGTCTCAATTCAGTTTTGACAGGAGGATTTGAATGAATTCTGAAATTCACCTTTTTTCAGTAAATACTGTGGCCTCACCTATTCTTCCCTTGAATCTTTCTCTGCTACTCATTAAGATTCATTCTATTCTTTTTTGCAAGTTGTTGTCATTTGGTTGGTTTTTAAACAAACCGCATTACCTGTCATGCCTCACTAATGCATTGCAAATAAAGCCTCACTATCCAAAGATGTGAAGATGAGGTGGATTTGCCGAGTTAAATTGTTCCGTCACGATCTGGGATGTGCAGACTAGGTGGGTTAGCCATGGGAAATACCAGGTGACAGGGATGAGAGTGGGGTTGGGGTTGGAGGGGACACTCTGTGGATAGTCAGTGCAGACTCAATGAACCTCGATCTGTACTGAACTGATTCTGTGATTGTGTTCCCAGAGTCATCACAAAAGGTGAAGATTTCCTTCACATCTGGAAAATTCTCCTATTTACCCATCTTTAGACACAGACTGACAGAAAGCACTGAGCAGATTTCTGCACTTAGCAGGAATGAATACTCACTCCAAATATTAGACTCGAGCTGCAGGTAAACAGTTATAACCTGCTACAACTGTAATATGGGAGTCTCATATCTTTAACTGCATCTGTGAGAAGTTTAGATTATGGAATAAAGATGCTTCCATTGGTTTTCACAAGGTGAAGTGTAGCTGGTTTACTGATCAAAGATCTCTGACTTATTGACTATAAATCACAGTTTATGACAACTTCTGATTGAAAGAAAAAGTGGCTTTCTTCAGTCTTAAAGTGGCTCACTGCAGAGAACAGAGAATGTGGAAGAGTTCCAAACTGGTGCTTGCCCAAAGGGTTCTCTTTGTCTTCTTCACAGTCCCAAGGTGTTCCAGTCACATCATTGCTGGCAGGCACAAATGCTTGCCGTGGTAATTGATCACGGGTCCATAAAACAATCTGAGGCTTGTTGCCAATCCAAACTCTATTAATATGCAATCCTTCAGCTTCAGTTCATCTGTAACCATTGGCTTAACCTGCAGCTGTGCAAACAATGCTCAAAATGTGGATGAAGTTACTTGCTTTTAATCATTACAATCGCTAGTTTCGCAACTGACATTTTCTCATTTCAGTCAACAATTAAAAAGACACAAAAATAAAAAGTCAGTCTCGACATCTCCCAGCACTGTGCCATCGTCAGGTGCCTTGATGCTGTGAAGCATTCATTGACATTATCACATTGTTCTGTGTGTAAGCCTTCTGTGTGCAAACTGGCTGCTGCATTTCTGAAATGATGATTGTGACTGCACTTCAACACAGCAGGAAACTTAGCGCTGTCATCCAGTCATCTTGGAACCGGATCGTGGCAGAACTTGGGCAGGAAGGCAGGAGGCCAGAAATCCTGAAACAGTCTTTAAAAAGCACTTTATATCAGAAATAAGACGGGAAGCAGTTATTTTAGAGAATGTGCATGATCTGTTTATCAGTAAATACCACTTACAAAAATTGGAAAACAAAATGTGGATTCTTTGCAAAACTGAAAGTACTGAGGGGTTCACACTGCTAAAATATGCAAGGCTAGAGGGTGCTGGATTAGGAAAGGTACAACTTGTACTTGATCGGTCATAAGTTGCTTTGGAATGCCCTGAGAGCAGGAATGTTGCAAAAATAAATGTAGTACTTTCTTTCAAAATGACCACACATTTCTTCACAAGCTATTGCTGTCTAATATTCATCTAACACCTCAGCTACAGTCACATTCACTGTCATTTCCTATCACTCTAATCACTTCTTAAAACTCTGGGGCCCCTATTTGGAACAAGATTTAAAATAGGTTGTGATGTATAAGCAAGTTAAACGATTTACATGGATTACTAATGTGGTACAAATGGGAGTCCCAGATCTTTGCCTGCATCTATTAAATGTTTGGATTATGGGATAGAAAGCCACATGTGTAAGGTTGAGACTGCATTACGTCTGTATCTCGTACCTTGATACCTAAGATTGCGCTGTTAACTGGTGACTTGTCAACTTTTTACTGTACTCATGTGGGTATATGTGACAATAAAGCTAATTCTAATTCTAATTCTGGGTGAGAGAAGTAAGTTTCAAATGGGCAATAAAAGCAGTAAATGGATGACTGAAATTATGGTAAATCAGGTTTCATGGGGTCAGTCTCCGAATAATGCATAAAAAGGGAAATTTGGTGTCAGAATGCACAAAAAAGTAGCAGAAGCTAAAAACATTGAAAAGTCTATTGTGATGTAATCCTTTGTCTAAAAAACGGTGGACCGCTGGTGCTGGAAGTGAGGTGATATCTGCACAGAGTTGTAGACAACACTGGAATGATTCTGTTCAGTGCTGGGCTGTTTATGTCAGGAACTACAGATTGTTCTTGTAGACGGTGAAGCACAAGTTCATGAAAATTACAAACATAGCATTTGTAGCCTAGTTTTGTAATAAACTGAATATGATTGAAAAAAAGTTAACTAATTAAAATGTTTGAGATTGTGAAAAAGTCTGATTGGGCAAATAAAATTTATTTGCTATGCACATGTCACCTGAGATACCAATGTATAATTCCTTTATTTATTTATTTCCTTTGTATTCCAGTTTACTCAGTGGCTATTCTGATCCTGTCATGAGGGAAGTTTGGACTGTCCAAATGTATCATGCACTATCTGGTAGTCATGGTAGTGGCAGATCTGATAGTCATTTTCTTTGATGTCATACAGTCTGCAGTTATTCCTTTTCACTTCCCAAATATTTACCTGGAGACCATTCCTGCACGCACTCTCTTGCTTGCCCTGCTTTCTGCAAGCACAGATTTTTCTGTGTGGTTCACTGTCACCTTCACCATTGACCTGATTTATTGTAATTTATTGCCAGAAGATGAAAGCAAAATATTGCACGGAGAAACCTGCAGCTGTGGTTATTACAACAGTGTGCTGTTCTGCTTGAAATATATTCCTTGGTACTTTGTATACCACCCTATATATATATAGTTGATAATGTACCTTGGGGCTACACCATATCACTTAACTTTTATACTGAAGATGTATGAGTAGCATTTCACAGTCTCAGTATTATTTTACCACCTTTCCTCCCATTCATTCTGATTTTACTGCTCAATGCTCTGACTGTCAGACCAGCATTTTAGTGACCAGCAGAATCCACATGAAGCTACTGGATCACAGCAAGAGTGAGAATCACACTGACTCAGCGATGAAGAGCTGCAGGAAAACTATCATTTTACTCCTCACCATCTCAGGCAGTTTTATACTGTTATGGATGACAAATGTAGGCTTTTTATGTTATGGATGAATTTCAAACATTTCAGGTTACACAGGTCCCCATGATCCTGCGCATATCACTGAACGATCTGGCTACATGCTGCAGCTTTTGAGTACCTGCATCAACATCTGTATTTATGCATTCACCCAGACTAAATTCAGAGAGCAGCTGAAGAATGCAGTCAAATACCCATTCACTGTAATTGGTAAATTATTGAAATGATTAAAATGTTTTAAGTAAATCCAGAGCTGTCTTTTTCATCACTGTCTCCAGTCACATGACTTCTTCCCTATTTCACCTCAGTGCTATTCATCAGCGAAAATAAAATGGTGGACTGAGAGTAACATGGATCCTGAGATTGGAAGCTTACTACTAGATTTCTTAAAGTTATTTTATTTCAGTAGTATAAGATTCCTACTTTGATTCATTTTGGTTCTTTCAAAGTCAAAATGCAAGAAGAAAACAAGTGCATTATTTTTCAAACAGTGTTGTACTTTTGGAGATTTTGGAGAGGACTGCACATGGACAGTTCAAGCTTTTTTTTCTCAATAATTCGCTAAAATATTATACACGGAAAGGGAGAGCTTTAATTTAACAGTTTGAAAGAGATTTCTTTTAACTCACTGAAGAGAGTTGTTATTTTGAAGAGTTCTGTTTACAGAGTTTGTGCAGTGGTCTACACGTGGATGGCTCTGGAGTGAGTTTTGTTTTTAATCAGAGGATTGAAAGCTGTCCGCTGGACTACTTGAGGAGGAGTCATTTTTAATTCATTTGATCAGCTAAGCTAAATAAAATCAGAAGATTTATATGTTTGATTTATTTTATTATTTGCATGCTTAATAGGTCAGGAAAGTGAGGTTATTTTGTATATAAGGTGCTACTGAAAGCGACTTCATTTTCGGCTTGATGTCATTGAGGGCATACGCGAGACAGAGAGTCAGATGTCTGGTAGAATTGGGACATTTGTTGCACACCAGGATCAGTCAGGTAGATTGGTGACTCTCAGGAAAAGGTAAGAAGTGAGTTCAAAAGTCTCCTGGAGCTTTTCTTCTCTCAAGCAGATATTCCGTTGTGGGTCCTGTTGAAAGGGATAGTCTCCCAGAAGAAAACAGGAGAGACAGTCAGAACTTGGGCGTGAAGAATGGATCTTATCTGAGGCTGGGTTTGACAAAATTTGAAAGAGTAATTGTTATCGGGGACTCTCCTATCAGGGGTACAGACAGAAGATTCCACGGCAGTGAGCATGAATCTAGGACAGTATGTTGCTTTCCTGGTGCTGGGAATAAGAACATCGCAAAACGTTTGGAACATATTGTTCAAAGGGACAGTGAAATGCCAGAAGATATTGTACACATTGGTAGGAGCGACTTACAGAGGGAAAAGCTTTATAGAGTTCATATAAGAGATTTGGTAGAAGATTAAAAAGAACAGAAGCTCAAAAATATCAATCTCTGGTGCTAAACTCAAATGAGGGAAGGAATAAAAGAATAAAGGAGATAAATGTGGAGTTTGCACATTCTCCCCGTATCTGCGTGGGTTTCCTCTGGATGCTCTGGTTTCCTCCAACAGTCCAAAGATCTGCAGGTCAGGTGAATTGGCCACGCTACATTGCCCATAGTGTCAGGTACATTAGTCAGAGGGAAATGGGTCTGGGTGGGTTACTCTTCGGAGGGTCGGTGAGGACTGGTTGGGCCTGTAGGGAATCTAATCTTATCTAATCTTAACCAATGGATGTAGAGGTGGTGTAATGTTCAAGGATTGACGTTCTTTGATCTTTGGTATCTCTTCTGGGGCAGAAAAGACTTGTTCAAAAAGGATGAGTTTCAGCTGAACTGGAAAGGGACTAATATCTGAGTGGGGAGTTTTGCTAGTTCTATTCAGGGACAATGTAAACTATTGGTGGTGGCGGGGTGGGTTGGGGGGGAACGGGGTGATGGTATGGAATGGAGGGATCCTCATTCGCAGAGAAAAAAGAAAGCTAGATGAGGATAGTTCTGAATCTGAAAAGAACAACTTAATTAGAAAAAGACACACAAGAGCAAATCAGAGGATGAATTAAGACAGAAGAATTAAATTGCATTTCTTTCAATACAAGAGATGTTGCAGGTAAGGACAATGAAGTCAGGGCATATTTGAAAACATGGGATTGGAATGTCATAGTTAATTGAGAAACTTGGCTCAGGAATGGGCAAGACTGGCAGCTTAATGTTCCAGGTTTCAGATGCTGGAGGAAGAATAGAAAAAGAGACAAAATAGGTAGGGAAGTGATGTTTTTGATGAAGAAAAACATTACTGCTGTAACTAGGGAAGATATTACTTAAAAATTGTCCAGGGAAAATATATGAATTGCAAGTAGAAATAAGAAAGGAATGCTCACCTTGCTGGGATTGTACTATACAGCCCAGAAATCACTTCACAGAGGCCTGTATCCTGTCACCAAGTCACCCTTTATTTACTCGTGTACAGTACAATGGCTGTGGCTACCCAGCTCAGAGTCAGCCCCCTGAACTGAGGAGATTCTCATCTCCTGGTTATATTAGTCAGCAAGGGCTTTCCTGATTGGCCCAGGTGAACAACCCCAAACAAAGACCTCATAGGCAATGCGGTCAACCTGGTTCTAATCACTACAACCCTTCAATCATCAGGGGGAACTGAAGAACAAATATGTGGAGTGGTCGCATGTATGCGTAAGAATAATGAGGTTGTGATCGTGGATGATTTTAGTTTTCCAAACATTGACTGGGACTACCATGGTGTTTATGGTCATTATTTTTCTGTTCGAGTGAATGGTAAGGCTGGTAGGTTTAGAGAACAATGAATAAATAAGATATTAAGGGTCTACTCAAAATTTTAAAAAATCATAAATTAGGTAAAGACAATTGGATTTAAATGAATCTCCTGAACAATATGAAGCGTATAGGGGCATTGTTAAGAGGGAGACTAGAAAGGCAAAGAGGGGATATAAGGTAGATTTTGCAGACACAGTTACAAACAATCCAAAGATATTTTACAAGTACAGTCTGTTCTGATATAACATGAATGTTCTGTTCCCGTTTTTTCCCACGTCATCAGAAAATCATGTAATAGCAGCATCATTTAAACTAATGGGGCCAGAATCACATTATAGCCAACACAGAAAAGGAAAGTTCCTGTTCTACAAATGATGGTTCAAATTCTTCAATCACGTTATACCAATTCGTGTGTAAGAGAGTTGCGTTATAACAGAACCAGCTCAGTCCTTTGAGATTAGGAGTTGGAACATCATGTCAAGGTTGTATAGGACACTAATGAGGCTTCTTCTGGAGTACTGTGTCCAGTTCTGCTCTCCCTGTTAAAGGAAGGATGTTACGAAGCTGGAGAGGGTTCAGGGAGGTTTTACCAGGATGTTCCTGGGAATGCATGGTTTGAATTACAAGGAGAAGTTGGATAGGTCCCAACTTTTTTTCACTGGAGTGTAAGGGGTTGAGGGGTGACCTTACAGAAACTTCTAAATCATGAAGGGTATAGATAAGGTGAATAGCAGGTGGAGTTTTCAAGACGAGGTGGTCTTATTTTGAAAATTAGAGGAGAAAGTTTTAAAAAGGACACAACGGACAACTTCTGTTGCCTGCAGTCTCTTTGGGAATTTAGAACAGTGGGGATGGAGGTTAGGGTAGTTGAATGTTCCTCCTGCAGGATGTGGAGGTAAGAGTCACCACTAGATATACCTGCTGACTGTATCTGTCGGAAGTGCACCCAACTCCAGCTCCTCGAGAACCACGTTAGGGAACTAAACTGGAGCTGGATGAACTTCAGATCATTCGGGAGGAGGAGGGGGTTTATTGAGAGGGGTTACAGGGATGTAGTCACTCCTCAGATGCAAGAAAGAGGCAGATGGGTTACAGTCATGGGATGGAAAGGGAACCAGCAGGCAGTGCAGGGATCCCCTGTATACCGTTTTGGGTACTGTTGAAGGGGACAAATTATCAGGGGTAAGAAACGGGATACAGGTGTCTGGCACAGAGTCTGTCCCTGTTGCTCAGAAAGGAAAGGGGAAAAGGGGCAGAGCATTAGTCATTGGAGACTCCATAATTAAGGGGACAGATAGGAGGTTTTGTGGGAATAAGAGAGACTCACAGTTGATGTGTTACCTCCCAGGTGCCAGGGTTCATGGTGTCTCGGATCATGTTTTCGGGATCCTTGACGGTGAGGAGGAGCAGCTCCAAGTCGTGGTCCACATAGGTACTCATGACATGATTAGGGAAAGTGATGGGGATTTAAGGCAGTAATTCAGGGAGCTAGGGTGGAAGCTTAGAGCTAGAACAAACAGAGTTGTTATCTCTGAGGTTTGTTGCCTGTGCTAGTGAGGCGAGGAATAGGGAGAGAAAGGAGTTGAACATGTGGCTGCCAGTGTGGTGCAGGAGGGAGGGTTTTGGATATCTGGATAATTGGGTCTCATTTTGGAATAGATGGGACCGCTACAAACAGGATGGTCTACACTTGAACCAGAGGGGCACCAACCTCCTGGGGGCTAGGGAGGTGGGGGGGGGGGGGGGGGGGGTGAAATTTGCAAATGCTTTTCGGGAGGTTTTAAATGAATTCAGCAGGGGGATGGGAACCTAAATTGTAGTTCCAGTGTCCAGGAAGTTGGGAGTAGTGAGGTCAGAAATATGATTTCAAGGTCACAAGAGTTCACTGGCAAGCAGGAAAGTGGTTTGAAGTATGTCTACTTCAACACCAGGAATATCCGAAATAAGGTAGGTGGACTTGCAGCATGGATAGGTACCTGGGATTTCAATGTTGTGGCCATTTCAGAGACATTGATGCAGCAGGGACAGGAATGGTTGTTGCAGGTTCTGGGATTTTGGTGTTTCAGTAAGTACTAGGGAAGATGGCAAAAGAGGGGGAGGTGTGGCATTATTAGTCAAGGAAAGCATTACAGTAGCAGAAAGGATGTTTGAGAACTCATTTACTGAGGTAGTATGGGCAGAGGTTAGAAACAGGAAAGAAGAGGTCACCCTGTTGGGAATTTTCTGTCAGCCTCTGAATAGTGCCAGAGATGTAGAGGAAAGGATAGCAAAGATAATTCTGGAAAGGAGTGAGAGTAACAGGGTAGTTGTCATGGGGGACTTTAACTTTCCAAGTATTGACTATAAATACTATAATTTGATTACTTTAGATGGGTCAGTTTTTATCCAATGTGTGCAGGAGGGTTTCCTGACATACTATGTAGTCAAGGCAACAAGGGTCAAGGCCACGTTGAATTTGGTACTGGGTAATGAACCCAGCCAGGTGTTAGATTTGGAAGTAGGTGAACACTTTGGTGATAGTGACCACAATTCGGTTATCTTTACTTGAACGATGGAAAGGGGTAGGTATATAATGCAGGGTAAGAGTTATGGTTGGGGAAACGCAATTATGATGCAATTAGGCAAGATTTAAGATGTTTAGGATGGGGAAGGAAACTACAGAGAATGGGCACAATTGAAATGTGGAAATTATTCACTGCGTGCCCTTGATAAGTATATACCTGTCAGGCAGAGAGGAAGTGGCCAAGTGAGGGAGCTGTGGTTAACTGAAGAAGTTGAATTTTTTGTCAAGAGGAAGAAGGCGGCTTATGTTAGGATGATTTGGAAGTGCTGGTGTTGGACTGGGTGTACAAAGTTAAAGATCACACAAACACCACATTATAGTCCAACAGGTCCAATGGTGGGCGGCACGGTGGCACAGTGGTTAGCACTGCTGCCTCACAGCACCAGAGACACGGGTTCAATTCCTGACTTAGGTGACTGACTGTGTGGAGTTTGCACATTCTCCCCGTGTCTGCGTGGGTTTCCTCCGGGTGCTCTGGTTTCCTCCCACAGTCCAAAGATGTGCAGGTCAGGTGAATTGGCCATGCTAAATTGCCTGTAGTGTTAGGTAAAAGGGGTAAATGTAGGGAAATGGGTGAGTTGCGCTTCGGCGGGTTTGTGTGGACTTGTTGGGCCGAAGGGCCTGTTTCCGCACTGTAAGTAATCTAATCTAAAATAGATTTATTTGGAACCACTAACTTCCAGAGCGCTGCTCCTTCATCAGCTGGTAGTGGAGTATAAGATGTTAGGATGAGACATGAAGGCTCAGTAAGGGTCCTTGAGAGTTCAAGGTTAGCCGAGGAAGACCTAAAGAGAGAGCAAAGAAGAGCCAGGAGGGGACATGCGAAGTTGTTGGCAGATAGGATCAAAGAAAACCCCCAAATTTTCTACAGGTATATCAGGAATAAAAGAAGGATTTGGAGAAAGTTAGGGACAATCAAGGATAGTAGCAGGAAGTTGTGCATGGAGTCCGAGGAGATAGGGGAAGTGCTAAATGAATATTTTTCATCAGTATTCACAATGGAGAAAGACAATTTTGATGAGGAGAATACTGAGATACAAGCTACAAGACTGCATGGGATTGATGTTCGTAAGCAGGAGGTGTTCGCAGTTCTGGAAAATGTGAAAATAGATAAATCCCCTGGGTTGGATGGGATTTATCCTAGGATTTTCTGGAAAGCCAGGGAGGAAATTGCCGAGCCTTTGGCTTTGATCTTTATGTCGTCATTGTCTACAGGAATAGTGCCAGAAGACTGGACGAGAGCAAATGTTGTCCCCTTGTTTAAGAATTGGATTAGAGACAACACTGGTAATTATAGACCAGCGAGCCTCTTTAGAATCATCTAGAGATAAATAAGTTGATTAGGGATAGTCAACACAGTTTTGTGAAGTGTAGGTCGTGCCTTACAAATCTTACTAAGTTCTTTGAGGTGGTGACCAAGCAGGTGGATGAGGGTAAAGCAGTTGATGTGGTCTATATGGATTTCAGTAAGGTGGTTGATAAGGTTCCCAAGGTGGGCTATTGCACAAAATACGGAGGCATGGGATTGAGGGTGATTTAATGATTTGGATGAGAAATTGGCCAGCCGAAAGAAGACAGAAGGTGGTGGTTGATGGGAAATGTTCATCCTGAAATTCAGTTACCAGTGGTGTAAAGCAAGGTTCTGTTTTAGGACCAGTGCTGTTTGTCATTTTTATAAATGACATACATGAGGGTGTAAAAGGATTGGTTAGTAAATTTGCCGATGACACTAACGTCATTGGACTTGTGGATAGTGCTGAACGATGCCCAGGTCACCCAGGTCACAATCAGTGAATACTGGGGACAATATTTCATCCTCACTAACACTCAACACTGGAGCCCCTCAAGGGTGTGTACTCAGCCCCTTACTGTACTCACTGTATACCCATGACTGAGTCGCCAAATACCAGACTAATGCCACTTACAAGTTCGCTGATTACACCACCATAGTCGGTTGAATCACAGATGGCAACAAAACAGATTACAGAAGGGAGGTGGAAGACATGGAAAAATGGTGCACTGAGAACAACCTACCTCTCAATGCTGGCAAAACCAAGGAACTCATTACTGACTCTTGGCGGGACATTACTCATGTCCCCCTACACATTAACAAAATAGAGGTGGAATGAGTAGAGAGTGGTCGTCAGCAACAAGCTTGGACTATTTAGTTGGATGCACTAGTTACAAAGGCCCAACAATGTCTCTTCTTCCTCAAGCAGCTGAGAAAATTGGCTTCACAGTGAATACCCTTGCCAACTTTTACAGGTGCACCATCGAGAGCATTCTGTCTGGATGTATCACTACCTGGTATAGCAACTGTACCATTCAAGGCCGGAGGCAGTTACAGAGAATGGTGAACTCGGCCCGAACAATCACAAAGGTCCAACCTCCCATCTATAGAATCCATCTACAAGGCCCGCTGTCAAGGAAAGGCTGCCAGCATTCTCAAAGATCTGGCAATGTTTTTCTACAACTTCTACCATTGAGGAGAGGTACAGAAGCCTAAACACATGCACCAGTCGGTTTTGAAACAGTTTCTACCCTATTGTTGTTAGAATACTGAATGGACTCACAAACTCTTAACATTCGCCTGTACCTATGTTTTGGTTTTTGCAGCTGTTTATCTATTATTTACTTACCTATGCTGTTTAGTTATGT